>NC_091451.1:28754368-29974237 GCF_964237555.1 Oryctolagus cuniculus | reverse complement strand
TGCCTGGGAATGCAGTAGAGAATGGCCCAAGCACTGGGGCTCCTGCACCCATGTGAGAGACCTGGAGGAAGTTCCTGGATCCTGGCTTCGGGCTGGTGCAGTCTTGTAGTTATAAATTGTTTCCACATCATGAATACTTCTGCAAAATGATAGCAGAAAATCACCTAGATTTGCTAACAGACAAGAGAGAGAAAAAATAAACGGAAAACTTCTACTTACTGCACTAATATTTGGTAGTTAAAACAAATGACTCAATATTTCCATCTTTTAAGTGGGGATAATGAAACCACCTAAGTGTTTTATGGCATCAATGAAGTGATGTGTAACTATACTGCATCATGAAAATATTAAGTGAAAGTATTTTTAGCTCTCATTTAGTACACTATTGGAAAATGTTCTGTAACTGGGAAGTTTTGCTTAATTTCACCAGTAAAACCCACAGGTCCAAATTTTCTCAGTTGAGTTTATTTCGTTTCCAGATCAAATACTTTCAAAGTTTCAACAATTTAGTCTTTATCTTTTCCTTGACTTTCATGTATGCTGTGGTTCCCTATGACAAACAGCATCAAAACTAGCGTGCACTTACAGACCAGTAATGTGGCTAAAAATGACACATTCAGGACATATTTTCTTTCCACAGAATCGTTGTTTATTCAGTGAGAATTTTACTTAAAGAGTTCCGTGTAGATTTTTCAAAAAATTATTTTTCATAATTGCCTTAATCATCTCAACCTTAGCCATCACTGTTGTCCTTGACATTCAATGAGCTGCCAATCACTATGTGCAGTGTGCGTCATGGAGACAGATTTCTTTTTTTATGGCAAAGGGGAGTCATGGAATGATTTATTAGTCACTTCTGTGTTACTTTAGTAAAATACCTGAAGCAGGTTAATTTTGTACTGAAAAAAAATGAAATTTACTTATTTCACAGTTGTAGAGGCTGAAAGTCTAGGATCAGGTGAACCTGGGTTTCTGGACTCTGGTGAAGATCTGATGGTGGTCAGCCTCATAGCAGGAGTGCACACAACAGGAAGAGATTGTCTCAAATACAGGAAACCAGAGAGGGGAAGGTCCGGGCTTGATAGTTTTGTAGTCATCTTCTCATGAAAACTAACCAAGAGGTCTCACAGATACTACCTTAATTCTTTCCAAGAGAGCACTCTCAATACCCTAAGGATCCTCCCATGAGGCCTCACCTCTTCAAGGTCCACACCATCTCCAACAATTACCACACTGAAGCCTAAACCTCCAACGCATGAAACCTAGGGGAATAACCCACACCCAAATTACAGCAGATCCTTATTTCAAATTTCACTTGTATAAAATCTACAGATCATTGAGGGAAAAGTGAGGAATGATTTTCCCCTGTTTATTTTGTAAAATAATTTATTCAATCTCTATATTTTTATATGCACATGCAAATATCTTGCTTAGACCCAAATTGGTTTATTCAGTTTTGCTAAACCTACCTTGTGCGCTTCAAGGGAAACAATACAGCAAATGTGTCTACAAATAAGATTTAGCTACCTGTAACTAAAACACAAAAAGAACCTAGCTCTGTTTTACTCTCTCCTCGATGCACAAGTCTTCCTAGGAATGATGTTTTTCCTGGTAGATTGATTCTCCCAGCGTATTTTTAGAGTAGAGGATAAGGTAGCTGAATGAACTAAAACACAGAATAACAATCCCTCAGTAAATCCGGGGCATCAAGAATTGCTTCTGATTTTCAAATTTCCTTCGCTGTTATCTTTCTGCCCCATACCTTTCTAAATTGAAAATGGTATTCTCTATTCTCGGAGAAAAATTACCTTCCAAATAATCAGCAGAGATGTGCTGACTTAATACAGTTTCATTTGATTTATAATAAACTGATTTTGGTGTTGATTAGACTGTTATGACTTACATGAAATACTCTTTGTTGGCCAGATGTCAGCACCTCTCTTTCTTAAATGAACTTAATTATCACCACAGAGAACATTAAATTTGACTGCTTTATAGAGAGATCAATATGACTGACAGTCAAATAAATATTGCTCATTATTTTAAACTGTTGTACAGCATACAGGTCACCAAATTAATGGCGAACAGTCTTGATTATCAGTCATTAGTGCAGGATTGGGTGTTGCTTTCCCAGGTCTCTGCATTGGTCCATTTATAAGACGGCATTCTTTAGGATAGAAGGATAATAAAGTACATGGGTACTCAGGAGCAAGTCCTGAATCCATCAGTGCTGTTTAGTGAGAATAGAGATGAGGTTTTTTTTTCCCCATGCAGAGAGATTCTTTGGGAACATGTGAAAATATATTTGACTAACAAGCAAGAGTGATGGTTGCATTAACACATCACAGTATTATCTAGGCCAATTTAATGTCACTTGAATTTTCTGTGCTCAGAAATTCAAACTCAAACTTACTATTTTAGTAGTTTCTATTCAGATTCTTACTATTCAAAAGTACTTAAATTAGACATAAATAGTTTCATAAGGGTTTCTGGCCATTGCATAGTTTTTTCAAAGACATTATTTTGATGATTTAGATCATCTCTCAGGAAACAATGCAAAAAATTTTGGTAACAATATGTAAGAAATGCTGAGAATATTGTATATGGAGGGAAAAGTGCTTGGTGAAATGAATGCTTTTGTTTTTATTACTTATGTAGCATCAAAAGAAAGTTCAGCCATGTTGAAGTCATTGAAATACAAACACTTATTATTTTTTTAAAGACTTACTTATCTATTTCAAGGGCAGAGTTACAGAAAGAGAGGGAGAGACAGAAAGAGAGAAATATTTTTTTTTTTTGACAGGCAGAGTGGACAGTGAGAGAGAGAGAGACAGAGAGAAAGATTTTCCTTTGCCATTGGTTCACCCTCCAGTGGCTGCTGCGGCTGGCGTGCTGCGCTGATCCAATGGCAGGAGCCAGGTGCTTATCCTGGTCTCCCATGGGGTGCAGGGCCCAAGGACTTGGGCCATCCTCCACTGGACTTGGGCCATCCTGCACTGCACTCCCTGGCCACAGCAGAGAGCTGGCCTGGAAGAGGGGCAACCAGGACAGAATCCGGCGCCCCGACAGGGATTAGAACCCGGTGTGCCAACGCCACAAGGCGGAGGATTAGCCTAGTGAGCCACGACACCGGCCAAGAGAGAGATCTTCTAACTGCTGGTTCATTCCTCAAATGGTCACAAAATCCAGAGCTGGAGCAGGTTGAAGCCAGGATCCAGGATGTTCCTGGGTCTCCCAGGTGCATGGCAGGAACCCAAGTACTTGAGCCATCTTCCTCTGTCTTCCCAGACCCATTAGCAGGGAGGTAGATTGGAAATGGAACAGCTGGGTCGTGAACCGGCACTCATATAGGATGCCAGTATCCATGCAGCTACCCAACCAGCTGTTCCACAATTCTGGCTGAATACACTGCTTTTTAGACCTGAAATACTTGCTACTGAACCAGGTTTGCTCGAATTTATGACAACTACCTAAATTACAAAATGTTTATATCAATAAAGAAAAAATTTCACTTTTTTGTTCTATGAAAAAGATTCAGCATCATTACAGAAGAATTAGTGTGCTCCCAGTATGTTATAACTATTCCTATCTTTAAAGAAATATTAGTAAGTCTATAACAACAAATGATTGGTATCAGAGAATCAGAAGAATTTCTAGAATATATATTAGATAGCTATATGGTAGATAAATTAATATAAAGAAAGGAAGAATCTATAAACTTGGAAGGTGTGGTTTGGATACCGAGCATCATGTGAAATATGCCATAAAGTAAAAAGAGAGAAAGAGAGAGATTTCATCTGCTGGTTTGCTCCCCAAATGGCCACAACATCCAGGTGAGGGCCAAGCTGAATTCAGGATCCAGGAACTCCATTTGGATCTTCCACCTGGGTGACAGAGATCCAAGTAATTGGGCCATCATCTTTTGCTGTCCAGGTGCATTAACAGGAAGCTGGATAGAACACACAGCAGCTGGGACTCAAACCAGAACTCAGGTATGGGATGCCAGCATCGTAAGCAATAGTTTGTGCCAAAATGTCAGCTCCAATGACAGTCTTTTTAAAGATGTAAATTGGAGGCCGGGGCCACGGCTCACTAGGCTCATCCTCTGCCTCTGGCGCTGGCACTCCAGGTTCTAGTCCCGGTCGGGGCGCCGGATTCTGTCCCGGTTGCCCCTCTTCCAGGCCAGCTCCCTGCTGTGGCCCGGGAGTGCAGTGGAGGATGGCCCAAGTCCTTGGGCCCTGCACCTGCATAGGAGACCAGGAGGAAGTACCTGGCTCCTGGCTTCGCATCAGCACAGCATGCTGGCCATAGCACCCATTTGGGGAGTGAACCAACGGAAGGAAGACCTTTCTGTTTCTCTCTCTCACTGTCTAACTCTGCCTGTCAAAAAAAATGTAAATTGGAAATTTATGATTATATATGATATTATAAAAATATTAGTATACACTGTATAATGATTATATCAAGCTAATTAACATACCCATCACCTGGAATAATTACCATTTTTGTGTGCAATGAAAACATTTGATGTGTACTCACTTAGTAATTTTAAAATATGTAATATTTTGATATCATATGTTATTACATGGTGACCAGGCTGTGTAGTAGATATCATAAAAATTATTACTTCAGTATAACTGCAAATTTGCACCCTTTGTGCCTCTGGTAACCATTATTCTACTCTCCCCTTATGTAAGTAGGATTGTTTTAGATTCCGTATATAAGTGAAAGCATGAAATTTTTGTCTGTGTTTGACTTACATCTCTCAGCATAATGTCCTCTAGGTCTATTATCCATGTTGTTGTAAGTGAAAAAACAAGCAACTAATTTTCCATTGTATAGACTATATTTTCTTTATCCATTCACCCACTGAGGAGCACTTAAATTCCACATTCTGGCTGTTATGAATACAGTTGCAATGAGCATGTGGTGCTGATATTTCTTCTGCACACTAATTTCAAGTCCTTTGAAAATATATCCGGAAATGAAAGTGCTGAATCATAATGGTATTTCTATTCTTTAGTTATTATGAAGAACTTCCATGCAGTATTCACTAACACCTGTACTAATTTACAATCCCACTAATAGTGTCCAAGGCTTCCCTTTTCTCTACAGTCTGTCCAGCACTTGTTATGTTCAATCATTTTGAGCATGTTTATTCTGGCAGGTGTGAAGTGACATCTTACTGTGATTTTAATGTATATTCCCCTAATGTTATTGAACATTTTCTTTTCTTTTTCAACTATTTGTTTATTTGAAAGGCAGAATTACAGCAAGACAGAGAGAGAGGAGAGAGAGAGAGAGAATCTTTCATCTGCTGGTTCACTCCCCAAATAGCCACAATGGCCAGGGCTGGGCCAGGCTGAAGCAAGGAGACAGGCACTTCATCAGGGTCTCCCACATGGGAGCAGGGGCCTAAGAACTTGAACCATCGAGTGCTGCTTTTTCCCAGGCACATTAAAAGGGAGCTGGATTGGAACGGTTGCAGCTGGGACTTCAACCACTGCCCAAATGGGATGCTGGCATTGCAGGCAATGGTTTAACCCATTATGTCACAACACTGGCCCCTGCATTTCTTTTTCTTATGTCTGATGGAATTTGTATCTCGTCTTTTAAGAAATGTCTATTCATGTTCCTTCTCTAATATCAATTGTATTATTTGCTTTCTTGCTATTGAGGTGCTTTGGTGGCTTATATATTTGGATATGAATGTAATTTCCCATTCCATAAATTATCCCCTCATGCTGTTTTTTGGTTTGCTGTAACACTATTTATCTATTTTTGCTTTTGTTGTTGCATTTTAGGGTCAAACCCCCCAAACTGCAGTCCAGACCAATGTCGTGAAGATTTCCCATGTGTTTTTTTCTAGTAATTTTAAAGTTTCAGGCTTTTTGCTTAAATCCATTTTTAGTTGACTTTTGTACATGCTGTAAGATAGAAACTTGGACTCTTTCTTCTGCATGTGGGTACTCAGTTTCCTCAGTATCTCGTGATACCTTCATAAAAAAATCAGTTGATGTAGATCCATGAGTCTATTTTCTTCAGTAAAAACACAGTTGACTGTAAACATGTGAGCTCCTTTCTGAGCTCTGTCTTCTATTTCATTGGACCACATGTCTTTTTCTTAAAAGATTTACTTTATTTATTTGAAAAGCAGAGTGACAGATAGAGGGAGAGACAAAGAGCGAGAGGTCTTCCATCCACTGCTTACTCCTCAAATGGCTTCAATGACTGGGTCATTCAATGACTAGGTCAAAACCAGGATCCTGGAAATTGACCCTGGTCTCCCACATGAGCAGCAGAGGCCCAAGTGCTTCTTTCTCAGGCGCATTAGCAGGGAGTTGGATCAAAAGTAGAGCAACTGGGTCTCAAACCGGCACTGCAATATGTAATGTCAGCATTGCAGCTTGAGCTCATGGAAAAGTTAAAAAAAAAAAAAAAGATTTCTATAGAGTTTCAAACTTCAGGTTGACAGTTTAAGTTTTATTTGATGTTAACTCATCAAGTGCATTGAATTCTTACACTAGATAATTTAAAAAGTGGGACAATATATTGGCTATGTCTATTTATGGTTGTTCCTGGGTGACGTTCTTCAAAGAAATTCAATTAAAATTGCCTGAATTATATAAATTGTATATTGAAAAATGGAATAAATTTAAAACCACTGAAATGTTCAGTAAAATAAGTATTCCATAGTGGTAAGCTTTTTAGTCTCTGGGGCAGAAGGGACATTGAAAAGAAATTCCCTGTGCCAATCACAGTCTTGCTCTGACATGCTGTCCTCCAGTAAAACTTTTAACATGCTTTATGTGGAAAACTTATTTTCCTCTATGTTATCAGTTAAAATATATTTTCATGAGTTCCAAAGGACAACTGCCAAGACTAGCGTCTATAAACTTTAGGACTGAAATTTTGTTTTGTCTGCTCTGGGAATGTCAGTGCCTTATTTCATCCCCAGTGTGAGGAAAATTATATGATGCATCTATTTTATTTATCTTCCATTAGACCAATGCACGTACACTCTAACTCTCAGCACAGCAGCACTTGCTATTCTAACAAGTTTAGTTCTATGTGTTTGTGTCTTCATGATACAGAGTCCTGGGAAGTTTTATATTACATTTTCAAATTTTTACAGCTTTGCAGCCAGAACTGTATGAATTTTCCATAAATATTGGGGGAAGAAAGCAATAACCTTGATGTTTGAGAGAACTAGTACATAAAACAGAATGTAGACAGAAACATTTGTTCAGGAGATCTTTTTTCTTTCTTTCTTTTTAGTTTTTGTCTAAGGTATATATAAAACTTTGGACTGCACTGGATGACAATTATAATTTTCCTGACATTGAATCTAATCTCTTTCTTTGATAACAGGCATTACTCATGCTCTTTCACTTTGCTTCTTTAATAAAAGAAGAGAATTACCATGAGAATAATTTTTTTCCAGTCTTTCTGTATTTGCTGCTACTACAGTCTATGTGAGGGGGTGGGATGGCAATGTACCTACACTCAATTGGGAAGATGTATTTATTAAATCAAAGGAAAGTCATCCTAGGAGACAAATTTTTTTGTACTTGTATTTACTTAGTTTTTTGATGAATCTTCTTCCTCTTGAATTTTATCATTGCAGTTGTTGTAATACAAAACGATCATCAATTCACAATGAGCATATTGCTTTATGTGTCTGAAAAAGACTAGGCTAGTCTATCCAAAAATACTAGTGGCCTAAAATGAGCAACATGTGTCTTCTTCCCTTCTGCTTGTCCTTTCCAGACTTGCTGCTGGCCTTCTCCATGGAATGCCCTTCTAGGATACACAGAGGTGGAGACCACACTCAAAATGCTGGTGGTTACTATGAAAGGGAAAAAATTATAGAGAAAGAGAGGATTAAATAATACCCCTTTTTAAGACTGCGTAGCATACTACTTCTGCTTAGTTTCTTTGGGCAAATCAAGTTATAATTGTGTTTGTCTCTAAATTTGTTTATGGGTGCAGTATGACATTTCAATACAGATACAAGTGTGTACCGATAAAATCATGGTATCAACATTTCCAATTCTTTGACATTAATTTATAACTGGAACTTTGGAACTCCTTTCTGCTATTTTCTTATTTATCAGGAGGGTATAGTCACCCTCGCCCCATAATGTGTAACTCTAGGAACTTGTTATTTAATCTAACTCTGGTTTGGTTTTATCTGACAAAGTATAGGTTTCATTTTATAAGGTGTTATTTTTGTGATGTGTCTGTTTTGGAAATTTTATATCTCATTCCTTTATGAAGTTTTTCTATTTGCCAATGTTCTCATTAACAATAGCCCCTCTGAAAAAAGGGTGTCAGGAATGAGATAAGTGTTGGAGTGATTGCCAGTGCTCAAAGACACTGAAATGCTATAAATGCTTCTTCCCGTTTCATTCCTGTCAAATCAATGCCTTCTGCTTTTGATTTCATCATGGCATGGATTTTTGATTTCAGGAAACATTCATTTCATGTAGTCTCTGCACTGACAGTGATCTTTGAAAAATGTTCAGGCACATGTATGTATTTTTCATCTCAATTATATCATCAGTATCTTATTTTAAATGTCAATAAAAATAGCAAAAGGATTAATACTTCATGTTTGGTGCAGTTAGAATATACTTGGCTGTCCGGCACCGCGGCTCACTAGGCTAATCCTCCGCCTTGCGGTGCTGGCACACTGGGTTCTAGTCCCAGTCGGGATGACGGATTCTGTCCCGGTTGCCCCTCTTCCAGGCCAGCTCTCTGCTGTGGCCAGGGAGTGCAGTGGAGGATGGCCCAAGTGCTTGGGCCCTGCACCCCATGGGAGACCAGGATAAGCAACTGGCTCCTGCCATAGGATCAGCACGGTGTGCCGGCCACAGCGCGCTGGCCGCGGCAGCCATTGGAGGGTGAACCAATGGCAAAGGAAGACTTTTCTCTCTGTCTCTCTCTCTCACTGTCCACTCTGCCTGTCAAATATATATATATATATATATATATATATACTTGGCAATCAAACTTGTTAGGAACTCAGTTATTCTCTGTCCTCTTGTGTATATTGATAGAATTCACTATTTCTTACCTGGCTTATTGTATTAACATTTCTAAAGTCTTTTCCTTGCTTTGAAGAACTGAACTAGCCTCTGACTGATATAACAATTTTGAAATCATAACTTGATAACCTAACATTTTTGACCACACTGTACATTGCAGTTAATTCTTTATAACATTTTGAGCTGAACTGAATTATTGATCTAGTTTGTATTTTTCCAACCACTTGCTTTCTTCCCTACAGTCCGATTTCCATTCATATGACCTTACTGCAGCAATCTCACTTTGACCTCTAATGCCCTCATTGTTTAATAATTTGGTCCGGGAGCGGTTTCAATTGAATATTGATTATTTGTGTGACATTAGACCTGCCGTTAGCTCTCTAACCTCATGATTTACTATTCTTCCTTTTCCTTGCTCCTTTCTAGCAATATCAGGTGATTATTAGTCCTAATCTCGCAGAAGCCAAAGCAGAATGTCATCTGAAATCCACTGCATTGTTGCTCTCTCTGCCTGAAATAATCTTTCCTACATACCATGCCCAATTTTGATTTTTCTTGTTTTCCTCCAAACCACTTTTCTGTGAAGTCTGGCCTGAACACCATACCTAAAATTAAACAATGTTGTTGTTAAGCATAATTGTAAGGACAATATGAATCAAGTAGATATAAGAAGAAAATTAAGGAGATGTAGAATTTTAAAAAAATATTTATTTATCTGAAAGGCAGTTACAGAGAGACAGAGACAGAGAGAGAGGAGAGAGAGAGAGGCCTTCCATTCACTGGTTCACTTCCCAAATGGCTGCAATGGCAGAGCTGGGCCAATCCGAAGCCAGGAGCCAGGAGCTTCTTCTGTGTCTCCCACTTGGGTGAAGAGGCCCAAGGACTTGGGCCATCCTCTACTACTTTTCCAGGCCATATCAGAGAGCTGGATCGGAAGTGTAACAGCCAGAACTCAAACCAGCACTCATATTGGATGCTGGCACTACAGGTGGCGGCTTTACCTGCTAAGACACAGCTCCAGTCCCAAGATGTCAACTTTTAACATTAGGGTTCAAGACTCACTGTTTCTATGGACTAGATTGAATCAGTAATATTTGTTATTTGTAACAGAAACTTTTAATGAAGAAAAATAGACAGGACAGGTATTGCTGCAGGGAATTGGATATTAGGGAGGTGCCCTTAGCTCCAGGCACCTAATACACTACCAAAATGGTGTGGACTGGATCTGGCTTCTTCTCATTACTTTTTGACTCTGCTTCATTAATGCTGACTTCTCAAGCAGATTCTTCCCTTAATGCCCAGACAGAATTTAGGACTGTATCTGTCTTTATTCATATTCAGCAAATCAAAGAAAGGTGTCTCTTTCAGTATTTCAAAAACAAAAAAGTTTTAATTTTACCCCAATTGGCCCTCCACAACTGGAAAATGTAGAGTACTTATTGAAGAAAAAAAATGTCCATTGAGGCCAACACTGTGGTGTTGCGCATAAAGCTACTCTTTGAGGTGCTGGCATCCCATATGGGTGCTGGTTTGAGTCCCAGCTGCTCCATCTTTTTTTTTTTTTAAGATTTATTTATTTATTTGAAAGGCAGAGTTACAGAGAGGTAGAAGCAGAGGCAGAGGCAGAGAGAGAGAGAGAGAAAGGTCTCTTCCATCCCCTGGTTCACTACCCAGATGGCTGCAACGGCTGGAGTTGCTCTGAATAGAAGCCAGGAGCCAGGAATTTCTTCCAGGTCTCCCATGTGGGTGCAGGGGCCCAAGAACTTGGGCCATCTTCTACTGCTTTCCCAGGCCATAGCAGAGAGCTGGATTGGAAGTAGAGCAGCCGGAACTCGAACCAGTGCCCACATGGGATGCCAGCACTGCAGATGGTGGCTCTACTCACTATGCCACAGCACCGGCCCCTGCTCCACTTCTGATCCAGCTCCCTGCTATTGCACCTGGGAAAGCAGTGAAAGATGTTCCAAGTTCATGGGCCCCTGCTCCCATGTGGGACACCCAGAAGAAGCTCAGAATCATCCATCTCCGGCCAAGGTGGCCATTTTGGGAAGGAACAGAGGATGGAATATCTTTCTCTGTCTCTCCCTTTCTCTTTCTGGAACTCTACCTTTCAAATAAATAAATAAATATTTTTTAAAAATTTCCATTTACCTCTTTTCTTGGTCATTGCATAATTTGAAACTAACTTATTCATTTATTTAAAATGTCACCTTTATCTCCCACCTCATTTACTGAAAACTATGCCAGTGTTGGTTTGGAGGGATTTTTTTTCTTGATAATTTTCTGCTGATAAGGGCTATTTAATAATACAGTCACAGTCACTAATTTATTTTTAGATTAATGTGTTTGAGTTCTGTAACCAAGAGTGTAAGATTTAAGAAAGAGGGGGCAGACAATCTGAAACAGCTTACTTATTTAGCCTGGTTTTGAGTCTGTTGCAGAAAAGCTTAGTTTGCCACTTTGTGCGCAGAAAGCACCAGACTGCCACCACCAAGGAGAGCTACAAGAAAGCAATCTGAGTCAGATGTGAGCACACAAAGTGTGCAGACGTGTGCTGCCTGCAGAAATGCCCTCCCTTTCCCCACATTCTACATCCTGGGAACTCCCCTAACTCTTGCTGTAAAGGCCCTGGCAAACATCTGCCCAGCGAGGCAGTTTCTGTAGAGAACTCTACCTCTCCACAGTCTCCTTTACTTGTCACATGTGCAAGGCCTTCTCGAGGCTGATTATTTTGTGAAAACCCAAGAGAATGGACCCCTTGTGTCTACTAAGAAAATTGCAGAAGCTGGATGGGACTGTCCCTCACCTGGGCTGGGGAGAAGCGAGAGTGAAGCAGTTGGCAGCAGCAGCTTGTGTGGAATTACTTGCTCTTGGGGAATATTTCCTCCTTGCTCTCAACAAAGGAGGTTCCGTTCGGTGCCTGGCAGTCCTGAGCTGCTGACTCAAGAGATTTGAGAGGTGAAGAGGGCATCTGGTCCCCATTGCTGTCCAGTACCACACAGAACAAGAAGTGAGTAATTTGAGATTGCAACACGCTAATGAGTGTCTGAGCATTGCCAAAAGTAAAAGCCAGGACGGGAAATGTGCTATCAGGAAAAAAAAAATCAGGGATAAGAAAGGGACAGGCTTTTCCAGGATGCTGGAGTAACTATATCAGGTTTTTCTTCTGGGAGACTGAGCATCACGAGAGGGGGTCTTAGAAATCACTGAGCTGGGTTTATCTGTTAGTCTGGGTTCTTTCCCCCCATTTCCTATGTATTATGGCAAGACTACCTCGGGGAAAGACTGGTGCTGTCAGTGGTCCAGAGAGTATACCCTTAAACTACCACCTAGAGCCCCTAGAGCCTTGGGACTATTGTCCCTAACATCCCCTTGCTAAACACAAAGCAAAACATTTCCCACACTAGTCAGGACTCTGAGGTCAAGAGTATCTCTTTAATTCTGTACGAATAACAGGACAACAAGCAGGACCTCTCCCGGAAACCAGCCCTGAGCCTAAACCCTCAGCTCCTGGTATTAAGAATCTTCTAACACAGTGCTCCCTGTTCCCCAAACTCTCTTCTCCTGACTCTACAGCCATCCCTCACCTAGGACAGAGCTCAGCTGGCACTGTGTCCACTGACTCCTAACAGCACAAGCAGCATTACCCAGTGCAGGACTAGCTATAAGTCAGGGAGGGGATGTGTTCCCCTTTCTTCAGGTCCCGAACAGGGAAGGAAGGTGGATAAGTGTGCATGTGGCGTCTCTCTGCCACCTCTGACTTATATAACTGGAAGGCATGTTTTGAAAGCCTGAGAATCTCCCTGAGGAGTTCCTGCCACTGACCAGAGGCACTCTTTCAACTCACAACTCTACCTGCGCAGGTATTCAAACCTGGGTGATCTTTCCTTTGACAGTGGAAGAAATCAGTTGTGCTAGCAAAGGCCAAGGAGAAGAGTGACAAAACTCACCCATCAACCTGATAACTGAGTGTGGCGGCTGGTTGAGGAATCAGTCCAAATCGTGACCCCAAATTGGAACCACAATATACCAATGATCTGAAGAGATTAGAGCACTATAGAAATATGTTGCTAGAGCCAGCGCTGTGGTGCAGCAGGTTAAAGCCCTGGCCTGAAGCACCGGCATTCCCTATGGGTGCTGGTTCTAGTCCCAGCTACTCCTCTTCTGATCCAGTTCTCTGCTATGACCTGGGAAAGCAGTAGAAGATGGCCCAAGTACTTGGATGCAGCTCCAGCCATTGCGGCCATCTGGGGAGTGAACAGGCAGATGGAAGAGCTCTCCCTCTGTCTCTACCTCTCTCTGTAACTCTGTCTTTCAAATAAATAAATAAATCTTAATAAAAAAAGAAATATGTTGCTAAAACACATGCAAGAAATAAGTAAATCCCTGCACAACTTGTTGCCAGCTAACATAGGTATAATAGGAACTACAAAGAAAAAAAATAAAAACAATCAAAAAAAAAAAAAAAAAAACCAAACCTGCCCTTCTAGAGAAAATAAGAGTCCTAGGCAGTATCTGTTCTTGGGACCTTGAATCCAGAGAAGTTAAGTAGTTCTACTTGATATATTCCAGTGCTCCAAATGTCTAGAGAAAGCTTTAGAACCTTGCTGTTGGACTTGAGAGTGATGTGAGATAAATAGGCAAGAAGTAAGTTTAGGTGAGCTGGAACTCTAGTATCCCTGTTAAATGCAATGCTATCCCTTTAAGGGCCGATTTGATACACCCACTTTCCCAGGATGCACCAGCCTCATCTGGCACAAGGGCACAGGGTAAGAACCAGCCCTTTTGCATATCCCATTGGGGTAGCACACCCTTCTTTATGAAAGGAGCTGGAAGGCAGGAAAGAACTGTCTTCCCGCCAAGCTCAGATAGTTCAGCTCCGGTTTGCGGAAGGCACTTGGACGTACTTACTACTCTCAGGCACTCTTCCACCACGGCGCTCGGAGCTCGGAGCTCGGAGCTCCAGCGGGCCTTTCCCACTCTCCTGCTCTCCCACTCCTAGAGGGACCTTCCCAAGTACATGTACAGTTTTCCATTTTTTCCCTCTTTCTCTCATTTTATGTTTTTGGCCCACTCATATTGGATATTTCTCTCTGTGGGGTGGCCCATACTCGTGAGTGAATGTACGTTTATTCCCTCTTCTGTTCCCATTTGCACAGGATACCATTCTCCACTTATTTTTTTAAGAATTTTTTATTTCTTTGAGAGATAGAGTTACAGAGAGAGGCGGGGGGGGGGGCGGGGGGGCTTCATCCGCTGGTTCACTCCCCAAATGGCCACAATGGCTGGAGCTGTGCCGATCCAAAGCCAGGAGCCAGGAGCTTCTTCCAGGTCTCCCACGCAGGTGCAGGGGCCCAAGAATTTGGGCCATCTTCTGCTTTCCCAAGCCACAGCAGAGAACTGGATTGGAAATGGAGCAGCTGGGACTAGAACTGGCACCCGTATGGGATTCTGGCACCACAGGTGGAGGCTTAGCTCACTTCGCCACAGCATTGCAGCAGCCAGGACTGGGCCAGACCAAAGAAAGGAGCCAGGAATTTCATCTGGTCTCCTGCTTGGTGACAAAGGCCCACATGTTTGAACCATCATCTACTGCCTTCCCAGGCCATTAGCAAGGACCTGGCTCATAAGTGGAGCAGAGGGAACACAAAGCAGCCCCCATATGGGATGCCAGTGATTCAGGTGGTGGCTTTCCTCCCTATGTCACAGTGCCAGCCCCTCTACTTAGCATTTCCATATCAGCAGGAAGCAAGAAACCTAGACTTTTAAAAGATTGATATATTTGTTACCCACATCAAGACAAATTCCTCTCAGTTATTGCAGATTGCTTTTAAAATTTTCAACAGCTAAGCTAGGGCAGAAGCTGTTAAGGCAGGTGGATAAATGGGTCATTGCTCTTCAATGTGCTCCTGGTAGCCCAGTAAGAGGAGAGAAGCCAACATGGGTGAGTAAATCTGGCCCCCAACATGGATTCAACACTAGGCCATCAGCTAAACTAGGATCTAACCACTGGGAATACTGCCCAAAGGTGGGATATTCATTGGGGCTGGAGTGTCCAGGTCATCTCCAGATGGGGAGAGATCAAGGAAAATACAATTCCTGTTAGCTCCCGTTGTCAGAAGACTGATGGCTCCTCAGTTGGCTCTTCATGGTAAAACACAGGTCCTCCCTCTGAGCTCCAGGTTATACTAGAGATAGACGGGGTGGGGTGAGTTTTTGCAGCCTGAGAGCTTCACTCTAACTTGTAAGGTACCAGCACCCCCTGCATCACCAAGTAGTTTTAGAAGAATGACTTTCTTTCCATATCCCTCAAGTATCAGGAGTGAGCTGTATTGGGCCAGATTTTCTAACCAAGAGTGTAAGGTTTAGGCAAATGTTGAGATTTGAGGGGGCAACGGGAACACAGACAGAGAATCTTAAACAATTTACTCCTTTGAACTTGTTTTTCAGAGGATGTTCCAGGAAAGCTTATCTTGCAATAGAGTACTCAAGGGTGGCCAGACCACCACAAAAAAGGAATGCTGCAAGAAACCAGTCTGAGTCAGAGTTGGCCAGAGGATGTTCTGGGAAACACTGTACTCAGGGGGAGCCAGACCCCAACAAACAAACCAAACTGGAAGAAACCGGTCTGAGACAGATTTTTAAGCAGACAATGTATAAAGGTGTATATTGCAAGGGGACAGGGCTGACACAGCTCGTCTAAATAGAGGACACTCCTTTAATCTACGCACTAAAACCCTAGAAAACTGCTTCTAAGGAGGGAGACTTTAGGGAGCGCTACCTTCCCACTGCCCCCTTCCCTTGTCACAAGTGAATATTCTTTCTCTGAGCCTCACCTCCCAGAGCTTGATTATTTGGTGACACCCCAAATAAATGGACACCTTTTGTCTTCTAGCAGTTCTAGTTTCAATATACTCTTAAAGCAAGCCATGTCACCCCATATCATGCTCTTCATTATATCCCTGTTTGAGAAAGACATTCTTTGTTATACTGTCATATCTTGTATTTCCAATCACTACAATGTTTTTAGTTACAACAAACAAACATGTATACTGATTTTGGGAAAAAAAATAAAATTTCTCTAAATATATCTAGGCTCTGAACACTTAGAGACTATCTTAGCCAATATTTTAAATGTTTCCAAATTCTTCCCTTATGAATTTTTATATTTTTTAAAGCAAGAACAGAATTTATAGTTATTTAGAGCATATTAGTGTAAACCTGGCCCATAAATATTAATACTTCAATGCTTCACTTTTCCTTTTAATAATTTTAATAGTTAGACATATTTATTATAGCCATATTTTGATATGTAAATATATTAAATCCTATATAATTTTTTTGTGTTCAAGCAAAAGAATTTGTGTACATATGTTTACCCAAGATATAGAAAGAATACATACAAATACATTCTGGTTTCCTGATTCTTAGAATACCAATTTCTTCTTTTGATTGAATTTGTCCATCAAATATCATCAATTAGGTGAATGTACTTCATTGTGCAGATCCTATGTCATCGTTCGCATTCATTGTTGGTCAGTGTCTGCCCCCAAGGATAACACAAACACAGTTTGATGAATAATACATTACGTGTCTGAATCTGATGCAAACTGGTCATTTTCTGCTTGTCCTAACTTGTGATTGGGTATGCATTGTTTTTGTAGCTTGTAGTTGCTATAAGAGACAAAGTGCCTGTTTATACACTTTATCTTTCAAACTTTTCTCCCAGGAACATTGGACATTGCTGTTCTGTTTGTCTTTACCTCCTAATTTTCCTCTGTAAAACTCTCCGTGGGGTCTAGCATTTTCATCCTGCCTTTGGCCTGTCAGCGATTCGTTTTCAGGCCCCCAGAACACTGAGATCTGCCTTCTTACCTTTATCACCATTGTTCATCTCATCCGTGGCCCCTGATCACTTCACCATCAGGCATCACAAAATTCCATCTGAGGATGGCTGGAAGAGCTAAGCTAGTGGAAAAAAAAATATTCCTTTCTTCTTATCACATGAGAAAATGATACAACGATTAAAGATATTTTGTCAAATAGGTTTAAGTTGTTAACATCTTTCTAAACAGTGCAATTAAAACTTGTAAGCTATTGAGGTCTAATGAAGTCTCTAATTCAGTGACTTTTATGTAACTCAGCTTCCTCAAAATTCTTTTTTTTTTTTTTAATTTAAGACTATTTGACAGAGTGACAGGTTCACTCATCAAATGGCTGAAATGGCTGGAAGCAGGGAAAGGCGAAAGCTGGAAGCTATGAACACCTTCAGAGTCTCTCACAGGGACTGCAAGGGCCTAAGCACTTGGGCCATCTTCCAGTGCTTTCCCAGGTACATTAGCAGGGAGCAGGATCAGAAGCAGAAAAAAGCTGGGATATAAACCAAGGCTCCAATTTGGATGCCAGCATTGCAGGCAGTGGCCTAACCCACTGTTCCACAATACCAGATGGTAAAATTCTTATACTCAAATAACTAGAATCATGCACCTGTTTTTAGGTAGGATTTTTTGAAATTTTTTTTATCTTTTCTGAGGCTCAGATTTTTCCATTTGGAAAATGAGTTTTCTAATAGCATTTACCTTATGATTATGCTGTAAATATTTTAATAGTTTTGGGGCTGTGGCGCAGTAGCTTAAAGCCCCAGCCTGCAGCGCTAGCATCCCAGTTCGAGTCCTGGCTGTTCCACTTCCAATCCAACTTTCTGCTAATGTTCCCCGGGAAAGCAGCAGAGGATGGCCCAAGTCCTTGGACCCCTGCACCCATGTGGGAGATGTGGAAGATGTTCCTGGCTGCTGGCTTTGGATCTGCTCAGCTCCAGCAGTTGTGGCCATTTGGGGGGTGAACCAGCAGATGGAAGACCTCTCTTCTCTCTCTACCTCTCCCTGTAACTGTGTCTTTCAAATAAATAAAATAAATCTTAAAAAAGAAAAGATTTAATAGTGTCCTGAGAACAGAACACAATCTCAAAAGCATAATTAGAAGTCAACAAATATTTGCTATTATTTTCAGGGTTTTAGGTTTTTTGTTTTATAGGTTATCCTTAAATAGGAGCCTAGATTTCATCTTTAAAAAGCAACAAAAATAACCATACATAAGGAAAGTCGAGGTGCTAGATATACCTTTGAATCTGATTTTGATGACTTTTATCACAGCTATATGTTCATTTTCAAACTCATCAAATTTTATACATTTAATACATGCAATTCTTTATCAGTCATAACTTAATAAAACTTTTTTAAAAAAAATTAAATAATATTAATGTGAAAATATTTAATTAGTATGAGATTGTTGAGAACCAAGACTGTTTGCAGTCCCATGTCTTAGCCATGGCCTAAGGGTTAAGACATGACATGACTAACACATGACTTAATCATGTGTTCTGCCAATTTTGGACCAGAAGGATAAGACCGTAATCTCCTTCTCAGAATAATAATTTCATTGGTTGCCTCAGGAATGTCTTGAAAACAGGTTTGTCAGAATAATATGCTTCTCAATTAGCCTTCATTTCAAGACAACTTATTGCTTAATTTACTGGCTAAATGGTCCCTTCCAAAGACAAATGATGGCTCACCTGTGCACATACTTGGTTGTGAACTCTCTTCAAGAACACCGTCTTTCTGGGTCCATTAGTTCTAAACTCATATCAACAACAATGGTCAAACATAATCATTGCCCACATTGAGAAACCCACCTTAGACAAGTATAGCACAGACTCATGACCTCCTCCTGTCTGAGACACCACTTATATGCTTTCAAGGTGAGATTTTCCCTAACTTGAGTAACTAATAAATTGGCCTTATTGGTCAATATGTTTTGGGTGTGGCCTCTGTGGATTAGCAGTAATGGACATAGGAGGGTCAGTTGTGACTTTATTATACAAATTGAAGAAACCCTGCTGGTGTCTTGGATTTTACCTGTAAAGTGGATTCACTTTTAAGTGTTCTTTCGGCATAATTTTCTAATGGGTGCTGCTGTTTTGTGCATTGACTTGATAAATGGAGACAATTTTACTCTTTACAATTGTTAAGTGCTTTTCAGTATCAGGTGTGTTCCAAGGGATCCCCAAATTTTCACAGAAAAAAAAAATGGAAACGTTCAAAGCTAAGATGAAAATTATAAAGGGAAAGATCAAAATCACTTGTGCCATTTCTTGGTCAGTCTGTTCTATGTATAAGAGTATTTTGAACCCCCTACTCTCACCCCCACCAAAGAAAACAGTAATTGAGAAATAACTTTTTTGCTCCTTAATGCTTCCAAGTAGAGTACTTTTGGTTTAACAGAAGTAGTTCTTTCTGAAGACTACTTTTTAAAAATGGCTTCTGTTCCTTGCTATTTTGAAACTTTTTTTTACTGTTTTATAGATGAGTAGAGAGGAGGGAGTTTCCCACTTTTTGTTTCACCATGGATTTGGCAGATCAAAACTGTATGACCGTAAGTCTTATTTCTATTTATATGTTTATCTCATATGGTCTTAAAATAATTTGAAATATTTCGTTTACTATATTGCCTTGTCATACAATGTAACAGCACTATAATTTCTTAAATATAAAATACACTGAGTGATTCTGTGGGGAATTCAGTAAAATATTCCCAAGTTAAGATTCACTTTTGGCTGGCGTCGAGGCTCAATAGGCTAATCCTCTGCCTGTGGCGCTGGTACCCTGGGTTCTAGTCCCGGTCGAGTCGCTGGATTCTGTCCTGGTTGCTCCTCTTCCAGTCCAGCTCTCTGCCTGTGGCCCAGGAGTACAGTGGAGGATGGCCCAAGTGCTTGGGCCCTGCACCCCATGGGAGACCAGGAGAATCACCTGGCTCTGGGCTTCAGATCAGCGTGGCCACAGAAGCCATTGGAGGGTGAACCAACAGGAAAGGAAGACCTTTTTCTCTGTCTCTCTCTCTCACTGTCCACTCTGCCTGTCAAAAAAAAAAAATCCACTTTTTTCCTTCAACAGTTACTTTTGCCCTTTTTTCTTCCAACAGTTACTTTTGGCCTTTATGTCAGTGAGGACAGTATTTTTCAAAATCAGTTAGCATTTGCTTACTAATATAGAATCCATATCATTTTAAGCATTGCAAATCAAATATTTGCCATTGAATTTTTGGGAGGGAGTAAAACATAATATTTAAGATCCTAGCTTCTGAAAGCAAAATTAATTTGCATTTGAATTCTAATTCTGCCTTTCTCTTGAGGACAAACTTAAGAGGAATTTTGTGTATTCTTGAAGTTAACAGTTTTCACTCTTAAAAATGGGAAGAATAGTATCTAATTCACACAGGCTGCTGGGCTTGTGGGAAATGAAGGGTAGATTGCTCTGCTGGACTTAACACAGCATCTGGCACAGGGAAATGATCAGTGAGTGTTAGCTATGATTATCATGATTTCTTCCTTACCCTGTGGAGCCTTTTCTACTATAACATATGTTGGCTTTTTCAAGACAAATATTAAACCACAAATGAGGATAAACTGTAGTAGTCTGTTCCACATTTCTAGATTAGACAGATAAGTATGGAGAGCCAGGATTGAGATATATGTCCCTTTGACAGTCCTGATGCATATGAGAAAATTTGATAAAGATAGCAAAGCATTCCTGGGAAGAGTGTGACTGGGGTCATGTTTTATAGTGAGGGGAGTTGAAAGTCCCAAAGCTTGGAACGGAGCCTTCACTCAAGAGGAGAGATAGTATTTACCTACCTCGAGTGAGGAAGCCTGTTCTCAGCTGAAGGAGCAATGCCAAATGTAGGAGTAGGCCTAAATATTTTTCCAAGTGGTTTATAGTTGCAAAGTCCCTAATTAGAAACTGTTCTTCTTTGGAGAAGAAAAATCTGATATGCTGCTACTTTGTCTTCAATGGGAGATATAAATCTAAAAGTTCTGGAACAACACCAGGGTGGAAGGAATGAAAGCCAAACCTTCGTCAAGTCTGAGTTTTCAGGAAATCGAGTAAGAAATGTCTGGTTTTGCTGCTTAAAATCTTCTTTTAAGCCCAGAGAATGTCCAGCTCTTGGTGATTTATAACAGAAGGGAAGAGGTCCCAAAGATTGGAATACATTTTAGAATTGTTGGGTGAAAGCTGAAATATTTTAGGATCTGCTCTGAAAGAAAGTTGGTAAGATGAAAAGATGACCCCTGTTTTTATGTTTTTGGGCTGTGAAAAAAAAAGTCCAAGATATGTTCTTTTATAGAACTCATTAAATTTCATTTGCTTCCCTCAGATCCTTAATCTCTTTCCGGAAAGACTAGGGGATAAGTGGGTACTTTGCTTGACAGGTTTTTTTTAAAAGAAAGTTAATTTGGAAACTCTAACCACAGTTCAGGAAAGATTATATGAGTTTTTGATTCTTTGAAAAATGTTTAATCCCTTTATGTATAATGCATTCCATTCCCACCCCAGTAAATCCCCATCTACTGTATTACAAAAGTGGTATGAAGGATCGGCACTTGAACCCCAGAAACTCAGTGAAAACACAGATGGAAGAATTAAAGATTTATACAAAGTACATAATACGTTTTAATTAAAAAATTGGGAGGCTGGGCCACTGTTCATTACTTCATGCTTGGATCCACTTTAATTTCTTTCAAAATCCTTGTGTTTATTTTGCCTTAGCCAAATGACCACGTGCACACACACACACACACACTGAAAGAAAGAGGGAGAAAGGAAAAGCAAAGAGACTGAATAAATGAATGAGAGGGAGAGATGGGAAGAGAGACAGAAAAGAAGAAGAGAAACATTGATTTAAACTGCACTACACAATAGCAAATACTCCGATGAAAATGGAAAATACAGTACATACATATGATCCAATTTGTTGCCAATTTAGAGCTAAAATGCAATATCACTATTCAATCACACACTATAGAAACCTCAATTATCATTTTGTTCTATTGTCTGGAGCATTAAAACAGTTCATTCTAGGAAAATAGGCAATACTAAAGACTTTTGCCCTTAATTTTGGCAGGGATAGGGGAATAGTTAGCCATGAAGATAGGGTATAAGGAGGCCATATGCCTGGAGAAGTGTGGGGGTCAGCCAGGGCAGAGGACAAAACCTTCCTTTCAGTGTTCCCGTTATAGTAAGGTGTCAGTTCAGAAAGCAACATTGTTGGATTTACGTCTTACTGTTCTGTGAGACAAAGATGAAAACGTGAGTTTGTTTCTGTGAACAATGTATACTAGGCTAGATTAGAAGACTATTTTTGAGAGTGGGTAACACCATACTCATTCCAAATAAAAAAGAAAAATCATCTTAAATTCCTAACTGGGACTTCTATCCATAGCCAGCCACTATAGAACAAATCAATAGTACTCAGTGTTTTCTTACAAAATCAGGAATAGCAAGGTAGAATAAATTCAAGCTTCACAGACACGTAATATATAATGATGAAGAGTCTTCCAACTTAAAGAGAGAATCTAATTGTTATTCCTATGAATACAGAATCTTGCAATACACACTTTCTGAAGCATTAGAACCAAGAAATTTGACTAAAAATGAGTACTATAAAGATATTTAGATGAGTTTTAATTTATGTGAATAAATGACCTAGAAAGATAGTCAACATAAGTAAAAATATTAAACATTAAAAATTAAGGAACATTTACTTGCACCAACAATAGCTGAAAATAGAGGAGCCACAGTACAGTAAAGAAGCAGCCATATAAATAATTACTGAGGGGCCGGCATTGTGGAGTAGCACGTAAAGCTGCTGCCTGCAGTGCTGGCATCCTGTTGTGGAGGCTGGTACGGGTCCCAGCTGCTCTACTTCCGATCCAACTCTCTGCTACGGCCTGGAGAAGCAATGCAGGATGGCCTGAGCCCTTGGACCCCTGTGTCCCCATGGGAGGCCCAGAGGAAGCTCCTGGCTCCTGGCTTCGAATTGGCGCAGCTCTGGCCATTTCAGCCTTCTAGGGAGTGAAACATCCAATGGAAGACCTCTCTCTCTCTCTCTGCCTCTCCCTCTCTAAAGCTCTGCCTTTCAATTAAATAAATAAATAAATCTTTAAAAAATACTGAAATGAGAATATAAAATAAATTAATGCATATAGTTAAAAAACTTAAATTCTTAGTTTTTCAGTCATCCAAAGAAGAAAGACATACACAAATTTTAAGATGCAGTGCTAGTTGTTTTTAAACATACATTATTTTATTTAATTCCTATAGTAGAGAAAAGGATGTTATTCCTGTTTTACTTAGGTGGACATGGAAACACAAATTGATCCACTGACCTGTCCATGTTCACACAGTCACACAGTCACACAGTCAAATGCAACACACTGACTTATGTGAACATGGTCTTGGGAACTGTGCTAATATCTTGTTGTGTTTATGGAAGACTCTTGGCTTATTTGCCTTCTTCTTTTTGGGATTAGATTATTTATTTGAGAGGTATTAGATTATTTATTTATTTATTTGAGAGGTAGAGTTACAGACAGTGGGAGGGAGAGACAGAGAGAAAGGTCTTTCTTCTGTTGATTCACTCCCCAAATGGCCACAACCACCAGAGCTGTGCCAATCTGAAGCCTGGAGCCATATGCTTCTTTCCAGTCTCCCACAGGGGTGCAGGGGCCCAAGCACTCGGGCCATCTTCTGCTGCTTTCTTAGGCCATAGCAGAGAGCTGGATTGGAAGAGCAGCAGCTGGGACTAGAACAGGCACCCATATGGGATGCCGGCACCGCAGGTGGAAGATTAGCCACGTGAGCCACGGTGCTGGCCTCTTACCTTTTTCTTTGTAGAAAAAATTCAAATTAGAAAGTATTAGTGGCAGCCGGCGCTGCAGCTCAATAGGCTAATCCCCCACCAAGCGGCGCCGGCACACCGGGTTCTAGTTCCGGTCGGGGCGACGGATTCTGTCCCGGTTGCCCCCCTTCCAGGCCAGCTGTCTGCTGTGGCCCAGGAAGGCAGTGGAGGATGGCCCAAGTGCTTGGGCCCTGCACCCCATGGGAGACCAGGAGAAGCACCTGGCTCCTGGCTTCGGATCAGTGTGGTGCGCCGGCCGCAGCACGCCAGCCGCGGCGGCCATTGGAGGGTGAACCAACGGCAAAGGAAGATCTTTCTCTCTGTCTCTTTCTCTCACTATCCACTCTACCTGTCCAAAAAAAAAAAAAAAAAAGAGAAATTATTAGTGGCAAAGCTTAGATGAGCTGATAATACTAATGCTGGGAATATTGATGAATGGCTTAGTCTCTTCAGGCTAATACAATAAAATATCATAGACTGGGTAATATATAAAAGACAGATATTTATTTTACCTCATTCTAGAAACTATAAAATCCGAGACTGGGGGCCGTCTCTGTGGTGCACTGGGTTAAAGCCTCCATTTGATTGATTGAAAAAGTTGTGGACATATCTAGGTTCCTTTTATAACTATATTAGTGTCATCATGAAGCCTCTGACCTTACGGCTTGTCACCTCTCAAAGGCCCGACCCTTTAATCCCATCACATTGTGGATTGGGTTTCAACATTTTAATTTTGGAGGGCACAGATATTCAGGTCATTGCTTTGGAGAGTGTATTAGAATTTCCATTCCATTGACAAGAAAACTGAGGGCTCCAAAATTCCCATGATCATTCAAAACCTCACTGGATAATAGCAGCAGGGCCACAACAAATAAATTATTTTCCTAAATATATCCCTTTTTGAGCAGTGAAAAGAATTTTATAAAAATTTTGAGACCATAAATATTGCTTATGTTTCACAGATAATATTCATTTCATTTATTATATTCCTAATTTATACCCACTGTGAGAGCTGGAATAGGGTGGGTTATATAAAGGAAATTTATAATGGCCCCTTGAGTCAAAGATAGTTACTCCTTATATGAAATAAACAAGAGCATGACAAAACATCTTTGGGATATGATAAATGATTACACTATTTATCAAAGACTATATGTATTCTGAGGTTTAGAAGATATTTTTAAAATTTATCTTATTTGTTAGGAAAGCAGAAAGACAGCTGCGCCCTTGTCAGGTCCAAGCCAGGAGCCAGGTCTCCCAAGTAGATGGCAGGGACTCAACCGCTTGAACCATCACCTGCTGCCTTCTAGGGTATACGCTGGCAGGAAGCTACACTCAGAAGCAGAGAGGGTATGTAAACCCAGGCCCTCAATATGCAGTCGGAGCATTGCATGTGGCATCTTAAGCACTAGGCAAAATGCCTGTCCCAAGATCAGAAAATGTAGTCATTGAATTGATCATAACCTTGTGCTCTAATTAACATTTGAGATGAGTGGAGGGAGGAACAGGGTGTGATATGGTTATGTTTCAGCTATGGGACTTTGAGAATCCCACTACTGTGCCAATAGAAACTGCTGAAAAATCTGAAAAGACACTCCTTCATTTAACCCTTGCTAAACAAGAAGAGTCAGTTCTGAGTGCTGTGTTGTCTGAGAATCTGGTAGCAGAGGGGCAGCCTGTTGTCTTTTGGAGGACCTAGGCCCTGGTGTCAGATTAAGCCCAGTTCAGTCTAACTTATGAGCTTTACAGGCAGCCCGGTTCTTTAGCCTCACTGTTTTCTTACTTGTAAAATTGCTGTGCTAGTAAAACACATGATTATGATGTATGCCACATGGAGAGTGATCAGAAATGGTCACTTGTTCCAAAAATAGACGAAAAATTATAATGTGCAAGGTATTTCAAATTTTAGGGATGACATTTAATATTGCTAACAGACACTGATTTTGTGTACACACATAACCCAATATTTTATCTAGCACTTCTTCCACTTCCATTTCCTATTTTGTTAACTTTTTTAAAAAAAAATTATTTCATTGAAATACTGACAGACACACACACACAACACACACACACACACACACAGAGAGAGAGAGAGAGAGAGAGAGAAATCTTTCATCTACTGGACTGGTTCACTCTGCAAATGGCCACAACAGCCAGGCTGAAATCAAGAGCCTGGAACACTGTCTGGGTCTTTCACTTAGGTGCCAGGAGCCCAAGTACTTGAGCCCAGGCACCTTAGAAAGGATCTGAATTAGAAGCAGAGTTGTGAGTACTGAAATTGGCACTGCAATATAAGATACAAAAGTCCCCAGAATCAGCTTAACTGCTGCAACACAGCTGTCCCTGGTTTTGCTGTCTTTAATAATACCTGAAAACTTACTTTGGCAAGTTGAGGAATAAAGAACTTGGATGTTTAAGGACCTAATTATCCAAGTTAAGGCTCTCTTAGCCTTATTTGTAGTCTTCACATGTTTAAGACTTGAATAACAGACAGTGGAGAGGAATGACTGGGATGTGATCATATAAAGGAAAAGCCTGGAGCTTTCTTATCCTGTCTTGCTTTTTTTTTCTTTGAGATATGGCTTGTTGATTATCCCTGTCAAAGCCAATTTTTTCATAAAGGGCCTAGAGCTCAAAGAAACTGATGTAAGTTCATAAGTATAAATCTAAGTTTTTTCAGGAAACAGAACAAAAGAACATACCATCTTTAGAAATTTTCAGATCTGAGTCTGGTTCTTTCGACACATTTTTATTCTGTGGTGGAGAGGGATGGTAGGCATAATCTCAGTTTACACCAAATGGCCCTAAGAGAACAGGCAAATGGCAGTCTGCGCATTAAGAGGTTTCCCACTCTTGATTGCTCAGATAGTCCAGATGGTGACCACACGGGCCAAAGGACGTGGTAAACAGAGGAGGATCCCTGACTATCAACTACCAAACTGTTTAAATAAACCCTAATACCAAAATTAAAACCATTAAAATATTCCTTTCAAAAAATTAAATTATCTAATTCCTAATTTGTTTAAATGTTTCAAAATATTGCTGTTTTATGTCCTAAAGTGTGCACAGATATGTCCTGGTAATCTACTCCAATGGAATATGTACTCATCGTGCGTGTCTTCCCTCTCCTTTCCTTTTCCCCTCCCCCCAGCATCAACAAGTTATTTTCATGCCATTTAAGTCAATATCTGAGACAGAAATATTATCACATCATTTCCTTATTCTGAATTTCTTCAGAGATTACCATTAGGCCTTCCAGTAAATGTGCATGCCAGACCAAAATAGAGACACATAAAGCCAGTTTATGACTTATTTCCAGGAAGCAGAAATCTTACCTTTTAATTTCTCCAAATCACTGAGGTCAATGCTCAGTGATACTAGACTAAAGATTGAGAGGAGTTGTCTAACAAGCAGCTACCCACACATGTTTAGAATTTCACAGATAAATAATTCAAAGTTTATCAGCACATTTTCAAAGTTAACTTATAACCTCTGCCATATTCATGTTTTCATAACACTGCAAGTGTTTCCCAAGGAAGGGCATATTTTTCCTCCCATCCTGTCATGACAAATGGACAACAAAAACTACAGAACTAAGTTTGAGTAACTTGAACAACTTCTGTCATTATTTAAGATATATAGTAGGATTATGTGGATTTAATACTGTGGGTAAAAACATGCATATTAAAATAATATTTAAGCTAGTTTCTTCAACTGCTCTCATAAAATATCAGATACATTTGGACATGACCTAAAATATTACCATCCAGAAAAAAGATACTTCACAGGTCATGCTGTAGGAGGTTGACAATTATTTAAACATTATTTTTGATGACGTCAAAAAAAGAGCTGAAGAGCCAAGTTTTCAAACTGGTGTCTCAGAGCAAAGAATCTTGACTGTGGGGTGGGCCTTTAGCTTAGTGGATAAGATGCCGTTGAACACACCCATGTCCTACAACAGGATTCAATTCCTGGTTCTAAGTCCTGAGCTTCCTGTTAGTGTAAGACCCTGTGAATCAGGAACCATGGCCCAAGTAATGGGGTCATGCCACCCATGTGGAAGACCTGGATTCAGTTACTATCCCCCAGCTCTGTTCAGACCCAGCCATTGTTGGACTTTGGGGAATGTATCAACAGATGGAAACATACATCTCTCCCCCCATCCCTTTCTCTCTTTCTCTCTTCCCTCTCTCTCCTACTTCCCATCTACCTCTCAAATGAATATAATTTTTTTAAAAATTCTGATTTATTATCACTGTGGTAATGGATTACTCATTGATCCCTGGCCAAGTTGAAGAACTGTTTTTTTCTTGTTTTTATATTTGTATATTCTTTTTCTACAAACAAAATGTTTTAACTACGGAAAACACATCCATTTATCTCACTGTTTGCTTTGGGCTATATGTGAGCTACTTTCAAAAATTAATTTTAGTCAATCTAATCTAACCTAACACAGGGCTTGGCTTCAATGAGAAAAAAGTAGCCAAGGGATTAGCTTAAGTTTTCACTTTTCACTACCATTTATGCTTTCTGGGAGACAGTGTGGATGACAGAAAGTTTTGTTACTAGAAAAAGCTGACTTTGAATTCTAACACTGTGAGTAATTACTTAAAGTATAAAACTCAGTCTCCTTGTCTGCAACATGGCATATAACATTCATCCCCTTGTGGAGCATATTAATTTTCAAGAATATTAAAATATATAGAGAGAACCTATTAACAAAAGAATGCTCAGATACTCAGTAATGAGTACCTGTTTTTGTTACAATCTGTCTCTCACTATATGAAAAAATATGTGCTGATATAATTATATACATATATATATTTAAATGCCCTTCAGCATCTCAAATTTTTAATTTGATTATTATTGAGTATAAAACTTACCATTCCTTTAAGAAAACTGAGGTTTGCCTGAGCAATTAGAATGGAGTACTTGATCTTGTATTTCACTATGCAACTGCATATACATTGCAATTCTTTTCTTTTGTCCTACAAAGAGCTGACAGAGCACAACTTGAGAGTCTGTTGATAATACCATAGACATGATGTTTCCCCAGCTATGATAACCTATAGCCACAAAAATTATATAATCCTGCAAACTTCATTTTATTTAATTTGTGTGTGCAGCACTTAAGTCATTTGTCAATGACTTTTTTTAGCATTTGATGGACATTTGAGGGTATTAAGGTTATCTAAAGGGAAAAAGAAATACCATGACTGTCTTTTTAAAGATGTAATAAGAGTCATTTAAAAACCATGGTTAACAATTATTCTTTTAATATTGTTGACATTTTATTATCAGCAGCAAAACATATTTTGAAATTACATTGTTTCTCATAGGCTATGAACTATAATGGCTCCTAATTATATTAACAAAGTATAAGTTGGAATTCCATTTTTTAAACTATTCCAATATGTGTTTACATAGAAAAATAATTTGGAAGTTATATTGTACAGATATAAATTCTGCCTTGATATTCTAAACCTACTTGTTTATAATGTTTTCTCTCCAAAAATACCAAAGAGTTTATTTATAGTTCTCTGGTTCTTTTTTGCTAATATTCTGAAATTAATTATTGAGTTACTGTGGTGCGTAAAAGTTCTTGGGGTTTGATGTCCGAGGGGATTGCAAACACATTTCTTCCCACAAATCCAAATGCCATTTCACCTCTTCTCAAGGTGCCAGATAATGATCTGGAAAATAAATCTACAATATTCAAACCAGTCATGGGGATTTAAAACCATGAGTTTGGATGAAGAAAGCAAAAACCTTCCTAAATACCCAAACATCTGTGCCAGTTCAGCAGCTTATAAGGAAATCCAGAAATATTTGTAAGGAGCATGTAACTGAAAGAACATGCGAATTTTGTTTTGCTATTGTGAATAAGCCAAGCCCACAGAAAAGTGCTAGTATGGTCATATTTCTCTACCTGGAAGATAAAGTATTACAAAAACTTTTCTCCATGTATATAGATGTATGGGAATTTAACCTTTTTCCCTTTAATAGCTAAAGAAAGGATTTGGACAGTAAATTGATAAACAATATAAAAAGGAAAATATTGAAATAAAATCTAGATAGATTTTAAATTCTAATACTTTAGATTTTTTAATGGTTGGCTGATTTGGTCACCTGTTTATGTCTTTGCTTTTTATTGATCTCTGTTTTGCATATTTATGTACATACACAAAAATTTGTGTTAACATGTAGTATACTTACATGCATACATATTTATATATATATACACATATATAGACTATATATATATATATATATATATAATACCTATATGCCAATTTGCCATTGTACTATTATGGGAAAACTATGGCAGAGAAATTATTATTACCTTGGTTCTTTTTCTCACATGGAAGAAGAATTTCCAAGCGGATAAGCAGATAGATTTAAAAAAGCAAGAATTATTGGAGTCAAAGACCTTCAGCCAGAGTGGCATGAAGGGAGGCTTTCTAGAGAGGAAAAATCCCAAAGTGGCTGCTGGTAATGGTGTTTTGAGGGAAGAAACTGTCAGTCAATAAGGTGGAGGACAAACCCAACCAAAGACCTGATTTACAATCCTTTATCCTGTCTGGCTTGCTCACAGGAAAGCAAAGAGCCATCCCAAGGGTGGGTTCCTGATGTGTTTTCACAATAAACTGGGAGTACAGAAGGGTGGAATCACCACTCCCTTGCTATTCTCAAGATAAGACTGGAAGATCTCAGGGAGTGGGCAGGCAGGCACTTCTCACCTTGGTAAGGATAACTTTTCCTGGGAAACTTGTCCACCCTCACTTTCCAGACTGCCTATTAACCCATTTGACTCCTTACAGTACCACTGTGTTGCTGGCAGAAACTAAAGTAAAAAGACAGTAATTAGTTATTATTTAGTTCTACAGCATGTGTTAGCTTCCAAATCCTAAGATAATAATAAAAGGCTAGATTTCCTTTCTTTGCCATGGGCATTTCAAAATAATTCCTTTTACATGCATTATCGAAGACTAATATATTTATCATGTTAGAAATCTTACTTTAATTTATAAGGTTTTTCACTAGATAGTTTAAAATGTGTTTTTCAGCTGTAACATTTTGTAGTTATTTTTGGAATGAATACTTTTGGGAGCAACAAGATCAATGTGTATGTGAGAGAGAGAGAGAGCAACACTTAGAAGACAAAAATCCTCTCAATGTTCATGCCAAAGAATAGAGAAGAATGTCTTAAAATAATTTCTTTTTTTTTTTTTTTTTTTTTGACAGGCAGAGTGGACAGTGAGAGAGAGAGACAGAGAGAAAGGTCTTCCTTTTGTGGTTGGTTCAGCCTCCAATGGCCCAAGCACTTGGGCCATCCGCCACTGCACTCCCGGGCCACAGCAGAGAGCTGGCCTGGAAGAGGGGCAACCGAGACAGAATCCAGCGCCCCGACCAGGACTAGAACCCAGTGTGCTGACGCCACAGGCGGAGGATTAGCCTATTGAGCCACGGCGCCGACCCAAAATAATTTCTGATTCTGTCATTTTTTTAGTCTAGCCCAACAGAATGAAGACAAAGCTCAATTTTCTTTCATCCTTTTTAATATAGTTAAAATAAATTAAATTTTAAATATAAAGGGACATTATGACTTTACTGTGACAATTTGAGAGGCTTGAGTTTAAAGGTTGTTTCTCGTGTCCCTACATTGATAACCTCCTTGAGAAGCTGGCCTTCAACGCTTCAGGGCCTACTCAGGATGAATTTTAACTATATCTTCTGTTGCATCAATTGCCACAGAAACCATGTATGTCCTCTTAGCAATTTTCTCTTATTAAGTCCATGTCTCCTGTGTGTCTTACCCAATTCCAAGGTGAGCATTCCTTGATTATGGCGGCCCCCTATGATCCTTTCATTTTCTGAGCATCAGGAATACTTACTGTCAAAGTCATTCTGGCCGGCGCTGCGGCTCACTAGGCTAATCCTCCGCCTAACGGCGCCGGCACACTGGGTTCTAGTCCCGGTCGGGGCGCCGGATTCTGTCCCGGTTGCCCCTCTTCCATGCCAGCTCTCTGCTGTGGCCAGGGAGTGCAGTGGAGGATGGCCCTGGTGCTTGGGCCCTGCACCCCATGGGTGACCAGGAAAAGCACCTGGCTCCTGCCACCGGATCGGCGCGGTGCGCCGACCGCAGCACGCCGGCCGCAGTGGCCATTGGAGGGTGAACCAATGGCAAAGGAAGACCTTTCTCTCTGTCTCTCTCTCTCACTGTCCACTCTGCCTGTCAAAAAAAAAAAAAAAAGTCATTCTTCTAATTTTATGATAATCTATTGTTTGATATGTGAAATACTTTAATCTGGTGAGTAACCCTTTCTTCCTAATGTAGCATTTGATGCACACTAGATTTCTCCTATGTATTTGTTGAAAGAATGTCTTTCATGACCAATATTAAATATTCAGTCTCATATGATTCCTTCTAAAAGTCACTTGCTTACATCTATCTGTATATGACATTTTGAAAATCAGAAGTTTAACAGTTATTTTTTTAACAACTTCTGTATATCTGATGTAGGTAATATATTTAGGAGAGTAAAGTAATATGATAAACCTACTTTTGCACAGCTTAAATTATTTCCAGTAAAGAAAAACAAATATAAAAAATAAGTTCCCAAACTAGGCTGATTAATCCTTACAGTGAGAATTATACAAAAAGATAATGAAAAAGTTTATGAGTTAGAGATTGGACTGGAGAGGAGTAGGGATTACTTTAGTTGAGTATTTATGGAGAATTTGTAGAGGAGGTAACATGAGTGGGATTAAGAAAGATGATTAAAAGCAACCCATGAGGGCCAGTGCTGTGGCATAGCGGGTAAAGCCGCTGCCTACAGTGCCTGCATCCCATATGGGCATCAGTTCTAGTCCCGGCTGTTCCACTTCCCATCCAGCTCTCTGCTATGGCTTGGGGAAGCAGTGGAAGATGGCCCAAGTCCTTGGGCCCCAGCCCCGCATGGGAAACCCAGAGGAAGCCCTTGGCCCCTGGCTACAATTAGCCCAGCTCCGGCCATTATGGACAATTGGGCAGTGAACCAGCAGATGGAAGACCTCTCTCACTGTGCCTCTCCTTCTCTCTCTGTGTAACTCTGACTTTCAAATAAATAAATAAATCTTTTTTTAAAAAAAAGCAATCCATAAAAATACAGCTGTAGCAACAGCAGAAAATAAATGAACTTCCCAAGAAGAAGGAAAGCTTGATGTATCTAATGCACAGATTTGGGGGTAACAGTGGCTAGGCCATAGAGATGATATAAGGAGGCAGACGAGGTCAGAGACATGGTGATGGATAATGTGGAACTTGATTACCATGGAAAGTGGATGAAGTGTGCTAAGCAAGGGAGTGCATAGTGTATTTTATTTCCTGAAAGATCTCATTTGTACAGTGAACCTCAGTAGAAGGAAGTTTGAACGCAAGGAATCACCCTGGTGGCTGACATCATAATAATGGCAGAATAACAGTAGAGACATGGAGTGACATAACTGTATGTGGTGGTCATATTTAAAGTGTATTTCAGAGTTAGAGTCAACAGAGTTTCCTGAAGTATGGGAATTAAAGATATGAGAAACAGAGGAATGGGAGGACTTTTTAAAAATCTGGCTACTAATGGAGATACATATTGAAGTGGAGGAGACTGGGAATGAGCAGCTGTAGAAGAGTAAACAGGAATTTTTCTCATTACTTGAAAATCATCCCACACAATAAGATGAGCTTGAGCTTCTTATAGGCAAGGGTCACATCTAGTTCCACCTTGTAAAGGCAGAATGCTATGCTTCAAAGTATATATATATATATTTTTTTATTTTATTTTATTTTTTTGACAGGCAGAGTGGATAGTGAGAGAGAGAGACAGAGAGAAAGGTCTTCCTTTGCCGTTGGTTCACCCTCCAATGGCCGCCGCGGCCGGCGCGCTGCGGCCGGCGCACCGCGCTGATCCGATGGCAGGAGCCAGAATCCAGGTGCTTTTCCTGGTCTCCCATGGGGTGCAGGGCCCAAGCACCTGGGCCATCCTCCACTGCACTCCCTGGCCATAGCAGAGAGCTGGCCTGGAAGAGGGGCAACCGGGACAGAATCCGGCGCCCCGACTGGGACTAGAACCTGGTGTGCCGGCGCCGCAAGGTGGAGGATTAGCCTATTGAGACACGGCGCCGGCCTGCTTCAAAGTATAAACTCTGAATTTGACTTTTAGCTCAGAATGTTGATAATGCTAGCTAGATGAAAAAAAAAATCATCCTTATAAATTTAAGAACAGTATTCTGGAAGCACCAAGGATAGTATATTAAAGTGGTAGGTTCTTTTTTTTTTTTTTAAGTATTGAAATATCCTATCTTAACCAGCTTGTTTCTTTTTTTTATTTTAAGATTTATATATTTATTTGAAAGAATTATACAGAGAGAGGAGAGGCAGAGAGAGAGGTCTTCCATCCAATGTTTCACTTCCCAATTGGCCGCAACGGCTAGAGCTGTGCTGATCTGGAGCCAGGAGCTTCTTCAGGGTATTCCATGCAGGTGCAGGGGCCCAAGGACTTAGGCTATCTTCTATTGCTTTCCCAGGCCATAGCAGAGAGCTGGATTGGAAGTGGAGCAGCTGGATCTTGAACCAGCACCTATGTGAGGTGCTGGCGCTTCAGGCCAGGGCGTTAACCCGCTGCACCACAGTGGCGGCCCCAGTGGTAGGTTCTTAAAAATAACCTTTAGATTTCTTTTAACAGCTAGCATAGGATTTCATATGACAGATATCTTTTTATAATATAATATAATGGCAGAAAAATTGATGCTGACATATGTATTAAATTATAGACAATGAGGTCAGCACTGTGGCATAGTGGGTAAAGCTGTTGCCTGCATTGCCGGAATCCCATATGGATGGTGGTTAGAGTCGCTTTCCACTTCTGATCCATCTCCCTGCTATGGCCTTGGAAAGCAGTAGAAGATGGCCCAAGTGGTTGGGCTCCTGCACCAATTTGGGAGACCTGAAGGAAGCTCCTGGCTCCTGGCTTCGGATTGGCACAGCTCCGGCCATTGTGGCCACTGGGGAGTGAACCACTGGATGGAAGACCTTTCTCTCTCTCTCTGCCTCTGTCTCTGCCTCTCTGTAACTCTGCCTTTCAAATAAATAAATAAATCTTTTAAAAAACTATAGACAATGATTAAATATAGTGCAAAAACTTTTTTTTAACCTCCATGTGCAAGTGTTGTGTCCAGTGCTGTAAAACCACCACGAGTTGGGTTAGAAATATTATATACCCAACATAGCCCTTTTACTTTGCCAATGAGCCTTCAAAATGTTTGCTTAGCTTCCCCAATGCCTATTTGCTTTAATATACGTATAGCTCTCCAATTTCTTGTGTTATTCTGTTGTGAGAGCCTTAGGAAACCAATACCCACAGCTCTGAAAAATTGCCCCACAAGACAAATCAGTCATTTTCAAGATAATTCCATTCTGGTCTAGAAAGCATTTAAATATCTAGATGGGGCAAGTGTTGTGGAGCAGCAGGTTAAGCTGTTATTTGCAAGGCTGCTAACCCAAATCAAAGCACCTTTTCAATTCCTGGCTTTTCCACCTCTGATCCAGCCACTTGCTAATGTGCCTGGGAGAACAGTAAAAGATAGACCAAGGGGCTTGAGCCCCTGCCACTCATGTGGTACTCTGTTGGAGTTACATGCCCTTGGCCCAGTCCTGGCTGTTAGTGCCATTTGGCAAGTGAAACAGTGAATGGAAGTTCTCTTTCTCTCTCTCCTCCCTTACTTTCCCTCTCAAATAAATAAAATGAACTTATTTATATAAAGAAATGGATATATAGATGAACAAATATATTATACGTAATAATTATATAAGACATTTAACAACAATTCATGTTTTACTTTTTTTCCATCATTTTTTGGTGTCTTTCATGAAGCAAATGCCAGCCATGTATAATTTGCAGAAATATTATTATGAAAAGTGGGAGGGAGAGTCAAAGACTGAGAAGATTATTATTCATGGTTACCTTAAAATAATAGAGTGGGGGAAAAATCCCTACTAGTAGCTGTGTACACCAGCAGCAATTCTTTGCCGTTTGTAGGAAAAGATTTTTTTAAACATTTCTTACTATCCTTAATTTGTCCAAATAGAAAGGGTGAGAATGGTGGTTGATAGATGAGGGCAAACTGGGGGTATTAGCTGGAGTCTGTTTTTAAATTAAATCCATTTCTTATACAACAGATATAAAGTTGTTTGTTTTTCTTGAAGGGAACTCAGGCTTTATTGTTAGAAGGGCAGAGAGACCTCCTAGTTACTTTTTTCAGTGTCGTAGCAACAGGGACACAACTGCCATGTAACACTCACTCTGTTGTCCTGTCTACTTGTGGAAACTCCAAACTGAGTGTTGAAAATGAATTTTTCCCAACTTGATGGTGCCATTCTTTCCACAATTTTTCCTCTTCAGATTTTGCTTTACTTCAAGCAAGCATTTGCATTATTCTAACTTCAACATTAATATTGTCTTCCATGACATCCCTTAGGTGGTCTAATTTCAGGTGAGCAAACATTTCCTGAAGACTTGATATGTACTGGATACTGGGATATCATGTAATGATTTCACAGAGAAAATAAGTGCTCTCTGATGTTAAGAAGTTCACAGATAAGTGAGAGTCATGGAGGCAGAGCAATTTCAGTGTGCAATGTGATAAGCACCAGGTAAAAGAAGTTCCTGGTGTGTTTGAACACAAAGATGAGCAATCACATCAGCCCAGGATGTGGAGAAAAAGTATGGTTACCAAAGAAAACTCACTACTTGTGTTGAACTTTGCAAATCATGATTTCATCAGTCATGGACTTGATGTGATTCCTCAGGTCACCCAGCACGTGGTTTGCCCACCTAAGTTATTATTAATGATTTTTTGCTACTTACTTGAATAAAAAGTAACACTTATTGCTTCATATGATTCCCAAAGTGGTCTAGAACATTTAAAAATTAACAAGTATCATACCTACATTAAAGCAATGTATAGAAGTGACTCAAGTTGTAAAAATATTTAATTGTAGAGAAAGCACACAATTAACACGTCAATTACGCTCCAAAGCACACTCTTTATATAAATGGCTCAGAATACATAGTACAATTTTCCCATAGAAAACGAAACTATATATTACCAGCCTAGTCCATGAAAGTCTAATTAGCTTATAATGTAGCTGTGTATATTATGTATTTATCTTGAAAATCATTAAAATCGTATTATTCATAAAAAATTGGAAAGATTAAATATCCAATAATGGTGGCTTAATAAAATAAATTTTGCTTTAGCTAATTAGCTGTATAATGGAATGCTGTAAAGTCATTGATGATTACCCTGTGGAAGAATATTTTCAAACTTTATGAGTTTTCTGACTTAAAATATTAGGTAGTACCAAAATGTAAAAAGCACAATACAAAGTTTCTTATTATTCCACCTTCAAGAATCATCTAGTATTAACAATTTAGCATGCATTCCAGACTTTTTAAGAGAAAATTATTAATATGAATAGAAAAAGCTTTTAATGATATATTAACAATAAGATTTAGATACACTTATTTTTCCTTTTTTGTTGATAGTAATACAAAAAGTCTTTTAATAGTAGTTTCAGAATGGGTGATTTTTGTATTTTTTGTTTGTCTGAATTTATTTCACTTTACATGTTCATTTGTGCTTTTCCAAAGCATGAGTATTTTCAAGTCTTTTCCTTCTAAGAGTTGGCTTAAATGTCACTTTTTCAAAGTGAATTTAGCTGAACAATCTTTATAAAATAATGATTCCTCTCCTCCCACGCTTCTCTACCATGAGATTCATTACACACTTAATGTGTTTTATTTTGTCTCATAACACTTATCAACACTTGACATACTGTATATATCTTTACTTAATGTCTTTTTAACTGTATGAGAATGTGCATTCCATACTGTGGACACCATATTTGGTTTGGTTACTCCCTTATTTCTAGCAACCTAGACATTACTAGTAATGCAGAAAGTACCCAAAAATGTTATTGAAAGAACTGTGAGATGTGAATGTGTTACTAACCTTCTAAAATGTATTCCCCTTGGTAAATCATCATTTATTATTAGCACAATTCATATGCATTGTAGTTAAGATTTTATATGTTTGTCTCAAAAATACAACAGGGACGAGAATAATTAAAAAGAAGAAATAAAAGGTGAGTTGCTGAGAGAGTTTTGAGAATTTTCTGAGCAGGGTTCAGATGATTTGATGTAGCCATAAGAATCTTCTAGAAAAGCTAAGTTATGCAGGGGTAAAAATTAATAGTAACATATTATTGTCCTAAACAAATAAATATTTATTTTTCACTCATGCTATATGCAAAAAAGTTGGAAGGGACTCAGCTCTACATTGTCCTTGTCCACTCCAGAAGACCTAAGCTGGAAAGTCCCTTTTTGCCATGCCAGATGGAAAACTCTATCCCTTGCCGATGACTCAATATGCTTTTGCTCTTTAAAGCTCTTTTAGAAGATCACACCTATCATTTCTATTTATATTCATTTTCCAGTGCTAGGCACATGGCCAAGAAGAAATTCCATGTGGTGGGAAAGGCCAGTCTTACCCTGTGCCCAGAAGGAGAGCAAAATTACACTATTTTTGAATAGTCCCTAAAAATACACAACAGAAACAAGTGAATGGGATTCTATATGTGAGAAAATGCATGCACTGAAGGGGGCAAAAAGAATGCTTTTAATATTAGCACAATTTCTTGGTGTTGGAACCAGTAGAGATCAAATATTAATCCTCAAATCATTCAGTGTGACAACTTCCTTATTAGCAGCTGGAATGGGCTACAGGCTCTAAGCTATAGAGCTCAGGAAGAATAGCAAATACTTCCGTCATGGAAGTATTTAATCTTACATTTGCATATTTCATCTTTATGTGTTTCAGACACATGCTCTTCTCACTTGTGTACAACATTATGATGAATGCATAAATAGAGTTTTAATAGTAATACTATCAATGTCCTTAATCAAAAATCAGATGCATAATAAGATAAAGGTGTCCTGTTGATTTCAAGCACTTTACATCTGTAATAACTAAAGAAGTCATAGGACATAAAAACTTATAAAGTGCTAAACTTAATAGTAAGTAACTCAAGCTTAAAAGGGTTATTTGGATTAATTTGCTTTCAAGATTCAGTTATTACTATATTCAATTGATTCACCTATTGTTAGCTAAATCTCACACTCATTAATCTAGAAACCAATATATGACAGGCACTTCTCTGATTTTTTTGTATTAGTTGCCAACATTAGCTTCTCTCTTTCCATTTTTCCTCTTTTTATAATTTGCTAATACATTAGTTTGCTCCCTATGGATGTGAGTACAATGCAGCTTTTAACTCTGTTTATGGGATAGAGGAACACACATCCTGCCAAGAGATTTCCCATTGAGCTACAAATTACCATCACCAGTCATATTTTCCATTTCATTCTTCTCCTCTGTGTGTAGAATTAGTTTGAGGATCCCATTAGCAACAATGCCATTATATGCAGAGTATTTTTTTTAAATAAGAAAGCAAACCAAAGCATTTTTATGATTCCCAAGCATAATGAATATATAAAAAGTAGGTTTATATTGTGAAAAATAAATAATATCTAGAAACAGGTTTTGGGCATTGCTATTTTTCTTAACTTCTGTAGCCGAAGATATATATCAGAGTGTATCACCATTGACTGAATCAAAGTACATGATGCATTTATAAGAGTAAATTTAGAAGTATGAAGAAGTAGTCTGTTTTCCTCTAATGTGAATTTGTTACTTCTTCTTTCTGTTAGGACAAAAGAATTCTTTCATGTTGCATGCCCCTATTACTTTTAATTATTTTTAGTTGATTTTAATTAAAACAAATTAATTTTAAGATTTATTTATTTTTTTAAAGCTTTTATTTTATTTATTTCAAAGACAAAATTACAGAGAGGTAGAGACAGAGAGGTATTCCATCTGCTGGTTCACTCCCCAGATGGCTGCAATGGCCTGAGCTGCGCCTATCCAAAGCCATGAGCCAGGAGCTTCTTCCGGGTCTCCCACATGGGTGCAGGGGTCCAAGGACTTGGGCCATCTTTTACTGCTTTCCCAGGCCATAGCAGACAGCTGGATGGGAAGAGGAGCAGCCGGGACTAGAATTGGCGCCCATATGGGATGCTGGCGCTGCAGGCGGCGGGTTAAGCTACTGCGCCACAGCACCGGCCCCAGATTTATTTATTTATTTGAAAGAGTTACAGAGAGAGAGGGAGAGACACATAGAGGGAGAGAGCTCTTCCATGTACTGGTTCACTCCCCAGAAGGCCATAACTGCCAGGGCTAGGCTAGCACAGAGCCAGGAGCCAGGAGCTTCATTTGGGTCTCCCCTGTGCGTGGCAGGGGCCCATAAACTTGGGGTATCTTCTATTGCTTTTCCCAAGTCATTAGCAGGGATCTGGATTGGAAGTGGAGTATCCCGGACATGAACTGGCACCCATATGGGATGCCAACATTGCAGGTGGTTGCTTTACCCACTACATCACAACACCAACCTCTAACTTAATGTTTTGACCTTCAAGAAAAAAATTCATCAAGCGATATAACTCTCCAATGCTTAATTTCCTTCCATTTGAAATACGTTCAAAACAATGCATTGAGCTTGGTTGAGTCCAGGTTTAAAAGGCTGCAGTAGAGTTTCCTAATTCTCAGTGAACTTCCCTTAAGGAGTCACCTTGTTAAGCTGGACATATCTAATTGTTTGTAGAGATCACAAATTGTTAAAGAACACCTAACATAGTGTAGGACTTTCGTAGGCACAACACAGACTTAAATCCCTGCCTTTATGGGGATGATATGTAACTGAGGCAGTTAGGACACAAAATAAATAGCATGATAGGCAGCATGTTTTCCTAGCAGAGTGGGGTGCCTAACATTCATAATAACCTTTTATGTATATTCTGAGCAAATAGAAGAGTGGAGCTTAAAAGTTTCAATCATAAAGTGATGACAAGGAGAGGGACATGTTAGTTACCTGATTCGATTGAATGTATACAATGTACCCCCAAAATATTTATCATTATTTAGTGTTAATGAAATATCAAAAGCATGCTTGAGATGGAAATACTAATGCTGGAGATGGGAATACTAACAGGAATTTATCTTTACACGTGGAATTCATGTGTTAAGATATCACATTGGGAGCCAGCACTGTGGTGTAGTGGGTAAAGCTGCCGCCTGCGATGCTAACATCCCATGTGGGCACTGGTTTGAGTCCTGGCTGTTTCATTTCTGATGCAGCTCTCTGCTATAGCCTGGGAAAGCAGTGGAATATGGCACAATCCTTGGGCCCCTGCACTCATGTGGCAGATCTGGAGGAAGCTTCTGGCTCCTGATTTCACATCAGCCAAGCTCCAACCATTGCAGCCATTTGGAGAGTGAACAATGGATGGAAGACTGCTCTCTCTCTCTTTCTCTCTTTCTCTTTGTTTCTGCCTCTCTGTAACTCTGCCTTTCAAATAAATAAATAAATGTTTTTTTTCTGCTCAAAATATTTTGTATTTATTTTTAGATTTAATAATTTGGAACATTTTGCCTTGTTCACTTCATATATGCACACGTAGTTCATGTTTTTCTTTTTTTATTAGATTATGTGTTTTTTGACACAATAATCATACGTATTTATGGGATACAATGTAATTTGAGGATACTCATGTCTCATAAGCTATAGCTATGTCTAAGCACTCACAAAAGATGTATCATTCTTGGGTTCTTCAAAGTTTAAGTTTCTCAAAAAAAAAAGAATGGTAAAAAATAAATATATATATGTAAATTAAACTTCAGAAGGGTTTGCTCTTATTGAGTTAAATGGTGGTTTTTCCTTATTGTAAATAAATAAATCTTTAAAAATGATATTACATTGTACTCAATAAATATGTATATTGAAAATAATAAAAATAAATTACAAAAGAAAAGGAAGGGGATATATGCTGCTTATGATAAGGACAGATTTATTTTAAACTTGTATATTTATTTTCATTTTATTTCAAAGTCAGAGAGAGGCAAAGAAATAGAGAGATAGAGAAAGATAAAATTTCATGTGCTGGTTTTACTCCTCAAATGCCTAGACCTGAAACTAGGAGCTTAGAACTCAATCGTGGCTTCCCAAATGTGTGGCACTGGCCTAACTACTTGAGCCATCACCCATTGCCTACTGGGTGTGCATTGGCAGGAAGCTGGAATTAGAAACGGAGCTAGGATTTGAACCCAGGCACTCCAGTATGGGACGTAGGCTTCCCAAGCGGAATTTTAATGCTGTACCAAGCACCTTCCCCACAGTGGCAATCTTAAAGTAAAGGCATCATAAGGCACAACAGTTGAACAATGAGCTGAAAGTAGAAAGGGTCTGAGCTATGGCAGTTGTGGAAAAGGCCTAGAAAGAAGGCAGAACAGTTGACCAAAGATCCTGAAGCACCCCTGTACTAATGGAGTTCTAGGTATAGCAAGAACACCTTGTGTTGTTAGGCCAAAGAGAATGAGGGAAAGGCTAGTATGGAGTGAGCTAGATTTTTTCATGTACACTTGTTTCCTCCAGCATCTCCATAATCAATTTTGAACACTGTCCAGAAAATAAACACAACATATCAATTACCTGTTATATGCCATGAGTCCTACTTCCAGAAGTGGAAGTGTTACTTTTTCCTAGAAGGTCCACACAGAGTCTTGTTATACACACCGCTTCCACTGAACCACATAGGAATTTATACCCGCAGAGGGATCCAGACGAAGGGAGAAAGAAAAAGGCAACAATGTATTGTGTATAATGTTGATTCCTTTTATATACAAGATCAAATTTTTTCAGTCATTTTACAAGTGAGAACACAGAAACTCGATGACTTTTCTAAACTTGTACTGAGAAATACTGAGCAGGGAAGGTCATTCAAATCTCTCTCTAAAACTTACTTGGTATATTCCTGTTTAGGGTAGTCTTTTAATGGTATGTACGGTATCTTTTAATGGTATGCAATGTGAGGATGAATTAAATCATGAGAAAGGTCAGAAAATACTCTGTCTAAGGTTATAGTCAGGGTAAGAATGAAGGTTAAAAATGGAAAGAAAATAATGAACAGAAGGAAATATTAAAGAGAAACCTTGAAACCATAGCTACTTATTGGGAGAATGGTCATAGACCAAAAGATATGATTTTCTACAATGCAAAGGATGAAAAAAAGTTGTTTCAGGTTTTGAGATTCACTAGGATGAAGGAATGGTGTTAACATTTGTTTGCAAGGGAAATGCTTGTGATATGATGGTGGAAGTCACAGAACAGACTGGAGAGCTCTAGCCAAGTAGAAATTAAGCCTTGGCCTTGAAGTCCTGTTTCTAACACAGCCTCACAATTTAATCTCTTTTTCTTGATGACTACCTAATAATAAAATGATTTAGGTCAATAAGGTATGCATCCATTAATGTCTTCATAGATTATAATGTGATGGTATATATATATATATATATATAGAGAGAGAGAGAGAGAGAGAGAGAGGAAGATATATATATATAAATATATATATATATATTTATCCATATATACATATGGTGGCAATGGGCTAACTAATTGAGCCATCACCTGTTGGCTACCTATACAAACACACACACACACACACACACACACAATGCTGCATAATGATAGATTTAATCATTTTGCTGGGAAGGCAATTTTAAAAATATAAAGCAATTTTAAATTTTTATGATTTAATTGTTAATTCATGGTTTTGTTTTCACTTTCCCTGGAATTTATAAGAATCCCATTGATGGACAGGGAGCAAAAAGTAAGTATTGTGGAATTTATTTCATTACAGTAAACTCAATTAGCACTTCCTAATTTTGTATGAGCAGGAAGAAAGTAGAGTTCCAACATTTTGTGTTTATTTTCTACAGATTAGCTTTCTAAATGACACTATTATACCTGTGATTTTTTCTTCTAAACTTCAGTTCATTTGCCCAGGGAAATTTGCCTTCAAATTTCTTGCCTGACAGGCTTGGCTTATAGAGCAATTATATTCAGAATTATATTCAATAAATTCAAATATATCATATTATTAAATATAATTTTATATAATTTATTAAACATACTTTATATATTATTAAATATAATATATTCAATATATTCAAAATTATATTAAGAAAGCTTTTTTTGGGATAGCTTTTCTAGGTGAGAAGGAAAAGAATGAGAAACATTCCTAAGTTCTAATTCCTAACCCTAATTCTGATGTAAACAGTTGTCTTCTAATTTATTGAGAGAAAATTCCAAAGCAAAAATATTACAAAGAAAAAAATCCAGGAAAATGGAAAAGTGACTCTGTGAGAAGTGTAGTTTAATAGTCACATTCTTGGTAGATATCCTACTCAAACATGAGATTTCATTTTACTAGATTTTTTATAAATGTTTGATGCTTTACATTGTTACAAAATAGTACTCCACTGCCCTAAATAAAAATTATGTGGTTAATTGTCATGGAAATAGAAAAATGGTCATTTCTCTGTTAATTAAATAGACTAGAAAATTTATGTACTGTTAAGTATATCTGTTCAAAGTTATGCTCCCATTAAGAAAATAAACAAATCTTAATAGGAACATTCTTTTGTTTTAAAAAAAGAGGAGTGGTAATCATGCTTTAATGTGCATGTTAGTGGTCAATAGGATATTATTCTTTACAGATACTTTTTCAACGATTCAACAGTAAAAAATATGAGCATTTCTTTGCTAATACAAGATAGGTGTAAGTGTTGTCATGTATTGGTATGATTTGTCAATTGTTCCTATTTTTCTTGAATATTTTTAATGTATCACATTTATGAAGTAGAGCTAATAGGAATATCATACTAGAGAGGATATTTGGCACCATATTTCGTATATGGATCCAGCTCTAGTTCATCATTTGTTTATATGGAGGTAACATTTTCAAGTAATACCCATTTTTTATTTTTTAAAATTTTATTTAAGTTATACAAGTTTCATGTATTTCATATTTACAGATTTAGGAACATAGTTATACTTCCCACCCTACCCTCCCTTTTGCCCATGCTCTAACCATTTTCCTCTTCTCTCTCCCATTCCTACTCTTAATTTTTACAAAGACTTACTTTCAGTTTACTTAATGATCATAAAGTTAACCCTACACTAAGTTAAACAGTTCAACAAATAACACTGTTCCTCAACAGAGTGTGTATTCTGTGCATGTCGGGTGAAAAGTTCTGTGGATATCAGTTAGGTCCATTTGGTCCATAGTGTCTACCAGCACTGTTGTTTCCTTGCTGATTTTCTGTTTAGTTGAGCTGTCCATTGATGAAAGTGGGGAGTTAATATCCCCTGTAACTATTTTGTTAGAGTCCATGTCTCCCTTTAGATCCATTAACATTTCTTTTAAATAGCTAGGTGCACTGTAATTTACTACAGTCACATCTTCCTGTTGAATTGATCCCCTAATCATTTCTTAGTGCCCTTACTTGGCTCTTTTACCAATTTTTGCATTAAAATCTATCTTGTCTGCTATTACGATGGCTACACCTCCCTTTTTTGCTTTCTGTTTGCATCCTTTCACTTTCAGTCTGTTGCTATCTTTGTTAGAGAGATGTGTTTCTTGTATGCAGGAAATAGATAGATCTTATTTTTTAATCCATTTGGCCAGGCTGTATCTTTTAATTGGAGAGTTGAGGGCGTTTACATTCAAGGTTGCTATTGATAAGTAACAACTTGGCCCTGCTATTTTTCCATAAATGTTCCTACAGTTTCTTTTGTACTTTTACTGGTAGAATTTCTGCCTTCACATTTTTTGATAATGATGGCCATCTTTCTGTGTTTCTCTGTGTAGCACATGTGTAAGCAACTTTTGTAAGCCTGGACTAGTGGTGACAAATTCTTTCAATTTCTGTTTTTTGTTTGTTAGGGAAGGCCTTCATTTCACATAAATGAGAGCTTTACATAATATAGAATTCTGGATTGACAGTTTTTTTTCTCTTAATACTTAAACTATGTCTCACCTTTCTCTCCTAGTCTGTAGAGTTTCTGATGAAAAGTCAGCTGTGAGTCTAATTGGAGATCCTCTGAAAGTAATCTGGCACTTCTCTTATGTACATTTTAGAAACTTTTCTTTATGTTTTACTGTTGAAAGTTTGATTACAATGTGTTGTAGTGAAAATCTTTTCTGGTCATGTCTATTAGGAGTTCTATGTGGTTCTTGTACTTGGATGTCCCTTTCCTTCTTCAAATAGGGGATGTTTTCTGCAATTATTTCACTATATAGGCCCTCTACTCCATTCTCTCTTTCCATACTTTCAAGCCATATGTTGGGTCGTTTGATAGTATCCCATAAATCTTCAAAAGTTTTTTTTAAGTTTTCTAATCTCTTCTTGTTATTTTTTGGTCTGATTCAAAGATTTCCAGAGATTTGTCTTCTAGCTCAGATATTCTTTCTTGTGCCTCACCTAGTCTGTTATTAAGGCTTTAAATTGCATTTTTATTTGATCTATTACATTATTTTTTTAACCTTCTCTATTTTTTTAAGATTTATTTATTTATTTGAAGGGCAGAGCTGCAGAGAAGCAACTCAAGCGAGAGAAAAGTCTTCCATCTGCTGGTTTACTCCTCAGATGGCTGCAACAGCCAGAGATGTGCCAATATGAAGTCAGGAGCCAGGAGCTTCTTCCAGGTCTCCCACATGGGTGCAGGGAGATGCTCTTGGGGCATCTTCTACTCCGTTCCCAGGCCATAGCAGAGAGCTGGATCAGAAGTGAGCAGCCAAGACTCGAATGGGTACCCATACGGGATGCTGGCACTGCAGGCGGTGGCTTTACCTGCTACACCACAGCGCCAGCCCCTCTATCACATTCTTAATTTTTAATATTTCATTTTGATTTATCTTTAAAATCTCAATTTCTTGGGAAAAAATTTCATTCATGTCATGTATGGATTTCTTTAATTTGTGGATATGCTTCTGATTGCTTTTGAGTACTCCTATAATTAATCTTTTGAATTCCATTTCTGGCATTTCCTCCATCTCTTCATCTTTACATTCTAATGCTGAAATGTTGTCTTCCTTTGGGGAGGGGTCATGATGTCTTTCTTATTCTTGTATCTTAAATTTATGCATTTATTTTTAGGCATTTGTGTAGTTACTAGTTGGTTTTGCCTCTGACAGTTTTTATCTTTGAACTATACCTCTGTGGCTTACTGGAATGTCTATACTTTCAGTTAATACCAAGAGGTGCATGGTGGCTGTGGCCAGGGTGCTCTGATCAGTGCTCCAGTGTGGGGCAAGTATCCAAGGTAACATTTAAGTTGGGCATAGTAGATCTCTTGTTAACAGAAGTGGGAGGGATGGTTGCCTTTGTTGATGCGATCACCCCCTTACCTCCTCTCCTCTAAGCTGAGCAATGCCCAGGTATTAGCCCCCAGTGGGCTCAACACTCATGTGTGCTGCTGTATGAACTGCACAGATGATCTGTGCAGTCCTCACTCTGAACATGGTTCCCACTGCAGTGACCGGCCCCAGGCTACCGAGGAGCTCCAAGCCTGCAGAGCCATACCTGGTGATTTCCTAGAGACCCAGCTACACCCTGTACCCTCTCATGCAGCCACCGAGTCCCCACAGTCTTAGTACACAAGGCTCCCACAATTGCTGTGTGCAGAGGTTCTGCTCTGGCCTGACAGCCTGTCCAGTCCACAGAGGGGCAGGTATGCGTTGAGCAAGCTCTGCCTAGGTGACTTTAGACCTGGAACCTGTGGAATGTTGGGAGGCTGGGGCACCTCACAGTCCTCTGTGGGTGCCAACCACATGTCAATCCTCCCAGCCAAGCTCAGTCAATGGGGACTGTGGATTTTTACCTCCTCTGGACTCTCTAAATCACACACATATACAAGAGCTATGGGCCGGATCTTTCCGTGTCCCAACCAGTACCACAGAGGAGATGGTGTTCTGTCTCAGCCACTTACTGTGCATGCTTACAAAGGCTTCCTCACCTGATTCCTAAGCACAAAATGGCACCTACCCTTTCTCAGGTAGGCAGCAGGTGCTGTTCTGGGGCAGATGGGGTGAGATAAATGTGCCCCTTTTAATTCCACCGGGTCTGAGATCCCTAGGACTCCAGACCAGACTCATGCTGTGCTCTCCCTTTGGCTGTATCATCATGGGTTGCTGCAGTCTGGTCTCACCTCTGTCTCCAAGCTGCTGCCCACTCCAGTTCTTGGCTGCTGCGATCATGTGTTGTGTCTGTGTTCATGCTGCGTGTCCACACCCTTCACACAGGCCCGTGTCACTCCTCTTCCTTTTGTAGAATTTCCAGTGCGGTTTTCTCTCTAATTCTCCCTTGAGAGTGCACTTCCTATACTTCTGTTTTGTTTTTTACTATTTATCTCTAGTCTAACACAGTACATCAGTCCCTTTTCCACGATCTTGGAATCAACAGTCTTTTTCAATTTTTTTAAGATTGTATTTATTTATTTGAGAGGTGGAGTTACAGACGGTGAGAGGGAGAGACAGAGAGAAAAGTCTTTCTTCCATTGGTTCATACCCCAAATGGCCACAATGGCCAGAGCTGTGCCAATCCGAAGCCAGGCGCCAGGTGCTTCTTCCCAGTCTCCCACATGGATACAGGGGCCCACACACTTGGGCCATCTTCTGCTGCTTTCCCAGGCGACAGTAGAGAGCTAGATTGGAAGAAGAACAGCCAGGATTAGAATCGGCATCCATATGGGATGCCAGCGCCGCAGGTGGAGGATTAACCTACTGTGCCATGGCACTGGCCCCTAGACTTCTCCAATTTTAAAGTCTATTTTTATTATTTATTAGAGAGAGAAAAATTTCCCATCCACTGCTTCAATACCCAGTTGCTCACAATGGCTGAGACTGGATCTAGGAAACCAATTTTGCTCTTCCATGTGGGTGCAGAAACCCAACTACGTGAGTCCTCACCTGTTGCCCCCCAGGAAGTGCATTAACAGGAAGCTAGGATTTGAAGTGGAATCAGGACTTGAACTAAGGCACTCTGATATAGGATGTAGTGTTCCAATCAATGAATAAACTACTATGCCAAATGCCTACCACTTCAAGTGTTTTCTTATGAATTCCTTAAGCTCAATCATAGAACAACATATTTACAAAGCAAATGTGTTCTATTATAAACTGAAAGAAACTGCATTTTTCATACCTTGGATCTACAAAAGCCTCCAAAACCTTGTTATCTTATGGGTATAGCAACTGGACACTTTCTCTATTGATAATCAAAGTATGGAAATTATCAGTGGATATAGATGACTAGAAAGGTTTGTGAGGGTTAAATAGGTTGGAATTCAAGAAGCATAATAAGACCTACTCACAAGCAGTTACAACTTCTGGGTTGATTTTTTTTTTTTTTTTTTTGATAGGCAGTGAGAGAGAGAGACAGAGAGAAAGGTCTTCCTTTTTGCCGTTGGTTCACCCTCGAATGGCCGCCATGGCTGGCGCGCTGCGGCCAGTGCACCGCACTAATCTGAAGGCAGGAGCCAGGTGCTTCTCTTGGTCTCCCATGGGGTGCAGGGCCCAAGCACTTGGGCCATCCTCCACTGCCTTCCCGGGCCACAGCAGAGGACTGGCCTGGAAGAGGGGCAACTGGGAAAGATTCCAGCGCCCCGACCGGGACTAGAACCCGGTGTGCCGGCGCCACTAGGTGGAGGATTAGCCTATTGAGCCACAGCTCCGGCTCTGGGTTGATTTTAATGTGGCCAGCTAAAGCCTAGAATCATTTTTTTTTTTCTGAAAGTTCATTGGCTCCTAATAAGCCAAGAAATCTCTGGAATCATGTGCTTATTCTGTGGTTTTGTATTTAACATTTATTTTGGTTTGTGTGTGTGTGTCCTTGAATTTATAATAATTAAAACACTAATATTGATGAAAACAACAGGAGAGGAGCTATATTCTGATAATCAATATACATATCAATTCAAGGATATATTTTTGTAAAGACTTTCTGTGTTGGGAGATTTGACTTAGTCTTTAATTACTGCCATTTTGATGATTGGAAGTTAAGACAACTAAACAGCTTTAGCCCTGTTACATTACAAAATCACTTCCATTACTCAGAAGCTCATTTCTTGCTGTGCAATTATACAATGCTTCCTAGGCCTCAAAATATTTAGAAAATGCAATGCAAACCATAGATGTAGATCACTTTAGTAGTGAAATGCAGACTTAGCTGCAGTGAAAAAGATAGTTAACTTTTTCCATCTTCCCTTATAGTTCTTCCCAACAATTGCTAGTCAAAAGAAGATATTTAATTTAGGTCCGAGGCAGACATTTAGCCTACTGGGTAAAATATCAATATCCCACATCTTTAACCGGGAGCCCAAGTTAAAATGTAAACATTCCACATCTGAATGACTGGGTTCACAAAACTGGGCTCCAGCTTCCAACTTCAGCTCGCTACTAATGGTCTTCCAAGGGTCTCCTTGGAAGCAATAGTGGTGATTCAAGTAATTGGGTTTCTATCGCCCACCTGAGACCTGGATTGTATTCTTGGCTCTTGGCTTTGGCTTGACCAGTTGAGGGCATTTAGGGAGTGAACTAGTAAATGGGAACTCTGTCAATCTGTGTCTGTCATTCTGTGTCTGCCTGCCTTTCAAATAAATAAATACATTTTTAATGAAAGCCAAAAAATAAACATTTGTGAGAATAAAGTGGAAATTGGAAAAGTTTCAAATACTCTAAAGAAAACTTCTTAAATACATAATGACCAAGAATTCCTATAGGATTTTAGCCTTTATCCCAAAGGAAATATTCCTTTATAAATTCATGTTCTGCAGCAAATGTTTTTGAAATATATACATAAGGAATATTCATTACTGACCACAGTATGTTTGTTAACTATTGCATCTTCAATTGCAGGTATATACAGCTGCCATAATCCTTTGGATATTCTGTAGGAATCAGGATGGTATTATTTAAAACACAGGGAGAAAATAATGTTATTCCACTTAGAGGACCTCTTTTGTTTCAGCAATTTCTAGACCACACTATGCGGCCTGTTTTATTTTGGCTGTGTTGTGAATAAAGGTAGATTGTATGCACACAGCTTTGCAGCAATAATTCCTCATTGGTAATCTCTCAGAAAATTTTGCATTCATTTGACTTGAACTCATTTTTCTATTCTCATCCTTTCTATGAATCTATCAATACAGTAAAAATAGGTCTGTTGTTTTAATATCTGTATATGTTACCTTGGGCATAATTAGTAGTTAAGAATATTTTAAGAGTAAGAAAAATAATTCAATTGATCATAATGAAAGGATTAAGAATCAAAGGGATTGCATAAACAAGGCTAGTGCCTGCTAATACTATCTGAAAGAATTAAAAAGGAGAGAACAATCCAACATGGGAAGTGGGATACACTGCAGACTCATAGAATGGCAGATGTCCTAAACAGCACTCTGGCCTCAGAATCAGCCTTTAAGGCATTCGGATCTGGCTGAAGAGCCCATGAGAGTATTGTAGGCATGGAAAGCCAAGACACTCTGGCAAAAAATAAAATAAAATAAAATAAAATAAAATAAAATAAAATAAACCTAAATGAAAGATCTCTGTGAGTGAGATCCCAGTGGAAAGAACAGGCCATCAAAGAGGGAGGTACCTTTCTCTGAAGGGAGGAGTGAACCTCCACTTTGACTATGACCTTGTCTAAACAAGATCAGAGTCAGCGAACTCAAAAGGCTTCCATAGCCTTGGCAGCTCATGAAAAGAGCCTTGGGTGATTACTGATGTCATAAATAAGAGTGTCAATTGTTAAATCAACAACAGGAGTCACTGTGCACTTATTCCCCATATAGGATCTCTGTCCTTAATGTGTTGTACTATGTGAATTAATGATATAACTAGTACTCAAATAGTACTTTACACTTTGTGTTTCTGTGTGGGTGCAAACTGCTGAAATCTTTACTTAATATATATTAAGTTGATTTTCTGTATATAAAGATAATTGAAAATGATTCTTGATGTGAATGGAATGGGAAAGGGAGCGGAGATGGGAGGGGTGCGGGTGGGAGGGAAGTTATGGTGGGGGGGGGAGCCACTGTAATCCAAAAGCTGTATTTTGGAAATTTATATTTATTAAATAAATGTTTTTTAAAAAAAGAGTAATAAAAATAACCCAATAAACTTCTGACAAATGTTTCCCAAATTTACAAGATCTCCTTAACAAGAGAAAAACTCTATAGTGAAAGATAATAATAATTTAGTTGTCTTGGTTTTCTTGTTCTTCACATCTGTATTTCCAAACTCAATTCTTCAAATGCTGCCTCTTCTACATAGAATGAACTATTTTTTGTCTTCTGAAACCCATAATATAGAAGATGTCTGTATGAAGGCAGAGATCCTGTCAGTTAGTGCCTGTGAGCATTCAACATGTTAAGTAGCAGGTTCTCAATCGAACTTTACTGGCCTGTACTAAAATTTGACTTGTGCTGTATGTTTAGTGCACATGCAAACTTTGAAACCCACAAGGTCATGTGCATACTAAATACTCAGTAAATAATAATGATTATTGTTACCTACTCAAAGGTCTATAAAATTAGGAAATATAAGACCCTATTTTATTTACCTTATATCTTCCATAGTGCCTGTGTATAGTATAGACAATATTTATTCAAATAACTTCAGGGTAATATTTCTGCTTGAGGATTCTGCATAAATACCAGTTTAACATTTACATTTTAATTTTTAAAAGATTTATTTATTTGAAATCCAGAGTAAGAAGAGTTAGGCACATTTTACACACACACACACACACACACACAACATAGAGGGGGAGAGACAGACAGAGAGAGAGAGAGAGAGAGAGATATTTTCCATCCACTGTTTAATTTCCCAAATGACCACAATAGCCAGGTCTGAACCAGACAGAAGCCAGGAGCCACTAACTCCATCTGGGTCTTGTACCTTGGTGATAGGGGCTCAAATACTTGGGCCATCTTTCTTTGACTTCCCAGGCACTAGTGGGAAGCAGGATGGGACGCAGACCAGCTAGCACTCAAACTGGCCTTCTGATATGGGGTGATGCCATTGGAAAGGATGCCTTAAACCACTTCCCCGCAATGTTGGCCTTCAGGTCTGTATAGAACACCTATTATTCTCTGCAATTTAGGGTCATATTTCCAGGAATGCTTTGGAAACAAGTGGCACCTATTCTAATAGGCCTATCCAATGACAATAAATTTGAAATACATTTGAAGAGAAAAGAAAGAACTCTCCCTCCGACCAAAAATGTTTGCCTATACTCAAGGACTTAATGTTCCTACCAGATAGCTAAAAAATGTGCTGAATCCAAGGAAAGAATTTATGTGTGGCCATCTGAACTTCAAGAAATAATTGCTCTGCTAAGATTTATCTTCGCTACAGTTGGGTTAATGGAAGGCTATATTTTGGTATGCAAAGAATCTTTTTTTAAAATAAAAATTTGTAAAACCTCTTAGGCACATTACCCTCTTATTTGACAAGAAAGTTGTCCTCACATATAATCTGTCACAGCCAATTCTGCAAAAATACACTACTGCTAAGAGTTTAAATGAAAACGCTACTTCTTAGAGTCCAGCAAAGTTTGGCTTTATTTTCTTGAGGTATGTATTGTTGAAAGAATAAATGACTTCTGGTGGCCGGGGGGGTGGGGTGGGGGTGGGGGGTGGCACTCAAAACATTGCAAAACAAGTATAGTAGTAGTGTTCTGCTTTAATAGAAGAAAGCAGTTTAGAAACATGGAGTAAAAGGTTTTCCACTCATGAAGACCCTGACCCATTTGCCCATTTGCTTCTCCTAAGCATGTGTCTCAGGAAGACAAAGCATGTCTTCGGTTGGTAAAATGTGTGCCATTTCAGCTTCAGATTAGCTGCTATCCTAAAATCTATCTTGATGGGCTTGTGTTAAATGACAAGGTTGTGAAATGAAATACAAATTAGCCTTAACTAGGATAGATTGCTTTAAAAATGTACTTGACTGAATAGGGAAGTTCAACCAAAGTTCAGTGAGTTCATGCTGGTGTGAAGTGGGGTGAGGGGCTGGGCACAGCATCACGTCTGCCGTGGGTAGGACCTCACTAAGATGCATCTCCTGGCTCCCTAACAAAGGCAATGCAACGTGAATATACATACATACAAGCTTAGGCTTTCCAGCAGTGACTGACATCCTGCCAGACGCAGTTAATTTGAGCCACCTGAGGATAATTCTAGCAATCGACTTTATGAGCAGAGTGTTCACTGTCGATTCACACTAAATCTGTGCTGCCAGTTCTCTAGACATAGGATTTTTCTCTATTGTCAATAGATGCTTCTGATTTTAAAAGTCAAAATTCACATATTTCTGAGAAATATGATGAATTTAATAGAATGGAGGATCAAACTAGATGATCTACTAAGTAATTTCATTATTTTTACATTTTTAATTTGAAACAGATGATTTTTCCCTTTCTAGCTTTATCTGTTATCACTGAAATCTGATAACACAGCTGCCTTCTCATGACATGGAACAGGACCTGAAACTATTTGCAGCAATAAAACTGGTTAAGATACATGAGTGTACCAGAAACAGATCAACTACATTTTATTTCTCATTTAATTCTTTCTGCCAAATAATACTAGAATGGAATGACTATTTTAACCTCAGTCCCATTCTACATGAGAGACCTGTGGTATAAAGAGGTTGAGTAATTTGTGAACGATCCCAGGCTTGCATGGAAGGGAATGAGGATTTATTTTATTCATTTTATTTTTTTTTACAGGCAGAGTTAGACAGTGAGAGAGACAGAGAGAAAGGCCTTCCTTCCGTTGGTTCACCCCCAAATGGCCCCGCCAGCGCGCTGTGCTGATCTGAAGCCAGGAGCCAGGTGCGTCCTTCCTGATCTCCCATGCAGGTGCAGGACCCAAGCACTTGGGCCATCCTCCACTGCCTTCCTGGGCCACAGCAGAGAGCTGGACTGGAAGAGGAGCAACTGGGACAGAATCTGGTGCCCCAACCAGGACTAGAAGCCGGGGCGCCAGCACCGCAGGCAGAGGATTAGCCAAGTGAGCCGCGGCACCAGCCTGGGAATGAGGATTTAAACTAGGGAAGTTTGAATTCAGAAATGAAAACTTAAACCATAGTAGCATGACAGTCACAACCTCATACTCAACCAGAGAAGGAATTACAAGACACATAGTCTGAATACCTGAATGGTCCAACTTGAGAAAACAAAAGTGAGAATCTACATAAACCAATGCAAATAATTTTATTGGAGTTTCATTTTAGACCGATGGAAATATTCAAAACTAGAGTATGACAAAGGTTGCATAACTGCAATTACATTAAAAATATGGAATACATATTACATGCAAACTACTATAACCAGACTGCATCATAAACTTTATTTTGATTTAGTTGAAAGGCAGAGAGAGATACAGAGATAAAGACAGAGAGGTTTTTCATCTGCTGGTTCACTCTCCAAATGTCCACATTAGATGGGTCTGGGTCAGGCTGAAGCCAGGAGCCTGGAACTCAATCTGATGTCAGGGATCCAAGTACCTGAGCCATTACCTGCTGCCTCCCAGGGTGCACATTAGCAGGAAGCTGGAATCAGAAGCAAAGTCAGGACTAGAATCCAGGCATTCCAATATAGAACTAGAATCCAGGCATGCCACCACTGTACCAAACTCCCACCACCAGAATGCGTTTTGTCTTTAAGATTTATTTATTTATTTGAAAATCAGAGTTACACAAAGAGAAGAGGAGAGGCAGAGAGAAAGAGATGTCTTCCATCCGCTGGTTCAATCTCCAATTGGTTGCAATGGCCAGAGCTGCCCCTATCCAAAGCCAGGAGCCAGGAGCTTCCTCTAGGTCTTCCCACCTGGGTGCAGGGGCCCAAGGACTTGGACCATCTTCAACTGCTTTCCCAGGTCATAGCGGAGAGCTGGATCAGAAGCGGAGCAGCCAGGACTCGAAACAGCGCCCATATGGGATGCTGGCACTGTAGGTGACAGCTTTACCAGCTATGCCACAGCACCAGCCCCATAGAATGCATTTTTAATATGTATATTTTGACTATTTGGTTTAATTAATTAATTACTGAAAAGTTGTCATCGGCTGAAAAAATGATAATTGGTACCATGCAGCTTTCTATGATCAGATTTAAAGATAATCTCAAAAAATGTTATGGATATACCCTAAATTGATTCATTTTTCCATACCACAGTTCTTTTGTGTGTGACTTGATTTTCTCTTACACCTATTTGTAACTCGATTTTCTCACCCACATGCCCATATACATGTATGCGTGCATATATCCTGTGTGTTTAGGAATCTTCTAATTACTCAGAAAATAATCCTAAATTCTTTTTCCTTTTTAAAATTTTCTGAAAATTGAAAATTCATTCAAATATAATTATGAATTTTAGTTTGTATTTTCCTCCAGCTTATTAGTTAAGTATTTTATTTTTCATTTTAAACTATGGAAAAATACAGAAGTCAATTTGTTGTGGGTCACTTCCAGAAGACAAATAACTTTTTTAAAAATTATAGATTTCTAGTGCTTTGGTTCTCCCCTGGATGTTAACAAGGAAAGCTACCTGATCAATCCAAAGCGTTCTTTCTTCTATTTGTGACCTTAGTATTTGGAGTCTCATTTTCCTAAAGTTAGGTCTTCATATGTTAAAGCAGATTTCTGACACCCTAGAGAGTGGTGTAGACAAGATGATAATTCCACAATTCATTATATATCCTAAAAGCATGTTGTTTTGTTTTGTTTTACTTGAAAACTGTGGGGAGCAACTCGGACTAGACTAAGTTACTGGAATTAAGACTTATTCTATGCATCTGCTCTCCCACAATATGGCGCTGAGAAGGGAGAAACAGCTTCTACACAGCTGCCTCCAGTTCAACCAATAAACTGTAGGACCTGCTCCTGATTGGAGGAGAGCAGCGTACTCGGCGTGTGGGTAGCAGAGTTGGGATTGGTGGAAGAGGACTATAAAGGAGGAGAGAGATAACATGCACAAGGAACATCTAAGGGGAACATCTGAGGGAACACCTGTGCAGCCCCCGAGAGAGCCGGCCGGCGGTGTGCCGCTCCCCTGCGGAAGTGGGGAAAGTGGCAGGGGGAACTGCCCTTCCACGGAGGTGGAAGGGACAGTAGCCAACCCGGGAAGAACCAGCAGCAAACCCGGGGAGGGCCGAGCAGACGAAAGAACAGCGCAGGGTCCTGTGTCGTTCCTCCACGAAGAGGGGGAGCGACAGAAAACATATTTTGTGGTGTGGATTCTGAGAGAGGATAAACCAAACATTGACTACAATTCACTTAGAGTTACAGTGTGTTATAGTCTTTCATACGTATAATGAAAGCACCTTATTGACCTTCATTCTGTAAGCCACAGGGGAAAAAAAAATCCATTTTGATTTAATCGTGAACAGATTTACTCTCAACTGTTTTTTTCTTTTAGTCTGTATCAGCACAGCCATTTAAATAAAATGTTTATTTGTAAAAACTGTGTGTTTAATATAATAGCTACTTACAAATCTATTTGAACTTTTATATGCCTCTTTTAAAGAGTAATTTTTAGGCTAAAATTTTCCCTTCAAAATGTTCAATTTGATATGTTTGAATTAAGCATATTCAGTCTATTTGAATCTCCATTTAAGGGGACTTTTCTGAAAAACAGACATGGCAGTTAACTTCCTCTCTGTGGCTTTCTAAGAAAGAATTGAAATGTGTAAAATGATTTGAGATTCCTGGTGAAAGGATGCTTTAGAGTGTTAATCCCTCATGAATTCTGCCTGGAGGATTCTGCTTTAATAGACAGGAAACTTCTGGAATTGAACAAGCATTGTGGGTGGCCATACTATGGTTAGCAGGAAGAGAGGAGAGATTTCAATTAAAGATGTGAGTTAGCTCCCCCAAATACTATTATTTGAAGGTGCTTGTGCATGGGTATGAGGACAAGCCTGCACTGATAGACAGAAAGGCCAGGAGAAACTGAAAAGTAAACTCTCCCATGAGTCAGAGGAAATGATTTGGGAACAGGATGAATATTTTCAAGAATTTGTTTTATATGTCTTAAGGTACTTCAGTGGTTTAAAATATCATTGAGTTTGGCCATGATCGGAATTTTGGACATTTGTGGATAAATTAAGGGCAGCATTGTGTTTTGGTTTACAATTAAACTTTTGGAGTTTAAATTGCTTTTCCATTTCTATGTCTATATTCTGGGTTTGGGAAAGACTATAACATGCAAAATTTTTTACTACAGCAAAAAATTGCCACATTTTATGGCCATACAGATGAAATACTAATGCTTTTAAAAGCAGAATTAGAAGCCTTGTCTCTAATAATTAATTCAGAAATTAATAAATTAGTTTTTAGCTTTCCCCTTTATTGATTTTTAATTATATCATAATATTTCTTTGTAGGGTATATTAGCTGAAGTTGTTTTTTAAAATGTTGTCTGTAACCTTGAAATACACATACATATATACACAGTTAGAACTGAATTTATATTATCAGGATTATATATAAAGTACATTCCTTATATTTCCAAAAACCAATTATTTAAACATTTCCTTGACTAATTTAAAGCTACAGCAAATAGAATCATTCAGGCAGTATAATTTCATATAAACTATAATTATGAAATGTAGCAAGTTGGTGAGTATTATAAAGATAGGATGGGGCTGGTGCTGTGGTGCAGAGGGTTAACGCCCTGGTCTGAAGCGCCAGCATCCCATATGACTACCGGTTCTAGTCCTGGCTGCTCCTCTTCCCATCCAGCTCTCTGCTATGGCCTGGGATAGCAGTAGAAGATGGCCCAAGTCCTTGGGTCCCTGTACCCACGTGGGAGACCTTGAAGAAACTTCTGGCTCCTGGCTTCAGATCAGCACAGCTCTGGCCATTGCGGCCAATTGGGGAATGAATCATCGGATAGAAGACCTTTCTCTTTCTACCTCTCCTCTCTTTGTGTAACTCTGACTTTCAAATAAATAAATAAACCTTTAAAAAAATAAGAAGATAGGAAATACTCTATGAAAATGTTAAAAATTAAGAGAAAGTAAAAGTCATTTGTTCTTTTTTCCCCAAAGAAAACTTTTATTTAAGGAATACAAACTTCATACATTTCATAAGTACAACTTTAGGAACATAGTGATTCTTCCCACCATACCCACCCTCCCACCCAGACTCCCACCTCTTCTCCTCCTCCCTTTCCCATTCCTAGTCCCATTCTTCGCTGAGATCCATTTTCGGTGAGAATGCTTCCAACTTTTCTCCATTCAATAGGACACTGGCTGTGGGTTTGTCATAGATTGCCTTGACTGTGTTGAGGTTCCTTCTAATACCCAATTTGCTTATAGTATTCATCATGAAAGGACATTGTATTTTATCTAATGTTTTCTCTATCCATTGAGATACTCATATGGTTTTTGTTCTTCAGTTTCTTAATATGATGTATCACATTGACTGATCTGTGAATGTTGAATCATATCAGAGATAAATCCCACTTGGGTGAGTGATTGATCTTTTTGCTGAGTTGTTGGATTTGATTGGCTAGAATTTTGCTGAGGATTTCTGTGTCTGTTCATCATAGAAATTGGTCTGTAATTCTCTTTCTCTGTTGCATCTTTTTCTGTTGCATCTGGCTTTATAGAAAGAATTTGGGAGGATTCTCTCACTTTCAATTATTTTGAATAGCTTGTGAAGAATTGGAGCTACTTCTTTAAATGTCTCATAGAATTCAGTAATGAAGCCATCTGGTCCAGGATTTTTCTTTGTTGGAAGAGTCTTTATTACTGATTCAATTTTGGTCTTGGTTATGGTCTGTTTAGATTTTCTGTGTTTTCATGGATCAATTTAGGTAGTTGTAGGTGTCTAGGAGTCTATCCATTTCTTCTAGTTTTCCTGGTTTAATGGTATACAGCTCTTTGTAATAATTTCTGATGATTATTTTTATTTCTGTGGTATCTGTTGTGACATTTCCTTTTTCATCTCTAACTTTATTAATTTGGGTCTTCTCTCTAATTCCTTCTCTCTTTTGGTTAATTGGGCCAATAGTGTTCTTTTTTTTTTTCCAAAAAAAAAAACCAGCTCTTTGTTTTGCTGATCTTTTGTATTGTTTTATTGGTCTCAATTTTGTTTATTTCTTACCTAATTTTAATTATTTCTTTTCTCCTACAAATTTTGGATTTGGTTTGCTGTTTTTTAGATCCTTGAGATGCTTCGATACTTTATTTATTTGATGCCTTTTTCAATTTCTTAATGTAGGCACCAATTGCTATAAACTTTCCTCTTAACACTGATTTCACTGTATCCTGTAAGTTTTCATATGTTGTATTGTCATCTTCACTTGTTTCCAGAAAGTTTTTGATTTCTCTTTTGATTGCTTCAATGATCCACTATTCATTCAGAGGCATGTTATTCAGTCTCCATGTGTTTGCATATGTTCTAGAGATTCCTGAGTTGCTAATTTCCAGCTTCATTCCATTGTAGTTTGAGAAGATACACAGTATGATTCCAACTTTTTTTTTTTTTTAATTTGCCTTATTACCTAACATGTGGTCAATCCTAGAGAAATTTCCATGCATTGGTGAAAAGAATGTTTATTCTTTGGTTATAGTATGGAAAGTTCTGTAGCTATCTGTTAGGTCCATTTGGTTTTTTGTGTCTATTAAATTTGTTGTGTCCTTGCTGACTTTCTGTCTGTTTAATTTTTCCATTGTTGAAAGTGAGGTGTTGAAATCAACCATTACTATTATATTTGAGTCTATTACTCCCTTCATCTCTCTTAATGTTGCTTTTAAAAACCCAGGTTCCCTGTAGTTAGGTGCATACATGTTTATGATAGTAAGCTCCCTCCCTACTCTGCCATCTTAATCCAATCAGTCATTTGTTTTTAACACAATTATCACTTACAAAGAGTGGATTATTTATAATTTAAAAAAATTTATTTATATAAGAGGCAAGATACAAACAGTTTTCATCTACTGGTTCACTCCTAAAATGCTCACAGTAGTCTGGACTGGACCATGCCAACAAAGGAGCATGGAACTCAATCTAGGTCTCTAACATTATTGGCAGGGATCCAAGCACTTGAGCTATCACTCACTACCCTTCACTAGAAGAAAGCAGAATTACAAGTAGAGTAGCTGGGACTCAAATTAGGTGTTCCATGTGGGGTGCCAGCGTCCCAAGCCAAGTCCTCATCCATGTGTGAAATGCCTGCTAAGGTTTTTTGTTTTTGTTTTTTAAGTGCTTTGAGATTTAGTGCACTAGTATCTTTTCAAAGCCATGTAGAGCAATTTGAATCAGACGTTTTTTTTTTTTTAATTTTTTTTCTGGACAGGCAGAGTGGACAGTGAGAGAGAGAGAGACAGAGACAGAGAGAAAGGTCTTCCTTTGCCATTGGTTCACCCCCCAATGACCGCTGCGGCCAGCACACTGCTGCTGGTGCACCGCACTGATACAAAGCCAGGAGCCAGGTGCTTCTCCTGGTCTCCCATGCGAGTGCAGGGCCCAAGCACTTGGGCTATCCTCCACTGCACTCCCTGGCCACAGCAGATAGCTGGCCTGGAAGAGGAGCAACCGGGACAGAATCCAGCACCCCGACCGGGACTAGAACCCAGTGTGCTGGTGCCACAGGTGAAGGATTAGCCTATTCAGTTGCGGCGCCGGCCTGAATCAGACTTTTAATTCTTCAACTTGTCATCTTCAAGGAAAATGAGAATGGATTAAGTAGCTGAAAGATGCCCGAAGGCTTGCTAAAGTACTCTTATGTGTCTGTTGGAGCTCACCTCAATCTTTGTTTTTTGCTATTTTTTTCACCTCTCATGCATAATAATGCTGCTCTTTCCTGCTGCTTTAGGGATAAGGTGGTATCCTACTGACCACATAGCAGATGTGCCCACTGATTTAATTAAGGGAGTCTATAAATGAAAGGGGCAACGTAACAGTTTGGCCTTCTAGGCTTCACTATTTGTAAGTGCTTAGCATGCTCTGTATGTTCTTTCTTTTCCTTATTAACAAACAGTAATCATGGAGTTTTGCTTTTTGTTACCGTTTTCAGCACCAATGTCATATGAAGGGGGTTTGTCCCATAAGGTCTTGCTCCATGTTTAGAACAAGCCCTGTCAGTGCTTTTACACAGTAATGTCTTTGTAAAATGGGAAAGACAAAATAATTTCTCATGACTGACCAGGACCTCAGCCCCTACCACTTCTCATCCCATAGGTCATACTTCCTCTCATCCCAGATGCACTGTAGTGGTCACATGACATTTTACTATTTAGCAAAGGGAAGGTGAGTTGGTGAGTTCAATACAGATTTTGTTAGAATGTATTGCAGTGGTTGTTTTGGTTCACAGTGGTTTCCATGGATCATCAATGCTGATCATACCTGTGTTAACTCATGGTTTATATGATGCACAGAGTTCCTAGTACTCCAGGTATGTGCCCAATAGGGTACACAAATATATGAAAAAGAGAACTAGAATTTAACTTGGGAAAAATTAATTATCTTATATATATAACATTTTACTAAAGATTTTGGCATTTCAGTGATGTCCAGTCAAAATGGAAAGTATAGAATGCATGAAATATGTTCTCTTTAAATTAAAGAATAAGAGTGAAAAAATCCAGTTTGATGAAAATAAGTATACAATGAATTTCTTTTTTAATAAAAATGACATTTTTGCAAAAGTTTAATATATCCTTTTCAGCGGGAAGATGTTTTAGAATATTTCAGTAAAACAGGAAACAAATGATAGACCTTTTATTTTACCAAATATATTGTGTAACATCTCTTATTAATTCAGATTTATTCAAAATTTTGAAAATGTTCAATTAAAGTAAATTAAAGATGAAACATAAAATAAAAAGAGTAGTAAAACTAACAGACATTGTATTCTGTTATTGGGAAACAAATTGTAGTCAAATATTTTTTTGTTGTACCAAAGGAAGTAATTGATTTTGAGAGGATGATTTCAAGTAGTGGGAATAAAGGCTTTTGGTTGTTGATATTCTACTTAATTAAGAGGAAATTATTACTTTAGCACGTGATAATAGATTTAATTATTTTTCTGAATATTTGAGTAACAGTATTAAAAATATAAGATAGATCTTACAATATGTAAGAACAATGAGGGTCTGGCTGTAAATCTTGTAACATGGGTCAGAAAATCAAAGAAAATTTAGGTTTCCTGAACACATATGCACTTTAATACTCTGAAATCAATCAAATTCTCAAACTGACAACAACATTAAAATTCAGATGACATTACTAAGCTTGAAGAATGAAGCTGAAACTTGTCTACGTTTTTAATAAGAAAAAATTATTCAAGTATGACATATGAAAAACTGAATTATTTCTCTATTCTCACTGCCAGTAGAACATTAAAATTATTCTCATGAGACCAACAAGTAAGCATATAACAAAAATTGTATATATAAATAAAGTATTAAAAAGATATATCAGGAAAAAATAGAAAAAGCAATAAATTATTTGGATTTCTGATTTTTGTGGTGTTTGTCAGTTTTCTGAAATTTGTACATGATTTATTTTCCTTTTCTGTAAATTATGTATACATACATAGCTACTTAGACCTTTTTCTACCTAATTATTATTATATTATTTTTGTAAAAAATAATGAAACTCCAAAATTATCCAAGCTTTAGTCATCTAAAAACTGGAATCTTCTCCAGCTAGGGAATTCAACATTTTTCTTTGAGTATAAGCAACACAAACTTCCTTTGTTTTATTTATGGGAAAAAAAAGGATACATTTATTGTAATAGAACTAAAGGAAAAACTGACTAAGTGGGATGCAGGAAGTAGAAGTGAGGATTGTGGAGAGAGTCTGATTTCTAAGAGCTTATCTCAGAAGCAGTTCCATAGGACATCATCTCTGATTGGAGGTCTACAGTCTTCATATGGTCAGTTTCCTTGAAATTTAAATTAGGAAGAGGACAAGTCTAAGAGAAATGCGACCACGTGGGTGCAGTCACTTGGATGACAGCCATCAGAATGGTTTGAGAACCAAGCAGATTTCTTAGGGAAGACACACAGGCAGAGAGAGGTAAAGGAGTCTTCTACAACCAATTACTGCAGTTTAAGTGGGCGACACAAGGGGGAGAGACATATGAAGGCGAGGAAGACACCTCTGTGCTGTCAAAGAACTTGTGCTTCAGTATGAGAGATACCTAATAAGTAGATAATTTGAAAATTTTGTTAAAGATTGACAGAGAGCTGTGTCCAGAGAAATTTCAAAACACAGGATAGGAAAAAAAAAAGCTCACTTGGACTTTCTTGGAGCAAAACAATACCTGAGGTTAGTCTTGACTCTGTGACCACTTTTCTTTTACTTAAATAAATAAATGAAAATAAAATTTCAGGATATTATATATATATATATATAATTTCAGGTTTTATTTTCACAACTATCTTCTTATAGAAGCAATAACCTACATTTCAATTACAACACATTCAATATCCTATTCACCAAGAGCTGAAAAAAATAGGAATAATGCACAGATTCCATATATAATGCCTATATTTATATAATTAATTTCATCTTGTTAAGTATATTTCATAGACTGCTTTATTTGCAGTACAATAGAACATTGAATACTATACTATGAGCATATTCATAAAGACTTTCACTATAATAAAAATGTTAACACAGAGTTCTATAAAACAAAGGAAAAAACAAAAAAGTAGGAATCAGATGGTTCCAACTCCCCAGTACAACATCCTCTTTAGATACAAAGAAATTGAGTCATAGCAAAGTAAAGTGATAAAAAAAAATACAACTACTTTGTGAAAGATTTTTTAAGAACCCAAGTTTTCAGAATCTCAGTGCAGTACAGTTTATCATTTCGTACAAAACATGAAAGGAATTCAGAGAACTTGTCAAACATCAAAGTGAATTAAACAAGAATTTATAGGAGGTCTCAAGGAAAGCAAGTAAAAAGATGTGGTACTTATCATTTTAATTGAGGAAACATGACTAAAAATATGTATAAATTTTTCTTAAATCAAAACAACATATGTACAGGTTAAAGCAAGCATGCTGTTGGCGAAAGAAACACGCATTTGATAAGAGGGGGCCATAAGCTTGAGTCCATGGAGTTTTTAACCAATTGACAGCATGTTCAACAGTGAGAGCAATGACATATGTCAAATATCATTCAACAGACTTTAAATCTGCAATTAAAGGCAAATGTATAACCCATTTAGACCCAGATTTCTGCCTTTGATTTCTTAAGAAAATATAGAAAGTATACTTTATAACATACATTAGGATTCATGATTTACCACGTACATAAGGATATAACGCAAAACTCAGGGCAATGAATAACAGAAATTCCAGATCTGCAAGCATAAGGGCAACACTGATCAAGGAAGAAGGAAAGTGGGAAGGACATGCAAGAAAGGCCTGAACCGTAATTCATTCCCAATGTGCATGCTAAACTGTTTATGAGCCCAGTTCTTTCTTCCTTTTCTCCTCTTTCTTTTTCTAGTGGTCCATGCATAAATGTCCCTCTGTAGTCCTTTTGCTCATTGCCGCTTCATTGAATCCTTTCTCCATTGCTCACTGAGATATCTTCCTTCACTGGACCTAAGGGTTCACTACCTGAAATTGTTACCTTTAGCTAGGATTCTAGCCAGATTCTAGGTGAGAATACGTGATTAATGAAGCAAAGACCAAATGATAAAGTTATGAGCATTTGTATCAGAAAGAACTGTTTGACTCTTCTTTCCATCACTCTGAACAGATAGAAAATGAAATGTTATTATTTTCTTTTGTAACACAAAGGAAACAAGACCCTCTCAGGGCTTTGTTGATTGAACTAAACAAAATAAAGAGCAACAGCACTGTCAATAATTCTTACTTAATCATAATCATAGTAAGTATCACTGATGATAGCAATATTGGGACAAACGTCTGCCTTTTCTGAAACATTTCATCTGTATTATCTCTATAGTTTTCCTTCAAGTTCATTGGATTTGGTTTAATGTTTGTTTTCAGAATATTTTCTGTAGTAATTTCCTTTTTAACTTTTTTTTTTACTTTTTAATATAAAACAGAAGCAGAAAGGGATGAGAGAATAATTTGTGCAAGTAGGACTAGTATATGTAATGAATATCAGTTTAATAGATTAACCATTGAATTTGAGCTTATTACTCTCATTTGTTGAATCATTTTGTTCCCCTCTCTCAGTGGCTAGAAACTTCTAACCTGTTAGTTTTAATGACAGTAAACTACATGATGGGGCCAGCGTGGTGGTGCACTAGGTTAATCCTCTGCCTGCGCTGCTAGCATCCCATATGGGCGTTGGGTTCTAGTCTCGGTTGCTCCTCTTCCAGTCCAGCTCTCTGCTGTGGACTGGGAAGACAGTGGAGGATGGCCCACATGCTTGGGCACCTGCACCCACGTGGGAGACCAGGAAAGAAGCTCCTGGCTCCTGGCTCCTGGCTCCTGGCTTCGAATCGGCATAGCTCCAGCCTTGGCGGCCATTTGGAGAGTGAACCAACAGAAGGAAGACCTTTCTCTCTCTCTCTCTCTCTCTCTCTCACTGTCTGTAACTCTACCTGTTGAATAAATAAATAAATAAATCTTTTAAAAAAATAAAGTACATGAGAACATCATCTGATGAGAATGATGGAAGCAGGGGTGAATTCAGGGGCTTGAGTCAACTGTCTTGCAATAGCTTCTTTGGGAAATTGTTTAGGGATCAGCTAATAGTAAATAAAAGGGTAGCAGAGAAGCACCAGTGAAGATAGGCATTTTCAGTGGATCCAGTTAGTTTGGTTCCATGATTTTCTCTAACAGCTCTTGGCTAAAATAAAGAATAAGTATTTTGTTTAAAAGAATGGCTAGCAAGTGAAGACTTGAACAAGAATCTAGACTTGGTCTTACTTATGCTGTTTGGAGGCTGAGCCATATGTGGCAGTTTACATTTTGTGGGATTCATACAACACAATGTGGCTACTGTTCCACACAATTTTTTTCTTATACAGAAAACAGTGTTTTTTTTTTTTGTTTGTTTGTTTTTTTTATAAGATTATATTTATTTTTTTGAGAGGTAGGGTTACAGAAAGGTCTTCCATCCACTGGTTCACTTCCCAAATGTCTGCAACTGTCAGGGCAGGGCCGATCCAAAGCCAGGAGCCAGGAGCTTTGGCTTTGGCCAGGGACCCAAGAACTTGGGCCATTGTCTACGATTTTCCCAGGCCATAGCAGAGAGCTGGATCGGAAGAGGAGCAGCCTGGACACGAACCAGCGCCCATATGGGATGCCAACGCTGCAAGGGGAGGCTTAGCCTACTATGCCAGCACTGGCCCCAAAAAATAGTGTTTAGAAATAAATATGGAAAGGGCTATTCCCTTTAACTTAATTTACTCCAAATAAGAGATTAGACATCTAAAACTTTTGTAGGTATGCCTTTTACAAATAAAAAAATAAAAGGAGAAGAGACAGAAACAGAGACATAACTTCATGCATATGATATATATGATGTAACAAATATTGGCTTATACTCAAATATTTAAAATTTTAATACACTGTAACATTTTCTATACTTTTCAATTGTAGATTTTATTCAACCTTTTACCACTACCTTCAAAATTTCATTGAACATAATGACAGTTAACATTGATAGTCCTGATTACTTGCTTAGTACATTTTCCTTGAAGAAAACGTCTTGGGTTGTATGTATTCCACTTTATATACCACTTGCTGTATATTGGCAAGTTGTCCTTTATGTCTTTTGAATGTGTAAGGCAGTGATTTCAGAAACTTAATTAACATTAAAAATAGTTTAATTATATATCTTAGAATTTTTAAACAAACAGAAACCTATTTCTAACTTTGCTTCTTTTTTCAAGAATTTTTTTTATAATTTAACTCCTTGGAACTTAGAGTTTTTTTTTTTTTTATTTTTGTTTTTTGACAGGCAGAGTGCACAGTGAGAGAGAGAGAGAGACAGAGAGAAAGGTCTTCCTTTTCCGTTGGTTCACCCTCCAATGGCTGCTGCAGCTGGCGCGCTGTGGCCAGCCCGCCACACTGATCAGAAGCCAGGAGCCAGGTACTTCTCCTGGTCTCCCATGTGGGTGCAGGGCCCAAGCACTTGGGCCATCCTCCACTGCACATCCGGGTCACAGCAGAGAGCTGGCCTGGAAGAGGGGCAACCGAGACAGAATCTGGTGCCCCGACCAGGACTAGAACCCAGAGTGCCGGTGTCGCAAGTGGAGGATTAGCTTATTGAGCCACGGTGCCAGTCTTTTTTCAAGAATTTTTAAGCATTAGATATTTTCATTAATATATATCTTAAACTTAAGATATCACAGAAAATAAAATACCCTTCATAGCAGTTATATGGATAAAATATATCCACATTTGTTTTACATCTCTCTTATTTTTTTTCAAAAATATGAAAGTTTGCAGATACATATCGTTGTCATATTCACTTTCCTGAACATTATTGAGGATATCCAGAACTGGTCTTCCATTCCATAAATTTATTTTCTTATCATGATTGCTATTTTATTTTTATGTGTTTTTCTTACTTATTCATGTGAAAGGAAAAATGAGAAGGAGTGAAAAAAACATAGAAAGATCTTCCATTCATTCCCCAAAAGCCCGCAACAGCTACTGTGGGCCAATATGAAGCCAAGAGCCTGGAACTCGACCTGGTCTCCCATGTGACTGCAAGGAGTCAGTATTTGACGCTTCATTTGCTGCTCCCAGGCTCATTAGCAGAACACTGAGTCAGATGCTCAAGTGCAGGTGGGACTTTATCCAGGTACCCTGATGAGGGACGTAGGCATCAAGCTCTGGCTTAACCTGCTGTGACACAACACCTGATCCATTTCTCTTTCATTTCCTTCTTATTCATCTGCCTTTTTGAATTAAAGTTATAGTTCTTTAAACTTTTCTATTATTTAAAAAATGCAATTGGCAGCAATATTTGTTTTATGTTATTTGTACCTTTTATATTTATGCAAGCAAAAAATACTTTCTCATCCTATCTAGCACTTCCAACTGTACGTATGCAATCCCAATTTTTATAGCATTCTAATTTTACAACTTCATAAAATATACATATGTTGATATGAATTCATTCTTATTTTTCCTTTATCTCTCCTTCTTCTGCTTTTTATTTCTTTTTTATTTTGCTTTGGTCAGAAAAAGAAGTTTATCAAAAAGGTACTATGGAATTTGTTTCTTGATTTGAAACATATATAATAAAAATGGTTAGACATCAATAACTACAGGGGTAAATTATTCTTTTAAATTATTATTCACATGATATCACTAAATCTGAACGTACTGCAAGTAAGTTAAATATTAGGGACATTCAGCGTGTTTATAATATTTTTGCCATTAAAACTGTGATATATCTCTTCATAAATCATTATGTGTTAGTACATTTATGTGTCATATATCTTTAACATGAAATTCTATGGCCAAAATATGTTTATATTTTCTTAAAAATAGACATCACTTATACACATTTTTGCAATATTACAGCAATATATATTATAACTAACAATATAAGAACTGGAGATTTGCATATATTCTTGCCTGCATCAGATGCTGTCAGGCATTTTTTTTTACAATTTGATATTTTATTGTTGGTTCATTAAAATAAATTCTGACTATAAACTTCCTTCTGAGTAATCTTTGGCTGGCCTCCAGAGTTTTTGCAATAAGTGGCACTTAACTTTTATTTTCATTTCTATCTAAACAGATTTTTATTTTTAAATTTAACCTCACCTGGTTTTCTGTGTCTGGTATTTCCTTGACTCATATCCTTCATGTATTACAATTTGTCATTGCATGAGATTTCTTTGTACTTTAATAAAGTTTTTATGTTATAATAGATTTAGATCCATATAAATATAGCATAAATAGGAAGCAAGTTTCTGTTATAGCACAAATCTACGTTCCCTTGTCACTATATGATATTTGTCTCAGTTAATGGACCAATGTTGATGTGTTGTGATAAACTAAACTCCTTACCTTATTTGGATTCTCCCAGGGTTTTTTTTTATGTCTTTTGTATCCCTGCTTCTCATCCAGGTCACATGACTTTTAGTCATAGGGTTCCTAGGCTCCTTTGGCTGTAACCATTTTTGGAGTTTCCTTGTTCTTAAAGTTTTGAGAAATACTAGCCAAACACTTTGTAAATTGTCTCATCATTGAGATTTTTATGAATTTTTTCTCCTTAACAGACTTAGGTTAAAAGTTCTGGGGAGGAAGACCTCATAGATTAGTTGCTCTTCTCATCACACGGTATCAGTGGTACACCATTGACCAAGCATGACTGTCAACAGGACTTAGCCTTGTTGGTGTAAGCTTTGGTCATCTGGCTGCGGCAATATTTGTCAGTTGTCTCCACAAGAAGTTACTCTAGCTGGCGCCGCGGCTCACTAGGCTAATCCTCCACCTTGTGGCGCCAGCACACCGGGTTCTAGTCCCGGTCGGGGCGCCGGATTCTGTCCCGGTTGCCCCTCTTCCAGGCCAGCTCTCTACTGTGGCCAGGGAGTGCAGTGGAGGATGGCCCAAGTCCTTGGGCCCTGCACCCATGGGAGACCAGGAGAAGCACCTGGCTCCTGCCATTGGATCAGTGCGGTGCGCCGGCCGCAGCGCGCCGGCTGTGGCGGCCATTGAAAGGTGAACCAATGGCAAAGGAAGACCTTTCTCTCTGTCTCTCTCTCTCTCTCACTGTTCACTCTGCCTGTCAAAAAAAAAAAAAAAGTTACTCTATTTTTCTTCCTTTTTACACTGAAGTCTTTGGACAGAAGATAACACACACAACCCACACATAAGGCATAGAGAATTATACCCCACTTTCTTGAGGGGCGAATAGCTGCATAAATTATTTAAATTTTTTACATGTGAAGTTTATGTTTTTTCTCTTTATTTCATATTTATTCAAACATTTATATGAATCAGTATGAATGCATGGACACTTACTTTATACTTTGGAGTAAAATCTAATATTACTTCAAATTTCAAATTGATCCAGCTTTGACCACTGGAACCTCTGGCAGTTGTGTTCTGTGTCTCGTTGAAAGTCCCTCTGCCCATATTTGTGTTTTCCTCTTGGCCATATAACTTCCTTTCTGGTACTATGAGATGCTCCATTTTCTTTTCTTTTCTTTTTTAATTAAAGTTATTTATTTATTTGAAAGTCAGAGTTATAGGGAGAGAGAGAGAGACCAAGAGACAGGCCTTCCATCTGCTGGTTTACTCCCCAAGTGTCTGCAAAGGCTAGAGCAGAGACAAGCCAAAGCCAGGAACCAGGAGCTTCATCTGGGTCTCTTGAGTAGGTGGCAGAGGACCAAATACTTGGACCATCTTCTGCCGCCTTTCCCAGGCCATTAACAGGAGCTAGATCAGAATGAGCAACCAAGAATTGAAAGGGAACCCATAGGGGATGGCAATGTCGCGGTGGTGGCCTTACCTGCTACAACACAATCCCAGCCTTTCATTTTCATTTTGTATATTTCTTGTCTCAATCCTAGAGGTAGCCATTTCAGCCAGAGCTGTAGTATGTTAAGAATATGGTATTGGATATCAAGTTCCACGTGCTATGTATGTGAGCACTATGGTCAAAATGCATGTGTCCCTTCAAATTTTACGTGTTGGAACTACAATGTCATAGCATTAAGATGCAGAACCTCTAGGAGGTGATTAAGTGAGCTCTCATGAATGACATTAATAACCTTATAAAAGAGGTATAAGGAAGCTAATCCCTCCGTTTGCCCCTGTGTCCCTTCCACTGCATGAGGACGCAGCTTGAATCTTCTTCCAAAGGATACAGCAACAAGATACCAAGTTGGAAGCACAGGCTGGGGCCTTACCAGATTCCCAGCCTGCTGGTGCTTTGATCTTAGACTTCTCAGCCACTACAACTGTGAGAAATAAATTTCTTTTCTTTGCAAATCACCTAGTCCCACAGTACAGTTGTTGCTACTAGAGTGTCATTGCTCCTGGGCGCTCTGAACTGAGGGAGTGGAGAATTACATATTTGTATGCCAACATGTGCAAACATGCATACTTATTTTTGTAGCTGTCCTTTCCATCTCTATTAAGCTGAATGTGTCCATCATGATGTCTCAACTTGCAGTCCCCTACCACACAGATAGACCATTCTATCTTCTTCCCTCGCCTATCTCTACACTCCCACTCTGGCAATGAGAATCCTGGCTTCCACCATACACCATCTGTTTAGTTAATTGTTCAACTGCAGCATGCATATATAGTGGTTTCAGAATTGTTTACCCCATCCCTGTGGGAAACAACTTTGTCAACTAGAGTATAGTTTTTAGGCTGTGTTCCATAGTTCTTTCTGCCTTTAGTTTTACTGACTCCATTCACTTCCAAAGTTAACATTTTTCTCCATAGCCTTCAGTGATGTTGCTTTATACAACTGTAATACAATTCTATTCTTTTTCCATAGATTGCATTCTACCCTGGGATACTCTGGTCTCTTAAATGATTTTTTTATTTACATATTTTTCTTCTGTTTGTTTCACTAGCTCTTCTGCTCCTATTTATTGCTGAAAATCTTCCTTGTGCCGAAGGCAGCTTTGTCTGAAATTAATAGAGCTGTACCAAATTTATTTTGATTAGTTTTACCATGGCATATCTTTTTGAGTCTTCTACTTCTAACCTATGTTTTTATTTAATGTGGATTTTTACAGGGCAACATATAGCTAGATCTTGTGTTTTTTTAATTTTTATCAAAGGGAACAGATTTCATACATTTCATAAGTACACTTCCAAGAAGATAATTATATACCCCTCCTCCCTCTTCCCTTCCTCTATTCCCCTCCTTCCTTCCTTTTTTTCTTTAATTTTTACAAAAACAACTTCAGTCTACTCTATAATCACCGGCTTAACATATCACTAACCATAATATTCAACGAGCAAAAAGTAAAAACACAGCTCCACAGGAATATAAACAACAGCTAAAAACAACCATTATCACAGCATGTCCATTTTATTTCTATACTGTATTCCTATTTCATTAATATAGAATATTTGTTTTTATTTATTGGTAACACAAGGTGACAGAGAAAGAGAGAGTGAGAGCAAGAAAGAGCTTCTGTTTTCTTATTAACTCACCACATGTCTGCAGCAGCAAATAGTTGGACCAAGCCAAATTCAGGAGCCTGGAACTCCATCCAGGTCTCACTTGTAGGAGGCAGAATCCAAGTACTTGAGCCATCAGCTGCTGTTTCCCAGGATGCACATTGGCAGGAAGCTGAACCAGAAGTGGAAGCTGGACTCAATCACAGGCACTCCAATATGAGATATGAGAGTTCAAAGCAAACAACCCTTTGGATCTTATTTTTGTATGCACTCTGTTAATGATCCTTTTTAGTCTTTACATTTTTAAATGTAATTTTAAAATTACATTTTAAATTTAAATTTAAATTTAAATTAAATTTAATTATTTAAGAAGCACTGATTTATTCCCCAAATTTCCAACATTCAGGGTTATGCCAGTCCAAAGCCAGGAGCCAGGAACTCCATCTGAGTCTCCCATGTAAGTGGCAAGAATTCAAGTGCTTGAGCCATCATCTTCTGCCTCCCTAGTACATTAGCAAGAAGTTAGATTGGATGCACAGAGCAGCCATGATTCAAAGCAGGTAACCCAATATGTAATGTGGGCATCCCACCCATTGGCTTTACCTACTATACCACACATCTACCCCAATGATTTTTTTTTTCACTCATGCATTGGACTATTCAAGTTTAAAGTGATTATCAACATAATGTAGTTCATATGTAAAACATACAGTACTGTTCCATTCATTGCTTTTGTTTCTTCTCTCCAGTCATTTTCTACCTTCTCTTGTTTTAATTACAATTGATCATTTTGGGACTTTTGAGGCACAGCTGGTTAAACAACTGTCTATGATGCCTGCATTCCATAGGAATGCATGTTTGAATCCTGCCCGCTCTGTTTCCATACCAGTTTTTTGCTAATGTGCCTAGGAAGGCAGTGGAAGATGGCCAACGTCCTTGGGCCTCTGCCACCCACGTGGGAGACATGAATGGACTTCCAGACTCTTGGATTTGTCCTGGCCCAGTCCTGTACATAGTGGCCACTTAGGGAGTAAACCAGCAGTTGGAAGATTTCTCCCTCTCTTTCTGTCTCTCTCTCTCTCCTTCCCTCCCTTCCATCTCTTTCCACTTCGCTCTCCTTGTAACTCTGCTTTCAAATAAATTTGTCTTTAAAAAAATTATAATTCGGCCGGCACTGCAGCTCACTAGGCTAATCCTCCTCGTTGCGGCGCTGGCACACCAGGTTCTAGTCCCAGTCGGGGCGCCGGATTCTGTCCCGGTTGCCCCTCTTCCAGGCCAGCTCTCTGCTGTGGCCAGGGAGTGCAGTGGAGGATGGCCCAAGTCCTTGGGCCCTGCACCCCATGGGAGACCAGGAGAAGTACCTGGCTCCTGCCATCAGATCAGCACGGTGCCCCGGCCGCAGCACGGCGGCCACAGCGGCCATTGGAGGGTGAACCAATGGCAAAGGAAGAACTTACTCTCTGTCTCTCTCACTGTCCACTCTGCCTGTAAAACAAAAATTATAATTAAACATTTTATATTATTTTATTTAGAGTTTACTTTGCACATTTTAACTGACTTCTATCCACCTTCTAATAACACTATATTCTTTTCCATTTAGAGTGGATACGTATTACAGAACATTCCTCATTCCTTTCTCATTTCTCTCATTACAATACTGACATTCATTTCATTTATTCATGTGCTTCTATCACTCAAGAAATTGCTAGTGTTGTTGATTAAACCATTATCATTAAGATATATTAATAAGAAGAAAACATTTTATATTCATTTATTCCTTCTCAGATGCTCTACCTTTCTTTATTAAAATCTGTTTCTGACCTTTATTAGAACTTTTTTTTTAAAAAGATTTATTTATTTAGTTGAAAGGCAGAGTTACAAAGAGGCAGAGGTAGAGACAGAGAGAGAGGACTTATATCTGCTGTTTCACTCCCCAGATGGCAGCAAGTGCCAGAGCTGTGCCCATTCAAAGCCAGGAGCCAGGAGCTTCTTTTGGGTCTCCCACACGGGTGCAGGAGCCCAGTGACTTGGGCCATCTTCTACTGCTTATCCAGGCTATAGCAGAGAGCTGGATTGGAAGTGGAACAGCCAGAACTGGCACCTATCTGAGACGCCAGCACTGCAGGCAGTGGCTTTACCTGCTAGGCCATAGCACTGGCCCCTATTAGAACTTCTTTAAAATTCCTTTTTCTTTTTTTTTTTTAACTTTTATTTAATAAAATTAATTTCCAAAGTACAGCTTTTGGATTACAATGGCTTCCCCCCCCCATCACTTCCCTCCCACCCACAACCCTCCCATCTCCCGCACCCTTTCCCATCCCATTCACATCAAGATTCATTTTCAATTATCTTTATATACAGAAGATCAACTTAGTATATATTAAGTAAAGATTTCAACAGTTTGCACCCACACAGAAACACAAAGTGTAAAATACTATTTGAGTACTAGTTATACCATTAATTCACATAGTACAACACATTAAGGACAGAGATCCTACATGGGGAGTAAATGCACAGTGACTCCTGTTGTTGATTTAACAATTAACACTCTTGTTTATGGTGTCAGTAATAACCCTAGGCTCTTGTCATGAGTTGCCAAGGCTATAGAAACCTCTTGAGTTTGCCGACTCTGATCTTGTTTAGACAAGGTCCTAGGCAAAGTGGAAGTTCTCTCCTCCCTTCAGAGAAAGGTACCTCCCTCTTTGATGGCCCGTTCTTTCCACTGGGATCTCACTTAACAGAGATCTTCATTTAGGTCATTTTTTTTTTTTTTTGCCAGAGTTTCTTGGCTTTCCATGCCTACAAGACTCTCATGGGCTTTCTAGCCAGTTCTGAATGCCTTAAGGGCTGATTCTGAGGCCGGAGTGCTGTTTAGGACATCTGCCATTCTATGAATCTGCTGTGTATCCTACATCCCATGTTAGATAGTTCTCTCCTTTATAATTCTATCAGTTAGTATTAGCAGACACTAGTCTTGTTTGTGTGATCCCTTTGACTCTTAATCCTATCATTATGATCAATTATGAACTGAAATTGATCACTTGGACTAGTGAGATGGCATTGGTACATGCCACCTTGATGGGGTTGAATTGGAATCCCCTGGTATATTTCTAACTCTACCGTTTGGGGCAACTCCAATTGAGCATGTGCCAAACTGTACATCTCCTCCCTTTCTTATTCCCACTCTTATATTTAACAGGGATCACTTTTCAGTTAAATTTGAACACGTAAGAATAATTGTGTGTTGATTACAGAGTTCAACCAATAGTATTAAGTAGAAAAAAAAAATACTAAAAGGGATAAAGTATTAAGTTGTTCCTCAACAGTCAGGACAAGGGCTGATCAAGTCACTGTTTCTCATAGTGTCCATTTCACTTCAACAGGTTTCCTTTTTGGTGCTCGGTTAGTTGTCACCGATCAGGGAGAACATATGGTATTTGTCCCTTTGGGACTGGCTTACTTCACTCAGCATGATGTTTTCCAGATTCCTCCATTTTGTTGCAGATGACCGGATTTCATTGGTTTTTTTTTTACTGCTGTATAGTATTCTATAGAATACATATCCCATAATTTCTTTATCCAGTCTACTGTTGATGGGCATTAAGGTTGAGTCCAGGTCTTAGCTATTGTGAATTGAGCTGCAATAAACATTAATGTACAGACAGCTTGTTTGTTTGCCAATTTAATTTCCTTTGGGTAGATTCCAAGGAGTGGGATGGCTGGGTTGTATGGTAGGGTTATATTCAGGTTTCTGAGGAATCTCCAAACCGATTTCCATAGTGGCTTTACCAGTTTGCATTCCCACCAACAGTGGGTTAGTGTCCCTTTTTCCCCACATCCTCGCCAGCATCTGTTGTTGGTAGATTTCTGTATGTAAGCCATTCTAATCAGGGTGAGTTGAAACCTCATTGTGGTTTTGATTTGCATTTCCCTGATTGCTAGTGATCCTGAACATTTTTTCATGTGCCTGTTGGCCAGTTGGATTTCCTCTTTTAAAAAATGTCTATTGAGGTCCTTGGCCCATCTCTTAAGTGGGTTGTTTGTTTTGATGTTGTGGAGTTTCTTGATCTCTTTGTAGATTTTGGTTATTAAACCTTTATTGGTTACATAGTTTTCAAATATTTTTTTTCCCATTTTGTTGGATGCCTCTTCACTTCCCTGTTTCTTTTGCAGTACAGAAAGTTCTCAATTTGATGCAATCCCAGTTGTTAATTTTGGCTTTGACTGCCTGTGCCTCTGGGGTCTTTTCCAAGCAGTCATTGCCTGTGCCTATATCTTGCATGTTTCTCCAAAGTTCTCTAATAATTTGATGGTGTTGGGTCGTAGATTTAGGTCTTTATTCCATGTTAAGTGGATTTTTGTGTAAGGTGTAAGGTAGGGATCTTTCTTCATGCTTCTGCATGTGGAAATCCAGTTTCCCAGCACCATTTGTTGAATAGACTGTCCTTGCTCCAGGAGTTGCTTTTAAATCCTTGATCAAATATAAGTTGGCTGTAGAATTTTAGATTGATTTCTGGTGTTTCAATTCTGTTCCATTGGTCTATCCATCTGTTTCTGTTACCAGTACGATGCTGTTTTGATTACAACTGCCCTGTAGTATGCCCTGAAATCTGGTATTGTGATGCCTCCAGCTTTGTTTTGGTTGTACAAGATTGCTTTAGCTATTCGAGGTCTCCTGTCCCTCCATATGAATTTCAGCATCATTTTTTCCAGATTTGAGAAGAATGTCTTTGGTATTTTGATTGGTATTGCGTTGAATCTATAAATCCCTGGCACGTTTCTAACTCTACTGTTTTGGGCAAGTCCAATTGAGCATGTGCCGAACTGTACCTCTCCTCCCTTTCTTATTCGCATTCTTATATTTAATGGGGATCACTTTTCAGTTAAATTTAAACACCCTAGAATAATTGTGTGTTAAAGAGTTCAACCAATAGTATTAAGTAGAACAAAAAAAATACTAAAAGGATAAAGTATTGTTTTTCCTCGACAGTCAGGACAAGGGCTAGTCAAATCATTGTTTCTTGATGGACAGAATTGTTGAGAATGAATCCTTTCCATCTATGAGAAAATCTTGACTTCTTTACTTTTGAGAAAAATAATTTCACTAAATATAGAATTGTAGGGTTTTTTTTTTTTCCTATGAACTCGTTAAATATTTCACTCCACTCTCTTTTCCTTGCTCAGTTTAAGGACAGTTTCCTTGCTCCTGTTTAAGGACATGGCTTTTCCCTGTGATGTTTTGGAAGATAATTTTTGATTTGCTTTTCCGTAGTAATAGCTTCTTAGTAAGATGAGGGCACTTCAAATTGCTCATAAAAATGTGCATTTTCTCAATTTCATTTTCCATGAACTGTTGGAAGTACCTTCTTATATGCTGAGTTTGGCAATTTTTTGTATTTATCTTGGTTGATTTGCTCTAAATCTCCTATATCTGTGGCTTAGTGTCTTTTATTTATATGGAAAAGTTTTGACCATCATTTGCATCAAATATTTTTCCAAATCTGTTCTCTCTTATCCTATGTCCCAATAGTGTGTGTTACTCCTTTTAAAATTACCACACATTTCTTCTAGGTTACATTGTTTTTATTATTGCTGTCATTCTTTTTCTCTTTGTATTTGTGTTTCAGAAGTTTCTGTTGTGTTACCTTCAAGTTCATTTTAGGTGTGTTGACCCTAACAATGATACTATTTAGGGCTTTCTTCATTTCTGTTACACTTTTTGTTTTCTACCATTTCTTTCTAAATCATCCTTAGGATTTCCATCATTCCATGTATGTATGACCCTTTCTCGTACTTTAGCAATATCTTTCTCCTGAAGAGTAAACTTTTATTATAGCAAAAATTCTAGGTGTATTTTATAGTGATTACTCCAGCCATGGCCTTCTTCCCCCACCATAACTGTTGGGAGAATTTTCTCAGATGTACACTATGAGAAATTGCTGTGGTTCCTAAAGTAAAAGCCATCAACATGTGTTCTCACCTCCACACTAGGTCTAGGTCTCTCACATGGGTGGAGGACTCAATTATTTTGATTGAATCATCACCAGCTGCTTCTCAGGTCACACATTAGCAAGAAGCTGGAAGGTAGAGGGGAACCGAAACTCAAACCAGACCACTCCAGATATGGGATGTGGGCATCTCAAGATGTTTCCTGGAGCCTGGTGCTGTGGCCTAGTAGGCTAAGCTTCCACCGGTGGTGCCGACATCCCATATGGGTGCCAATTCATGTCCTGGCTGCTCCTCTTCTGATCCGGCTCTGTGCTATGGCCTGGGAAAGCAGTAGCAGATGGACTAAGTACTAGGATCCCTGAACCCATATGGGAGATCAGGAAAAAGCTCCTGGCTTCTGGCTTCAGCTCTGCTCACCTCCAGCCATTTTGGCCATCTGGGGAGTGAACCAGTAGATGGAAGACCTCTCTTTCTCTCTCTCCTTCTCTCTGTAACTCTGCCTCTCAAGTAAATAAATAAAATCTTTTTTTAAAAAATGTGTCCTAACCACTGCCCCAAACATCTATTATAAAAAGACTCCTAGATTGAGATGCTAAATTGATCTTCTGTATATAAATATAATTGAAAATTAATCTTGATGTGAATGGAAGGGGAGAGGGAGTGGGAGAGGGGAGTGTTGTGGGTGGGAGGGAAGTTATGGGTGGGGGGAAGCTATTGTAATCCATAAGCTGTACTTTGGAAATTTATATTCATTAAATGAAAAAAAAAAAAAAAAAGAGAGAGAAAAAAAAAAAGACTCCTGCCTGTGTCTCCTTAAGGATCCTTGTTTTTCCAGATTTCTGGGTGATGATTTGGCACTGTGAGCCAATCTCTGACAAATCAAAAATATCATGATTTTTATTTTTCCATAATTTTCTTTTGGTAAATACAAATTCAGAACTGAAAAATAAAGATCATACTTAAAATTTTAACATAATTAACAGTATTTGTCATTTTTTTTAGAGCTAATTGGAAAATACACTTTTCCTCATTCATAAAATTATTGCCAATCAATTCTAATCCCCCCTTCTTATCCCTGCTTGTTGATACTGGATATGGACCCTCTAGGCTTTTCTTTCTTCTCACTGGCAAAATGTTTTGAGCACCGGTGGAATGATGTAGGAAAAAAGAAGGTGGCTTTCCTCCTAATTTTTGTGTGCTTTTTTTTTCTGTGGTTTAGATGCCAGTGAGTGCTTCATGGAGAATGGAATGCATGAAATCTAATGCTACACAGGTAACAGCAAATATTGCGATTAGCCAGTGGGTGCCTTCTTGCCAAATGTCACCAATACATGTTACCAGCAACCTAGAAGCCAACTCTTCAGTGAGTTTTAGCAATACCCCCAAAACAGTTTCATGGTCAGCAGTCACTGCTTGTGGTACATACGTAAATATCATTCCTTGACCCACAGCTACAACCTCTCCATTGTGGTAGAAGGTTAACGTTGGCAAATGCTTCTTGAAAGATTGTGCCTCTGTTGGGTTTTCTGCCTCAGCCCTACATTCAGAATTCTTTGTGAAATTTTTGAAAACACAAACTCAGGGCTGGCATTTTGACATAGCATGTTAAGCTGCCAGCTGAGGTGCCAGTATTCCATATGGGTGCCAATTCATGTCCTGGCTGCTTCACTCCTGATCCAGATCCCTACTAGTGGCCCAGGGAAAGCAGCAGATGATGGCTCAAGTGTCTGGGCCCCTGCCACCCATATTTGAGATCCGGATGAAGCTCCTGGCTCCTGTTCCAGCTTGGCTCAGCCCAGGGTGCTGCAGCCACTTGGGGAGTAAACCAGTGAATGAAGACCTCTCTCTCTGTCTCTCTCTTTTCTCTCTCTCCTTTTCCCTCTCTGTCTGAAACACTTTCAAGAAATAAATAAATCTTTAAAAAGATAGGAAGAACTTTTTCCTCATGTTAATTTTTCTGGGGCATGTGTTGAGCTATAGTTTTAAAAATCATATTTATTTATGTAGAAAATTGCCTTTATTTACTCAAAACTTAAAATGAATCTATTTTATAATATAGTCTTTTCTGTGCTCTATCAATAGAATTTAAGGATATGTGAAATATTCACATGTAGGCCTTTGATCCAGTATTTTTTAGTTATATAGTTCTAGTTCTACTTTTCCCAACAAGATGGCACATGGACACCTAGACAAAGACTCTACCTTCAGTTAATGAGCAATATGATGAATTTTTAGCCAAAGGGATAGGAAAGGAAAGAATATGTACAGATATTGGATTGTGTGCTTAAAAAGAAAGACAGTTTCCTTTTTTTATTCCTTTCCATTGGGTGAAACATAGTTCTGAAAAAGTGCTTGCACTTTTCCTGTCAATTGAGGCTATCTCGTAAGGTTAATTAAATAACTGACCACAATCTGGGCTCTAATACTAGTAATGCCCTAATAAGCCCAGATGGCTTGAGTATGAATGATTGCAAAAATATGACCAAAGAAAGGAGGAGGAATATGGGGAGAGGAAGGAAGGAAGGAGGGAAGGAAGGGAGGGAGGGAGGAGGGAAAGGAGAAAGGAAAATGGAAAAAAAAAGTATCATTTTAGTTCATGGTTATGTTTGCCTTTATTTTAGCAATTGGCTGTTTCTTTAATAATAAAGAAGGTACATTTAAATAAAATTTAATTGATGTTAAAACATGAACATTTTCATATAATTTAAATATAACGTCTAATATTAATGTATTAAGTGGCATACATTCAATGTATTAAATGGCATACATACAATAAACATTTTATACTATATGTAGTTATGCAGAGAATACACTGTTCCTTTACTTTCTTGAAATGCTATAAGGACCCCTATGTGACCACACCTACAAGGTTTTATGGAATCCAAGCAACAATAGCAACAAGGACAAAATTAGTACATTCAGGATAAATCTTATTTATATTTAGTATCTTATATTGTGTACTTAAGTTTATGTCTAAAGTTATAGGTTTACTTATGTAGTCTTAGTTCCACTCTATCATATGACAACAGACTTGTGGGAAGAAACCTCACATAGTCTCATGCTTTGGTGGGAGAGAAGAGGTACCTGTAATCCTTATCTCTGTATGTTTGCTGACTAGTGTCTGCTGAGGTAGGGACCAGCATTTCCTTACAACAGGCTCCTTTTTCGTGTTGCTGATGTTTGAGAAATTAACTGGTGTTATTCTTAGCTTTGTCATAGTCCTGTAGCCACAACCTGCCAGTTTAGCTGCTACCAGTCTTCCATGATATGTTGGCCCCTCTGATTATCATGAACAACCTTCATCTTTGTTGCATTGCATTCATTCTAAAGTGTCTATGTTGTTCACAGTATAAAGTCACATATCCCTATAATAAAGTCCCCATGTTTCTCCTACTGGCTCTCAACACTGGGCCTTTTAATACAAAAAAAGAAAAAAAAGCTTGGAAGTGAAAATTAAGTCATTATTCTGATCTTGCTGTTTTACTTGCTTACCTCCTCTGGTGCTTCTTGTGTGAGCTCAAGGAACTCAATATTGATTCCTTTGAGATCTACCCAAAATTTACAAAAAATTACTTCCCTATGTCTTCAGTGTTCTCCTGTGCCTTCTTAATAATCACCTTCCTTATTAAGGAAATTAAGCTTCTAGCTTATAGGCACAGTGATGAATATATATATCTTCCAACTCTTCTATTTTATTATCTCTTGTTTCCTTTTCCTGCCATCCCTCAGTGTCAAAAAATGTAAAGTCCTTTTTTATCTCCAATTTCAGTCTCTACTTGCAAAGTAGCTGCAATATTTTCTCAATGGACAATGATTACCTTTAAAATGTTTAATATCCATCCCTTAAAGATATGTGGTAAATGCTTTGTGTTCCCATGGCAGTGCTTGGCTTTTGAGCCCATTACCTAGCTGTTATTTTCATTAACAAAAATGGATTATTATTTTCTTCTTTTTTCACTTAATTTATTAACAATTACAATCACTCTATCTCTGAAGGAATGTTGATGTTTTAAGGATACATCTCAATCATATTTGGGTATGAAGTGAGCTGTGTTAGACTAGATGAGAGGATTCAATATTTGAGCTAGCTACTAAGCAACATAAGCTATTGTGGCAGAAAAAAATTACTAACAGATTCAAAGCTTTAAACATAATAGACATGAAATTTTTAGTTAGCATGTGCAGAAAACTTTCCATTGTCATAGATTCTTTTATTCCAAGACTGCTCCTCTAACATTGAATAATAACCACTTCCAAAAAGGCAAAGAAAATCTGAATTTCTTGAGATTTAAGGTTGCAGCAATATTGTGAACCAATAGGTACATGACCTATTCATAAATCTCTGGAGACTTTCTTGTTATGCATAAACTCTAAAGTGCTGATGATATTATTTGTTCTGTTTTGAGCTTATATAAGTTGGACAAATGTCTGTCTTTTCATTAATTACTAGGATGAATCCCCAGTGCTCTGTAAAATATAACTTTGTTTTGATTTTTTAAAGATTTTTTATTATATTTGATCATTGATGTTACAGAGAGGAAGAGAGATATAGAAAGAGGTCTTTCATCTGCTCTTTCACTCCCCCAGTTGTCTGCAATGGCCAGGGCTGAGCCAGGCTGATGACAGGAGCTTCTTCAGGCCTCTATATAGGTGGCAGAGTCCCAAGCACTTGGACCATCTTCTGCTGTTTTTCCCAGTCTATTTAGTAAGGATCTATATCAGAAGTGGAGCAGCCAGGACTCCAGCCATCATCTGTATGGGATGCTGGACTCATAGGCCTCGGCTTTACCCACTATTGCCATAACGTCATCCACTGATATTTTCTCTGTGTGAAAACTGGATGATTTATACATGTGATTAACATACTTAAATTGCAGAATTGCCTTAAAATTTAATACTTTTATACAAAAATATAAGACAAGTGGTTTCAGCACGTTAAACTAAAAAATTAGTGATATTTCTAAGTTAAGTCATTTTGAATATGCAATATCTCTATCTTGCCACACAATGAGAAAGAAAATATTGGGGTAATTTTCTGAGTAATTGTAATGATAGCAATATGTTCTCCACTAGAGGTAATTGTGACAATGGAGTTAGAGGAGCCTCAATCAAATCATAAAATTGGTTTCAGGAAGAAATGTTGTTCCCACATATTTTATTTATAATATATTTGAGGCCTAGCAATTGGCTTTGCACAATAAACAGTGATTATTTTACTAATATAGATCAATTAAGTAGTGAAAATTCAGGAAAGAATTGACATAAATCTGAAAAGGAGAAAGTTGAAGACTAAAACTGAATGGCAGCATTAATAGTGAGAAATGTTTATGATATTTCGTACACTAGACATGGTCTACACTGAAATTTGCAGGGGGCCACCAAATACCAGAAACCATAGAGTTGGCATGGATGGTCCCAGGAATTTAATTTATTCGAAGACATAAGTAGGGAGATGCATTTAAAAATTTAAAACATATGGTTATGGTATGAAATAAAACGAAAAGTTGAAGATGCATCAAACTTAAAAGGAAATTATTGGGGCCAGCACTGTGGCGCAGTGGGTTAGCGCCCTGGCCTGAAGTGTCTGCATCCCATATGGGCACCTGTTCGAGACCTGGCTGCTCCACTTCCAATCCAGCTTTCTGCTATGGCCTGAGAAAGCAGTAGAAGATAGCCCAAAGCGCTTGGGCCACTGCACCCATGTGGGAAACCTTGAGGAAGCTCCTGGCTCCTGGCTTCGGATTGGCACAGCTCCGGCCGTTGCAGCCAATTGGGGATTAAACCATTGGAAGGAAAACCTCTCTCTCTCTCTCTCTCTCTCTCTCTCTCTGCCTCTCCTCTCTCTGTGTAACTCTGACTTTCAAATAAATAAATAAATCTTTTTTTTTAAAAGGAAATTATCAGGCCTGCTAGGAACATATGATCTTGCCTACATCCCAACAATGCTTCAGTGGTTAAACAAATTAATTAATTAATTAATTTTATGTCTTGAAATTCTGTACTGGAAAAGTTTCAAATAGGGATTTAGGATTGAAATTAAAGCCAAGATTATATGAAAAATGTCCAATTCATCAAAACAAGAAAAAGATAATATTTAGGTATTAATATGAAAAATAGTCATTGAATGTATGTATCAGATTTCAAAAAAACTGAACCATTAGATAAACAAGATTTAATATAGGAATTAAATTTTTTGCAACAGTGAAAGCTGATGGAGATATTTACGTGAGGCTTTGCCTGGTATTGGACTTGGAGTTGCTGTCAGTTTTCAGATGATCAATCAAGAAAAGAACCTGGAGCTGGATAAGGATAAGCTGAGATCCAAACACTGGAATCTGTAAAGTCAAACTGGAACCTTGTCTGTGTCTAGATTTGATGTCATGTACAAAATCTATGAAAGCGTGGCACTTTTCACCACAGAGTGGAGCAAGTTTGATGTCAGTACTCATATTTCCAAGGAATGGGTTTACGAGAAGAGAGAAGAGTCTAGTCATGGAGAAAACAGCTTTGTTCTGAAGACTCTCAAGTGAAGGAAGGACACTTTTACAGTTAAGGTCAGATTATACCCAGTACACTTGGAATCCAAGACGAGAATTCCATTACTAGAACAAAGCCAACTGTAAAGATCCCAATCAGGCCACCTGCAGTTCTGGGTGCATTCAGAAAACTTCAGTCAAGTTCATCTGAATATAAACAATGCCTTCTGCTGAGGAAGACTAAACTGTTTCTTTTTGTTTCAGGAAGGATTTAGTAAGCAAGTAGTTACTGGGGTCTTTAAATTTAACCAATATGGGGAACCAAGAGCATTCATCTTCAAATTCAGTTTATTGAGTTTTCCTTCCTAGTTCTTCATAGTGTTTGAGGCACATCCCAACACTTTGTTGCCATCTTTGAACATTTGCATTGTATTAATGTGCAATAATTTGTAAAAGGAGTGAGAAAGCATAATAATTTATGAAAACCAAATGAAACACAACAAAAATAATGAAGGAAAGGAAGGAAAGAAGAGAAAGAGAAAGAAAAGCAAACGAAGGAAAAAGTTATGTCAAAACTTAATACATATTTTTTAAAGACTGTTTATTTGAAGGTCAGAATAAGAAGGAGGGAGAGACAGAGAAATAGAGACAGACAGAGATTTTCTGTCTGCTGATTCACATCCCAAATGCTCCAATGGCTGGAATTGAGCCAAGCTAAACCCAGGAGCCAGACCTTCATCCAGATCCCCCATGTGGCTATATGAGTCCAAGGTCTTGGCCATCTTCTTCTGCTTTCCCTGGCACATAAGCAGTGAGCTGGATCAGAAGTGGAGCAGCCAGAATTCTAAGCAGCACCCATATGGGCTGCCGGTGTTGCAGGTGGCAGCTTAACCTGTTATGTCAAAATGCTGGCCCATAGAGATTTTAAATATATCATTTCATTTCATCCCTCCCCAAATTTAGGGACCAATATTTGTTTGTTTTTTTTTCATTTTGAAAATGAATAATTAGAAAAGATGAGATTTAAGTAATTGTCCCTTAAACATATAGTAAATATCACTGCAGAGAATCAAATTCATATTAAACTAATTTTATCCCCTCTCCTTTCTCATGAATCCAAGCAAATAATTACAAGATGAACTCTCCTGATAGCTTCTACTGTGGTAGTTTCTTCTACACTGATATAGTTGACTTCAAATTCTATTCATTTTTGAAGGTGCAAATTCAGTAAGGCTAAGTGTTATTTAACTTGGATTAATATTTAGAATACTGACTTATAAAATAATTATGAAATAAACTTTCATACATATATTTAAACTACGTAAGTTACTTGTACTATACCTATTCCTTGGATTACTCTATTGAATGAATACTTGCTCATTTATCTCTTATTTCAATTTGTTGAAAGTATTTGCATAGATTCCCAACACTTTCTCATTATCTTTGAATATTAACATTGCATTAATCTGTAGTTATAAACCATGTAATCTACATCTCTGCATTATATGTAACTAAAAGTCTAGCACTACTCCCTATTTGATCTTTGCCCAGTCTCAGAGGCCCCAGTAGAGCCATGTGCCTAGGAGGGGATGTGGTTCATGGTTGATATTCTTCCTCCTTTTTGCTCCAGCCACCCCCACCATTGCAAGCTGGCTCTGCTCTTGTTCATTCATTTCAACACTATTGGGTATGGGTAAAAATTATATATATATATACATGCACACACACACACAGAGCTCATTTTGCTGGGACTGCAGAGTACAAACTACATGAATATTTCATAGAAGATGTAAAATAGTATTTTCATAAAGGGCTCAGGGATATTTTCTGTATCCCTCATTTCCACAGGACTCTTGCAAACTGGGGACCCTGTATTTCAATATTAAACAAGCATGAAGCTAGAGAGAGAGATTCCTTGTTGTCTCTCCTGGAAAGCACCCCTCTCTCTTCAAGCAGTTTCAAGGAAACCCTCTCAATTTGATTTGGGAAATGAGGGGAATGGCTTCTCATTCTGTCTGATGAACACTCAACTCTATTAAAAACAAGCTTCATTGGTGCTGATGAATTTCTCACCTGAAAATACAAGTGGAAAGTGTCTGATGAACTGAAGGTCTCATAAGTGGGTTCGCTCCTTATTAGTGGGTCTTGCAGATGTGTTTTACCACTCTGTAGAAAATATTGTAGAACTTTAAAACATTGTTTTGGGGTGTTAGAATGCTAAGACAATAGACAATTTCATTTAGCATTCTGATACCTAAGTACATAACTGTCAAAATTTGGAAAACATAGTTGTAGAATGAGAAGGCCATGCCACGATGGTGCTGGCAAGCGAGTGTCAGTTACTCAGGAATGACTTCGGGACCCACCTGGCAAAGGAGCATGCCTGGCAACAGGCAATGATTGGTTATAGCATAAACCACCCCTTGACTGGATTGGCTGGCTATATAAACTGTTGTACCAACTGAAATAAATGAGTCTGTGAACTGCTGGCCTCTAGCCCACTTTCACCTGACTCCTGGTATCTGTGTGGTGACTCTGCGCCTCTTGCCCCCGCCCCCCCGCACTCCTCCTCTCAGAACGAATCAACCTCAACACATAGTCAAAAGTATCTATTACTATGTAGAAACATAATTTTCTGTGTTGATTGATTCCATGTCCTGACATCAAGAGGGCTGGCTTGGGGCTGGCTGCATGGTGCAGTAGTAGCCGGCATTCCACATGGGCGCCGGTTCTAGTCCCGGCTGCCTCTCTTCCAATCCAGTTCTCTACTATGGCCTGGGAAGGCAGTAGAAGATAGCTCAGGTCCTTGGGCCCCTACACCCACATGGGAGACCCAGAAGAAGCTCCTGGCTTTGATAGGTGCAGCTCTGGCCGTTATGGCCATCTGGGTAGTGAACCAGCAGGTGGAAGACCTTTCACTCTGTTTCCCCCTCTCTGTCTGTAACTCTCCCTCTCAAATAAATAAATAAAATCTTTTAAAAAAAAGAAAGAAAGAAGATGGACCAACTGCTTGGGCCCCTATACCCGCATGGGAGACGGGGAAGAAGACTTGGGTCCTGGCTTCGGATCAGTGCAGCTCTGGCCGTTGTGGCCATCTGGAGAGTGACCCAATGGAAGGGAGACCTTTCTCTCTGTCTCTCCATCCCACTGTCTGTAACTCTACCTCTCAATTAAATAAATAAAATCTTATAAAAAAAGAGGGCTGGCTTTCTTCAAGTAAACCAGCAGCATGGTAATAAGTTATGCTGGTAATTAGAAATTAGATATATGTATGTATATATAGATTAATTTTTTAAAATTTTATTTGAGAGAAGGAGACAGCATGCACTCTCATCTGCTGGTTTATTCTGCCAATGTCCTCAACAGCTGGGACTGGGAAAGCCCAAAGCTGGAAGCCTGAATCTCAATCCAGATGTCCCACATTGGTGTTAGGAGCCTAACCACTTGATCCATAATCAGCTCTTTCCCAGGGTGCACATTAGCAGAAAGCTGGAGTCAGGAGCAGAGCCAAGACTGGAACCCAGGCACTCCAATATGGGATTTGGGCATCCTGAACTGCTAGGCCAATTGCTGGCCCCCAAAGTATATTTTCGGGTGGCAGTGTGTTAAAAATAATCTCTAGTACTAAATTTCAAGCTGTTCACCAAAGTATTTCCAGATTGTTTTTGGAAATCAGTTTGTTATAAAAATACTGGCAAGATCTTAATTATAAAAGGGCTACTGGGCACCATTAACCTCTTTTCAGATATATTTTATGCTGAAGAAAAAGTAACTGTAAGATACCTATTTGTTAAATGAAGACAGGTGTTACCAAGTCCCTCTTGGCATGCCATCAACACAGGAATCATTCCTTTGAAGCAGTGAAGAAGAAAGGAAGAGAAATGGAAGATCTGACAGGTCAATTGTAGACCTGCTGTATTTTGTTTGAAAACAAAGGTGTATTGTTGCAAGCTGAATGTGAAAAGGCACCCTGACAGCCCAGAGTGGAAGCATCACTTGCTGTTAGTTCCTTACAAGGAGTTTTGTGTGTAATTTCATGGTTTTGGTTAAGAGAGAAGTGGTGGAATATCATGTCTTGCTTTAAGAGGTACATTCAGATACATGAAAACCTATTTTTTATCCTCCCCCCCATTTCCATGAAGATGTTGGGTAACATGTTTTGCTGGATTTAGGATGAGATCTGTTGCTGTAATTTAAAAAGTTTGACCTACCCCCAAAGAAAAATGAATTGAAGTTTACATTTCTTCTCCATTTAAATAATCTTTATTTTTAAATGTCAATGAAGAAATGTTTGTTCTTTCTTCTGTATACAATAAATGTGCATTCTAAAAGGTATTAGGCTGAGGATTAATCCTAAGTCTACTCATAACCTAAATGTCTTGTCATATTTCTGTCTTGGTAGCTATGTACAGGGAGAAGAATAACATTTATAAGCACAAATGAGTTGCAATTGTTGTTTCCATCCAGTTACTCCTGCAAGAGTGGTTCTGTGCTTAAGACCCATGTGAGACTAAGCACTAAGAGGTACTTCAGGCTAATTACTTTCTGTGATTTCCACTCATAAAGCCTTTCTTGAACTCTAACCCCAACCCTAATGAGATTATCATGCATGACAGTTCTAGACACTAGAGGGAATCTCCCAGCAGCATGCTTGATTTCTCCTCCTTTCCTACATATGCCCCCTTCTCTCCTGGTTTCTAATTGTGTAACTTGGGCTTTTTGTTTAAGTATTGCTGCAGGCATACTGTGGCCATGTGTGGAATCCCAGTATGTACCTGGAAGAGGAACCCTAGATGGCTTGTAAACATTTTCTGACCATTTAAGTCCTGATGAACTGGGGGCAGAAAGGTGAAGAGCATGAATTTTTATGGACAAAACAAATCAATATTGAATTTCAAACATCATCAACATACTTTTAAAATCAACTTTAACCAAATGTTTATTTTTACATTTTAGTTGCTAATTATAGCAAACTGTGATCCTAAATTAGTACAAACGAAGAAAATGTACTTGATGAATTCAATCTGGAATACATTGCTAAGTTCAGGAACATCAGAGAGTGGAGATCATGCCAAATCAAGGCACCCAAAAGAAAAACTACTGGTAATCCTAGAGACTGTCAAATGCACTCTGTCCTTCTGGATACAGGAAGTTGGCCCAGATGAAACAGCGGAGAACTTCCAAGCCTGTCTTCCCTGATTGAACCATCTACAAGCAGCCTTTCTCTGTGCGTAGATGCATGGACTCCAGTGCTTGTGTATTTATAGAAGAAACTGGCTGTGAACCAGGGAGTTTCTCCCACTTCAAATACTATCCTTTCAAACACAATCAGTCTGTCAGCTGGGTGGCATTGGTTTGGTACATCTCTCAGTTTTCTTTTCAATACTTAAATGGAAAACACAGAGCACAAACACTGGCCTCCAGACCTAAATGATTAGGGCTCTTCTGATCAGCAGCTTATGGCCCTGATCCCTATTTTGAGATAATGTCTCTGGGTTGACATAAATTGCAAAAGAACAATTGGATGGTGTAAAATTTTCTTTGGTACCATTTGCTGGATTAGGAATAAAGAAGCGATTAGTATTTATACCTGAAAATAATTTCAATTGCATCTATGATCATATGCAAGTCTGCTTTTTTTCTGTTGTTAAATTCATTTAAAAGATTAGGAATTGGTTAACAAGTTAAAGCATATGTTACCAATATGATGAAATAACAATTTCTTTTTTTAACTTTTATTTAATAAATAAAATTTTCCAAAGTACATTTTATGGATTACAATGGCTTTCCCCCCCCACAACTTCCCTCCCACCCTCACTCCTCCCATATCTCACTCCCTCTCCCATTCCATTCACATCAAGATTCATTTTCAATTATCTTTATATACAGAAGATCGATTTAGTATATATTAAGTAAAGATTTCATCAGTTTGCACCCACACAGAACATAAAGTGTAAAATACTGTTTCAGTACTAGTTATAGCATTAATTCACATTGGACAACACATTAAGGACAGAGATGCCACATGAGGAGTAAGTACACAGTGACTCCTATTGTTGACTTAACAATTTGACACTCTTGTTTATGGTGTCAGAAATCTCCCTAGGTTCTAGTCATGAGTTTCCAAGGACTATGGAAGCCTTTTGAGTTCGCTGACTTCGATCTTGTTTAAACAAGGTCATAGTCAAAGTGGAAGTTCTCTCCTCCTTTCAGAGAAAGGTACCTCCTCCTGTTATGGCCGGTTCTTTCTACTGGATCTCACTCGCAGAGATCTTTCATTTAGGTCCTCTTTTTATTCTGCTAGAGTGTCTTGGCTTTCCATGCCTACAATACTCTCATGGGCTCTTCAGCCAGATCCGAATGCCTTTAGGGCTGATTCTGAGGTCAGAGTGCTGTTTAGGACATCTGCCATTCTATGAGTTTGCTGTGTCTCCCACTTCCCATGTTGGATCATTCTCTCCCTTTTTTATTCTATCAGTTAGTATTTGCAGACACTTGTCTTGTTTGTGTGATCCCTTTGACTCTTAGACCTATCAGTGTGATCAATTGTGAACTGAAATTGATCACTTGGACTAGTGAGATGGCATTGGTACATGCAATCTTGATGGGATTGTACAATTTCTTAATTTTACATTCTACTGAATACATTTGAAGACATGTGTCTATGTGCTAATGTTACCCACAGTCTATTGTACAATGAGTACACCCACTTGAAATCCTCCTTTTTTCTGTGTCCTTCATATCAACTTACTATGTTAGCCCAGAAAACTAGTATCCTCTATAGCCATCTCAGGAAAGTCCAGTGTAAGAATTCTTATTTTCCAAATAGAACTATGAAACCACCAGAAAGTAAATAAACAGAAAAAAAAAAAAAAAACAGTGAAAAACCAAAGAATAAAGGAGAAACAAATTTTTGACACAGCAGTTAAGATTCTGCTTGGAATCCTTGGTTCCCCTACCTGGATACCTGGGTTCCAGTCTCAGCTTCCAACTCCAGCTTCCTGCTGATGTATACCAAAGGAGGTGACAGATCATGGCTCAAGTACATGTGGGAGACTGAGGTTGAGTTTCAAAATTCTGAATTCAGCCTGACCCAACCCCTGATGTTGCTGGCATTTAGGGAATAATAATTAAACAAACAGAACGTGTAGAAGTAATGATGGTGGAAACTTTGGTTAAACTCATATTGATCATTATTTAAAAGAAATCTATTTCCAAGATAAAGTGGCTTCTAAACGTATAGTTTTGCTTGTGTTGTGCACTGAACAGGATTTTGGCTCTCCATATTCATGTAGACATTTAAACCCCAAGGTCTTATGATATCAGTTAATAGACTAATGCTTATCATGGATGGATTAGGGTGGAGGCTTGATACAATTTTGGTGTTTGATGGAAAGATCTTTGAGAAATGATTGGATTGGGTTAAGTGCCTAAGGTGGAGTCATATGGTGAAATATAATGAAAGCAAGGAGAAACCAAATAGAGGGAGCAATGAGCATATTTCCTGTGTGTCAGTCTGCTTCCTGGCTAGACATGTGATCATCCCCCTGTACACACTCTGCCACCGCCAGCCAACCTTGCACAGTGAACCTCCAGACTATAAGAGGAAATAAACCTTTGTCTCTCCTAACTTGCTCCTCTTAAGTATTTTATGATAGATAACACAACGTTGACTGAAATACATTCTTCATGGAAGAGGGAGTTCAGTGGTAGAGGTGAATGAATGGAAGCCCCATTTGCTTAGCCCTGCAGAATTTTTGGCACAAGTTAATTCTTTCATATACTTCTCTCAAAGCTATGGACTAGGATTTTACCAAACATTGGCACATGCCCTTGTGTGAGATATTGTTAGTTATGTTTTCCACTTGTTGGGAATAATCAAAAAGCATTGCCATTAAACATATTGTCTAATCAATAAGTTTCTTTCTATGTGATGGCAGTCCATTCTAGTAAGCATAGCAATCTGTGATGACCATGTGTCTGGAAGTGCCACATGATGAATTTTATATGCTGTATATGTAGCACAAGTGTAATAGGTATAGAATATAGACAACTGTGCAAGTGCATCTGGACGCAAGAATTTTAAGAGACTTGTCTAAGGTCATACAGACAGTAAGAAAGATGATCTTCCAGGTTCTAACCCAAGTTGTCTTTGTCTCTAAAAAGGGTGATTCATTCTGATAAATTTCCTGAAATTAATTTCTAGCATAAAAGTACAAATATCTATAGGCATCCCCTGAATCTTTGTGCGTTTGGGAGGATGTAATTTCTCTGTTCTCCTATCAGTGGGATTCTGTCATTGTAAGAGCCCAGGGATGGTGCAAGTTTCCAATAGATCTGTGCTTGGGTTCTCTTCTGGGCATGCATTTCCAGTGTTGGTCCCAGCTAGGAAGGATGGAGTTAGAGTTTCTGGAGACGTTTCACAGAACACTCTCATAGCTCTCTTAGTTTGCCATGGAATGTAACAACTAGAGGCTTTAGGTGTTCATGGATTTGTCTCTTGCCTACCTATTATTGCTTCAGTGATATAAGTGCTAGGTAAGCCTACCAGCAACTATGAGCAATCATATCTAATAACTTAACTCAGAATAAACCCTTTCATGAGAGGATTACCTATTTGACATGACTTTTTAAGAAATAACTTTATTATCACATAGGGTTGGTATTCTTCCATCAGCGTTATAGAATACTGAGGATAATTGAAATGCCCAAATTTAAACAGCATAATGCTGGGATGATTGAGATCTGGGAAGCAAGACAGACCGAATTAACACTCTACTTAGTCATATGAATATTCTGGTTGCTGAAATGTAAAGTAGCTGAGTAGTGGAAAAACTCACCTGTTTTACTAGTGGTGGCAATCTGCATGGTGTTCATGCTTTTATAGGTAATTGGTCCCCAATTATCATCAGGAGCTTCCAATGTGATCTATGTTTCTAATTTACCACACAAAATTAAGATGGAGGAAGGACTTTTCTAAAAGAGAGGAGAAGGACAGGGTGGTTTGCATGTGTTTTCTCTTTTATCTAGCTCATTTCCTTTATTTCATCTTTACATGGCAAACTGTAGAGATTGAACCTAGCTCTCATGCCCTGAGGTCAAACGGTTGAATGGCACTGGGAATGGCTGTTTCTTCCCAAATGTTAGAACCACATCCTCAGAGTTTAAAATTAGTGCAGCTGAAAATATGGTGAGAAAAGAATCACATCCAGATGACATTTTTCAAGTCCTCCCTGATCTGGTACGATATCTGGCTGTTTCTTTTCTGTATTCTCTTGAACATGCCATGGGTTATGAACTTGAGTGGAATCTGCTAGCAGTTCCCCAGGCTAAGGACATAATACATAATTTCTATATGGTATGGAGATTTTCTGATTAAAGTTTTGCATCACCATGTCATGCTTTCCACCATTTCTTATTTCTACAAATATACTATAAATAATCAGCAAAGGATTACAATTTTTTTATTAAGTCTGACATATACTTCTTGCTGTTTTCCACACATTAAAGAAAATTCAGATACTATAGCTAAATGATAATGAAGTAGGCAGGCATACAGGTTAAAATTGATTAGGTCTATGAGCTGAAAGACCACACCTTCGCCACACTCCTGTGTGACCTCACACCCCTACCTGGGCACACCTGGAGGCACACCAGCCAATCAGGTTAATTAATCACTCCCCTTTGGAAGCGGGTTAAACCACTGGGACATGATGTGTCCTGCCCTTCTCTTCTTTTCCCTGGCCTCTAGCCAGGAGGGGCTGACTGTAGCCCTGCGCCCCCAGGGTGCATGGCCTTTGGGCTACCCGCCCTAGTCTTCCTGGCCTAGACGCTCCTCCACTTGGCTGGTACCTGGTGCTTGGTATGAACTCAGATTTACCCCTCTCTCTTAGATAAAGCTCTCTCTCTCCTATGATTTCTCTCACTGAATAAAAGCTTAAAATATACCATGCTGCCTCATTTATTTATGCCAGTATTTAGAATTCTTCTCTAAAAATTAGGCAAGAACCCTCTCAGGCTTATTAATATTGGGTATTTATTAATAAGCATATGGTGATATCATATGGCACCCCAAATTTCAATAGCATATGTGGCACCCTAGATGAGACTTCTAGAAAACTTTAAGGGGCCACATTTTTGTATAGATTTTAGGGGGTCATTTCCAATATCATAATGATGTTCCAAAATATTCTAAAACTGTTTACTGTTCAAGTATACATACAGAGACACAATAATATGTATCTTTTACATGTTTATAGATATATATCTTTATAGATATATATAAAATATGTCTATAAAGCTACAACACTCAATCATAGGTATCTGTGTTATTGTGGAGAATCCCATAGGAATCTCAAAAAGAGTCACGGATCACCGCTTAACTGGAAAGGAGATGAACTGTGGAAACTCCACAGTGAAACATTAAAAAGCTACCACTAGCCACAATATAAAAGTAAAGCGGAGTTATAAGTCAGGAGCTGAGGCAATGCCTAATGGCTGTTAGGGAAACACTCCTAATCACACCAAGCAGACATCTCTGGTCAGTCAGATAACAGTGTCCTATGGACAATACCCTCCTACCCACTCTGACCGGACAGTTCAAACATATAAGTAAGGCGGGAACAGTATTGACCGGACTGTTCAACTGCAAGCAAGGAGGAAACAGCATTGATTGGACAACAAGTCAGAGGATGGCAAGCTGGAGGACTGCCGGAAAATGAGGATAAAAGGGGAGCCCTTGCACCGTTCTCCATCCTCTTGGGGATCATAGCCCAGTGTGTGTGAACCTCTCGATCTCCACACATCCAGAGCTGAAGAGGCAGCCCGCTACTCTGCATGGAGCAGGTAGCAGCACAAGCTGACCTGCAGAGCTGTCCCTGAGCTGTAACCCCACTGTCTGTGTGTGGGGGCCCAGTGCATGCGAACCTCTGGATCTCCTCGCACTTGCAGCCGAAGAGCCAGCCTGCTAGCTTTTGCTACGTGGCATAAGGCGACTACGGGATCAAAACTCCCGCCAAGATGCTGCCTCACCGCCTTGCCTGGACCCCTTATCAGCTTATTGCTAGACCTGACCACAAAGCCGGACCAGGCCTCTCAGCAGGGGACTGCTCCAACTTCTTGCCTGGCCTTCCGCCTGGGAACTTTGAGCCTACTGCCCAGAGTGACAGCCTTCCCACGACTTCCTGCCTGTAAGTGACTGATCCGAGATCCATCTCTGCCAAGACATGGAGCTCTGGACCTTGAACACTGACACTCTTTTTCCTGACTGTGATACGAGCCTTGAAAACGCAGCTTTTACAAATAATGTTAGTCATATGTAATATAATATAACTATGCTTTGACCCTATGCAAGGTATCTGCAAATAATGCTGGAGACCTTGATGTACATATACTATTATAATTGGATAGCCCTCAAAATTACTTTAACACTGTATACTGTGATTTGTGGATTAATGAATAAGTTGCAAGTAGTATTATTGATATTGATATTAATGGTATTGATTCCAGTAGTCCTCTAGTCATTAAGGAAATAGTGTTACTCTGATAATAAAGTATTATAGTAAGTTAAGTAGAAGATAAGTAGTCATGTTAAGCTAAGTAGCTAAGTTAAGTAGTTAAGTCATGTTAAGTAGTGGTGTTAAGTTTATTGATAAGTGTATTAAATAGTATAGATTGATAAGTGTATTGATACTGATAAGTGTATTGACCTCAATGAGCATGCTGATGAGTAGTGTGAGAAAAAACCCCTGGTGTATAAGCAATAAAACCTCTCATTGGAAAGACAGTCTTGTGTCCTGGTGTTCCTTTCTTCCCTGTGACTGACAAGTCTTATGTTGCACTTGCTACTGTCGAGCTGCGTGACAGTAGGCGCTCGCAACAGTTATTCACTTTTAACTTATTTATTAGTCTTTTAAAGAGGAGATGGAGAGAATGAGAGGCTGATGGGAAGTATGAGATGGAAATTTCTTTTTTTCAATTTTTATTTAATTATTTTATTTATTTGAGAGACAAACAGGCAGAGAGCTCCTGTTTGGTGGCTCACTCCCCAAATACCAACAACGACTGAGGCTGAGCCAAGCCGAAGTCAGAGGCCAGAAACTCCATCAAGATCATTATATGATTTTAGAACACTTGGGAGTGGTTCTGAGCTGTTAAACCTCCAGTACATTATGTTCAGTTCTGACCTCATATAGAATGTAAAGTACACAGTACCTTCTTCAGCATCAGTGCCTTTACTTTTAGAACTATTTGTGGGGTAACAAAAATGATCATTTATTTTGCATTTTTCTCTAATGAGTTCCCTTGAACAAATGTGAGTCAAAATATTTCTTTATAAAGTGCGTTCACTCTTTCTTAAATCAGCTTGAAGTATTTGTATCTGTGGTTTTGTGAGAATTCAGATGGGTTGGTAGGTAGTCAGGGGATCCCAATGGCATTTAGGCTCTAAACTATTTGCTTCCTTCCCCAAAACATTATCTTCAGCAAGAACAAACAGGCCGCCCTCCTTCCTTCAGAATCTCCAAATCTACCAGGAGAATAGCAAGGGAGCTCTTCCTGAGCTCACAGCTTATTGTGAGAACAAGTTGCCTACACCACCCTTAGCAGGCCAGACAGGAGAGAGAATTGTAAATGAAGTCTTTTGATGGTTTTTGTAACTGAATGCCAATCTGATTGTCAAGTTTTTTTTGTACTTAAAAAGCAGACAGCCACCAGTCCCTTTGGGTTTGTTCCTCTCTTGGATGCCCCCCTCCACACCTCTCTGGCTGGAGGCCTTTGACTCTAATAAATACTTTGCCATCCGCTTGGGAATTCTTTCAAGTGAGACAAAGAACTGAGGTAACAATAATTTCTCTGCTGCTGTTTTCCATAACAGTTTGAAAGTTCTGCATTGCAATAAGAATTGTAACTAGTCTTTAACTCCTGAAACAAAATAAACATTTTGATCTGATTGTGTTTAGAGTTTCTGTAAACCTTTTTATTCATGTTAATTGGCAATTTTAGAAACTACTGTAGCTTTGTCTGTTACTGTGTCACATCAGGCTATAATGATCTCTGGATAATTAAAATTATTACCAGTGAGGATATGCAAGTTTTTAATATAATGATATATAATATAATGACAATGTTGTAATAATAGCATGTTATCACAATAATACTTATCATTTTGTAGCTGGAACCCTATTCAGTGTCTAGTCAGCAGGAGTTAGTGCTTAAACCCAGTGTCTGCTGCTGTAACTAGCTGTTTTTCTCCCATTACACACTCTTCATTTATCTACAAATTTCTGTACTTGAACTACTATATCATAAAAAAGCATATTTTTCTCTTTATTCTTTAAGGCATCAACCATTGCAATTTAGTAACTTTAAGATAATATGTTTAAATGTAAATCTAGAGTATCTGCCCTGAGTACTTTAATATTCCATTGTTAGCAATAGGACATTAAATTGTGTTATATCAATTATAAGGCACAAATTTTGTACTTACATGATCAGTTTGCAAATAAATGCAGCTCACCAAAGAAAATAATAATCTTAATTTCTTATATATATATATATATATATTTCAGAGATCTGTTATGTGTATTTGAAAGGCAGAGTTAGACAGAGAGAGGGAGAGAGAGAGAGAGAAATATTCCATCTGCTGGTTTACTCTCCAAATGGCCGCAATGGCTAGGGCTGGTCCAGGCCGAAGCCAAGAGCCAGGAGATTATTCCAGGTCTCCCAAGTGGGAGCAGGGGCCTAAGGACTAGGGCCGTCTTCTGCTGCTTCCCCAGGTGCATTAGCAGGGAGCTGGATTGGAACTGGAGCTACCAGGACTCAAACCAGGGCCCACAGGAGATGCTGGCATAGCAGGTGGAGGCTTTCCTCTACTCCTCAATGCTGGTCCCAATTTTAATTTCAATTACACATGAAGGATAAAATATGAAACTATTAAGGCTTGTGCATTCTGAATATGTTTGTATAGTTTATCTTTACACAGGCCTCTAGAAAACCAGTTTACTGTGAATGTCTCCTGAGTTTCAGAAATGAAGAATTAAGTTATTGTTAGTAATAACATTGTTTGTAATGACATCTAAAATGTATGATTATTTTATTTTGCTCTGCCTTAAGTGCTTTTAATTCCAGTGACTACAGCATTAGTCACAAAACCTTTGGCAAAAAGATCTATAGAAACCTTATTTTTATGGATGTATAAGGTGAACATCAAGACGTGTATTTCTGGGGCCAGTGTTAATGGTGTAGCGGATAAAGTCACCTCCTGTGATGTCGGCATCCCATATCGGTGCCAGATCATGACCCAGCCACACAATTTCTGATCCAGCTCCCTGCTAATGGCCTGGGAAGAACAGCAAAAGATGGTCCAGGTGTTTGGGTCCCTGACACCCAAAAGCAGCTCCAGACTCCTGGCTTCAGCCTAGCCCAATGTTGACAGTTGCAGCCACCTATGGAGTGAAGGAGTGAATGATAGATTGCCCTTTTTCTCTGTCTCTCTCTCTTCCTCTCTTTCTGTAACTCTGACTTTTTTTTCTTTTTTTTCTTTTTTTTTTTTTTTTTGACAGGCAGAGTGGACAGTGAGAGAAAGAGACAGAGAGAAAGGTCTTCCTTTGCCGTTGGTTCACCCTCCAATGGCCGCTGCGGCCGACATGCTGCGGCCGGCGCACTGTGCTGATCCGATGGCAGGAGCCAGGTACTTATCCTGGTCTCCCATGGGGTGCAGGGCCCAAGGACTCGGGCCATCCTCCACTGCCTTCCCGGGCCACAGCAGAGAGCTGGCCTGGAAGAGGGGCAACCGGGACAGAATCTGGTGCCCCGACTGGGACTAGAACCCAGTGTGCCAGCGCCGCAAGGCAGAGGATTAGCCTAGTGAGCCATGGCGCTAGCCTGTAACTCTGACTTTCAAAATAAATAAAAATAGATAAATGTGGCCAATTTGTGGTGCAGCAGGTAAAGCAGTGGCCTGTGATGCTACATCTCACATGAGAGCTGGTTCCAGTCCTGGCTGCTCTACATGTGATCCAGTTCTCTTCTAATGTGCATGGCAAAGTAGTGGAAAACAGCCCAAGTACTTGGACCCTTACCCCCAGGTTATAGATCAGGATGGAATTCCAGGGTCCTGGCTTCTGCCTGGCTGATCATTGGGTCTTGCAGCCATTTGGGAAGTGAAACAGAAGATGGAAGATCTTGCTCTGTGTGTCACTGTCTCTATCTCTCTGTTTTCTGTCCCTCTCTCTGTAAGTCTACCTTTCAAATAAATTTAAAAAATCTTTTAAAAGATGTGTTTTTCTGTGGTGGGCATTTGGCTGATCAATTAAGACACAGCTTGAGACACATACATCCCATGTTGGAGTGCTTGGGCTCAAGTCCCAGCTCTGTTACCTATTGCAGCTTCCTGATAAATGTGCATCCTGGAAAACAGTAGATGATGCCTCAAGTACTTTCCTTGAATTGTGGGCTCCTGGCCTTGCACTGTTGTGGGCATTTGGGCAGTGAATCATCAGATGGGCTCTCCTTCTGTCTGTGTGTGTTTGTGTGTGAGGGTGGGTAGTATGTTTTCCCATCTCTGAATTTCAAATAAAAAATAATATTTTTAAAGAGGTGATTTCTTGTTACATAATGCATCCTCATCACTTCTTCTCTAGCATTTTATGTAATAAAATTTTACATAATGAAAATATTGCATTTTATTACATTTTATGTAATAAAACTACTGAGACTGTGCATTGGAGCTCACTGTCCATTTCTGACATACCTCCTGTAAGTCAGTCTTACAGCAGTTTGACTTTGCCATGGCATTCAAGCACATGATCAGTGGGATGCATTTTGTATGTCTTTCCTTTTACATTTTTTGCTAACAACTCATTATATTTTATTTTATAGAAATATTACTTCATTATAGATCAGAAATTTTTAAGAAAGTGGTTTTGCATCAGATATAATTAGAGAAGCCTTACTCCAGAGGGTTCATTTACAAGTGGAGCAAGCATAATTTGAAAATTCAAATTGTTCCAAATATGAAGCTTTTTGAACTCCAACATGACTCTACAGGTGCAGAATTCCATACCTGACTGCATGTATGAGGGACACAATTAAAATCAGACAATCTTAAAAAGGAAGCAAACTAGAAATATTGTTTAAAATTACCTTCAAACTATGTATAAGGTGTATTTGAAATATTATTGAATTTAATGTTTATACTTAGATCCCATCATCAAGAGGTCTCATATATACATAGTCTAACATCTGGAAAATTCTGAAATACAAAGCACTTCTGCTCCCCAACATTTCAGATCAGAGATACTCAACCTGTATTTCTAATTGATATAACTTTCTTATTCTTTTTTAAAACCATACATGCTTTAAAGATCTCGAGGGCAGCTTATGTGGGGTGTAGGTGCCATTGTTCAGTGTGAAATTTTATATAAGGTTACATAAAAGACCCTTCACCTGTTTTCTTTAGAATGTATTTAAAATTGAAGAAATATAAACACAATTACTAATTGAGAAAGGAAACTCACATTACATTTTGAGTGGTATTGGAGTTTCATACTACTGACCCCAGTCATTGAAGAGATAGCTGTCTGTGCTGTGTTGTATTTAGGAATACTTTGAGCTCAGTAAGTACTTTATAACTAAAATAATACAACTCGAAATGTGTGATTTGCAGAAGGCTTTGGAGAGAGGAAGGCATTTGGGATGCCTCCATCCCTTACCTATGGAAGAACCTATGATCAGTCTCATCTCCATTTCCAACTCTAGCTTCCTGCAAATGAATCCTGGAAAGCAGCAAGTTGTGGCTCAAGTAGTTGGGTCCCTGCCACTCACAAAGGAGACCCAGATTGTGTTCAGGGCTCCTGAGATCTTGCTCACGTGGGTCTGGCTGTTGTGGACTTTGGGGAATAAACTAGTAGATGAAAGTCTCTCTCTCTCTCTTCCCTCCCTCTTCTCTCCCTCCCTCCCTCCCTTTTAAATAAAATGAACATTTTAAGAAGGCTTTGGAGAAACTCCTTCCTTGGATTTGGACTAAGCAAGGAATTCAGATTACATATTACGGGTTCTTAAGAAATAAGCACACCAAGGACACTTTATATCAGCAGATAGAAAATGGATGTGCATCTTGATTTGTTCAGTTACTTCAAGAAATGCACTTCATTTTCTCAGCCAAATCACTTAGGACAAACTTCAGCATAGAACAGATTAATAGTTTTCTCAGCAGGAAGACAAGATCGCAGGTTTTTAGTAAACATTGAAGTCTAGAGCATGAAGATACCGATAACTTAAATTATAGAAATGTGTTTGATAATACTTTCAAGTGCACTCATAATTGTAAAATATGCCTGACAAATCTGGAATTTGCCTATTTTTAAATTAGACTTTGGAATGGTTTCCAAAAGTTTGCAAAGGATATGTTTGCTTACTTTTGCCCTTGTCTTTTTAAGGAAGTAAAAGTTAATGGCAACATTATTTCATGTTTTAGAAATGCAAATTTCTATACCATTCTCTATGCTCTCTGTATCCCTACACATTCTCAGAAATACTACTGTGTACATTTTTTGCCAGTGTGGTGGAAAATGCTGTTTCTGTGTTATTTGGGCAATTATAATTTTTTGATCCATGATTGATTTGATGGTGGAATGTTGCCCAGATTCATAAATAAATCTTATGATTTTATTTCTTTTTCCCATTTTGAGTACTGGAGTTGAGCCACTTTCTTCAGCCAGAATGCTTTGTGGCCAGATAAAGGGTTGCAGAAATTATAGGCAGTATCACTTTTATAATCTGTTGTATTAACTTCCTGCATTGGCATAAACACTCAACAACAAGAACAACAAGTGTATTTAGTTCTTGTGGTAACAATAATTAGTTGTGGTTTTTTTTTTTTTTTTTTTTTTTTTTTTTAATTTGGGAAGCAGAAAGAGAGACAGATAGAAGACAGAGAACTCTCATCACTACTGCGAAATGCCCACAACAGCCAGGGCTGGGCCATGACACAGTGACAGCTGTGACTGCAATCTATGTCTCCCACTTGTATTGTGGGAAACCAATTACTTGATCCTTCACCACTGCCTCCAAGAGTTTGCAATGGGGTAAATAAAGACCATCCCAACAGAAAAGCCCAGGACTCAATGGCTTCACTGCTGAATTCTACCAGACTTTTTAAGAAGAACTAATCCAATTCTTCTTAAAATATTCAAAACAGTGTAAAAGGAGGGGAACATCTCAAACTCCTTTGATGAGGCCAGCCTCACCTTAATTACAAAACCAGAGGGGACAGTGCTGTGGCATAGTGCATTAATGCCCTGACCTGAAGGGCCGACGCCGGCATCCCACATGGGTGCCGGTTCTAGTCCCAGCTGCTCCTCTTCCAATCCAGCCCTCTGCTATGGCCTGGGAAAGCAGTAGAATATGGCCCAAGTCCTTGGCCCTGCACCCACTGTGGCAGACCCAGAAGAAGCTCCTAGCTCTTGGCTTCGGATTGGCTCAGCTCTGGCCATTGCGGCCAATTGGGGAGTGAACCATTGGATGGAAGACCTTTCTCTCGCTCTGTCTCTCCTCTTTCTGTGTAACTGACTTTCAAATAAATAAATATTTTTTTAAAAAGAAAGTAGTTATTAATTGTATGATATTTATCATATATAAGTTTTATTATGAGGAAAAATAAACAATTTCAAATCAAATTATGCATACACCATTTATGCAATTAATTTTTAAGAGATTTATATATTTTATTTATTTACTTGAAACACAAAGTGACAAAGAATGGGACAGGCAGAGAGAGAGAAAGAGAGAATCTTTCTACTCAAATGGCCATCAACATCTAGGGCTAGGCCAGGCTGAAGGCAGGAGCCCAGAACTCTATCCAGGTCTCCTATGTATGTGGCAGAAACTCAAGTACTAGAGCCTTCATTGGCTACTTCCCAGACACATTATCAGGGAGCTGGATGAGAAACAGAGTAGGCCAAACTTGAACCAGCACTCAGATTTGGGATGTGGACACCCCAAATGGCATGTTAATTTGCTGCACCATACCACAGTCCTATCAAGCGAATTTTTATTTTGCCATTTCTTAGTGTTACATATCTTACAATGAATGCAAATAGAAGTTAACATTATCTTAATTTATAACTACAAATAAAATTACACTGTTTCCATAGTGTTTACACAATTCATATGTCAGTCATTTATTCAACAACTGTTTTTGATATTATATCAATTTCTAGACAGTGAGGAAACAGTAGGGAGTCAATTGAACAAAGATGTGAGCTTTCATAGAATTTATATTCAGTGATTAAAATGACTAGTTCTTGGGCAGGTGCTGTGTTGCAGTGGGCTAAGCAGCTACTAGGTTTACCCACCTTCCATATCTGAGTATCTAGGTCTGAGCCCTAGCTCTAATTCAAATTCCAGTTTCTCACTAATGCACCTGGGAGACAGTGTAATGGCTCAATTACTTGGGTCTCCGCCACCCATTTGGGAGACCTGGGTGTAATTCCTGGCTTCTGGCTTCCTTCTGACCTTGTCTGACTTCCATCTGATTGTTCCAGGCATTTGGGGTGTAAACCAGTGTATGGAAGCAACGTCTCTCTCTCTCTCTCTCTCTCTATGTCTCTCTGCTTTTTAAAGAGAAGATTATTTTCCCTCCTTATTTCAGGTTTATAGATTTTCAACTCATTTCGCCCTGTGTAAATTAATAAATAAATGCATACACCAGCACATAAATATTCAGATGTAAACCTATTCATTCTTCAAGTTTATTAACACAAAGACATCATATTATCTAGATTGTCATGCATTCTTGGTGTACTCAATACTATATTTTATCATTTACATCCTCTGGAACTACTTAATCCCTTTTGTTTATTGTTTTCCATCATCCAAATATGGCACTGTTTACTTTTGCTGTCCTCTATAGAGGGCACCTAGATTTTTTCTATGTAAAACCATTTCTTAAGGAAGCAGATACCTAACTGAAACATTTGCAGGAACTTGAAGTTACATCCCCCACTTGTTCTTCATTCAGTCTCCTCTGGAGTTTATGAGTGTGTGCTTCCCTTTTCCTGTAAGACATTTCAGAGAATGAATGTCCTATACCAGATCTGTCCCAGCCTTTCCGCACAGGACAGATGTACCCAGGCACTGTGCAAACTCCCTAACATCGCTTGCAGTGCTTCAGGTTGGCTTCCCAAGGGAAAAAAAACATGTTAATCTGGTGGAACTAATCCTTCGCAGGATCTGGCCCAGTACTAATCCATAAAGAATCACCTCTCACTTATCTGTGACAAATAATGATAGGCAGTGGCAGGCAACGATCTTGAAAGAAAAAAACAGCTATAAAATACATAGTTGTATATAAAAGCAAATTTTAACCCTGTTCCTCATCTTATCAGAGTGACTTTTGTTTCACTTATATTTATTCCTCTAATAGCAAATGGTGAAGTTTAATATAAACACGGAAAAGTTGTTTTTTTCTTTTTTTAAGAAGTACTAAAAACATGACAAAAAGGATAGGATAAGGCACCCACTGAAAGATTTACTCCTATCAGTGGAAGCTGATAGTCATGTAAAGAAACCCCAAGGGCAGGGTCATTTCTTGTGATTTATCACCACTCATTACTCTTAAATATGAGCACTTGCAACATGAACATATAGGAAAGCCATAAAAAATACACTGAAGTGAGTAGCTTTTCTCTAAGGATGTCTTGGCGGAGGAGGAGAGCTTTTGGTTTCTAAGAAAAGGAACGGCATACTATCAATATAAAGAACTGCCGTGTCATTGTAAATTCTGAGACAGAATTCATCATTGGATTTGAAGGAAATCTCTGATAAGGGATTTGGGTTGGAAGAGATTGCCTTTGGCTGCTCTGTATTGATGACAGCTGCTTCTGGGAGTTCAGTCCAGCTTCCCTCTCATTGACCTCAGTCCTCATCACTGTTGAGCTGGCAGGAATGGCAGGTTCCACTGGTGACGCTCTCCCAGTCACTGGCTGCCAGATTCCGCTCTGTAACTGCTATGAGTTCAGTGTGCAGAGCTCAATGTGCAGAGCTCAGGATTAGACACTTGCTTTTTGGTGTTCACTGCCAAAGACTGAAGTATCTCCTCTTCCCCTGAAGATTAGTTAGAAATGCAGAGGTCAACAGCAGGCAAGGGTATGGCGCTCTATTTTCATAATATAATGTTGTAGCAATTATCTTTTTATAATTTTTTTTTATTTATTTGACAGATAGGTTAGACAGTAAGAGAGAGAGACAGAGAGAAAGGTCTTCCTTCCGTTGGTTCACCCCCCCACCCCAAATGGCCTCCACGGCCAGAGCTATGTGCCAGGAGCCGGGTGCCTCCTCCCATCTCCCATGAGGGTGCAGGGGCCCAAGCACTTGGGTCATCCTCCACTGCCTTCCCAGGCCATAGCAGAGAGCTGGACTGGAAGAGGAACAACCGGGACTAGAACGCTGTGCCGATATGAGATGCCGGCTCCACAGGCAGAGGATTAACCAAGTGAGCCATGGCGCTGGCCCAACAATTATCTTTTAAGAATTTCATTTTTATTTATTTTTAAAATTCTCTTGCACTTTATTTCAATGACATAGAAGACAATCCTTTTTTTTTTTTAAGATTTATTTTATTTATTTGAAAGGCAGAGTGACAGAAAAGAAGAGAGTGAGATTTTCCTTCCACAGGTTTACTCTCCAAATAGCCAGAACTGTTGGGCTTGGATCAGGCCAAAGCCAGAAGTGAGGAACTCCCTTTGGGTGTCCCACAAAAGTGTGAGGGCCCCAGCATTTGGTGCATCTTCTGCTGCTTTCCCAAGAGCATAAGCAGGGGGCAGGATAGGAAGTGGAGCAGCCAGGATTCTATTCAGTACTTTGATATAGGATGCCATTGTCACAAGCTTAGGCTTAACCATCTGCACCACAATGTTGTCCCTAATCCTTAATTTCTATTCATTTTTTAATGTAGGAAAACAAAAAATTTCAGATGTTAACGTTTTTGGGATCAAATGTAGCAGTGAAACCCACAGCTGTTTCAAGGTTATTGCATGCACCTATTATTTTTGCCAATAAAATCTACACATAATATTTCTAAAAAGTCTAGGAAAGGCAGATAATTCAACAAGGGTACCCATAAAAGAAACTTTATTACACTCACAAGATCAAAAACAGGAAAAGAACACTGGCCTGCTATGTTACCGGAGATCTGTATGTGAATTAACTTAAGAATATGAGTAACTCTTTGGATAGTTTAAGGTATGTTTTAGATATGAGACAGATTCATAAATGAAGACTCCTCATATTCTATGAGTGATTTGACTTATTTTATTTAGAGTAAAAAGTAAATTTTGGGTTCTGATAGCAATATAATAGTGACTATAATTCTATTTGCTTAAATTAGTTAAAATTTGAGGCATTCGTAATTGTGTCTCATTTGAAGTATTTTGAGGGGAGATCTATCAATTTTCCAACAAATCTCTTTACAGTTTAGTGGTTTAACCGGTAGCGAATCCCAGTATGTAGAATATTCACCCTGCTAGTGAGCAAGACAGTTTATGGAGACAATGTTCACACTGGCACTGAAATAGATTTGATGTAGGCGCATATCCTTGGGTTAACCTGACAGCATTCCGTGTGTACTCATGTAGTGGGTGCACACATGTGTTTGTGTATGTGTTTGAAAGGGAAAATCACAACGTATATTTTAATCTTATCTGGAAGACACTGTATAATTGTGAAGGAATTCCTTCTTCACAGCAGTAAAGCTCAAAGAGCAACCAATCAAAATTGATTCTTTTTCTCACAGCATTCATACTGAATGTGATGTGAAAACAATGTTGCTGTGAAAAAAAAAAAAGTGATTGCAACAAATGTTCAAACGTGCTGCAATAGGAATGTACACCAGGTGCATATCTAATCTGTGTCCCTAAAACATGTTAGTACTGACCAAAAACAGTTCCTGAAGAAAGTGATGTGTGAGTTATTGCACTATATAATTAAGATCAATCTTTTCTCCTCAGATTCTAATCCCTTTTGCTTTCCTGTTCACAAACATAATTACATTATTAGTTTGCTGGAGTTTCCCTAAGGAGGAACTATGAGCTGAGTAGCTTCAGACAAGAGAAACTGATGATCCTACATTTCTGGAAACTGGAAGTCAGAAATCAAGGCAGTGGTGGCATGACACTCACTCTGAAGTTTCCAGAGGAGAATCTTTTCTGTTTCCTCCAGCTTCGGGTAGCCCCAGGGGTTATTTGGTTTGGGCAAGGCTAACACTCCTCACTGTCTCCACCCTCACAGGGCTGCCTTGTCTTTTTTTTTTTTTTTTAATTTTTTTAAAGATTTATTTATTTATTTGAAAGTCAGAGTTATATATAGAGAGAAGAAGAGGCAGAGAGAGAGAGGTCTTCCATCCGCTGGTTCACTCCCCTGTTGGCCACAACAGCCAGAGCTGAGCTGATTGGAAGCCAGGAGCCAGGAGTCAGGAGCTTCTTTCAGGTCTCTCACATGGGTGCATGGGCCCAAGGACTTGGACAATCTTCCACTGCTTTCCCAGGCCACAGCAGAGAGCTGGATGGGAAGTGGAGCAGCTAGAACATGAACCGGTGCACATATGGGATGCCGCAGCGGCCCCAGCTGCCTTGTCTTCCTGCATCTGTCTCTATGTCTTCATATGATGTTCTTCTTGCATAAATGTGTCTGATATTCCTTATCTTATCCTTATAAGAATACCAGTCATACTGGATTAGAGCCCACCAAAGACCCTAATTCCAAACAAGATAATAAACACAAGGAGTGATTGTTCAGACTGCAACATATCTTTTTGGGGGGGTGGGGAAAGAAACAATCGACCCAAATCTTTTATGAACCTCTCTTTGCCCTCAAAGCACAAGATTAACAGTGCATTGTTCTTTTGGTCTGTGTACACTATGTTATGCTTTATTGTGTAGCAATGGCAACCTATGCATGTCTTTGTGCAGTGAATTTTATCATATACTTTGCCTTTTATCCTAGCACAATGTCTACCTATTAAACATACAGATTAATAAAGATGTGTAAGACATTTTATTTTATGAAATGGTTTTTCAATTGATTTCAAACTTATTTTGCAAATGAAAACAGAAAAATTCCCTGAAGTTTGTGCGCTGTGTCACATTAACTGCTAATTTGTCAGAAAAAATATCCAAAGAATAGCAAAACTCCCAAGGTGATAATATGAAATAGCCTAATATATTATCTTGACAACATCCCTACAGGCTGCTAAGGAATATGAACTTCAGCAAGGGGAGATCCGCCTCTGCGAAAACTTCCCTGTAAGAGCAAGAATGATCACCTTCAGAAACTACACTCAAGACCACTCCAGCTGCAGGAAAATTGCTGGCAGAAAGGCATTATCATTCAGGCTCAAAGCACAATGCCAGGTAAGGCTAATTATATTCCAACGGGAGCATTTGAACAACTTCCAAGAATAATGAAGAATCAGTAGTGGGCTTCTGTGGTCTATGTTCAACAAGAGAAAAAATTATGAATCTTTGGGAGAAACTAATAAAAGCTCTGGGCTTCACATTTTCTTCTATATCACTTCAAATGTACACAGTAAGATATATTTCATATTATCATCAAAGTACTTTTCTTATTTGACTCTCATGGTATGAATGCAAATCCTGTAAGAAACTGTAATATTTTCAAGTCAGTCTCAATCAGAATCTGGTCATTAATTTATAGGAGTCAATCATCTATCTTCACATTGTAGACCTTGTCAGGTAGCTGGTGTTCAATTCACGTTAATCATCACAGAAGAGGAATATATATGAGGGTATTTCAGAAAGTTTGTGAGAATGTGATATTAAAAATGAGTTTGTTTTCATGCCAAAAAATTTTCTAAGCATATATGCAAGGGTCTTCAAAATGTTCGTGCAAAATAGATATAATGGAAACAATCACATGAATTTCAAAATATTTTTCACCAAAATAAACTTGCTGTTTTCTTTTTAAATTTTTAATTATTCACTTGAGTGGGAGAGAGAGCAAGAGAAGGAAAAATAGAGTGACTGAGAGTGCTCACATCGATTGGTTTACTCCCCGTATACCTGTAATGGTCCATTTTTGAGCCTGATACAAGGAACAGGACCTCAATCCAGATCTCTCACATACATGGCAGGAGCCATTATTTGAACTTTCACTCTGAACTCCCATGTAGCCCATGAGCAAGAAGTTGGAGTCAGGAGCAACAGGCAACTATAGAATCCAGGCACTATGATATGGGGTGGGTGTGGCCATCTGAACCACTAGGTCTTAACCTAGCCCACACGTAAACATTTCTTTTAATTTGATTTTTTCCATGAACTCTCTGAACTATCCTCATAGGTATCAATCAGAATGTAAAATTATTTGCTTTTACATTACATTACTATAGTTTTTTTTTTTTATTTGACAGATAGAGTTAGTGAGAAAGAGAGACAGAGAGAAAGGTCTTCCTTCCGTTGGTTCACCCCCCAAAATGGCCGCTACGGCCAGCGCTGCACCGATCCAAAACCAGGAGCCAGGTGTTTCTTTGTGGTCTCCCATGCTGGTGCAGGTGCCAAAGCACTTGGGCCATCCTCCACTGCCTTCCCAGGCCACAGCAGAGAGCTGGACTAGAGCAGCCAGGACTAGAACCCAGCACCCAAATGGGATGGCAACGCCGCAGGCAGAGGATTAGCCAAGTGAGCCATGGTGCCGGCCCCAATATTACATTACTATTGTAGTGACAGTTGGTCAAGCTCACCAATAACAAAAGTACAAGTTAATGAAAGAAAAAAGTCTTGTCAGTTTGAAAATTTAGAAAGCCATGACAGGTATTTTTAAGAATGTAAGGAAAAAGACTTTAACATAAGTCAATTATAATTCAAAATTAGTATCATTTGTTTTTTGTTGTTGCATTGTTAATTCATTATATATTCTGAATATTAATCAATTAGATAAAAAGCTTACAATTTTTTTTTCTATTCTGAAGGGTGACTCTTAACTCTGTTGAATGTTTACTTTGCAGGAGTTTCTTAGTTTGATATAATCCCATTTGACTATTTTTGCTTTTGTTACTTGTTCTTTGAGGATCTTATTCAAATAATCATTGCCTATACTGATGTTTAAAGTGTTTTCCTTTGGTAGTTTTGTAGTTTTCAGTATTACATTTAGGTCTATCTGATCTATTTTGAATTGATTTCTATATATGGTGAGAGACAGCTTTCAAGTTATATTCTTCTGAATCCCGATATCCAGTTTACCTAGAAGAGTTTATTGGAGAGACTGTTCTTTCTCTAGTACATTTGTGGTGCCTTTGGCAATCATTAGTTGGCTAAAGATGTGTGGATTTATCTCTGAGATCTCATGCCTGTTCCATTTGTCTATGTGTTGGTTTTTATGGCAGCACCACGCTGTCTTGGTGGTTATGGCTCTGTACTGTGTCTTGAGGTAAGATATTAAGATGCCTCCAATTTTGTTCTTTTTGTTCAGTATTGCTTTGGTTGTTCAGGGTCCTTTGCAGTTCTATACCATTTGGGGATTGTTTTTTCTATTTCCATGAAGAATGTCATTGCTATTGCTTTTTATTTTTATTTTTTTTTGACAGGCAGAGTGGACAGTGAGAGAGAGAGAGACAGAGAGAAAGGTCTTCCTTTTTGCTATTGGTTCACCCTCCAATGGCCGCTGCAGCCGACGCACCGCGCTGATCCGATGGCAGGAGCCAGGTACTTCTGGTCTCCCATGGGGTGCAGGGCCCAAGGACTTGGGCCATCCTCCACTGCACTCCCTGGCTACAGCAGAGAGCTGGCCTGGAGGAGGGGTAACCGGGACAGAATGCGGCGCCCCGACCGGAACTAGAACCTGGTGTGCCGGCACCGCAAGGCGGAGGATTAGCCTAGTGAGCCATGGCGCCGGCCTATTGCTATTGCCTTGAATCTATAAGTTGCTTTGGGTAAGGTAGACATTTTAATAATATTAATTTTCATTTTCATGAACACAGGAGGTATTTACATTTTTGTTGTGTCCTTTTAAATTTCCTTCATCATTGTCTTATAATTATTATTATAAAGTTCTTTGACTTCTTTGGTTAAACTTATTCCTAGGTACATTTTTTTTGTGTAACTATTGTCAGTAAGATCTGTTGCTTAACTCATTTCTCACAAGTTTGTTATTGGTGTATAAAAATGCTACTGATTTTAGTATGTTGATTTTATACTCGAACTTCATTAAACTCATTTGTTAGTTTGATAGTATTTAGGTATAGTCTTTCAGTTTTTCTATATGAGCTCATGTATTCATCCATCAGGGGTATTTTGACTTCCTCCTTTCCTGTTTGTAGGCCTTTTATTTCTTTCCATTGCCTAAGCGCTCTGGCCATGACTGCTAATACTGAATTGGAAGGAGTGGTGAGAGTGCACATCAATGTTTTATTATAGATATTGCATGCTGAAAATGATAAAGGTGGAACAGTTATGTGGAGGGAACAGAACACTGCTTTGAAGGCTGTGTACAATCCATGGACATGGCTGCTTTACAACAAGATTTAAATCCATCCCTGCATCACTGTATTAAAATAAAAGCTTGAAATATCTTAAAAATTTAACTCTTTAATAGGCACATACATGTAGGAAAAAACAGACCTACAGAGTTTGTACTGTCCATCGTTTCAGGCACTCATCCACTTTCTAAGGGTATCCTTAGAGAGCATCTTTTACAGATAAGAGAGGGCCACTCTATTGTCTCCATTATACAGGTTAGGTTCAGGGAGGTTCAGTACCAAGCTAAATGTCACACAGCTTCTGAATGATCAGGATGATATTGAACCCAAGTGCTTCATATTTGGAGCTCACTAAGTCATATTATTCTCCTGCAAACACATAAACTACTTTTAAACAATGAATGGCATAAACTAAGATCAGGTATATTAGTTTAAAGGTGTTCCCTTGGTTTTGTTTTGGAAAAACAACAACAACAACAACAACAACAACAAGACATTAAAGTACATGTGCTCTTTGCCTGCAAACCAGACTCTCTCCTCTCCCACTTTTCGAGGGGAATTAATTTCATAGGTTTGACATATTTATTTTCAGTCCACTTTATAATTTTTGCATAAATAAAATGAGTACATTTCCATAAGCAATATATAACCTGGTCTTGAGTGCTCTTGACGTAAAAACAGCATATTTTATACCTTCTGATTTTTTTCAACTCAATGTTATGTGACATTGAAAGTGTTCTTTATTAGCTATCTAAATTCAATATTCGGAAGTCAGCAAATAAACAGGTGTTTTTAGCACTGAATTGGGAAGGAGGCTATTTTCCTTCACTTTACAAGGCATCAAAAATGTTTCTCCAGGCTCAGAATGAAACTTGGTGGAAGTACTGGATTTTTACCCTTGATATAGACAGTTTTGAGCAGTGAGTAGACAAAGCAGAGGCAGGGAACAAAGACTAGGCTGGATGCCAAGGTTAGGTTGCAGCTCATGGACTATTTTTTGGGAGCAGGTGAGGAACATCCTAAAAATAATTGAAAGACACTCTGAAAATAAAATTGAATTTCTAGTATTTTTATGAGTGGAACTCTAACAGCAAAGTGAGATTATTCAAAATATACAGAAGTTTCATTGTTTTGTAACCACAAAATAGTGTAACCACAGACTAGTGAAACCAGCTTATACAGATTAGGAATTGTCTATATAAATCCCTTTGGCTCTTGAAAAATTTTCACAGACATCAAGAGTAACTTAACATCATGCACATTTCCTGAGGGGTCAATACACATATTAGCAAAGACTAATTTATACTGCAGTTAGGATTCGAACAATATAGTATTTGGGGTAAGCATTATGGAGTGGGAACTTTGAGAAAAAAAAATGTGGGTATGTGATGATCATTCCTAGAATATTAGGGCTTAATGCTAAAATGGCCTCTTCATAATTTTGCTTACAGGCACTTCTGCTGTTTTCCTTTAAAGTGAATGGAGGACTAATCTATAACTAGATGGGAGTAAAAAGTTCTGAGATTCTATTGCACAGTAGGATGACTGTAGGTAATGCTAATGTACTGTGTAGTTCTCTACAAAGGAAAATAGCTAGAAGAAATAATTTTAAATATTTTCACCATAAAAAATAGTAAATGTTTTAGGAGATACGTTTACCCTGATTGACCATTATGTTGTGGCAATGGGGTCCTTGGCTGGCTGATTTACAGTTTCTTCCCTCCACACATGAAAGAATTCAAAAGAGGAAGCATTAAGATATATAGGAAAGCAGGATATATTTGTAGCAAAATGAAAGTGCACAATCAAGGCCAGGTAGAAACAGTACATAAACAAGCAGCAAAAACACAAGAAAAAGCCCCAAATGAAAAGAAACATCATACCAAGGACAAGTCTCTGACACTGAAAACCTACAACAAAGAAAAGCTTCGTCTCAATAGGTTAGGCATTTCCCCATATAATCCAAAGGAAAAGGGGCTGATGTTCTGGGGAGCGTTCAACTGAATTCAAAATTGAATGCTGGGGCATGGCTCAAGCACTGCCCATTTCTGTGCCCCTTTTTGGAAATATCAGAAGTATTGGGGTGTCAGGAGCATGATGGGAGTGGGTGTGTCTGCCATAGTAACTTTATTTTAATGACATTATAATAACCCAAAGATCATTGGAAATAGATACAGCCTGCAGCTATATTGGATATTTCTACCTAGTGCTGGTTCTACATTTGCAAAATTGTGTAACTTGTGGTTTCTGCTATAGATAAAGTGGGATTGGGGGTTGTGGTTGGGGGCTTGGTGCTGCATGAAAGGTGGGTCTGGACATTGCATAAAAAGGGAGGCTTGGGTTGGTGCACAGAGAAGGAAGTGAGTTTGGATAGTGCATAGAAAGGAGTTGTCATGTGGGCTGGGACAGGCTGTCCTCTGTGCTGACTGCAGCTGCCCCACAGTAGGTCAGCACCAGCTATCAGACTGCAAATTGCCTGGAGCTGTCAATCAGGAAATAGCGCAGGTCACATGGAGCTGTCATTCAGCAACCTGCACTGCCACACAAGTCACCTAAAGCTGCCTATCAGCGTTTGGCTGGGGACATTAGACCTCTGCTCTTTCTCGTAGCTACCTACTCTCCCTCATAAATTACACAATACATACGGATATTGAAATATCACTTAGTAACCTGTAAATAGGAACCTTTTCAAGTCTGTTACAATTTAAAATTTTAAATATAAAAAATTTAAATACAAAAATAAAATTAACAGGGACAATAAAACATTTTTATATACTGTATTTTCACAATGTTTTCTCAAAGGAAGATACTGATATTTCATAGAAGCTTTCTTGTCATAAAGTCAGTTCTTCTAATTTTTGAACCAACTTTATGTTGTTAAGTCTCTGTCATTTAGTTGGCCACCTGTGCAACTTTCAAAATTTTCATTTCACAAAATCTAGTCAGTCTCCTTATATGCTGAATAAAGTGAGACAAGGAAAATTTCAAGCTTTATGGATAAAAGAATAAGGGGAAATTAGAGAGAAAAATGCATATGGAAAAAATAACACTAAGACGGTTATTCTAGTAAATGGTCACATTTGTTTTCAATATGATTTTGAATCTGGTGTGCAAGGCTAAAATTGGACTTTTCTTCGAAGTCAGTCTCAACCCAACGAAAAATGGAAGAAGTTATTGAAGGATTCAAAGAATATTTGGAACAAAACAGTATTCAGAGATGAGAAATTTCCAAGACATTACTTAGGTTAATTTGGTTACGTTTTTCTCAAGGGTAAAATAAACACAGTAATGATTGCCATTGCCTGGCATAGAATTTTTTCAATGAGAGAACTTTCTTATTTTACTCTAGCTTTACAGGTAATGCCACTGTTATTTTAGTCAAAGCTGAGTTTTAGTTGAAGCCGGAGGTTGTGTGATCAGATATGTCAGAAAACCAAGGGGAAATGAAATATCTTTGACTAAAGAGGAACAATCACTCTATGATGAGAGGCTCCAGATAAATTTCTCCCTTGTGGTGTTTGCTACTTTGTTACTCTTTGATACACCTTCATTTTTAGTCATGACAGAACTTCAGCAATACCATATGAAAATGTCCCTTGACATAGGGAATACCAAAGGAAAAATACTTTTGGATTTTGTATTTTTGTCACTTTAAAAAGCCATTTTATGGATATGTTTCAGTAGTGAACTACTCTAACCTGTAAATACTTTAGGTACATTTCATGATTCCCTCCCAAGACCAGGATGCAAAGCCAAACTTAGCTTAAGGTTGGCTGAATGTCTTGGCATAAGAGCCCTGGCATTTGGCAGTTGAATTTCCAGACCTTTAGCTAACTGGCATTTTCGTCTCAGTTTATTATTTTATTACGCTAGTTTGAGGAGTGAATATGTCAAGAAATAAGCTTCCAACGTGAGTGTGTCTGACTGTGCAATTAGGTGAACCATTGCAAACATTCTAGATTACTGAGTAAAAGCAATTATTTGCTGCCATACAGGTGCAGTGACGTGGAACCAAAAAATGTCCCATAGCCAAAATGAGAGGAGCCAATCCTGCAGTCTCCCGTATGCAGAAATTCAGTGCCCAATGGAAGGCTTGGAATCACAAAGATGTGATATGGAAGGAAGGACTTAAGTGTGACATCAAAATCAAAGACACAGCTTTGCCTTTAGCCTAGGACACCTGTGTGACCATTGAACATTACACATTAAATAATAATTATAGTGTTTGGATGAAATCTCCAGGATGTTTCATGATGGTAATTAATTGTAAAGTGGAAAGAATCTGAAAGTCTAACAAACTTATCCTAAGAGCAGTACAATAAACATATCTGTACAAAGATGGGTTTCACTTCCCTCCCAGTGTTTAATTTATAAAAATGTTATAAATAATTTCAGTTGCAATAAATTTGAAACTTATTATACAAATATAGCAAATTCACAGGGCAAAATGTTATTCATAAATACAATCTTGGCAAAAGCAACCATATACTTTGGAGGAGAGCTAAAGATGAAGTAAGTGATATAAAGGAACGAGAATATAGAATACTTGTTTTGGATGAGGGTAAAATCTTCTTGCATTATGCCTTACAGACAGGAGTTTCTGGGCTAACAATGTGAGTCCTTTACTGATACATGTCACAGTTGTATAAATAGTTTGATTTGAAAGAGAGAGAGATAGAGAAAGAGAAAGAGAGGTATAAAGAGAAGCAGAGGCTTTTAGACATACAAAGAATTAAAACAAAAAAGTGGACAAAGAAAGCAGAGCTACTTATCTCTGAGTTTTTCATCCGTTTGTCCTTTAAAGAGAATGCTCCTTATAATGAGAAAGGTAAATTTAATACTTAAAAGGAAACTAATCCCAGGATTAGAGAGATGTTGTAAGAGAGCAGTAGGTACTTTTAAGGAGTTCAAAATTTAAGGGCCAATTGCATATTAAATAATCTAGGATTATTCATTCACTTTCATTATTTCAAAGCATTATCAAATATCAGAGATAAGTAAATTTATCACATTTGAATAAGGTAGTAAGAAATTAATTTTGAGCCTTATAAACCAGTAATCATGTAGCCACCATCTCAAGGATTCTTGAAAATCTTATTAAGTAGATATTTGGGGAGAAATTGGCAAAGAAGCAAAGAAAATTGAGATGTGGATAGGATCATAGAAATTCAGTATTCAATTCAAACAGTAGTTATAAAACTTCTGTAAAATACATTTTGGGTACAATATAGGTAAAAAAAGATGAAAACTGCACAATCTAGTGAGTAATGATATATAACAAATAGATTATATAAACATAATGATACTCTAGTACAAGTTATATTGTTTATAGAAAGGATGACTTATTCTATGAAGCTTTCTCCAATATCTTTAAAGAAAAGTTTTCAATAAACTGTATTCTGTGAATCATCACCCAAAATTTGTTTTGGAATTAAATGATCTGGAGAATTTCACCACAAAAATAACAAATATTATTAATATAAAATAAACTGGCATGAAAATACTTGAGTTTTAAAATATACAATGATTGTAAGTGTCTAGTGTGATTAGCTTGCAGAATCTGTAACTAAAGAATTTTCTGAGATGGAACATAGAGGAATTGGGAGAAGATTGTGAAGTTCTTCATTGTATACCATAAATACTGATCAAACATATTTGAAGAAAAGACAATGTTTTAAAGAAATAGTAGTCTGGGCCGGTGCCACGGCTCAATAGGCTAATCCTCTGCCTGCGGCGCTGGCACCCCAGCTTCTAGTCCCGGTTGGGACGCTGGATTCTGTACTGGTTGCCCCTCTTCCAGGCCAGCTCTCTGCTGTGGCCCAGGAGTGCAGTGGAGGATGGCCCAAGTGCTTGGGTCCTGCACCCGCATGGGAGACCAGGAGAAGCACCAGGTTCCTGGCTTTGGATCAGCGCGGTGTGCCGGCCGCAGCGGCCATTGGAAGGTGAACCAATGGCAAAGGGAGACCTTTCTCTCTCTCTCTCTCACTGTCCATTCTGCCTGTCAAAAAAAAAAAAAAAAAAAAAAAGAAATAGTAGTCTGGAATGGGAAGTGTTAGTTATAGTAAACTGAGGCAATAATCAACATTGGAACTGATTACTATTTGAAGTAAGAAGATGAAAGAGGGAGTGAAACAAGGAAAATCACTGAGATATTTTATAGAAGGAATTGAACATACTAAATATAATAAATATGCAGATAAAATCAATTTTATATTTAAATATATATTTTTTGAATTTGCTGACTTTTCACAGAGAAACCTCTGGCAAATTTTTGGAAACAAAGGTCATAAGCCATGAAAGGTATTTTGATTAATTCAGTCAAATAAGCAGGCACAGAAAGGCATGCATGCAGTTTAATAATAGTAATATTAATAATAAGGATCAGGTTTTTCAGACAAAAGAAATAACCCCATCTCTCAGTGATAGCACATTAAATACTTATTTCATTTTTTAAAGGTTTATTTATTTGAAAGTCAGAGTTACACAGAGAGAGGAGAGGCAGGCGGGGTGGGGGGTTTCTATCGGAAGCCAGGAGCCAAGAGCTTCTTCTAGGTCTCCCACCTCCCACGCAGGTGCAGAGGCATCCTGGTGTAGGATGCTGACTTATCTATGGCATCTGGCAGGCTTCAGTTGGCTAGGGAGGTCCAATGAGTATGTCTGGCCATTGAGCTGTAAATTTTAAATAGTATATGGGTTAGTAACGTCAAGTGCAGGGTAGAATAAAATTGTGAGAAGAAAGAGGAGGTTTTTGGATCTTTCAATTTTAAGTTAGAGGAAATATTTCAAAATAGTTTGGAAGAGTCCTAATGATGATGTTCAGATCTCAGATCATGGATGATCAAAGTGGTGTTGAAAGAGGAGATGAAGACATTGAATACATCATTATCTTTTAATAAACACAACAAATACAGAAAATCTGAAACTTCAGGTAAATAGCTTCACTTTTCTTGAACTAACTTTAAATTCCAAGGTGCTCCCAGCTCTGGAAATAATACTAATAACAGCAAAGCAATAATAATAATCACTATTATGAACCATTTATTGCTAATCATATGCAAGCAATTGTGTTCTATATTTTATATATTCTCTCAAATATGTACTTAAATACACATTTTAAAAGGAGATTAATGAGATTTAGATTAAATAGCTTGTTCAAAGTCACACATTTATTATGTGAATATATTGAATAAGAGTCTAAATCTATCTTACTTCAAAGTCATGTCTTTTTATTCATAACTGATGACAGATTAGATGCACATTAAAGATAAATCTTATCATCTCCACATTTGAATCTTAATATCCTGCCTAAGAGTTTTCAAATATGGATTATCTCACTACACATTGGACAGTTATTTGCAAAGCCTATTGATTAGTATATCAATAGTAAACTTGAGGGAGGCATTACCATTTAACTCTCTCAAAATTTCAGAGTGACTTTGGTAAACACAAGTGAGCATCTATAACTGATGGTTAAATCGAGTCACTCAGTAAGGGGAGGAATCTTGCTGCATTTGGAACCTGCTGAGACTGCACAAGTAGGGAGCAGAGGTGAATGGCTTAACATTTCTCCAGAAAAGGACCTAGATATTTAGTTGATGCAGTTCAGGGTTTCCAATGCAGTTATATGCAGTGAATTACACTCCAGTGTAGCCACTTCCTGCGTAAGTAGCACCTAGGTAAAATGTACAAACAGTCCCACTGAATATAGTCTGAACTGAATAAAAACATATCTGGATTTAAGATATGGCCATCACATTTAAAGACTTATCATGATGCCTGGAATTGTGGCACAGTGGAGTAAGTTGCCATTTGCAAAGCTGACATCCCATATCCACGTGCTTGTTCAAGTGCCAGCTGCTCTGCTTCAGATCCAGTTTCCTGCTAATGTGCCTGAGAAGGCTGCAGAAGATGGCCCAGGAATAGAGCCCCTATCACTGTTGTGAGAAACCCAAGTGGTGTACCTGGTTCTGAGCTTCAACCTGGCTGAGACTTGCCTGTTGTATCCATTTGGGGAGTGAACTATTGGATGGAAAATATTTCTCTCTCTCTCTCTCTCTCTCTCTCTCTCTCTTTCTCTCTCTCTCTCTCTCTCTCTCTCATTCTCTCCCACTTTCTGATGTTGTCCTTTTAAAATAAATAAATATATCTTTTGAAAATAAGAGTGATACTGATAATCTAGAGTCTATTCAAAAGAATATTACTAGGATATACTAGGCACTGGAAATCAGATCATATTGAGTTGGGACATGGTAAAAATTGAGGAGCTGGAAACACCTGAAGGATTAATACAAGGAGATATGGAAAAATTAGAAAATAAAAAATGTATATTTTTATTGAGTCAAACACAGCACTTTCTAATTTCCAACTGTAGTCTTTTGTTCTGTCTTCCGGAGACAGAAAAGAATCATATGTGTCATAGCTGTCCAGTGGAAATAAGCTGAGACTAAAATAGCCAATGTTTTTACAGTGCAGTGTAAAATAAGTGATTATACCATTTATTTTCAAAATTGGGTTGTTTTAAATACTAAAGGGGTGTTATTGATATTTATTTTAAACTGAGATTTTTCTGTTTTATTGAATTTTCTCAGTCACTTTGTATTGTAAAATCATTGTTAGCCTCTCTTTTCACAAATGAAGAATCCAAGATCTAATGCCATGTCCAAAATCACGTTGATAGTGGACGGCAAGCAGAATTCCAACTTGACTCCAAAGTCCCAGCTTTTCTCGCTGCTCTGTTCTGCTGCTCTAACTTTGTTTCCTTTTTGAGTGTACATTTATTCTGGGGCCTTAACAACTGGACAATCATCTTTTAAAGGAAATAAGTAGTAAAAATGTTTACATTCTATGAGAGATTAATAGTGTGTTTTCAACTTTGGAATACAATGGCATTGCTGTGTCTACAACGCAGGCAGGTGTGAAAAGGAAAGAAAAGTGACATGGAAGAAATAATCTTGAAGTCTATTTCCTACTTGAAGATTCTTTATTATCATGGTGAATATGGCCTTGAAATCTTTGAAAATATTCTTAAAGATGAGCTAAAATTTCCACAGAGGCAGGCATTTTGCACAGCAGTTAAAACATTGCTTGTGATAGCTATAACCATATGGGAGTGCTTAAGTTCAAGTCTTGTCCCTGTTTTCGATAACAGCTTCTTTTTTATGTGCACCCTATGATTTAATGATATTCAAGTACTTGGGTCACTGCCACCTGTGTGGGAGACCCATATTGAGATTCTGGATCTTGGCTACAGCAGGGCCCAACTCTAGGTGTTGCAGGCATTTGGAGTGAAGGAGCAAATAAGATCTCTCTCTGAATTTCAATTTTAATAAAATAATTAGTGGTGATAAAGGAAACCTGGAAAACATGCTGCCAGGCATTTTGTTTAGCATGGTCTATGTTAATCAATAGTGTTATCAATAACCACGCTTAAATGAATAAAAAGTAATCCAATAGAAATATAACATTTTGAGATTGTGAGATGACTGAATAGGGAAATGACACACTGCTTTAGCCAAGGGGGAAATAGTAGCAAAAAGTGGAGGAAATGTAAACCCAGGGGAGAGTTGGAAACAGATCTGATCTCTGCAAAGCTTTCTTTATGAATGAAGGTGAACTAAAAACCTCCCAAAACAAACAGAAATTGAAAAAATTTGTTACCTGTCATATAGCTTGAGGATGTGCTACACACAGAAACACAGAAAGAAAACCATCATTATGAAAGAATGAGAAGGCAGAAAGTCTCCCAGTGAAAGTACAAAGGAAATCCAAAGCAAACAATAGGAAGATTTACAGAAAAAATGCAGGGCCAAGTCATTATTTACCATTGGTAATCTTTAATGTAAATGGCCTAAATTCTCCAACTAACAGAGATAGGCTGGCTGAATGGATTTAAAAACAAGATCAATCTATTGGCCGCCTACAAGATACACAGCTCACCAGCAAAGATACATTAAGATTGAAAGTGAAAGAATGGAAAATATATTCCATACTAATGGAGACTAAAAAAAGAGCAAGTGTATCCATCCTAATATCAGACAAAATAGACTTAAACACAAAAACGGTTAAAGGAGACAAAGAAGGGCAGTTTGTAATGATCAAGCAACCAACTCAACAGGAAGATGTGACTATAATAAATGTATAATATGCACCAATGCCTGGACACTTGGCTATTTAACACAAATGTTAATGGATCTATAGGGAGACATAGACTCCAATACTATAGTATTGGGAGATGTCCACACACCACTTTCATCAAAGGACAGATCAACTAGATAGAAAATCAACAAAGAAACAGCAGAGCTAATCTATACTATGGCCAAAATGGAGCTAACATATCTACAGAACATTTCATCCCACAATTGCAGAATACACATTATTTTCATCAGTGCATGAAACTTTCTCTAGAACAGACCATATTTTAGGCCATAAAGCAAGTCTCAGCAAATTCAAAAAATTAAAATCATACTACACATCTTTTCTGACCACAATGGAATAAAGCTGCAAATTAGTAACTCTAGAATTTCTAGAAAGTATGTAAAAACATGGAGACTGAATAACATATTCCAGCGTGAACAGAGGGTCATAGGAGATATTAAAAAGTAAAAAGTAAAAAAATATTTCTGGAAATGAATACAGATGACAGTACAGCATGTCAAAACTTATGGGATAAAGCAAAGGCAGTGTTACTGGGGAAGTTTATAGCAATTGGTGCCTACATCAAGAAATTGGAGTGGCAATAAATAAATGAGCTATTAATGCATCTCAAGTACCTAGGAAAACAATAACAAACCAAACCCAAAATTAGTAGGAGGAAAGAAATAATTAAAATTAGAGAAGCTATAAACCAAATTGAAACCAAATGAATCAATACAAAAGATAAGTGAAAAGATGAGCTCTTTTTTTTGAAAAAAAAAAAAATGATACACTTTTGGCTCAACTAAACAAACAAAAGAGGGGGAAGACACAAATCAATAAAATCTGAAATGAAGTAGGAAATATAACAATGGATAACACAGAAATAAAAAAGAATCATCAGGAATCACTACAAACAGTTATTTGATAACATACAGTAATAACTAGAAGAAATGGATAGATTCCTGGACACTTACAGTCTACCATAATCAAGTCATGAAGACATAGAAAATCTAGACAGACCAATAACCAAGAGCGAGACTGAATCAGTAATAAAGACTTCCCAGCAAAGGAAGCCAAGGAATGAAAGCCTGCACTGGTGAATTATACCAAACTTTTAAAGAAGAACTCATTCAATACTTCTTAAGCTATTCCAAAAATTTGAAAGGGAAAGAATCCTCCCAAACTTTTTCTATGAGGCCTGAATCACCTTAATTCCAAAATCAGGAAAAGACACAATAGAGAAAAAGAAATATAGACCAATATCCATGATGAACATAGATGCAAAAATCCTCAACAAAATGCTAGCGAATGGAGTCCAACAACATGCCAGAAAGATCATTCACCCAGATCAATCTGATTTATCCCTGGTATTTAGGGAGCATTCAATATACAATATCAATAAATGTGATATATCACATTCACAAATTGAAGAATACAAAACTTATGATTATGTCAGTAGATGCAGAGAAAGCATTTGATAAAATACAGCATCATTTCATGATGAAAACTTTAAGCAAATTAGATATAAAAGGAGCATTCCTCAACACCATCTAAGCAATTTATGAAAAACCCACAGCCAGCATCTTCTTGAATGGTGAAGAGTTGGAAGCATTTCCTCTAAGATCTGCAACCAGAAAAGGATGCCCACTTTCATCACTACTATTCAATACAGTCCTGGCAGTTTTTGCCTAAGCCATTAGGTAAGAAAAAAAAAATCAAAGCAATTAAATTGAAAGGAGAAAGCCGAATTATCCCTGTTTACAGATGACATGATTTTATATATATATATATATAATTTGATAGATATATCAAAAGATTCCATTAAGTCACTATTGGAACTCATGAGTGAGTATGGTAAGTTGCAGATATAAACTTAACATACAAAAATCCATAGCTTTTGTATATACAAACAATGCCACAATTGAGAATGAACTTCTAATGTCATTCTCATTCACAATAGCTACAAAAACATTAACTACCTTGGAATATGTTTAACCCAGGAGGTGGAAGATCAATACAATGAAAATTACAAAACAGTAAAGAAAGAAATAAAGACACAAAAATGAAAAAAATCACCCATGTTTTTGATTTGTAAGAATTAATCAAAAATGTCCATTCTACCCAAAGCAATATACAGATTCAATGAGATCCCAATCAAAATATCAGCAACATTCTTCTCAGATCTAGAAAAAAAATGATGCTAAAATTCATATGGAAACACAAGAGACCCTGAATAGCTAAAGCAATCTAATATAACAAAAACAAAGCTGGATGCATAACAATACCAGATTTCGAGACATACTACAGGGCAGTTATAATCAAAACAACCTGGTACTATAAAAAAAAAAGAAAAAAAAAACAGATGAATAGACCAATGGAACAGAATAGAGATGCCAGAAATCAAATCACATATCTACAAACAACTAATTTTTGACAAAGGAACTAAAATTAATCCCTGGAGCAAGGAAAGTTTCTTTAAAAAAATGTTGCTGGGAAAATCAGATATCTGCATTCAGAAGTCTGAAACAAGACTCCTAAATTACACCTTATACAAGAATAATCTCAGAATGGATCAGAAACCAAAAATCTCAATTCTATACCTTCAAATTACTAGAGAACATTGGGAAAACTCTGCAAGACATGGTATAGCAAAGACTTCTTGGAAAAGACCTCAGAAAAAGAGGCAATCAAAGCCAAGATAGAAAAATTGCATTACATCAAGCAGAGAAGCTTCTTCTCTGCAAAGGAAACACTGAACAAAGTGAAGAGGCAGCCAACAGAATTGGAGTTAATATTTTCAAACTGCAACTGATAAAGGGTTAATATCCAGAATCTATAAAGAGCTCAAGAAACTCCACAACAACAAAACAAGCAATCCAGTTAAAAAATGGCCAAGGAAATGAACAGACATTTTCAAGAGAGGAAACTCAAATGGCCAACAGACACTTGGAAATGTGCTCAGGATCCCTAGCCATCAGGGGAGTACAAATCAAAACCATAATGTTTCACCTCACCTTAGTTAGAATGACTCTCATACAGAAATAAAGAAGCATAAATGCTGGTGAGGATGTGGAGAAAATGGTACCCTAATCCACTTTTGTGAGAATGTAAACTAGTACAGTGCTTATAGAAGACAATATGAAGATAATTCAGAAAGCTAAAAATATATCTACCATATGGCCCATCAATTCCATTCTTGGGAAATTACCCAAGGGATAAGAAATAATTACATGAATTATCTGTTCCGCCATGTTTATTGCAGCTCAATTCATAACAGCAAAGCTATGGAATCAGCCCAAATATCCACCAACTGATCACAGGATAAAAAATTATGGTATATAGAGAGTATGGAATATCACTTAACCATAAAAAATAATGAAATCCTGTCTTTAGCAATAAATGGACACAACTGGAATGTATTATACTTACTTTAATAAGCTGGTCCCAAATCCCTGATCTGTGGTAATTAATAGAGTATCAAAATTATAATGTATATGAGTGAAATTGACTTTTTGAGATTCACTGATTGTTTATAGCCCTTGTATCTATTGTTGAGGAACAGCGTTTTTTTTCGTACTATTTGTTGTACTCATTATGTAGCGTAGGTTTAATCTTATGAGTGTAAATTGAAAGTAGATCATCGTAAAAATTAAGAAAGGACATAAGAGAGGGAGGAAGAAGTATGGTGGGAGCATGAGTTTTAGAGAGGGTAGAGTGGAAATTATTATTATGTTCCTATACCTGTATATATGCAATACATGAAATTTATTTACTTTAAATAAAACTAAAAAATTAATAATAGCTACATTTAATAATTTTGCATATTGTATATATAAATTATACTATTAGAATAATTTTTAAAAATGAAATATCACATTCATTTCTTGCATATTTGATTTCATGTAGAACTCCCTTTCCAAGCAAAATCCTATTGCCTCATTTATATTAACCTTCCTGCTCCACTTGAATATCTTCATCACTTATGTCTATATATTTCTATGGCTTTCATCTATGAGTTAGTTAATTGCACAGGTTACAAAGTCCGTCATCTTTGGCTTAAGCTTATTTTGTGTTCCCTTAAATGCTATATTTCTTTAGTTAATTTAATTTGTCTGCCTTTGCCTCAGTTTACTAATTTGTAAAAGGAACATAATAATAGTATCTACCTCCCAGAGCTGTTTTGAGAAAAAGTCGCTTAGCACAACATTTGGCACAAAGTTAGCATTCAATAAATATTAATTGCTTTTATAACTGTATTATTTTTGCACATTTTCATTCAAACTTTGTGTATAACATTTTGTGCTTAAATAAAGTAGGTTGTAATCATTAGGAAACATGAGACATAAAATCCAAGGCTGATACAGAGATCACCAAAAACATTATTAAACTTAGAGAAATGTTACAACCAGACATAAGAGCCAAGCAATTTGAAGATGTGTTAATTTGCTGATCTCTTCTAACTTGTCATTCAGTTGATATTAAAGGTAGAACCAGGCTCTGACTTCTAATGTTCTGTGTGTTTAGTGGTGCTGGTTTCCAAGAATTACGTCATGGTTGAAGAAAATGCTCACAGATTGAGAAGGGAATAAAGGAAATTTCGCAACTGTGAGGAATCCAAGTTGGATATTTTCCATACAAATCATAAAGGATTTCCTGACTCAAAGTAGCAGGCATGTATCCTTTCTAGTTTTTTAATAGTACTTAGTACTAACAGTATTTTTAGTACTGTAATGAGAAATCTGAAAAAGTACAAACCCAATTTCTTGACTTAGCTCTGAAAATGTTGCTTATAAGATCAGAGGAGATGGGTCTCCACTAACAATGTGATAGGAGAGTTTCCCTTTCCTTTAGAGTTTGAGGAAGAACTAATCATTGGACTAAGAGTAGCTTACTGAGGAAAAACACAAGGAATACACTCTAAAGGAATCGAGATACCCAGGATCCTTAGTAGTTTATAGCTCTTTGAGAGAAAATATTGAGACACAGCTCTCTACATTGATCCTTTAAATAATGATGAATTGTTTGGAAGTCAGGGAGGTTCATGAATAATTAGCTATTAAAGTCTTCAAAAAGGTCATGGAAAATGTTTATTATAAAATTTTTATACATTGATTTAAAAAATACACAAAAATAAACTTATCATTTGATCAAAGTTCCCCAAGCTTTTAAAAGTATCCTCTTAAAATTAAGGAAATCACATTGGAGAACATAAAAATTGATGCATGTTTTAAAGGTGGATTAACAGAGAAAAAAACTGAAGAACTCCAGTTTTCTTCACCACAGAGAGACTTGGTGACCACAGAGATAGCAATTTTGCTCACTTTCTCATTCCTTAATGTGCAGTCAATCTGTCCTGAGTCCCATCTTCAGCTCTTAAAATGCAGTTGCTCTTGACATAGAGGAGCATCTGTCCATATATTTTATTATGATATGTTTAACATTTTACCTGGTCCTAAATATAAACATCAGTATGGATTATGCTTCAAAATCGCTACCTCAACAAAGATTGAGATGAAATGTCAATAAATTTAATTTTACGTAAGCCCTCTGCTCATTTTTCATGTTGGAACCGGTTTGGGTATGAGAATCTCCTATTCTAGCATCAGCCAGCTGCAAATCAGAAGAGATTTGTCTGATTTGTAATCATTTATATAATTGTTTACAGATATGACTTGAATACTTATAGAAATTAATTACTGATATTTTGCTTTCCTAGCTTATAGTTTCAGAATCTGTCCTTTGCAACTATATACAATATTTGAGCAATTACAGTAAATGCTTTTTACTAAGGGAAGAGAGATATTTAGTTTCCTGAGTAGCCTCAATAATGTTCTTATCTGTGCCCAGAAATCCCAGTTTATCGGCTTATTATCATTAAACTGAACTATACTATTACAGACTTTACTATTTTTCTGTGGCTTTTTCTCAGAATTCTTCAGAAACCCAGAATCTATGAATAATACTCTTAGTAGGAAAGCAAGTCGTGTTCCTAATCACGTATTTTTTAAAAAATATGATTTAGTTGCACTTATAAAGTTGCATCTATTTAATTATCATTTTCACTTTATTTTTCCTTCAAGAGAATTATTGACAGAAATTAATCCCTAATGACAAATCCCTAAAACACAGCAGATGATTTATAATAATGAGAATTGCTCTAAAGATTAAATTGCCCATTCCACAGGGGTATAAAGTTATCCTGGGTCTCAGATGTCTGGATCATAATTCCATTCATAGACAATTCACAAACTACAACCCATGTGCCAAATTCATTTTCCCTTTATTTTATCAGAGAAAGTTAACTAAGAATTTTTTTCATATTTAAAAGGCCAAAAATTTAAAAAAATATTTCATGACATATAAAAGTTATAAGATGTTCACATTTCAATGCCCATCAATAACATTTTCTTAGAATCCTGCAATGCTCATTCCTTTATATATTGTTGGTGGCTATTTATGTGTTCCAACAGTAAAGTTGAGTAGTTATGACAAATAACATGACATGCAAAGCTTAAAATATTTACCAGCTTTCTCCTTACAGGAAGAAAAAAATCAAAATAAAAAATAAAACACCCCCTTCCACCCAAAGAAAGAAGCCAAAAACAAACTAAAAACAAAACAAAACAAAACAAAACAAAAAAAAAAAAAAAACAAAAAAACTTAGATACCCTCTTGTAGAGTAAAAAGGGCACTAAATTTCAACTACATTCAGGGGATCTGAGGTCTCATCTGTCACACTATAAGCATGCAACATGGGAAATTTTTTAACCGAAGGGAAGTAAATAATTTTCATCAATTAAGTAAGATAGTGAATCTGAATTGTAGCCATACAACAACAAAAGTACATGGTACATTGTAAGACAATGTAAAATAGAAGAAGGTAGCATTTAATTAGATGCTGTCTTAATTCATTTTCTGTTGCTATACTGAATGTCACAGTCTAGGTAATTTACTAAGAACTGAGGTTTACTTCACTCGCATTTCTGGATATTATGAATATGACATCCATTTAGTATCTGATGAGGGCATTCTTGCAGCATCATAAACTGGTGGAAGGGGCTGGCGCTGTGGCGCAGTGGGTTAAAGCCCTGGCCTGAAGTGCTGGCATCCCACATGGGCACCCGTTCTAGTCCCGGCTGCTTCTCTTCTGATCCAGCTCTCTGCTATGGCCTGGGATAGCAGTAGAAGATGGCCCAAGTCCTTGGGCCCCTGCACCCACATGGGAGACCCGGAAGAGGCTCCTTGCTCCTGTCTTCTGATTGGCACAGCTCCAGCCGTTAATACCATCTGGAGAGTGAACCAGCGGATGGAAGACCTCTCTCTCTGTCTCTACCTCTCTCTGTAACTCTGTCTTTCAAATAAATAAAATAAATCTTAAAAAAAATAACTTGGTGGAAGATATCACATGTTCAGACAGAACAAATATGCCTCACCCTCAATAAATTGTTTATTCATGAATGGAGTAATTCCCTATGGAAGGATGGGTTCTCACTATCCAGTTACATCCTAAAGTCACATCTCCAAATACATTGACATAGGACTTTGGGGATTAACTTTACAACACAGGAAATTTAAGGGACACATGCAAACCATAACAAATCATACATGCATTTGTACCAGACAATTAAAATACTGATGATTTGGTCAAGGCTTTTTGCAAGATACTTACTTTTAGAAAACCAATTTTGGTGCAAGGGAAAGAAAACGTAAAAGCCTTACAAATTACCAAGTTCAAATCATGATTCACCCAGTACAGGTACAACTGGCAGTTTCTTCATCTTTCTAAAGAAATGAAGTGAACTTGTGAAGAGCATATAAAGGGTAGCTTCACCTTTTCACTTCAAATGCAATGACAGATATATGTGTGCATACAGACAATATGGATGGGCATTTTTAATATATGCACATAAATGTAGATGAGGAAGAGTGCCGAAGGGACCCACTTGCCCTTGATGCTCTAAAATGCCTTTAATTAATAAAACTGTCAAGTTGGAAATGACCAAGTTGGAAATAAATTATAGGAAGATTCACTTTTCAGCAGAAGTCCAAGGACAGGTCTGTGTGTCTTTAAGTGGGTACTGAACTCTGTGTGAAGACAATTGAAGGAAGCTCCAGGAAGCCTGGATGCTAGACCCTCGGGAGCCTGCTGGCAAGAGGCAGACAGACAGCCCAGGCTTCCCTCACGCAATCACAGCCTTGCCGGTGACATTCAACTTTGCAGAATGATGCCACTTTTGTCAGAGAGCCAAGTTCTTAGCTCAAGAGCTCCAATCTCCTCTGAACAAAGCTAAGCACCTGGGGCATGGCTGTTTTGATAGCCTGCCTGGCTCCTGGGGTGGCCTGTGTCCAGACAGGATGTGGATGACAATGCCTTTGACTTTGGCCCTTGGGGAGTCATAAAGGTAGAAAAAGATAGGGACAGGAGGAAGAGTGTCTCCAAGGTTGGCTGTAAACCCAAGACAAAATTGCTGGATTGTGATTCATCGGTGGGTCAGAAGTGACCCCTAGTGGGGTCTGAAGCTTTCTTCGGTTCAATTAAAATAATGTCTATCATAATAGATCTCAAAAACCAATTCATGAACAACAACAAAAAAAAACCCTAATAATAATAAAATAAATTGAGTAATAAATATAGACGTGAAAAGAAAAAAATCAGATTAAGAACTTAAAAGAGAAATTTTAAAAAATAAGCCAAATCAACAAAAAGAGAATAAGGACCTATGTGTTCTCTGCAAATGCATTTGCCTTGGTGAAGCAGGCATTGATTACAGTAACTGAAGTAAACACTCTCCAATTTAGAATCTCCAAAAAAAAAAAAAAAAGTAGACATTGGTTTAAAAGTAGGAGCCATTCTACTTTGCAAAGCAAGGAAGACCTTACCTAGTCTATCAACTTCTGTCTTCTTAACCTGTCTCCTTGCCTACCACAGACAATATTTTTAGCTTCCTTTAACAAATAAGCTCCTCACTGCCTAGGGATCTTTGCACTCACCTCTCTCTTAACCTAGAATTATGGCTTATCATTTAATATTTGCTTTATTGTCACCTATGCAGAGAGACTCTCACCATCAAAAAAAATGAAGAAGTATCTTTCTTCTATAACCATCATGTAAATTGATTTGGTTTTCTGTATATTATTTGTTACCCTGGAATGTATGCTCCAAGAGAGCAGGGTCCTACAGACATGCTTGCGCAGTACACATTTCTTAAACAGATGATGTGAAGGGGTGGCGCTGTGGCGCAGTGGGTTAACGTCCCGGCCTGAAGTGCTGGCATCCCACATGGGCACCCGTTCTAGTCCCAGCTGCTCCTCTTCTGATCCAGCTCTTGCTATGGCCTGGGAAAGCAGTAGAAGATGGCCCAAGTCCTTGGGCCCCTGCACCCACGTGGGAGACCCAGAAGAGTCTCCTTCCTCCTGTCTTCGGATCGGTGCAGCTCTGCCCATTGTGGCCATCCGGGAAGTGAACCAACGGATGTGAGACCTCTCTCTCTGTCTCTACCTCTCTCTGTAACTCTGTCTTTCAAATAAATAAATCTTTAAAAAGTTTTTTAAAAAAAAGTAGGCCGGCGCCACGGCTCACTAGGCTAATCCTCCTTTTGCGGTGCTGGCACACCGGGTTCTAGTCCCGGTCAGGGCACCGGATTCTGTCCCGGTTGCCCCTCTTCCAGGCCAGCTCTCTGCTGTGGCCAGGGAGTACAGTGGAGTGTGGCACAAGTGCTTGGGCCCTGCACCCCATGGGAGACCAGGATAAGTACTTGGCTCCTGCCATCGGATCAGCGCGGTGCGCCGGCCACAGCACGCCAGCTGCGGTGGCCATTGGAGGGTGAACCAACGGCAAAGGAAGACCTTTCTCTCTGTCTCTCTCACTGTTCACTCTGCCTGTCAAAAAAAAAAAAGTTTTAAAAAACGGATGAAGTGATAAATACTTGAAAACAGTTGCTCATATAGACATTTTAAAATGTTAGAGTAGGAAGTGACTTGGAAGTAATCTGAAATTTTTCTACATATATATTAATACAGAATAAACCAAGATCCTTAAAGTTTAAATGAATTGTACAAGGACATAGAGTTATTTGTGTGAAAGATGGGAAGAATCATAAAATCTTCTTGTATTCATCTGGTGAAGAGTAAATCCTGAGCTTCCAATTTAGAAGTGAATCTGGACAAATATTCCATATAAAAAGAGGCATACTTCAGTATGTTGATAAGCCTCAAGAAAACCAATATGCCACTTTTATCATCTCTCTACATAAAATTTGAAAGAAAAGAGAGGGTGCGTGACTAAATAAGAAATTAAGGGTTACAATTTCTGTTGTTCCAGAAAGGTTTTGTGAATGCAGGTTGCAGGAAATTGTTGGTGGCATAATTCTCCAATTGGTTGGTTCTTTGTATATTAAGCATGAGCCACATCTTCAAGCAGATTCAGGTAGATGGAAAGGCACTATTTTGTTCTTAAAGTTGTATTGTCTGAGCATGTGGGGATCTCAAACCCGATGCTAGCCCCTGACCAGCAGGGGCAGCGCAAGCACCCTCCCAACAAGGCGAACGGGAGAGGTAAGGTCGACGGGTGAGGAACATACCACAAGCACCTGTGAGTTCTGTCGAAGCAGGAACCACTTTTTTGAAGAAGTGTGCAGGCTTATAAAGCTTACGAAAGACATGCGTAGTAGGGGAGCCAATCAGCGAAAAGGTCATGCAGGTGTGGGTGGAGCACACACAGGAGCATTTTAAGCAAAGTATAGGGATCATGCACTGTCCACGTGTCCGGAACCAAAGCGGACCTATCGCTGCCGGTGGTCTTATCTTATGTAGCTTAACCACAGCAGCCGCAGACACACCCCTCGAACATCCGCCAGGAGCCATATTGTAATGGAGATTTTAGACAATGCCCAACATGAGCAGACTAAATCATATATGCAAAAGCATTTTAAAATTTGTAGGAAAATAGAATTAAGGCATGTACATCCCTTGGCTTACTCAAGAAGGATCATCACAGTCTCTTCCCACTGCCATCATGTCTAAGTCATAGTCTTCTAAAGAGCTTAAACAACACTGGAAGCTCTTCATCAGAGGGCTGAAATTTGAAACAAACGATGAGAGTCTGAGAAGCCTTTGTGAACAATGGGTAACCATCACAGAATGTGTGATACTGAGAAGTCCAAACACAAAGTTCTCCAGGGGCTGTGGATTTGTCCTCTAATTTTTCATAGGTTGTTTTAGGTTCTGTTCTGTGAAAAGTGTAAGGCATTCCAATAAAGGGTTCTAATGTAGGATTTCTTTTTTCCCACTCACACTGTTGATTGCTAAATGAGTAGTTTGATCATGATGCTGTATAAATGTGATTTTTAAAAAACAGAAAAATGGAGTTAAAAGATTAGCCATAATGGAACAGGTGGATGCAGGCATGAATACAAGGCTTTGTTGTCTTGGATGAATGCAAGATCTTTGTTGGTGGCATTAATGAAGACATTGTTATAGGCAAAGGATTCTAGGAAAAGACCCCCCAGAATCACAGAAAATCAAAGCAAAAATTGATAAATGGGATTATATGAAGCTGAAGATCTTCTGCACTGGAAAAGAAACAGTCAGCAAAGGGAAGAGGCAACTGACAGAATGGGATAAAATATTTACAAATTATACATCTGTTAAACAATTAATAAAAATTAATATACAGAATTTATAAGGAGCTCAAGAAACTCAACTACAAAATGAACAATGAATCTAAGGGGCAAAGGACTTGAACAGGCATTTTTCAAAACTACTCATTGCTAGTCAAAGCTACTCATTGCTAAATGAGTAGTTTGATCATGAGGCTATCTAAATGTTTCTTTAAAAAACATAAAAAGTAGTTAAAAGATTAACATATTAGTTCAAAATATTTTTGAAATCCATGCATACAAGAGCTCTTCAAGTAGTTCATGGAAGATGCATATTATAAATAAAAATATGCGAGGGTTACAAAATTTGTGGTGTCAAAATAAATTTATCTTTTTACTCTGTTTTCCAAGAGCTTTTTGAAGTACCCACATATAATTATTGAATCCTTATCAAATAGATGAAATAATGACTATATTAAGGGTGTTATGATGTCCAGTGGCTGGGTTTCCACTCACACTGACGCTGCCCACATACAAATAACTGACTTGTTCTTTAAAGAGATAGGAAAATGCCAATTTTATTTGTAAACTGAATGCCTGCATCAGCAAATTTATTGGTTTTCTAGGGCTACCATAACAGTGTACCAGAAACCAAGTGTCTTAGAGTAACAGAAGTTTATTTTCTTCAGGTCTGGAGACTAGATGTTTGAGATTAAGGCATCAGCAGGGTTGGTTCCTTCTGAGAGTGATAATTGTTCTGTGTCTCTCCCCTGGGTTCTGGTTGCCTGCTGGCAATCTTTAGCATTCCTTATTTTGGAGGAGTATTCCCAATATCTGCCTTTAGCTTCATATGACATTCTCTCTGTATATGTGCCCATATCCAAATTTCGCCGGTTGTATTAAGGCCCAATCCAGTGAACTCATTTTAACTAATACCTTGAATGACTCCATTTTCAAATAAGGTCATATTCTGAGGTACTGGGGGTTAGAGTTTTGACATGAATTTTGGGGAAACACAGTTGTATTCATAGCAACAAGATCAATTTCATTCACTCTAAGTGACTGATTATCACAGAAAGACAACCTCATTATAAAGTGGCTTTTGCATATTATAAAGCAGCGTATCAGAGTACTTTTCTTTAATAAATCATTTTCAATTCAAACTGTCCTGTTATACAAAATTGACCTTATATTCTAGAAAGCAATATAGTTGTATGACTTCACTGAGCTCTTGTTCTTGGTCAGACATTGTGTTTAGGTGCAAGAATCCAGCCAGTGGAAAAAAAAAATCTACTTTACTAGAAGGCAGAGAATTGCCCAACTCGTTCCCTCCAAACAAATACATAAACCCAATCAGTACTTTTGGGACTGTAACAATACGAACAATGGGGTTTCTAAAGTAAAGTGGATGTTGGGAGGGATTCAGGGAGGAAGTGAGGCATAAGCTGAGTATTTAAGAAATCAGACCATGAAATTCCTTTTGAAATTGTTTTGACTCATTAATAAATGCATTTTTAATTATCAACGAAAATAGAATATACTAAGTGTGCAATCTTGAGTGATCTTTAGGGCTTATTCCATTGTGGGGTAACTTTGGGAATTACCTTGTATTTGAAAACTATGAATTCCATTTGTAGAGTTCTCTGAATCTGAAATCTCCAGTACACACATTTGTGAAGCTGCTGGAAGCTGGGTTTTGTTATATTACGGTCCCTCCTTTGCTTTATTTATAAAAGTTCTTTTCAGCGTTTAATGTGCATTTATATCTAAAATCTGCACTTTCCCTCTGGTGGAAACAGTAGAATGTAATCCTCCAAGGAGTCAGTTTTTTGAGGATTAACCTGTATCACAAACATGTTTTGTATGGCCTAGTGCACACTACAGAGTCCAAGAAGCTTGGAGCTATTTGTCACTAGGCTCCTCAGAATATTAAAGTAATAATCTGTCCCTAGGTCACAAAACAACAAAGAGCCTACCTCACAGGGATTTGTAGATGTATTTCAAAACTCGCAAGGTACAAGTGAGTGTGGCTTACTTATAGGAGACAACTCGAGAAGTCATATGAAATATTTTGCAACTAGACAGAATGTGAAAGTTTAGTGTGTATGAAAAATTACCCTCCTTAGCTCCTTGATTCAGAAAGAGGCGTGTAAGTGAAGGATAGCCCTGGACTGGTGCAGGAAATCCTAGTGGGGCCACTCACTGCTCTGGCACGTGAGACATGTCATTTATGAACTCGAGATGAAACTATTCTCATCTATGAATTGGAGAATCTGAACTTGATCAGTTTTATGAGTTTTATGAAATATGATCCTACCAACAATACCATATATTATTTACATTTCTGGCCAATAGGAATCAAAATGGAGAAAATATTTTGTGTTGAATTATAAATATTCATTGATTTATTTGAGTCTTAGGTCATGTATTTCATTTTTATTTTAATTAAATGCCATATAGCTACCAGGATGAAACTGCCAAGCACAAAATTATTAGTGGCAGAAGTGTTATCATATGGAGTTCTAAATTTTCAAGCAATAATAAAGGCATTTTCTTAGCTTCTGTCACTCTCATAGTTATTTAATACCACAAAGTTTTATAGGCCACTGCAATTTCCAGGAGTCAGATAACGTTGTCATAGAGTTGATGATCTCTACTAGTCCTTTCCCTGCAATGCAAAGATTCTGGAGTTAATCACAAGCTCCTAGTTAAGGAAATGAGTGGAAAAATAATTGTTGTCTAATTATTGTCTTGGAGAATGGATCAACTTTAGCACTCACTTTGAGTTCTCTGACTTATATAATTTGGAGCTTCTTATTACTTAGCATTGGCTTGGTATTAGGAAATTGGGGCCACCTGTGTGGTAGAATCAGAAAAATTTTGGTTAAACCTCTGCACCTTCAACATCTGCCAGCAGAATGCAGAAAACTCAGGACTTGCTTTTTCAGAGAAGCCACTAGCATGGCCCTTTTGCATCTTTATTGAAGTAAGATATCTTAATTTTCACTACATATTATTACTTATTCATAAGTCTAAAAACAATTATCCAGCACCTGTTTATGGCCGGACTCTGCACTGGCACCAGAAACACAAGAGTTCTGGTGTCTGCCTTCAGGGAGTTTGAAGTCTGAAGATATTTGTGGATTAACCACGTCAGGAGGAGGTGAGAAATAAAAACAAGAAGGATGAGGCAGAGAGAGGATTGGAGTGCCCAGTGAGGAATCATTGTGATGGGGAGTAGAATAGAAATAGAATTGAGCAAATGGATCAGGGAAACTTGCACTGAATTAGGAGATTACAGAAGACAAGGACTAAAAGCAAAATGGGTTGTTTAAGTAGGCTCAGAAGATGCCGTACACAATTTGTCATGATCAGTGCCACTCTGTTGTTTCTGGGTGCACTTAAATGTTGTCTCACTTTGCTGTGCTGAGTTCTCACTGTTTTCCGAGAAGCAGCAACACGGTGCAAGTGCTGTAGAGCTACTGGTTGTTTGAAGTGGGTACTGCCAGGCGTGTGATTCAATTAAGGAAAGACATTCAGGTGTTTCACAACATATACATTCTTTCACTATAATTCGCTCAATGCACATTAATCATGGAGTAGTGTTGCCTGGAAGAATTTTTTCCCCTTACAGATTGAACTACAGCATCTAGATATTTATGTTATAAATCTAGCAAAGGCAAGCGACAAATTGCCTCATTTTCTCCTCCACTGGCTATATTTGGAATTAACTAGGACTCCAGAAAATGAAGAGCCAGCATAGTTTAGTAAGGGGGAAAAAGAGTTTTGGACAAAAGTGGAAATAGCTCAGACTTAGTCCTGCCTCTGACAGAGGATTGTTTCCAAAAGATTTTTTGAAAGTAAGTTAGTGTCCTCAGTTTCTCTTCTGAAAAGTGAAAGTAGTAACATCTGATTTCTGAAAAACACTTCCAGCTCTATCATTCTATGATACTGGTTATCAGAAATCACACCAATGAGCTAAGGAGGATTATACCCCAGCCTTTACTAAGGACCCCGCCGCTCTTGGAAGTTTGCAAAGAATTACATGAAAGCAGTCAGATAAAATGTTTTATGGATTATTGCTTCCCTGTATGTAGGAGTATATCCACATTAACAATTTTGATCAATGTATAGCAGAGGATTTCCAAAATCATAGGAAATGAAATTAAAAGATGTTATTTTGTTCAAAAATTTTGACATACATGAATATGATGAAGGGCCTTCACAAAGCTTATAGAAAAGATGGATAATGAAACAAATGAATGAGTTTCAAAACTTTGATACCAAAATTAACTTTTCATTCTATTTTCCACAATATTTTTGAGGTAACCTCATATATACCTCAAACAGACAGTTGCAGAGCGCACTGATGGATTTCGGTTGACCAAGAGTCACGTGAGTCAAGACCATGAACACGGTACTCAATCAAAGTGTGTGAGACAGGGAAATGGACAGGTCCTACAATGGTGTGTTGGGACAATGGGGCTACTGAGAAAGACACGCTTCCTTATCTAGTCACTCTGGGAGAAATGGCATGGAAGAAATCTGTGCTCAAGAGCTGCATTCATCAAGACAGGGAGGGCTTTCCAGCAAGAGAGAAGGTTTTGCTAGTAGAGTGTATAGCTCTTCAAAGTGAACAATCCGCAAATAAAATGATATCTTCTTCACAGGAAAGAATGAGCCTGGCATGAAATAAAATGAAGAGGTATAAGAATGACCACTCTCAGCCCTACTATTGCAGACCTACTTAAGCTTAGGAGATAACTAATATTTTCACATGATCCCCACTTATTATTAATGAATACATTACAAAAGTCACTCACGGAAGATATTTTTTATATATGATCTATAATATAATTAATGAATAAATTAATTTTTAAATAAAACAACATAGAACAGTACAAAGAAGAAAGATAAAAATCGCTAAGCATTCCTCTTCTGAAATCACCAAAGACATCTCTATCTGAAATCCACAGATAGAAAGTAGAAAATCTAAAAACTGAATGTGGAGGTGACACTACTTCCCCTGTTCTGTACTGGAGTGCCTGGGTTTAAGTTCCAGCTCTGCTTCTGGTTCCAGCTTTCTGTTAATTCACACGCTGGAGGCAACGGATGATGGTGCAAGTGCTTGGGTCCCTGCTACGCCCTGGGGAGAAATGAATTGAGTTCCCTGATCCTGAAGTTGGCTTACCCAGCTCTGACTATTGTGGGCATTTGAAGAGTAAACCAGTGGATGGGAAGTATCTCTATGTTTCTCTGTCTCTTTCTGTCTCTGTTTCTCAAGTGAGCAAAAATAAATAATCAAAATTACTGCCAATTCCAGTGTTGACTATTCCATTCTTCATCCAACTTTCTATTCGCCTGGGAAATCAGTGGATGATGACTCAACTAGTTGGGTGCCCACCACCCATGTGGGAGACTCAAATGGGGTTATCAGAACCTGCTTCAGCCTGGCCCAGCCTCAGTTCTTACAGCTTTCTGAGCATTGAATCATTGAATGGAAGATCTCTCTCTCTCTCTCAATCTCTCTCCTTCTCTCTCTCTCTCTCTGTCCTCTGTGTCATTCTCTTTCAAATAAATAGAAGGATGATAATAGAAAAAAGAAAATTGTTGTCTATGACCTATGGCAGACACTGACATCTACTCTTCTGCTTGCATATTGTGTAGAAGTTATAGTCTATATATGTTATGTGTCTGTTCATGTGTATAAATATATATGTGTATATTTATACATTTACTGGTATATTTATACACACATAGAGTTGTTATGGACAATTATAGTCATATTAATTTATTGGGAAATTAAATATTTTAGGAAAATTGATGTCCCTCGAAATAATTAGATATCCATGACAATTGTAGTGACAATTTCATATTACAGAAAGACTCAAATAAAAGTAAATAAAAGATTTCATTGAGATCTCTCTTTCTGATAAAAAAAGTTCAAACTGACTTAGAAAATAAAACTTTATGGGTGCAAGCAAAAATACCAGTTGATCCAGAAGAAAGACCTGCACTAAGTGTGACTGAAGTGAGATAAAAGATTTTGAGCGAAGTAGTGTATTGAGATTACTTCTCTACAAATGTGCAGCCTTTTCTTCTGGGTGGTGGAGTGAATGGGCTGATTATTTTCTCTGCTCAGACTCCTTCTTTCTTAAAGATTAGCTGTCCTTCATTTTGAAGATTCTTCTCCTAATTCTAATATGTGGGGGTTAGAGGGAGATGCTTGTGTGAAAATGATTCCCAGTCCACTAATGTGGATTTCTGAGTGAAAGTGAGTCAATCAGAATTCACTTCAAGGATTTACTTGAATTAAAACAGGACACAGGACCTTCTCTTCCAGTGTCTATCAGATTTAAGTATCCAAGCTTTGACGGGAGAAAATCTTTCATGTGTTATAAACCCAGTGTTTTACATAGGACATAGTAGAATGCCTGGTGGAAGGTGAAATTTATTTATTTTTCAACTATTATACTCATCTATCTGCTGCCTGATGTACATACCCCTATCTTTGCAGGATTTGGGGCAGAATTTAAAATTGTGACCTTCTAGTGATTTGGAACAAAATCATCTCTTGTTCAAATTGAATGTTATTAGTATTATTCTCTTTAATGCTGTTGTCCTTCCTTGTTTTTTTTTTTTAAATGATTTATTTATTTATTTATTTAATTTATTTTTGACAGGCAGAGTGGACAGTGAAAGAGAGAGACAGAGAGAAAGGTCTTCCTTTCTGTTGGTTCACCTCTCAATGGCCACTGCAGCTGGTGCGCTGTGGCCGGCACACCACGCTGATCCAAAGCCAGGAGCCAGGTGCTTCTCCCAGTCTCCCATGCGGGTGCAGGGCCCAAGCACTTGGGCCATCCTCCACTGCACTCCTGGGCCCCAGCAGAGAGCTGGACTGGAAGAGGGGCAACCGGGACAAAATTGGGTGCCCCGACTGGGAGTAGAACCCGGGGTGCCAGAGCCGTAGGCAGAGGATTAGACAGAGGAACACACACACACACACACAGAGGGCAAGAGCAACAGAGATCTTCCATTTGCTGGTTCACTCCCCAAATGGCTGCAGTGGCTGGGGCTGGGTCAGGCTGAAGCCAAAAGCCAGGAACTCCATCCAGATCTCCTATGTGGGTGGCAGCGACACATTATTTGGGCCATTATCTGTTGCTTTCCAGACTCATTAACAGGGAACTGGATTGGATGAGAAGGAGCCAGGACTCAAACCAGCGCTTGTATGGGGTGCCAGCATTGCCGTGGGCAGTGCAACAATGCTAGCCTCTCGCCTTTCTCCTAGGTCATGTTTGATCTCCATTCTTTTCTTTCTGCCCACTCCTGTTTTAGGACAGATGGTGAAGAATTAAAGAGAGAGAGAGAACTGGCTTTTTTCTTTAATTGGTGCCATTGCCACTTTCCCTCTACTGAGGACACCAGTTTAAAGAGTACTCTCGGGGTGCATGTGTGAGTGGTGTTGCAGCATCTGCACTGTATAGTTCTTTGATTTATAACATTTTTCTGATTTCCTTTCTGTACCCATAGCCCCTCTCACAGATGGGGCAGGCCTCTGAGGACAGGCACCATTAACTGTGCTCCAGCCTGTTTCCTTGGCAGACAGAAAGCTCATGAGTCAGGCAGGGGGTAGATTACCACAATCCTCACTCCCAGCCATCCCTTCACTACTGCTCCCACCAGCCTTTGGCTTTTTACAGTCCTGTGATGCCAAGGAGAAGCCATTACTTTAGTTCATGCACCAAACATCTGAGACCCGTGTCAGAGTCAGCACAGTGGTGATAGCAATAGGTGGGTCTCCAGGCTGCTCAATTCAGCCAAAAAGCAGCTTCAGGGAGTTACTAAGCCCTCAATTAAAGTTCTCCTGCCACTTACAAAGTTCCATGGGTGCTAATGCATCTGGGAAAGCAGTGGAAGCAGACCCAAGTGCTGAGACCCATGCACTTACATGGGAGATCCTGAAGAAGCTCCAGGCTCTTGGCTTCAGCTTAAGCCAGCTGAAAAATGAACAAATAAATAGTTAAAGGCAGAGTTGCAGAGAGAGAGAGAGAGAGAGAGAGAGAGAGATCTTCCATCTGCTGATTCACTCCCCAAATGGCTGCAATGGTTGGAGGTGAGCCAATCCAAAACTAGGAGCCAAGAACTTCTTCTGGGTCTCCCACACAGGTGCAAGGGCCCAAGCACTTGGGCCCTCTTCTACCGCTTTCCCAGGCCATAGTAGAGAGTTAGTTCAGAAGTGGAACAGTGAGGACTCAAACCAGCGCCCATATGGGATGCCAGCACTGCAGGTGGCGGCTTTGCCCAGTATGCCACTGTGCCAGCCCCAGTAAAAAAAGTCTTTAAAAAACAAGTACCATGAGGATTGTTCCAGACAATCTGTGAAATGAAAAAAAAAATCTTCAGAGGAAAAAATTTAAGCCAAACCAGAGGGAAATTCAAAAAGTGCAATTTTGTTTGTGTTTAGGTCTCTTCTTCTGATTTTCTTGGAGCCAGCTTTGTATCTTTCCACTGGATAGTTACATGAAGCAGGAAGTTTTCCTTTTTTTTTTTTTTTTTTTTTTTTTGACAGGCAGAGTTAGTGTGAGAGAAAGACAGAGAGAAAGGTCTTCCTTCCATTGGTTCACAGGTGCTTCCTCCTGGTCTCCCATACGGGTGCAGGGCCCAAGGACTCAGGTCATCTTCCACTGCCTTCCCGGGCCACAGCAGAGAGCTGGACTGGAAGAGGAGCAACTTGGACAGAACTGGCACCCCAACCGGGACTAGAACCCAGAGTACTGGTGCCATGGGTGGAGGATTAGCCTAGTAAGCCTCGGTGCTGGCCCCTTTTTGTGTCAGTTTGTGCTTTTAAAACTATTTAGTGCTTCTTTCTGGGACATTTTTTAGTATGGTTCTATCTGCATTACAACGAACTGCACACAGTTTAACATAAAAGGGAAAAATAGCCCAGGTATAAATAAAAATTTTCACATAGTGATTGCAACTGGAGAACCAAGGCTTGATGTTCCTTTAAAGCTCATTATTTTTTCGCAATTAGAGAAATACTCAAGGATTCATGTTTGACAATTACTGGGTTTGTGGTATTTTATACATTTGATAGATAAAAATTTACAAATGCTTTCTATCCAAATAACTGAGGCTACAACTTAGAAGTTTCATTAGTTTCGAACTACATACACACACAGAATTAAAATGCATCCACTTGGAGGGCAGAAAGGATATTCTGGGTCATCAAAGCCATCATTGAATAAAATATACTCCACATTCTTAAAGCATTCAGGGTAGTTAATTATCTAGTCTGACCTTGGGAATCTCCAGAGATCCTATTCCTGCTGAGTTTTGTTCCATTAAATATATAAAATAGTGTGCATTTACATTGACAGAGGAGTTGGAGCAGGAAAGAAGAAAAATATTTTTTCTTTCTTTTATAAAATATCATTTTGTTCTAATAAATACAAATATTATTTTGAAAGCCTGACCCCATTACATTTTACTGAGTTTCACATATTTTTCCAAATTCCAAGCTCTAGAATGTAAGAGGCTCACCAGAGCTGCTATTTAGCTTGCAGATGCTAAAGTTATATAAAATTCCACATATTTGCAGCATTCAGATGGTGAAGGTACTAAGATACTTTTAAAGATTTGCTTATGTGAAAAACAGAGTGACAGAGCAAGAGACAAAGGAAGTGAGAAAGATATAGATATCCAATTGTTCACTCCCTAAATGGCCACAATGACCAGGTCCAAGCCAGGTGAAAGCCAGGAGACCAGAACTTCATCCAGTTCTCCCATGTGAGCATCAGGTGGGCATGTACATGAGCCATTATCCAGTGCTTTCCAAGGTGCATTAACAGAGAGTTAGATCAGAAGCTGAGCAGCCAGGGTATGAAACAGCACTCAAATGTGGGATGTCAGCATTGCAAGCGGTAGCTTATTGTTCTGTCTCTGCCACAATGCAGGTCTCTGTCCCTGAAATATTTGTTTGGGGTTATAGGCAGTCAATAACTAGCCTGAAAACAAATGCTTTAAAAACAAACAATACAATAGGTCATTCTAAGTGAAAGCCTTGCAAGTGTGATAACTAAAACTCTTTGAGTATATATTAACATTTGACAACAGCTTTTACCCTTCCTCAAAGGATGATATGCCACTGCTCTATTTCCCCATTAGATTATCATTGGTTTTGACTCAGTGAGATTGCTCAATTTTGAGTGACAAATTCTCTGCTTGTTGCTTCATACTCAAGTTTATTGGACTGAAAATTCCAATCTAATAAGTAGGCAAAGTAGCAATCCAAAGAAGAGTATATATTCTGCTCCTAAAACCTATGCCACATGTATCTTTCCTTATAAAAGCAATTTGACTTGCTTTTGTTTCTAATTCCCATTACATTGATAAAAAAAATCATGTATCTTTAATGCTAAACTTAAAAATAATTGATGATCTCGTCACTATAAATAATGTGACCTGATTCACAATTTGGTGAATATGACATCTGGCCAAAAATGAAACTCAAATGTTGAAACAATTGCAGGATTTTAAAAAATAATTACTTATTTCCGTACATTAAAACACTAAATTTATCCACATAAAATTGTTCTCATGGGTGATGGAGAAGTTAGGAATACAGAGGGCAAGTCTGGTTCCATGAAAGATGGGAAGTTAAAGTAAATAATAAGTGTAGTGCTTAAAAGCTTTCTCATAGATATGCAAGGTGGCTTGTGCTCTGGATCACAATGCTTTCTTCAATGAATCTTTTAGTTAGTATGACTAGAAATGTATTGTTACTGCAATGTATATCTATTTGCAAAAAATATAGTCAAGAGGAAGAAAATAAATTGCTTATCATTTGACTTCAAATCAATGAATGTTAATGATGGAAGAAATCTTGAGATCACCAATTTTAAAACTTCCTCCACAAATATTAAATATAAATCCAAGACAGAGTAACTAACCCTATAACCTATAAGGCCACAGAACCAGTAAATTTATTTGACTAGTAACATCATGATTTTTAAATCCAGATACTGATTTTTAAATCCAGATACAGCACCTTAGAATGAACAATGAAAGACTTTTGAAAGTGGCAACCTGAAATTAATTTACTTTTTCAACTGTTTATTCACTTTTTTTCCAAAAATTCTAAGCAAATCTGGATGTTGTGACTTCATATAACTGATTTACCTATAGATGAAAATGATAAATTATTATTTATCTTTTAAAAAGATTTATTTGAAAGGCAGATTTACAGAGAGAAGGACACATGCACGCATGCACACACACAGACACACACACACACGAGAGAGAGAGAGAGAGAGAGAGAGAGAGAGAGAGAGAGATCCATTTGTTCATTCCCCAAATGGCTACAACAGCCAGGACTGGGTCAGGCCAAAGACAAGAACTTCATCCACATCTTCCATGTGAGTGCAGGAGTACTTGGGCAGTCTTGTACTGCTTTTTTAAGGTATATTAGCAGGGAGCTGAATCAGAAGTGAACAGCTAGGACTTGAACTGGCGCCCACATGGAATGATGGTGTCACAGGCCACCGTTTAACCAGCTATGCCACAATGCTCGCCCAGAAAGGATAAATTTCTAAAAAGGAAGATCAAAAGTAATTTTCTTCATTTCAATAAAATGATTATCAAGGTAATAAAAGCTGTGAACAGGGCTTCTTTTTCTCTTCTTATTTCTTTCCATCTTCTCTTCTTTCCTTTATTTTCTGGAATAATTTCTATCCAAATAACATCAGGACCATGTGGGCAAGGATACTGGGAGGACTGCAGTGGCACTGGGGAACTGAAGTCAAACATTGAAGTCCAGGAGTGGGATGGATGCCCCACATCAGAATCCCTGGATTGGATTCCCTGCTCCACTTTCAATTCCACTTTTCTGCTAATGTAGACCATGGGAAACAGCCATGATGGCTCCAGTAATTGTTGGCTTCTGGCTTTGTTCCTGCCCCATCTTGGCTATTATGAGCATTTGGGAAGAAACCAATAAATGGGAGCTCTTCCTGTTTCCCTGGCTCTTAATTTTTTTTTTAGAAGCAAGCAAGCAGAAAAGAAAATAGCCCAATAAGTGTGACAATCATCTTTGCTAGGGAATAGTGGCAACCAATACATGTTATTGGATGACACCTGTTGGTGATGAGAACATCTACATGGATAGGAAACCTAATATAGGTGATCAGAACTCAAGCAGGGAGAGGAGAGTGACCATGTGCAGAGTGGTAGAAGACTCCTGGTCCCTTGCGTTAGACCCAGAGTAAGATGAGGGGCATGTACACAAACAGAGAGGAGCTCTGAGATGATGTTGGTGCTTTGTGAGAAAAGTGTCCTCACAAGACAGTGTTTTAGTATGTGGCAAGAATTTTTTTAAAGATTTATTTATTTATTTGAAAGGCAGAGTCACAACGAAGCAGAGGCAGAGACAGAGAGGGAGGTCTTTCATCCACTGGTTCACTCCCCAGAATGGCTGCAATGGCCAGAGCTGTGCTGATCTGATACCAGGAGCCAGGACCTTATCAGATGCCCAAGGACTTGGGCCATCTTCTACTGCTTTCCCAGGCCACAACAGAGAAGTGGATTGGAAGTGGAGCAGCTGGGACTCGAAATGGTGCCCATATGGGATTCTGGCACTGCAGGTGGTGGCTTTACCTGCTATGCCACAGTACCGCCCCCCCCCCACCTTTCTTTCTCCTCCATCTTCTATTCCCATTCTTATTTTTACTAAGATCTATTTTAAATTAACTTTATACACATAAGATTAACCCTACAAGAGTATTGCAAGAGTATTAATCGCATTGTCAGGACAACACCCTCATGACTCACTTACCTCCAAAAGTCCCACCTTCTAATCCTATCATGTGAGGTTAGGGTTTTAACACGTGAGTTGTGGGAGGGGATAAAAATATTTAGACCATAGAAATACACAAATACAGCCATATTTCATATAATATAGACATATATTTCTTACCTTCAGCCATTTAGAGGGCCTGGGAACAATGATACCCCAAAGTGGGAGGGCACACCTAATGCTCTAATCTTGATTTTTAAATATAATTGCCACTTACAGGATCTGGGACTCCTTGTAGAAGTGGCTGATCCTATGGCTATTAATAGGGAAAGTAAAAAAAAATGGGTCTACAACATATTGTTAGAATATATGGAGTACTCAATATAGATTATATGAAAGGAAGAGAGGCCACCTTGAAATGTATTCAATCAAGCAACTCTGGGATGACTTAAGCCCCAAAATGCAGTAGGATTATAACCTGTTGAATAAATAGAAATCCAGGATATAAATGAATGGACAAAATTTGAGGTTTGAAATATTCTCATACTCTCAGATCACTTCTCAACAAGCACTAATTACAAATAAGACTGATTTTTTTTTTCAAGATTCATTTTATTTTAGTGGAAAGGCAGATCGAAAGTGAGAGAGAGAGAGAGAGAGAGAGAACAAGAGAGAGAGACTTCTATCTGCTGGTTCACTCTCCAAATGAACACAACAGCTTGGGCTGGTTGAGGCAGAAGCTAGGAGCCTCAAGCTCCATCCATGGATGGCAGGACCCAAGAACCCAGGCCATTCTTTGCTACCTTCACAGGCAAACCAGCAGGGAGCTGGATTAGAAGCAGAGTGGCAGGGACACATACTAGCTCTCCAATATGGGATGCCAGAATTGTAGGTGGCAGCTCAGCTCGCTGTGACACAAGGCCAGCCCCAAGTGGGCATGTCTGGGAGAGGACTCCTTAATCAAATGATCACTGTAACATTATCGAGAAGGTATAAATCAACAGTGCCTATCACCCGACAGGATGCCTTGGGAAGAACAAAACAGCACTTCATAGATGTTTCTGATGTGGGTCATAACTTAAATCCGCTCCTTCAGAAACAAAAAAAATGAGCTCAAAATGAGGGGCTTTTGTCAAGATAACTCGTCTGTAATCTTCAAAAAATATTCAGGGGGCCGGCGCTGTGGTGCAGCAGGTTAACGCCCTGGCCTGAAGTGCCGGCATCCCATATGGGAGCCGGTTCTAGTCCTGGCTGCCCTCTTCCAATCCAGCTCTCTGCTATGGCCTGGGACAGCAGTGGAAGATGGCCCAAGTCCTTAGGCCCCTGCATCCGTGTGGGAGACCTGGAAGAAGCTCCTGGCTCCTGGCTTCGGATCTGCATAGCTCCAGCCATTGCGGCCAATTGGGGAGTGAACCAGCAGATGGAAGACCTCCCTCCCTCTCTCTCTCTCTCTCTCTCTCTCTGCCTCTCCTCTCTCTGTGTAACTCTGACTTTCAAATAATAAATAAATAAGTAAATCTTTAAAAAAATGTTCAGGTCAGGAAGGAAAAGGAAGGCTGAGAAACAACTCATTGAAGGAGACCAAGAGATTAATAATGTGACTCTGAACCAGATTCTCTTACTAGAAACCCATTGTTGGGACCGTTAGTAAAACTGAAATGGGGGATAGAAGAATGAGGATGCATTATATGACTATACTAATCAGTGTTCCCCAGAATCAATAACATACACATATATTACATACAGAGATACACATATATATTACATACAGATATATTATCAGCTGGCACTGGTTCTGCATTTGCAAAATTGTGAAACTTGTGGTTTCTGCTGCACAGAATAAAAGGATGTGCTTTGGTGCTGTATAGAAAGTAGGTTTGGATGGTGCACAGAGGGGAGGCTTGAGCACACACAAAAAGCAAGGGAGTTTGGATATTGCACAGAAAAGAGATTGTCACACAGGCTGGATCAGGCTGTTCTACAGTCAGGTGCATTGCTGGCGTTGTCTTGTCATGGGTTGTGCTGTGCCCTCAGAGCTATTAAACTGCTGGTCAGCTGGGCCTGTCACTCAGCAGTTAGGCTGGTATGTCAGACCTCAGCCTCTTCCTGTAACATTACCTACTGGTCCATATTATTTCTTGCCTCAGAGATTTCCATCCCTTGACCACAAAGAGAGGTTGAGGAAGGAAAGTCATCTTCTTAGCTTCTCCTTGCTGCAGCACGATGTCACCCTGCCCTACAGGCCTGAAGATCCCCTTCTGACTGATCCAAAGATGTTGTTTGAGGGGCTGGAGGTCTGTCACCAGTTGTTGGCAATGGCAGGCCTCCCTGGTACCATCATTCTGGCATGAAACTGTTGAATTTTAGAAGAGACAAATGTGACAATTAGGAAAAGTACAATTGGGCAAATAACGAACAAGGGTTAAGAACCATGTTGGGAAAGGGAGAATGCTGCTTACTGCCTCCCAGGTAGTAGGAGTTGACTGGCTTCCCTTACCAAAGTCACAGAGCCACTTGGCTGGTTTATAAATCCTTTTGATATAGTTTTCCATAAGTGCACTGTTGTTAATGTAAATGTGACAGATTTCATTAGTCACTGCATGCTTTTGCCCTAGTACTGCCGGTAGGTATTCCAACAACAGTTGGCTGTCCATGACTACTTCAGCTAGGGAATGTATAGAATTATGTAGTTACTGAATAGCCTATAGTTACTGGTTTGGGCTGAGTTACCCAAGGCATTAGACAGGCTCCTTCAAGCAGCTTCATGAAATGTAGTAAGATATCCTCCTATTACAGTGGAAAAGCTTACCAAGGGCTATTCTTGCCAACAGCAGTTTCCTAAGAAAAATAGTGGAAGTAGAAAAAGCATGTCATCTGGGAGATGCAATAGACTTAATGTCTTTCTCCAGGGAGAAGTTTATGGAAAAGCAGAAATTTTACTTATCTTTTAGCTTTTTTGAAGATAAACTTGAGATCCTCAGCTGGCTCACAAAAATAAGCAGAATTATCCTCTGTGTATACCTGTGAAGACTCAGTGGGTAGGACTTTAGTGCCTGGAAAATGTGTTCAGCTAGAATTTCTCGACTGATCATCTGGACTGTTGTTCTGCACATTGGATTACCCATTTTTCTTAAATTTTGCTTTTTTCATTATTCACCAAAAATGCTAACTCTCAGGATCTCATAGCCAGTTTCTGCAGTTTCTTCTGATTGTGCTGATTGATGAGATAGGTACCAAGAAGGACTTTTCCTTCATGAGTGTTGGGGTATATGTAAGTATATTTTCTTAAGACCTCTACCATCCATCCCTGCAACATGGCTGGATTTTCTTCCTTATGCTGTGTTATCTCCTGATTTTGTCATAATTTATTGACTTGAAAATGCATTTTCTCATTCCGGTCAGTTAACAGACTGACCGTGTTTTAAACAATCACGGTCTCTTTGGTGAATTCAATCAGCTTCTATCATTGGAGCTTCTGTAGGTCCCACAGCATATTGGCTGGGTTGGTCTGGTGAGCTACAAGGGAGTCAGCATAAGCTTGGTTTCAGCCCAGGTACCCTGTTTCTCCTCTGGAATGCAACAAGTGGATAAGACAATATGTATGTTAGTTGAAGGCCAGAGGTAAGGCTTGAAACTCTTCAGTAAATTTGATAAAATTTTCTGAAAACCTTTTGTTTATGTTGACCTAAGTCATTCATGGAGATAGGGACATGTACTCTAATTGTCCTACCATCACTGCCACCTGTCTCAGGGGACAAAACTTACTTGTAAATGGCTGGTAGCAAGCACCCCCTGCTAGTGACTCTAGTTGGGTTGTCTGCTGGTAGAGGGGAAGAGGGTGTGTTGTAGGGTGGAGGCTATGGGCCAATAGGAAATGAAGGAAAATTGGGGTCTGAGGGAGAAAGAAGGACCTGGTGCCACCTGTGGATATTTCTAGCAATGAGACCTGCTGACCTAAGAGTGGTAGAAAACGGGGTGGTAGAAGACCCTCAACAGTGAGCCATCTGCCATATCTCCCCATTCTTCCTCTATACCATGTGTCTGTATGAAAGCAGGGAGAAAAATATATCCTATAGCTCTTTCTAAGACTTGGGCTTTGGAAGAGGGTCATGAAGGCTGGGGTTTAGAGAAATGCTGACCATCTTTGCTGCCTCTTACAAAAGAGGTCTTGTTGGAAGCTGATATTAAAATTGAGTGTCCTGGGGCCAGCACTATAGTATAGCAGATAAAGCCACTGACTGCAGTGCTGGCATCCCCTATGGGTGCCAGTTCAAGGCATGGCTGCTCCACTTCCAATCCAACTCTCTGCCATGGCCTGGGAAAGCAGTGGAAGATGGCCACTGCAGCGTGCCTGCCACAGTGGCCATTAGGGGGTGAACCAACAGAAATGGAAGACCTTTCTCTCTGTCTTTCTCTCTCACTGTCCACTCTGCCTGTCAAAAAAAAAAATTGAGTGTCCTGTTTGATGGCCAGATCTCCCCATTTTTTAGCCTATTTTATGGCCAGGAAGTCTGCAAAAAGATAAGCATATTTGTGATTCTAACATCTACTTGTCAAGTTTCCCAGCTTATTTTTTATTTATTTAAAGGGAGAAAATTTCATGTATTTCATACTTGCAGTGTGTCGCCTAGGCTTCCTATCTGAGTCACGGCACCATTATGTCTCTCCCCCGTTCGCGGAGGAACGACACTAGACCCTGCGTTGTTCTTTCGTCTGCTCGGCCCTTCCCGGGTTTGCTGCTGGTTCTCCCCGGGTTGGCTGCCGTCCTTCCACCTCCGTGGAAGGGCAGCTCCCCCTGCCACTTTCCCCACTTCCGCGGGGGAGCGGCACACCGCCGGCTGGCTCTCTCCGGGGCTGCTCAGGTGTTCCTTCAGATAGATGTTCCTGGTGCATGTTGTCTCTCTCCTCCTTTATAGTCCTCTTCCACCAATCCCAACTCTGCTACCCACACTGAGTACGCTGCTCTCCTCCAATCAGGAGCAGCTCCTGCAGCTCAATCAAATTGGCGAGAGGTAGCTGCATAGAAGTTGTTTACTCCCTTCTCAGCGCCATATTGTGGGAGAGCAGATGCATAGAATAAGTCTTAATTCCAGTAACTTAGTCTAGTCCGAGTTGCTCCCCACAGCAGTGTTAAGCACATAATGATACTTCCCACTGTACTCTCCCCTTCCCTCACTCTCACCATCTCTCCTCCTTCTTTTCTTACTTATCTTTTAATTTTTACAATGTTATACTTTCAATTTACTTTATAATCACGTTTAACCCTCCACTAAATAAAGAATTGAACAAATATTAGTAGAAATGGTATAGACATGCACTATAAACAATAATCAAATTTCAAAATGTCCATTTTGCTCAAACACTTTATATTTTTTGTGCTCTGTATATTAGTTAGCACAAATCAGAGAAAACATGATGTTTGTGTTTCTGGGACTGGTTTATTTCACTAAGCATAATGGTCTCCAGTTGCATCCATTTTGTTGTGAAAGAAAGGATTTCTTTCTTTTTTATGGCTGAGTAGTATTCCATTTTGTATATGTACCACAACAATCTAGCAAAGAGTCCATGGGAATAGATGGAGAGTTATCTATAGGTTTGAAAACATTCTTTGTGAACTCAGGAGAGAAAGGAAGACATGGCTCTTTGACAGTCCCATGTTGTGCCCAGATATTTATCCCAAACCCTGGGGCATTTTAGGACTAAGACAGGTCCAACATTTCAGGATATTGACCTGTTCTTTTTGCACCCAGGGTCTTTAGACTTTGAAGTTCTTCTGGTGCTTTAAAGTGGGTATCAAGAATCCTTGGACCTGGAGCATTAGGGGAATTGGTTGCAAAAAATTTTAAAGGTTAGTTATTTTTCAACAAGGCTATAACCTGATTGGCACTTCAGGTCCCATCATTAGCAATCAGAGACGATTGATAAAATAACCCTAAAAATTATCAACTGAAGGTATGGTAGAGGACCCTTCTCTTGAAAAATAAGAAGGACTTTCTAATCGAGTTTTCATCATTTCTGTCCTTGGTCATGACCACCTGCAAACCCTTCATTTTATGCTTTCCCATGGTGTATGACAACACTCTAACAAATGGCAAAGAAAACAGGACCCCTAAGTAAAAGGGTGGAGGGTCAGTGTTGGTCAGATATTGGTGCCATGAGTGTGAAGGTGGCCATGTATCAAAGGTTTTCCACAGAGATAGCAAGGGTGCTCAGGGGAGGTGACAGAATCTATTTGCTATATAAAGGCAGATGCTAACTGAATGGGGACCAAATACATCATGGGTAAGGATGACAAACTAAGCAACGGGGCAGTCATCTCCAAAGAGCCAAAGGCTAGATGTTTAGAAGGAGTAGGCAAAAGAGAATTAGGTAAGATGTAAAGCCTATATATAGTCAGTGATGGAAAAATATAGTGGAGACCTCCCAGGCACTGAGCCATTTGGGAACAAGTTGTATCCACTTTTACAAGTATTCCTCATGGAGGAACCAAAGGTGTCCTATCTTCACAGTATCACCTCTTAGCCTTCTCACCTCGAAGAGTCACAGGAGGAAGCAGACCCAGTTGGGTTAAGGGGAGTTAGCTCATAGTGGGTAAGAATGCAAGGAGAGAAAAGCAGAAGGAAACCAAGAACCTGAAGCACAGGGAAGTGAGAGTCAGGCAAAACTCACCAATCAGTATCTGGATGGGCTTCCAACTCCTGCTCTAATACCTGGCTGACTCACCAATTAAGTAGTAGGCAGTGAGCCCTTGGCTAGGCTTTTTCCAAGCTCTTCTCTCCATGTGTGAAAGAGTTCAAAGTAGATGTATAAGGCTGCCTGGGAAAGCAGGATTATTTTTAAAAAGAAAAGAAAAAGTGCACACTAAAGAAAGAAGTGTGGGAAAGCTCAAAAGAGAGAGAGAGAAAGAATGAATAAAAAGCCAAAGCACACATAAAAAACCAAGCAAACAAGCAAAAACCCTCAATAAGATTCAGGCCTTATACACTGTCAAAAGGCATAGGGGAGATGGTATCTAGTGTAGAGCTTAACTGAATATTCAAAAGGGGCCAGAATTTTGTAGGGCTTGAGTTTTGCCCATTTCCATACCCTTTTTTTGGGGAAATATTAGAAGTGCTATGGCATCAGGGCCATGATGGGAGTGTGAGTACCATTTTATTTTTCACTTTTACTTTTTAAAGATTTATTTTTATTTATTTGAAATGGAGAGAGTGGGGGTGGTTGGGGGGAGAAAGAGTTCTTTCCATCCACTGGTTCATTCCCCCAAATGGCTGTAGCAGCCAGAGCTGGGCCAGGCCAAAGCCAGGAGCCAGGAGCTCCTTCCAGGTCTCTCACTTGGGTGCAGGGGCCAAGAGCTGGGCCAGGCCATTAGCAGAGAGATGGATTGGAAGTGAAGAAGCCAGGACTTGAACTGGTGCCCACATGGGATATCACATTTGCAGGAGGCAGCTTAACCTACTATGCTACAAAGCCAGCCCCATCATTTTATTATAATGACATTATAATGAGCTAAAGGTCATCATATTGCAGCCATGTTGGATATTTGCTGCTGGTTTTGGTTCTACATTTGCAACAATGTGGAACTTGTGATTTCCAAAACACAGAAAAGGGGAAGGACAGGAATCGGTGGTATGCAGAAATGGGATTTGGATGGTCCATAAGAAGGGAGGATTGGGTGTTGTGCAGAAAAGGAGGGGTATTTTTTTTTTGACAGGCAGAGTGGACAGTGAGAGAGAGAGACAGAGAGAAAGGTCTTCCTTTACCGTTGGTTCACCCTCCAATGGCCGCCACGGCCGGCGTGCTGCGGCCAGCGCACCGCGCTGATCCGATGGCAGGAGCCAGGTGCTTTTCCTGGTCTCCCATGGGGTGCAGGGCCCAAGCACCTGGGCCATCCTCCACTGCACTCCCTGGCCACAGCAGAGAGCTGGCCTGGAAGAGGGGCAACCGGGACAGAATCCGGCGCCTGGACCGGGACTAGAACCCGGTGTGCCGGCGCCGCAAGGCGGAGGATTAGCCTGTTGAGCCGCGGCGCCGGCCCAAGGAGGGGTATTTTGACGGAGCACAGAAGTGGCTGTCATGCAGGTTGGGCCGTCCCACAGAAAGTCATGCCACTGAACATGTTAAACTGAGGGTCAGCTAGGGATATCATGTGGCATATGGGCCACAGCTCTCAAACTGCAGATCAGCTGCAGCTGTCAATCTCAGGTCCTTTATCATACTGCCTACCTGGCAATATCAGTCCTAGCTATATTTGTCTATATTCTGTAAGATTTTGATTTTTCAAATTTAAATTGTTATACTAGAGGAATTGAAATAATGTTATATGTTGGTGAATATTCTATTGCAGGTGTAAGTTCCCCTGCTGAGGAATATGATACAGGCTTTAAGGTTATGTTCTACAGTGTGTTGGATTGTAAGTCTGTCCACTCTGGGTGTTAAGGTTGAGATGGGACTGACGTTATGGCCTAGCAGGTAGACGTGCCACCTCTGATGCCAGCATCTCATATGGGTGCTGGCTCAAGTCCTGGCTGTTTCACTTCCTATCCAGCTCCAAGCTGGTGGCCTGAGAACGCAGTGGAGGATGCCTCAAGTGCTTGTGCCCCTGCCACTAAGTGGGACCTGAATGAAGCTCTTGGCTCTTGGTTTTGGCCTGGCCCAGCATTAGACATTGTGGCTGTCTGGGGAGTGAATAGGTGAACAGAAGATCTCTTTGTCTCTCACTCTCTCTGTAACTCTTTCAAATAAATAAATACATTTTTAAAAAAGAAGTTGAGATCAGGTAATTTCTTGGGTCCTTACAGCAAGAATATTTGGGTCCATAATAATATGAAGATAACTAAAGGATTATTTGGGCAAAACCAAATTTATACTAGAGCACAAGCATTCCCTGAAGCTGGTACAGTAGCAATACTCCTTTATCTATGGGCTTATCCAAGATCTCCAGGTCATATCTAAAACTATGGTTAGTACTAGATCCTATAATTCTTACATTGTTCTTAGACATACATACTTACAATAAAGTTTAATTAAGAAATTAAGAAAAGAGACTAATAATACTAAACAATAAACATTTTAATACTATATTATGATATAGGTTATGTGACAAGTCTCTCAAAATATCTTATTGCATTATACATCTTCTTGTGATGATGTGAGATGGTATGATGCCCAAGTGATGAGATAAAGTGAGGTGAATGACATGGGCATCATGGGGTAGCATTAGGCTGCTACTTCAGCACTGCTAGAACACATTCATTGGGTATGATACTACAGAAGTTGATCTGACAACCACCACGGCTAATAAATGACTAATGAGCTGGTAGTGTATATAGCACGGACACATTGCAAAAAGTAATGATTCATGTCCAAAGCAGATAGCATGAGCTTCCATTATGTCACTCAGAATAGAACATGATTTTAAATGAACAAATTGTTGACTTTTGGGATTTTCTATTTAATATTTTCAGACCTTGGTTGCCTGCCAATAACCAAACATGCAGAAAGTGAAACTAGAGATAAGGGGGATTGTTGCACATCTTAAAAGGAATGTTCTACAAGTCATACTCTAGAAAATGTTCCATGCTAACTTGCTAACTTTGTATGGAGCCAGTTCTTGGTCTCGTAGTGAATGAGATCAAAAGCACATAGGCTAATGGATTATTTGTTCATTCCTAGGGTGTATACATATTTTAGTTACTTCAGCCACCAAACAGCCTCAGATCAAAAACCTTTCTGATCCTCATACAGATTGAAGCCTTCCCATGTCTTCTTTCCTTTCTTGGCTGAATCCTCCCATAGCTTACCCAGGGGCAGGTCAGAAGCCCCACAGCAGAAAAGCTGGGCATGGTCAGCTTGTCTCCTCTGCTTTACACATATCTCCCCGGCTAGATACACACACACACACACACACATGCACACACACACCCCTCTCCATGTCAAGCTTTGTTCTGACTCATTCACAGTAGGAAGGAAGATGTGGGAAAATTGCTGGAAAGAGCAGCACAGATTCTTTTCGGACACTGTCATGAGAATGGTGTTCTCTAGGCTAGACAGAACTCAAAGCTAATCTTTTTGGTGGAATGCCTTCTTGTTTTCATAGAGCACCATTTCTGGGAGCTTTTTGCATTCATAGAGGATACGCACTCTGGCTGGCTGCATAGAACACTCCCTGAAGATTTTGCTTCTCAGCCCATTTCCAAGCACCCTTGCTCTCAAGGAGTCATACTGAGTTTCCAGGAAGATCTCTTGTGTAGAATCACTTGCAGAAGGTTCTAGAATGACTTAACTGCTCCTGTGCTCCCCTTAGTCCCTCTCACGTTCATTCCCTTCTCTCTCTTCCACAGCAGTCTGTATGTGACCTACACCTGAAGCAAGTCACATACCATGCTAGACAAACTGCTTCAGCTTGCCTGTCTCTTGGGCGAATTCTCAGTTGTGATGCAGGCATGAGTTCACTGGCTTTCCAGATTTCAGTGGCATAAACAAAGCACTGAAATCAGTCCTTCGAATTAAAAGGAGGAAGGAAAACAGTAAGAAAAATGCTAATATACTCCAATACCTTATTCTGAAGACATTCTCTCACCAAACTCCACTTCTCTGGCCGTTGTACTTGGGAAGTTTGATATTGTTGAGTGATTTAAGGGAAAGAATATCTAAAAAGGATATCTAAACTATCTTGGCCTTGGTAATGCTTGATGCTATTCGTACAATATTTTGGTCCTCCAACTACACCAAATGATGTCATTTCCCCACTGATAGGGTGGTCTGCCTAGTTTTCCTGTTGGTTTTCAGATCTATGTAACCAGCTGTGGCCAATAAGTTGTGAGTAGAATTGACAAATGTCATATGTGGACAGGACATGTACCACAGTTTCAAAACCTACCAGAATTCTTTCTATTTCATGTAAAAACCAGCAGTATTCCAGATCAAGGCTATTCCCAGGCTAGATCTCAGAGTAGATGTGTTAAAGGTAAAGTCTCAGTCAACTGCCATGCTGTGCAGCATGAGTTAGATATCATAACTTGTGGTTGAGCTACTCAGAGGCTTCGTCACTGCAGCACAACCTATCCAATCTGTATTGATTTAAAACTTCTGCAGATTTGGTCAAACAGGTGCAGTGTGTTAAGCCAGTACTTGTGACCTTGATAGTACCTATTGGAATGCCAGTTTGAGTTGCAGCTGCTTCCCTTCCACTTCTGCTTCCTGCTAATATGCCTGGAAAGTCAGCAGAAGATGGCCCGAGTGCTTGGGTCCCTGATACTCATCCGTAAGACCAGGGTGGAGTTCCTAGCTCCTGAAGTGGGCCTGACCCAGTATTATGCAAATCTGACCACAACTTTCTTATTTTACTTTATTAAAATTGTTGCTGTTCTTGGAATATCAACTCTTAATGCAATGTTTTTAAACCCCTTCTCTTCCTGCATCTAACTTGTCCATATTATTTAACTCTCAAGACTGGTATTAAGTAGACAGGTTTGACCTGGCTCTAGTATAGGACTGGGTCATGGAAGACAGGGAATGAACTAACACAAATATGTTAGTCTTTTCTTAGGTCCAGTGTTTGGCTTTGCATAAAGCTGCATTTTTGTGGATTTTGCAATTATATTTGTACCACAGTGACTCTCATAATATCATTAGTAGAATATTATAGTCAATAATCAATTATGAGCAATTCTATATTAATTTAACAAAAAGAGAATATGTTGGTGAATTGTTAAAATATTCATCTCTTTCTTAACTTTTTATGTAGAAACTTAATAGAAATGTTTCTGTGAAATCTAAGATAACCTTGGAATGAATCTACTCTCTTAGAGTATATGTTCTCCTTGGACATTTATTAAGGACCCTAACATTTTATTCTGCTGTAAATTTTAGTTGCTATCCTATTCTTTACAACCAACTTTTCAAGGTTTAATGCCAATTCCTAATTTGACTTTAAACTTGGCAAGTTTTTGATTGTGTGTAATATAATAGGAGCTTCAAGTTCCCTCATTAATCTCTCCTGTTTTGTTGAATTCTTTTGGATGCAGCAAAAACAGTATGGGGGTGGTGGACATCAACTGTAATTGTTATTTGTGAGAAGTAGATGTGCTTAGATTCTGCTGAAAGCAAGCTATATATAGTCCTTAGGGGAAGAACAACGTAGAAAAAAATTTATATATATATATATATTTATGGCAAAATTTGCTTTCAAACTCAGTGCTGAAACTAGTTAATTTGAATTTTTACTCTAATAAATAATTTACTATAAAATTAGTCTGCTTAATTTTTACTATCCCCACATAAAAATGTACATTATAAAGTACCATATGATATTTCTTTTTTTAAAGATTTATTTATTTATTATTTGAAAGTCAGAGTTACACAGAGAGAGGAGAGGCAGAGACAGAGAGAGAGAGAGAGAGAGAGAGAGAGAGAGAGGGATATCTTCCATCCACCTGTTCACTCCCCAACTGGCCGCCGCAATGGCCAGAGCTGAGCTGACCCGAAGCCAGGAGCCAGGAGCTTCTTCAGGGTTTCCCACGTGGGTGGAGGGGCCCAAGGACCTGGGCCATCTTCTACTGCTTTCCCAGGCCATAGCAGAGAGCTGGATAGGAAGTGGAGCAGCCAGGTCTCGAACTGGCACCCATATGGGATGCTGGTGCTTCAGGCCAGGATGTTAACTGTGCCACAGCACCAGCCCCCATATGATATTTCAATATGGTTAATGCACTTTATTGTTCAAATCAGGGTAAACATATCTATTTACCTGAGTTTTTTTTTTTTTGTTTCTTTGCAGTGAAAACTTTCTAATACTATCTTATAAATATAATTGAAGATACATAAATGAAGGAGCTATGTTTCATCCATAAATTTTAGCATAGAATGTGGATTTTCAAACCCAAAACTCAGGCTTCTTAAAGAAGGAAGGTCCACCAATTGTTTTAGGTAGTATTCCCTGAAATTCACAATAGTCCAGAATTATATAAAACTCTACCTGGGATTTCTTCAAGGAATAATTTTAAATTTTACCAAAAACACAATGAAGATTTAGTATTCAGTTTAGAAGTTATTATAAATGCCAAATTTTGTCTTAAGTAAAAATGAAAGCTTCATAATGTACTTTATATCAAGTGTATCATATGAAATTAGTTAAATAAGGTATAACAATAGCTAACCATTAACCAAATTTAACTTGTTACTGTGTTATAGCTTATGACACAAAATTCTTACCTAATTCCTTCATAAATCATGTCTTTTTAATGCCATAACTTTGGACAATTTTTTCATTAGGGTCAAGGAATTCATAAAAGTTTTCCTTAATTGATTTTGATAAATTTTTTGGAGAAAGTTGGGTAGAATTGAGAACATTCCACATCTTTATTAAAAAAAAAAAAAATCTGATTTGGGCTGGCGCTTTGGAGCAACAGGTTAAATCCCAGTCCTGAAGTGCCAGCATCCCACAGGGGTGCTGGTTTTGTCCCAGCTGCTCCACTTCTGGTCTAGCTCCCTACTAAAGCACCTGGGAAAGCAGCAGAGGTTGGCCCAAGTCCTTGGGCCCCTGCACCCATGTGGGAGAACTGGAAGAAGTCCCTGGATCATGGCTTTGGATCAGATTGGCTCAGCTCTGGTAGTTGCAGCCATTTGGGAAGTGAACCAGCAGATAGCAGACTTCTCTTTTCTGTCTCTACCTTTCTCTGTAACTCTTTGTCTTTCAAATAAATAAAATAAATCTTAAAAAGAAATAGGTCTGATTTGATTTCTTCTTGAGTTACTATAAATTTATCTTTAGAAACCATCATCTCCTTTCCCAGAGACCTTTGATTTTGTGTCACCCTCTCCCATGCTCTTAACTTCACACCCCACTTATCTCAGCACTATATTGTTCATAATTTCATGCCAGCTAATGTACTAATTGGTTGTTACTCTCAAGACCCTAAAGTTGGTACTATCATTATTCTTTTACTGATGAAGGCAGTGCTGTTGGAGAAGATAAATAAATTCACCAATGTCAAAATTAACTCTAACTCAGATACTGCTGCTGTCAAGTTTCTTACTGTTGTGTAGATCTGCTTTCTAAATGTTACATCTTATTCTAATGCACTATTTGCATAAAATCTTAGAAATGTCTAAATAAGACAATTTGGACAATTTAACATACCTTTAACTACATTTCTTGCTTCCTAAATCCATGAAGTGATTATTGTCCTCTTTCTTTCATTGTTTTGATTTATTTACTCTTCTTTCCTAGCAAATATTGTTTCTTCTTCAGGCTTTCCTTGTATTATCCCTAGATTTTGGAATTGGTGAAACCATTTGAAGTCTGGGGAATTTAAATTCAGGACACAGGAGTGGAAGAAACACCCTCCTCAAACCAGTGTGAATATTGTTCCCTGCTAACTGATGGTGATGGATCCTGGAGTATTAGGTGAATTTTAGAGGAAAGGTCCTCCTCGTGAGATCCATTTTCCCGAGTGGAGATACTTCATACTCACCTGCATGGTGTTTATTAATAGCCTTGTTTTTCACATGAAGAAATTCAGGCTCAGAAAAGTCACAAGCTCATGTAGGGACATTTACCGGGTACATGGCAAAGGTGGAGTGCAATACCTCTTGTTTCTGAATGGGGATAAATAGCAAAGAATTTTTTGCCCCACACAAAACGTGTAAGAACAGGGGGGAACTCATGATCCAGAGGGTATAAGAGAGGACTTGAGGCAGTATTCTTGCTTTCCCATTTTTCTTTTTAACATAGACCAACTTTCAAAACTTGCCTCCTACCTGCCTCTGAAAAACTGCATGCCTAATGTGAGCGTATTTTATATGGAAACTTGCATTATGAAAAAGGTATGCAAGCATTTAACAATTTTTCACCAAAATAAATTTATCTTTTAATTTCACTTTCCCACAAATGTTTTGAAGTACACACATATTTACCATATCTATTGCTTTATTACTACTTATGTTTACCTTGATATTCTTACTTATAGGATTATTATTTACAGATACATTAATGGCTACATTTCTGTAGAGGACAGAAAGTAAAATAGAGCTATTTTTCTTCTGGGAAGTGAAAAGGCTATGTTAAATCTGGTTTTATATATATATATATATATATATATATATATGGAAACAAATGACAAAATTGTGGAACTCTCTTTTTAAAAGTTAAAGCACAGCAATGTTTGCCTTTGCCATTGGATATATGTGTTTCTATTTGTTTATTTATAAAATAGCTATTTATGTGAAATCCATATCCTGTGGAGTGACTGCAGGTGCTTAATTGCTTTGCCTTAAGCAAACCATTACTGCACTATCTCTCTATTACAGTATATGGACAAAATGCTATGAGTAGAAATAACGTTTAACTAAAGTTTTATACCCTATTTTACAAACAATTCCTTTTCAGTATTAAGTAAACTTCTTTTTATCTAATACTCTGTTTTTTTGTTAATGGACCAGAAGACAATGGAAAGTTCAGCTATTATAATTCACTGGACAAACTTGGTTAAAAGTCATGAAGAATTTCAGAATGTGTCAACCTAAAATATATCTCTTTGACAAATGGATTATTTTAAGGTAAAGACTAGTGAGAACCAGAAGATGAAGTAAAAATTCCCAAATAAGGGCACTTGTTTTCCTTTGTGCAATCGAAATTTCCATTTGTAGTCCTTTCTTTCATGTACCAGAAGAGGACTCAATGCTTACAGATGGAGAGGATGAGCATTCAGTTTGGCAAACCTCACTGAACAATCATTGCTTAACACATCTTTCCAGATTAACTACGTAGAGTTTGTCTCCCTCACCCAGAAGTCCCAAGTGCTTTTTCCTTTGTTTGACTCTGAGATAATATAAGAACTTAAGTAGCCTACTGGGTTACTCATCCCTGTGTGTACATGTATGATGCACATGCAAACAAATTTCTGTCTCTTTCTCTCATTAATCTACCTTTTTTCCAGTCTAACCTATAGGGACCAACCTGGAGAGCCTACGACAGGTTGAGAAAGATATTATTTCATTCCCTCCAGTCAAAACAAAGATGAAATGCACATCTTATTGGCCAGTTTTCACCGTTCTAAGTAGAATATGAACTGAATAATACAAAAAATGGATTTACTGTGAACATAGATAATGCATATGTGAATTTTAGATAATGTTTGCATGATAATATATTGCTTCTTAAAGTATCTATATCCTTTTGGAGTTTTAAATCCTATTCCTTCTTTTCAAAATAAAAAGCTGCTATTATTTATTTTAATTCACTTGTAGGCGTAGAAGAGAACAATATATTTTTCCACCCATTCTAGGTTTATTGTTGAGGGCCCTATAACAAATATAGACTAATAAGAGAAAAGTACAGCACTATTTTATTATGTGTTATGTGATAAGAAGCTTTTATGAGGAAATAAATACCTGAAAAATGGCTAAACCTATATATTTTTTATGCTGGAGTGGACCATCATGGAGCAACATGATTGGACAACAAGATCTGATCTCTTGGTCTTTGACTGGGGCTGGGGCATAACAAGGCTTGTTGATTCTTGGTTCACAGTTTTGTCTGATCCTTGGTCTTCAGGGTAAGTATATTTCTTTCCTCCAGGTATAGGGAAGGCACTGCTCATGAGCATCTTATGAACTACCTTAAAGGAGGGTACAAATATTCTTCTTGGTTAAAAATGATCGGCTTCAGGAAAGAAGGGTAGGGCGACACCAGAGAAAACTTCTAGCTTCTGCTATTTTTGAGTATGACAGAGTGAAATATTTTTGGGGTAGTGTATCCCAAATTCTGTCATTTAATTCCAATTGCTTTTTCTCTATACAACCCATCACTACTACCAACAATCTTGGCACATGTAATAAGGATAAATGGTCTTCTAACAATGACCTGAAATAGATTTTGTATGTACATGCAGAGGCATATTTTATCTTTACATCTTTCTGTTGGTGGTAATAAAAAGAGAGAGGAAAGGGTAAGAGAGACTAGGAGGAAGTTCATATCTGAAAGTTTCTGTGTTTTATTAAGGAATCCATTACCACATCTTTCCACTAAAGTTATCATAAAATGCTTTATTATTTGATTATTTGTTTACCTTTTTAAAGTCAAGGTAATAGTTCACATTCTTAGGCTAAAATGAGTGTCTAAGTGCATAAAATTTAGATTTTTCATTTCCCTTGTTGTCTGTCCACCAACTTCCAGTGAGACAAGGCCTGAAAAACTTTGGGCAATAATATTTTTGTGAGTATGATAGCTTTCCTACATAACCCCAAATTTATGCATGGTAAGACATTAGTGGGCTAATGTACCAAAAGAGAAATAATCTTAGTATTGGAGTTATTTGCTGTCATCTTCTCTCCATTTTTCAAGATTATCTGTCACTTCTAGAAAGTACTATTTTCATTCTGGAACTCAGTAACCTCCAAGTTACCCTTTGAGTTACCCAAGCCACTTCAACTGGAGCATTCAGTCCAGCCAACCTTGTCAAGGCTCCACTAAACTGTATTGTTGCTCTACCCCTTTCAAAAATCTGTATATTAGGGGAAGGCACTCTACTAAGCTTTACTAGGGGAAAAAAGGTGAAAATGGGTAACAGACATAGGTAATTAGCTATAAAATCTAAATAGGGCATAATATTTTCAAAAAGGTTTGGCTCCTGTAGTAATGTAATATATAAATGAAATACATATTTTAGAAATAAGCACTATTTTACAGCCATTTTAATATCAGCTTGTAAGTTAATTTTAAAAATCTGATAATAAGAGTGCATATGTATGTGTTCTAATCATTTTGGTGATACCTGGGATTGGAAATATCTTTAATAGCCTAATGTTCAGATTCTCCAATATGGGAATCCCAGTATTCAAAAAAAAATGAAAAGGAAAAATATGCTGACATTCACTGTATCATCAACTGTAATAAAAAGGAAAAAAAGAACAGCAGAAAACAAAAAATCTTAAAATAGCAATGCTTGCATGAATTTTGAAGTATCAACTTGAGTAGATAGGAGCTTTATAATAGGGAGAGAAAAGATTATTTTTGGTTGTTCAAAGACGAGTTTAAGTACATACTTGATAGACATTATGCTGACTATGGTCATATTTATATTCTTATGCAATCCTTAGAACAACCATGTAAAGTAAAAATTTGTAAAGCATCACAATATATAACAAATTTTATTCATATTATATTTCCAAGTAGCATGTAGATATTTGTTCAAAAAGAGTATTCAAAGGCAATCCAGGAAAATAAAAATATATTTGTTCTGTGATGTTAGGAATTTTTTAAATTCTCTTTGATGTTCTTGAATTATTTTCATGATATGAAAAAATAGGACTAAAGAGGTATAAAACTAGTAAAAATACTTGCAAAGCCTAAAATGGTAATCAATTAGATATATACAATGACAAGACTTAAATGTCCTAGATAGCGAATAATACAAATAGAAAAGACACCTTTTGTTTTAGAGAAAATAACAGCTTAGAGAATCATGTAATAGAGACAATTTAATTTTCATTTGCAACTTGGTTGAATGTGAGTTTGATGCTGTTGTGCATTAGTTTAAATCATCTATTTAGAAAAAAGAAAAAAAAAACCTGTAAAATGTCACAGGGGATTTCTTAGAGGTAATCATTTAATTGCTTGAAAAAGAAATCAGAAATAACTCACCTCTTGTAAACATATCCTCAACTAAAGATGTTTCAGGCTTTCTAGTAACCTATTTCCTGGATTTAAGTTTTAGCCTGTACTGCAGGATTGAGTAGAAAAAAGAACACTTAGACTTTGAAATTCAAGAGAATGTCCTCTAGTTGGCATATGATAGAACTTTGGCTTTTGAAGTCAGAACTTTTCATCTCATTTGGATTCTAAACAAGGTCAATCATCACGTTCATTATATGTCAAATCCTGGCCCTGGCAATTGTCTAAGTGGAAGTCAACATGGAATTGATTTTAAAAGAATGCCAGCTATTAAAAAGTAAGAAATTCCAGGGCTGGTGCTGTGGTGTAGCCAGTTAAAGCCACCTCCTGCAGTGCCAGCATCCCATATGTACTCCAGTTTGATTCCCCACTGCTCTACTTCTGATTCAGCTCCTGGCTAATGTGCCTGGGAAAGCAGTGGAGGATGGCCCAAGTGCTTGGGACCCTGCACCCACATGGGAGACCTGGATGAAGCTCCTGGCTCCTGGCACAGGCCTGGCCAAGCCCCAGCTATTACGGCCATTTGGGATACAAACCAGCAGATGGAAGATCTGTCTCTGACTCTCTCTCTCTTCCTCTCTTTCTCTCTAACTTTCAAATAAATAAATAGATCTTTATAAAAAATAAAAAAATTCTTCCTAATAGAAAAATGAATAAAACTAAAAGCTGACTTTTACAGATTGCTTGTTTGTAGCTGAGACCAATAGAAAAGTAAACATTATCTAGTAGGTTAATAATGTATTTCCTTATCTTATTAATGACATTTCCTTTTTTTAAAGATTTATTTATTTATTTATTTGAAAGGCAGAATTGCAGAGAGAGAAGGAGAGAGACAGAGAAATCTTCTATCCGCTGGTTCACGTCCCATGGCCAGGGACTGGGTCAGGTGGAAGCAAGGAACGAGGAGCTTCTCCCATGTTTCCCACATTGGTTCAGGGGCCAAGTACTTGGGCCATCATCTGCTGCATTCCCAGATGCATTAGCACGGAGCTGGCTTGAAAGTGGAGCAGCCAGGATTGGAACTGGTGCTGATATGGGATGCCAGCGCCATAGGCGAAGGCTTAACCTTCTAGGGCACAGTGCCAGCCCCTTTGACATTTCTCTTAAAAACGTAGTCACTCATTTTCAACAAAGAAAAATTTGAAATAGCTTTTTTCCCCTTTTTGTCTGAAATAAGCAGAATCAGAATGTACTAGAATAAAAAAAATTGGAAAGACTGTAGTGTGGAGAAAATTGTCAGGGGAAAATCTGTATATCTGGACAAGGAGAGAGTAATAAGGTTAGAAATAGAGTCAAAGGCCAGTATATGTAGCAGCCTGTGAAGGGGTCACTCAAAATTTCTGGAGAGATAGGCGCTAAAAGCAAACGCTAAAGTATGTTTACATTTTTACAACTATACATGTAGAACAGCCAGAAGCCAAGTTGAACTTTGACATGGTAGAATCAAATCTTCAAGCAAGATTAAGCTGCACATTTTCTACACCCACCTGCTCTGCTAATGAGGTTGCTTCCAATGTGCTAATGAATTTACAGTGAGAAAAACTATATCAAACTGAAGTAAACAGTCATGGGAAGCAGAGCCATGAGAGTTCCCAGAAGATCCTCTTAGAAAGAAATTCTAATTGAAGTGCCAAGAAGGTTGCTCTGTGGATCTGGAACGATGGATCAAGGCTTACCTGCGATTTCAAGATGGTAGACACTCTCTAAAATAGGTTCTGTCATTGCCCTCTCTGACTGTGCCTACGTCTGCATAGTTAATAAAATCTGTATGTAAGATACACTCATGTTGTCTTACATAATCGTTTTATGAACATTACCACCTGAAAATAAAGTGTAGGCTTTACAAAATATGGCAGGCTGGATACATTTAGCAAAAACAAACACAAGTGTGAATATCCTGATCAGAGAAATTTGAATTTCTGATAAATATTAAACACTTCTTTAGTATCAATGTGGCCCATCTAATATTTAGATAAATGTTGAATTATATTTCTAATATATACATGTCACAAGTATAGTGTGAAATATGCTTATACAATGGAGAAAGTCATTGTTTATATGAGATTCAAATTTAACTGAGTATTCCTAGAAAGGAGACATGTATAAGTTGATCCATGTAATCCAGGCTCCCACCTTTCCCTTGCAATAAATGGGAGTTCAAGGATTCTCATGTTAATTTGCTTGGAGCTGGAAATTAACCAATGTCAGCTAAAATAATCCTCAAATTCTAATGGAACCTGAAAAATTTGCAAGGTTCCTCCTATAAAATGTTTCAAGTCATATTCACAGAAAACCAATCCTGAATAACATAATCCAGAATGTTGAAATCTGAAAGGATCGGAATCTCCAAAGTGTAAAATTTCAAGAACATAATACTGGAGAAAGTAATTTAAACAAGTCTTTAAAGCACACATACATTTTAAAAGGGAGATTTATTTGAGAGACATATGAAAACAAGACAGAACACTGCATGAACCAGTTTACGCTATAAAATAGGCAGTAACGCAGATGTTTTTATAAGCATAAACAATCATGTAAAATGACAAGCAAAAAAGGTATAGCAGTTATGAGTAGAGAAATCATGTTCATAAAAATAGGTCAAAAAGCAAAATATGTAACATATACAGCTATGGCTGATAATTGTGCACCCAGCTTTACCATTGCTCTTATTTGAAATACCATGATACACATACTATGTCTTTGATGAGATTAATCAAAAACATTAATGGGTTAATTGACCAAAGAGCTAAGATCTTGAGCAGTTTTATACTCATCAAATGTAGATGTGCAAAAAGGACATCTCTATATATTAAAGGTTTCAACAGTTTCACATACATGTACAATTCAGACACATGAAGTTAATATTTAGATAATATACTTACAAGGAGTGAAATTTACCAAAAAATGCATAAACCCAATTAGAACTTTCTAAAAATCTTCACATAGTTGATAATTCTAGTATTAGAAACATTAAGATGAAATACATAGAATAGAAAACTGCAAAAAATAATGCCGGCAATTTAAAATAGTGAGAAAAAAAGAAAAAGAAAAAAATAGTACGACATGCCAGAAAATACGTTACAAAGCTCATGGACAATTGTTTGGGGGTAGACCATAAGAGTTGGTAAATGTTCATGATTATAAGTTATAATTTGGAATCTTGCATCACTGTGGCTAGCTAGGTTTTTTCTTTGGTTGGTTCTTTGGTTTGTTTTTGCTTTTTTGTTTGTTTTAGATCATGATTCACCTAAAAAAAAGTTACTCAAAAGTTCATGGAAAATACATGTTATGAAAAAACTACACATGAATTTCAATATTCTTTGTACAAAAATGTGTTTTTAATTGCCTTTGTCCTTAAACTTTTGAAAGTAGCCTTGTTGATTCACATTTGTATTCTGTGTTTAAAATTCACCTGTGATTTGATACATGTTGACCTGAGGATTACCTATTACATTGTCCATCTGCTGTGCCATGCTGCTATGCTATATGCATACGGGGAATCCACTCCTCATGTGCCCACAGACAGATCACAGATTTTGCAGAAAATATACTGGTAATTGAACAGCAAACCATTAAGTGTCTTTTTATCCTACCTTGCACATAATCATTCTCACATTAGTCAATTATTTTGTTGACAAATATTGCTTCAATTCACCAGTAGTTCCTGGATTTCATCAGCTGGAAGGAATATAAATGCAACTGAATGATGCATTTTTAAACTTAAGTTTTAGGTGTTCATTCTTGTGACTAGTCAACTCATTTTAATTTTCCACAAACTGAATTGAACTGAATAGGAAAAAAAAGACTTATTTGGTAACATAAAATTCACTTTTGGAAGGATTGTTCACACCTAATTCCAAATTTGTCATTACAATTTGAGGATTCAATTGAAATCTTTTTTCTTCTGCAAATTCTACCAAATTGTCAAGTGATGGTTTAGAAAGTGTTTCCTTTTTTATATTCATTAATATATAAATAAGGAAAAAATAGAATTTTTGAATCTAAAAAGGGCATGAATTGTGTATATTTGATAAAAAACAGTGGGGAGAATTTTGAACACACCATCAATTAGCTAAAATGAGTATACACTAATTTTTCTATGCTAGATTTAGTAGCAAGTATAAAAAGTCTGTCTTTGACAGTCAAGTTCTTAATTAAGAATAGCTCACCATTTACTGTTTTGTGACACTAGGAGAAGCTCTATATGAGCTAGTGTCATTGGTTCAGAGTTGCTAAGCTTATCACAGTCTTTTTGCTCTTAGACAAAAGCTAAGAAAGACGAAGCTGAATAAAGCCACTTTATTAAGGTAAGTATGCTGTATATGTGAAGAAGCAGTAGTGCACAGTTGAATAATCTGGTGATCATCCTGTGTACAAACAAAAAGGCAGTCATAGATTCCCTGAGAATTGAGCTTTTGATCTTTCATAAATAGCTCTGTTCTCCCACTGGAAACTGGTTTTGGGAATTCAACATTCAGAATTTCAGTATTTGTGATTTTAATCATTTGGGGTTCTAATTTTTGGGATTTTAGATTTTGGGTAATTTGTTTTTTTAGGATTTCAATATTTGGTACGATTGTACTTTGAGATTATGATCAGCTTTTCAACGGAAGGCCTCTCTTCACAGCTCTGATTTGGACGACTTCTGGGGGAAGTCTTGGTATTTGTAGTTTAATAAGCACTTTAGATAAATCTGTTATAGATAATCTTCAGGCTTCACTTGAGAAAATAATCTGGCCCAAACCTCCTTTAAAAAATAAGTAAGTTCCAGACAATAAAATAATTCTATAATCTATCAATTTTATTGTATTAAATGTTAAAACAAAAAATTATAGTTCATAGTTCATTTGAAGTAATAATAAGATCATTCATTTGAAATAAGAACATTTAGGTAAGAATAAAATCATATATTTATGAAAGTTATTATATTTTCCAAAACTAACAAAATAGTTAAAATTACTTTATTATTTTTCTTTATACTTTTTCAAATTTCCTTAACATATATTTTAATAAAAAGAGTTGGTTTGGCATATCTTTTGCATTTAATTTTTTATGTTGTATTTTTCCTTGTATCTAAAGAAAACTTGGCCCTATACAGATTCATAGTTTTAAGACAGATGTATTTTAAATCCCTTTTCAGCTAATAGTGGATATTATTTTTTTTAAAAAAGCCAATGAGTAGTAACCATCATATTAACTGTACAATGAGTCTGTTTTATAATGTTTTCCAGGCAATCAAGCTTTTAGTGTAAAATGTGGAAAAATGTTAAACAACACAATATTGTTTTATGAGCCTATGCCTGGAACTTAAAAAGAATCATATGTGTAAATATTTAATGGAAACATTTTAAAACAAAGTACCTTTGAATTTTACTGGGCAAATATAACCCATGAATAAATTCTAAACATCTATGTTTGTGTGTATGTGTGTATGTGTATTTTATTCCTATTTTATGTATGTCTGTATATATATATATGTGAATATATTTTATATATATTCTGTGTGTATATGTATATGTGTGTATGTGTGCTTAATGAAAGAATTTTCTTTTCAGTTTAAGTAAACCTTAAGCTCTTTCCCAAAGCTAGTTTCTTTGTTTCCCTTTTTTTTTTTTTTTTTAATTTTACTTTAATAGGCACAGAGTTAGACAACAAAGACAGAGAATCCCCATCTGTTGGCTCGCTCTACAGATGCCAACAGCATGGGCTGGCTGGGCCCAAACCTGGGAGTAGCCAGGAAGTCAATCCATGTTTCCCACATAGTTACTAGGAATCCAATCATTTGAGTCATTTCCATGCCTTTAGGGTCCATGCTAGTAGGAGACTGGACTCAGGAGCCAGACTCAGGAATTGAACCCTGGTACTCCAGTGTGGGCTGCACGCATCCCATAAACCAGCTGGAGTCTAAATTGCTACACCAAATGCCTAACCTGCTAAATTCTATTCGAATATGAGATAATAAGCCTGATAAATAAAAAACAGTAATTTTAATTCTTTTTATTTTATGCCAAAATTCTGAATGAGCCTTGAACTTGTATGATGTCTCTGCTCCACTATTTTTCAATAAAAAAAAATTAAAATACAGGTATTGAAAAAAACTACAGAAAATAATACCTGTTCATGAAATTATTTTTCAGATTTATTTTACTCTGCTGTTCCCATAACACTACTACAAAATACTGATGACTAGACATCCATGTTGTCTTTGTACCCTGGGAGAAATGTGACCGACAGAGAGAGGGAAAAAAAAATCTTAAAATCACTCAGAATTAGTTCTGGTAAATAATTATGTACTCCCCCGACCCCGCTTCCTAGTCTATTGTCTATTAGAGAGGGGAAGAAAGACAGCTGAAGGCAAATTTGTCACTAAGAACTTTCTGAAAGTTCTGTGCAACGCTCAAGACAGCCTCTTTCTCATTTAGGGCTCGTTTTCTATCTGTCTGCTACATTTTGTCCTTATTTCTTCTCTCCTCTTTTGTCTTTTTCTGCCATCCTTGTGCTTCATGTTTGAAGTGTGTTCATTTATTTTCCTTGAGCTCTCTGCAGCCTTTGTTCAGATTCAGCTGTAAAATTCCATTGTAATGGGAGTTTCTACCGTCTACCCACACAGGCACATATGGGGTGTCATTAAGGATTATACGCAGAAAGCAAGTGACATGTGACTCACAGTCACCATCATGATAACTTCCTTTAGGACACCTATGCATGCTGCGTGTGCCAGCAAAATAATCTGGGTCCTCAAAATTATGCACAAACTGTTTCAGTGTACTAGTCTGAAAATTTATATATTTAATTTTAAATAATCACTACTTTCATATTATATATAATCAGAAAGTCCAGAAAGCATTATAACTATAAGAACACATTTAGGGGATCAAAAATATCATGGATGGGTAGTATAGTATGTGAATATACGTATGTGTGTAACAGTCTTACCCTTTATGTCAGCATTGAACAAAGAATAACCACTTTCTCACAAACTTGATTTAGGTTTTCACATAAAGATGTCAGAAAAGTAGCATATTTAAGTAGTTCAAGGAAAATATGGATTGAGATCTTGGTTTAGGCTGGCGCCGCGGCTCAATAGGCTAATCCTCTGCCTGCGGCACTAGCACACCGGGTTCTAGTCCCAGTTGGGGCGCCGGATTCTTTTCCCTTTGCCCCTCTTTCAGGCCAGCTCTCTGCTGTGGCCAGGGAGTGCAGTGGAGGATGGCCCAAGTCCTTGGGCCCTGCACCCGCATGGGAGACCGGGAGAAGCACCTGGCTCCTGGCTTCGGATCAGCGCGGTGCGCCGGCCATAGTGCACCAGCCACAGCGGCCATTGGAGAGTGAACCAACGGCAAAAGGAAGACCTTTCTCTCTGTCTCTCTCTCTCTCACTGTCCACTCTGCCTGTCAAAAAAATAAAAAAAGGAAATCTTGGTTTATAATTTTTCAAATTATTGTTTAGAGTAATCATATGTATTCCTAAGAGAGTGTTAATTTGTACGAACTTTATGGACAGCTGTTTGGCAATACATATTAAGAATTTTTTAGATCTTTTTTTACTCAAATCTACTTGCTACAACTTTTCCTAAGGCAGGATAATTTACCCTTTATTAAAAGATAAGAGGCAAATACAATTTCTATATGAGGATATTCATTGTAGCTTTTTAATTGCAGAAAAATGAATAATTGAAAACAATCTAATATCCAACAAAAAAGAATATTTTAGCTAAATCATGGGATTTCTAGGGGTTATTATGTTACCAATAAACATCAAACTTTCAAGGATAGCTAAGACAAAATAGATGTGTATATATACAAATCTGTTCCATATTTATATTTATATATGTTTAATGAAAATACACATTATTTAATATATATTTTCATAATCAGTTTTGGGAGTATGGGCATAATTTTGTATGGGAAAATAATGAGGAAATACCAAAGCACTAATAATTGGTATCTCTGTGTAGTGAGATTTTGGGTAACTGAAAACTTCATAGGAGAGGTCTTTGAAACGTTCATGGAAAACGCATATTGTGCAAAAACTATACATGGATTTCAAAAGTTTTTTGCACACACATAAACATCTTTTAATTCCATTTTCCACGCATTTTTTATGTACCCTCATACATTTCCATATTCTACTATTGTTAGTAATGAAAAGGTAAAATTACACAAAAAATATCCTCATATTTCCAGCATTTATATTTTCAAAAACCATTGCAAGCTTTTAACAGTGACTTTTGGTCTCAATGTATTTAGCAAATGAGCTTGGATGCTAAAACCACTTTCAAAGTTACCCTTTCGCCTGCATCCCTGGGGGCTCATAAATGTGATAAACACCTTTGGCCAAAGCTTACAGGTCAGCACCATTTTCAGCAAAATCAAGTAATCCTATTACTTTTGTTTTTTATGTGTATGAACAGAGACCGCTCCAACCGTACATTGTGACGCCCCAGGATGTCTCCTGGTTGTCCCACTTCATACTGGACTTGGACCTTTAAGTGAGCCCAGGTATGTTTTAATAACCTTGGAACTGGGGACTCTTTTCCACCATTCCCATACCCAGCCAGTTGCTGTATTTCTTGGCAGAGGCAAGCTTATTTCTAAGGAAAGAGAAATATTTCCATTCTTTAATAAGTCATTCCAAGTTTCCTGTGATGTTATAAATAATCGGGCAAACAGCCGGCTTTATTCTGCTTAATTTGATATGGCAGATTTGAAATGTCGAAAAGTTCACTCTCAACATAAGCCATGCAACTGGACTCTGACCAATACTCTCATTCCTGATGGGATAAACTTTATCATCAAGCTCACTCAGGAAGGCAGCTGAGACCCTGCCTGCCTTCCCAGGCGCTGACTGATAGAGAGGTCTGAGCTGGCCGCGCATGCTGTGAGCATGAGGTCAGCCCTTCCTGGGTTTTCTCTGGGGGGACAGGCAACCAGCCTGACAAACTTAGCTAATATACCTGTCATTCAAGGGTGGGGAGAAGGAGACTAGAAAAACAAAGCTGAAATTAATGTGTGAGTAATTGGAAGAAGAAGCATTAAATATCATTTCAGGGTAAACATTTCGATAAAGGAGACATATTTTAGTCTCTCCATAACACTCTGTGTCAAATGTTCTTCCATGACCAAGTTCAAGGGTTGATTTATATTTTGGAAGTCCACAGAGAACTGAATTCTGGGCGTAGAAATGAAGGTCACCTGACAATGGTGATGAAAGATAAAACTACCATAAATTCAGATGCTTGGCTGAGATTTTTAAATCTGTTGAAAGAGCTTAAAGGGCATTTCGCCAATTAGTCTGATTTTTAATAGGATGTTTGTGTTGTTTCAGTTCTTTGCCTTGTATTTATAAATCAAACATCCTCTGATGAAATAGTTCAAGTGTGGTTTACATTGATTCCTAAAAGTTATTGAAGGAGGAAAAAATTTAATTGTGATGCTTGATTTAATGAGTTTGAATATTAAGCAATTTCCTTTAATAATACAATTGTTCAAAGTAAACTGTTCATAGCTCATCTGGTATTATTTTTTGAATTTGTATTTCATCCAAATCAGATCTCTTTTTCTTTCCAGTTTGTTATTATTCTTTAGGCTGTTCATGTTCCAGTTAAGATCAACGAAAGAAGGGTTTTTCTGGTGATAAACGTGTCGAGCTGATTAAGACTAGCTAAAACCAAATGTAAGCTGCGAGATCAGGTTTCGAATTCTGACAATGTTTAAAATATATTGGCTTGCAATTTTTTTAAAGAGGCAAAAAGCAAAAAACACAAAACAGGATTCATAGTTTGTAAAAATACAAACGAGCTTGTGTTTCCATGTGGCCACTTGAATATTAATTCTGATTAATGAATATGACTTTTTCTTTAAGGACTAGACTGTAAGTATTGTGTGAGAATTCTGCATATGCAGAGGAAAAACACACAGAAGCCTTGCACACAGCTAGTGACAGGCAGCGAATGCCTTAGGCCGAAGGGCTCCCGGATTCCCTCCGTTCAGCCCTAATGCCCACGGGTTGCCTCCTTCACAGGATGACTCTGAACTCTCATCATTCCTATTCCTTTCCAGGTGGAAACACCACCACCATGTATTTCAAACTGCATTCATTAGGCAGCTGTCGCATCTTCACTTAATTTTCTTTCTTGTTTATTTTTTAATTCATCTAATCTCCCTGTGGATATGTTGATGGTTAAGTAGTACATTAGTAGTACTACATGTAGTAGTACTTATGTAGTAGTATATAAGTAGTACTACAAAATGGATAGCTGAAAATATCAGAAATTTACTGTCTCACCATATTGGAGGTTGAAATCAAGATGTCGTCGGAGGGCCGCCGCTGTGGCATAATGGATCAAGTCGCTGCCTGCAGTGCCTGCATCCCATGTATGCTGATTCAAGCCCAGCCACTCCATTTCTGATCCAGCTCTCTGCTATGGCCTGAGAAAACAGTAGAATATGGCCGGAGTCCTTGAGCCCCTGCACCAACAGGGAGACCCAGGAGAGGCTCCTAGCTTCTGGCTTAAGATTGGCCCAGCTCCAGCTGTTGCAGCCAATGGGAAGTGGACCAGTGTACAGAAGACCTCTCTCTCTCTCTCTCTCTCTCCCCGCCCCCTGCTTCTCAAATAAATAAATAAATCTTTTAAATAAAAGATATTTTCAGGGCTATGCTCCATCTGAAGCCTGTAGGAGAATGCTTCCTTGCCTCTTCCAAGCTCCTGAGGTGTTAGTGGAAACCCTGTGGCATTCTTTGGTTTGCAACTGTATAGTTCCATTACTGCCTTCACTGTCATATGACATTCTCCCTGTAGCTCTGTCTTCACATGGAAATATTCTTGTAAGGACAGTGGTCATACTGAGTTAGAGGCCCAGTTGGATTAGGTTCATACTCTAATATTATCTCATGTTAACTAATTATGTGTACAATGACCCAATTTCCAAATAGGATCATATTCTGTCTTGGGGAAGTAGGGATCACAATTCAACCCATAAAAGTTATTGAATAAGCAATATATATAATTCTATCTCTAATTTTGCCCTATACTGAGTAGAATATATATATATATGATGTTGCTTTATAATAACTATACATTGAGTTCATTTTTTATGTAAGTTAAGCAACAAATTGTCAAAAGTCAATGTGAACAGTCACAAGGATATTGAACCCCACAGAATATTTAATTCTGAAATTTCTGTCTATATAATTTTGTTTTTTTTAACTAATAGTAAGATAGGAAAAAAAAAACCTGATATAATATTCTCAGGTTGAGACACCCTTGTTTAATAAAGTCAATATAGAGTTTAATTGGCTATGTTTTCTTAAAAGGCTTATTTATTTATTTAGAAAGTCATAATTACAGAATGAGAGTGTGTGTGTGTGTGAGAGAGAGAGAGAGAGAGAGAGAGAGATCTTAAATCTGTTGGTTCATTCTCCAAATGGCTGCAACAGCTGGGACTGGGTCAGGCCTAAGCCAGGAGCCAGGAACTTCTCCTCAGTCTCTCACACAGCGGCAGGGACCCAAGCACTTGGGCCATCCTCCACTGCTTTCCCATACATATTAGCAAGGAGTTGGATCCGAAGTGGAGCAGCCAGGACTATAACTGGTGCTCTTTTGGATGCTGGCATTGTAGCTGGTGGTTTAACCTGCTACTCCACAATTCTATCCCCTAATTGGCTATATTTTACTGAAATATTACCGAGAGACATTTCTTACCCAAACAATCCTATGACAGATAAGGACAATCATAATAAAGATGCCAGAATGTTACTTTGGAGCAAGTGAGATCATTATGCAATTATGTTACTGAGGAAGACAAAAGACAGAATACATTTTGTACTATGAAATGGTGTACTCTATGCTTTCAGAATTCAATTTTTTCCTCTCATTTCTTCTCAGGAAATCCACTGGATTAACAGTAGGCTATGATTTTCTGCTATACTAAACATGCAGAATTTGCTTAAAATGCTCAAATCTTCAGAGATAAGTCTACGATGTTCTAAACAACTTTTGGCAATAAAAATGGATAAAATAATTTATTCCATTAGAATTAAAAATAAATCCCAAATAAGTCATAGAAATTTTTACTTTCTGAAGGCATTCAATTTTTTCCATAATTTATTAACTCTTTATTCAAGTTATTGTTTGCTACTGAGTTACATCAAAAGATACACTTAATTTCCATAAATTATGATTTCATGTATACCTGAATAGAACTAATTTTTCAAGTAGCCTGTGATAAGTGCTATACTCAAAATACAAAAGTAGGGGCCGGCGCCGCAGCTCAATAGGCTAATCCTCCACCTAGTGGCACCGGCACACCGGGTTCTAGTCTCGGTCGGGGCGCCAGATTCTGTCCTGGTTGCCCCTCTTCCAGGCCAGCTCTCTACTGTGGCCCGGAAAGGCAGTGGAGGATGGCCCAAGTACTTGGGCCCTGCACCCCATGGGAAACCAGGAGAAGCACCTGGCTCCTGCCTTCAGATAGGCGCGGTGCGCCGGCCGCAGTGCGCCAGCTGTGGCGGCCATTGGAGGGTGAACCAACGGCGAAGGAAGACCTTTCTCTCTGTCTCTCTCTTCTCTCTCTCTCACTGTCCACTCTGCCTGTCAAAATAAATAAATAAATAAATAAATAAATAAAAATCATTTAAAAAATATAAAAGTAGGAATGCTGAATAAAGGTCAATAAAGTTTGTAATTTATGGCTCAGACAACCAGAGGTACAACAGCTAGCTTGGTGTGTGTGCACACGCACATGTTTATTCCTTCTTCATGGTAGCTGTTCAGTGTGGTTCAGCTGAGATGGTGTAGTCTACTCTACGTAGCCACTTAGGGAGCCCTTGCTTCAGTACTTCCGTTACCATCCCTGCACAAACTAAAAAATGGCAAATCACTCACTCAATGGCTTTTCAAGCTTCCATCCAAAAGGACCTGCATCATTGTTGTCACTTCTTCCCAAATTCTCTGATCAAATCAACTATTGCTGCCATGACAAAATGCAAAGTGGGGAATCTTGAGGTAGCAGAGGTATGGGCAGTACAACTATAAAGTTGAAGAACAATGGGACCTTTGCCTCCATTAAAGTAGCTGTTGACCCTTGAAAGATGAAGATAGTATTTCAGCACGTGGAAATTGTGCCAGGGTCACAACACTCAAAATAATGGAAAAAAAAAAAAACTGGGAAATTGTTGCTAAAATTTTTGTAAGTGGCAGGTGTTTATATGTGACCAAATGTAAAGTATGAGGATAAGTGCTGTGGGAACAAAATGTGGCAAAAGTAAATTGTCACTAGCAAGGATCTTCTGTTAATTTGACTCTGAGACTGAAAATAGGTGCAAAAACTTTATTTGGCTAACTCTTATGGCTTTCTTGGATAGCATACAGTCCTACAAAATTCAGACTAATAATTATCAAAGCCTAATAGAGGCGCTGCTATAAATAGATTCTGCAGCTATAATTAGAGCTTCTAATCCATTGACTTTATAAGAAGGGGGGAGTGGATTTTCCTAGATAACCAAACTGAATGAGTTGAAAGATTTTAAAATTAAGTCTGGGGTTTCTCATAAAGGTAAAAAATTCAACCAATTCAGCCTACAGACAATGACTCTGGGACAATAGGGATCTAGCCAGCCCATGATCTACCTTTCTGGGCTGCCTACCCTGTGATACCTTCTAGCTTTTTGTCCAGCTCCTGCATTTTCTTAATTGAATCTGTTATAATAAATTTCTTCTTATTTGTAGCTCCTACTGGTTTCATTTCTTAGGTTGGACACTAATTGATATGGAAGTGATCATAGGAAGTACTTGGCGTAGTAAATAAATGGAGAAAATGATGCAACCCCAAAATCTATTTTTAATGAATAAGATTTTGTCATTGGCAGCTTAGTTTGATTCCCTTGGATACCTTCTGAAAGGCTATGTAGAATATTCCTTCAAACCCCTGTATGAATGATGGAGAAAGCTGAGGTACTTACCCATTAACTCAAGTTCCTCTGTATCTGAGGCATCTGTCCTCCTTACTGGACTTCTGCTCTCATTTCCTGTGAGCATAGAACCTCTGCAGGAAGAAGAGGGAAAATGCCAAGAGAAACCTGAAAAGATGTGATAGATGTGTGTGGATAGAATCTGACCGAAGTCTGTGTAACAGATTTGGCTTCTATTTTATGGTTACTGGGAAGACATGGACACTTTTTTAGAAAGAGTAAAATGTGTGATTTAATTAACACAAAATGGGAGCTTAATAGGGGAAGCTGGGTATGGTTCATTTATTGTGACAAATATGAGAAGTTAATAGGGAAAAAGGAATGGATGTGTATAAGGGAACTCTGTGTATTACTATCATACAATTGTTGCTCTGTAAATTTAAAACATTCTAAAATAAAATTAAAAAATAAGAAAAAATCAGACACTGAAAGTAAGTGAATAAATATGAGCAAAGTACAATTTTAATACTTCCAGAAATTTCTGATGCATAAAATCTATTGCAATGAAATTTCACAAGCTTTACAAGAAACTTGCATGCCTGCTGATGGAGGAAGGAGTTAACGCTGTGAGGATTATATAGAGGATAAGGAAAAATATTTACTATACAATCTTGAGGAAGAAGACAGCTGGATGATCCCTGTCAATGGGGACCTGGACAAAGTGAAAAACTATGTAAAAGGGGAAAATCTGCATAAAAATGCAGAGAATTGCATAGGAAACCAGATCAAAATCCTTTAATGTGCTTAAACATAACTGTGAACAGAGAAGACTGAGGAGTTAGGAAGGGGCATGGCTTTGGAGTGGACTTAAGAAAAAAAGATCTTAACTTTCCTTCCATCGTCTGCAGAGAAAATCCCATGCTTTGCTGCTTGGCTTGGAGCTGAGTCCTACCTCAATAAATGTGCTATTTTTATTCCACGTTCTCTGCTTTTCATTTTTTGTTTGGTACTTGGAAAACCAAACAATTCACCACTGTATCTGAGCTCCCTCATTCTCTTGGTCTTTTTTCACATGCCACGGTGGCCAAATCAATTTGACACCAAAAAGCACTTACCTGCGAAAAGCAGGAGGGAGAAACTGGAGCCTAGGTATAACATTGCTGTTCAAAATCCAAGCAGGAGGCTGCCGCATCCTGGACGCAGGCACAGGCTTAGTGACCAGTTTCCTGAAAAATTAAGAAATACAAATTTTGAAAACATGGTGTTTCATTTTCTCTGCAGCCTGATCTAATTATTACCAGCAGGTACAGTTGGCCAATAATCATGTCTCTTTCCTCTTGGCCTTTACATAAAAAGCATCAGTCTTTCCTTTGTTTTCTTTATTTTTCTCTGAATACTGGGGAAGTATTCCATGCCAGCTCCTCCTCATACCTTCTTTTCTATTTTATAAGCTTTGATTCACCTGTAAAACACATTTTTATAAAAGCCAGAGAAATAACTGGCCATAAAAAGCCCACATGCCTGATCGTGGTCCCTGTTGTTAGCAATCCAGAAAAGGCCTCCCGCTCGCAGCAGGCATCGCTTGGCAGCTCCTGTCTCCACTTTGTTTCTTCTCCAACTGTTGTGCTCACAAGCCTGGCAGGGGCAGAACAGTCGAATACATTTTTTTTTTTCATAATCACTTGACAGTGTTTTCTTAAAGCCTCCCAGTTTTACCAACAAAGTAATGGCTACAGCAGATTCATCTTGACAACTACAGGATGGATGCATGTTGTGTCTGAAGGGTTCGGAGAAAGCAGAAGAAGTAAAGAGATAGGCAAATGAACCCCCACACAGTCATAGGTCTTTTAAATCTGCACAGGCCACCTTTTTTTAAAATTTTATTTTTATCTTTTTTGCTATGTCCAGGAAAAGAAGTGGTGAAAATGTATAGCCAGCATGTATTACCTTTCTAGGTTTCACTAGAAAATCTCAAATGCACGTCCTTAACATTTATCTCTACAGACAAAATGCCAAACCCTTTAGAAAACTTAGGGGAAAAAAAAAACTTACTGTATGGTAATGATTATTACAAAACATTAGTCCTCCCAAACTTTTTTTTTGAAAGATTTATTTATTTATTTGAAAGTAAGTTACACAGAGAAAAAAAGAGAGGCAGAGAGAGAGGCAGAGAGAGAAAGAGGGAGAGGTATTCTATCCACTGGTTCACTCCCCAATTGTCTGCAATGGCTGGAGCTGTGCTGATCCAAAGCCAGGAGCCAAGAGCTTCTTATCAGTCTCCTGGGCGGGTGCAGGGGCCCAAGGACTTAGGCCATCTTTTACTGCTTTCCCAGGCCACAGCAGAGAGCTTGATCGGAAGTGGAGCAGCCAGGACACGAACCAGCGCCCATGTGGGATGCCGGCACTGCACGCGGTGGCTAAAACTGCTACTCCTCAGTGCCGGCTCCCACTCCCAAACTTTTGTAATGTTGATATTTGCTCTGTATCTCATACTTTAACAGTAAAATATGTGGCCATTTATGAGTAGTTTGATACTATTGACATTTCAGGGAAATTATACGAACGACTCTGAGTCTTTTTTTTTTTTTTTTTCATTTAATGTCTTCATTTTTTTTTTTTTGTATTTGTTTTGTTATTGTTGTTGTTTTTTTTTTTTTTTTAACTTTTATTTAATGCATATAAATTTCCAAAGTACGACTTATGGATTACAATGGCTTTCCCCCCATACCGTCCCTCCCACCCACAACCCTCCCCTTTCCCACTCATTCTCCCCTTCCATTCACATCAAGATTCATTTTCGATTATCTTAATATACAGAAGATCAGCTTAGTATACATTAAGTATAGATTTCAACAGTTTGCTCCCACACAGAAACATAAAGTGAAAAATAATAGATGATTTTTTAAAATGATGATGAAATCAGAGCAGACCTATTGTCATGTTTAATCCCAGTGAGAGTCAAGTTGGGAATTGATAATTTCTTTCTTTTTTTTTTTTTTTTTACAGAGGATCAGTTTAGTATGCATTAAGTAAGGATTTCAACAGTTTGCACCCCCATAGAAACACAAAGTGAAATATATTGTTTGAGTACTCGTTATAGCATTAAATCCCAATGCACAGCACATTAAGGATAGAGATCCTACATGAGGAGTAAGTGCACAGTGACTCCTGTTGCTGACTTTACCAATTGACACTCCTGTCTATGGCATCAGCAATCCCCCTATGCTCCAGTCATGAGTTTCCAAGGCTATGGAAGCCCTCTGAGTTCTCCGACTCTTATCTTGTTTAGACAAGGTCATAGTCAAAGTGGAGGTTCTCTCCTCCCTTCAGAGAAAGGTACCTCCTTCTTTGATGGCCTGTTCTTTCCACTGGGATCTCACTCGCAGAGATCTTTTGCCAGAGTGTCTTGGCTTTCCATGCCTGAAATACTCTCATGAGCTTTTCAGCCAGCTCCGAATGCCTTTAGGGCTGATTCTGAGGCCAGAGTGCTATTTAGGACATCTGCCATTCTATGAGTCTGCTGAGTATCTCACTTCCCATGTTGGATCACTCTCCCCTTTATTTACTCCATCAGTTAGCGTTAGCAGGTACTAGACTTGTCTATGTGCTCCCTTTGACTCCCAGTCCCTTCACCATGACCAACTGTGAACTGAAACTGATCACCTGGAACAGTGAGATGGCATTGGTACATGCCACCTCGATGGGATTGAATTGGAATCCCCTGGTATGCTTCCAACTCCACCACTTGGGGCAAGTCAGCCTGAGCATGTCCCAAATTATACATCTCTTCCCTCTCCCATTCCCACCACCATGTTCAACAGGGATCACATTTCAGTTAATTTTCAACACTTAAGAATAACTGTGCATCAATTACAGATCTAAACCAGTCATATTAAGTAGAACAGATAAAAAAACTACTAAGAGGTATAATGTATTTAGTTGTTCATTAACAGTCAGGGCTATGCTGATCAAGCCACCATTTCCCATAGTGTCCACCTCACTCCAACAGGTTTCCCTCTTGGTGTTCAGTCAGTCGTCACCGATCAGGGAGAACATATGGTATTTGTCCCTTTGGGACTGGCTTATTTCACTCAGCATGATGTGTTCCAGATTCCTCCATTTTGTTGCAAATGACTGGATTTCGTTGTTTCTTACTGCGGTATAGTATTCTAAAGAGTACATATCCCATAATTTCTTTATCCAGTCTATCGTTGATGGGCATTTAGGTTGGTTCCAGGTCTTAGCTATTGTGAATTGAGCTGCAATAAACATTAGGGTGCAGACCGCTTTTTTATTTGCCAATTTAAATTCCTTTGGGTAAATTCCAAGGAGTGGGATGGCTGGGTCGAACGGTAGGGTTATCTTCAGGTTTCTGAGGAATCTCCAGACTGACTTCCATAGTGGCTTGACCAGTTTGCATTCCCACCAACAGTGGGTTAGTGTCCCTTTTTCCCCACATCCTCGCCAGCATCTGTTGATGGTAGATTTCTGCATGTGAGCCATTCTAACCGGGGTGAGGTGAAACCTCATTGTGGTTTTGATTTGCATTTCCCTGATTGCCAATGACCTTGAACATTTTTTCATGTGCCTGTTGGCCATTTGGATTTCCTCTTTTGAAAAATGTCTATTGAGGTCCTTGGCCCATCTCTTAAGTGGGTTGTTGGTTTTGTTTTTGTGGAGTTTCTTGATCTCTTTGTAGATTCTGGTTATTAACCCTTTGTCTGTTGCATAGTTTGCAAATATTTTTTCCCATTCTGTCGGTTGTCTTTTCACTCTCCTGACTGTTTCTTTTGCAGTACAGAAACTTCTCAATTTGATGCAATCCCAATAGTTGATTTTGGCTTTGACTGCCTGTGCCTCCCGGGTCTTTTCCAGAAATTCTTTGCCTGTGCCAATATCTTGAAGGGTTTCTCCAATGTTCTCTAGTAACTTGATGGTGTCAGGTCGTAGATTTAGGTCTTTAATCCATGTGGAGTGGATTTTTGTGTAAGGTGTAAGGTAGGGGTCTTGCTTCATGATTCTGCACGTGGAAATCCAATTTTCCCAGCACCATTTATTGAATAGACTGTCCTTGCTCCAGGAATTAGTTTTAGATCCTTGATCAAATATAAGTTGGCTGTAGATGTTTGGGTTGATTTCTGGTGTTTCAATTCTGTTCCATTGGTCTATCCATCTGTTTCTGTACCAGTACCATGTTGTTTTAATTACAACTGCCCTGTAGTATGTCCTGAAATCTGGTATTGTGATGCCTCCGGCTTTGTTTTTGTTGTACAAGATTGCTTTAGCTATTCGAGGTCTCTTGTGCCTCCATATAAATTTCAGCACCATTTTTTCCAGATCTGAGAAGAAGGTCTTCGGTATCTTGATTGGTATTGCATTGAATCTGTAAATTGCTTTTGGGAGAATGGACATTTTGATGATATTGATTCTTCCAATCCATGAGCATGGAAGATTTTTCCATTTTTTGGTATCCTCTTCTATTTCTTTCTTTAAGGTTTTGTAATTTTCATCGTAGAGATCTTTAACGTCTTTGGTTAAGTTTATTCCAAGGTATTTGATTGTTTTTGTAGCTATTGTGAATGGGATTGATCTTAGAAGTTCTTCCTCAGCCATGGCATTGTCTGTGTATACAAAGGCTGTTGATTTTTGTGCATTGATTTTATACCCTGCTACTTTGCCAAACTCTTCTATGAGTTCCAATAGTCTCTTAGTAGAGTTCTTTGGGTCCCCTAAATACAGAATCATGTCATCTGCAAAGAGGGATAGTTTGAGTTCTTCCTTCCCAATTTGTATCCCTTTAATTTCTTTTTCTTGCCTAATAGCTCTTGCTAGAACCTCCAGAACTATATTGAATAGCAGTGGTGAGAGTGGGCATCCCTGTCTGGTTCCAGATCTCAGTGGAAATGCTTCCAACTTTTCCCCATTCAATAGGATGTTGGCTGTGGGTTTTTCATAGATTGCTTTGATTGTATTGAGGAATGTTCCTTCCAAACCCAGTTTGCTTAGAGTTTTCATCATGAACGGGTGTTGTATTTTATCAAATGCTTTCTCGGCATCTATTGAGATAATCATATGGTTTTTCTTCTGCAGTCTGTTAATGTGGTGTATCACATTGATTGTCTTGCGCACATTAAACCATCCCTGCATACCAGGGATAAATCCCACTTGGTCTGGGTGGATGATCTTTCTGATGTGTTGTTGCATTCTATTGGCGAGAATTTTATTGAGGATTTTTGCATCTATGTTCATCAGGGATATTGGTCTGTAATTCTCTTTCAGTGCTGCATCTTTTTCCTGCTTAGGAATTAAGGTGATGCTGGCTTCATAGAAAGAATTTGGGAGGACTCCCTCTTCTTCGATTGTTCTGAATAGTTTGAGAAGAATTGGAGTTAGTTCTTCTTTAAACGTCTGGTAGAATTCAGCAGTGAATCCATCTGGTCCTGGGCTTTTCTTTGTTGGAAGGGCCTTTATTACTGTTTCAATTTCTGTCTCAGTTATGGGTCTGTTTAGGTTTTCGATGTCTTCCTGGTTCAATTTAGGCAGGTTGCATGTGTCCAGGAATCTATCCATTTCTGATAGGTTTCCCTGTTTGCTGGCATACAAGTCTTTGTAGTAATTTCTGATGATTCTTTTTATTTCTGTGGTGTCTGTTGTTACATTTCCTTTTTCATCTCTGATTTTATTGATTTGGGTCTTTTCTCTTCTTTTTTTAGTTAGTTGGGCCAATGGGGTGTCAATTTTGTTTATTTTTTCAAAAAACCAGCTCTTCGTTTGGCTGATTTTTTGCAATGTTTTTCTTGATTCAATCCTGTTAATTTCTTCTCTGATTTTAATTATTTCTCTTCTCCTACTAGATTTGGGTCTGGTTTGCTGTAGGTTTTCTAGATCCTTGAGGTGAATTGAAAGCTCATCTATTTGGTGTCTTTCCAATTTATTGATGTAGGCACCTATTGATATAAACTTTCCTCTTAACACTGCTTTTGCTGTGTCCCATAAGTTTTGGTATGTTGTGCTGTTATCCTCATTTACTTCCAGAAAGTTTTTGATTTCTCTTTTGATTTCTTCTTTGACCCATTGTTCATTCAGGAGCATGTTGTTCAATCTCCATGTGTTTGCGTATGCTCTAGGGATTCCTGAGTTGCTGATTTCCAACTTCATTCCTTTATGGTCTGAGAAGCTGCATGGTATGATTCTAATTCTTTTGAATTTGCTGAGGCTTGCTTTATGGCCTAGTATGTGGTCAATCCTAGAGAAGCTTCCATGTACTGCTGAGAAGAATGTAAAATCTTTAGCTGTAGGATTGAAAGTTCTGTATATATCTGTTAGATCCGTTTGGGCTATAGTGTCGTTTAAATCTACTGTATCCTTGTTGATCTTCTGACCGGATGATCTGTCTATTTCTGAGAGTGGAGTATTGAAGTCCCCCAGTACTACTGTATTGGGGTCTAAGTCTCCCTTTAAGTCCGTTAATAAATCTTTTAGATAAACTGGTGCCCTGTAGTTAGGTGCATATACATTGATAATTGTTATATCTTCCTGTTGAATTGATCCCTTAATCATGGTATAGTGTCCCTCTTTGTCTCTCTTAACAGTTTTTGTGGTAAAGTTTATGTTGTCCGATATTAAGATGGCTACGCCGGCTCTTTTTTCATTTCTGTTGGCATGGTATATCTTTTTCCAGCCTTTCACTTTCAGTCTGTATGGATCTTTGTTGGAAAGATGTGTTTCTTGTAAGCAGCAAATAGATGGGTTTTGTTCCTTAACCCAATCAGCCAATTGGTGTCTTTTAACTGGACAGTTCAGGCCATTCACGTTCAAAGTGACTAATGATAAGTGGTAACTTTGACCTGCCATTTGCCAAAGATAAGTTCTAATATATGCTTTGAATTCCCTGTGATCTTTTGCTGTGAGGTTTCCTTCCTTGGTTTCCTTCCTTTACCTTCTTTCATATTGATGACCGTGTTTCTGTGTTTCTGTGTGTAACACATCTTTAAGCATCTTTTGCAGGACTGGACGAGTGGCAACAAATTCTTTCAATTTCTGTTTCCAATGAAAAGTCTTTATTTCACCTTCATTCACAAATGATAGCTTTGCAGGATATAATATTCTGGGCTGGCAGTTGTTCTCTCTTAGTACCTGGGCTATATCTCGCCATTCCCTCCTAGCTTTTAGAGTTTCTGATGAGAAGTCAGCTGTGAGTCTGATTGGAGATCCTCTGAGAGTAATCTGACGTTTCTCTCTTGCACATTTTAGGATCTTTTCTTTATGTTTCACTGTGGAGAGTTTAATTACAATGTGTCGTGGTGAGGATCTCTTTTGGTCATGTTTATTAGGGGTTCTGTGGGCTTCCTGTACTAGGATTTCTCTGTCCTTCTCCAAACCTGGGAAATTTTCTGCTAATATCTCACTAAAAAGGCCTTCTAATCCTTTCTCCCTCTCCATGCCTTCAGGAACTCCTAGAACCCGAATGTTGGGTTTTTTAATAGTATCCTGAAGATTCCCGACAATATGTTTCAGATTTCTAATTTCCTCTTCTTTTCTTTGGTCTGACTGTATCCTTTCCTGTTCTCTGTCTTCTAAGTCCGATATTCTCTCTTCTGCTTCACCCATTCTGTTTGTAAGGCTCTCTATTGTGTTTTTCATTTGATCTATTGAATTCTTCACTTCAGTCACTATCACAGTTTCCTGTTGTACTAGTTGTTTCGTTTCATTTTGATTCCTCCTTAATATTTCATTTTCACGAGAGAGATTTTCTATCTTGTCCAGTAAGGATTTGTGTAGTTCCAGAATTTGTTTTTGAGAACTTCTTAATGTTCTTATCAATTTTTTGAGATCTGCTTCTTGCATTTCTTCTATGTCATCATCTTCATAATCTTGAATTGGGGTGTCTTTTTCATTTGAGGGCTTCATGGTGACTTCCTTGTTTTTATTACCTCGGTTTTTGCGTTTGTTATTTGGCATATTGGAGATATTTGGTTTCTTCACTGTGGTGCTTTTTCTTGTTATACTATGACTCTAGATTAAGTGGACTATCTGTTTTTGATGGAGCCTTAGGGCTTGAGATGGGTGTGGCCTGAGAGCTCTGTTTGGTGTGCCAAAGGTGACACTCCCAGGTTAGGCGTGGTAAATCTCTCTCTCTCTCTCTTTTTTTTTTTTTTTGATTCAAAAGGGAAGTAATTCCGCACAGCTGAATGAAGTTGGAGGTAGTTAGCAGGCAAATGATATACCCACAGGAGCCAGAGATCGGAAGCTCTTTCCCAAGATCCCCACAGGGAATCTGTTCGGCCCTCAGAGTGGGCTCAAATTCTCCTTCAGCCTCCCACTGGGTTGCCAAAGTTACGGAATTGTAGCGTCTCTGGAGAGTGCTCACGTGAATTCCGTGAGTTCTCTCCCCCACCGTCTCTTTTTTCACAGTCTCAGTTCAGTAGCACCACAAATTTACTAGCTCCTAATCTCCTGTTAATTCGCCCCGCCCAGAGTCAAGTTTTTCTGCTAGGCTCAGGGCCGGTGCAGACCTGAGGTCGCTCTGCTTATGACGTATGTCCAAGATGGCGCCTGCTCTTTGTCTTGCTCGCCCTTGAGAGGTGAGCGGAGAGAGAGAAACCCGTGTCCGTACTAGTCACCCTTTTTTCTCTCTCTCTCTCTCTTCCAGTTAGCCTTGTGAACTTCCCCCACCGGGGGTCGTTCCCTCTAGTCTCCTCTCTCCGCTTGCCTGCCGGTGTCTCGGGCTATTGAGGTTCGGCTCACCTCGCGTTCCAGCGCTGGTGTGTTGAGTCTGCCGCTGATGTCCCGAACTGTGGGCTCCCACGCTCTCCACGCAGGTCTGCTGTGAGTCACGCGTTCCGGAAGAGTTTCTTCTGCTGTTTCCTCCCCTACTCTTCCTTGAACCTGCAGTATCTCCACTTTTATTAAACTATCTCTCCCCAGACTATCAGTGTGCTCCCTTCCTATTCCGCCATCTTGCCGGACCTTCCAGAGACAGCCTTTGGGAAGGTCAGCCAAGGGAGTGCTCAATCCCATCCCTAATCCTTGGTGGCCAGAGCTAGAAATCTGTGGTCACAGCCATGTTATCACAGTGTTTTCCGGGGCTGGTACTGTGGCACAACAGGTTAAAGCCCCAGCATGCAGTGCTGGCTCACCATATGGATGCCAGTTAAAGTCCCAGATGCTTCACTTTTGATCCAGCTCCCTGATAATGCACCTGGGAAAGCAGCAGAGGATGGCACAACTCCTTGGGCCCCTGGATCCACGTGGGAGAACTAGGAAGAAGCTCTGCTCCTGGATTTGGAATAGTTCTGCTCATGTGGCCATTTGCAGAGTGAACCAGCAGATGCGGGACTATTCTTTCTAGCAGAAGCCTCAGAGGCTGGCCTCATTGCACATTTGCCAACAGGGTAGGCAGGGCACAGAAGGTGTGAAGATATTTGTGGCCTCATGGTGCTGGCTCCAGCTGGCTTGAGTTGTAGGCACTAGGCCTCAAGCTGGTTGAGCCCAGGCTGTAGTAGAGCAGTTGTGAAGAAAACCATTTGATGGGCGATCTCCATGCTTCTTTCTCTCTCAGCCATTGTGGCAATTTGTGGCAACCAGAATATGGGAGATCTATCTCATTCTCTTTCTCTGTAACTCTCCGATGTCTTCTCAAAATCCCTTCGTGGTTGCCAAAAATGTTACCAGAGAAATTGCAGGGTTCTTGTCTTTGCGCAAGAATTCAGGCATGAGACAGAGAGTAGCGGGAGGTAAAATAGCAAGGTTTATTAGGGAAGGGACATCCGTAAGGATGGATGGGCACCCTTCCAGACAGAGCCTGAGAGACTGAGGGGGGGAAGGAGCGAGGTTACATGTTGAGAGGAGAGATTACACTTGGCCAGACCGGGCAGGCGGCTCAGCAGAGAGGTAGAGGGCTGAGCGCCGACTCTGAGTCTTGAATTGTGTTTTCTGGAAGAGCAATGCTGTGAAATGTTGGCAGCTCTCTGTGAGAAGCGGATCTGTTAGTATTTACTTTGGCTAATATTGTGTTAACAAAGTTAACTACTTTCCTTTCTGCTAGATTTTCCTGTGTTTTAAGGTAGAATGCATGCTAAGGTCTCAAGAAGCTACAGTTATCCAGAACTCCATGGGAAACCATTTTGGAAAATATAAAGCACTTTGTAGCTACAAGGCCGGACATTTCTAACCGCAGTTCTGACTCCTGAGCAAAATTCCAGATGTAAATTACAATGTAAATTAGACGTCTCCCAACAGGAGGCCTTTGGGGTCTTTTTCACTGTCTACCTACAGTGCGTTACCAATGAAAGGGACACAGTTGTTTAATACATCTGGACTGATTCATTAAACTGTTGAAGACAGGAAGGTGAGTATTGGTGGTTGACATCTTCTTTAAAAGTTGACTCCAGGGCTAATGTGGCTCAGTGGGTTAAACCACAGCCTATGACACCAGCATCCCATGTGAGAGTACTGTTAGAGTCTCTGCGTCCTATCTGGATCCTTGCTAATGTGCCCGTGAAAGCAGTGCAGTTGGCCCAAGAGGGTGGGCCTCTGCCACCCACAAATGCAGTTTCTAGCTGTTGGCTTCAGCCTTGCCCAGGCCTGGCCACTGGGGCCATTTTGGTTATCAATCAGCAAATCAAAGATCTCTTTCTCTCTGCCTCTCTCTGTCACTCTGCTTTTCAAATAAATAAATACTTAAAAATATAAAATATAGAAGTTGGATCTACAAAAACATATGATAGTAGACTGAAGTCCAGAAGAAAGTTAATAACAAATATGAGTAAGTTTACATTTTTCTGTTGGTAGGGAAATGAAAATGGAACATTCTATAAAACTTAGGATATATTTATGTGATCCTATGGGACCAATTGGTTTTGGACATTGATATGCTGCAATATTATGTTTATGACAATGATTTCCAAAAATGCCTTAATTAATTAACTCTCTTGCCTGCTCTAAGATAACATGATATCATCCTTTCTGTGGGGTTATTAGTTTAACATGGTTGGAAAGGCTTTGCCTATATCATTTTGACTCCTTCATATAGCAGGCTACAATTCATCCCAGCTCACCAGGATGTATTTCATGGAACACTAAGGTTCAGAACCATAGCTTCTGGCTGGCGCTCAATAGGTTAATCCTACACTGTGGCGCCAGCACCCCGGGTTCTAGTCCTGGTCGGGGCACCGGATTCTGTCTCGGTTGCCCCTCTTCCAGGCCAGCTCTCTGCTGTGGCCCGGGAGTGCAGTGGAGGATGGCCCAAGTGCTTGGGCTCTGCACCCGCATGGGAGACCAGGAAAAGCACCTGGCTCCTGGCTTCGGATCAGCACGGTGCGCCGGCTGCAGTGCCTCATTTTTTTTTTTTTTTTATTTGACAGGCAGAATTAGACAGTGAGAGAGAGAGAGACAGAGAGAAAGGTCTTCCTTCCGTTGGTTCACCCCCCAAATGGCCGCTACAGCCGGAGCTACGCGGTAGTACTTGGGCCAACCTCCACTGCCTTCCCGGGCCACAGCAGAGAGCTGGACTGGAAGAGGAACAACTGGGACTAGAACTGGTGCCCATATGGGATGCCGGCGCCCCAAGCAGAGGATTAACCAAGTGAACCACAGTGCTGTCTCCTAAATTCCTCATTTCTGAGTGTAACTTTGCATCACCTACCACCTTCCACTGAGCTCCGCTTCTTAAAGGTTCCACCATCTCAATATCACCGTGGACTGAGGACCCAACTGATTTCACATGAACCTTTTGGAAACATGCTCAAACCACGTATACTCCATGGAAATTTATTAAGAACATTCTGGATATAAGGAATCTAGGATGCAAGGAAGACAGAAGAGAATAAAAATGAAAGAATAAAAGGGAAATAAAAACAGAGAGAGAAAGAAAGAGGGAAAGAATGAGATACAGAAAGAGGGAATACAGAAGTAAGGAGAAGAGTGAAAAGGAATAGAGAGAGAGGGGAGAAAAGGAACTAAAGAAAGAAAGAGAATAAGAATCCTAAACATGTGAGGCTTAAAAGTGAACATTAAATAAGTATTACAAGTCAGTCAGCTAAGAACTTGTAATGATTGATGATGAAAGTCAGGAGTGATCAAACCGGCTATGGTGGTAGATGGCAGACCAGGAGGATTAATTCCAATTATGGCTTGATGTCAATTGTAGCTGGGAAGGGTCTCCTTCTATTAACCCTCCTACATTATTTCTTTTGTGATGAATATGGCCTGTGAACATATTGAAGACTCTGTGAAAGATGGACTTAATGAGGGCACAAATGGATTCAAGTGCACGGTTAGCTGTGTCTTCCGCCCTGCACACATCTTTTCAGTCCATCTTTTACTCCTGCAACTGCTGCTGCCACTAGGTGGCTAGAACATACATTTTACATCCTCTTCTTTGTTACTTCAGTTATCCCATTTGGTGGCTATATATCCATTAATGTTTATTATGGAAAAACAGCAATACAAAGAATTGAGAGGAAAAGTAACATAAAATTTCTTCTAATTCATCTCACCCACATAATCTTCTATAAACTCTTTACAGCTTGCTATAATTCTGTCCAAATTTCCTTTGATGAGCGTGTAGTAAACAAAAAAAATTAAAACCAAAATTGCATCAAAGCCATTTCATAGAGATTTTGTGTAACTTATGATTATTTGTGGTTGCAGTAAAATTTTGTCAGTTTTCACCATCATCATCAACTTCATCACTGTCATCCATTATTAGAACCTAGTGTTTACTTTCCTAAATATAAGGTGTCATGTTCAGGGACATATATTGTTTATACTCTCAGAGCCCTTACAGTTTATTTGAGGAAACCAGTCTAATCTCCATATCAGAGTAACCACATATCAGGACAAACAAATGAGTACAGCGGGTAGAAGAAATAGGGAGGAGAATAAATGAGAGGATACAGTTTTGATAGTGTAGAAAATTAGAATGATCAGTGTGACAAACTGAATGTCTCTGTCCTTCCAGAATTCATTTGCTGAAACCTAAGCCACAGGTGCTGTGATCCAAAGGATTGTACCTTTCACACTCAAACTATATATTGAAACATGATATCCAAAATAATTGTATTAGGAGATGGGGCCTATGGGAAAGTAGTTAAGGCGTGAGAGCGCCCCTGTGAATGCTTCAGGGGGCTTTGTCTTCCTGTCTGCCGTGTGAGGACACATCTAAGTCCTGCCTATGAGTCAGAGCAAGTCCTCAGCAAACATGAATCTGTTAGCAACTTGATCTTAGAGATCCAGCCTCCACAGAAGTGTGGGCAATGCTTTTCTCTTGTTTACCCAAATGAGGTATTTTTAAATGGAAACCTATGCAAAGAGACAAACATGATGGTATCTGGAGGTGGGGCAAGTGGGGGGGGATTCTCTCTCATGACTGCACTTGATACTGTAATAATGGAGACTCCAGGGAGTCATTTGCCCCTCTGCTTTGTGAAAAGAGAGTGAGAAGATGGCCATTGATGAACCAGAAAGCATATCATATCAGATACAAAATCTTTGACTGAAATTATAAAAAAATTATGTTGTTTATAACTCACCAAGTCAATGGAAATTTGTTACGTAAGTCCAAAGTGACTAAGACACTAGGTAAAGTGAGTCTATGTACACAAAGTGAGGTTTGTGATAAAAGTGGGTCTTTATCATGGTGCATGGGGCATATGATCTGAGTGATATCGGAATTTGCCCCCTAAAATATAATATTGAAATGTGGCCCCTTAAAGTTCCCCAGAAGTTGAGTCTGGAGTGCCACATATGTTATCAGAATTTGGGGTGCCACATGATATCACCATATGCTTATTAATAAATCCCCAATATTAATAAGCCCAAGTGGGTTCTTGCCTAATATTTAGAGAAGAATTTTAAGTACCCGCATAAATGAACAAGGCAGCATGGTGCATTTTAAGCTTTTATTTAGTGTGAAAGATGCATAGGAGAGTGAGACCTTTATCTAAGAGAGAGGTAAATCTGAGCTCATATCAAGTACCAGGAACCAGCCACATGGAAGAGCATCTAGCCCAGGAAGCCTAGGGCAGGTGGCCCGAAGGCCACGTGCCCTGGAGGCGCAGGGCTACAGCCATCCCCCTCCTGACAAGAGGCCAGGGCAAAGAAGAGGTAGACACACTGTGTCCCAGGTTTTTAACCCACTTCCAATGGGGAGTGGTTAATTAACCTGATTGGCTGGTGGGCACTCAGCAGTGGCCAGGTAGGAGCATGTGGTCACACAGGGGCGTGGTCTTCCAGCTCACAAACCTGATCAATTTAACCTGTATGTCTGCCTACTTCAAGAGGACTTTAGAATTGGCGCATTATGAAATTGATGTCTGTCAGATATTTTGTGAATAGTAGAATGATATGAGGAATATGTTGTAGCATAATACAAATCTGAGAGTCTGAGGGAAAAAATACTTAAATTATATAGCTCAGCAAGAAGTCTATGATAGTAAGCCCAGTCTGGAGAAATGAAGAAATGAAAGAAATTCAGAATGCCGGTCATGGCAACTAACTTGAGAGTCCTCAGAGAAGATAGCTTCTTAAGGACACTTTATTAGCCACCTTGATAAAATAGCAATAATTGGGCAGGAATTGTGGCACAGAGGGTTAAGCTACCACATCCCATATTGAAGTGCTGATTCAAAACAGAACTCCTCTGTTTCCAATCCAGCTTCCTGCTAATACATCCTGGGTAACAGCAGATGATGCTCAGAGATTGGGCCTCTGTCAAGCACAAGAGAGACCTGGAAGGATTTCTAGTTCTCTGGTTTAGGCCTGGTGCAGCCTTGGCTATTGTGGGAATTTGGGGAGTGAAATAGTGGATGGAAATTTCTCTCTCTTGCTCTGTTGCTCTACTTTTCAAGTAGATGAATATAAATAAATGTTTTATATCTACAAGTACATTCATGATCTAGTCTAATAATTCATTTTTCATTCATAGTCTAATAATGACTTTTTTTCTTGATTTTATTTAAAAATATTTTTTTTTTTGTGCATCCATGGATTCTGCAGTTCCTATTTAGGATTTGTTGTTCAACATAGTTTAAAAATGTGAGGTAAACTGTATTTGTTCTCAGGGTTATGTACACTAAAAGAATCTGTTCTTCAAAGCTATCAGGCTAAAGCTTGCAGAAGTAAAATTACGCTGTAGAGTGTGAGGTTTCTAGATATACTCTGACAAGATTGTGCATTGCAGAGGACTTTCATGTACTGCAAAGCATTGATCTGGTGTTGCTCTGGTTGCTCTAAGCTGGGTGTCTTTGACATGAAGAGCTGCTTATCAAGAATGTCAAGTGCAAATTGACACATGCATTTAAGAAAGAATATCTTTTTCCTTTGGCTTTTGGGATTAAGCAACATGTCTCAGTCTGTCTCAAGTACTGAACCGTTTTCTTTGGTGTTCCAAAGGAACTACTCAGTAAAAGTGAGGAAAAAAAAAAAGAGAATAAATGAAGTAGGCTATTTTATGTGAACAATGCTTCAGAATTTTTATGGGGTGATTCATGCACCAAGCAGATGAGTATGGATGATCATTGCTCATGCTCTGTAGTGAGACCCAAGGAATGTGGCCAATGTCAGTTCTTGCCAGGGACACTTTGATGTCTGGGACAGCAGATTGGTGTCCCATTCCAAGGAGTACACATGCAAAAAGCCTGCAGCCAGCTGTTGAGGATTTAGTCCATTCATTAAAATATAAAGGGAGTGGTTCAGAATTTGCCATACTGTGAAAGAGAAAAAAAAATTCTCCAAACTTAAACAATTAATCTTCACACAAAGACTAAGCTAAAACTAAAATATTTTACTAGATTGTTTTAAAATTGAGGCTAACTCCCAATCTAACCTCTTCAGAGGAGAATTTTGAAACCACATTCATCAATAATGCTTTATTTATTTAATTAACAGAGACCTAGCTTCAAAAAGACCAGTTTATATGCCTGGATCCACAAGTATTAGTTTCAGTCACACTGAACATATGAAAGAAAAGGAAATATTTTTAATCACAGAGTTTGTTTTTTCTTTTTTTTTTGAAACTTAGTATTATGCTTCTTACAGTAAACAGCAAAATCTGTATGTATTAAAGAATTCAATGTGCTAAGGTCTGGAACAAGACAAAGATGACCACTTTCATATCTCTTATTCAAGTATCTATTATAATTTCTTACCAAGAGCAATTAGGGAAGAGAAAGAATTAAAGGCATCTGAATTGGAAAGGAGGAAGTCACAATCACCATGTTTGTAGAAGACATGATTTTATTCAAGAAAAAAAAGTAGACACTGCAACAAAACACTGTTAAACATATTTTATAAAGCATTTTTAAAAAGGGTTATTTATTTATTTGAAAGGCAAAGTTACAGAGAGAAGGGGAGGAAGGGAGGGAGGGAGAGAGGGAAGGGGGTGAGAGGGAGGGAGGGGGAGAAGAGGGAGGAGGGAGAGAGAGAGAGAGGGAGAGGGAGAGGGAGAGGGAGAGAGAGAAAGGAGAGAGCTTCCATCCACTGGTTTGCTTCCCAAATGGCTGCAATGGCTGGGATTGGGCCAGGCCAAAGCCATTATCCTAGAATTCCATCTGGGTCACCCATGTAGATGCAGGGGTCCAAGAACTTGGACCATCTTGTGCTGCTTTCCAAGATGCATTAGCAGGTAGCCGGATCAGACGTGGAGTAGCCGTGACTTGAACCAGTACCCTTCTGGGATTGCTGGCATTTCAGGTAGCAGCTTAACCCATTGAGCCACAATGCTAGCCCCAAACAGTAACATTTTTATACATTGATAATAATCTTGCTGAAACAGAAATCAGGAAAACAATCCAGTTCACAACACCAATAAAGAAGTTAAATAGCAATAGAAGTAAAAGAGCTCTACAATGAAAACTATAAAACATTGATGAAAGAAATCTTAGCGGACACAAACACAAAAATCGAAATATATTTCATGTTAATGGACTGGAAAAATGAATTTTATCATATTGTCCATAATATCCAAAGCAATCTCAAGATGCCATAAAATCCATTTCAAAAGACTGATGATAATCTTTACAGAAATAAAAAAAAATATTCTTAAAATTCATTTGGAGCCATAAAAGACCCAGAATAGACAAAGAAATCCTGAACAATAACAAAATAAAGCTGGAAACATCACAAGGCCTTACTTCAAAGCACACTACAAAGTGATAGTAATAAAAACAGTGTGGCACTGGAGTAAAAACTGACACATAGATCAATGGCATAAGAATAAGACCCAGAAACTGATTATGTACATGCAGCCAACTGATCTGTGACAAAAGTGTTAAGATTATACAGTGGATAATGGATAATCTCTTCATTAGTGGTGAGCAAAAAAAAATATATATATATATATATATATAGAAAAATGGAATTAGATTCCATTATCGTATACAGAGATTATTTCAGGGTGGATCAAAGGTCTGAATGTAAAACTTGAAACTAGGAAATTGCTAGAACGAAACACAGGGGAAATATTTCAAGACATTGGTGTAAGCCATGATTGTTTTTGTATAAGACACCAAAGTACAGGTGAAAAAAAGCAAGACCAGGATGATGTCAAACTAACATGTTTCTTCACAGCAAAGGAAACAACCAACAGAATAAAGGAACAACTGACAGGATGAGAAAAAAAATGTTTGCAAGCTCTTTCCTGACAAAGAATTAAAACTCAAAAATACACCAATAGAAAATGAACTGATCCAACTAAGAAATGAGTAAAGGATCTGAATAAAATTTTTCAAAGAAGAAATACAAATAGCCTGTAAACCAAAAACTGCGATGAGTTCTCACCTTACCCAAGTCTGAATGGCTCTTATCAAAATGAAGGGACGTAACAATTGCTTCTTAGGATGTGGAGAAAGGGGAACACATGTACCCTGACGGGGGTATTCGAATTAATAAAAAAATAAAACCACTATGGAAAACAGTACAGAGATTCCTTAAAAAATAGAAGTCCCTTATCATTCAGCAATTGCACCACTGGGAATACATCCAAGAGCACTGAAATTATTATACCAAAGAAAGTGGTCTCCTTCAACAGATGAATGGATAAATAAACACACATAAAATATAGATTTCATATATGCAGAATATTATTCAACCATATAAAACAATGAAATATTCTCATTTGCAGCAAAACGGACATTATGCTAAGTGAAATAAACCAGATACAGGAAGCTAAATACCACATGTTCTCCCTCATATATAGAAGCCCAACAAACAAGCTTCAATGTGAACAATAGCATAGTAATTTCTGGAGGCAAGGAAACGTGGAGGGATATAAAGAGAGAATTGGATAATAGGCACAAAATACAAGTTAGATAGAAAGAATGAGTTCCCACTACACGGTGGGCTCATGATGGTTCATAATAACCAATTATATATTTTCTGAGCATATACAGGAAATAGAAGATCTGGGGTTAGTGTTGTTGCACAGCCTAAGATGATGCTTAGCATGTCAGCATCCCATATTCAAATACTAGTTTATGTCCCAGCTGCTCCACTTCTAATCTAACTTCCTGCTAATGCATCTGGGAGGCCCACATGCCTGGGCCCCTACCTCCCATGATGGAGGCCTGGATGGAGTTCCTGGCTCCTGGAACAGCCTTGGCTGTTGGAGGCATTTTCAGTATGAACTAGTGGATAGAAGCTCTCTGTTTTTCCGACTCTGTCATTCTGTCTTTCAAATAAGTAAATGCATTTTCTTTAAAAAAAGAAAGAAAGAAGATCACTAAGTCTTCAATCCTAAAGTAATGGTAAAGAATAGGAAATGTTAATTAAGCTGATTTCATCAGCACATGCTGTATATGTGTATTGTGATGGCTCACTGTATCCCATGTGTACATACAATTGTTGTTTAATCAAAAACAAATGGACTCACTCACATAACCATTCTTTCTGTGGTAAATCTGCCCTTGAAGCAATAATTTTAGGTAACTGCAGGATGGAAAATAGCATGATTGCTGGGGGACTCCATGTCACTCAGAGGATCCGAACCATTCCCTAGGATGGTAAACTTTTGGCACTTAACAGCACCCATAAATTTCTCCATGGTGGAGCTAGCACCATGTTTTATGCCTCAGATTAGTCAATCATGAATAAGATTACATTGGCGTGTTAATTACTGCTTTCTTAATTACAAGTGAGATTATGTTCTTTTGTACACTATGATTAATGGCAATTTAACTTTCTTTTTAAATTGCCTAATTACTGCTGTTAATAAATTTTTCCCCTTTATTTCTTTTTGAAAAAAAAATCTTAATTGATTTTAGATCTCTCATTTTCTAAATACACAAAAACAACATATAAATGTACAGATATAGATATTTGCATTCCCAGATCTATTTATTATAAGGCATTGGCTCACATGATTATGGAAGCTAAAATGTTCAGTGATCAAGTCTGTTATGTGAGACCCCAGATAGCCAATGGCCTGAGAGCCAGATAGCTCATAGTGTAGATTCCAGTGTGGTCCTGAAGTCCTGACAACCAGCAACATCAAAGGCAGAAGATGGGTGTCCCAGGTCAGTCAGGTAGAGAACAGGTCTGATCTTCATCTGCCATTTTGTTATGTCCAGGCCCTCAGTGGAGAGGGTGATGCTGTGGTGAATACGTACTCCACCTCAAAATGTCTCTTTATAACATTTTGAGTTAGTTTGAGACACTGCATACATAGAAATAACTATGAACTATGCTTTTGAAAGAAATTTATGGGGTTGGTGCTGTGCATAGCATTGCTGGAATCCCATATGGGTGCCAGTTCGAGACCGGGCTGCTCCACTTCTGATCCAGCTCTCTGTTATGGTCTGAGAAAGCAGTGGAAGATGGCGCAAGTCCTTGGGCCCCTGCACAAGGTGGGAGACATGGAAGAAGCTCCAGGCTCCTGGCTTTGGATCGGTGCAGCTCCAGCCGTTGCGGCCAATTGGGGTGTGAACCAGCAGATGGGAGACTTCTCTCTCTTTCTCTCTGCCTCTCCTCTCTGTCTAACTCTGACTTTCAATAAATAAATAAATCTTTTAAAAAAATAAATAGTAATAAAATGTTAGGAAACCAAGTTTGTCACCAACATATTTGTTTACATTGGGCTATTCGATCTCTAAAGACCAACGTGTTCATGAAAGGCTAGTGAATCTCAGTTAAAGCTGGTAAACAACCTGTTATGTGGTTAAATACACAAATTGAAAAAATATGACTTTGAACAGCAAACCAAGATGAAATACCTTTTTCCTTTAAATAGGCTGGTTCATTTTAAAAAATATTTACATAAGGGGAAAAATTTTCATGTATTTTATATATAGTTTTAAAAGCATAATGAGAAGCTGGTGTTGTGGCTTAGTGGGTAAAAATGCCGCCTGCAGTGCCGGCATCCAATATGGGCACAGGTTCGAGTCCCGGCTGCTCCACTTCCAATGCAGCTCTCTTCTATGGCCTGGGAAAGCAATGGAAGATGGCCCAAGTCCTTGGGCCCCTGCACCTGCATGGGAGACCTGGAAGAAGCTCCTGGCTCCTGGCTTTGGATCAGCACAGCTCTGGCCGTTGCAGCCAACTGGGGAGTGAACCAGCGGATAGAAGACCTCCTTCTCTCTCTTTCTACCTCTCTCTCCTTCTCTCTATGTGTAAATCTGGCTTTCAAATAAGTAAATAAATCTTTATAAAAAACTAGAGTGCATAATGATACTTCACACCCTACTTTCCCTCCCTCCATCCCTCCCACTTTTCTTTCTCATTCCTTTCTTATTTTTCTTCTAATTTTTACAATGACATACTATCAATTTATAATCACAAGATTAACCTTCCTATAAAAAAATAACTCAACAAGTAATAAATAGAGTAACTACAGTTCCTCAAGAGTATAAACAAAGGCTATAAACAATAACAAATCTCAGAGGCTGCCATTGTGGCATAATGGGTTAGGCTGCCATCTGTGACACTGGCATCCCATATGGGCACTAATTTGAGTCCCAACTACTCCACTTCCAATCTAGCTCCCTGTTAATGCTCCTGGGAAAACAACAGACAATGGCCCAAGTCTTTGGGGCCTCTGCAACCATGTGGGAGGCCTGGATAAAGCTCCTGGCTTTGGCCTGGCCCAGACCTGTTCATTGCAACCATTTGCAGTACATTAGCAGATGGAAGTTCAATCTCTCTCTCAATAACTCTGCCATTCAAATAAATAAAATAAATATTTTAAAAAATGATCAAATCTCAAAATGTCACTTTTGTTCATATACCTTTTTTTGTACTCTGTATATTAGTTACCATAAATCAGGAAAAACATGGTATCAGTGGACTGGCTTATTCCACTGAGCAAAATGGTCTCCAATTGTATCTGATTTGTTGCAAAAGACAGGATTTCATTCATTTTTACCGATGAGTCGTATTCTATCATGTATATAGGTCATATTTTTTTTATCCAGCTATCATTTTATGGACATTGATTTGTATCCATATCTTAGCTATTGTGAATTGTGTTGCTATAAATATGGGGTTACAGATAACTTTTTCATACACTAATTTCATTTCCTTTGGGTAAATTCCCAGGAGTGGGATGGCTGGGTCATATGCTAGATCTATTTTCAGATTTCTGAGGAATCTGCAAGCTGTCTTCCATAATGGTTGTACTAGTTTACATTCTCACCAACATTGGATTAATGTACCTTTTTCTTCATATCCCAGCAGCATTTGTTATTGATTGATTTTTGGATGACAGCCATTCTAACCAGGGTAAAGTGAAATCTCACTGTGGTTTTTATTTGTATTTCCCTGATGGCTGGTGATCCTGAGCATGTTTTCGTGTGTCTGTTGGCCTTTTTTTTTTTCATCTTCTGTAAAATTCCTGTTAATTTCCTTAGTCCATTTCTTAACTGGATTTCTTGTTTTGTTGTTGGGTTTCTTGAGCTCCTTATCAATGCCGATTATTAATTATTTAACAGATGTATAGTTTGCAAATATTTAACCCATTCTGTCAGTTTCCTCTTTATTTTGTTGAGTGTTACTTTTGCTGTGTAGAAGGTTCTTAGCTTGATGAATTCACATTTGTCTATCTTTGCCTTTATTGACAGTGCTTCTGGGGTCTTATCCAAGAAATCTTGGCCTTTACCAATGTCTTACAGTGTTTTCCCTATGTTTTTCTTTTTCACTCCTACTTGTAACTGCAAAAATCCATCAAAATACAATATATAATTAGTTATCTATTCCTTTAAAACTACATAGTTTATTCAATTTCCAAATGACATAAATAGCAAAAAACAAATGTTAGCATTCTGTATGTCATATCTATTTCTAAAAGTAATGCTCCACAAAAACAGCTTCTCTAAGAGGATGGCTGAATTTATTTCTACCATTTATCTTTCAAACTAACATTATTTTTAAAATCTAATATTAGCACATACTTTAAAAGTTTATGTTAAAATTTATTTTATGTATATTAAAATATTTTCTTTGTGTACTGATTATTAAAAATAACGTGGAGCTACTGGAACACTCATTCATTAACGTGGATTGTAAAATAGTAAGCCACTTTGGAAGACATTTTGGCAGATTATTATGAAACTAAACATATTTAGACTGTACAGTCCAGCAATGTTGCACATTGATTTTTGACCACTCGAGTTAAAAATATGACCACAGAAAAATCTACATACAAATATTTATAGTACCTTTTTTGTAATTGCGTAAACCTGGATGCAACCAAGATATCCATCAGTAGATAGATGGATAACTAAGCTATGATACATTCTGGGCAATGGAATATTTGTCATTGTTAAAAGCAAATGAACTTTTGGGCCATCAAAATATCATAGAGGACAGTTGATAGATATTACTAAGTGAAAGAAGACAATCTGAAAAGGCTACACCCTATAGTTTCCAGCTGTATGGAATTCTAACTAAGGCAAAAATATGGAGATAGTAAAAGAATTTTTGTTTGGAGAGGCTTAAGAATGGACTAGGGATGAATAGGTAGATTACAAAGGATTTGAGGGACAGTGAAATCTATTCTGTATGATACAACAATGAGATATAAGTGTCATCATACATTTATCAAAACCCACAGAATATATGGTGCCAAAAATAACACTAAGAATATATGGTGCCAAAAATAACACTAATGTAAACTACATACTTTATGTGATAATGATGTGCCAATGAACATGCATGGGTTGTAACAAATGTACAACTCTGATACGGAATAGTGGGGTGGCTATGTATATGTAGGATCATGGTATGTACGGAAAATCCCTATATTTATTTAACTTTTTCTGTAAATTCAAAGTGTTCTAAAAGTTGTACATGTCTTTAAAACTGTGGGGTGAGTGTGTGTTGGACTGGTTAAGACATCACTTGGAATGTCCACATTCCATGTCAGAGTCCTTGTTTTGTGTTCCATTTCCTTTACTTCCCATTCAGTTTTCTGCTAATTCTCACCCTGTGAGGCAGCAGGTAATGGCTCAAGTACAAGGGTCCCTGTTAAACATGTCAGAGACCTGGATAGAATTCTAGGCTCCTTACTTCATCAAGACCTAGCCTTGGAAGTTGCAAGTATTTGGAGAATAAACCAGGAGATGGAAGATTGATCTCTCTCTCTCTCTGCTGTTAAATAAAAAGTGAAAATAAATAAATTTAAAATCCTATGTATGGCTGGCACCGCAGCTCAATAGGCTAATCCTCCGCCTGCGGCGCCGGCACACCCGGTTCTAGACCTGGTCGGGGCGCCGGATTCTGTCCAGGTTGCCTCTCTTCCAGTCCAGCTCTCTGCTGTGGCCTGGGAGTGCAGTGGAGGATGGCCCAAGTCCTTGGGCCCTGCACCCGCATGGGAGACCAGGAGAAGCACCTGGCTCCTGGCTTCAGATCAGCACGATGCGCTGGCCGCAGTGCGTCCGCTGCAGTGGCCATTGAGGGGTGAACCAACGGCAAAGGAAGACCTTTCTCTCTGTCTCTCTCTCTCTCTCACTGTCCACTCTGCCTGTCAAAAAAAAAAAAAATCCTATGTATATGCAGTTGCAATTTATAAAAAATACACATATTAACCCCTCTATTTGCTTATTTTACTACATACTAACTACGTACCACTTGTTTTTCCACTTGCAATTTTACATCTCAAATACACTAAGAGATCAGAGAGAGATATATTCTGGTTCTAATCATATCAGAATTCTCAATTTCATTTTTCTGTAATTTTATACCCAACCAAGGCAGTTGTCTAGTCATATATTCATCTGAATGATTATGAGAACACTTTCATAGTCAGTACATAGCCAAAGAATTTAGTTTTCATTTGTTTATGAGTATGACATTGTTCTAACCATTTCAGATCATAGATACACTACTCTAGATATGTCCCTCAAACACATGTCTGCATTCTGGGATGAGAAAGATAATAAGGGGGAGTTATACAGTATTAATCTGGTTGTCTCCAGAACTAAGAATCAATTGATACTGTAAAGACCCAATTATTCTTTGGTGGTATTAACTTCACAGGAAGAGGGGAGTTTACTTGGGAAGTAGGCTCTCAGAAGTAGAAGTTTTAGCCAGAGCCATTAGGCAAGAAAAATAAATCAAAGGCATACAAATTTAAAAGAGGAAGTCAAATCATCCCTATTTGTAGATGACATGATTCTATTTATAGGGGTTCCAAAAAAGTCCATTGGGAGACTATCAGATACCAGCTCACAGGACAGCATTGGCACTCTGACTCCAGACAACTCAGATTTTAATTATTATTAGGGAACTGGAAACATGGACAAAAAAGGAAAAGTGAAATTAAGAGATTATGTTTAGATAGGTATAGTCTTCAAATAAAGAAAAGACACAAAATCAAAATTAACCTTTTGTAGGGAGGGTTTCCCCAGTTAAATTTATAGTTCATCATCAATGGATTCCAAATAATTAGTATATACTTATGTTCTTCTTGGTGAGGTGAAAACAAATATTTTTCTCCCCATTTCTTCTTTTGAACTGAGTCTACTCACAGGAAGCTGGCTTTTGTCTCTGGTTTTCCACCTTCTATTTCTCCTCGACAAATCCTCAAGTGGAGTCTCTCTCCTGCCTACTGTGATTTTGAGTAGTTTGTAGTTTAATTTGGGATAAAATTAGCAAATCAATTTGTTTATTTTTCCTATTTAGTTTTTATTGTTAAAAAATGGGCGTGTTTTGTTTCTCCATTTGTCTTTTATTGCTCAATCCATTCAGAAATTGGGAATGATATGTATTTATTAGTTATTTTTAGTTTATTTTAAAGATATAGAAACAGAGAAAGAGACAGAGACCAATAGACAAAGAAATCTTCTACCTGCTAATTCACTCCCCAAATACTCACAGTAGCTGAATCTGGGCCAGGTCAAAGCCAGAAGCCTGCTACTCTTTCTGGGCCACCCACATATGTTCAGGGACCCAGGTACTGGAACCTGATGCCCTCCAGGGTGTACATAAGCAGAAAGTTGTAATTGGAAATGGAGCTATGACTCAAACCTATGGAATAAAGCCATCCTGGCTGGTATCTTAACTGTTGAACCAAATACGTCCTCCAGTCATGATCTTTAAGTATATCAGTATCTCTGAGATATGAAACAATATGCCGTAAGTCAGTGTATCTGAGAGTTAGCATTAGAGTTAAGAGAGACTATATCCCTCATGAGAGTGGAAAAATATTTCCTCAAGTTGCAGAGAGAGAACAGATGAGAATTTTTAAGAGGGACCTCTATGATCTAGACATCTAGACCCTGGAAGGCTACATGCTTTGTGGATATTTAGGGAATCAGAGAGCAGAAAAGGAGATGGGGTTCTGCTTCTTTTTAGTATCAGAATACTCAGGAGGTAAACATGTTACAGAGAATGAACAATTGCATGGTGTGATGCCAGTGATGGGACCATCCACAAATGTACAAAAATCTCTGTGTCTCAGCATTGCACAGTGGAATACAGATTCAGTTGCCCCTTTTAGGAACATGGAGAATACAGTATAAAAAGCTAACAGGGCTAAGATAGAAAAATAGCTAGAAAAAACTACAAAGCATTGGTAGTTCATTGTGCTCTCAAATCTCACATGGGAAGTTTGAGGGGCAGTCTGAATGGACATGCTCCCCAGGACTCCTGGTACACTCTATTCCTCCTCCTATTGTGGTATAAAGCTATGACTATTGCAATATTGAAACAAACTGTCCATAAATGTGGATACACTGGTTTTCTGAATTGAATGAAAATGAATTTCAGTTACCTCCTATGATTAAGGGCTTAATATATAGAAATAGAATTGAAACAAAGAAAAGGGCTTTTTTTCAACATATCAGAATTTTGTGGAATTGAATTCACAGCATTCTGAAAATATAAAATGAGCTAAATTCTACCCCTTGCAGGTTTAAAGACCAATTTACTTTTTCACATGGCTTCACCGGAGCAGCTATCATGACCCCCACCTCCCCTTTTCCTATTAAAGTCTCAGACAAATGATCTTATTTCCTTCAACTTCTCCTTTCGACACAAGGCTTTGCTATGCTTCACCATTGCTGTTTACCGAATGTATTTGTTTATATTGCATTTAAAGAGCCAGACACTAACTTGCTCATAGTAATCTTGATCACTCTGACAAATTAAGGGCAAAATGAGGCCAACGTTTCTTTTCTTAAGTACTATACTCTTAACGCATGAAAAAAAAACTAAGATTAATTATCACAGTTACTACACTCCACTGTGGATTCCCATTGATTTCATCATCAGTTAATGCCTTTAGGTCTTCTCCTCAATGGCTTTTAATAAATAATGTCTCCCTCATCTGTAGCCATGAAGTTTTTTTAAATAACCTTCAGGATTATGTATTTATTACTATTAACCTTCATTATGGTTGACATTAATCCATATATAGTTCCATAGTATTGGCTAAGTTAATAATTTGGTAATAATATGTTTCATCAGTGCCTCATTAAGTGCATAACCATTTTTTCAGAAAGGCAGCTATTTGGAATGAACTTCGGAGAAGGAGGATGGGACTGAATGTGGAACTACTCAGAGGATTAACATGTTATTTCTCTTGCTGCATCCGCGATTGTATTTAGTTTTGTTTTCAGTGAAAAAAGGAGCAAGTAGCATCACAGTTCTTCACTATCGGGCACATGGAGCAAGGAAGGATCCAAATTCTTTTCTATGAATGAATCAATGAATGCCTCTACAGAAATAGGACATTTTAGAGCTGTCTGGGCGTTTGTGTACAGCAAAGTGAGCTGGCTCATCGTGGAAAATGGATGTCCACAGTTTGTAAGCATTTACCAAAGGGCATAGAAATGTTTAGTAAAAAAGATATGTCTAAAATATTTTAATTCAAAATAAAATGTCTTTGGGTAAATTTGTTAATGTTTCTGGTTCTATAAAGAATAAATTAAATGATCCTTTCCACATTCCATCCAAAGATAACTTTAATATTCACAATTGGCTTTATCTTTCCTGTGATAAATATTTGCTATTTCTTAAATTTTACTGTAAAATGATCATTTGCAGATTCTTCACCCCTCTGTCTGCCTTTTTCTAGATATTCTCCAGTTAATGATAGCCCACTTTTAAAGTGTAAAGGAACAATTTCCATAATATATTTGACTGCAGAAGTTTAGGATTTAATGCTGTATCTTTTTTGAAAAGTAGGAGCACATATCGCTAGCTGATTTAATGCCTATTGTGTGAAATGCAGACTTTCATTCCTATTTTCATCTGCAAATACCCCCAAATTAGCATTTCAAGTCGCAGTGTCATAAGTTTACTTCAATATTCTACCCCAAAAATGAAAGAGATGGTTTGACAGGAACATGCTAAAGCAAAACATAACAATAAAATAAAATGAAATGAAGTCCCAAGAAAAATTGTTTTGCTGAGAAATACTTGCCCAGTTTGTGTCAGATTTTTTCCGTCTAGATCTTACCGTATTTGGTATCCTAAATTCTATAAAATGGCATGATAGTGAATACTATCAATGGAATCTACTCAGGGTTTTCTAATGAAAGCTAAAAAGTATTCTAACAGTGAGTAAATACCTAACATATTCCAATTCTTTATAAGTCTGGTAGAAACCTTCCATTACAATATAATCTGTATTGGGGCCATTGCTGTGGCTCCTGCTGGCTAATGTAGAAGCCCCAGCCAGCAGGTCCAAGTGACAGCCAAGGCCTACCCTGAATGACAACCAGCCCTACCCCATCCAAATCTCATTTCCCTGTACCACCCAACCCACTTTCCGTTCACTGTCCAGATCCCCCTTCTGTGCACTTGCTAGCCACCACACTCCCTTTTCATATAATAGAAACCACCACTTCCGCCATGTTGCAAATTAGAACCAGCACCAGCTAGAAATCTCCAACATGGCTTTAGGCTGCCTCCTCAAAATGATCATTATGTCATTAAAATAAATTTTATTTATTAATTAAAATAAATTTTCCTAGCCAACCCTCCAACTCCTCTCATGCACCTGATGCCATGAAACTTTGGAAATTTACAATAAAGGACAAGGAAATGGGTGGTACTCAAAATTTGCCCACACCCCTCAATTCAACACCTTGGAATATTCAATCAAACCTGCTCAGGGCACCACCCCTATGCTTCCATATCCTAAAATACAAGGACAGTGAACCTTGTTGATTGCAACTCTTTCTCTATCAAGCTAACTTCCACTTATTCCTTGGGTATTTCCTCTATGTAAATCTTGCTTCTCTGCTCACATTTATCTATATCTATATTTATTTATAATAAATCTATATCTATATCTATATTTATATATTATATAAAATTTATATCTATATCTATATTTATCTATATCTCTTCCTTTTTGTGTGTGTGGAGACAAGAACCAGAACAGACCTAGCTTGGGGGCCATCTCACAATATGCAAACTGTGAAGTTTACAAAATAAATATTATATGTTTATTAGTGACAGGGATTACACAATTTGCACAAGCATAAATCTAAATGAGAACCATGCCTGTTCTAAACCATGGACATGTTTAAGACCTAAATAATGTAGTTTATTTATTGACTACAAAGATGGCATGTGTTTGATATTTTTATTTCCACAATACCTAAATGCCTGGGTTGTTAGAATTTTATAAATTTAAAATATAAATACATATTATACATCTATCATTAAAAAGCAATATATATATAAAGCATATATATATATATATATATATGGGCTGGCGATGTGGTGTAGTGGATGGAGCCGCCGCCTGCAATGCCGGCATCCCACTTGGGCACCGGTTCTAGTTCCAGCTGCTCCACTTCTGATTCAGCTCTCTGCTATGGCCTGGGAAAGCAGTGGAAGATGACCCAAATCCTTGGGCCCCTGCACTTTTACATGTCAGACCTGGAAGAAGCTCTTAGCTCCTGGCTCCTGGCTTCAGATCAATACAGCTTCAGCCGTTGCTGTCAATTAGGGAGTGAACCAGTGGATGGAAGACCTCTCTCTCTGCCCCTACTTCTTTTTATGTGTAACTCTTTCAAATAAATAAATAAATAAGTCTTTAAAAAAAAAATAAGGCCGGTGTTATGGCTCAATAGGCTAATCCTCCGCCTGTGGCGCCTGCACACAAGGTTCTAGTCCCGGTAGGGGCGCCAGATTCTGTCCCGGTTGCTCCTCTTCCAGTCCAGCTCTCTGCTGTGGCCTGGGAAGGCAGTGGAGGATGGCCTGGGTCCTTGGGCTGTGCGCCTGCATGGGAGACCAGGAGAAGCACCTGGCTCCTGGCTTCGGATCAGCGCAGTGCGCCGGCTGCAGTGCGCTGGCCATGGTGGCCATTGTGGGGGTGAACCAATGGAAAAAGGAAGACCTTTCTCTCTGTCTCTCTCTCTCTCTCACTGTCCACTCTGCCTGTCAAAAAGAAAATAAATAAAAGCAATATATTTGTATTGCACTCTCTTGCTCAAGGTAATTTTTTTTACTAAGCATGTTTCCAGTGAAATACAGAACACTACACATTTCTGTAAAAACATCATGAATGCAGTGTATATATGGTATGTTAGTATAGTCATGTGCTACATAATGACATTTCTGTCAATGCTGGGCCATATATATGACACTTTTTCTATATCATTAAAGCAAAGCTCAAAAATTCCTATCATAACTGTCATAATTGCATCCTAGGCATCGTAATGTCATAGTGAAATGCATTACTCACGTTTATGTTGATGCTAACATAAACAAACCTGACACATGTACAAAAGTATAGCATATACTTTGATGTATAGCATAACATAATACTTGGAAATGATAACAGATAACTGTGTTCTTGATTTATGTATTGACTATACCAAACTATATTTTGCACAATAACTTTACAGTACACTACTTCTTACAAGAAAAATGCTTGCTGTTAAGCAGTAGGCCAAGTTATGCTGTTAACAGCTGCCCCCTACAAAAGGCCACATGAAGTGATTAGATCTGTATGTCTAGGCTTTTGTAAATACACTCTATGATCTCACAATGACAAAATTGCTTAATGAGAGACAGACATTGTGGTACAGTGGGATAAAGCACCCCTTGGGACACCTGCAGCTCATGCTGGAATGCTGGATTGGGTCCCAGCTCTTGTGCTTCAGATCCAGCTTCCTGCTAAGTACTTGAGTTCCTGCCACTCACATGGGAGAACTAAATAATGGCTTTGGCCTGTCTCAGCCCTAGCTGGGACATTTTAGAGTGAACCAGTATATGGAAGATCCATCTCTCTCTCTCTCTCTCTCTCTCTCTCTCTCTTTGTGCGTGTGTGTGTGTGTGTGTCACTCTACCATTCAAATAGTAAATAAATACATAACATCTGATAATAATGAACTTCTCATAACATATCCCTTCCATTAAATGATGCATGAGTATGTATGAACTAGAAAATTTTCTAAAACATTTATTCCCAGATACTAAAAGTGATAAGCTCCAGAAAGTGAGATGTAGGGAAACATCTGAAAATTCATAGATTTACTTGGAAAGTAGTTTATCAACCGTCTTTTTGAATGAATATTTAATGAAATCTGAAAGGTGATAACATATGAGTGTTGGCATTATTAGACCTCAAGTGAGTAGATGGAATTTGTGTGCTGGAATAAAAGGGAGCAGGTAATGATTTTTAATTACTCTATTATATTTCAGATATTGTGCCAAGTACTTTGACTAAATAATGAGTTGAATTACCTCAAGAACTATTTGAAATGATATCTACCTCATCAAATTATTGAGTTGATTAAATTAGACCATGAAATTTACATTTGCAGAATCACTGGCAAAGCAAAACAAAATATTAAGTATTAGCTGAACTCTTAGTATGTGTGGTGTTATAAGTACTTTACAAGAATTATATTTTAATTATGTTCAAAACACCCTTAAGAGGAGGCTGCATTTTATATATGAGAAAATTGGAGTGCAGAGAGTTTTATAGTTAATTTACCAGTAGTTGAGCAGATTTTACTCAGGCTTCCTGACTTCATTTCATGACTTCCAAACTACTAGGAAGTTCTTTAAAAGCAAAATATTCATTGAGTTATTTACTTATTTGAAAGGCAGAGAGGGGGGAAGAGATATATATAAGATATATATATATATATAGAGAGAGAGAGAGAGAGAGAGATCTTTCGTATGTTGGTTGACTCCCCAAATGGCCCCAACAGCAGAGGTTGGGACAGGCTGAAGCCAGGAACCATGATCATTATTGAGGTCTCTCACATGGATGTCATGAAGTCAAGAATGTGAGGTATTATTTGCTGCTTCCCAACCACATTAGTAGGAAGCTGGATCAGAAACAGAGCAAACAGGATGTGAACTGGCACTCCAATATGGGATGCAGGTATCCCAAGCAGTGCTTAGCATGCTGTGCCACAATGCTATCCTCAAGAAGTTCTTAATAACTCATAACTGCTATGATTTTAATGGTAACAATGACAGATAAGCTGGAAAGAAAATGTAAAAGATAAAAGATATTTTGAAACAAAAATATAAAGCTTGGTTTAAAATCATTTAAAGGAAATCCTAAGCAAAATGTTGGTTACATTTCAATGAGGAAATTAAGGAAATACTAATAATCTAAGCAGAAATAAGAATGGAAGTGAGGAGTTAAATATTCTAATATACAGAATAAAGGCCTTTGGTAATGGTGGTGTGCTATGCAAATGGAAAAGACTAATGTAAAACACAATGCTATTACAAAAACTACACAATGTGCTTTAAGAACCATGACTTCATGGTTTAGATCATAATAGTAACAGTAGGATAGGGAGACAAGAGAAGAATTACAGGGCCAAAGTATTGTTAATACTAGTAAGGGTGAATAAAATCAGTAAGGATAAAAGACAGAAACTAGCCCCTCAAAATTTCCCATGAATCTGATGAATATTATGTTCAGGTTCTTTTTTTTTTTTTTTTTTTTTTTTTTTTTTAAGATTTAAGTATGTATGTATGTATCTATCTATCTCTAAAAGAGGGGGAAGAGATTGTCCTTCTACTGATTGATTCCCCAAATGGACACAACAGCTGAGGCTGGGCTAGGCTGAAGCAGAAGCAAAGAACTGCATCAAGTTCTCCCATGTGAGTAGTAGGAACCTAAGCACCTGGGCCATCATCTGTTACCTCCCAGGCAAATTAGCAGGAGGCTGGGTTAGAAGCAGAGGAGATTGAATTTGAATCAACACTCTGACATGTGATGCTGGCATCCCAAACAAGGGCCCAACATGCTCACAATGCTGGTCCCCCGCTTAGATTTTTTTAGTGAATTTTTTTTCTATTCCATAATGATTTTGGTTGGAATCCACTCATACTTTTTCCACAATTACCTTGGGTAGCATGTATTATGTTGAGTTCTTTAAAAGTTAGCCATTTTTACTCTCATTATTTTTTTCTCTATTTGTGGCATTCTAAAACTCACAAATTACTCCATTGTTCAAAATGACAATTTTTGGATTGCATAATGTACATTTGTACCTTTGGGGTATTTTGGAGAAATAATAATCAATTAAGTTATTTACTTAAAATTCAGCTTCCAATATGTGTCCATTTCACACATTTTTAATTGAAATAACCTCAGGGTTTTAATATAAGCACTTATTATTTTCATAGATCATGATAATTACTTCAGATAACTTTTGAAACTCTTTTAGGTTTATTTTAAAATGCACCCAGGGCCTCAAAAGACTTCATTATGGTCAATTAGTTAAATAACACATTTTTAAAGGATTGTTAAAAAAGATTTAAAAACATGGTTATTGCTTTGTTGAGAACTGTAAAATATCTTAAAAGATTTTGTTGTTTATTTTTGTTATTTTAAATTTAGTTTTTAATAGGTTCAATGTGATTTGTAGATACAATTCTAAGAACATGATGATATTCCATTCCATCCTCCCTCACTCCATTCCCCTTTCTCCCTCTCACCCTTTCTCCTTTTCCCTTTCTCTTAGTTTTTGAAATAAAATTTTAAGATTACATCACAGGAAAAGGGCTTAATACTTCACTGAATAAAAAGTTTAACAAGTAAAAAGCATAAGACCCTTATATTTTGGGAATATAGGCAGCAGCTCTAAGCAAGAATTGAATAAAGAGATGACCATCTCAACCACATACAGCAAATCTTAAAGTAAAATCAGATCATTAAAACCATAGTACTGTAACAGTCGTGAACACTGGTTTGACAAAGGTGTAAAACAAAATTTTACAAAATTATATATTTGCAACCATACTGATACACACATATATTTCTTTTTCTTTTTTTTTTTTAAATTTTAAATCCCACATATAAGAGAGAATGTGTGGTTTTTGTCTTTCTGTGTCTGGCTTATTTCATTCAACATGATATACTTAATTTTGTGGCAAATGGTAGAATTTCATCTTTTTTATACCTGAATAATATTCCATTATTTATATATACCACGTTTTCCTTATCCATTCATGTGATGATGGACACCTTGGTTGATTCCAAATTTTGGCCATGGTGAAGTCTTCCATAAACATAGTGGCACAGGTATCTGAAACATTGTGTTCAAGTCTTTTGGGTATATACCCAGTAGCGGGATTGCTGGATCATATGGCAAGACTGTTTCCAGCTTTTTAAAGAAATCTCCACACTGTTTTCCACAGCAGCAGCACTAATTTACATTCCTACCACCAGTGTACAAGTGTTCCCCTGCCTCCACAGCCTTGCCTGCACTCGCTATTCTCTGTGTTTTGGGTGTTAACCATTCTGACAGTGGTGATGTGATAGCTCATTGTGGTTTTGATTTGCATTTCCCTGTGATGCCTGGTAATGTTTAGCATTTTTTCAAATATTTGTTGTCCGTTTATATTTCTTCCTTTGTGAATTGTCTATTGAAGTCTATCTTTGCCCATTTCTCAGCTGGATTGTTGTTTTCGTTGTTCAGTTTTTTTTAAATGATTTTTTTTTATTTTAATTTTTAAAGATTTTGTTTATTTATTTGAGAGGTAGAGTTACAGACAGAGGGAGAGACAGAGAGAAAGGTCTTCCATTCTTTGGTTCACTCCCTAAATGGCTGCAATGGCTGGAGCTGTGCCTATCCCATGCCAAGAGCCAGGTGCTTCTTCCTGGTCTCCCACGTGGGTGCAGGGGCCCAAGTACTTGGGCCATCTTCTACTGCTTTCCCAGGTCACAGCAGAGAGCTGGACTGGAAGAAGAGCAGCCGGAACTAGAACCGGCACCCATACGGGATGCCGGCACTGCAGGCGGAGGATAACCTGCACCTCGGCGCTGGCCCTGTTGTTCAGTTTTTTGGTTGCTGGTATATTGAGGATAATAACCCTTTTTCAAATAAGTGGTTTGCAAATATTTTTCTCTTTCTGTTAGATATATCTTCACTCTATTAATCATTTCCTTTACTTTGCAAAAAGCTTCTGAGTTTGATACAGTCCCATTTGTCTAGTTTTGCTTCTGTTACCTGTGCTTTCCAGATCTTGTCCATGAAGTAGTCCCCTACACCTTATCATAGAGTATTTCCCCTACAATTTCTTCCAGCAACTTAATAGTCTCAGGTCTTAAATTTAGGGCTTTGGTCCATCTTGAGTTGATTTTTGTATATGGTGAGAGGTATGGGTCTAATTTCACCCTTCTACATCTATGAATACAGTTTTGCCAGCACCATTTGTTGAAGACACTGTCTTTTATTTTCTTTTTTAAAAAGATAAAATGATTTTGGGGCCGATGCTGTGGCGTAGCAGGTACAGCCTCCACCTACTGTGCCGGCATCCCATATGGGTGCCGGTTCTAGTCCAGGCTGCTCCACTTCTGATCCAGCTCTCTGCTGTGGTCTGGGAAAGCAGTGAAAGATGGCCCAAGTCCGTGGGCCTCTGCACCCATGTGGGAGACATGGAGAAAGCCCCTGGCTCCTGGCTTCGGATCAGCACAGGTCCGGATGTTCTGGTCAATTGGGGAGTGAACCAGCGGATGGAAGACCTCTCTCTCTCTCTCCTCTCTCTCTCTCTACCTCTCCTCTCTGTGTAACTCTTTCAAGTAAAATAAATAAATCTTTTTAAAAAGATATATTTATTTGAAAGTCATAATAAAGAAAGAAAAGGAGAGACAGGGAGGTCTTCCATCTGCTGGTTTACTCCCCAGAGGGCTGCAAAGGCCAGGACTGGGCCAAGCTGAAACTAGGAGCCAGGAGCTTCTTCTGGGTCTCCATATGAGAGATAGGGGCCCAAGATCTTGAAGTATCTTTTGCTGCTTTCCCAGGCCATTAGCAGGGAGCTGGATTGGAAGTGGCGCAGCTGGGACACAAATCGGTGTCTGTATATGATTCCAGCATTGCAGGCAGCAGCTTTACCTGCTAAGCCACAACGCCAGGCCTAAGAGACTATCTTTACTCCACCGTATAGTTGGCTGTGTTTATGTGGATTAATTTCTGGGCTTTCTATTGTGTTCCATTAATCTATGTATCAGCTTTTATGACATTACCATGCTGTTTTAATTAAGATAGCTTTGTAGTATGCTTTGAAGTTAGGGATTGTGATGCCTCCAGCTTGGTTTTCCTTGTTTAGAATCCTTTGGCAATTCTGGGTCTTTTTTAGGATTCCTTTTTTAATTCTGTAAAGAATGTCGTTGGTATTTTGATAGTGATTATGTTGAACCTGTAGATTGCTTTAGGTAGTATAAACATTTTAATCATATTTATTCTGATCCATGAGCAGGGGATATATTTCCATTTTTTTGTGTGTATCTTTGATGATTTCTTTCATTGATGTTTGATAATTTTCACTGTAGAGATCTTTCATGTCTTTGAAATATTTCCTCCTAAATATTTCATTTTTTGTGTCTATTGTGAATGGGATTTTTTGGTTGATTTCTCTTTCTGTGAGTTCATCATTAGTGTATGAAAATGCTACTGTGTTTAGTACAGTTATTCTGTAACTTGCAACTTAACTGGTTTATCAATTCTAATATCTTTTTGGTGAAGTTTTTAAGTTTTTCCATGTACAACATCATATGATCTGCATACATGGATAATTTGACTTCCTCTTTTCTAATTTTGATGTCCTTTATTTATTTATCCTTCCTAATTGTTCTTGCTAAAACTTCCAATACTATATTTAATAACAGTATTTCAGTGATATCAGTTGTAATGTCTTCTTTTCACTCTAATTTTATTTATTTAGGTGTTTTGTCTTTTTTGTTTCTTTGTTAGTCTGGGTAGGGGTTTATTTATTTTGTTTATCTTCTTAAGAAAGCAATATTTTGTTGATCTTTTGTATTGTTTTCTTAGTTTCAATTTCATTTATTTCTGCTCTAATCTTTATTATTTCTCATCTCCTGCTGATTTGGGATTTGGTTAGTTCTTTTTTTTTACTTCAAATGTATTATTAGATCTTTAATTTGAGACAATTCTCTTGTTTTAATGTAAGCACTTAATGCTATAAACTTCTCTCTTAATATTGCTTTTGCTGTATCCCACAGGATTTGATGTGTTGTGTTTTCATTTTCATTTATTTCAAGAAATATTTTTATTTCCTTTTTAATTTCTTCAATGATGCATTTATTATTCAGTAGCATGTTGTTTAATTTACAAGTGTTTATGAGTGTTCTATTGTTCTTGTTGATTTCTAATTTCCTTTCATGGTAATTTATTAGATTTCTTTAGAAAAGATGTGATCACCATCTTTTAAAATTTATTTATTTGAGAGACAAGATAGCGTAATATATGGACAGACTGAGAAGATTCCCATCTCCTGGTTCACTCCCCAAATACTCAGCTGAGCTTCAGCCAGGATCCAGGAACTCAATCCAAGTCTCCAACAGGCTGTTACTGACTGAGCCATCACTGCTGCCTCCCAGAGTCTGCTTTAGCAGGAAACTGGAATCAAGAGCTGGAGCTGGAACCTGAACCTGGGCACTCTGTGGATGTCTCACTCGGTGTCTTAGCTGCCATCCCAAATGTCTGACCCCAGATACTGTCTTTAAAAAAATCATTATTTATTTATTTGAAAGTCAGAGTCAGAGACAAGAGAGAGAGAGAGACGAGAGAATCTTCTATCCACGGGTTCACTTCCCAGGTGGTTTCAGTGGGTAATGCTGTCAGGCCAGAGCCAGGAGCTACTTCCAGGTGTCATTAGTAGCAGGGGTCCAAGCACTTGGGCCATTAGCAGGGAGCTGGATTGGAAGTGCAGCAGCTGGGACTAAAACTGGTACACATATGGGATGCTGGCATTGCAGGCGGCAGTGTTACCCACTATACCACAATGCCGGCCACGGGTATTGTGTTTTTCAGTGAAGCAATTCTAATCATTATTATGTGATAAGAACTGTGGTTATCATGGATTAATAAATTATTATAGTCCATGATTTATTCATCTTTTGGGAGGAGCAAAAGCATGTCTTCTCTGATAGAAAAGGAAATGCATCATTTAGTGCAATAATTTTTTGTGAGTTTTTTTTAGATTAATGGATGCAGGACCCATATTCGTTAAGAGATGTATCATAAGTACCTAAGTTACTTCAGATGGTTCAGATAGCCTTGAGCTTAAGTGGCATTCAAAAGAAAGATTAATATGATGGTCCTTAATTGTTTGAAAATAGGGTTATGATTTTTCTGGTAAGATAATGGACATATATTTTCATTAAGCTACTTTAAGTCTCAGGAGTAGTTAACTACTATGACTATATTAAAAGGTGCCAGATGAAGTTCTAAGGAAGATGTATTTAAATGATATGCCTAAGACAAAATATTGTGATGGGAAACTTGAAAAAGAACAAGAATTTCAACTCCATTTGTGATCATGAAATAATTGTCTCCATGAGTGTATATCAGATTTCCACATTGGGAAACACAAGGATTTCAACCTTAAATCTTGGTGGCTTCTTTATACCCGAACAGCAGGTAATATCAGTAGCATGGTGTGGTATGTTTGCAGCTTATTACCAGATCTGGTATCAAAGAATAACATGTAGCAAATTCTTAAGGAAGGGGAAAAGATGGCTTTTTAAATTCATATTGCTTTTTCACTCCCAAATACAGATATGGCTATATACAAATGAGGGCTTATGCAAAGCACTGCCTTTGTACTTTATTATATGAGTGCATTTGTATATATATGTATTGTATAGAATGCACATGGAATTTCAATTGAAAATATGAATCAAAAGTATTTTTATGATAGCTGATAATGGATTAGTTTCAACAGCCCTGGTCCTGAGATGCCTGAGTAGTTAGTGATATTTTCTCATTTAATTCTTGGTGAAGAAGCTTGAGAAGTAACAGATGCTATGGACAGATGAAGTGTTTTGGCAATCAAAATTATTTTTTAACTTTATTTTATTCTATTTATCCCTAATGTCTGATTGGTATGTGCTTATTTTAAGATTTCTTTATTTAAGAGGGAAAGAGAAAGATGGAAAGTCAGAGAGATCTTCCATCTGCTGGCTTACTCCTCAGGCGGCTGCAGCAGCTATATCTGGGTTAGACTGAAGACAAGAGCGAGGAACTCCACCCTGATATCCCATTTCTCACACAGCTGACTGGGTCCCAATACTTGGGCCATCGTCCACTACCTTCCTAAGCACATTATCAGAAAGCTGGATCAGAAGCAGAGCATCCAGGACTCAAACTGGAAGTCCAATATGTGACGCTGGCATTGCAAGCAGTGGCTTAACCTGCTATGCCACACCACCATTCACTGATAGATATTTTCGCACTCACATTTCTCCATTTTCTCATACCCCTCTAAGCCATTTAAGTGCCTGGCTTTTTTGAGCATATGCTCCTCCACTTCAATCATGTTATCTAAAATGACAATTTTTTTTCCTACTTAAAGATAGAGTATCATATTGCATATAGTATATTTTCTTTATGCATTTACCCACTGATAGACATTGAGTTTGTTTTCACTTCTTAACTGTTGTGAACAGCCAGCAAACATGCAACAAACCTTGGAGGCAAATTACTCTTCCACTTACTATTTACATTTCCTATGAAAATATACCTAGGAGTAGAATTTCTGAATGATGAAGAGAAGGAACACCTAAGACTACAAGAGGAAAGAAAGGTGCCTAGCTCTACCAGCTACCCAGCTGAGTCCAGCTACCCCAAGGAGGCATGAGATAGACAAATATGGCACCTTGACTGTTTCCATATAGTCAAGTCACCAGAAACTGCAACCCTAGGTAATGGTATATGTACTAGAAGGATCACTCTGTTGATACAAGTGAACCCACAGAATATTAAGAAAAAAAATGAAAATATGATTTAATCTGACCAACGAGGCTGAATGATTTCATTAGCATGATTAACCTTTAGGTAAATTTCTTTCTGAATACACCTTTTTTTTTTCAAATATTTATTTTAGAAAATTTCTGATTATAATTTTTTACCCATTTGAAAGGTATAGAATCTCTTGAAACCCTCTTATCAGCTTTTCACTAGGGAATGTCTTTCTTGATGACCTGAGCTTCATCTTTTAGAAATATAATAATCAAAGAAAATAGATCATATCCCTATGTCCAACCGCCTCCTGTCATGAAGAAAAGAGAAAGTATTTTATATTGGGTAAGATCAATTATAAAACACAGAACCTACAATATTACTCTCCTTCATTCTTGAAATCTCTTGATATTTGTGTCAGAGGAACTAAATTCAGGCTCTTGCCTCTATTGCCATAATCTTAAATAAAGTTTTCTGTATAATTCATATTTGAAAGGTTCAAAAATATTTTTTTCCACAGCAAGAGATAACCACCAATATATTCCAAGAAGTGGGTATTGCCATTGCTTTAGGCTCTGGATCCTTGTGGTTATTTTTTTTTTAAGAAGAAGTAGAAGAAGAAAAGGAATATTTTTATTGGGATGAGGAAAAAAGATTTGCTTATTTTATGTGATGGTGAATGCTGTCAGTAGTATGCCACAAAGGGCAAATTTATAAAATAAATCTATGAATGTGGTTAAAAAGATTTCCAGGTTGAGAGTGTCAACTGGTTTATGTTTGTGGCAAATGGTAATGAATGGGTAAAGGGATCCCAGAGGTAAAGGGATTGTTCAGTTTTCAAGAAAAATCTAGAGGAAGTATCATCAAACAAGAGCTAACTGACTGAAAGTGTGAAATGAGTGCACACTTTCAGATTCTTATGCAAAAGGAAGACAAAGATCAAATCCAGGGAATGACATTAAAATTTAGTTCCAATTTAAAAAGTGCAATTACAAGCTCTTTTGTTAAAATTCCAGAAAAATTTAAATTATTGACCCTCTGAACTGAACACCTTATGTTCTAAAATTTGAACATCTTACTTTTTCATTCTCTGTGAGTTAATAGGGCTTCTAAACTTCTTTAAGGCACTGACACAGGGACCCTGAATTGCAGCCTCTGACAGGGAAAGTGTGAGTTTTGAAGAAATAACTTTTGTTTGCCTGACCAAAAAAATGTCCAAATGCTTAATAGGATAAAAACTAAAATTCAGCTAAATGTTGGGTTTAAGAAAGTTACTTTTAATATAAATAAAGTGATTAGTGGGAAGTAGGAGAAAGAAAAATATATCCAAACAAGTCACATAATAAAGGTGGAGTGGCTATATTAATGGTAGATAAAGAAGAGCATTTCATAACAAATGGTCAATTCATCAAGACGATATGATAATTTTTAACTTGTATATACCAATAATGGAGCCTCTAATAAAAGAAGCAAAAAGAGCAAGAGTAAAGGAAGATGTGGAAATATCCAGAATTATATTTGAAATTTTAATTTTCCTTTCACAATACTTGATACAGTTAAAAAAATCAGTAAAGTTATAAAAAATTTGAAGACCACTTTCCTACATGTAAACCCAACTGACATTGTAGGACAGATACTACATCCCAAATGCAATATATCCATCCTTTTGAAGTGCCCATGGAATATCTGCTGAGTTAGAGTACAAAGTGAGCCATAAAAAATTCTTTCAAGAGAACTACATAATGTGTTTGTTTTCTTGCCATAACAGAACTAAGTTAGGGAAAGGAAATTAGAAAAGAGATACCTTTCTAAATATTTCAAAATTATACTTCAAAATAATCTAAGTCAAAGAAGAAATCATAAGAGAAATTAGCAAACACTTCAAATTAAATAAATATTAAAACAACATATTAAAAACCTCTGGTATAACAATAAAACAATCTGTCTTAGTCAATTCAGGCTGCTGTAACAGAATGCCATATACTTGGTGGTTTATAAGTAACAGAAATTTATTTCTCACATATGTGAATATTGAAACTATAAGATCAGGGATTCCTCAGGGTCAGATTCTGGTGAGAACACTATTTTGAATTGAAGACTTGTAGTCTCACAAAGCAAAATGAATGAGAGCTCTTTTGTCTCTTTTCATGGGGTACTAATCCTGTTGTTAAGGGCTTTACCCTCATGATATAGTTTCCTCCCAAAATTCCCATTGACTTATTTTTTTTTAATTTATTTATTTGAAAGCATTACAAGGAAAGAATGAGACAGAGAGGAAGAGAGAAAGAAAGAATATCTTTCATCCTCTGTTTCATTTCCCAAAGGCTACAACAGCCAGGGCTGGGCCAGGTTGAAGTCAGGAGCCAGGAGCTTCTCTAGGTCTCTCATGTGGGTACAGGGGCCCAAGTACTTGGGCCAACTTCCACTGCTTCCTCAGGCACATTAGCAGGGAGCTGAAATGGAACTGGAGCAGCCAGGACTCCAATTAATGCTCCAGTATAGGGTATTGGATTCAAAGGCAGTAACTTAACCCACTGTACCACATTGCTGTCCCCACGAGATTATATTTCATGAGGGATTAAAAATGTGCTCAATAATGAAGTCTTTTGGACAAAGTTATTTTAAACTCAAAAACAGAGCAATGGCATTGAAAACACAGAACAAATAAACTTGTATTCTTTGCAGTCTAAAATCAGTGTGCTATAAATGGCACAGTTAACAAAACACACAGTTTAGTCATCATTGCAATTGTAAAAGGCATATTTATCAAGTGTCATTAATTTGCATGATTAAGTGTCAAGTGAGTGATTCATAAATTTAGACTCATTTGAGAAGCAGGCACATCTCCCAGTAGGGGTCAAGGAGCTGAGTAAGAAACACAAAACTAAATTCTATCTAATTCTTCTAAGAAGTTTTATTTTTATATCAACAATTTAACCTGCAATTATGGTCAATGATATGTATTTCAAAATATAAGTTAAAACTCAATAATGTGCTTTTAGTCTGGGAAATTTTGGGCATCTAACATATATCATTGAAAGCATTCTTCAGTTGTTAAAATAAGTTTTGCCTATAGATTATGCTTTGGAAGAGCCTGAGTGAATGAAGAGAAGAGAAACTGAAGAGGAAAATCTCTAAATGAAATAAGATTTTCAAAATCTCTGTTACAATTTATCTTCTTGCATAGGACATGCATTCCTATTAGCCCAGGATGTAAGTGGTATTCAGTGAAAATGGCATTTTGTATCATTTTTTCTGCTGAAACACTTGGCATTTTTAAATTATTTTATCTCTCCAAAGCATTTTACTTTTGGCTGATGTAATTGAATGCATGAGATATAGGTAGCTATCATTTTAGAAGGTAGAAATACCAAGGAATTTTAGAATCTTTGAAACAGACATACTTGAAATCAACGAAATACTGGTTGTGATATGGCTCACCTGCTACTGGGAACCTTAAAGAAAACCTACATTGAGAGTTTCTGTCCAGATTTAATTCTTTTGTGTCTTATCATCAACAGCAAACTTATTTTTTTAAGATGTGCCATTACTGTATATGGAAAGAAAAAATACCCTTTTTCTCTCCCTTCTTGATTAGTGTCTTCTAATTCTAAAAGGAAAGCCATTGTAGTTTTACTGAACAAAGTTTAACAAAAGAAGTGTTTTACTCCAGTCAAAGCTGTACACTAAGTTTTTGAAGAGTATTTTGCCCTTTCTCCTTTATTTCCTATTCCTCCATCTTTTCCTCTCTCTGCTTTTCCATTTTTCCTTATTTTTTTTTTTTTTCTGGGTGAGGACCCTATACAGAAATATGGAAAAAGGGTAAAGGATTTTGGAAAACCTATGAAGTCCAACAGGTTGGACTGAAGCTGATTAGATTGTTTGGATGGAAAAGTTATTCAGAGGCCTCATTAATTCTTTGGAAGAGTCTTTGTAAGTCCAGACACATACACACATTCCTAGGTTCACAGAGCTGAAGGTGATGATTGCCTTGTACTATAGTTCTCTGATTTTAGAATTTGGAAGTGAAGCATTTTTAAGCAAAATGAATGGTAAGACCTTTGTGATGGCAATCTCAGCAAAAATGGAATGGTTCAGAATGCAAGGGATCCTGCTTTAACAAATAACCAGTCTAGAAAAGGGGCTTGTCCTATGTCACTGTAGAGCAATCTGAAAGTACTTTTGTAGGTTTCACATGATGCATTAGCTTTCTAAGGCTGCCACAATTGGATGGCTTAAAACAATAGAACTTTATTCTCTCACAGTTATCAATGGTGGATGGTTGAATTCAAGGGACCTAAGGGCCACACTCCCTGAATGTATTAGGGCTGTGTCCTTTCTTGCCTGTCCTTAGCTTCTGGAGGGTATAAAAAAAAATCCTTAGCATTCCTGGGCTTATAGAGACATTTCTAAAGTCTCTACTTTTTTGTGTTACCTGAGCCCTCTGTGTGTGTCTTCTATGTCTAAACTACTTCCGTATTGCAAGGAAACCAGTCATTGGAAAGAGATCCATGCTTATCCAGTATGAACTGATCCTAGTTTGATTATCTCTGCAAAGCCTCTGTTTTCAGATGAGGTCATGTTCACAGGTACCAGGGCTTAGGAATTCAACATAGCTTTGGTGGTCATGGGGATAAAAAATTTTTTAAAGTTTTGTATTTATTTTTATTTGAAAGGCAAAACAAAAGAAGGAGAGGGAGAGGGAGAAGAAGGAGAAGAGGAAGAGGGAGAGGGAGGAGAGGGAGGAGAGGGAGAGGGAGAGGAAGAGGGGGAGGAAGAGAGAGATACGCTCATTCCCTGGTGTATACAACTGGGCTCAGCCTGACTGCATGAGCAGGAAGCTGGAATCAGGAGTTAAGCTGAAACTTGAACCCAACCAGTTTAACATGGGATGTTGGCTTCCCAAGCGGCAGTTTAACTGGGATATACAAATCTCAGATTTTTGTGAATTCAGTGTTGTTATTTTTATTGCTGTTTTGCTTTGTTTTTTTTTTTTTAACTTTCTTTTTTGTTTGTTTAAATTAGAAGCATCTTTTTATCCTTTTAATTACAGGCAGAAAAATAGTACCTCATTGTGGATGCATGTACTAAGCAATTTTTATTTTAAAAGTGACATGTTAATATAAAAAAATCTGAAAGGTTGCCACAAAACACTCCCAACACCAGAGTTAAAGGAAAGGGTTATTTTCTGGTTGGGGGAAACCCCAGAGTCTGGAGGGAGAGGTCAAGAGAAGGCAAAAAGGGAGAGGGGTCGGGACAGAGGTCAAGAGAGAGAGCCCATGTATGGGGAAGCAGGTCCTGTTGTTCTTGCAGGGAGTAGGGAAGTGGGAGCAACAAATCCCGTTAGGGTTGAGGTGGACCTGAGGCTTGTGGTTCGGCCATTTGTTCACCTGACTTCTAGCAAGCCAGGCTGGGCTTAGGATCTAAGCTTACTGTGCAAGATGTCGATGGGGGCCAGAGCCTAAGATGGCACCCAGGGCTTAAGATGGTACCACAGATAAGACAGCACCATTTTACTATTTCTCTATCCTGTACATCACTCTTAACATCCACAGCGAAGCTTTCTACCATTATAAATCTTACCATTCCTCACCTTGTTTTTCCTTATAGATATTTTCTACATTTTAACAAAGCACACATTTTCCCACTTCCTCTTATTCTCCTTAATCTTCTGGCATTACTCAATTCCTCCCTGTCAGCAATTTTCCAAGAGTTTGCTTTTACAGGAACACAAGTATGTCTGAAGAGTATTTAAATTGAGAATCTTTTACAAATTAACCAATAAAGTATTTTGCATCAGAGCAATATAAACATAGATATATTGACACATATGTATTATACTATACTATCCCCAAATGCTTGGTCCTAGCAGATTTCATTGACTGCTCTAGCATCCCGCTTATTTATGTTACAAAGATTCTGAAGTTGAGATTCTCACTGTATACATAGTATGTGTAATATGCGTTGATTCTAAATCAAGTAGAATAAAAGATTTTATCAATAGTGACTCAGCGGCCCTGAGTGATATACCTTTTTTTTAAATTCATTGCCATAGTTATTTAACACTTTTGAACTTGAACCATGATCCCCAAGACTCTCTAACCATGTCCTCCATCAATCTCAAGGACTTCATTTTTCCCATCTGAAGCAGAAAATGAAAGTTGTGAGGTGAGAATTACTGTATTTCCTGCCAAGTAACTTCAACTGTTTTCGTGTGGAACCGTATGTTCCTTTCTCTTTCTCCCTCATCTTCTCACACTCAGCACATTGCCTGTCCTTTTTGATTTTCTACAAACTTACCCACTGCCATGTGTTTAAAGATGAACTTACTACATTCCTCATGCTTGGCCATCCTCGGTCTCACCAAGCAAACAAACCAAAAAACCTATTCTTAAATGGGTATGCTCTTGCTCAGTAACTCATTCTCTCTTCACTGCTATAACAAAATACTATAGCCTGGGTAGTTAAGAAAGAAATGTATTGGCCAGAGCCGTGGCTCAATAGGCTAATCCTCCGCCTTGCAGCACCGGCACACCAGGTTCTAGTCCCAGTTGGAGCGCCGGATTCTGTCCCGGTTGCCCCTCTTCCAGGCCAGCTCTCTGCTGTGGCCCAGGAGTGCAGTGGAGGATGGCCCAAGTCCTTGTGCCCTGCACCCCATGGGAGACCAGGAAAAGCACCTGGCTCCTGCCTTCAGATCAGCGCAGTGCGCCGGCCGCGGCGGCCATTGGAGGGTGAACCAACGGCGAAGGAAGACCTTTCTCTCTGTCTCTCTCTCTCACTGTCCGCTCTGCCTGTCAAAAAAAAAAAATGTATTTCTCCCAGTTCTAGGGCCTGAGAAGTCTAAGAGCATGGCGACAGCATCTGGCCAGAACCTCTGTGCTGCATCACAACATGACATAAAGATGGAAGATCAGACCAAGCTGATGCTTTTTTTTTAATCAGGCATTCACTTCCAAGATAGCTAACCCATTCCCCTAATAATGACATCTATTTATGAGCACAAACACATCCTGAACCAATCAGTTCAGAGTTACATGTCTTAATACTCTTACAATTAAATTTGGAGGGGACATTCATACTGTAACTCCCAGTAATGAATGGGGGAAAGGAAATCATCAGCTCGCTCAGCAAGTGTTTGATTATTCTCCTCTTCACCCCAATGGTAAAAGAAGAGTTCCTGTTCTAGAATTCTGGGGATGGTTGAACATCCAGCGCCTGACAGTGAATAAGTGGTGTTTCTAACTTTGGGTGATGAAAACACCGTATCCTATAGGGTAATAAGGGGGTTGCCTTCAGAAAATTAATGACTCAGCAGAAGCTATAGGAAGCAGGGATTGTAGTAGTTAAGTTTTACCCCAGAAGGAGTTGGGGACCCTAGTTCCCACAGGAAGATGTGATTGATTGCCTTATTTGAATAATTCTGTGGACTGATATGAAACAGGAATCTACTCAGATATAAGCAGTTGCTGTGCTTGGTCTCCATGATAAGGAAGGATGCTTGGCACGGGGCTTTTTCATGGGAGCACAATTGTGTTAGGATATGGCTAACCCTTTCAGTTTCCAATTATCAAGGCATGCACACATTAGATTGTAATTATAGGCCATATTCCAAAAGTATGAATTCTTATTTTCTTTCTTTTTCCCTTTAACATCTAACCATTTCATGTACTTGATCATCTCTATCGTGATAATAGTTCCTAACTGTGTCTGTCATCCTTTCCACTTCTTTATGCCACTTTAGCCAATTTACCCCTGTTCATCCATTAGTATTTTACTAAACAGTCATCACTTCTGGATCTAGGTTTGCTCTGGGAGCTTTGTTAAGGTTGTGACAACTACCCCTCTTGCTCTTAGAGCATATTATGCATAACCTATCATAAAATATACCATCTGGACACTATTATTCACTCATTTACATTAAAAATTAGATTCTAAGATATATATGTCAGAAATCATGTTTTGTGTACTGTTTTCCTAATGCATGATACTCAGTAGATACACAGAAAATAGATAAATGGAAAAAGTGACACTGAACTGAATATACACTTTTTAATATAGATAGATCATCATAGTTAAAATTATTTAATACTAGCAGTATTCAAGACATTTCTGGCTCCTAAGTAACAATTTTGTACCTTACCTCTTTCCATTTTGCTACTCACTAAGCTGTGTTTTCATACAGAATACTAGCTGGCACTATCAGTGAAGTATTGGTTTTCCCAGATTCCTGGGAAGCACTTTGGTCTTCATGGGACACCATTAATTCTTGCTATTGGTCTGAGAACCCAATAGAGCAACATGATTTATTTCTGCTTTCATCCCTCTGGCAGTCCCAGGCAGCACCTGCCAGAATATGGCTGCTGTATCAGCAAAGCAAATGGGAAGCAAATGAATGTGTATCTTGGTCCCCAAAGAGAAACCCATTTCCACTGTAGCTAAGCTTGACAGTTTAGGAGTCCCATTTGACTCCAAAGAACATGAAATGCTCCACTACTTTTTGAAATCATTTGCTTATATGAGGCTGCAGTTCACACATCCCAGTGTGTCCCATTCCTTCATCCCCCAAAGGGAAGAGAAATATGAACCTGTTCCATTCAGAGATCACTGAATAATGCTAGCTGCTATCAGATTTCATTGGCTTCAAGACTGTTTTTTTTTTTTTTTTTTTTTTTTTTTTTTTTTTTTTTTTCCCTGAAAAGACATGGTTGAATCTCAAAGCCAGCAACACTCCCCCAGGGTACCCATTAGGCAGAAGGGAGTGGAGTTGTAAACAATCTGTTTTGTAAAATGGAAGTCTCTAGAAGAAAAGGCATCAACATTGCATTTGTTGAATATTTCATGGCCTTGAATGGGCAATTTACAGACTGAGAAGGAATTGTAGAGGACAGTCACTCAAAAATATAATTTCTAGGAAAGACATTTTCTCCATTCTTTCAACAGTTTTATAGAGGAAGTTAGAATGTGAATAGTGATGGAAAGATAAACAGCGTAAGTAAAAAGTGGGAAAAAAATCAGTTTTCAGATTCCTGGGAATTACGTTTCTTCCCACTGATTAGCCACTAAATGACTTTAGAAACGTAAACTTTCACAGACTTGAGATAATTTGTTTCATTTCACCTCATAAACACTACCAAAGGACAAAAATTGCAAAAATACATACCCTTTTTTTGTGTTTGCTAGGAAGATGGCCTGATCTGGGAAGTATCAGATTCACAGACATTCTGTGGTGTCCAGGGCATCTTCAAGTTTAAGATGGCTGACATGTCTGAAACTATACATCAAACAATGTGCATGCATGCGTATCAAAATCTCCAACGTTATGCACCAAAATGTGTATGTAGACTTATACACATAATTTTTACAGAGGGTGCATGCCTTGTTTAATTTACCTATTTTTAATCATTTGGAAGTGAGAGAGATAGCAGACATAGAGTTGCTGGACAACTCCACAAGTACCTTCAATAGCTGGGCCTGTGTCAGCCCAAAGCAGTGAGCTGGGAATTCAACCTAGATCTTCCATGTGATAGTACCTGGCAGTGACCCAAGTACTTGAGCCATCACCTGCACCTCCAAGGTTGAGTATTAGAAGGAAACTGGAATTGGAAGTGGAGCTAGGACTCTAATTCAGGCACTCCCATATGGTATGCAGGCATCACAAACTGCAACTTAATCCCTAACCTGGTTTACATTTCTTGTGCTCCATATCATTCCTAAATAATAGATACATTCACAACATGGAAAACATTTAAAACACAGAACATGATACAACTAGTATTTTTATACTTGAAAGGCTTTTTCATGGAAAAAAAAATGTAGACACAAATTATGACTATTGCATTAATTTAGAAAAGTAACCTGATGTATTATCAATAAATACATACCAGTTTCATTTATTTATAGCACCAACAAATATAGAAAGTTATTTTTAACATGTATATGTATTTTATATATGCTTGAGGGCTTTTCAAAAAGTTCATAGAATGTATGTATAATGAAAAAATGTATGAATCTGAAGGTTTTTTTGCACAAAATAAACTTGCCTTTAATTCAACTTTATCAAGAACTTTTTAAAGTACCCTCATATTCTTGATTTTATTACTTCTTATGATCTTACTTTATTAGTGATTATCTACTGATGTCACATAAATCAACTTTTCCAGGAGATTTCATTATGCATAAGTAGATCAAAGTATCAACATCAATGGGACACAAGTAAATTTTGTTGTTTCATAGAAAAAGTTCTAACACAAGAATCCTAACAGATTCAAATAGAAAGTATTTTCAAAATGTTCAAAATAATTAAGACAAAATTTACATTTGCAGAGTAAAGGATATTCAGGTTGAATTAACCTTAGAATAATTTGAGTTAATACATCTGGACACCAATGAAGCTCTCTCCCATGTCTTTTCCAAATTACACAGCGCAGTCAGATTAAGCCAGAGGCAATAAAAACTCATGGAGTGCTGTTTTCAAAGCTGTAACAATTAAGGTCGATGTTTCCTAGTCTTGCATTTATGAGTTTCCATGATGTAAATGGAATTTGCCTTTTTAAACTCTATTCATATTGATATACACTAGACCCTAGCTAAATTGATTTGTTTGTAATTTATGCACATATTCCTCTCCCCACAAGTATACTTAGCTCTTGATTTTCTTTCTGTGTGAAATTCTCGCCTCCCACTGTAGTCTCATGTCTGCCCCCACCCCACCTTGTGACAGGTTCCACATGAATACTAAGTCCTTCATAATTATTTACCTTTTCCTCTCCTTCCTTCTTTCAGAATTATGAATTTGCTCTTCTTTTTATGTATCTGATTTACGCTGGTCAGTGTGCAAGACTCTGGCCATATAAAAAAGAAAATAAAATTTTTTTCAGAATTTACATGTTGGAAAATGTCACAGAATGGACAGACTTTTAGGACTCAATGATGATATAGGGTGATGAAGTATAATGTCTCAGATAAGCACAATGTCTATTAAAATATAAGCAAGTGGTACTAACTAATGGCACCTAAAAAAGCACTATCTACATGTCATTATTTCAACAGATATTTATTGTTTATAAACTATGTGTATGAAATATATTCAAGGGAAAAGTAGGAATGACATATGCATCTGCTTCTCTTTCATCCCATATGCTTAAATGGTGAGACTAGAAGAAAAGCTGTGGGTAAAGTTTAAATACATTCATTCAAAAAAGAATGACATGATAAAGTAAGCATGAGGGTAACGTATTTTTGAGGAACGTTGAAAGGAGTGGGAGAATCAGAGAGTAGGTAAAGTTAAGTAACAAACGTATAATCCTGAAGTTGGACGCCTCCTGGTTGCCTGTTCTCTACTGGTAGTCCACGTTCTTTTGCAATAGAGCCATGCATAACATTGTGCTATCTCTCTAAGTAAGTTCCAGTATCTCATCAGCACAGTGGCTGACTGGTGCATCCATGTGTCCTTGGCAGTATGCATGAAAGTGCCTGGTGCTCATATGTTATTCAATGATGGAAGCTTTGAGGAAGTGCTGTGGAAGTTTTCAACAGGGCACAAAGTGCTGGCCAGATCTTCCCTATGGACTTGACTCAGAACTACAGCAGACCCCTATTTATGTTTTCTGCTCCTGATATCTGAAACTCAATAGCAATTTGTGTTGGTAAATTGCCACTTTTACGAACACTAAAATTTATGGAGTGTTACTAGAGGCCAGGACTTGGATCCACATTTTATCTATTTTATCTATTTTGAACTTTACAACCATTCTCATGAGTCAGGAACTACTATTATTTCTATTTCGTGAATGAAGAAATTGCAGCAGAGGGAGCGGTACCAATCAGCCATTGTTTCCCAGCTACAGTGTAGATGTGTTGTGTGCTAGAGACTGGGACTCCTCAAACATGTTACAAGTACAACAGCATAAATAACTAACAAGAGAAAAATATTTTAAAAACAAATGATTTGACACACTTAGAAGCAAGCCTATTTCTTTATTAATTTGCTAGGCTTACTTTAACAAGGTACCATAAACTACAAATTGTAATGGACAGAATGATTTTCTTCCAGTTCTGGAAATCAGAAGTCTTGAGATCAAGGTGTTGTCAGGCTTGGTTTTTTCTGAGGATCACGAGGGAAGGATCTGTTCCAGGCATCTCTCTTTGACTTCTCCTCTTTCTATGTCTCTTCATACCATCTTTTGTCTATGCATATCCGTCTATGCCTTGATTCCCCCTTTTTGTAAGGGTACTAATTATTTTGAATTCAGGTCTACTCTAATGAACTTACTTTAACTTGACCCTGTCTCCAATAAAGCCACATTCTGAGGTACTAGGAATTAGGACTTCAGTACTTGAATTTTGGAATTTAACTTATAACAACTGCTTGAATAAAATATAAAAAGGGTGGTAGTAAAATTTACATCAGAAAGTTTATTTTAAGGAAATATTCATTACATTTAAGAAATACAATGAAATAGTCATTGGATATTTTAGATGAGAAATAGTATATAAAACTCCTGAATTTTACGGTAGCTTAGGAAATGTGAAACTAAGTCCCTTGAAAAACTCATTTTGGAGGCTGGCACTTTGGCATAGGTTAAACCTCAGCCTGCAAGGTCAGTGTCTCATTTGGGTAAGCTGGTTAGAATCCCAGCTGCTATACTTCCCATCCAGCTCCTTGTAAAGAGGCTGGGAGAGCAGCAGAAGGCCCAGGTGCTTGGACTCCTACATCCATGTGGGAGACCTGAAAGAAGCTTCTGGTTCCTGGCTTTGGCCAGACCCTGCCATTGTGGACATTTGGGGAATGAAATAGTGGATGGAAGACTTCTTTCTCTCTCCCACCACCCTTCTTTCTTTATCTCTGACTTTCACATGATAAATCTTTAAAACTTATTATATTGTTTGAAATGCTCTATACTTTTATTTACTATTTTATTTAAATGTGTGTGTGTGTGTGTGTGTGTGTGTGTGAGACAGAGAGAGAGAGAGAGAGAGAGAGAGAAAGAGAGAGAGAGAAATCTTTCACTGCTGATTAGATGCTCAAATGCCCACAACAGCTGAGGCTGTGGAGGATCCAAAGCCAGTTGTCTAGAATTCAATACAGGTTTTCCAAGTAGGTGGCAGGAACTCAATTACTTAGATCATCACTGCTGCCTCCCAGGATTTGAATTAGCAGGAAGATGTAATCAGGAGCCAGAGATGGGAATTGAACACAGATACTATGATTTGGGATGAAGACATCCTAACTGGCAACTTAACCTCTAGACTAAGTAAGTGCCTGCCCCTGTAAAGTCTATTTTCAAATGAAGATAAAGCTATATACATGGTAATGTTATAGACTGTCTGTATTTCTTAAATAGATTTGAACTGAATTTTGTTGTTGTTCAGAGAACATATTGTGCTTAATTTAAAACAAAACCTAATATAGTACTAATTTTATCTGAACATATTTTTAGCCTGTTTTGTGAGGTCAAAAAATAGCAGACAGTTGTTTTCTGCCTGAAAGTCACTTGTCATTAAAATAATAGAAATGAGCAGTATACAAAAAGGAAAAAGCGAAAAATAATCAACAGAGCAAATAATATTCCACTTATGCAAATGACTCTCATTTCTATTTCAGTGCCAAAAATAAGCATGACTGCAAGGCTGTTCCATAAACAATAGATAATGCAGCTGTTCCTCAGAAGGCCATTTTAAAATTCACTTTTATTAATTAGGAAACTAATTCTAGAAAAGAAAAAATCCTCTTTAACCTCCATTGATTACCTAAGAACATTTTCCTATAATAGATGATGAACTGCCTTAATCATAGTTAGAATAATGGATTTCATATTTAAGAATTCTGGTGTCCCTGAGCTTAAAGATTCTACATAGATTCCCTTTGTAGCTTTTGAGGCTCTCAGTTTCCTTCAGAGTTGATTTGTTTAAAAGGAACTTTAGTGCTAAAGCAACTGATGCCATTTCCCACCTGCACAAACGACCAGAGATATAAGGCTTTTATGCTTGGATAGCCTTGTATTCATATTGTGGAAGCTGTTGTGCCTCAAGAGAATAGCTATTTTCCTGCAACAATCTAAACCACTACTATACCTCAAAGTAATTAGTATAAAGTTTAGCTTTTCTTCCAACTGCACCTCACTCAAATTAGAATTTTAGGATTATTCAGAAATAGTCTTTGTTTTGCAAACCCACAATAATGAATATTGTAAAATAATGTGAACTAGGACAAAGACAGAGATTGCACAATATAATGGCATTCAGACTGTATTCTATATTTTGAATATGTGGGTGCTCAACTGTGAGGATTATGTTTATAATGTCTTCAAAACATATTGGAACTATTACCCTAAATGTTTGACATTTAATGAGATGAAGTCAATAGAGAATAAGAACTAGGTACACATAATTAAGGAACTTACTCTTTGACTTCTTACACAGCATAACTAATAGTCATGAAAGCACATGAGTGAGTAAATTAATATTCCTATTCAAATATATTTTTATCATATACCAGTTTAGTGGGACTACTGTTAGGTGTAATTTGTAATTGGATGAATTAAATAAAGAGAGTAGAGAGAAATATTCTCCACAGCTTTCAATAAGTCAAACATTTTGGAAGGGGAAAAATAAAGGGCAAATATATCTCATATTTGGAATCCTAGTTGTTTTCACATTTTTAACTTTCAAATGTGATTTCATTATTCAATCATGATGACCCGTAAATCAAATATGAATTCCTCTTTTAAAATACTGGTGAGCTAACATGGGCTAAATGAAAGACTAGTGCATAACTTCAGATCATGTGAATCTAGGGATTATTATACTCTCACATTAGTGAAGGCTTTTCCTTGTTAAAGATGTACACAATTGTTTTGAACAAGTGATTCAAGTAACACAAGGCACTGCAATAATTTAATCTTCCATTATGCACCATGTTCAGTGTTTTATACATTGACAAGTTTTTTAAATGATTTATTTATTTATTTGAGAGGCAGTTACATAAAGACACAAAGAGAAAGGTCTTCCATGCACTGGTTCACTCCCCAGATGGCTGCAGTGTTGGTGCTGAGCTGACCAGAAGCCAGGAACCAGGTGCTTCTTCTGGGTCTCCCTTGTGGGACCAGGGTCCCAAGCACTTGGGCCATTTTCTGTACCATCTTCTACTGCTTTCCTAGGCCATAAGCAGAGAGCTGGATTTAAGAGGAACAGCCGGGACACAAACTGGTGCCTATAAGGGGTTCTGGTGCTGCATGTAGAGTCTAAGCCTTCTGTGCCACAGCACCGGCCCTGTATTGACAAGTTGTTAAAGATGAGTAGACAATTTCTCGTGTCTCTTAGACCAAGGCACATATTTGTCCTTTTATGTTAAATATTGGGTTCCAGAGTAACTGTTGAAAATTAACCAAGTAAGATTAATTCACCAAAGTCTGCAGGCCCGCTGGAGAAAGAATCATCATCTCAAAAAAAAAAAAAAAAATGCAGCAAGAAGCCCTCACAAGAAGCCAGCCAATACCAGTGCTCCCCAGTCTCCAGAGCCATGAGCTAAATAAACCTCTGTCTTGGTGCGTCACCCACTCTGTGATCTTTAGTCACAGCAGCAGAATGTGGACCAAGACTGCTTCCTGCAGGGAGACACAGGAGCCTGAGGATGGAGGGAGCAGGGTCACTTCCTTGTCACTGTGTATCTTTTTGTATGGTTTGAATTTTTAAGCCTGTGCATGTATTACGTTTTAATTAAAACTCCTAAGACATTAAAAAAAAAAAAAAAAGAATCATGATCTCATTGTACCATGAAACAACAGCCAGATATTATTAAAATATTTATATGGATAGATTCATTCAGAAATTTCTTATGTAAGTTCTACTAATATTGAAATTTGTTTTTGAAAAAAAAATATTAGTTTAAAAGCAGAACTACAGAAAAACTGTATTCTGAGGTGGGGGGAGAGCTAGTGCAAGCTTCCGTCTTCTGATTTGCTCCCTAAATATCCACAATAGCCAGCTATAGGCCTAGGAAAAATCAGGGACAAGGAACTTAATTCTAATCTCACACATGGGTGGCAGGGCCCAAGCACTTGGACCATTGTTGCTACCTTTCCAGTTGCATTAGCACGAAGCTGGGTGGAAGCGGAACAGCAGGGACTCACTATTTTCTCTCAGTAGTGACTGTCCTTTGATGAGTTAACATGCACAATCCACATGTCTCAATGCTACAGTTCAGAGTCTTTTCTCGGGCTGGAAATCTCTGTCTTGTTTCAGCAGTTACTAACTTAAGGTTTTGCCAACCTTCCAGCTTTCTGCAGCCATTTCTTCTTACTCTCACAGTACTTCCTCTCAACCTGCATAGCTCTGCTGTAGTGAACTCTCAAGAATAAAAATGAGCTTTTTGTTGGATTCATTTCAGTCTGTTAACTTCAAAAGTAGATATCTTGTGAATAACTTTTTTTTCCTGTGGGGAATGCAAACATACTATCATTTTATATCATGCTTAAGGAAAAATATGTTAAAATTACCACTTCAATTAACACCAGCTTACAAACCTTGAAGTGTCCAGCTTGCACAAGCATGCTGGTTTTGTTCAAGGAAAGCACTTGATATGTGTCAAGTACTGATTGAGCCTCACAGGTATTTGTGAGAGTACATGGCTTCCATGATTTACAAGTCAAATTCAAATGTAAATCTTCACTCTTTTGCCTCAGGAATATGTATGATTTTCTTTTGTAGTGGTCATAAAAGATCAAAAAATGTTCTTGAATAATTCAGCAAATATTTATTGAATGATTGCTGTATGCCAGGCACTGAGATTGGTGTTCTGGGTATAACAGTGATTAGTTCAGGAAGGTCATCTCTATGAGATTTATTATCTGGTTAAGAAGATGCATCTCAAAAAAGTAATGACTACTACAAGAAATATAGTGTGACAAGAAATACAAGGACTATGGCTTATTTTCATAGGATACCTAAGTTATGTCGAAATATAAAAGGCTTTCCAAAAGAAGAATCATTTAATCTGAACTTGAATGATGAGTAACGACTTGCTAGAGAAAAGATGAGAGGGAAAATTGGAATAGTGTTCCAGGCCCAGAACATCTGTCAGGGGCTCTAAGTAGGAACCAACAAGAAAATCTGCAGCTTCTGCATGAGTTTTTCTCCCAAAAAAACTTGAGTCTAGAAGTATGTCATAAGAAACATAAGGATGTTCTTTTGATTTGACATCTTGCATGGACCCTTGTTGTATCATATGCCAAAGAATTGAACATGGAAAATAACACAAAAGATTGAGCAGTTCATGATCTGAAATGTAATAGTGTCTGAATGTCAGAAATAAAGGTGAGTACAAGTGAACTATTTTCACTGTCATTATGTAAGTTTAGTTTGAAATGGCCCCAGATGTTGTGCCTAGAAGGTGATGTAGAGTGTATCATTTGCTAATTCACAACTGATCTTATTGAATCTTAATTAAAAGTTCATATTCTATAAAGTTATATTTTAAAAAATGCATGTAAAACTAGATTTAAAACTTCAAATGAGAGCAAGACAGAACAAAAAATAGATTAAACTGATATTAAAATGATGAAAAGTATTTCTCTATTCAGTGAAGATACATCATGTCATTGCCTTCCAATAAAAAAGAAAAATAATTCTAAGTCATTTAGCCAATTTGTTCCTAGCATGAAAATTGTATCTTTGCTAGACAATCTTTCTTTATTGCTTATTATTTATTGAACTCCAAGTATGCATCAGTATATAAATCATTATATATACAGTCCCTACCCTAAAGGCATACAATCAAAGTCAAGCTGAGAAAAATGATTCAGACATAAAATATGTCAAATGTGTTGATTAAACTCTGAAGATTGGAATTCTTAATTATAAATATGTCTTCATAGCCTACAAAATGAAATTTGTAAATAAAAGGCAAAATGATAAGTAAATCACACTCCAGATATGTTCTTCTTTTAAGGACTTATTTATTTACAAAGCAATGCAACCGAGATGCAGGGAGAAAAACACACACATACATACACATTCACATACATGGAGAGAGAGACAGAGAGCGAGTGAGAGAGCGAGCTTCTATTTGCTGGTTCATTCCCCAAACAGCTGCAACAGCCAGGACTGGCCCAGGCTGAAACTAGAAATCAGGAAATTCTTCTGGGTCCCTCACATGAGTACAGAGGTCAAAGTCCTTGGACCCTCGTCCACTGCCTTCCCAGGCAGATGAGCAGGAAGGTTGATTGGAAGTAGAGAAGCTGGGCCTTGATCTGGCACTCCTATTTGGAATGCTGGGTTAACAAGCAGCAGCTTAACTCACTCAGCCACAACACTTTCCCCTCTAAGTATGTTCTTAACTACAGCTTACTATTATTTTTTAATGGATATAATTTTAGATCCTAATGCAATTCTGCAAGGGAAAAATAAGAGCAGGGAATATAAATTTGGGGGAAGATGATATAAGTTTTACCTTTTATTCTCTAGCAATCATTTCACCACTATTTTTCTCATTTTCTCCAAAGAACAAAATTTTGGGTCAATGTAACCCTTAATTATATTCTAAGCAGTATAATGCATTTGCCCACTGATCTGTATGGTCTTGAAAAGTAAAATAAATAGAAGCAAGAAGAATTCAGGTTTCCAAGTAAAGCTTCTCACTTTGCTTTTAATTTACTCAGTTTTAATAATCCTGTGACATAATGATATCATTGACATCAAAACAATATCTGAAGACCTTCCACCCTAATGTTACATAATGATAAGACTATCAGATTTTTCCGGTGTTCAATGCTAAGTGACATCTGAATATATTCTTATCAATACAAGGCTTTTACCAACTGATCTGTATGATATCGGAAAGGAAAATGATTAGAAGCAAGTATTGGTATCTATTTATCTATCTTTTCAACATCTGGAGCATGGTAGTTCTTCAATATATATTTTATTAGAATCTTATGCCATCTTTCTGTTTGAATTTTAATATAACTCCTGCTTTAAGAAAACATGAATTCAAATACATGAAAGTATGAAAATTAAATTAGGCTGCACTATCCAAAAAGCATTGTGATTCAGATTTGATAAACCTTTCTGGAAACATCGTATATAACTAGATTTTTTAAATCCAATTTACACACAATTCTGAGGTAAACTCAGTATATTTGAGAGCTTACACAAGTCCTCATTATTTGAGCTTTGAGTTAAAAAAGAGATATCAGACTCTGAGAAAACGGATTCTTGGTGATTCTTTGGAATATATGTGGATATACCTTTATACATATAAACACATTGAATATTCATATAAATCAATGTCTACAGCTATATATTAAAATAATCTGAGAATTATCTACAGAAGCTGTCTTTATGCTTTCTGAGAAACTTACGCTACGTTTCATTGGTTGTTCCTCTGTTTTTTTGGTTATTTGTATATCTATGACAGAAGCCTGCTTTGGAGCAAGAAGTTACATTGGGAAAATCTATTGATCAAACTGCTCAGTACTTTCTCTAAGAGATACTCAATAATGACAACCCAGTAAAGATCTTGGTTAAATTTCTAACTTCCATCCCTATCTGTGAGGAGGGACAATTTTTCAATGAACCCTGGCATTACAATTGTACTGACATGAATTCAAATTATATCCTCATTGCTTACTATGTAAATTTGGGCAACATGGACCTCCTCAGGACTTATTTTAATTATGATATCCATAATTATCTAAAACAGTTATTGTAAAATTAAATGATATAGTACATCTAAAATGTTGAGGTCAAAATTGTAAAGATTTTATTATAATTAAGAGGAGCTCGAGGCCGGCACCGTGGCTCACTTGGTTAATCCTCGACCTGCAGCGCCGGCAACCCATATGGGCGCCAGGTTCTAGTCCCGGTTGCTCCTCTTCCAGTCCAACGCTCTGCTGCAGCCCGGGAAGGCAGTGAAGGATGGCCCAGGTGCTTGGGCACCTGCCCCTGCATGGGAGACCAGGAAGAAGTGCCTGGCTCCTGGTTTCGGATCGGCGTAGCTCCAGCTGTAGCGGCCATTTGGGGGGTAAACCAACAGAAGGAAGACCTTTCTCTCTGTCTCTCTCACTATCTAACTCTGTCAAATAAATAAATAAATAAATAAATAATGTTAAAAAAAAAAGAGGAGCTCATACCTAAGGTCTGCTAGATTTTAGTCTGTACAAGAGACAAACCATGGGGCCGGCGCCATGGTGAAGTAGGTTAATCCTCTGCCTGCGGCACCTACATCCCATACGGACACCAGTTCTAGTCCCGGCTGCTCCTCTTAAATCCAGCTCTCTGCTGTGGCCTGGGAAAGCAGTGGGAGATGACCCTAGTCCTTGGGCCCTGCACCCATGTGGGAGATCCAGAAGAAGCTCCTGGCTCCTGGCTTCAGATTGGGGCAACTCTGGCTGTCGCGGCCAACTGGGGAGTGAACCAGCAGATGGAAGATACCTCTCTCTCTCTCTCTCTCTCTCTCCCTCTCTCTCTGTGTAACTCCGACTTTCTAATAAATAAATAAATAAATAGACAACCAGTGTCCCGAGAGTGAATGCAAGCCGAAATGAGAACGTTCCTGATTTTCAAAAAATGTGTTAGATGTTACTAGGCTGAGCCAGAATTTATAATTATTTTAAGGTAGTTAGATATTAGAGAAATGACTTTGGTGAACACCTACAGTGTTATATGCTCTATTCACTTTGGTTCCTTTGCTTTATTTCTGGGTTGTTTCAAGAGACTGAGTTGAGGAGATGAAAGAGAATGTCCAACTGACTCCCTAATGAGACTAGTATCTAATTTCAGAGACATGAAGCATTTGGAATTTTTATGACTTTTGTGATTAGCAGATGCATATGTAAAATTGGAATAACTTCTCTCCTTGGCAGGATTATTCTTACATTGTAAACAAAGGTGAATTTTTGTTTCAATATTTTCCATACTAGCTATGAGGTCTTTGCTAGAATGATAAACAGTTACAGTCAAAATGTGTGTACGGCTACCTAGATTTGGAATGCAGGTAATTTCTTCAATATTATTTCACAATAAAAAATAAGTATAGACTGTACAAAGTGGTTAAGTACTTGCCATGGTAGATGCAATTATCTTCATTACATACATAAAAAACACAGATCATAGAGCTACAAAGTGGAAATATAAGAATGAAAATCCATGCTTCTGTAATGATAACCACTAAGTCATGAGTCACTGGAGTTCTGTTCCATGAGGTAGAGCTTAATATATGTTAGTTTCTGGTAAGGGCAAAATATGAGAAGAATGGCAGCTTGATATGGAGAAAATTAATCACGTAATTTGTTAAACTATGCACCCTACCCCCAAAATCCATATGTTGAAAATTCTAACAGCTAGTACCTTGCAATGTGACCTGATTTGGAAGCAGAGTCATCACAGTTGCAAGTAATTAAATAACGGTGAAGTCTCAGATTCACCCTAATCCAATACATGGTTGAAGTTATAAAAATAATGCATGTGAACAGAAAGACACATGTAAAGAAGTGAAAACACGGGGGAAAGATGGTCATCTACAAGTCAAAAAGCACCTGGGACAGAACCTTCCTTTACTGCACTCAGAAGAAACCAAGCCTATCAATGCCGTCATGTTTGACAGTTAGTCTCCTGAACTGAGAGGCACTAAACATTTGGTGTGTCAGCTCCGTAGTTCATGGTACTTTGTTAGAGTAGCAACAGCAGACTAGCACAGATTACTTAACCAAAATACCATGTTCATTCTCCTAGCCAGGAGAAAAGAAGTGACTTGATTCAAGAGAAAATATTCTATACCCAGGAGTCTAAGCATAAAGCTCTGGGACCAGCAAATTCATAGCAAAGGAAGATAATGTTAGAAGCCAAATGATTATCTATTAATAAGTGTGTTTTAACTGAATGCATCCCATGGATACTTTGATGTGTTGTTGGGTAAAAGAGCTTGGAAGTTCCCTAACTTCTTTCATTGGGCTGCCAGGGTCCTGCAAGGATCCTTCTAGGAGCCAAATGCATTGATCTATATTAGCTCTGTGGCGCCTCCTGTTCCATTCGGTATTGGTAGTACCTTCATTACTGTTGAACTTTCTGTTTTGCTGTGCTACATTTTGCTTAAGGGAAGCAGACTGAATAAAATTTAGTTTATCTAGATGGAAAAAGATGAACATATAGGCAGTATAAAATTTGTATTATTTTTCATTTAATTATCAGAAATATTTTCAAATAAATTATCACTATTTTATAGAAATTGGAAAATCACTCTTGGTCAAATTTGTGGTCATTTTGTTTCCAAGAGATTAGCATATTTAAATCACTACACATTTCTTGGTAACTGAGCTTAAATTTTTACTGAGTATATTATTTTTATGAACTATTAACTAATAGAGTTAAGGATGGTTAGAACAAGGATCAAGCAAACTTCTCTGTACATTCGGCTCAAAGGAATACAGTTCAACTTTTTCCTTAAAAGAGGGAATGCTCTTTAAGTAGGGGAAGGGTACAAACAACATACACACATATGCATATATATGTTAATTAACTATAAGAGGGAAGAACAGCATATGCACTTGTCTCTTCACATGTCTAATCTTATTTGTGGAACAGTTCCGTTTCATGGAATTGAAATCTATTTTATCTCCTTCATGGGTAAGATAATTAGAATTCAAGAGGACTTTTTTTTATTCCATTCACTGAACTAATTTTTAACTAAAATATTATATAGTACTGGGTATACTGTGAAGAACAAACTATGAGATCTCATATATACAGTGTGGTATAATGAGAGATTATGAACATTCATCCATGAATTTCCCATAAGGTTTCCTTTAGGGTTGACAGATGACTGAAAGAGAGCAGATCCTGAGGAATATACTATGGTAGTGATTTCAGGATAAAAGTTAAAAAATATATTTTATATTTACAACTTGTGCATTTCTGTTAGCACTAGAAATATCATGTAAGTTATTGATCTTATTTCATTTAGTAATATTTAAGCATTGCTGCATCCTTTATAAGCAAATAATTTAATTAAGATAAGGTGAGATATTTCTCTGCTTTCTTGTTAATAAAGTTCCTTGGAATCCTGTCCATAGATCAAAAGCAACCTATAGTGCCTACAACTTGCTTAATGATCCATCTTCTCAGGGAAAAAATGTCCAATTTACATCCATATATATATATATATATATAAATGCTTTTGACTTGGGACAAAGAGGAGTCACTTGTTAGTGGGAAAGGACACACACAAGCATACACACAAACACATGTACAGAAAGCAAACAAAAACAAACCAGATACATAAAACTGACCCCTACAAATGACCGTATAAAACCTACATTGTAATGAGAATAGAGAAATTGACTCAGAAGGCTAGATTCTCAACAAAGGAAGAGAATCCACTACAATCCTAGCCTAGTTGATTCTCCATGTGACTAGTAGCTCTGTGGTTGCCCACAACTGTGGAAGGCTTGGGTCAAAATTGTCTCTATTACATTTACCAAGGTCACTTTAGAAATTAATTTGTAATACAGTGTCATTCTTTTTAGTCTGGTTCAGAAAAGCACCCACCTGCTAATGATGGAGAAGCCCTCATGCTAGAACAAAGAAGCCAAATAGGAAACTGGACACAAATCTGGTGTCTAAAAACTAATGATTCCCCTCCAGCTGTAGTCATATGAATTCAAAATATAAAAAATAAAGTTGCATACATAGGAATTTCAGTTTTATTGGTCTCACCTTGGAGGAGAATTCTGCACCTCACTGAAGCTCAGGAGCTGCCTGCAAATGATCACCAATGTATCATAGATGTCTCTGTAAGAACATCATTCATAGACTTTCCAGACAAAGCAGCTCATTAGCACTCAGTCATTGCTGATCACTGGGTTGGAAATGTGTACTATTCTCATGACATTTTTAATAAGTATCTTGTCTGGGATGGGCATTTAGCCTAGAAATTAATACACCACATGGGACACCTGATTATCATGTCATCCAAGTGCCTGATTCAAGCCCTGGGTCTGCTCATAATTCTGGCTTCCTGCTATTGCACACCCTGGGAGGTAGCAGATGATGGCTCAAGCACTTGAATTCTTGTCACCCATGAAGGAGACCCACATTGAGGTCCCAGCTCCTGGCTTTGGCTTGCAGGCATTTGGGGAGTGAAACAATGGATAGAAGAACTCTTGTCTATTTTTTCATGTCTTTTGGCCTTTAAAATAAATAAAATAATTATCTTTTAAACAGGGAACTGCATTCTGAGGGATTGTTTCTTAGAATTCTGGCTTACTTATGAGTTTCTGTGTCAACTTGAATATATATTAGATAAAATATGATTTTATGTTGCTAATATAATAAATAGTATCAAAGTTTTCTGTTCCCTCCAACACCCAAAGAATATAGAGCTAACTGGAAAATATTGTACCATACTATAAATCATTTAGTTACTACTCTGGATATTTTATTTGAAATCTTATACAAGGGCTGACACTGTGGCACAATAGGTAAAGCTGCTGCCTGCAGTGCCAATATCCCGTATGGGTACCAGTTTGAGCCCTGCCAACTGCACTTCTTATCCAGCTCCTTTCTATAGTGCCCAGAGAAAGCAGCAGAAGATGGCCCAAGTATTTGGGACCCTGTACCCATGTGGGAGACCTGGAAGAAGCTCCAGATTCCTGACTTCAGATTGGCCCAGCTCTGGCTGTTGTGGCCATTTGGGGACTGAACTAGAGGATGGAAGACTTCTCTCTCTCTCGCTTTGCCTTTGCTTCTGTGTAGCTCCGCCTTTCAAATAAATAAGTAAATCTTAAAAAATCTTTTACCTTCATCTGATTTTCTTATTTTTTAATTTATTTTTTATTTAGTAAATATAAATTTTCAAAGTACAGTTAATGGATTACAATGGCTCCCCCCCCCCATAATTTCCCTCCCACTCACACTCCTCCCATCTCCCACTCCCTCTCCCATTCCATTCACATCAAGATTCATTTTCAATTATCTTTAAATACAGAAGATCAATTCAGTATATATTAAGTAAAGATTTCATCAGTTTACACCCACACAGAAACACAAAGTGTAAAATACTGTTTCAGTTCTAGTTATAGCATTACTTCACATTGGACAACACACTAAGGACAGATCCCACAGGAGAAGTAAGTACACAGTGACTCCTGTTGTTGACTTAACAATTTGAAACTCTTGTTTATGGCGTCAGTAATCTCCTTAGGCTCTAGTCATGAGTTGCCAAGGCTATGGGAGCCTTTTGAGTTCACCGACTTCGATCTTACTCCGACAGGGTCATAGTCAAAGTGGAAGTTCTCTCCTCCCTTCAGAGAAAGGTACCTCCTTCTTTTATGGCCCCGTTCTTTCCACTGGGATCTCACTCGCTGAGATCTTCCATTTAGGTCCTCTTTTTTTTTTTTTTTTTTTTTCCCCAGGGTGTCTTGGCTTTCCATGCCTAAAATACTCTCATGGACACTTCAGACATATCCGCATGCCTTAAGGGCTGATTCTGAGGCCAGAGTGCTATTTAGGACATCTGCCATTCTATGAGTCTACTGTGTATCCCGCTTCCCATGATGGATCGTTCTCTCCCTTTTTTATTCTATCAGCTAGTATTAGCAGACACTAGTCTTGTTTGTGTGATCCCTTTGACTCTTAGACCTATCAGTGTGATCAATTGTGAACTGAAATTGATCACTTGGACTAGTGAGATGGCATTGGTACATGCCATCTTGATGGGATTGTATTGGGATCCCCTGGCATGATTCTAACTCCACCATTTGGGGCAAGTCCAATTGAGCATGTCCCAAATTGTACATCTCCTCCCTCTCTTATTCCCACTCTTATATTTAACAGGGATCACTTTTCAGTTAAAATTTCAACACCTAAGAATAAATGTGTGTTAATCACGAGTTCAACCAATAGTATTAGAACAAAACAAAGAGAAAATACTAAAATGGACAAAGTATTACATTGTACATCAACAGTAAGGACAAGAGCTGATCAAGTCACTGTTTCTCATAGTGTCTATTTCACTTCAGCAGGTTTCCCCTTTGGTGCCCAGTTAGTTGTCACCGATCAGGGAGAACATCATATGATATTTGTCCCTTTGGGACTGGCTTAATTCACTCAGCATAATGTTTTCCAGATTCCTCCATCTTGTTGCAAATAACCGGATTTCATTGTTTTTGACTGCTGTATGGTATTCTATAGAGTACATGTCCCATAATTTCTTTATCCAGTCTACTGTTGATGGGCATTTGGGTTGGTTCCAGGTCTTAGTTATTGTGAATTGAGCTGCAATAAACATTAATGTACAGACAGCTTGTTTGTTTGCCAATTTCATTTCCTTTGGGTAAATTCCAAGGAGTGGGATGGCTGGGTTGTATGGTAGGGTTATTTTCAGGTTTCTGAGGAATCTCCAGACTGACTTCCATAATGGATTAACCAATTTGCATTCCCACCAACAGTAGGTTAGTGTCCCTTTTTCCCCACATCCTCTCCTGCATCTGTTATTGGTAGATTTCTGAATGTGAGCCATTCTAATCAGGGTGAGTTGAAACCTCATTGTGGTTTTGATTTGCATTTCTCTGATTGCTAATGATCTTGAACATTTTTTCATGTGTCTGTTGGCCATTTGGATTTCCTCTTTTGAAAAATGTCTATTGAGGTCCTTGGCCCATCTCTTAATTGGGTTGTTGGTTTTGTTGTTGTGGAGTTTTTGATTTCTTTGTAGATTCTTGTTATCAACCCTTTATCTGTTGCATAGTTTGTGAATATTTTTTCCCATTCTGTCAGTTGTCTCTTCAGTTTCCTGACTGTTTCTTTTGAAGTACAGAAATTTCTCAATTTGATGCAATCACAAATGTTAATTTTGGCTTTGAATGCCTGTGCTTCTGAGGTATTTTCCAAGAAGTCTTTGTCAGTACCTATATCTTGCAGAGTTTTTCCAATGCTCTCCAATAATTTGATGGTGTCGGGTCATAGATTTAAGTCTTTAATCCATGCTGAGTGAATTTTTGTGTAAGGTGAAAGGTAGGGATCTTGCTTCATGCTTCTGCATGTGGAAATCCAATTTTCCCAGCACCATTTATTGAATAGACTGTCCTTACTCCAGGGATTCGTTTTGGATCCTTGATCAAATATAAGTTGGCTGTAGATGCTTGGATTGATTTCTGGTGTTTCAATTCTGTTCCATTGGTCTATCCATCTGTTTCTGTACCAGTACCATGCTGTTTTGATAACAACTGCCCTGTAGTATGTCCTGAAATCTGCTATTGTGATGCTTCCGGCTTTGTTTTCGTTGTAAGAGATTGCTTTAACTATTCGAGGTCTCCTGTGTCTCCATATGAATTTCAGCATCATTTTTTCCAGGTCTGATAAGAATGTCTTCGGTATTTTGATTGTTATTGCATTGAATCTGTAAATTGCTTTTGGAGAATGGACATTTTGATGATGTTGATTCTTCCAATCCATGAGCATGGAAGATTTTTCCATTTTTTGGTATCCTCTTCTATTTCTTTCTTTAAGATTTTGTAATTTTCATCGTAGAGATCCTTAATGTCCTTGGTTAAGTTTATTCCAAGGTATTTGATTGTTTTTGTAGCTATTGTGAATGGGATTGATCTTAGAAGTTCTTCCTCAGCCATGGCATTGTCTGTGTATACAAAGGCTGTTGATTTTTGTGCATTGATTTTATATCCTGCTACTTTGCCAAACTCTTCTATGAGTTCCAATAGTCTCTTAGTAGAGTTCTTTGGATCCCCTAAATAAAGAATCATATCATCTGCAATGAGGGATAGTTTGACTTCTTCCTTCCCAATTCGTATCCCTTTAATTTCTTTTTCTTGCCTAATAGCTCTGGCTAAAACTTCCAGAACTATGTTAAATAGCAGTGGTGAGAGTGGGCATCCCTGTCTGGTACCAGATCTCAGTGGAAATGCTTCCAGCTTTTCCCCATTCAATAGGATGCTGGCTGTGGGTTTTTCATACATTGCTTTGATTGTACTGAGGAATGTTCCTTCCATACCCAGTTTGCTTAGACTTTTCATCATGAAAGGGTGTTGTATTTTATCAAATGCGTTCTCTTCCCAGTTGCATTTTGGCACCCATCATTGCCTCTTCTCCAATCACCCCTACCCATTCAAACCTCTAGTATTCACTGTTTTTTACTCATAACAAGTAAATAATTGAACATTCATTTATAAGAATTAAAAAAAAGAAAGCAAGCTACCAAAGCTTTGTGCATTGAGTCACATTCAATGTTCCCCATAATCATGCATTCTTTCAAAATGCATTTGTTGTACATCTAGAAAATATAAGAAGTTATGCAGTTAGTGAGAAAAAATCTTCTATTTTGAGAAGCTTAGCATCTAGTTAATAGTTTAAAACTCTATGGTAATTCTGTAGCTACCTGTCTGTGTGCAATGGAGATATGTGAAAAGTATTAAGTGAAGGGAAAATGTAGTGGAAGTATGTGGAAAGTATGAAGTGAAAGGAAAATCAATTCACTATGGAAGATGACAGCTTGTTAGCATTTGAACTAAATTTGAGGGCTGGCTTGAACGTTTTTGGAAATGGAAGAACTGAACACAAACACTTATATATTAGTTGCAGTAGATTGTTTACATTATGGTACAAAAAAAAACACAAAGTCTTACTTTCTCTCATGTAAGTCAAGTAGAATGTTCCAAGTAAGTCCTTGAGGGCTAGAGAAACTTTTTTCTGACAAGGGCCATTTGGATGTGTATCACATCATTCATGGGCCATGTAAAATTATCAACTTAAAAATTAACCTGACATAGATTCATTGAATTCTGAGTCCCATTTGTAGTTGCCTTGGCAGGGTTAGACCAAATGGTGTTATGGGACTTATATGGCCCACAGACCAGACATTTCCCAATCCTAGGTGGTGACTTAAGGATCTGGGTTTCCTTCATTTTCCAAAGCTTTGCTGTGGCAAGAATAAGATGGATCTGACAATCCACAATCTTTAGCAATATTCGAGATTCTATATGGTCATAATTAAGCTTCTAAATATTGATCTGTACATTTTAGTTGTCTCAGTTGTACAATGAGTTTGGGTGGCCTGCATTGTGATACAAGTTAAGCCTCTGCCTGCAATATTGGCATCCCGTATGGGCACCACTTTTAGGCCTGGCTGCTCCACTTCCAATCCAGCTTCTAGTGTACCTGGGAAGCAGTGGAAGATGGCACAATTGCTTGGGCTCCTGCACCAATCTGGGAGACCTGGAGGAAGCTCTGGGCTCCTGTCTTTGGCCTGGCTCAGCCCCAGCCATTGTGGCCATTTAGGGAGTGAACCAGAGGATGGAAGATTGCATGCTTCTTTCTCGATCTCTCCTCTCTCTGTAACTCTGCAAAAATAAATTTTTAAACATGAGTTTTGATTTGTTCTTAATTGTCAAAGCCCACATGTTCATCTCTGAGGATTCAGATGATAGAATGTGGTAGACTATATTTTAATTTAAAAATTTATAAAGTGAAAAAGCTGGATTCTTTAAGCTAAAGTTACATCTTCACAAATAAATTTTCAAGTACTGTACTTCAACCATAAATGAAATATAAAAGTACACTACATTTATCTTTGGTGATTTTTTTTCCTCCTTTATACACTCAAATAATTATTCTGAGCTGATTCCCAAGCCATTCACTGCAGATTCATTGTCCTTCTGAAATTTATTAGGTAGCATGCTAGCTTACCTCACAGTTCTTCAGATTCTACACCTTAATCTTCTTTCTCCTAATCAAAATATATCTGCATAGTTTCATAACATCATGTTTAAATTGCTCTGATAAAAAACTACAAGCTAACAAAAGATTTCAAATGCATGTTCTTAATTATAATTTCTGTAATATTCTATCTATAGTCATGGGTAACTAAAAGAGAAACTTGCAGATAAATCCTTCATTAGGCAATTTTCTTGTTGTGCAAATATCATAGAGTGTACTTTAAAAAAGCCTGGATGATATAGTTCAATTACTGACATGGTCTCTTGATACTATCAAGAGATGCCTGCAGATGTAGGAGGTATGAGGTTGCTATTGTTGTAATGTGACAGGCATTCTTATAGTAAAATTTTCTTCTGTAAGTAGGAGCACACTCTCAAATAATTACAAAAAGTATGCTAAATCCACCAATTAATAGTTTGTTGTCACTTTCAAATATTATATGCTGTCTATGATTATATGTGCTATGCTTTTATGAGGGGCAGCACAGTGGGTTTGTTTACATCAGCAACACTATAAACACACAAGTAATATATTTCTCTGGACCATTATCAAATCTGTGTTAGTAGAAGATAGGAATATTTCAGCTCTATCAAACCTTATAACAACATCATCACATACTCTGACCAAATATTTTAATTCAATGCATGGCTATATTATCCATGTCAACTTGTTAAATTTGTGTATAGACTCCCAGGCCTTGAACTGCAGAATGTAATCCAAAGGAGATCATTTCTGATCATTCCTCACTCAGCAAATTATGCTGTGAATAAAATGGTACTAATCTAATTGCATACAAGTTTTGTTTATTTTTATTTGTCAACTTATATAAATGGTAACCATTTTAATAAGTACTAAAATATGAATGGGAAGAAAAATGATTTTTCAAAAATATTATTTAGAGAATTCAATACATTCTAATGGTCTTTGAATGCTTTGGTTCATTCCTCAATATTGTTCCAAAGTAATTAATTTATTTTAATTGGAGGATTTGGAGGATTTCCATAGTGAGAGGACCACAGATCCACATAGAATTCTAAAGAAAGGAGCTTCTTATGTGAATATTCAAATGTATGTGTATATGTATTCACATACACACACGCACATGTCAAGTTGGTGGAAAATAGAATAAAAGGTACATTTATTTGGTGCCAAAAAATCTTGAAATCCATGCATGTAAGAGTTCTTCAGAAACTTCATGAAAGATATATATTATGGAAACACTATGCATATTATGTATATATACACACACTATATATATACACATAGAGAGAGTGTGTATATACATATATGTATATGTGTTTATCTATTTAGCTCTCTATATAGATATAGATATATAGAGATATGGCTATAGATACATAATATATATTATCCCTAAAATATTAAAATTTAAAAATATATAATATATATATATTATCTCTCTATAGATATATCTATCTATATATATATCTAAAGAGAGAGAGAGTGTGTGTGTAATATATATATATGTATATATATAAAGAGAGAGAGAAAGAGAGGGTGTGTGTAATAAGAGTTCTGACAGATCGGGTAAGGTTACATGACTAAATTTCTTAAAAAAATCTGGGGGCTGGTATTTTGGCATAGTGGATAAAGCCACTATCTGTGAAGTTGGCATCTCACGTGGGCATTGACTCATGTCCCAGGTGCTCTAATTCTAATCTAGCTCCCCTCTAATGGCTTGGGAAAAACCACAGAAGATGGCCCAAGTACTTCAGCCCTGACACTGATGTGGGAGACCTGGATGAAACCCTGTAAATATGAATTAGGAAGCGAGGGAGACAATAACTCTTAATGCTTATACTAATCTGTAATATAATATGCATCACCTTGCTTCAACCCTGGCTGTTGCAGCCATCTGGGGAGTAAACAAAACAGAGCATGAGGCAAGGAGTTGGGGATGGATACTGGACAGAAATTTATGTAGTGCTCAAGTAAGGAAGGGAATGGAAGTTGGAAAGGAAACTAACAAATGTCTACATAGTTTATTAACTTGATTATGGCATATGGAATAACAAATGATACTCATCTTGTTAGCACTGTGATCTGAATAATAGAGTTGCGACTTAATGAAGTATTGAAATATTGGAAAAACTGGCTTATTACCTCATCCCATAAATTTCAACTACAGTTTTAAATGTTAAAAACAACAACGAAAAATTATGCTGTTTTGAAATAATGAACTTTCCCACATATGATATTGTGGCATCAAATTTGTATCTTATATAACTTTGACCGACTAAAGGGAACAATTCTATTCAACACTGTAGATGTAATGAAAAGGCTTGTGCTTTTAAAAAGTGGAAGACATGTTTCTGTTTTCTTAACACAGTAACTATGAAATTGAACACATTCATTTATATCTGTCGACACCTTCCCGTTTCTCTACTCTAAATGACTTTGTGTCAGAAAACAAACATTTCTTTCCAAGAAACAAAGAGTTTTACTCATAAAGTTACAACTGCTAAAAAACTGAGGATTCTACTAAATATTTTTTGCAAATTTCTATAACATAACTTGAAGTGCTAAGTTGTTGACTGTGAGGCAACTTGGAAATGGAAAACAAAGGCATCTCAAATGTGCACTGAATTTTATCAGGAAGTAACAGGAATTCGAAAGGAGAGTATATGACTATAAATACAAGGGGTCTTTAAGATGTGCATGTTAAATGCATAATGTCAAAATCTATGCATGCTTTTGAAAACTTGTTTGCCCCAATGCAAAATTCTTTTAATTCCATTTTCCAAATTCATTAGAGTATCCTCACTTTTTCTGATGTATTTTCAATTCCCTTATGCTTAATGCATAAAATCCCATACATGGATAGAGTATCACCAATTTCCATTATTTGAAAAAAATAGATAGATGAAATGGACTTGCAAGTAGAGCCCAAAATATATCTTATTTTTATATCTTGAGAATTTTGCGGTTATGGAAATTTTATAAAAGTAAACACATGTAAAAGAATTAGAGTAAGTCCATTCCCAATAAGAACAGACTTCTCAAGTCAGCTCATGCTCTAGGAACTCAATACAATCATTGAGCAACCTCTTAGTATTGCCTGATGTTCATGGCCACATAGGTACATTTAATGTTTGGTTCTTGAGTATACCACTAAACCAATTTCCTCCAGAAAGTCTAATAAATCCATGAAATGACACTAGATCCAAAGTTCTGCATGTGGTATGGGCAGGGATGGGCTATCAATAAGGCAGGCACACAGAACTCTGAGCTTCATGAGTCAGCCCACAGACCTAGATCAATAATGCGTCTTTGTAAATGAGTGGCATTTCCCAGCTTATGGTCTTCCACTTGATTTTCCTGTAAATGTAAATCTGAATTAAGAAGGGAGGGAGATAATAACTCTTAATGTTTATACTAATCTGTAATACAATATGCATTTTTAAAGAGAGAAACGCTGACCTCAAATGATCTGAGGTTTACATTAGTGTGCCAAGGCAGTACTGTTAATTGACAACTTCTGCAAACTCAGGGCCCCTACAAGCGCAAAGCCTCTCTGGAAGTCTCAAGAGAGCAGGCCTTCTTGCCGCAGTTTTGGAAGCTTTCTTTTCAGGTCTTGTCTGGAAATTGCCTGAAGACAGATTCCCCTTACTGTTCCAATATTTCTTTCTCTATTTCCTATCTGTAGCCAGAATCCATGGAAAACAATGTATGAAAAGGAAAGAAGTGAAAATTATAGCTCTTATTTAGTGAGAAAACTTCTGTCATGCTGATGTTTAACTCCCTGTTTTATCTTTTAAGGGTTTACATTTGGGTATGTCCACAGAGCTTGTGTGTGTCTAATCTTAGCTGTAATGTTTAGTCTGGTTTGCCTCCTCAGTCATTTCTCTACACAAGAAATGCTTTCAAACTATTGTCCTCAGAATTCAGCCAGGGTAGAGGAGAGCTCCGGCTGCTCTGTGTGGGGACAGCACTACCTTCAATCCTGGTCTGCACAGCCTTCTTTCAGATGCTCATTGACTGTTCAGGTCTCCCATAGACCAGGTTGTGAAAAGGAGGGATGACCATTCTTTCCAGGGCCTGTTTACCTATGACTTTGCCATAGAAGTTAAGTTATGAATTTATTCTATCGGTGTGAAAACTGAAGTTTGAATTTATTCAATATTAAAAATGGAGATGTTCTGCTTTCCTTTTCGCTAAAAGGTTTTATTCCTTCTGACTAATGGTGCTGCTATCCTTAAGAGAAATGCTGTTAGGAACCTCTCAGAAACCAGTCAGGAGCTTCACTGGGAAATTTGCTGACAGTTTGTCCCATGCGCATTGATTTATATCTGGTCCCATTCATGTGCAAATGGTGAGAATAAGAGAGTTTGATAGTGTCAATGGAGGGTAGATGGTTGGGGGCATATGACAAATAACTTTTAGTAAACAGATAACGAACAATGGATAATTCTCAATGTTATTTCTTTAATAATTCTATACAGCAAACATTTTTGTTGTATTTTTCTGTTGTTGTTGTTGTTAAAAACTGAGATGAATGACTGCATCAATCATGGTACCTCTAAGATCAGGATCTCTGCATTGAGGAGAACTTCAGAACCATGTTTGCAAGTGGTAGTTTACTTTGGAATGTCCTCAAGGAACAAGGTTTGGGGATCTAGAATGGTGAAACACAGATAGAGGGAAGCCAATATGATCATGCATTATTGAATTGCTTCACTGCTATAGGCAACTGGGACCCAATCCTGCCAGAAGAGTATAATAGCTAGATAAAATATGTTCCTCCAAAGTGTCATTGCAAGAGAAGGGATGGACTAGTATTCATAAATTATCTCTTTCTCTCATTAGTCAGAGGTCATCAGACTGTCTTTTTTTCCATGTTTGTTCATGTATCAGAAAAGTTGGATGAATTCCTTAAGACATTCCAAATCAGGGAGGTCAGAGCTCAGGGACTAAAATAGGGAAACACAGAAATGTGTGGTGCCACTGATGTATAGTGATGTGAGGATACTCCTAGTGTATCCTATTGCTTCAGAGGTATCTGGTTAAATGAGAGAATGGGGGACTGGGAATCAGAGAAGTCTTTTAAGCATCCCCATTGGAAACAAATAATGTAAATGGAATGCAATGATTTGTATCTTTTGGCTTTGTCATGCTTACCAAGATTTGATGTAGCAGTATGAGGAACAGGAATGAGACTTTAAGAAGAATGGAGCTCTTGGCACCTAAAATAACTAGGAGAGTTAACAGCTAGTTAGATGCAAGTAGCAGAAGATGAGTAGATTCAGCTCCTCTGGAGTAACAGGGGCAACCATCAGTAGAGAACTTGGCACAGAGGGGCTGGGGAATAAATAACTCGTCTGAGATCCTCAGTGTCCTATTGGGGTTTTCTTTTAAGTTTTATTTGTTTACTTAAAAGGCAGAGTTACAAAGATGGAGATACACACACACACACACACACAGAGAGAGAGAGAGAGAGAGAGAAGACAGAGTTAGGGAGAGAGAATGTTTCATCTACTGTTCACTCTCCAAATGGTTACAAAGGCCAGGATGGGCCAGGCCAAAGCTAGGAGCCTGTAACTATATCCAGGTATCCCATGTGAGTGGCAGAGGTCCAAGCACTTTGGACTATCTGCTGCTGCTTTCCTAGGAGCATTAACAGGGAGCTGGATTGAAAGTGGAAGAGCTGGGACTGGAACCAGTGCCCATACAGAATGCTGTCCTTGCAGGCAGCAACTTAACCCATTGTACTCGAATGCTTGCACCTACTGGTGTTCTTAATTCACTGAGGTTAAGAACCATGATGGTCTAGAGACTGATTGATGTGTTGTATTTTGCATGTTGGTCTTTTGAGGCAGAGAATGTAGTGAAGACAGGAGAAGGAGGCCGGCGCCATGGCTCACTAGGCTAATCCTCCACCTGCGGCGCCGGCACCCCGGGTTCTAGTCCCAGTTGGGGTGCTGGGTACTAGTCCTGGCTGCTCCTCTTCCAGTCCAGCTCTCTGCTGTGGCCCGGGAGGGCAGTGGAGGATGGCACAAATGCTTGGGCTCCTGCACCCGCATAGGAGACCATGAGGAAGCACCCGGCTCCTGGCTTTGGATTGGCTGTAGTGGCAATTAGGGGAGTGAACCAATGGACCAATGGAAGGAAGACCTTTCTCTCTATGTCTCTCTGTCTATAACTCTGTCTCTCTCTCTCACTGTCTAACTCTGCCTGTCCAAAAAAAAAAAAAAAAAAAAAGGAGAAAGAGACAGCGCTCTGGTGTAGTAGAGAAAGCTGGTGTCTGCAGAGTTGGCATCCCATATAGGTGTTGGTTCAAGTTCCAGTTGCTCCACTTCCAATTCAGCTCCCTGTCAATGTGCCTGGGAAAACAGCAGAAAATGACCTATGTCCTTAGACCCTGCACCAGTGTGGGAGTCCTAGATGGAGTTTTAGGCTCCTGGCTTCAGCCTGGTTGTTGTGGCCATCTGGGGAGTGAAGCAGGAGATGAAAGATTGCTCTTTCTCTCTCTCTCTCTGAAATAATAAACAATCAAATAAATAAATGTAAAAGAAATAAAATTTCTGATTAAAAACTTGGAACATAATCTGAATGCCTAAGGAGTTTTCACACAAATAAAATTGTATTGTCTGAGGCAAGAAAAGACTTTTGGTCTCCTATTTCCAATGTGTAAAAGACAGTATGATAATGGGTTTAGGAATTGGAAAAGTGGCCAAAGAAATGTAATATTATTAAATTCATTAAAAGTGTTTCTAGTTAATTTTTTTTTTAAAAATTATGTCTCTACTAGAGAAAGACATAGAGAAAGAGAACAGGGGAGACAGAGACAAAGAAAGAGAGATCTCATTCATTTGTTCACTCCCCATACGTAACCAAAGCAGGGAGCTGACAATTCTGTCCAGATCTCTGGGTAGCAGGGACCCAATTACCTGAAGCGTCACCATTGCTATCCAGGATCTGCATTAGGGGCAGGAATCAGAAGCTACAGGAGTTTAAAACCCAGGCACTCAGATGTGAGACACAGATATATATATATATATATATATTTTGACAGGCAGAGTTAGACAGTGAGAGAGAGAGACGGAGTTATAGACATAGAGACAGAGAAAGGTCTTCCTTCCATTGGTTCACCCCCCAAATGGCCGCTATGGCCGGCGCCGCTGCACGGATCCAAAGCCAGGTGCCAGGTGCTTCCTCCTGGTCTCCCCATGGGGGTGCAGGGCCCAAGCACTTGGGCCATCCTCCACTGCACTCCCTGGCCACAGCAGAGAGCTGGCCTGGAAGGGGAGCAACTGGGACAGAAACTGGCGCCCCGACCGGGACTAGAACCCCGGGTGCCGGCGCCGCAGGTGGAGGATTAGCCTAGTGAGCCACAGCGCCAGTGGAGACACAGATATCTTAACTGGTCTCATATCCTGTAGGCTAAATATCATCCCAGGTTTGTTTGTTTGTTTGTTTATTTATTTTTATAGAATTATGTGTGCAGACGTGAAAGAGCTTATTCAACCATAAAGTAATCTGAGAAAGCGTATGAGTATAAAGCAGCTGAGGAAGTGTGGGCTCTGATAAAATATGCTACCAAGAATGTCCTGGAATACATAATGATTTCTGCATTCTCTCAGTTAATGCCATGATGCATTTGAACCAGGTTCACTTAAACCTTCAGAGCAAAAAGGAATTTCCAGATGATATCTGTATAGTTGATGCTGATACTTAACTCATTCAAATCCATTAGCAACCCTGTAATTTAAGTAGTATTTCTTTTCACAAATGAGAAGATTTAAACTGTTGACTGAGAACATCACCAGGACACTTGGATATCAATTCTGAGAGCAAAGTTCAATATGTTAACTGTTTTCAAAGCTTGTCCTCCTAACGACTGTACTGTGTAGCTTCAAGTAATTTAAAAAAAGAGTTGACATCATGCACACAATAGTGTTGAGGGTGTGATCGGGTGCCAACTATTTATATTTAAAAAACATACATATTTGCCATTAGGCCATTTTTCTATAATTTCAAGTGAGATTTGGAGCATTGTCCATGAAATGCTTTATTCCTATCTATTAAGAGATCTGACCCTTGTATACATCACTGCTTCATGTCCCACCCACAACACAGCCACCTTGTACACAGTGAAGGTCAACAGTAGAGTGTCTTTGCTAACTCAGGTGATGGAATTGTATTAGTGTGAGTGTGTGTGTGTGTGTATGCGCACTTGTTTTAATTCTACTTTTATTAGGTAGTCATATTAAACAAAGGGCTATGAAATTATTTTTGTCTATTGATCTTAAAAACAACTACAGAAAAAGGACACAAAAATGATTTATAAGTAAACTGAGTGAAAAGGACCCAAACAGCACATGAAATTTTTTTTGAGGAAAGAGACAAACTATAACGGACATCACCGTGACATCCTCATCTCCACGTTTGAAGTTATGAAACTGAAGATCTTTTATTTCCTACATATCTCCTTCTCCAGGCTGGTGCTTCTGGAGCAGATTTCTACATCTTAGGAAGAAATATTTATCACAGTTTCTAAGAAATCACTTAAAACAGTTCCTAGAATAGCAAGGCACAGTCTATTTTAAAGATGGTAACTGTCTAACCAAACAGAGAGCATTTCTGTTTTGTAGTCCAAATCCAACACTCTTCTGGAAGCTTATCACTCAAGAAGTAAACTGTAACAGAATGCTTCAGAGAACATAAACATCTTTCTTGATTTATGGGATGTATGAGATATTTGTCTCAGTTGTTTGGAATACTGGAGTGTTTCGTTGTATTCTCTTGAAAAACAAAACAAGTCTTGACTGTGTTAAATTATTAACACTTCAGTAAAGTCAAAATACTTATTATTTCTCTGCATGGTTATGACATTACCTTACTCCCTTGCTCAAGAGACCCTGTGTTTACACCATGTGTTTGTATCTACTTAACAAGTTTTGAAAATTTCATACACTAAAATGGTACTATTTCACACTAAATTCATATAACTATATTTCTACTGAAAAAAAATGTTTTGGGGTGGGCATTTCACTACTGGTTAAGATGTCCATGTCCCACTTCAGAGTACCTAGGCTCGACATTCAGTTTTGGCTGCTAATTCCAGCTTCTTGCAAATGTAGACCCCAGGAACCAGCATGAAATGGTTCAAGTAATTGGGCCATTGCCGTCCACATGGAATATCTGGACTGAGAGCTCAGTTCCTGGTTTCTGCCCCAGCCAAGTCCTGGCTGTTGTGGCCATTGAACTAGCAGATGTGAGCTCATTTCTCTCTCTTTCTCTGTCCCTCTCCCTCTCTCTTTTCTCTTCCTCTCTCTCCTTCTTCTCCCTCTTTTTCTCCCTCTCCCCCCCTTCCCTCCTCCCTCTCAAAAATATTTTTTTAAATGAGTATTTTGACATGGAGGCAAAAAAAGGATGTTCTGAGATTTAATTTACATTTTTCCTGTTCCTTGAAGAAAATCGATTACATTGCCTCCCCCATTGTAAGGAAAATACATGGGAAATAAAACAATAAAATGTGATAAGGCGACAGATTGGAAAGAAAGAAAATACGAAAAAGAAGTCACTGTCTCAAATTTAATATAGGAGCAGACTGTAAGCTAGATATAGAAACCAATTCTTTGATTCTGAGTGTGGTTGCATCATGACACATACTGGAGAATCGACTAGATAACAATCTATTCTTGATTCTAACAATCAATTCTTCTATTGATACTTATCAACTGATTGGCCTGGTGTAAATGACCTGTATCCTCAATTTATTAATCTGTAAAGTGAGTGTAATTATATTTTTTTCTTAATTTTGAAATTGTTTGCAGTGATATTTCCAAGGTGTTGAAAGAACATGGCACAAGGTAGTTACTCAGTAATGATATGTGTATTTAATAACGTAATGCTATGCCTTTCAAAACTGAAATATAGTAAATCCTGAATGATAAGTGCTTTAACAATTCTTTGATTCTGCTTTTATGGAGTGGGGGTTCTGGAGCTGCCTGTACTTACTTGTAGGCATTATTCTACTTGGTAAAATAATTACTGCTTTATGAATAATTTTAAGGGTAGAGGAGAGATTCATAACTTCTTACTCCTTTCATCTAATATTCTTCAATTTTTTGATAATTCAACTTCACTTAGTAATCTGATTTCAGTAAAAGTGATAATTGAGATATTGCATAGTCCATCTACTTAGCCTCAGTGTTCACAAGTGCTAATTTAAACTACTTGACAAGCCTTAAGTAAATATATTGAGAGGAAAAAATTTCTCCAAAAAAAAAATGTGCTTGTGGGCTCTATGAGGAATTTTGCTGTTGCCTCTCCTTCAATCAAGGTAGCAGGAAAGTTAGAATCAGTGCAGGGCTGAGCAGTAAAAGATGTAACGGGGGAAAAAGGAGACATCAACCAAAGAGACCTATTTTGGAGGGAGAATGGATCTACACAGTTATAGCTGTGCTAATTTTCTCTATCCAGGGCTGTAGATTCCAAGAAAAGAGGTATGAAGATGGGTTATATCAGAAAGCATATTTCTCTGTCTTCTTTGATCTGGCATAGGATGGTGGAGATGTCTGTAATTCTTTTGAAAGCAGGTATAAGACACAGGGTACCACCAGTAAAAACCTGTGTAGCTGAGTCTGAGGAGCAAACACATTAGTCTGAATCTTGACAGTATTCAATGCCCACCAAGTAACAATGTTAATAGTAGGATATTGCAGAATTTATGGAAATAGTCATAACTGATATACGCCCCTTTCAATCTCATTGAAAACATTTATCATCCTGGGATGTATGTGACTACAGGATTTCTCCTAGAGGAATAGTGTGGTATTCCAAAGTACCCTGCAGTTTAAGTAACCTGTCACTACACAGAGCTCCTTCTTCTCCTCCTCTCTGCCTTCCTCCCTCTTTTCTTCCCTTTATTCTGTGAGCCTTCCTTTCCTCCCTCTCCCTCTCCCCTCCTCTTTCCTATTCTCTCTCTCTCTTTCTTCTCCATTTTTCACTAAAATAATTTTCTTTTGACATCATAGTTTCCTTGCTTATGTTTTAGAAACATGATACCAGATAATACTTATGCTCAGAAGAGAGGTTATTCCCTGTCTCCCCCTAGTTTCAAACCATTCAAGTTTCCCAGGTAGGCTGTAACCTCATAACTCTCTAAAAACTATGAAAGTCATGGTGTACAGTATTCCTAACAGAGGAAATAAAAAATTGAATAAAGTCAGATTCATACACTTCTCTACTGCATTCTTTAAAGAAGCTTTGCTTTTAAACCTAGAAGCACACAGGATATTGTTGGTTTAGAAGTTATGGGAAGGTCACATGTTAAAAGTCTCCAACATATTCAAAAAGCCGTAAGAAAATATTGTGTTGAAGTTCAATTCCCAGTACCTCAGAAAGTTCTATCTGCTTACTTCTTCAATCCCTTGGCACATTTTTCCTACCCCAATAGCCACCCAAAACCAGCAGCTGCCTTAAGATGGAACTTTCAGACAGCTGTTGGAGATCGATTTCAACCACAAAGAAATGGAAGTTGAAAAGTTCACAAGAAAGTTTCTCCCATTCTCAAAAATGATGGCTGCCACACTTCTGATAATCACACAAAAGGGAGATTGTTGGGGAAGGAAAAACTGGGTTTGCAAGTGGTAAAATCCAATTGTCAACTAGCAAATTAGCACATTTTAAAAGGATATATAGCTGAGCTATGGTGAGGCTGCCAGTGTTTTCATCTACTGCTGTTAGGAATATAAATAAGAACTTTCCTTAAGTTTAAGAACTTTTGTTAGTAGGAAATAAGGGAACATTTTCTTATAACATTGACTAAAATTCTATATATACATCAGGTTACATTGTCTGCAGGTATAAATGCAACAAATTTATGGTTGAAGAGTCTAAAGGGTATTCACTATATATTATAAAAAAGATTATAAAACAGTATACAAAATTGTTTTATTTTGTGAATATATATTTATGTGTATGTCTGTATTCACCAAGATGTTAAAATGGCTGTTTGCAATTGGTAGAATTAAGGAGCAGATATTTATCTTCTTCTTGTTTACTTTTATTCAAGTATAACTTCCACTCAATTTGCATTTTTTCTTAAAATACCATGGTACCAAAATGTTTTCTTTAAAAGTAGCAATTAAGTCTCATGTGAAGATAGATCTGGAACAGAAACAAAAATCCAGCTACATTTTTCTGATTACTGTGGGATTTTTAGATTCAAGGTCCATTGATCACTGTAATACATGAGAAACATGTAAGTTAATGTTAGTTTCAGGTTGATTTGAGTGTGAGTGGTATATTTGAATGTGAAAGTGATCACTGAGACAGAGAAAGATGCTCAATATGAGTACATTAATGAATGGATCAGTTGCTGTGGTTTCAGTCCAATGTGAACAAATTAAAAGCTGGTGTTGAAGTTGCAATGGAAAACTGTGCCACTGAGAGACAAGGGTGGTGTATGTCTATCTCTTATGGGTGGATGATCACCCCAGGGTGTTAACATTCAGTTGCAACCCATGTCCACTATTGAATGGCAGGGAAAATGCCTGGGGGCACTAACAAAGTTCTAGGACACTGGGGGAATTCAAATATTTGTAAATGAATATGTTGTCAAGCAGAGGAGGATGTTTCTGTATCAAAGGAAGGGCAGTGAGAATAGAGTTGACTTTGGGTTCCATACCTGTTGCTTTCTAACTATGTGGGGTTTAACAATAACTGAACATCTTACATCTTCACTTGTGAAATGTCAGCAACACTGTCTACCATCTTACATCTTATCCTAAAATATTGTCAAACACCAAGGTATTTGGAAAGATAAAACAAACTACAATGCATCTCATATTTTCATCTTCATTTTCAAACTGCAATTGAAAAATACAGACCACAAAGTTTAAAACTTCTCCTTGGGACAGAATCAGGGTTTATCAAAATGTGCCAAAATTTCTTGGAAATTCCTAAAAGCACAGTCATTGATGGTGAGAAGAGTTTTTACAACTCTGTTCCTAGATATTGCTGTTTTAGTTTCAACAGGATATCAAACCTTAATATCTTTGGTCTATTTTGGGCTGAGATAAATGAAATAATCATTAGTTTTTTTTGTTGTTGTTGATAACGTAGCTGGTTCTGTCTTAAAAATAATTCAAGAGTGTGATACTTATTTGATGGTTGTGCCTAGTCAACAAAATTATTCCATGTGGGCCCTGCAGGGGAGAGTGTGACCCTCAGGCCTTCATGTAGAAGCACCCTACTTTCTTCTCTCACAGCTCTGTGAGTTGGCAGCCTTTCCCACCTCACCAGATCTCCTTTATGCATGTGCAGCCACACTCACCACATCGGGGCGCAGTTCATCTGTCAGGGCTGGCAGGTCGCCAACACAGCTTTGAACCGTGGAAACTCTGAGAAGTGCATGATAGCTTTTCATATTGCTTGGTTTGATACCAATAACTCTTGCGTGTGGATGTCAAGGCAACAAAGCTGCAGCTTACAAAGAAAGAAAAAGAATAATAAAATAAATCCCTTAAGATTATAACGGAATAATCTGTGAAATGCTCAGAAGAATTTTCCTATTGTTTCTCAGCTTGGAACTCAGAGGACCTTGTTAATTAAGGTTCAGGACCAAGAAGTGAATCTGTCATCAAGTCACCAATCCTCCTGCATGCATAACAAATTGCCCACATAAACTGCCCCCAAATCTCATCAACACTCACTTCCCTCCTCCAGGAACTTTAAAGCCCGGGTGCTGCTAAAGCAGTCTACAGTTCCATTATGTGAGAAGGACAAACATTTATGAAAGCAAGATTAGGGGCAGAACTGAAAGGGATCTGTGAACATGTCTTTTGAATTAATAGCTTCAGTATTTTATGTGTTTAGAGGAGCAGGGAGATAGGTAGGGAGAAGGTGAGGACAGCTACCCCTCCCAGGTTGACTCCATAAATTGGGATCCATTCCTATTAGGATAATTTGTCTCCAGAAGCTACAAAAAACACATGAGCTGAATCTCAGGCTTAGCTCACTCCTCTTCTGAAATCACAGCTTCTACCACCAGCTCAGTATTTGGTCAATGTGTACTTTTTCTCCCAGAGGAACTGCAGAGTAAAAATAAGTTCAGACGAGCTTTGAATAAATGGAGCCTTGCCAAAGAATTCAGTATGGTCATTTGTCTTTGATACTTAAACAGAGCAGCAAAAGAAGTTCTTGGAGTCAAGTTTACATGGTCTACAACAATGTCACTTCAAAATAATTGGAATTTATTGTCATAAACTAAATACAATAGGCAAGAACTTTCTTGCCTTCTTCTAGACTTTGTTCTAGGTAATCCTAATCAATTATAAATGGCAATCTATGTATTACTAAATTTAGAATCATCTCAATTTCATGAACACTTTTTAATCTATGATGATTTATTTTTTAAACTGTTCCCTATGACTGCCTACCTCGCCCTCTTTTCATACCATTCAGCTCTCTTTGATTCATTCCTGAGAACATTTTCCACTCCGTCCCATCTATAGCATGGTATGGTGATAAAGGCACTGAATAGAAAATCATGCAATGTAGATTTTCATGTTATTGTTTTAATTATGCACCCCTCTTCCCCAATTCATATGTAGAAATCTTACCCCCACCCACTTCATAATGTGATCTTTTTCAGAAACAGGGAATTTTTAGAGGGAAACAAAATAAAGTACGGTGATAAGTGTTTGGTGCAGTGTTTTAGATGCCACTTGGGATGCCTGTGTCCCAGTTGGGAGTCCCTGGGTTCAAGTCTTACCTCTGTTTTGATTCATCTTCCTTCTATGGCACACTTTGGGAGGTAGCAGGTGATTGCTCAAGTGTCTGGATCTTTGTCACCTAGTTTGTCCCTAGCTCCTGGCTTTTGCCTGGCTCAGCACATGATGTTGTAGGCATTTGTGAATGAACTAGGAGATGGAAGCTCTCCCTCTTTCTATGTGTCTCTTGGCCTTTTCATCTTTCAAATAAATAAATAATAAATAAAATGCTGCTATTTGTTAAAAACTAAATCAAGTCAAGTCATTTGGGCACCCTAATCTAACATAACTGGTGTCCTCCTAAAAAGGGGAGATTTGGACACAGACATGCATACAAGAAAAATTCCACTTAAATATGACAGCTAAATGCAAGTCACAGTAGGCCCTGGAGCAGATCCTTCCCTCTCAGCCTTCAGAATGAAGGAATCCTACCAACACTTTGACTTTTGGGCTTAGACTTGCAGAACTATGAGAAATAAATTTCTGTTGTCCATACCACCTGGTTTGTAGTCCGTTGTTTAAGGCAGCCCAGGCAAACTCATATGTGGAACTATCAATTATTCCTGCAAAACCTGGAGCTTCCCACTTCCTGCCTCCAAGCTGTATTTTTTAAGTATTATACAAAATAATTATGACTGCCTCAACTATTTTAAAGTTTGTGGCAAATTCATGGATGATAACAGCTGTAGAAATAGCTGCAAGTTTATGTTCTTATGTATAAAACTTGAAACCAATGTCACAAGTAGATTTTTTAGGAGCAAAATTAGATGGTATTTGAAAGTATCATGCTAGTATTTAAGTATCAGAAACCATGTATCATCTGTTTCTATAGTCTAGAGACCTCATTAAACTACAAATAAGTTTCAGAATGGCACTAAGAATAGTTTGGAGGCCAAGGCAATAGTCCAAATAGAACAACTGGAACCAGAATAGAATAACATATTCAGTTATGTCATAATAGTATTGACAGAACATTCAACTGTTAAAGGAAAGAAGAAAGTTAATTATTGTGAATGTATGCTGAACAATCTATGTTTGTTTTAAGAGGCTGGGTTCCTGACTTGAATCTCTACGTGCATCTAATTCACATATATTTGCATACAGATTTCAGAGTCCTCTATTTTAAGTGTAAAATTAATCATGAAAATTACACCAGCATCTTTATATTTGCTGAATATGTGCACAAAGTCTTTTTACAGCTCCTGTGGTTTGTCCATCCAATCAATGCATGTTGCACCATGGGGACTCGAACCTGCACCCATATATGATGCTGGCACCACAGGCGGAGGCTGAACCTACTATACCACAGCGCCGGCCCCCACTAATATATTTTATAGCATGATAATTATACTAATCAATGCACTATTGCAAAACAAGGTTCTCCATCATCATTTCCTTGGAATAGTAAGTTGACACGATTACAGACCCATATTTTGGAACTCACTACTACAGGGTATTCTAGGGCACAGAATTTTAGGAGAGGAAGCCCTGTGAAGAAGAAGCTAAACAATGTGAAGAAGGTGACCCCGTAGCTTTATTTTGAAACTGTGAAGAAGAGCGTTAATGAGGATTGTTTCTGCATGGTGGGCAAAGTACTGAAGCTCATTACTGGTCCTCCCCACCTCCCCCTTTGGTTTAATTTGTTTCCTACACTGATAAATGCTGACTTTGGTTCTAAACCCACTTGCCAATACTAAAACAGCTTGGATGCTCTCAACTGTCATGTTAACTCAGCCAAACTGTCATTTGCAGAAACCTTTGCAAATTTACTTTGTATTGAGCTGGTAACATCTGACTAATTTCTACTAATACTGCATAGCAGCTATAACCGCTTTTCCAGAGCACATTAGCCTTGTTTAACTGGCATCATAAATAATAAATTCAAACTGCTGGGAATGGGCTTATATTCTGTTTTGCTTTTTGACGTATTTTTGGAGTCAGGTACATTATTTCACAGTAATGATTCTGCTAAACTCAGAGGCTTTTGTATGTTATTCCTACATCCCAACCAAATATTTTAAAGAAATAATGAATCAGATGCTCTTTCCTCCTGCTCCCAATGTTCCAATCTTGTCTTCAGATAAGAAAAATATGCAATTATCCAACAGTTCCTGTTCAGGTCATTCATTTGAATTGAGCCTTAGGCTGACTTTCCAAATCCCCTTCAGCCTCTCCCTCTATCTCCCTCTATCTCTCTCTCTCTCTCTCTCTTTTTTTTTTTTTTGTGGGATGGGGGTAGGGATGGGAGTTTAGCATCGCAGGCTTGGCATCAGAGTCTAAGGAATTTTCAAAGTTGCAGCAAAGAAAATAAAGGCTCAGTTAGAGAGATAAATAAATTACCTCCAACACACTGAGAGTCAACTCTGAGCATGTGCATTGGCTAAAATGCAGAGGGGAAGTTTTCTGACTTTGGAATTTTGTCATGGTGTGCTCAGAATAACATTTGCCCTGTATAAAATGCTTCAAAAGGATGAACAAGAAATGAAAAAGGTGTTTATTGAAGAGGAAGCATCAAAGAATTAGTTAATATTGTAACTCATAACAGTAATATGAAAAACTGAAATTAATTTTGGAGAGGCAATAAATGATAAGGAATGGGGGTAAACCCCCATGGACATAAAAATAAATTCTGTTTCCCTGGGGGTATTAGGAACTGGGCAATCTTTATTAATTTACTGATTATATTAATTCTTCCTAAATATTACAATATTAGCCACTTTTTTTTCCTTCATGGCTGTTGTGTTGCCTGGAGCCTTGCTGACTCTGAAGAGAAAGCTCCTCCTAATGCTAGCTAATTCCAAGAGATAGCAAATAACTCTGTGAACATACCTTTGATATACAAAGGAATGAGTCAAGAAGCCTCCCCTCCTCACCCCCACATACTCCCACCAGTTTCCCTTAAACTTGAGGCACTAATCTTGTTCCTAATCTTATTCCCTAATCACCAGCATCAGACGACCAGAGGCAGCCTTCACAGGCTGGAGCCCACTAGTCTTATTTAAGCTAGACAATTCTCACCTGGTCAGTCACTTTCACTCCCGGGTCCATTACTTCCCTAGAAAACCCCACATGACTTTCTTGTAGTTCTCAGACTCTTTCTCTGCTGCCAGTAATCACTGAGCGGAATACTCTCCTCTTGGGAACTGTGAATCATAAGCATCTTTTCAATGGCAGTCATCACCATATCTCAATAAAACCAAAATCCCAAAAGTATATTTTTAAAACTTAGTCACTCAAGTGAGTTGGCCATTCAGAAATTCCTGTTGTAGGGCTGGTGCTCTGGTTCAGCAGAATACGCTGCTGCTTGGGATGCTGGCAGCTATATGGAAGGGTCTGTTCAAGTACTGGCTGCTCGGCTTCTGATCTAGCTTCCTGCTAAAGTGTCTGGGAATTTATGAGGATGGCTCATGTGCTTACAACCAACTGGGAGACTCAAATGGAGTTCCTGGTTGCTAGTTTCAAACCTGGCCCAGATCTGGCTGTTGCAGCCAATATTTTAAAATTTTTTAAAGATTTTCTTTTTTTTTTTTTTTTTTTTTTTTTTGTAAATTGAAAGAGTAACAGAGAGAGGTAGAGACAGAGAAAGAGGTCCTCCATTCCACTGGTTCACTCCCCAGATGGCCACAATGGCCGGAGCTGTGCCAATCCGAAGCTGGGAGCCAGGAGATTCCTCCGGGTCTTCCACAAAGTGTGCAGGGGCCCAAGGACTTGGGCCATCTTCTACTGCTTTCCCAGGGTACAGCAGAGAGCAGGATCAGAAGAGGAGCAGCCGGGATTAGAACCAGCAACCATATGGGATGCCGACACTTCAGGCCACGGTGTTAACACGCTGTGCCACAGCACCAGCCCCTGTTGCAGCCATTTGAAAAATGAACCAGTGATTGGAAATGCTCTCTCTCTCTCTCTTGCTCTATCAAGTACAAACATACAAACATACATACATAAATCTTTATAAAAAGAATGCCAATTTCTAGGTTAAGAATAATATTGTACTTTAAAAAATTATTAAATAGAGGGCAAAATAAGAGTCAAAAAGTAAATGTTACCAGTCTCTGCCTCAAACTTCGTGATGGATATTCCCCCTTTGGGCTGAGTTAGGATGGACATTGCTGTCTATGGATCTGGATTTCATAACCCATGGTTGGTTCTCACATGTCCCTGTATCTGTTGTTTTCATTTGTCTTACAGTGTAAAGTTATCAGAGTTGAATGGAACTCAAAATATCACAGTAGCTCCATCTCCTATCTTCAGAGAAGCTAGCATTTGAACTTGTAACTTGTCATACCCTCACTCTTAGTTCATATTCCTTAAATAGGATCCTTGTTTCATTTATCTTGTCAGTCATAGAAAATGAGATTTTTTATATAAAACTTTTCTTGGGCAAATGAATTTAGCAACACCAATACAAATGCTGAGTATTTTTGTGTAAGTGTCACTGAATTTTACAGAAGTTGTGCTATATAGGAAAGCTAGATGATGACTAAGAAAGTTTTGAGGAGCTGAGATGAGGAATTAGTGGTATAAAAGCTGTACTTCCCATTTTCCTTTGTCACTTGCCACTATTGCATTCTGACAGGAAGGGGCAGCTGATTGGAAGGCAGGAAGACGGAGAATCTTTTGTTCCTTCCGTACACTCCTTGTCTTGCTTTTCCTCAGTGTCTCAGAAAGTAATACTTGGATCCACAGTTCTCACAACCAGGAAGTGACTCTTCCTCCCAGACCTCAGTGCTGGTGGGGAAGGCAGCCCTTGCAGGGGGGACCTCTTGTGCTTTCAGGTCCTGGTTCCAAGACCTCCCTCCTTTTTTCCCTCAGTCTTTCTGGGGTTAGTAATCTTTATTTTACCTCCCCCTCTTCTATTTGCTTTTTGGGTTTTGGGCCCACTCATGTAATCAATCTTTGTATTACAACACTTTTACTTGGGATAGCCAGTAATTAATCATTGTACTACATCACTTCCAGTTGAGACATCCAGATTCCTTATTTCCTGACTAGACCCTGACAAATAAAAGTTGGAAGATAAAAGAGAAAGAAAAATAGGAGCCTGTCTGGTTGGCTGATACATAAGGGTGACACGCAAAATGGAAAACTGCAGTAATGTGTAAAGTGAAAAAGCTTCCTAAATCTTATCAGAATTTTAGTTTTTCTTTTCTTGAAAATTATTTTGATAAAAAATAACTTTTTTCTGTAAAATCATGAAATAATTAATATATATAAATACACAAATTCTCATACATAGGAAAAGATGCAAATATATAAAATGTTTAAACAGGTAAAATTAATCTCTATAATAAGGTCTTTGTCCACCATATTAATTAGAACACAGACTAATCTATGGCTCACATTCCTTTCTCCCCTCTATTAGAAAATTATTATTTTAACCATAATTTATGATTATCTTAGATGTCCTAATAATTTTGATTATGATATATCATATAAATGTATTTATGATTATATTATACATCACATGACTGGAATAATCCTCCCAGTATTCTTTGTTGTGGGTGATCCCATGAGACTGCCTGCCCTGCCGTGCAGGAAGTTGAGAGGGTATGGCACACCATGACTCCTGGGAGGGACCCTGCAGCCTGGCTGCTGGCAGGTGGCCCGAGCCCTGGGCACGTTTCCCCTCACCCCTGCCTTCTGCCTATCAGGTGAACTGCTCCCGGGTGTGGCCCAGGCCCACCTGGAAAGCAACCCTACCTGTGTGACCTTCAAGCTTATTGGAGAGACATGTTGGCACCAGTGTCAGTTCTATCTTATAGAGTTAGTGTTGCCCTGAATTCGTTACGCCTGCCCTTTAAAACCTGTACATAGTCATTAATAAAGCAGACATGTTCACCGAAGCCTGTCCCGGGTGCTTCCTGTGGAAGAACACAGTCTCCCCACTCTCTCTGATGATGCGGCCCCGCAGGACGAGTCCGTGTTTTTATGGGTTTCTCACTTTTATTCAAACTTGAGTTTATTGACATCAACCATTGAATGTGTTTAGCTATTGCTTTCTTGTAGTATTTCTCACTGTCCCAGAACAAGGATATCTCTGAAGTGCGTCTATAGGAGGGATATTGTTGAGTCATGGTTTGATTGTGTGTGTCCTCTCAAAATTCGTATTATTGGAAACCAAGATCCAATGTGACAGGATGAAGCTGGGATATAGAGGATGTGATCAGGACATGAGAGCCCTCTTGAAAGGGGTGAAGGCCCTTGTAAAAGTGACTTCAGAGAGCGGCTGTGCTTTAGCCCTTCCACAACTTCTGCCAGGTGAAGACACAGTGTTCTCTTTTTGCTCTTCCTCTTTTCTTGTAAAAATGCTCCCTCCCCCACCCCCAGCAGATACCTTCTGGTTCCTTGATCATTAATTCCTCAGCCCTAAAACGTACAAGAAATAAATTTCTATTCTTTAAAAATAACCCAATCAAAGGTATATGATAATAGCTGCACATACCTCTTCTAGTTTATTAGATAATGTCACATTACTTTCCTCTGTCTTTAGTAGCAATTTATTTTTATTTTGTAACTTTATATGTGTTCCTATTGTGCTATGAATCTACAATATGTCTATGTCTTGACATTTTCAGGATTTTTTTTTTTTTTTTTTTGGACAGGCAGAATGGACAGTGAGAGAGAGAGACAGAGAGAAAGGTCTTCCTTTGCCGCTGGTTCACCCTCCAATGGCCGCCGCGCCCGGCGTGCTGCGGCCGGCGCATTGCGCTGATCCGAAGCCAGGAGCCAGGTACTTATCCTGGTCTCCCATGGGGTGCAGGGCCCAAGAACCTGGGCCATCCTCCTCTGCACTCCCTGGCCATAGCAGAGAGCTGGCCTGGAAGAGGGGCAACCGGGACAGAATCCGTTGCCCCGACTGGGACTAGAACCCGGTGTGCCGGCGCTGCAAGGTGGATGATTAGCCTATTGAGCCGCGGCGCCGGCCCATTTTCAGGATTTTTAAAATATGCTGATGAGTGAAATCAGTATCTCATAACTTTAGTTTCTATATTCTGGTTGCTAATAAAGTAAAACATTACTTTATTATTCTCTCCGCCTTAGTTAAATATTTGCTCATTTTTTCTGTTTTTAAAATGATATTTTTAAAAGATTTATTTATTGATTTGAAAAGTAGAGTTATACAAAGAGAAGGAAAGACACACACACACACACAAAGTTAGAGAAAGAGAGATGGAGAGTATCTTCGATCTACTGATTCAGTCTCCAAATGACCATAATGGCTAGGGCTGGGCCAGGCCAAAGTGGAACCAGAAGCTTCATCTGGGTCTCCCATGTGGATGCAGGGGCCCAATACTTGGACCAACCTCTCTGGTTTTCCCAGGTGCATTAACAGGGAGCTGGATTGGGAGTGAAGCACCTGGGACACGCACCAGAGCCCAGATGGGATGCCAGCATCCCAGGTGATGGATTATCCCACTGTGCCACTACGCTGGACCCAAAATAATAGTTTCTTAGCAGTTCCTTTGTGTCTGTTGTACAGTAATCCTTTGTTTAATATATATGCTATAAACATTTCTTTCCAATTTCTTTGGTGTTTTTTACTTCATTCATATCATCCAATGAGAAAGAAATTGCACATTTCAAAAAAAGATGAATTTATCTTTTTTTATTATACTTTTTAGTTTAAACCATCTTTTCCTTTTTCTTTAGTCACTAAAATGTAAGGAACTTTCCCTTTTCTTCCTGATAGCCTAGTGTTGTGCCTTGTACATATTAGATCAACAAATTATTTGGAGATGTGCAGGTCAATGGCTACCAATATATATCAAGTAATATTTTCTACTTTGTGGATAATTCTATGATGTGAGCTATAATAATATACTTAAGAATAATAAAAATAATGTCTAATAATAATATACTTTATATCTCTGATAATAAAAATCTTGTTACTTTATGTGACAATCCCACCTTTTCTGATTTTATTTATTTATTTATTTATTTATTTATTTATTTTTACAGGCAGAGTAGACAGTGAGAGAAAGAGAGAGAAAGGTCTTCCTTTTCCATTGGTTCACTCCCCAATTGCCGCTGCGGCCGGTGCGCTGTGGCCAGCGCACTGCGCTGACCCGAAGCCAGGAGCCAGGTGCTTTTTCCTGGTCTCCCATGCGGGTGCAGGAACCAAGCACTTGGACCATCCTCCACTGCCTTCCCGGGCCACAGCAGAGAGCTGGACTGGAAGAGGAGCAACCGGGACAGAATCCGGAGCCCCGACCGGGACTAGAACCAGGGGTGCTGGCACCGCAGGCAGAGGATTAGCCTATTGAGCAGCGGTGCCGGCCTTCTTATTTCTATTAATTCTCAGTAAATGATATCACCTGACAGAGGAGATACACCAACACCATTTTGTTCTTTAGTACTATGTTGGTTATATTTTCTCATTTATTCTTCATATAAATCTCATATTCCATGTGAAGATTCATGAGAAACATCTTTCAGATTATGGTTAGAATTGTATTGATCAATTTGGAGAGATATAATTTCAATAGTCAGAAGGCTTATTCAATTGCCTTTCTAATTTCCTTTAGAAGTTAGAGGCTCATGCCTCTGCTTGAAATAAACCCTATTTCACCAAGAAGCTATTTTCTGAAATCACTTGCCAGTATTACATTAAGCATAGCTTACCTTTATCAATGATATGTAAAGCATGATCAAATTAAAAAAGAGCAATGTTAATTGGGAGGAAAAAGACAGAATACATGAAACATGCATTTTGCTGGTATGAGTTAGCAAGCATAATCTGGTTCTGGAGAACAGATATGTAAGCTGCTCCCTAACCACTGGATCAGAGCTTAGACAAGGTGATCCTGGATCTGTAGGACGTGGACAGGACAACACTGTCTTCACCTCTCAGCTTTTTCAATGTGACAGAGTTAGTATTGCCTTAATAAGACAAATTTGAATATTATGGAAGATAGTCCCTACAAAACCACCTGGAGATAGTTCTTCTAACTTTTCTTACAATGGTGCAAGTATCAAAATCCCTGCTTAAATTTCTTCCTATTCTGATAAAATTCTGTACTGAAGTCCAGAAATGTGGAGCTATTTAAAATTAAGGCTGTATCAAGATAGCTGGATAAAAACATGAAGAGGAAGGCTGTGTGTGTTGTAAAGAAGAGGACTAAGAGTAGAGCAGAAACTCTGGGAAAATTTGGGAAATCTTATCCTCTACCCTACGGCTAAGGCTTGATTAAAGGATTTTTTTTTTTTATCTTTTATTTAATGAATATAAATTTCCAAAGTACGACTCATGGGTTACAATGGCTTCCCCCCCCATACCGTCCCTCCCACCAACAACCCTCCCCTTTCCCACTCCCTCTCCCCTTCCATTCACATCAAGATTCATTTTCGATTATCTTAATATACAGAAGATCAGCTTAGTATACCTTAAGTAAGTATTTCAGCAGTTTGCTCCCACACAGAAACATAAAGTGAAAAATAATAGATGATTTTTTTTAAATGATGATGAAATCAGATCAGACCTATTGTCATGTTTAATCCCAGTGAGAGTCAAGTTGGGAATTGAAAATTTCTTTCTTTCTTTTTTTTTTTTTTTTTTACAGAAGATCAGTTTAGTGTACATTAAGTAAAGATTTCAGTCGTTTGCACCCCCATAGAAACACAAAGTGAAATATACTGTTTGAGTACTCGTTATAGCATTAAGCCTCAGTGTACAGCACGTTAAGGACCGAGATCCTACATGAGGAGTAAGTGCACAGTGACTCCTGTTGTTGACTTTACCAATTGACACTCCTGTTTATGGCATCAGTAATCTCCCTATGCACCAGTTATGAGTTTCCAAGGCTATGGAAGCCCTCTGAGTTCTCCGACTCTTATCTTGTTTAGACACGGTCATAGTCAAAGTGGAGGTTCTCTCCTCCCTTCAGAGAAAGGCACCTCCCTCTTTGAAGACCTGTTCTTTCCACTGGGATCTCACTCACAGAGATCTTTTTGCCAGAGTGTCTTGGCTTTCCATGCCTGAAATACTCTCATGGGCTTTTCAGCCAGAACCGAGTGCCTTTAGGGCTGATTCTGAGGCCAGAGTGCTATTTAGGACATCCGCCATTCTATGAGTCTGCTGAGTATCTCACTTCCCATGTTGGATCACTCTCCCCTTTATTTATTCTATCGGTTGGTGTTAGCAGATACTAGACTTGTTTATGTGCTCCCTTTGACTCTTAGTCCTTTCATTATGATCAATTGTGAACTGAAATTGATCACTTGGAGTAGTGAGATGGCATTGGCACATGCCACCTTGATGGGATTGAATTGGAATCCCCTGGTATGTTTCCAACTCTACCAATTGGGGCAAGTCAGCCCGAGCATGTCCCAAATTATACATCTCTTCCCTCTCTTATTCCCACTCTTATGTTTAACAGGGATCACATTTCAGTTAATTTTCAACACTTAAGAATAACTGTGTGATAATTACAGAATTAAACCAGTCATATTAAGTAGAACAGACAAAAAAAAATACTAAGAGGGATAATGTATTAAGTTGTCCATTAGCAGTCAGAGCTATGCTGATCAAGTCACCATTTCTCATAGTGTCCATTTCACTTCAGGAGGTTTCCTTTTTGGTGTTGAGTCAGTTGTCACCGATCAGGGAGAACATATGGTATTTGTCCCTTTGGGACTGGCTTACTTCACTCAGCATGATGTGTTCCAGATTCCTCCATTTTGTTGCAAATGACTGGATTTCGTTGTTTCTTACTGCGGTATAGTACTCTAAAGAATACATATCCCATAATTTCTTTATCCAGTCTACCGTTGATGGGCATTTAGGTTGGTTCCAGGTCTTGGCTATTGTGAATTGTGCTGCAATAAACATTAGGGTGCAGACCGCTTTTTTGTTTATCAATTTAAACTCCTTTGGGTAAATTCCAAGGAGTGGGATGGCTGGGTCCAATGGTAGGGTTATATTCAGGTTTCTGAGGAATCTCCAGACTGATTTCCATAGTGGCTTGACCAGTTTGCATTCCCACCAACAGTGGGTTAGTGTCCCTTTTTCCCCACATCCTCGCCAGCATCTGTTGTTGGTAGATTTCTGTATGTGAGCCATTCTAACCGGGGTGAGGTGAAACCTCATTGTGGTTTTGATTTGCATTTCCCTGATTGCTAGTGACCTTGAACATTTTTTCATGTGCCTGTTGGCCATTTGGATTTCCTCTTTTGAAAAATGTCTATTGAAGTCCTTGGCCCATTTGATTAAAGGATTTTTAATTCTATGGTGTTCTCAGGCATAGCAGGTAACAACAAAACCCCAAACTATTTCAAATGAAACAATTGACTCATTCCTCAAACTAACTACCTGCAAATGTGTTCATTTCTATTTCTGACTCCTATTGACCCCAATCTCTCCTTCAGCACACAATATCTAACATACATACACAGAATATCAAATACACACACACACACACACACTCAAAAGAAAAATGAAAGGAAAAAGCCGCATTGTCAATAGTCAAAACAATAAATGGAACCAGACTCAGAGATGGCGCAGGTATAGAGACTATCAGATAGGGAATATAACAGGGAATACCATGTTAGAACTCAGTGGAAAAGGTGAACATGTAAAAAGATATGGATAATTTTGTAAAAGGGAAGCAAATGTTAAAGATATACAAAACTGGACAATAAAGTGGTAAGAACAGATTTTAATAAAACTTTTTTAATAACTGAACTAAACTTGATTTATACAGAAGTAAATGAGCGCTTTAAAGAAGAATGAAAGAGTATAAATGGCGGCCAAATTGGCTCAGTAGTCAATGAAGTGAAAAAACTGCAAGAGTTAAAAAGCATAAACACATTAGACCTGCTATATCTGATAACTGGCAATTATCAAAGTTGGGATTCTCTTCTCCCATGTACATCAGGAGACATAGGTCCTATTCTTCCTGATGATTATGTTTTCTTTTTCATATGCAAACTTTATTTTTCCCAAAGATAACATTTGTTTAATGAGTACAAATTTCATAAGTAAACTTTGGGAATACATTGGTTCTTCCCATCATACCCGCCCTCCCACTCCCACTCCCACTCCCACCCTAGTCTCTCCTTCCTCTCCCATACCCAATCCCATTCTCCATTAAGAAAAGGCAAAACAAAGCAAAACAAACAAACAAAAACCTGTTCCTTGACGGTCAAGATAAGGGATATTCAAGACATTGTTCTCAAAGTGTCAATTTCACTTCTACAGATTTCCTTTTAGGTGCTCTATTAGTTATCACAGATCAGGGAGAACATACGGTATTTGTCAACATGGGACTGGCTTATTTCACTAACTATGATGTTTTCCAGATTGATCCATTTTGTTGCAAATGACTAAATTTCATTATTTTTTACTGCTGTGTAGCATCCTGTAGAGTATATATCCCATAATTTCTTTATCCAGTCTTCAGATAATAGGCATTTAAGTTGATTCCATGTCTTAGCTGTCATAAATTGAGCTGCAATAAACATGGGTGTGCAGATTACTCTTTTATTTGCTGATTTCATTCCCCTTGGGTAAATTCCCAGGAGTTGGTTGTCTGGGTCATATGGTATGTTTATGTTCAAACTTCTGAGTTATCTCCACACTGATTTCCATAGTGGTTTTACCAGTTTACATTCCCACCAACAGGGGATTAGGGTACCTTTTCCCCCACATCCTCTTTAGCATTTCTTTCTTTCTTTCTTTCTTTCTTTCTTTCTTTCTTTCTTTCTTTCTTTCTTTCTTTCTTTCTTTCTTTTTTTTTTTCAGGCAGAGTGGACAGTGAGAGAGAGAGACAGAGAGAAAGATCTTCCTTTACCGTTGGTTCACCCTCCAATGGCCGCTGTGGCCAGCGCACCACGTCGATCCAAAGCCAAGAGCCAGGTGCTTCTTCCTGGTCTCCCATGTGGGTGCAGGGCCCAAGCACTTGGCCATCCTCCACTGCACTCCCGGACCACAGCAGAGAGCTGGACTGGAAGAGTGGCAACCAGGACAGAATCCGGCGCCCTGACCGGGACTAGAACCCCGTGTGCTGGTGCCGCCGGTGGAGGATTAGCCAATTGAGCTGCGACGCCAGCCTAGCATTTCTTGTTTGTTGACTTCTGTATGAAATCCATTCTAATTGGGGTGAGGTGAACCCTTATTGTGGTTTTGATTTGCATTTCCCTGATGGGTAGTGATCCTGAGCATCTTTTCATGTGTTTGTTGACCATTTGGATTTCCTCTTTTGAAAAATGTCTTTTTACATCCTTGGCCCTTCTGGGCCAAACATCTGGGTTGGTTGTTTTGTTGTTGTGGAGTTTTTTTTTTTTTTTTAAGTTTTTTATTTAATGAATGCATTTTTTCATAGATACAACTTTAGGAATACACTGATTCTTTCCCCCATTCCCACCCTCCCCCCAAAAACTTCCATCCCACCTCCCTTTCCCTCTCCAATCTCCTCCTTCATTATGGTTCATTTTTAGTTTCGTTTTGTATACCGAGGACCAAATCCATTTTAAGCATAGATTTCAACAGTTTGCACCCAAGCACACACACAACATATAGAGTACAGTTTGGATGTTTACCCAGTGTTCTCATATTACAACTCATTAGGGACAGAGGTCCTATGCGGGGAGTGCACTAGTTAGCGCACAGTGGCTTCTTTTGTCTCTTTAACAATTAACACTTTTATTTATGATGTCAGTAATCACATGAGGCTCTTGCCATGGGCTGCCAAGGCTATGGAAGCTTTTTGGGACCATAGACTCCGTCGGTATTTGGATATGGCCATAAGCAAAGTGGATATTTTCGCCTCCATTCAGAAAAGAGTATATCTCTCTTTGATGACCCTTTCTTTCCACTGAGGTCTCACGGAGATCCTCTGTGTCGGATATTTTATGCCACAGAGTCTTAGTTTTCCATGCCTGAAATGCATGACCAGGAAGCCTTAAGGATTGATTTTGAGGTCAGAATTATTTACCGTGAATGTCATTCTAGGAGTCTGCTATGTGGACTGCTTCGCATATTGGACTTTCTTTCCTTTTTAATTCTATTATTATTACCAGACACTTGATGTTATTTATATGATCATTTTTATACTTGAACCTATCTATATGTTGACTTTAACATTTAATATCATCATATTAACAGTTCAGATGGCATTTATACCACCGCATTTTATGGGTTTAGAGTCTCATGACAAGTTCTTAGGCTGTACCCTTAGATGTAAGTCTGTAGAACTGTATGCAGAACTATACTGCTTTATAGTTGTAGACTACCTCCTCCATCTCTTTTTCCCCTCTTATGTTTAACTGGGATCTTTTTCCAATTGACTTAAAATACATATAATTAGCTCTATGTTACATAGAGAGTTCAGCATATAGTATGAAGAAGAGAAAAGAAAAAGAAAGAAAACAGAGGAAAAGAAACAAACAAAACAAAAATGATGTAAAAAATAAAAGGTAACAATGATAAACTGTCCCTCGACAGTCAGGTCAAGGGCTATTCAAGTCACTGATTCTAAAAGTTTCAATTTCGCTGCTACAGCTTTCATTTTCGGCACGCTATTAATTCTCCCAAATCAGGGAGAACATATGGTATTTGTCTCCTTGGGACTGGGTTATTTCACTAAGTATGAGGTTTTCCAGATTGCTCCATTTTGTTGCAAATGACCAGATTTCATTCTTTTGTACTGCCATGTAATATTCCATATTGTACATATCCCACAGTTTCTTTATCCAGTCTTCTGTTGATGGGCATTTAAGTTGCTTCCATGTCTTAGCTATTGTGAATTGAGCTGCAATAAACATGAAGATGCAGATAGTTCTTTTGTTTACTGATTTCATTTCCCTTGGGTAAATTCTCAGGAGTGGGATGGCTGGGTCATATGGTAGGTCTATATTCAGGTTTTTGAGGTATATCCATATTGTTTTCCACAGTGGCTTTCCCAATTTACAGTCCCACTAACAGTGGGTTTAGGTGCCCTTTTCCCCACATCCTCTCCAGCATTTGTTGTTTGTTGATTTCTATATGAGGGCCACTCTAACAGGGGTGAGGTGAAACCTCATTGTGGTTTTGATTTGAATTTCCCTGAAGGCTAGAGATCCTGAAATTTTTTTTTTCATGTGTCTGTTGGCCATTTGGATTTCCTCTTTTGAAAAATGCCTGTTAAAGTCCTTAGCCCATCTCTTAACTGGATTGTTTGTTTTGTTACTGTGGAGTTTCTTAATCTTTTATTGGTTGGTAGTTTGCAAATAATTTCTCCCATTCTATTAGTTGCCTCTTCACTTTCCTGACAGTTTATTTTTCTGTACAAAAGCTTCTCAATTTGAATTAATCCCATTTGTTCATTTTGGCTTTGACTACCTGTGCCTCTGGGGTCTTTTCCAGGAATTCTTCGCCTGTGCCAGTGTCTTGAAGGGTTTACCCAATGCTCTGGATTAATTTGATGGTGTCGTGTAGATTTAGATCTTTAATCCGTGTTGAGTTGTGGGGAGCAACCCGGACTAGACTAAGTTACTGGAATTAGGACTTATTCTATGCATCTGCTCTTCCACAATATGGCGCTGAGAAGGGAGAAACAGCTTCTACGCAGCTGCCTCCAGTTCAACCAATAAACTGTAGGACTTACTCCTGATTGGAGGAGAGCAGCGTACTCAGCTTGTGGGTACAGAGTTGGGTTTGGTGGAAGAGGACTATAAAGGAGGAGAGAGACAACATGCACCAGGAACATCTAAGGGGAACACCTGAGGAACACCTGTGCAGCCCCCGAGAGAGCCGGCCAGCGGTGTGCCGCTCCCCCGCGGAAGTGGGGAAAAGTGGCAGGGGGAACTGCCCTTCCACGGAGGTGGAAGGGACGGTAGCCAACCCAGGAAGAACCAGCAGCAAACCCGGGGAGGGCCGAGCAGACGAAAGAACAGCGCAGGGTCTTGTGTCGTTCCCCCACGAAGAGGGGGAGCGACATTGAGTGGGTTTTTGTGTAGGGTGTAAGGTAGGGGTGTTCCTTCATACTTCTACATGTGGACATCCAGTTTTCCCATTTGTTGAAGAGACGCTCCCTGTTACAGGGGTTTGTTTTAGCTCCTTTGTTGAATATAAGTTGGTTGTAGATGTTTAGATTGATTGCCAGGGTTTCTATTCTGTTCCATTGGTCTATCCATCTGTTTTTGTACCAGTACCAGGCTGTTTTGATTATAAATTCCTTGTAGTATGTTTTGAAGTCTGATATTGATGCCTCAGGCTTTGTTTTTGTTGTATAAGATTCCTTTAGCTATTCAAGGTCTCCTGTTCCTCCAAATGAATTTCAGCATCATTTTTTCTATATCTGAGAAGAATGTCTTTGGTATTTTGATTGGTATAGCATTGAATCTGTAAATTGCTTTTGGAAAAATGGACATTTTGATGATATTGATTCTTCCAGTCCATGAACATGGAAGATTTTTTCATTTTTTGTATCTTCTATTTAAGATTTTTGTAATTCTCATGGTAGAGATCTTTGACATTCTTGTTTGAATTTATTCCAAGGTATGTGGAGTTACTTTATCTCTTTATAAATTTTGGTTATTAATCCTCTATTAGTTGCATTGTTTGCAAATAATTGCTCCCATTCTGCTTCTTGCCTCTTCACTTTCCTCACTGTTTCTTTTGCAGTGCAGAAGCTTCTCAATTTGATATAATCCAATTTGTTGATTTTTGCTTTGAATGTGCCTCTGGGATGTTTTCCAGAAACTCTTTGCCTGTTCCAATGTCTTCCAGGGTTTCCCCAATGTTCTCTAGTAATTTGATGGTATCAGGTCATAGATTTAGGTCTTTTATCCATTTTGAATGGATTTTCATGTAAGGTGTAAGGTAGGGGTTTTGCTTAATACTTCTGCATGTGGACATCCAGTTTTCCCAGCACCATATGTTAAATAGACCGTCCTTGCTCCAGGAATTGGTTTTAGTTCCTTGGTAAAAAATAAGTTGGTTGGAGATGCTTGGATTGATTTCTGGCATTTCTATTTTGTTTCATTGTTCTATCCATCTGTTTTTGTACCAGTACCAGACTGTTTTGATTATCACTGCCCTGTAGTATGTCTTGAGATCTGGTATTGTGATGCGTCTGGCTTTGTTTTTGTTGTATAAGATTGTGTTAGCTATTTGAAGTCTCCTGTGTTTCCAAATGAATTTCAGCATCATTTTTTCTAGACCTGAGAAGAATGTCTTTGTTATTTTGATTGGTATTGCATTAATTGCTTTTGGATAAATAGACATTTTGATGATACTGATACTTCCAATCCATGAACATGGAAGGTTTTTCCTCTTTTTTGTATCTTCTTCTATTTCTTTCTTTAGTTATTTGTCATGCTCATTGTAGAGATCTTTGACATCTTGGTTAAATTTATTCCAAAGTATTTGTGTTTATTTGTAGCTATTGTGAATGGGATTCAGCTGTGGCATTGTCTTTACACACAAAGGCTGTTGATTTTTGTGTATTGATTTTATATCCTGCTACTTTACCAAAGTCTTCTATGAGTTTCAATAATCTCTTGGCGGAGTCTTTTGGATCCCCTGTATATAGAATCATGTCACCTGCAAATAGGGATAGTTTGACTTCCTCATTCTCAATTCACTTTAGGAATTAAGGTGATGCTTTCTTCATAGAAAGAATTTGGGAGGACTCCCTCCCTTTCAATTGTTTTGAATAACTTGAGAAGAATCGGAGTAAGTTCTTTAAATAACTGGTAGAATTCAGCAACGAAGCCATCTGGTCCTGGGCTTTTCTTTATTTGGAGGGTCTTTATTACTGATTCAATTTCCATCTTGGTAATGGGCCTATTTAGGTTTTCTGTGTCTCCATGGCTCAATTTAGGTAGGTTGCATGTGTCTAAGTATCTATGCATTTCTTCTAGGTTTCCCAGTTTATTGGTACACACTCTTTATAGTAATTTCTAATGATTCTTTTTATCTCTGTGGTGTCAGTTGTTGCATTTCCTTTTTCCTCTCTAATTGTATTGATTTGTATCTTCTCTCTCTCTCTCTCTCTCTCTTTTTTTTTTTTTTGGTTAGTTTTATAAAACAAGCTCTTCATTTTGCTGATCTTTTGTGTTGTTTTTTGGATTCAGTTTTGTTGCTTTCTTCTCTAATTGATAAGTTCTTTTCTCCTACTAGTTTTAGGTTTGTTTTGATGTTGTTTTTATAGATCATTGGTTTACATTGATAGCTCATTTATTTGGTGCCTTTCCAATTTCTTGATGTAGGCATCAATTGATATAAACTTTCCTCTTTACACTGATTTTGCTATATCCCATAAGTTTTGATATGTTGGCATTTTCATTTGTTTCCAAAATTTTTTTGACTTCCTTTTTTTTTTTTCTGTGACCCACTGTTCATTCAGGAGCATGTTGTTCAAACTCCATGTGTTTGAATATGTTCTAGAGATTCTTGAGTTGTTGATTTCCAGCTTGCATTGTGGTCTGAGAAAATGCATGGTATGATTTTGATTTTGTTTTAATTTGCTGAGACTTGTTTCATGGCCTACCATGTGTTCAATCCTAGAGAAGATGATTCCATGCACAGGTGAGAAGAATATGTATTCTGCAACTGTAGGATTAAAAGTTTTGTTAGATATTAAACAGACATTTGTCGCTCCCCCTCTTCATGGAGGAACGACACAGGACCCTGCGCTGTTCTTTTGTCTGCTCGGCCCTCCCCGGGTTTGCTGCTGGTTCTTCCTGGGTTGGCTACTGAACCTTCCACCTCCGTGGAAGGGCGGTTCCCCCTGCCACTTTCTCCACTTCCGCGGGGGAGCGGCACACCGCTGGCCGGCTCTCTCGGGGGCTGCACAGGTGTTCCTCTTAGATGTTCCTGGTGCATGTTGTCTCTCTCCTCCTTTATAGTCCTCTTCCACCAATCCCAACTCTGCTACCCACACGCCGAGTACGCTGCTCTCCTCCAATCAGGAGCAGGTCCTACAGTTTATTGGTTAAACTGGAGGCAGCTGTGTAGAAGCTGTTTCCTCCTCTCCCAGCACCATACTGTGGGAGAGCAGATGCATAGAATAAGTCTTAATTCGAGTAACAGTCTAGTCCGAGTTGCTCCCCACAGACATTAAAATATCTGTTAGGTCCACTTGGTCTATAGTGTTGATTAAATCTGTTGTTTCTTGCTGATTTTCTGTGTGGTTGATTTCTCATTGCTGAAAGTGGGGGTATTGAAATCCCCCATTACTATTGTATTTGAATTTATTTCTCTTTTTAGATTCCTTTACATTTCTTTTAAATATCCAGGTGCCCCATGATTAGGTGCAAATAGATTTATAATAATTACGTCTTCCTGTTGAATTGATCCCTTAATCATTATATTGTGTCCTTTTTTTTTTTTTTTTTTTTTTTGGACAGAGTTAGACAGTGAGAGAGAAAGAGACATAGAGAAAGGTTTTCCTTTTTCCATTGGTTCACCTCATAAGTGGATGCAGCCTTGGCTGGCGCATAGCAGCCAGGACACTGCACTGATCCGAAGCCAGGAGCCAAGTGCTTCCTTCTGTTCTCCCATGAGGGTCAGGGCCCAAGGACCTGGGCCATCCTCCACTGCACTCCCGGGCCACAGCAGAGAGCTAGACAGGAAGAGGGACAACTGGGACAGAATCTGGAGTGCAAACCGGGACTAGAACCCCGGGTGCTGGCGCCACAGGCAGAGGATTAGCCTATTGAGCAGCGGCACTGCCCTATAGTGTCTTTCTTTGTCTCTCTCTCTCTCTCTCTCTTTTTTTTTTTTTTTTTTGACAGGCGGAGTTAGAGAGAGAGAGAGACAGAGACAGAGAAAAAGGTCTTCCTTTTTCCATTGGTTCACCCCTCAAGTGGCCGCTGCCACGGCCGGCGCATAGCAGCCAGCGCGCTGTGCCGATCCAAACCCAGGTGCTTCTTTCTGGTCTCCCATGTGGGTGCAGGACCCAAGCACTTGGGCCATCCTCCTCTGTCCTCCTGGACCACAGCAGAGAGCTGGACTGGAAGAGGAGCAACCGGGACAGAATCCGGCGCCCCAAACGGGACTAGAACCTGGGGTGCCAGCGCCACAGTCAGAGGATTAGCCTAGTGAGCCACAGTGCCAGCCCTTCTTTGTCTCTTTTAACAGTTTTTGTGTTAAAGTCTATTTTGTCTGATATTAGGATGGCTACAGCAGCTCTTTTTTAGTTTCTGTTAGCATGAAATATCTTTTTTCATCCTTTCCTTTCAGTCTGTGTGCATCTTTGTTGATGAGATGTGTTTCTTATAGGCAGAAAATAGATGAGTTTTGTTTTTTAATCCACTTAGACACTCTGTGTCTTTTTACTGGAGAGTTAAGGCCATTTACATTCAAGGAGACTATTGATAAGTTATGACTTTGCCCTGCCATTTTCCCATAAATATTCCTATTTTTTTACTTTGGATTTCCTTTGTACTTTTACTGGGAGCTTTACTTTCTTTTCCTTCTTCCATAGTGATGACCATGTTTCTCTGTTTTTGTGTGCAGCACATCCTTATGCATTTTCTGCGTGGCTGGACGAGCAGTGACAAATTCTTTTAAGTTTTTGTTTGTCATTGAAGGTCTTTATTTCACTTTCATTCATAACTGATGAGAGCTTTGCAGGATATAGTATTTTGGTTGACAGTTTTTCCTCTTAAGACTTGGACTATATCTTGGATTCTCTCCTAGCCTGTATGGTGTCTGATGAGAATTCTGCTGTAAGTCTAATTTGAGATCCTCTGAAAGTAATCTGGCATTTCTTGTGTTTTTAGAATCTTTTCTTTATGTTTTATGGTGGAGAGTTTAATTACATTGTGTCCTGGTGAAGATCTTTTCTGGTCATACGTACTGGGAGTTCTATGTGGTTCCTGTACTTGGATACCCATTTCTTTCTCCAAATTGGGGAAATTTCCTGTTATTATTTCACTAAAAAGGCCTTCTAATACTTTCTCTCTTTCAAGCCTTCAGGAACTCCTAGAACCCGTATGTTGTGTCATTTGATAGTATCCTATATGTTCCCAACAGTGTTTTTTAGTTTTCTAATTTCTTCTTCTTGTGTTTGGCCTGACTGTATAACTTCCTGCGCTTTGTTTTCTAAGTCAGATATTCTTTCTTCATTTCTATCAATTCTGTTGTTTAGGCTCTCCACTGTACTTTTTATTTTTTCTATTGAATTCTTTATTTTCAAGATTTCATTTTGATTTCTGCTTAAGATCTCAATTTCATGGTAGAAATTTTCTTTCAAGTCATGTATGGATTTTGTTAGTTTGTGCATTTGCTTCTGATTACTTCTAAATAATCCTATGATAAGTTTTTTGAATTCCATTTCCGGCATTTCCTCATTCTCATCATCTTCACAATATAGTAGTGAGGTATTGTGTCCTTTTGGGGTTGTCGTTTTGTCTTTCTTGTTCTTGTTTCTTGGATTGGTGTGTTTGTTATTTGGCATTTGTGGGGATACTCACTGGCTTCTTGTTAGATTTTTTCTGTGGCAGCTTTTATCTTTGGACTATGTCTGATTGGGTTAGTTCAGTGTCTTCTTTCAGGGAATTCCTAAAGGCCTGTGGTAGGAGTGGCCAGGGAGCTGCATTCAGTGCTCCAGGGTGAAGGGCATGTCTGAGGTGACACATCCTGGTTTGGTATGGTATATCTCTCTCTCTCTTTAAATCAGAGAGGAGGTTTCTTCTTGTCTGTTAGCATAGACTCAGCTGAGTTTCTCTCCTTGAAGGAGACCAGTGCCTGGGTGCTAGCCCCAGTGAATATATATTATTCATCTGCTCTTCTACAAAGACCATGAGGAAGGATCTTTTCAGTCCTCAGTGTGAGCTCAGATTCCCCAGCAATGTCTCTATCCAGGTAACCAGGGAGCCCTGACTGTGAGGAGCCTCCTACAGTGACTGCCCAATATCCCAGCCATACCCTAAGTCCTCCCATGCAGCCTCAGTGTTTTCACAGTCCTGGCATAAAGGCCTCCCATGGTCATGAGCACCCAGCCCTCTGTCTGTTCTCCCCACTAGACTAAAGAGTCTCTGCTTGGCTGGTTCCTGGGTGCTGACACGAGCTGGTACAGCTGTTATGTATGTCCAAAATGGTGCTTGCTCTCTATCAGCTTGTTACAGGATGCCTTTGCAGGATGATCAGGGAGAGAGAAAATGTGCCCCCTCTTTGTATTTTTTTTATCATCTAGTTTGGCAGGTATACTATCCCCCTTGGGGTCCCAAGCCAGATTCCTACTAGGCTCTTCCTGCAGTGGCTTGGGCTGCTGCAGTCTGGTCTCACCTTGCTCTACAATGCTGGTTTGGAGGCTGTGTGCTGGTGGATTCCTGAGTTGTGCATATCTTTGCCCTCCCTGTAGGTTCACTGTGTTCTTCCAGTTTACGTAGACTTTCCTATGCTGTTTTCTCCCTAAGCCTTCCCTGAGACTGTACTCTTTCCATTTTTTAAAAATGTCTTCTCCTAGACTCAAGCGGCAAGCTTCCTCCCTACTCCACCATCTTAATCCAAGCTGCAAACTTTAAACATGGCCAGTGATTATGTTTTAAAAGAATAGTTTTGAAGTCTTTGAGAAAGTCTTGGGTTTCAGGAGATAGGTAGCATCTCAAAGTCAAAGAAAAATAATTCTATGCCTTTCTCAGCAAATACCCTAAGAATGGAGTAAAGGTTGTGACCAGCTGTTAGCTAGAACAATACTTCTTTCATAAGTCTTCTTGTCCCACAGGTAGGCATATTAAGGGAGGCTAAATCAACCCAGGTATGCAGTCTTGAGCTGTCAGTGTTTAGGATTTTTAGTGTCTGGAGAGGGGGCAGAAATCATTTGTATTAAAAGTAGGTAGTAACCACAGGCTAAGTTTGAAGCCTAATCAACAAGAGGGCACTTGGGCAGATTTTGATCCAGGAGAGAATCTTTGTCAAATCTCCATGAGGGAGTGAGATTGAAATAATAATATGAAATGATACCAGGGCAGAGAAATCATGTTCATCAGATTAGACATTACCAAGAAATAACCAGTAAATTTGAATATATCAATAGAAACTACCCAAATACAAGGGGAAATAAGGAAAACAGAAAAGTGGTGTCCTCTCAGGTAGGCTGTCATATGCATGACTAGATCTCAGGAAAAAGAAAAGAGCAGAAAGATATTTGAAGAAACAATGACCAAAAATCTGTCTTTAAACAGTGAAAGACATCAAAGTAATGATCCATAATTCCTCAAGAACTCTAGGCAGGATACATTTGCATATCTAAAAATGAAACATACTTTGGTAATATCAGCAAATATGGAAGGAAGGAATTGACAGTACACTCTTGCAAGTTCCTAACACTATATTTTAAGGGGTATGACATTTGAAGGTAAAGAGTAACAAACTTGTGATAAAAGGAAAATCACTAAAGTAAAATAGAAAAGGAAGTTTAAGATTATTATGAAAATTAAAGTATGATATAAATAAAAAATAATCAGTTAAAATAATCCATAAGAAGTGAGCATTTGGCCAAGCAGTCAGGATGCTGTTTGGGACACTTGCATCCCAAAATGCCTAGATTCAAGTCTTGGCTTCAGTTCCCAATTCCAGATTCCTGCTATTGCAAAGATGATAGCTCATATAATTTGCTTCTCACCACCCATATGGGAGAGCTGGATTGAGTGTCTGGCTCCTGGCTTTATTCTGACCCAGCTCCAACCATTGCAAAAATTTGAGAAATAAAACAGAAAATAGGGCCGGTTTTCCATATCTGTCTACCTCTCTGTTTATTTTTCTCAAATAAATAAATGTAAAGATTCAATCCATAACCAGAATGATAAACAATAATATATATATATATATATATATAATAGATACAGTTATAAAAAAAGAAAACTATCAGCAGGATAGTTGATGCACCCAAAGAGAGTTATTGTTATTAAAATATAAACTGTCTAAGCACCTCAAATGGAAGACAAATTGTCAATATTTATAAAAGCAAGGAATGATTATATGTTAGTCTAAGAAAACTCACTTTGTAAACAATGATATTAATGGGTTAAAAGTAAAGGGAAAACCTTACATCCCCTAAGTTGTAGAAAGCTGGAAGGAACATCCATACCACCTTAATGATAAGAAAACACAATACCTAATAAACTACCTGGAGAACTTTTTCTTAGACTTACAATAGAGCTAAGATTGCAGAGCAAACTGTAGCCTGAGATCAAAGGACAGAAAGCTTCCCAAAAGAATGACTGTGATCCATGACCACGCTGTGAGAGAGAATAGGAACAAGACATACTGTATTCTAAACAAGAGAGCCACAAAATCTAGCTAAATTTTTTTAATGCATTGCTAATGTCCTTTTTTTAAAATATTTATTTATTTATTTTAAAGTCAGAGTTACACAGAGAGAAGAGAGGTAGAGCGAGAAAGAGGTCTTCCATCCAATGGTTCATTCCCAAATTGGCCGCAATGGCTGGAGCTTCACTGATCCGAAGCCAGGAGCCAGGAGCTTCCTCTGGGTCTCCCACGTAGGTGCAGAGGCCCAAGGACTTAGGGGCCTTCTACTGCTATCCCAGGCCATAGCAGAGGCCTGAATCGGAAGTGGAACAGCTGGGTCTCGAACTGGTGTCCATATGGGATGCTGGTACTTCAGGCCAGGGCATTAACCCATTGTGCCACAGCACTGGCCCCACTCATGTCCTAAATATAGGCTATTCTGATGATACAAAAATTCTAGGATACCTGGAAACAAGGGAGATTGCAATCATGTGCAAACTGATCTACCTTTATTACATTGGGTGGCACTAGGAGTAAGTGACAGACCAGAGAAAGTGTTCTTCAGTGGTGTAGTTATCAAAAAGTGAATTGATATTCACTACAATTTCCTACGACAGGAAGGGCAAAAGTACTTACCATATCTTTTTCTCCTATGGAAAACAACCTTTAAGCATCTAATTGAAGGTAGTAAATCCTAACAGTTCTAAGGAACAGGTAGTGAACTTTTCACATATTGGATAAGAGTAATAAGCAAAACAATCTAGAAGAGCGTGCAAAAGCTCTGGGTATAGGATTCCATGCCACTGCTGTTAGACTTCTCCTACCACTTGGAAAGGGTTAGGAAATTGGTTTCTGCAGAGGACTGATCAAGGTTATAGTGTAAAGATGAGCTGTGCTGTTAATAGAGGAAAGCTCTGTCCCAACCACTGGGCTAGGAACCACAAAGTACAAAGCAACAGCTGTCTAGGTCTGGGGCGGGTGAATGAATATAGAAAGATAAAATCTCTTTGGGATTTCAGAGCACAGAAAAATGGAAAACTAAGTTTGGACTGGGAATATTAATGAAAGCCCTCAGGCATCTCAATCTCTACACTTAACCCAAGGTGACAGGATTTCTTGCTGATATTGCAATGAAGACGAAAACAATAGCAACACAACTAAAACCCAAATATAAATGGTTAAAACACACTGAATAAAAGTGTAGGTGGCTAAATTCTATTTTAAAAGTATTTATACGTTGTCTGCAAGAAACCTACTTTATTATAAAGATATAAACTAGAATACATAAAAAGAATGAGAAAGAATATGCGCTGTAACCCCACTCCCTCCAATGGAAGCTGGAATGGTTATATTAAAAAGAAAAAAAATAAAAAACTTCAGACCCTGAGCTATTATCTACAATAATAAGGGAAAGTTCATAATGAGAAAAAGTCAATTATCCTCAAAGTACAATTTAAATATGAATGCATCTTACCATAGACCTATAAATTACATGAGACAGAAACTGTCAGGGACACCCCCATCCCATATTAGCATGTTACATTCCTGCAGTTTCCTGTTAATGAGCATGGGAGGCATCAGGTGATGGTCCAAGAACTTGGATCCCTGCCATTCATATGGGAGGTCCAAATGGGATTCTTGGTACTTGGCTTTATTCTGGCCCAGCCCTGGCTGTTAGGAGCTTTGGAGGAGAGAACCAGCAGATAGATTTCTCTCTCTCCTACTCTGTGTGTGTGTGTGTGTGTTTCTGTTTGTCATTCTGCCTATAAAACAAATAAATCATTTAAAAAAGCTGTCAGAACATAAAGAAAAATAATTCACAATTTACTTGAATATTTCCACACTTTTCTCAAAGTAATTGAGAAAGAAAGGAAGAAATGAAGAAAGAAAGAAATCAAAAGAAAGAAGCAGCCAGTCAGAAAAATTAGTAAAAGATATTGAATACCTGAATAACCCTATCTACCAATTTGATCTGTTTTACACTGATAGCACACTCCACATACCATATAAGAACACAATATTTTCAAGTGTATATGAAATATTTAACAAGTAGGTAGTAAAATATATAAATGCCCATATTTTAAAACAATAGAAATCATACAGTGTATTTTTTCATGCCACAACAGAATTAAACAAGAGTATACTAATAGAAAGATATCTGGTAGACCCCAAATCTGTGGAAATGAAATAGCACAGAAAGTATTCACAAGCTAAATGGATTAAATACAAATGGAAACCCAATGCATCATAATTTGTAAAACACAGCTAAAAGAATTCTTAGAATGAAATACTCAGCACCCAATATATGTGTTGTATAAAGGGTAAGATCTCAAACCATGATCCAACCTTTCAAATGAAGAAATTAAGGAAGAAAGAACACTGTAAACTCAAATCAATCAGATGCAAGGACATAATCATGACAAAGGCAGAAACCAAAAATTTTAAGCAAAAAAAAATCAATACAGGAAATAAATATTCTCTAAATACTATTATCTTAGAAGTGTGCCCAGAAGCCAATCCTGAATACTCATACACAGATAAAGGAAGTAAGATAAATCCAGGAGTGGGGAGCAGGACAAGGAAGCGCAAGAATGCAATGATAAAATTTCAGGAAATATTCTAATCTCATTCTGACCCTGCAGACAGGATGGCACATAAATTACACTCATAGTTCGATCAGTCTCAAGGCAAGGGAGCTGGTTTTTCATGTCTCCCAGAGTCAGTCCTAGACTATATGGGGTGGGATGCAGAACTGATTAGATGGATCCAAGGAAATAGCCACAGTGTCTACTGCAGTTAGTATGATTTATCTATATTTTCAAGGTGAAAAACTTGTTTAATATTTGAAGGAGAAAGTCTCTAATATACTGTTGGACACATGTTTCATTGTCACTCATTTCAAATACAAATTAAAAGCTTCCAAATATTGGGTGTATTGACCCCTTCTTCCTGGCTACCCAGGCAGATACCTAGTGGTTGCTTTGGCATTATGTTTTTTATTGCTTTCATTTGCTGCAGCTCTCATAATTCTAAAGATAGCATCATTGATGGACCCCAAACCTATACCTAGCCATCCTCGATAGTGTTTGCCCTAATTTGATTTCTTTCATGTTTCTACACCTCTTTTCCAGAGTTCTCAGCTCCAGGCATCTTATCAGGTGAACAATCAACACACAGAACTTTACTTTTTTATGACTAACAAATAATAGTTTATTTTAGTGTGTTACTTGGTGCTGTGTATTTCTCTCTAAGAATTCTTTCAGCTGTGTTTTACAAATTATAATGCATTGGGTTTCCATTTGTATTTAATCCATTTAGCGTGTAAACACTTTCTGTGCTATTTTGTTTCCACATATCTGTTTCCCCTATAAACCTTTTATGTAAGGTATACAAACTTCATGCATTTCATAAATACAACTTTAGGAACATAGTGATTATTCCCACCCTACCTGCCCTTCTACCCACATTCTCTCATACTCCCTCTCCTATTCCCATTCTTATTTTTTACTAAGATTTATTTTTGATTAATTTTATACACATAAGATTAACTATACTGAGTAAAGAGTTCAACAAGTAATATGAAAAAAAAAAAAAACTGAAAATTTTACCAACATCACAGTGGAGGTGACTTTTCCCAAAGTGAGAGCCTCCTCGCAAGATTAAATATTAGTATTTGAAACTTGGGGGCTGGTGCCATGGCTCACTTGGTTAATCTTCCTCCTGTGGTGCCAGCATCCCATATGGGCGCCGGGTTCTAGTTCCGGTTGCTCCTCTTCCAGTCCAACTCTCTGCTGTGGCCTGGGAAGGCAGTGGAGGATGGCCCAAGTGCTTCGGCTCCTGCACCTGGAAGGGAGACCAGGAAAAAGCACCTGGCTTTGGATCGGTGCAGCGCGCTGGCTGTAGCAGCCATTTAGGGGGTGAACCAATGGAAGGAAGACCTTTCTCTCTGTTTCTCTCTCTCACTGTCTGACTTTATCTGTAAAAAAAAAAACCTTAACCTTGTTTGATCTAGAGCATAGTTTCAGAATCTTGACACTGATGATATCTTTTTTTTTTTTTTTTTTTGGCTAGGCAGAGTGGACAGTGAGAGAGAGACGGAGAGAAAGGTCTTCCTTTGCCGTTGGTTCACTCCCCAATGGCCGCTGCGGCCACCGCGCTGCGGCCTGCACACCACGCTGATCCGAAGACAGGAGCCAGGTACTTCTCCTGGTCTCCCATGGGGTGCAGGGCCCAAGCACCTGGGCCATCCTCCACTGCACTCCCAGGCCACAGCAGAGAGCTGGCCTGGAAGAGGGGCAACCGGGACAGAATCTGGCGCCCCGACCAGGACTAGAACCCGGTGTGCTGGTGCCAAAATTTGGAGGATTAGCTCATTGAGCCACGGCGCCGGCCACTGATGATGTCTTGAATTAGATAATTCTTTGTTATGGTGGGCCAACTTGTATACTGAAGAGCATCCTTACTCCTACCAGCCCGATCGTGAGAACTAAAATTCTCTCTGAATGTTGCCAAATAACTCCTTTAGAGGAAAATCAACTCCAATTGAGAACTGCAGTGCTATAGCAGAGCTTATCAAATACCGAAAACCAAAAATTCAGGGATGATGGAAATGATCTATGGCTGTGTGGTCCAATGTGGCTGTTAGCCACATGTGACTACTAAAAATTTGAAATGTGCAGACTGTCACATAAGAACTAAATTAATAATCACATTTAATTTTATCAATTTAAATTTGTTTAAGTATCCAGATATGATTCATGACTATTATTGGAGAACCCAGTGCAAGAGCCCTGGTTCAAGATAGCTAGAAGCTCTAAAAGGTCCTATTTCTCTTTTGTTTGTAGTATGCTCAATTTCTTATTGCAGGAAGACAAAATAAGTCTTCATCTAGGGACCTTGACTATTGTTACAATTCTTAATATCCTGTAACACATTATAGTTTACAAGTGTTTTTAGCACACTATTTTTTTCTTGGCCAAGACTTGGGCTATCTTCTATTGCTTTCCCAGGCCATAGCAGAGAGCTGGATCGGATGTGGAACAGCTGGGTTTCAAACCGGCGCCCATCTCAGATGTTGGTGCTTCAGGCCAGGGCGTTAACTCACTGTGCCACAGTGCGGGCCACTTTCAGCACACTATTAAATTGAGTTTCACTACTCCTTGATATTTGTAAATCTGATTCTTAATATATAAATTAACTAGATGACTTCTCCACATTCATAGTAATATACCTCAGAAATCATGTTCATGGATTCAGAATCCACAAACTTGTTACAGATGCCTCCATTTGTTTTATTTTCTTAATAAATGAAAATTTCAGAATTGCTCATATTTCCTTCATAAAAATGCCCCCACTGCATGTATAACTTTCTCATCTTATTTCACTTTGCGATCTCGTGACCCTTACTTTGTATGGCATTATCACCTTCTTATTTATATATGGTTCTGACATTTTTGGTTACCTCTTAGATGTATATTCAACTTCTCAGTAGTTTGGATATTTGTTTCATTAAGAAAACAATATGCAAAATTGGAAGAAAACTTATAAAGCAAATTTGTGAATATATAAGAAATATTGAGGGCATACTCTAATAATCTTGGTCTAATAGCAAAATCTAAATAAGGCAAAAAATAATCACTTGATCAAATTTGATAAATGTTTATAATTCAAATTGTTGTTTGAAAACAGCCTTATATTTCTAATGGAAAAATTTCAAATAATAATTAAAATCTGAAGGCACTAAGATAATTTTAAATAAAGACTCAGTATCAATGAATGCTGTAGTTCAGTTATTCAGAGAACAATCCAAATGAATTTGGTACTTCTTAAGAGATACATTTTAAACTGAAAAACAGGAAGTCCCTGGATTTTAGCTCTGTAAACAAAATATCAGAAAATGTTATAGAAATTCAGCATGTAGGATGTTAGATTAGCAAGAATCAGTCTGCAGTATAGTTTTTCTTTTTTTCAGTGTAGCAAATCATGACACTTCACTTGACCCAGCTTATGACTTAAAATGTCAATAAAAATGGACCTGATTCAGTTGTAATTGAATTTGAAAGTACTTTATTCTAAAATATCACATGAGTTTCTCAAACCTTTTTGGTCAGTTATAAATAGAAACCGTCATACTAATTATACAAAAATATTAGCTTAATATTAAAGTTCAGAATATTTGTATTGTCATATATTTTCAGACTGCCTCTTTCTTCATGTCTCTTAAAACCAATTAAGGAATTCTCTGATATGGTAACTTGAGCTTGTGATCAAGTGCCCACTTATATTAACATAGCCTGCTTCAAACATGAATACTGTGCTCACCTCCAAGGTGTATAATATTCAGAGAGCTGGAATTGTTGCCAATTTGATTTCTTTCAGGACTTAGCAAAATTCTATGAACTTTAAAGTCACTAAGTAAAATATTTATATGAACAAATTTAGCATATATGAATAACAAAATAATAAAAATTTAATACAGAAATGTTTCTAGGAATGTTAGGTAAGTATTAATTTTAGCACAGTTTCATATGATCAGATTGATATGAAGTTTGATGTGCGATAATTACAACAGACTTTATGGAGAATATGATAATGTTTTACAGTTTCAAAATTAGTCATTTTCTCCATGATTTTGAATTTTCCAATACCTGGACTGCATAGACAATCAACTCATGGTTTAAAAAATATATGAATTCCAAACTGGTATATTTTACCTTCATTTGTGTTTCATACATCATAACATACTTTCATAGTGTCTCTCTGATATTCACAGAGGTTTGTTTGGTAAGTCAAAGAAAGTTCTTTCTTTCAATGAGGACATGATACTGTGCCAACCATCCCTAAGAACATGGATAACTTTCTCAGAATCCACAGGAAAGTTACAAATAAAAGAAGCCTCCAAAAAAGTGTCTCTAATGTGATCAGAGACTTTTCACCAGTGGTGAATGTCAGACTCAAGTCACAGTGACTGCGACTCAGAAGTGGTGTGTAGGCGCTATTAATTGAACTGATGGAAATGGTTGACAGGCTAATGGTTGTAATTGTTCACCATTTCAGAAAGAAAAGAATTTGCTCAGTAAATAGGAGGCTTTGTTTCCAACTTAATTTAATGGAAACACAGAAGGTATAAGAAAGTAATGTGCCAACTGACACTGGGTGTAAAATAAGGCATTTCAGGGACTTTTGTGCAAATGTCCATCAGCTGACATCTGTCAAAGCAAACTCCTGGGATGGCCTCAGAGCATATCCATTTGCCAGCGGCAAACATTTAGTGAGCTTCACTCTCTAAGGAACAGAATGTTGGTTTGTTATGCAGTGTGAGCATTTGAAATAACCCACTTTTTCCAAAAATTCAAATGACTACATAAACACCAGGCAGCTTGGTTATACAGTAAAAGAAACAGACTTTTATGCATATGTATATCAATTCTTTAGACAGAGAGCACAGAAGAGAAGACTTGTGTGACAGAGCTTGCTTTATTTTAGCCTGGATAAAGGCTTTACGGCCTGAAGAATATTGCTTCCATCAAATAGATAGACTTAAATAGATTCCTAGCTGCCTGCCCATGCACTCCATTAAAGCATCTTGTGTGTTTATGCTTTTGTTGTCTGGCCTGGTTTTCATGTCAATTTCTGTAAGTATTATAAAATCCTGTGGAATCTAAAACTACAAAAATGAACTGTTTTCTAAAATTTTGAATATGCTCATCAGAATAGTCAGAAGGAATAATTCTAGCAAAGCATCTTAAATGCAAGGTGTATCTAAATTTTTCATTTCAGTGATGGGCCTATGTGATATCTGTTTTGTGGTTAATCTGTGACTAATTTAAATTTCCAATGTTCAGCAAAGCAGACCACTTCTCTTTTTACCCTAGTCCGTTATCATGCATGGAAATGTGGTAGAAATTTAGAAGCAAATCTGAAGGGAATGTCAAGGTAGTGATTACCTTAACTAGACTTCACAATTATCATATAACTATCTCAGTATTTATGATATTTTAAAGTGTGACTTTGAATAAGACATGTAAATCTATGCAATTCTTTAAGAAAAAGTGTTAGTATCAGGATATGACTCAGGAAAAGCATAGTTTTTTATTCATTTTTTAATTTCCACAATTATGCAGTCTTAGACTAGGCAAGTATCATCTATTTTATCCAAACTCTCCATTTAATATGTGAAGAAATGGAGGTCAACGGAAGTTAGGTGAATGTCTTAGTATAAGGACATATATTGGGAAAAAAGACACATATTGGAATAGTCAAAATATGATTGGATTATATGAGTATTACAAGAGGGTATGGTATTATTGAGGCATTGGTAGAATTATCACTATTTAGAATCAGGTATTAAATATTGTAACTCAATTTCTTTATGCTTCTCCATTCTCTATCATATTCTCATTTGTATTCAAATTTAGTAACTATAAGCTAATATCGAAATTCTGCTGTACACTTTTCCAAATATTCATGACTTCTGGCTTATTCACTTTTTCAGATTATTTTCACATCTACTGCCAGAAAAGCACAGGTGCATAAAAGGTGAATTTAGTAATGTGGAAGTGATAGTTTTGTTTCAAAGAACATTTTGAATTTTCTGTATTAAATACACCTTGTGTTCATACTGACATATGCCATTGATTTAGGATCTTTGCTTTTCACATGGATAGTTTACATCCATAAGCCTTAATTATTACAACTCTTTTTGTTTGGGCTTATAGGTAAAACATAAATAAATAAGTAAATAAATAAATAAAATTGTTGATACAAGATCCCTGCTTTACAGACAATGACCTTGAGAATGTCACTTAGTGGGGATTCAAATATTCTCTTAATCTCTAAAGTCATAATTTTTATGCTCTGACACACTTCATAGACAGCATTATTCCAGTGTTAGTAAGTATACCACAGCAATCCAATTCTTAATTATTTTTCTCATTTCTTTTTTTCTCTCTTTTGTGATCTTTGCCTTTTTTTTATACACATGTGATCCAAGTATGTCTGTTGGTTGATATTGTGTGTGGAGGGTATGGTTTCCATTTTATGGACAGTTAATAGGACTTGGATTCTCAACTTAGTCAGCTATTAAATACATGAGAGGCAGATTGAGTGAGTTCAGCCCAGTGCCAGACTTTCATGTCCCTTGGGCTCCTGGGATTATAGTTTAGCCCAAGTTTTTGTGATGCTGACATATACCTGTGCACTCTTATAGATGTCCTTGTGCAGTAATGATTTTACACAATATTATATTGAAAGGCCAAGCTCTCAATTCTCATCTTTCCTTTTTGGGAATTGAAATGAGTTATGGGACAAAGCTTTTGCTGGCCTCTGTGTGAACTTTCTGGGTCATGTTCTCCACAGTGGCCTGCCTTAGATCTGGCAACTAAGGCATTTACTCACTAGGATATTCTTTATAGCTATGATTTTTAAAAGCTTAAGAACAAGCTTTGGACAATACTGCCAATCAGCACATAACAAAACCATAGTGAAGTAGGGAGTGATAAAAGGGAATCCTGGTAGCAATAAATACATTCTTTACTATCCTGACCTGAACAGCTAAAAAGTATGACCCACTATACCTCTGAAAAATATATATACACACACACACTTATATATATATACATATATAAATATATATCTCCAGTTATTTTTATGCTGTGAATTAGTCTGCATGTTGCTTTTGTAACAAAACCCTGTACTCAACACAGTCATGTCCTTTTTTTAAGAGTGCCAGTGTCGGCCGGCGCCACGGCTCACTAGGCTAATCCTCCACCTGCGGCGCCGGCACTCTGGATTCTGTCCCGGTTGCTCCTCTTCCAGTCCAGCTCTCTGCTGTGGCCCAGGAGTGCAGTGGAGGATGGCCCAAGTCCTTGGGCTCTGCACCCGCATGGGAGACCAGGAGGAATCACCTGGCTCTTGGCTTCGGATTGGCGCAGTGCACCGGCTGCAACACGCCGGCCGTAGCGGCCACTTGGGGGGTGAACCAATGGAAAAGGAAGACCTTTCTCTCTGTCTCTCTCTCTCTCTCTCTCTCTCTCTCTCTGTGTCTAACTCTGCCTGTGGGGGGTGTGGGGGAAAGAGTGCCAGTGTCAAAAGGAACTTAACACATCAGTGCCACGAAGCTTGGATCCCAAAGGAGAATACCAGTCATCAATTAAGAAACATGACTTATATAACAAAACAAGCCAGTAGGAAAAGTGTTTGGAGTCCCATTAACTGATTAAGTCATTATTGGTACCTGGTTCAAGAAACTAAAGCCTAACACACAACATATGTCTGATACAGACAAGATTTGCCTTTTCATAACCATTGGAGAAGGGAGCAGTGTTCTGTAAGTTTATGAAAACATTTCATTTCCACTTTGCAAAGAATCACCTGCATGACCTACCTCTGAGCTGCATATTTAAACATGGGAATCTCACACAGAACTTGCTGAATCTGCAGATGTCATTTGATAAGTCTGAAAGAGAGCACTCACAGTTACTGCTCCCTATTCTCAGTCTACAGTCCGTCCTCTTCTTATCAGTTAGTTTTTGTGTAGTTCTTTGGAGTTTGATTCTGTTTTCCCCAAGCGGGGAAGAATGAAGCCAATGAAGGCTATGTAATCAAGCCCATCACAACGGTGAATAACTGGAGCTTAATTCTGCTGAGGAACTCTTGGAGGCATTGTAGAATATGTCATCCCAGGCCGGTGCCGTGGCTCACAAGGCTAATCCTCCACCTAGCGGCACCGGCACACCGGGTTCTAGTCCTGGTCGGGGCACTCTGGATTCTGTCCCAGTTGCCCCTCTTCCAGGCCAGCTCTCTGCTGTGGCCCGGGAAGGCAGTGGAGGATGGCCCAAGTGCTTGGGCCCTGCACCCCCTGGGAGACCAGGATAAGTACCTGGCTCCTGCCATCGGATCAGCGCGGTGCGCCGGCCGCAGTGCGCTAGCCACAGCGGCCATTGGGGAGTGAACCAACGGCAAAAGGAAGACTTTTCTCTCTGTCTCTCTCACTGTCCACTCCGCCTGTCAAAAAAAAAAAAAAATATATATGTCATCCCAGACAGTGGCACAAAAGCTGATATATTTATTCAAGACCCCAGACTACTTACAAGAGAATTAACTCTCTAACTCTTCCATTTTCTATTCCAGTGACAGTATTTCTGAAGTCAATAGGAGTCACTCTGGAGAGACATTTAAGTGTTTGCTTATTGTAGTTCTATCCCACCTTTTTGTCCTCTCCTTCCTTGTTTCTAGATTTTATTTTATTGATTTATCCCCCTAATTTTTGGAGAAAAAAAACAAATTTCATCATGCTAGCAGATTTTGTGGCTATCTCTCTTCTTACAGTTAGTTTTTGTGTAGTTCTTCAGAGTTTGATTCTTCATCAAAATAGTTATTATAAATTTAGTGTTCCCCTCAAGAGGAATACTAGTCAATGCTAATTCAAATTCCTAGTAGTTTGCATATAGGGAAACTGAGGTAGTGGTGCCCTGTTAATTGGAAGTTTTCTGATTCTAGCTCCACATGAGGCTGCTTCTCCTCAAGGATTAACCAATGCAAGTAAACAGTGGGCAGGACTCAATGAGATGTGAATTAAGGAACTTTGCTTTCTTCTGCCTTTTCTTGCCAAAGTAATACAATCGAGGTGGAGAGTGGCTGTGCATCAGGTGGATGGAAGCCACTGGGATCTCATATTTCCTGTTTCTCCTTATGTCTTGAGATTCTAGGCCAACCCTTTTGAGAGTTCCAATAGTTTTATTCTCTTCTAGCATCTTTCCATTGGATTTTAAGGTGAACAATAATGAGGCTCAGAAATCACGATTTTACAAGAAAATAATAAGGCTTTTGACTGACAAAATAAAAATGATTTTAATGTTTTTTTATCAAATGCTACAGAAGGCTCATTTAGATTATCTAAGCAATTTTGAACTTTCATCCTTTGCCTATGAAAGTCAAATTATGAATTGGAAACTGTCTGTGAGAACCCCATGATTTCAGCTTTATCAGAATATGATTTACATTTGACATTTTGAGTGGAGAATGCAAAATAACATATTTCTCTTACTGGGAAAGTTTAACACAGTATGATTGTAGAATATCTCCACCATTGTGCTCTGGCAGTCTTGTATAATCACATAGGCAACACAAGAAAAGGTTTGAACTTCAGCTGATTTAACCTTGGAGGAACTCTGTTATCTTTCTAGAAGTTGAGAGGGGTCATGAGGAGCACTTAGGAGGTCATCTCTACTTTCCAGCTTTGCTATCTTCCCTGGAAGGCTGTCATTATGTGTTCTCATTGCATGCAAGGTTCTGATACTTTTTACCCTGGCTCCCTGAGAACAGAGCTGCAGTATATGAAATCAGTCAGATGCAGTCTAAATTTGGTTCCTTAAGGATGGGATATATTCTGTATCACCTTACACACTGCAGTCATTGTTACAGTGTTGCCTTTGGATGTGGGGTAAAGACTGAGAGTTGGCACCTTTGTCATTCATCCTTTCACTCTATGTAATAAATGGTCTCAGGCTAAATGTGGCTTGTTGCATCCTTACCAGCCGTATCAGGCAGGCCTTGATATTGACCTCATCTCCTGTTGTGTGCATGATAGGGATACCCCTTGTCAGGTAGAGAAAGCCTCTTACAGCCCAATGATGCAGCATTTTATTTTCAGAATCTTTCCATTTTTCAATATGTCAAACAAATAACATTTTAAATAGATTTCCTCATATTGGCAGGGGAAATTTTACTGCAAATCTCAAATTTAGTGAAGATTTGCATAGTTTTTTTTTTTTCTTTCCAACAGGATTTCCCATTAAAACTAATGAATATTATTTACCCTGGGGAGTCCCCCAATTAAGAAGTTGCTAAAAGGAACTAAAATATTGCATGGACAAGATTATTGTGAACCAAGATATGTACATACATATTTACTAGCAGGTAGCAAAGCAAAGTTCCTCTTCTCAAAATGAAAACCCTGATTTGAAATTCCTTTTTATGTAGATGTTCAGGTATTTTGCCTGACATTACTGTATAGAATTGGATAGTAATACACATGGTAATATTCTTGCTGAATCTAAACCTTAGATGTTGGTGAGATCCTACACATCTCTTGGATACTCATGCCAGAGACTTTGGAAACAAACCTCACAGTACCATCTGCAGTATATTCCATGTTTCTAAAGAATGCTATGGAATCTATGGTTTGAAAGCAATGGCATTGATTTTAAAAAGTGTTATATGTCCAGAATTCTTCCATTTCAATGTCTATTGACTCCTTTACATGGATCAAGCAGATACCAAGATTTTGAGATATAAAAATGAGTAAATCATGGGCAGATATTTGGTATGGCAGTTAAGATATCCACTGGGGATACCCTTGTCCCACGTAGTAGTGCCTTGGTTTGAGTCCTGGCTCTGCATTTGATTCCATCTTCTTGCTAATGTGCACCCTTGGAGGCAGCAGGTGATGGATTAAGTGGTTGGTTCCCTGTAACCTATATGAAAAACCCAGGTTGAGTTCTCAGCTCCCAGCTTCAGCTTGGCCCAGCCCCTAGTATTGCAGGAATTTAAAGACTGAACTAGATGATAGGAGATCTCATCTCATCTCTCTCTTTTTTTCTCTCTCTCTCTCTTCCTTTCAATAAATAAATAATAAAAATGAACGAATTTTCTAACTTTTTATAAAATATATAGGAAACTATGTATTTTCCCCAAAATTGATGTTATTGCTTGAAATATTTCTGGGGTTCTATTTGTGATATTTCCCTGATTCATGAGGAGTGCACCTATATAACATTCATTATGTTGATCTCTCTATTAAGCTTAAATTTCATTTTACTCTACAAATGCTACATCATATGTAGCAGATTGTGGCAGAGGTTAGTTACTTGCTACAAACTATTTCTTTTTTAATTTTTTTTATTTTTTGACAGGCAGAGTGGACAGTGAGAGAGACAGAGAGAAAGGTCTTCCTTTGCCGTTGGTTCACCCTCTAATGGCCGCCACGGCCGGCGTGCTGCGGCCGGCACACCGTGCTGATCCGATGGCAGGAGCCAGGTGCTTCTCCTGGTCTCCCATGGGGTGCAGGGCCCAAACACTTGGGCCATCCTCCACTGCACTCCCTGGCCACAGCAGAGAGCTGGCCTGGAAGAGGGGCAACTGGGACTAGAACCCGGTGTGCCGGTGCCGCAAGGCGGAGGATTAGCCTAGTGAGCCGCGGTGCCAGATGCTACAAACTATTAATGGAAAGATATCTCCTCCTTCAAGATCATAAAGATCACCCGTTTTGATCCTACATATTTAGGAGAGATGCATCATTTGAGTTACATGTTGCAATGAATTGGGAGATTTATTTCCCTGCCTAAGATTTGTGTCTCACATGTTAAATTTGGAAAGTGATCAAAAATCATTAGGAATAAAGACTTTGAAATAAGGTGAGCAAACTATTCTGAAAACATTAACCTGCATGTAAGAAGGATTCATGAAATATGTTGAATAATCTAATGGTAAGTTTTTTTTAATGTAATCTGACTATAGATTAATGAAAATAATATTATTTTAGCAAATATCTCTGTAAGTCATTTATTTATTCACTATACTAAATTTCTGTCTTTGATAAAATAGTTCTTATATTAGGAAAATTTCAAAAAGTGGTTAAAGCAATGACAACTTGTTGGAATAAGTAGGTACACTGCTATTTGATGTGTGCCTATTACACACCAGTGAGCTTTGCTTATTCCTTTACGTCCTTTCTTACTTAATCCTCTTAGTAACATTGCAGGTGTGAATTATTATAATTATTTGATAACACACTGAGGATTAGAAAAGTAAAAATTAGAAAATGACTTGTTGAAAGTTATACAGTTCATGAATGTTAGGCTTATTATTAGGCCTATTAGAGTCCAAGTCATAAATCTATTTTTAATAATAATCACTGTTTAAGATGTAAAGGGAGTTCATATATATATGTATATGTATATATAAATATCCTGAGAATTCACTTTTTGAAAGCTCATTATTTTTTGCATACGTTGTATTTCAAAATTACTTGAGAACTCAGATCTGTAAGGTTTACCTTCCAATTTGCTACTTGTATACTTTTGTTGGTTTTCTTTGTTAATTCTAAATGAGATACTTGGTTTAGGCTAGAAATTAGAACCTATATTTAATATACAAATATCTTCAATGTTGACCATAGAGAACAGGTTCATTTCTGAGGTCATGTGAAGAATAATGTTAAATGACTTGAAGACTGAATGCCCTCCTTTTAAAATGCAACCCTCTCTCCACCGTTCAGGTTGTCATCTATTCTCTGACACAAGCAGCCTGATTCCCACATGACATATTCAGTGCCTGCCCTGTGCAGATTCATTTACAGTGACTCCATTTAAGTCACACATTTTAAATTGTTCCCGAGAGACCTGACTCAAACAGAGCAGAGCTGTCTGCATTAGCTACCACACACAGCTGGGCTGAGTGACAGGCATGTTTAATCTGTTCATTTCAAATCTCTGTAGAGCTTTGTCACTTAATGATGGCGCTGCCTATAAAAGCAAAACTGTAAGTCCTTTGGCATGCTTTTGTCCAGGGCAAGGCAGCAACTAAACCAAGGTAAAGCAACAGTGTCCCTTTCCTCCGAAGTTGAGCTTATCTCTTTTGAAAGATAATCATTTTATCTGAGGGAATGGCCACAGATAATGAGCCAGAGGTTCACACTCCTTTACCTGGAATTTAAAGCCTTTCCCAATGTTAAATCCCATCAAGAATTCTCCAGTTTTTGCTACTTTTCTTGTTACTTTTTGTTACTCCATGTTTTGTTCTTTCTTGTTACTCCTTCCCCTTCACACTGTCATTCTTGTCTCTATACATCATGCTGTGCCCCCTGTATTCTTGAAGGTAGTGGAACTTTGTTTCTGTTCTTGCATGATGACACATTGGTGTTCCCTAGCTTTCAGTCCAGCTAACCTGTATCCACTGTGCTAGGTTCAGAAAATTATGCAGCAATGCCATTGGGAAGGCTAAATAAAACAAACAAACAAACAAACAAAAACACGTAAAAGCTGCCCATGTCAACTGAGTTTCTTATCACCTGCACATCCCAGCATGTTTTGCCCTTTCTGTGCATTTAGTACCATTATATGTCTACTTTTTAGAGAACTATTGATTTAATACTCTTGCTAGATCCTTGCAACAATACTGAATCTCTTGAGGAACAGTGACTTTCATATTCCCACACTAGCCCTACAAATTGGTCAAAACTTAGGCCAAACTTATAGAGCATTGGATTTTTCCTATCTCCTAATATCCTTCGAGGTATTTGTCTCACATCTCCAGAGTAGACAGTAATTCTTCAAATTCCACATCATTAAAAGCATTTTTTGCAGCTAGTATTATGGCATAGTGGGTTAAGTTACTGCCTACTGTACCAGCATCCCATATGGGCTTCAGTTTGGGTCCCAGCTGCTCCACTTTTTATCCAACTCCCTGCTAATATACCTGGGAATGCAGTGGAGAATGGTCTCAGTGCTTGGGCACCTGCAGCCATGTGGGAGACCCAGAAGTAGCTCCTGGCTCCTGGCTTTGGATTGGCCCCGCTCTGGCCATTATAGCCATTTGGGAAGTGAACCAGTGGATGGAGGACCTCTGTGTCTATCTCTTCTTCTCTCTAACTCTGACTTCTTAACTCTATATCTACTAAGTAATGGAATCTTGTCTTAGAAGACAAAGGGTCATAACTTTTTCAAAAAATATTTATTTATTTATTTATTTGAAAGACAGAGTTAGAAAGAGAGCAGGAAAGACAAAGAGAGAGATCTTCCAATCACTGGTTCACTCCCCAAATGGCCACAATGACTGGGCTGGGCCAGGAGCTTCTTCTGAGTCTCCCACTTAGGTGCAGGAACACAAGGACTTGGGCCATCCTCTGCTGCTTTGCCAGGCTCATTATCAGGGAGCTGGATTGGAAGTGGAGCAGCCAGGACTTGAACTGGTGCCCTTATGGGATGCTGGTGCTTCAGGTCATGGCTTTAATCTACCACACCACAGCACAGACCCCAGGTTCATAACTCTATCATAAGACTCCACAAAAGTTAAGCCACAACAGCCATTTCAATAAGACCATTTCAATAAGCTCTTTAGCTTTAAAGCTCTTCAGCTTTAAAGATGTTTCAAAAAAAGTAACTATAAAATAGTTCTATGTTTGGTTCAACTTCAGATACTTTCTATAAATGCATGACTTCAGATATGTTGTCCAACTTTTCTTTCTTGGTTTTGCCCTTTGTATAACAGCTATTGATGCATCTACTTCCTAGGATTGTTACAAAGATTAAAATCATCAAATCAAGAAATGTAGTGCAGTGTTCACCTAAAACAAGAATGCAGTCAACATTAGTTGTAATTTCTATTTTCCTTCTGCAAGGATTATACATTGTCATAATTTTATCTCTGCTTTCCATTTTATAAATGAGAATACAAGGAGGCCTAGAAGATTAATTTTACAACACCACACTGAATGACGGTGTATTCTTGAAGAACTCAGGCTTTCTCACTTCAAAACTTAGGCTCTTCTCTCATTGAATGAAATTTGATTGAAGGACAGCATCCAAATTTTATTTCTATAGCAATTAGAACTCTCTGAAATTACTTACTTTTTACTCTCCACATCTACACTGGAATATCTATGATGGCTCTGCATGTGAGTGTCATGTTCCTTGAAGTATTTCTAGGACATGAAACAGTGCCTGCCACATAAATATTTGTGGAATAAATGAATTGTAATTCATGTGTAGGGGATTTTCAACCTCCTTTCTCCTTGCAAAGGAGCTTATACTAACTCTGCCAGTTATTTCCTTGCATGCCCACAGGCATGCACTGAAGATTTTCTGATATTCACTAGGCCAAAGCTCAACATAATGAGACAGACTATGCTTAGTAGGGAGGTCAGCTCTGCTCTTGTTTCCTCCTGCATTTCATGCACCAGCAGACCAGATGAATCAGATGCTCATTGCAGTCTTTTTTCTTCTTTCTTGGTGATTCTGTGTGATTTTGAACGTGAGTTGACTTAAGAACTAACAGTGGGGTACTGCACCTGCTCTAAGGCTTAACAACTATTTTACGATTTAGGAAAAACTAAACATTGGGGCTCTATGAGTTCCAACTAAGAGACCCTACTTAGGACTGAAGCTCATTCAAAGCATTAAGCATAGTAGCTGGAAACTAAGCAGCTCTTGGTTTCTCTTTTTGCCATTGTATTTTGCATTTTGACTTTAGAACGTTATTGAAAGTGAATGTATGATTTGCTGGACAGGAAATAATTTGGACAATTATTTGAATCTTTGAGTATAATTCCATGAAACATTTATCTGAATTTTCTGTCATGCCCTCTGTGTTACATTTTCATGACCCAGTTTAGAGTTGCAGAGAACTTGAGAAAACAGTAAGATAACATTACTCATTTTGGTTATTTTAATGCTGGTTTTGTTGAATACATTTACACAAGCCCACACACTCCTGAATCTCATGTTTCAGATTTGGGAAACACCTATCTATAATTATAGGAAGATGTTAAAAGCAATTAAAGGCTTTGGGCTTTGATATAAGAAAAATATGGCTCTACCACTTTGTAGATTTTGATATTGGGAAGGAAACTAAAATTTGATTTCTTCATCCATAATACATCAATAATGCCTGAGAAATAAATTGAATGTTTAATGCTTAACATACTGCCTAGTGCCTTCTCCTGGATATTTGTGTGAATGCGTACTGATAGAGGCAGAGGTGGGCTGCTTATAACTTGCCAGTGTGGGGTAGCATGTTTGTTCTAGAATGACAAGAAAACAGGAAACAGTTGAATAGGCAGTAGCCAAGAGTTTATCTGGCACTTTATATAAATAAAAGGAGAACAGACACTGTTCTTTTTAAAAATTTATTACTTTTGCTCTCCAACTTAGGTAAAATGAGTGATAAGGCATGGGGTCCTCGTTCAGAGAATAAACAAGGAAGGAATAAGGAAGTTAATACTAAGTACATTTAAGTTGCTCATTGTTGTTTGAACACTTCCTGGCATTGACACCCAACAGTCAAAAGAAGCAACTGGCAAATACAGGTCATCAAAATGTTATTCTGAGAAACTCAACCTTATCTTGGCTCACAATCCCTGAATGTCTGGAGAGAGTGGGCACCAAAATTACAGGCACACGTTCTCTGGAGCTCTTCTACACATTTTGTCCTTTATATCCTGTTCCCGAATGTTACCATGACGTGACCAAAGAATGTTGTGTAGGTAGGCTTGCAAATTAGTTTAAGAAATCTGCTGGGTTCCTTAGATTTCAGGGGCCTTGCTTTGTTTAGATTTTGCACATGCGATTGCAGTGATGCAATGTGTCAGCACCTCTGAGTGAAGTTCCTGGAGGGACTACTCTGAGAGCAAAGTTATGAACGTTAAGACAGCTCATCTGGAGAACTGTTGAGAAATACAGCAAGACCCCTGTAATCTGCTTTATATGGGATGACAAATATTTATGGACACAGTCAATGTGCCAGTCACAGTGAGAGATGTATCAGAAGAATTTTATCATTCATTACTTACTATAACCTTGTGTGAAAGCTGTCATTATTTTCTGAAGAGCAATTCAGAGACAACCTTGGGTAATTTAAAGATTTTGTTCAAGGTCACATGGCAAGCTTGTGGTTAAGCTAGGTCTACTGTTGGAATAACATTTTCTAGACTTGTTATTCTATTTATTTCATAAACAAATTCAGAGTTTGGCTATAAGTTACTCACTCAGTATTTATTGGAAATTTAATCTTGTTTGATTATTATTTATTTCTCTTAAAATCCTTGATTCTGGGTTCTTCCCAGAATGAACTTCGGGATGCCTGAGATTCTTTACATTTTATCTGCTATGCATGACTATCCACACCTTGTGAAGGGAATGTCCATAATATTCTTCAAATTTTCCACAAAATAGATAGCAATTGTAAACTCTTGTCAAAACCAAAAATAATTTTATAAATATTTCTTTCCTATTAAATATCTATGATTAATTGACCCAAATAGAAATAATACATACCAAAACAAAAATATTCTTATAACTTTGTCCCATTCTATAAGAAATATGCATCCCCAACATGTCTAAGAGAGTTAGATCCCTTAATAATTACATGTCAAACACCTATTCAGATGATCCCATTCATTCCTTATTCAAACTTGATATTGATTCAAATTCGTGAAGTTGGATCTAAATTCTAGTCAGTAACATAAAAAGGATGATCACAACTTCAACTGGAAGTAAGAGCTGTGTTACATATTAGACTCATGCCTGGTTAAAATGAATGAAAATTCTGTCGCTCTGGAATCCTGAAAGTTGTAGAGCACCAACTGATTTTTATCATGCCATTTGGTTTATAAGGTTGAAACCTTGCTCAAGAAAAGGAAAGCAGTATATTCAACAAAGTACTTTCAGGTTAAAGGGTTGAGTCATTACAGATTAATTCCATGTTAATCCATTATGATTTGAAAGGCTGCTAATGAGTTGTTGAGATTCACATTGAATCTGATACAGAGCAAGACCCCAATAGACCTTTTTATCATCAAAGGAAAACAACCTACTTTTCTGTTTTTTCAAAAATAACAGAAGTTTTTGTAGTATAATATTTTAAAGGCTTTTGCATCCAGGTTTATTGGTCTGTACTCTTAATGAGTTTGTCAGATTTTGATGTCAGAGCTCTCCTAGCTAAAGAAATATAATTGTGATATGTTCTCATTTTTTAAAGATAGGCATATTTAACTCTTAAATGTTTAAATAAAATATCAAAGTAAAACTCTCAGGACATGGAATTTTGTGATAGAATGTTAATGATTACAAATTCTCTCTTGAAAATATAAAGACATTTTAGATTATATATTTCATATTGAATTAGTGTTTTTATATAAAAACATTTCATAACAGCATTATGGGTAAGACAGCAGAGACGAAAGGCATCCTCAGTTCTTGTATTATGTGAACGAACTTCCACGTGGACAAGGCGGTGAGCAAAGCAAGGTTTAAGTAAGTCAGAAACCTCCTGCCTCAGCAGCCAGGAGGAGGGCTCCAAGAGAGGCAGATCTGAGAAACCAGTGGAGGAGTCTTTGAAGCACATTTTTGGGAGGGAGGAAAGAACAGCAGCTAACAGTCGGAAGGTAGGGACAAAATCCATCAAAAGGCTAGATTTGTAATCATGTCTATCCTGTCTAGTTTGCTCATGATAAAACAAAAGACCATCAGAAAGATGTGAATACCTGAAATGTATTGGAGAGAAATAGACATTTGGAGAATGGATGACTGTTTATAGCCTTTGTCTCTTCCACTGAAGAGCAATCTTCTGGTTAGTTTCTTTTTTTTTTTTTCTTCATTTTGTTTTGTTTTCATTCTCTTCATGTTATTTGCTGAACTCCTTTACTTAGAATAGGGTTAACTATATAATCACAAAGTAAACTGATAATAGATCACTGGAAAAATTAAGAATGGGAATCTGAGAGGAGGGGTGGAGGTTTGGAATGCAGGCAGGAAGGAGGGGAAACCCCACTGTCTTCCTAAATCTGCATATATAAAATATAGGAGGGGCCGGCGCTGTGGCACAGTGGGTTAACGCCCTGGCCTGAAGCTCCAGCATCCCATATGGGCTCTGGTTCTAGACCCGGCTGCTCCACTTCCTGTCCAGCTCTCTGCTATGGCCCGGGAAAGCAATAGAAGATGGTCCAAGTCCTTGGGCCCCTGCACCCATGTGGGAGAGGGAAGAAGCTCCTGGCTCCTGGCTTTGGATCAGCACAGCTTCGGCCATTGCGGCCAATTGGGGAGTGAACCAGCAGATGGAAGACCTCTCTCTCTTTCTCTCTGTCTCTGTCTCTCATCTCTCTGGGGGGTGAACCAATGGAAAAAGGAGGACCTTTCCCTCTGTCTCTCTCTCTCTCACTGTCTGACTCTGCCTGTCAAATAAAAGCAAAAAAACAAACAAAAACGAACAAATAAATAAATCTTAAAAAAAAAGAAATATAGGAAACTTGCATAATTTAAATAAAAAAGAAGAAACTTAAAAATATATATGGGCAACTTCTCAAGCTTTGCAATTGTTTTGAATTTATGAAAATTTGAGCTGGCTTCAGCAGCTTTGTTTTCAATGATTCAACCCAATATTCATGCCATTGAATAATTACAAATGTAATTGCATTCAAACAGACACTGTTATTTAGAGTACTATATCATATACCCAATCCCTTGATTATTGGAAATTTCTCCAGATTCATATTATTCCACAGGTTTAGACTATCCACACCAGGACTATCCACACTTAGGTAAAAGTTTGAAAGAACATGGATATGGGCCAGCGCCGCCGCTCAATAGGCTAATCCTTCACCTAGCGGCACCGGCACACCGGGTTCTAGTCCCAGTCGGGGCGCCGGTTTCTGTCCTGGTTGCCCCTCTTCCAGGCCAGCTCTCTGCTGTGGCCCGGGAAGGCAGTGGAGGATGGCCCAAGTGCTTGGGCCCTGCACCCCATGGGAGACCAGGAGAAGCACCTGGCTCCTGCCTTCGGATCAGTGCGGTGAGCCAGCCGTGGCGGCCATTGGAGGGTGAACCAACAGCAAAAGGAAGACCTTTCTCTCTGTCTCTCTCTCTCACTATCCACTCTGCCTGTCAAAAAAAAAAAAAAAAAAAAGGAACATGGATATGGTTTTCTTGAGCCCAGGTTTTGGCTGGTGCATATGAAGATGGAAATCCTCTCAGGCATCCAACTTTCCCCCCGAACAAAAAATAAAACAGCGAGAGAAAATGATCACTCAGTCTGAAGCTCCTGTCATCGCAACATGACTTCATTTCCTCCTTTCTCCATGGAAACAGGAGGATTAGCATATTGTAACTATCTCTGATTCTTGTAAAATAATGTGCTACAAGGTTTTCAGGGTCTTTTCTGAGATTTTATATATGGATAGTTAACAGGGGAAACTATGTCTTATTAAAGTTGCTCTTTGGTTATAAAATTGTATGACTTACTTTCTATATTTCCATGAAATATTAAGGGAAATGCATCTCATGAATAAAAACTGAAATAATCCTCCACACTGTCCCAAAGTCTGAAGAACTGAATCGGCCCTGAGGTCAAGAGCAGCAGTCTTCCCAGGATCCGAATTGATACCCACTTTCACACAGTCTAGAATCCATAACTAGAATTTTAAATTTTTATTTTAAAAGATAAAAGGACAGCAAAACACATTGGGCTGCTCTGTTTTACTTAATTGCCTTGGTAATTCTTCTTAAAAAACTTTGTACTTAGCACACAAAAGGGAGACATATTATCAGGTTCTGAAACTCAGCATTATTAAAATCTAACTCTAAGCATGATTCTTTAGCCTAGATTCCTGTTGCAATGCCGTGTCTTTGCACAGACTAACAGGGTTTGATTCCCAACCCAGGCTTCTGATTCTGGCTTTCTGATAAAGCAGACCCTGGGAGGCTGCAGAGGCATCTCTTGCCACCGTGTGGAGACAAGGATTGGGTTTCTGGCTTCCAGCTTCAACCCCAGAGCAGACTCAAATGTTGCAGGTATTTGTGGAGTGAACCAGTGGATGAGATCACTCTCTGCTCGCTTGTGTGTCTCTTTCTCTATTTCTCTGCCCTCAAAAAAAAAAAAATCTTTGTTTATGAAATTCACTCAGGAAGATGAGCCCAGTAGAGCTTGCTGAATATATTTTGTATATTTCCCTGAGAATGAATGGATTTGATGACCAGTTCAGAACAGGAGATTTTTATGATGAAAAGAGATTCACTCAAAGTTCATAAATCCTGTACATTAATTGTAAATAACGCAAAAAGAAAAAGATCAATATGTGACTTTTCTTTCTCCTCTGCCATCCCCCCCCCTTTTTTTTTTGACAGGCAGAGTGGACGGTGAGAGAGAGAGACAGAGAAAAAGTTCTTCCTTTACCGTTGGATCACCCTCCAATGGCTGTTGCGGCCGGCGCACCGCGCTGATCCGAAGCCAGGAGCCAGGTGCTTCTCCTGGTCTCCTACACGGGTGCAGGGCCCAAGCACTTGGGCCATTCTCCACTGCACTCCCGGGCCACAGCAGAGAGCTGGCCTGGAAGAGGAGCAATGGGGACAGAATCCCACTCCCTGACCGGGACTAGAACCTGGGGTGCCAGGGCCACAGGCGGAGGATTAGCCTAGTGAGCCGCGTTGCCGGCCAGCCATCCCTTTTGGATTCCTCTCAGTGGGGTTATTCTATTCATGGTCTTGGATGAATAATCTAGAAGCTCACAGTTGTGTGACTCACTCTCCATTAAATCTTAGGTGAACTTTACATTGCACCTAAAGTCTCAATCAGAATGCTTGGTCTCATGCAGGTAGACTAGGAGCATTCAATTACAATGCCTAGTCTTATGCAATAATTAAATAATAGTCCTATGTCTGCTCAGGTACAGGAATCACAATGTTTTTTTCCAAATACTCCTTCAATAGGTTTAAATTTCTAAATACTCCTTACTCTTATTTTGGAGAAAGGACTCTTCAAAGAAATATTGCTTAAAAAATTATCACTGAGGCACCTTTATATATTTCTTCTGGAGCTAAGTGTCACTAACAAATGTGGAGCCATGTTATATCATTTGCTTTGAATATTTGTACTATGTTCTGGTACCTCACTTTGATACCCACATCTATTATATCCTTTGATCTCAGTTTAAATTTCAAAGCAAATATTCTATTCCATATTGAGAGATGGTCTGAGAAGCCATCACCAAAGTAGAGCATTTCTGAGAGATGAGCATTAGAGAAATATTCACAGAGTGAATTCTGCAAGTTAGAAGGATTCTGGAGATGTGGTTGTTGCTCACAAAGTTACAGCGAATTGCAATCCCCCAGAAAGAAGAGCTCTGTGGAAATATGAGATCAATTTTAGAGTGAGATCAATTCCTATTACAAAGCAGACAGTTGCTACAAGAAGTTCCACATATGTGAGACACATGGAAAAGCACATTAAACACATCATGTCAAACCAAACATCAGAGCATCTATGTAGGCAAAATTTCATGGAAATAATAAATGTGGGAAACCCCTCACTAAGAACTCATCCCTGGCAACATCAGAGGCTTCAGATTGGAGATAAATGCTATGAATTCAGTAAAAGCACGTTAGTCTTCAGCCAAAAGAATAAGCTTTTATAAAATAAGAGACTCCATACTAGAGACAAGCCCATGAGTGGACTAGGTGTAGAAAAGTCTTCATGGTTAAATATGTGTCTTATTAAACATCAGGGAAACCTCAGCAGATTAGTTTTATTCTTCCAATTTTATTCTTCCTTCTTCAAAAATTGAACCTAGCACAGTAATCTAGCTGTGAATGATATGATGGTGAGGATTATAGATATGCAAATACTTTATCTGAACATTAAATCTTGTTCTGGAGAGATGGAGCTTCTGTTATATCCACAAAAGAGTGGCTGTCCATAAGACTAAAAGATGTCCTTTCTTAGCTTTGGTGTCGTTAATATTAATATAGAGATGAAAATGTGCCACATATTGTATGAGTAAGCAAGACTCTGCCACTGCATTTTTTGAAAACTTAAATGTATTACCAATATCTTCTTGGCCTCTTCCTTTTCTTAGGGATGCCTCAAGTCATTTCCAACCACTGACAATGACAGCACAATTGAATTTTGGTGAGTCAGCTCTGGAGCGTAAGGAATGACAAAACAGAGGAAGTAAAGATGACAAAATATATATCATTTTAAGCAGTTTTATATTTTCCACACTGAAATTAACATCTATGGAAACAGAGCTCAAAATATGTAATCTACTAAACAACCCTAGCAAGGCTGAGGGAACTTGCTAGGAAATTTTTAGGGCCTTACATTTTGCTTTTTGAATTTCCACTTACTTCAGGTAACATTGGTCCCAAGTATATAAGAAAATTGTGAGAAGTTGCATCTCTGTTCGGAAACTTCGTTAAATAGTTAGAATAGGCAGACCAGTAAAAAACTGAGAACAAATGAGGCTCAATGGGGTAGAAGAGAGGAAGGTTTTAGATTTGAAGTGCACATTCTGGGGGTGGGCATTTGGCACAGCAGCTAAGACACGGCCTGACATCCCCACATCCCATATTGGAGTTCCTTGGTTCATGTTCTGTCTCTGTCTCCAATTCCAGCTGCCTGTAATGCACACCCTGGAGTGCAGGTGGCTCAAGTGGTTGGGTCCCTGCCACCCATGTGGGAGACTCAGATTGAGTTTCAGGCTTCAATCTGGCCCAGCTCTGGCTATTACAGGCATTTGAGGAGTAAACTAGCGGAAGGGAGATTTGTACCTGTTGGTCTCTGTCTCTCAAATAAATAAAAAATAAGCTAAAAAAGTTAAAGTTCACACTCTGGACTTTTTAATTCAATACTCCACAGTTAGTCTGTTAGTTTGAGGTGCTTTTGTTTAATTTTTTCTTTTGTTATTTAAATTATATAATGTAATAATTCTGAGATTAAAACAAATGTCTATATTGACAATTTCATATTTAGTTTTAAGTATAATAATGGTGTAACATTAAAAGTTCTATCACAGTCTGGCCACTTACACAGAGTAGAGTACCCTTATCTAAACTTCTAGTTCATCGTTCCAGCCTCCCTCTTGCCTTGAAGCATAAGGCTTCATCTACTTTTCATGGTAATGCTGCTTATTAACCAGGAAAAATAGTTTTCTTTTTCCTCTCTGCTTTTCCAAATCCAAGTATATTTAAATCATGTCGTCAGAGAGGACTTTATTGAGTGACTGCACTCAGCTTGCTTTCTTCTCTGAAGTATGGTTGCCCATGTCTTTCTGTGTGATCTTACACTAAGTTATATGCTCATCGTAAATTTCTGGGTTTTGCATCCTTTATTTTTATATTCATCTTGATTTCAGGCACAGAGGTCTCTGTATTTCAGTTCCATCAGATTTCTCTTAGTTGATTATATATTCCTTTTAATCAATCAGGTGTATGTATCTGGTTTTACTTGCTTTCATAATTGTATTTTCACTGATATTAGAATAGTATTTGAATATTTTCAGACTTCCGAATAACAGAAGAGCTTATTGAAATAGTTCATTAATTAAATTAAACATTAATAAAATATTTAAGCATCCTCTTCAATGTACTATAAATTTACTCTCAAGTAAAAAGAATGGAAAAGACTACCAGTAATCTTTCATAATATTTATAATTGCATTTGCTTTTTATACTCACAGCTTAGGATGCTTTAAAACTAGGAAAGGGTTTATTGGTACAAGTCAGACCTTAAATCTGCTTCAGGAAAACAGTCTTCCTATTAGGTCTCAATTAGTTAGTGGTATTACCACTAATCTAGTTTTAGAAGACTATTTTGAGATATTTAGAAAATCAGGCACTTTAGTATGTTTTGATGTGTTATTTAATAGCAGAATAGATCTATGATATAAGATGTGAATGTTCTGGTTGATGAATGGTAAACAACTGGGTATTGGCCTTAGAAGCTCTTAATATTTATTTTATCTGCTATATAAACAAGATCTTATTTTCCCTTCTCTGGTTGTAATTATGACGAATCAAATGTTTATGAACAGTGCGCAGAGGTCTTTATTTCAAAGCAACATAGCATCAAAGCCTTAGAAACCCTAGTCTTCAGAAACAGAATTCCCTGCACTTCTTTAAAACTGAAGTGAATGAATGGAAGGAGGCTAGCATCTGATGCATGCACTGTACATTTCACTTACCAAGAGCGTGCACGTCTATTTGTGCAGCCCCAGCACTTAAGATCTGGCCCGGAGATTTGATGCTCTAATCGAAGGAAACAAGAGAGCTCCACTGATGGTTTCCTGAAATGTGAGACAAATAATTTGTGCCAGTGAGAAGACATTGAAGCAAGACTCTGAGTCTAGGCAGTGCCACTGATGTTAAGCATAGAGGAAATTCAATAAAAATGCATTCTGACAAGAAATTACTTTTTATGGTATTTTAAGTTAGAAATAACATTGGAAGGAATGCAGAACTAATTAAGTATCACATTTTGGGCTTTTTCCACTCCCACTCCAGTAAGAGGAGTATAGCTGAATGGACAGATAAAATATGTACAGACAAATGTTTGGAAGTGGTAATAAGAGAAAAGTCCCTAATAAAACAACTTCTGAAAAAAAAAAAAAAAGAATGATGACATTGGAATTCAAGCCACTAAGCTCAAAAAGTCTAAATACAATGTTGAGAAATAAATAATATGAAAACCACATTTCTATCAAAATGGGAAAGCAAGTGAAACACTGGAATGCCTGACAGTATCTGTGCCACGATAAGTAGGCAGACCAGCCATCCATACTGAAAAATCCCCCACAATTCCTGCCAAAGCCTAGCGGTAGAACAGCTAACAGCATGGACAGCACAGTCTGCTCCTTTTTAAAAATGAATCTATTGTTAGCCGGCGCCGCGCCTCACTAGGCTAATCCTCCGCCTGCGGCGCCGGCACACTGGGTGCTAGTCCTGGTTGGGGTGCCGGATTCTGTCCCGGTTGCCCCTCTTCCAGGTCAGCTCTCTGCTGTGGCCAGGGAGTGCAGTGGAGGATGGCCCAAGTCCTTGGGACCTGCACCCCATGGGAGACCAGGAGAAGTATCTGGCTCCTGCCATGGGATCAGAGCGGTGCGCCGGCTGCGGCGCGCCAGCCGCGGTGGGCATTGGAGGGTGAACCAACAGCAAAGGAAGACTTTTCTCTCTGTCTTTCTCTCTCTCACTGTCCACTCTGCCTGTCAAAAAAAAAAAAAAAAAAAAAGAATCTATTGTTAACATACTTGGCAAATGTTCTTTATTTTAGCAGTAACTTGTGTTTTGAAACTGATTGTAGATGGTGCAATCTTATGCAATTGATCAGTAAATAATTTATAATAATCTGAACTTCAATTAAAAGATATATAAAAATCTTTTAATACTGTTTATATGTGGTGTTTAACAGAGTGATGGACTTTAAAACATAAAATTAAAATGATCTACTACTAATCTATCCAGGATTTGGGGCTTTTTAATGTAGGGAAAGAGTAATTTTTTTGTAACTTCCTTCTAAATTTGAGAACAAACAATCAAGTCTGGAATCCCCAAAAAACCCTTTATTCTATTTTCCTGTTTCTTGCATTCCAGTCCCTGGAGCTACACAGAAGGACGGCACATTGTAAATTCCCAGCACTACTTCTGAGTGTGAGGGGCAGCAGAACTGTCAGGGCAGGTGTTTCAGAAAGGGCAAGGCCATAATAAAGGGAGCCAACTTGAAATGAGCTATCAAGTACAGAGAAACGGACTCCCTTTACCTTACCTTCACACAGAAGGAGGTCGTTAAACTCTGTCAGACAGAATGGTTTATAGACACCACATATCTTATACTCAGGAAATCCCATTTCTAAGCTTTGAAATTAATTCAAAAATACTGGTATGAAATCCACACAGTGCCAGCTGGTATAGGCAGATTTCTTGGGGGAGTGGCAAGACAATTCTCCATTCCCTTCTCTGTCAATTTTTCCACCTCTATGACATTCAGTTCACCTAAGGACCTAAGGACCTCCAGTTAAATGAATCTACATCTTACAGTGAAGTGCAGTGTTGAACCCCCAAAATGCCCCCATCTGCCTTGAAAAGTAAACTTTTCTTGTCTCCGCAAGAATTCCTATTGTTGAAAAACTCCCATGTACTGAACCTGAGGTCACTTGGTCAGAAAGCCTGCCAAGTTAATTTTGATGACTTCTATATAAAAGACAAATCAATGGAAGTTTTGTTTTTCATCAGAAATCTTTGTGCCTATGCAACCCCTACCTCCCCACCCATTGCGCATCTGCAGTGTTGCATGAAGCACAGTTAGAACCTGCTTCTCTGAGACAGCTCCAAACCTTAGGGAAATTTAACATAAAGTTTGTGAAATACAATTTACAGAATGGCTTTCTTGGAAAATCTTGGGAAAAGTGAATCGCCAACTGGGTTATGAAATACAGAAGGGTGATGAGGAAAGGGGAACGTAGGATTGTGTATTAGTCTCTAGTGACATTGATTTGAAAAAAAATCTAAAAACATTTGACCAGCAATACCCAGGAGGTTAGGGGACATCTGTTCTAAAGCTCAGGAGAGCAATTTGATCAAGGATTTTATATTTTAGGGCCATTGATAACACAGATGGAAATAGAAGGCATACATTTTGGTGATGTTGTCTATAAAGATGTGTGTGAGAGAGAAATAGGCTAAGAAATGACTAAGTAAACTGCATTTAAGGGGTGAGCAAAGGAACGGAATCACAGGAGGGAATCAGAGGGGAAGCTACAAAAACAGAGAAGCATATCAGAATTTTTAAAAGCAATTAGTCACAGTGTATAAGACTATCAAATTTCAGTTAAATGTGAAAATATTGAATGTGACAATTTGACATCAATGGGAACAGTTTTTTATACTCAGTTAAGAAAGTAGCATAGGATTGTGATAGAATATCTGTTAATTGACACTAAGATATAGATAATTAAAGGCTTTTCATCATTAGGTTATAATTAGTAGGAAGACCTTAAGTCCAGGCAAGAAGAACAAAGTTTGTTATTTTGTGGATCTTTCTTTTGAAAATTCATTTATTTATTTGAGCAGCAAAGAGACAGAGAGCTCCCATCTGCTGAGGCACTCCCCAAATGTCTGCAATGGCTGGGGCTGGGCTGAGGCCAAAGCTGGGAACAAAATCCAGGGCTCTGTAGTGGGTGGCAGAAGACACTTGAGTGACCACTGCTGCACATGAGGGGCTGCATTAGAACAAAATTGGAATCAGAAGCCTGAACCAGGAATCAAACCCAGTAACTGGTATGGGCTGTTAAATGCCCAACCCAAATTGTTGTGGATTCTGAGGCTAGGAGTACATTTTGTTTTTATACAACCTGTGTAGGAAAGATTTGAAAGGGCCTGTCTAATCTCTAAATAAACATAGTTCACTGTCTTTGGTTCTCTTTAGAAAATGCATTAGACAATAAACAAAGAAGAGAGGAACAGAAACTTTAATCAGGGGCTTTACTATTAGTGTATTGAAGTTTATAGTTAGAGCATAAATCCTTTCCATCTTCTCCATATTCCTCTGAATAGATTCTGCTTTGTATTATCACACAAACTTTTTATGCTCTCTGAATTTACATTTTACAGATGCTTGGATTTATGGTAGCTCTTCCTTTTGACGGGTCACCATAAGATGTGATATGTCAGCTATTGATTTTATGAGAACATATGTTTATCTGGTTAATTTTCTTCAAAAGATAATGCATACTCTCAGCATGAGGTCAAGGTCACCAAAATTTTCTGTACCTTTGAAGATCAAGCCATTTCTATCTTCAGAGATTAAAGACAAAGAGATATAAAAAACACTCAAAATTGTGCTGCTTAAGAGATTACCCATGATGGAACTATAAAAGTGCAAAATAGCATTGCATGGAAAGGCTAGAAAGAGACAGCTGGAAAAAAGGGAAGTCAGAAATCAGAAGAGAAAATCAGACCCAAGTCTGAATTTTTTCATCAAACTTCACCTGAGACAGCAGGTTCCAGTTACTCTGATTCCTTGAATATTAACTGCATTTATGTGTAGCATGCTAATAACACCCTAGACTCAGCAGCTATATTATTCAGGTTATCACTTTCTATAGTGCAGTACTTAAAGGCAGTGACTGGAGCCACTGACTGCCTGAGTTCACATTTCTGCTCTGAAATACACGGGTTGGTTCCAGTATATCCCTGAGCTTCATTTTCTTCACGCATCTTGTAAGAGAAATATCTCCTGGTGAGTTGGAAAATTATACGAAATAACACACGCAGGGTGCTTAGCACTTAGAGGGTATACAATAGCAGTTTATTATTATCACCTATATCAAATATATCATTTGCTCTTAGGGATGTGAACAATGCAGCTCTTAAAGCCACGTGATGAGCCAGGCGTAAAAACAAAGGAAAAATATACCCCTTTCTACAAAAATTCCTAATCTAGGGCACAGTACACCTACACAGGTGCTTACTGCTTTGTTAAAGGAGCAGTGTTAGGTATGTGCAGCACATTGGGAACAAAAAAAGGAAATGCAGACCTGCTTGGGAGGCTCAGGGTAGGCTGAGGAATAAGGGTTGGCAACCCCTGAATAAAAGATACAGTAGGGAGAGATTGGAGAGGAAACCCTGGCTGAGAAAATGAGTGAAGCATGTGACGCTGCAAACAATTAACTACACTAATGATCTGTTGCCAATGTGGGATTTGCAAGGCTGGATGTGCTGCTGATTCATTTTCACTTGTAAATGCAACCCGTAGTTTCTATGTTAAGGAGTTTGGACATTATTTGGAATACAACAGGGAGTCATAGGCATAATTAAGCAGGATCATATAATGGACTTAATGGTGTTGCAAATTTTAAAAATCCCCCTGAATACTGTGTAGAGAAAACTAGCATCAGGGTCAAAGCAGAAGTTGGTTAGAAAGTTAGAGTAGCAGTTAAGGTGAATGGAGCATCTGCAGTGGAGAAAATCAGTTTTAGAAGAATCTGTTCAGGAAACTGTCCTCAGTTGATCCTTCAATAAAGGATCTTAGGAAGCAGATTGGCAAATAGTGTTAGATTAGTGCATTTAGCTTCCCATAACAAAAATAGCATCCACTGGATAGCTTATAAACAGCATGCATTTATTTCCCATGGCTTTGCAGGTTGGAAAGCCTAAGATGAAGGTACCCAAAGATTCAATGAATGATGAAAGAGACTGATTCCAGGTTGATGGCAACATTTTGCTATGTCCTTACAATGACAGAAAAGAGTCTGGGGTCGCTTTCTTCCTAAGGGTACCAGTCCCATTTACAAGTGCTCCACAGCTATGACCTAATCACTCCCCAAAGGTCCCACACCTTAGTACTCTCACTGTGGGGTGAGGATAGGATTTCAACATACAAATCAGTGGGGGTTGGTGGACACAAACATTCAGACCAAAGCAGGTGACTGTTTCTTAGATGACAGAATAAAGACTGGCAGAGGACTCCCAGGTCTCAAGTCTAAGTGGCCTTTCGTTTCTTTTGCTACTTTTCATTTAGTAGGTGTTTTGTAAATGCCAAAGATTGGAGGATGAAACTGAGCAGAAAATTCCCTTATATCCTGGGTTTTTGGTACTGGGTGCTATGCAGTTCTCCTTGGAGCTTACAGGATGAACTTTACTGAACAGGCATATTTGTAGACTTAGCAGGGCACTCAGTAAAGTTAACACGTAATAAGTAGTACAGCCTAACTTAATATACCATATAGGAGAGGAATATGGCAAGAAAACAAAAAAAAAACTATTAATGATAGCAAATTGTTCATATATCTAAGGTCTTTGAAATTACAAAGATAAACATGCATTTTACCACCAAATTACTTTCTCAGTGTGTTTGAAATGCTTAAGGCTATGGTTCTAATTAACTTTGGGCCTTCCTTGGTATGGAGGCAGCTTAGTTTAATTAAATCAATAGTGCTGTATATTAATTATGGTACAGGCTTAAATAATTTAGGGAGCACTTACACTTCTTCCCGAGTTTTATTTATTTTTTTGGCCCAAGGTGGCAGGATTAGTTTGCTGCAAATTTAGCAGGTGCTACTAGCAATTCACTCTCTCTCCCCCACTGTTCATCATCAATAGCAGTCTGCATGTGAGAGTTGATGTTCCACCTGTGTGAAAATGATTAGGTTTAGTTTCATGATAACACAATGACTGCCAGGACAACCATAACCCTTTGCTGCAGATAATGCTGTGTTTAACTTTATAAATTTATCTAGCTTTAATACTCTTAATTTTACAAGGGCATTTGGCACCATTCCTAAAATGAATGAATTTGGTCTCGAGATTCCTTGAATTAAAGTTTGCCTTTCCAATCATAAATCAGCTACAATATAGAACAAGCTGTAATTATCAGGTATCCTAAATCCAAGTAGCCCAGAAACATGATTTAATCCAAAGACTGTCATTCTGTGGCAATCCCTTCTTTTTTGAAACAAACCATATGTACTGTCCCTTGAAGTGGATGAGTTAAATAATATATTTTAAAAGCACATGGAAGCCATCAGATAGGGAACTCTTCCTCAATTCATCTAATTTATTAATGATTGATTAACATTTGAATACCTATTGGACTCTAAAATATAAGGTGCAAAATAGAGAGGATAGCATTGCGTATTTCAAACACTTCTTTTTAAAATGGCAGAAAACATCAAATAATCAATCAATAAAATAATGTCCAAAACAATGTATAAAGAAGCAAGAATTTGTGCAAATGCCAAAATAATTGAGCATGAAATTAATTTTGTTCACCTACAAAATATGAAGAAATGTAGTATAGAAATTTGCTAATATATTTCCACAATGAATTTTGGGGATCTATGATTCTTTTTTTATTTTATTTTTAAAAGATTTAATTTAAAATTTATTTTAAACTTTATTTTAAAATTTGAAAGGCAGAGTTACAGACAGAGGTAGAGACAGCTAGTTTCCTAACCAAATGGCAGCAATGACAGGGCCTGGGCCAGGCCAAGGCCAGGAGCCAGGAGCCAGGAGCCAGGAACCAGAAGCTTCTTTTCGGTCTCCCACAGGGGTGCAAGAACCCAAGGACCTGGGCCAACCAACCTCTGCTGCCTTCCAAGGCACACTGGCAGGGAGTTGGATCAGAAGTGGAGCAGCCCAGATTCGAACCGGTGCCCATATGGTATGGTGGTGGTGCAGGCAGGGGCTTTAACCTGCTGCACCATGGCTCTGGTCCCAAAGAAGAGGGGGTCTATGTTTCTTTCTTTCTTCTTTAAAAAAAAAAAAAGATTTTTTTTTTTTGGACAGGCAGAGTTAGACAGTGAGAGAGAGAGAGACAAAGAGAAAGGTCTTCCTTTCGTTGGTTCATCCCCCAGATAGCTGCCACGGCCGGAACTATGCAAATCTGAAGCCAGGAGCCAGGTGCTTCCTCCTGGTCTCCCATGCAGGTGCAGGGGCCCAAGCACCTGTACCATCCTCCACTGCCTTCCCAGGCCACAGCAGAGAGCTGGACTGGAAAGGAGCAACTGGGACATGAACCTGGTGCCTATATGGGATGCCGGCACCGCAAGTGGAGGATTAACCAAGTGAGCCATGGAACCAGCCCTTTTTATTTAAGATTGATTTATTTGAAAGTCAGAGTTACACAGAGAGAGTAGGAGAGGCAGAGAGAGAGAGAGGTCTTTCATCCGCTGTTTCACTATCCAGATGGCCGCAATGGTTGGAGCTGTGTTGATCTAAATCCAGGAGCCAGGAGCTTCTTGCGGGTCTCCCACATGCGTGCAGGGGCCCAAGGACTTGGGCTATCTTCCACTGTTTTCCCAGGCCATAGCAGAGAGCTGGATTGGATGCGAAGCAGCCGGGACTTGTACCGGCGCCCATATGGGATGCTGGCACTGCATGTGACTGCTTTACCTGCTATGCCACAGTGCCAGCCCCAAAGGGGTTGGGGGGCTATGTTTCTAATGATTGATATTGGACCATAATTAGTCAAGATACAAAAATAGGTCTTATACTATTTTTAGCCACCATAAGTTTTGTAGAGAGAAGCATGAAAAGCAACTTCAGATCTTGGAATAATTTATCCTGGTTCATTGATTACATTATAATCCTAAATGTCCTGTTGCATGGATGAGAATGTAAGAATATTCGAGTAAGTGGCTATGCTCTTTGAAAGTAATTTGCTCCTACCCCAATAATGATGATCATACTGTAAAAAGAGAAAAAATGATTTCTGCATGGGCTGAGCTCTTTGGATGAAAATCATAATCCAAATGCCAGGTTTTATTATCATTCCATTTGATCAGCAGAATTTCTGAAAGTGAGCTGGGGAAGAGATGTTTTGATATCCTCCCTTGTCTTCTTATGCAGTCAAGCCTTGCTGGATTGCCTGCCCCATTATCACCTTCTAATAACAGAGGAAGTAAATATCAGACCTCATAAAGGAAGCATGCAGCCTACATTATTTTAGATGAAGAGCATTCTCTCATGGAGCACTCTAGGCTGCAGCTGCTTCTCTGGTGAACACTAATCCAGCAAGCAAAGCTTCAGGCTTTGCTGATAGATTATCCTGTTTATAATATTCCATTTAATTGCTCAACAGATAGAAGCCAATTCTATTCTTTACATCTTCAAACTACATTGGTAGAAAGGGAGAGAATGATAATAATAGCCAACATAATAGTTATTCAAAGACAGATACTGCCATGTAAAAAATATTTAGTAACTGCATTATGATTATGTTAGTGGCATAAGGCATTATATTGCTAGAAGCAATTACAGGTTGCAATACATAAGAGCAATGAGCTTAAATGAATAGAAATAGTTTAAGAACTGAGTGTATGTGTGCATCTATGTGTGGAGGAGGTGTTTGTTTTCCAGTGAAAGGTAAAAGCAGTGGGGCAAGGGATAGCATTTTTCTATACTTAAGACTTTGAAGTTTCAATGACAAAAAATCATTGTAAAGAAGCAGGAGAAAACGAAGATATTTTTTCAAGTGGGGAATGCACATTGAACTTTCTTTTAGAAAAATGTTCTAATAATAAATACAAATGGCTTATTATCATTTGCAACACAGTGGCGACAATGATAATATTCTCACAAAAAAAACTGATATGTCATTTTCCAATAATGCTGAGGAGTAGTATTTGAAAAGTTGAATTTCAGGCATTATCTTCTGCTTTTCCTATGGCCTGACGAATGATGAATGCGGAAATCAAGGATGACGTTAGTGCCAGACTTACAGCATAACTGTCCCTCCCCCTTCCCAATAACAATAACTCAAAACATGACATTCTGCAGTAAAACATCTCTAGGGATTCAGCTTATGTTAGAGATGTCTAATAGCCTGTCCTAATAGAAACATTAAATTAATATCTAACATATTATTTTTATCCAATTCCCAGAAAGTCCGTAACTCATATTTCTAGCAGAATTCACTGTGTGCTCATGCTATTTTCTGACCTTTCTCAGCTTCTAACCATTCATTAACCATGGGAACCTTCTTAGGTTTATTGCCTTGCAAATACTGAGCTTTATCCCCTTTGTCGTCTTTTCATACAAAGACTTCCACCTACTCAAATGAAGTCTTCTAATTATGCTCTGATTTGCAAACCAGTATATGTTTTTGATAGGTCTTTTATTAAAGGATTTAAATAATTTTATGCAACAAATTGAACACATATAAATTGTGGAATTGTGGATATCAGGGAGCATGCGTTTAATCTTTTTTTTTTTTTTTTTTTGACAGGTAGAGTTAGACAGTGAGAGAGAGACAAAGAGAAATGTCTTCCTTCCACTGGTTCACCCCCCAAATGGCCGCTATGGCCGGCATGCTGTGCCAATCCAAAGCCAGGAGCCAGGTGCTTCCTCCTGGTCTCCCATGTGGGTGCAGGGCCCAAGCCACAGCAGAGAGCTGGACTGGAAGAAGAGCAACTGGGACAGAATCTGGCATCCTAACCGGGACTAGAACCCGGGGTGCCGTGCCGCAGGCAGAGGATTAGCCTAGTGAGCCACGGCGCCGGCCTCATTTAATCTACTTGCAACAACTCCTGTGTGCCATGTTGGAGTGCTTGGGTTCTTGACTCCAGCTGCCTGCTAAAGCAGTGCCAGAGAGGTAGCAGTGATGGCTCAAGCTGTTGGGTTCTTGCAACTCACGTGGGAGACCTTAATTGCCTCTGGGGTCCTGGCTTTAGCTAGTCATGTGGGCATTATGGATAACAGCAAAGCTGCATTCCGTATAAAACGAACCAAATAGTTGAGAGGAAAATTTCCTGTTAAAAGCTAAGCATCCATAGTCAACAGGCACAGGTTCCTATCCTAAACCTTCAGGAAGCCACTGGTGAAAACTACAACTCTACAAAGTCTTTCTTGATTTCCTTGACCTAAATTACTGATTTACTTTTGTGGGCTCATAGAGTGCTTCGCATCACTAATATTGTAGTAATATTTCCAGCTTTTTGTCTTTCTATTTGAGAATGGTTTTTTGTAGTGGCAGTGTTTTTGCCTGGGGTCCTAAAAATAAAATTGCATGCTTTACCATCCAATACAAGGAACAAATTGTAAATGTTGGGTCCTTATCCCAGCAATGTCACTAACTGTGAATTGTTAGTTTTATATGACCATATAATCTTCTAAGTAAGCATGCTCTATAAGAGGGAATATAAAGATGAGAAGACAAAGAGAACAGATCCATTCTATGTGGAATAATCTCATTGCCAGATACAGGATGATACTTGGATGTGAATTTTCTTCTAAGATTGCACTAGGAATGGTTAAAAACAGAAGATGAAATATTCTGTCAGTGTCAGTCTCTCATGCTCTGCCTTTCAAGGAGATGAAAATAAAAAGAAACTTTTTTTCTTTATTTTTATTAATATAAAGAGAACTGATTTCATGTATGTCAAAAATACAATTCTAAGGAGACAATCATACTTCCTCCCTCAATCCCTCCTCTTTCCTTTTTTTTCTTTTTCGAAGCAAATAAAAAAAAAATGCTGGCTCTATAGTTGCCTTTGCATATATTTAGTGTAACTTGGTAAAGCCTTAATATTTTTAACACAAGTGTGGAAAAATGCATATAAGTCTTCAGTGTTTCTGCATTTCAATTTAACTCCTTTGAGGAACTTCTACGTTTCATTTTGTTAATCTTTTCCATGGTTGCTACTTTTGTATTTCTATGCTATTGTCATACTGGAAAGCATTAATCAAATCATTTGCTGTTTCTCCTAAACCATAATGTTTTCCTTTTATTTTTTTCTAAATGATAGTAAAAGGATATAGAGTTTAGTTTTGACAAATAATAAACAATTTCATGAATTTGGGTAAAACCTTGTGTTTGTAGGTTGCATTTTTGCATTCATATTGTAAACAAAATTGTAGTAAATCTCACATGAGATGGTGTTAATAAAAACTTGTGAGTTATGTGTATAAAACACAGAAAATATATGTTGATCAGAATATGGGAGCTTTATGGCTAAGAACAAAGAGTCTGAGATCTTCAAAGTTTGTAAATCCTGGCTTTCTCTCCTATCAGCTATGTGACTTGGCCATCAGATACTGTCTGCCTGTAGCATGTCATTTGCAGATTACCTATCTACTAGAAACCTGAGTTTTTGAAAGGATTAAAAGAGATAATCTGTTGTGCCAGTGACTCTCCTAGTGTAAATGTCTAATAACTGTGACCTGTTGGTATTAGACTTAAGACAATTTTGTAAGTCATCAGTGATAGTGAAATAGACACAACTGAAAATAAAAACTTCACAATTCAATCTCTAAATTAGAAAAAAAACAAAACAAATAAACAAAATGTATAATTCACCCCTTAAGTGAACTTTGTCTCAAACTGTGTTAGCAAGAACTGCTGCTTTTCATCTCAGCTCCACCCTAAAGAAACATCCTCTTGTTAGGCACCATGTAGGGATAACTCAGCTGTCTGATGAAGATCTAAGACAGGGAAGGAGGTCACCAGCTACAAGTTCAGGAATTATTTACATTTATTGTTCTCCATAACTTTGAGCAAACCTTCAGATTCACCAATAAAATCTACTGCTTCCTCATTTTCCCATTTTACAAATACTTTAACAAAGCTTTCAGTTTTTTGGCAATGTGTGAAGGTTGTTAGGATATCTTATCTCTGGTGGGATAGACATTCTCTGTTAAGCAGAAAGCATGTTTAAAGATGTAGAAACATGACAAAGCACAGTTAATTTGTAACTTTTGAGGTCATCATAGTCAAAATATGTTGTGTTAGTGTGTGGGAGAATAAATAAAAGAAGCTGCAAAGAGCTCAGATGAAGATGACGAACATCTTTAGGTGCCGTAAAACACAGTTTGACTTTGTTTTATAGACGGAGGTTTTTATGAGGGAGCTATTATATTTGAAATATTACATAATTCAAAGATAAAATTTACCACTAATGAAAATAATGTCTTTAAGGCAGGTCCTCTAGTAATTCAACTAACCCTTTAGACCATTGGACTCTCCAGGAAACTCACAATTTTTATTACTTTTTAGGGAGTTTAATAAACTATGTATCCACCTGCTAGATTCTTGGCAAACAGATTAAATATTTTTAAACTTTCTTCTATTCTAGAAAAGTTATTTTCTTTTGTATGTTTGTGTGCTTCCATTTTAATTTTTTAGATTCATATAAGGTGGGCAAATTTCATGTATTTCAAATATACAGATTTAAGAGCTTCGAGATATTTCCCAGCCAACCTTCCCTCCTGCCCATGTTCCGCCCTCCCTTCTTGTTCCTTTTTTATTTTTTGTTCTAATTTTTCAGTTTCTTTTATAATCACAGGTTTAATCCTTCACTAAATCAAGAATTCAACAAGTAGGAACTACGAAAACCACTATTCCTCAAGAGTATAGAAACGAGCTCCAACAATAATCAAATCTCAAAATGTCAATTTTGCTTATATGCATTACCTTTTTTTTGTACTCTATATATTAGTTACCACAAGTCAGGAAAATATATGATATTTGTCTTTTGGGACTGGCCTATTTCACTAAGCATAATGGTTTCCAGTTGTATCCATCATGCTGCAAAATACAGGATTTCATTCATTTTTTACAGCTAAGTAATATTCTATGGCATATATATACATTTTCTTTCTTCAGCAAAATTATTCACATATCTGCTTTCTTTTGTGCTTTACCAGGAGAAGAAGAAACATTTTTTGAGGGTAGTTCCTGACATTCTACTACAAGTCACTTTTATCCTAATAGGGCCAAATAACCAAGATTGATGAGCTAATATTCTTAACTTCAAGTGCTATGCTTTGGGATTCCTGTTATCTCAATGACTTCTAGCTTCTGAGCTATAAGTATGAGTGTATATATGTATATACACATATATGCATATATAATCACAAATATATCTTCAAAAAGATCATGAAGAAATGAAGCTACAAGTTTATATTGGTGCAAAAATTTTTGACATTTATGCATAGTGTTAGTATAATCTGTGTTTTCCATGAAGTTGGTGAAAACTCGGCATACTTGTAGATGATGAATGCAAATACCTCTGTACTGGAAACCACATAACTAGTCTGCAACTAAGAATAGCTCTGTGAAAAACAACTCCCTGAGGCAGGTATTGGCTTAGTGATTAAGCCTCCACTTGCAATGCCTGCATTCCTATCTGAATACCTTGTTCTCGTTCTGGCTTTTCTGCTTCTGATCCAGTTTCTGCTAACACACACCCTGGTGGCAGCAAGTGATGGCTCAAATATTCAATTCCCTGACATCTTTCAGGGAAATGTGGATTTAGGCCTGTCGTGTCCTGAGTTTTGCAAGTGTTTCGGGAGTGAACCAGCAGGTAGAACCTCTCTCTCTCTCTCTCTCTCTCTCCCTTTCATATGAAAATTATATAAAAAATAAAAATTTAAAAACAGAGCAAATCCCTGCTCGAAACTCTCCCTCATTCCTTGATAGTCCCTCCCACATATGCCATACAGTATGTTTCCATAGGCCAAGAATTAATTATCATAAAATCCTTTTCTTGAAGTTTTTGTTGTTTTTGTCTTCCTCTTACACTCATCTCCTTCTTCTGGGGCATTCTGGTCAGGGTCACATTGAAAGCACACACATTTCTTTCTTTAGCCTTTTCTCTCTCTCCCTCTCTCTCTCTCTCTCTCTGTCTCTCTCTTTTTACATTTTACTTAAGGTATACAAATTTCATACACACAGATTTAGAAACAGAGTGATTCTTCCCACCTTACCCTCCTGCCCACAATTCTACCCTTCCTCCTCCTCTCTCCTATTCCCACTCTCAATTTTTACAAAGATCTATTTTCAATTTACTTTTCTTGTAAAGCTTTTATTTAATAAATATAAATTTCATAGGTACAGCTTTTGGAATATAGCAGTTTTTCCCCTATATCCACCCTCCCACCCTGACTCCCATCCCACCTCCTACTCCCTCTCCCATCCCATTCTTTATTAAGATTCATTTTTAATTATCTTTATACACAGAAGATCAACTCTATACTCAGTAAAGATTTCAACAGTTTACACCCACAAAGAAACACAGAGTATAAAGTACTGTTTGAAGAAAAGTTTTACTGTTAATTCTCATAATACAACTCATTAAGGACAGAGGTCCTACATGGGGAGCAAGTGCACAGTGACTCCTGTTGTTGATTTAACAACTGACACTCTTATTTATAACATCAGTGATCACCTGAGGCTCTTGTCATGAGCTGCTAAGTCTATGGAAGCCTTTTGAGTTGACAAACTCTGACAGTATTTAGACAGGGCCATAAGCAAAGTCGAAGTTCTCTCCTCCATTCAGAGAAAAGTACATCCTTCTTTGATGGCCCCTCTTTCCCCTGGGGTCTCACTCACAGAGATGCTTCGTGTAGATCCCCAGGAGTGGGGATGGCCGGAACATATGGTAGCTCTATATTCAGGTTTCTGAGTTATCTCTATACTCTCTTTCACAATGATTGCACCAATTTACATTCCCATCAACAGTCGGCCAGGATACCCTTTCCCCCACATCCTTGACAGCATTTGTCATTTGTTAGTTTCTGTATGAGAGCCATTCCAACTGGAGTGAGGTGAAACCTCACTGTGGTTTTGGTTTGCAATTCCCCTCCAGAGTTATCTGAATAGCAAATGCTAAAATGTAGTGGGAAAATGATCAGAAATTTTTGGTAGCCTTATGCTCAAATAAAATCCATTCTACTTTTTCCTCAAGTGTTCTTTTCATAAAATACAATTGTCTCTGTCTTTTAAAATATATATAATAAAATAAGTATGCATCTCTATGAATCAGCTGTAACTTTGGCTCTCTAGGTATCATGCTTTTAGTTGAATTATTCATAAAGGTGTTTGTCATAATAATGTAATTTGGTGAACTGTTACAGTGGGTTCACATATGCCCTATGGCCAGTATCTAGATACCCCTCACACTGTTGACTGGTTGTTACTGCCCTACCAAAGCTAGCTACCAGATTGGTCTCCAGCAGTTTACATTTGTACTAAATGGAATTGAAACTTACACACTCTTTTGAAATCTAAGTTCTCTGGGTCTATATTGTGCTTGGGAAATTTATCCATAATGATGGATACAGATTTGACTTTACAGGGATGTAATGGTACCATATCACTTCATTAATACAGGCATCAATGGAAACTTACAGAAAATCAGAGTGCATATACTGAAGAATAATCAGTGTATATATCTATGTATTTAGTTATACAAGTATATGAAAGGTTTAAATTATACATATATATGTATATGTTTATATATAAGAATTCTAAGATAGCCTCAATGACTGATTCATATTAAACTACTTGCCTTCAGTTATAAATCAAACTAAATCTCCAATTTTCTTGCCCTATCTCATTTTTCCCAGGGTCAAAAAAGCTTTCAGGAACCACAAGGGCATGGCAGAATGAATGGCACACAAGGTAAGAATTTCTGTCCCGAGGCAAATAAAACAGACAAACACACCACACTTTAAGTATGGGATTTCAGGAACGGAGAAGGAAAAGGCACGCTGGGTTGACTTTCAGGAATGTTGCGATGCACTTAAGATTAAGGTCAAAAGGTATCCATGCCGGATATCCCTTACCATTTCTGGGTAGCAGGATTAGGAAAGAACAGATAAGGCATTCATCAGGACAAATGTTAGGGCAAAAATAAATAAACTTGGGAATCAGTCATAGAGAGAACAAAATAACACTTGCTATTTTACCCTGAAAATGAAAGAGCTTGTGGTTATGATTAAATAATGAAACAGACTGGTATTTTAAGAAAAATGACACCAGAAAGAAATCGCTTCCTACTCAAACTCCTAATCATTATAAATTGATTCCAATGCATATTTTAATATTTTTGTGTTTAGACACTGTATCTTTATGTAACAAAAATATACTCTTGTTTTTACAATTATGAGGAAGAATAGGTCTTTCTTAGTTTTCATACACAATCACTAAAATATGGATTTGGGATATTGTTTTGTCCAGGCCTTTCAGAAAAAGAACTAAGGAATTTTGTTGTTCTTGCTCATATAATTTAGTCACATCATATTAGAAATATTTCTTAGTAATGCTCTGGATTGATCATTTTAGTCAGTCTGCTATTTACATCTTAAAACTGAAAATTTTCAAAATTATGCTTTACTGATTAAGGCAATTCTTTACTTAGCACTTGATTTACAGTGATGGTTAATGTTAAAGCATTTTAGAAAAATATTCTGTAGATTGTCACTAAAAAGATGCATACTCATTTCAATATTGTAAATTGACTTGTACTTTCAATTTTATACTGAAAATAGTTAAAAAAGCAATGATATACACTAGCATCAGTAATTCACATTTATTTGCATTACTAGCAATTGTGTTTGTTACTACTCATTTACTTATTTATATAAGTAAATTATGCTGGAGAAATTCCAGAACTTCATGGAAAAATGGAATTTAGATAATGTGTATCTTTCATGAACTGTTCGATGACCTCTAGAGTGTGTTTTGTGTGTATGCAGGTGATACCAAACAGTTTAGTTTTCATGAAGTATATCTTCTATTTATTCCCTTTCTCATAATCACACTATGAAGCAGATATAATTGTTGCACTGTTTTAAAGTACTAGAGGACTTAAGTAATATGACTTCATGGTTATAGGACCCATCACAGAGATCTGCTTGATGTCAGAATCTGTGCTCTGAAACAAGATGCTGTATATGTATTATCCTTGTTATTCTGAGTGCCAGATAGATGGCTAGCCTCTCAAATATACCATTTCCTTTTTAAAAATTAAATTAAATTGATTTATTGGGGAGGCATAGAGACACAAAAAGAGACAGATGGAGAGAAAGAGCTCCTATTCTTTGGTTTACTTCACAAATCCCTGCCATGGTTGGGGCTAGACTTAATTGAAGCCAGGAGCTGGGAATTCAAGCCAAATTTTCCACATGTATAGCAGGAATCCCCTGCTGCCTTAGCAGAAGCTGGAATCAGGAGCTGGAGGTGGGCACCAAATCCAAGCATTCCAACAGGGGATGCAGGCATCACAATCTGTGTCTTAACCACTAGGTCAAATGCTTGTCCCCAAATACAATATTTTCAGTTCTCACAAACCTAAATTTGGAGATGCAGAAGGTGAAACAAAATAAGCCTGTAGATGCATTATTAAAGATCACAGTGCCAGAAAGTGATTAATCTATGATTTTTGTTGTTGGCGTTGTTACTTTTTACCATGCCACAATTTAAACACAACAAAATGATCTTTCCAAATCTAACAGTCATCAGAAAAACTTCAATTATTTTATGTTTTCTAAAGATGACTATACAGAGCACCAAGGTCAAGAACTGATGCAATCGCTACGGCCTATCTTCCAAAATGGAGGTAAATATGTCATCCTAGCTTCATAGATTTGGCAAGGAGTATCAAGATAATGCAGTCCAAAGACCTTGATATTCTAAATGAAGAAACTGAACCTCAGTAAATTTGTGATTGCAGTAAAGCACCTGGCTAGCTAGAGACTCAGGATCCAAGTTCTGATTCTGCTAGTGACACTTAGCATGATGGTTATCACATTCTAGTTAGAAAGGCAAAGTGATAAATCTGGAATTGGAGAGACCGTATGTTTGTTCTGAAACAAACAGCCCTTACTTATAGCTCAGGAAAAGAGGATTAGATCACCTGGAGAATCTGAACAAAAGAACATGGTTTAACCTATTCAGTGTGTTCTCAGGAAATGTTACTGCCCAGAAGTGCAAGTTGAATCATAACAGAAGTATAAATTGTAGTTCTGTGAATTTAAACACTGATAATGTGTTGACTGTCAGTTTTCAGGTTTGTAACATGATGATTACGTCTACAGAATACCATACTTTGTCTTTCCAGTTAAAGTGATGCATAATGTATAAAACAACAATGCATACGTTTGTGTATACACACAAGAGTACTTCAGAAGTTTGTTGAGAAATGAAACTAAAAGATGTTTATTTTCTTTTTCTTTTTTTAACTTTTATTTAATGAATATAAATTTCCAAAGTACTGCTTATGGATTACAATGGCTTCCCCCTCATAACGTCCCTCCCACCCGCAACCTTCTGCTTTGATGTTTATTTTCATGCAAAATAATTTCAAATTAATGCATAGCTTTATCACAATATGCATTTTCAAAAGCTTCTTGGTGACCCTTCATATATGTAGATTTAAAACAAATTTATACCAAAATAAAATTATTTAATTCCACTTTGCATGAACTTTGAATTACCTTGTATACACACAGACACACAAACATGCACAGTGACATGTATGAAATAACATACAGATGCTCTTCCAATTTTGATGAGGTGGCATCCCAGTATATTTATTGAAAATTGAAAATATCACAAACCAAAAATACATTAAAGGTCTCTAACCTATCAAGCACTGTAGCTTATCAGCATAGCACATTATAGACTGTGAGTGGTTTACCCTGAGGATCATGAGCTGAATAGGAACTCCCTACTACTGCCCAGTATAGGGAGAGAATGCCATGCCAAGCATGTCCAGGCAAACATAAAAATTCAAAATGCAAAGTTCAGTTGCTATTGATTGTGTTAAACTTTCATATCGTGGTAAAGTCGAAAACTTGTAAGGCAAATCATCTTATTTTAGGGACAATCTATATAAATATCAACCACATAATATATTGATAATACAAATATACCATATATTCTAACATAGTAATAATGATGATGATACATATTTTATAGCAACAAAATATTATTCATTACTTATAAAAAGAGAAAATTATTATAAGGGATTGGCTTATGTGGTGATGCACACAGAGAAATCCCATGATCTGCCATTTGCAAGCTGGAGGCCCAGGAAAATGAGTGGTGCACTTCTAGTCCTAAAAGCTAGAGAACAGGGAAGTCAATAGTATGAGCTTTAGTCCAAGTTCAAAGGTATGAGAGAAAGGAGCATCCATGACTAATGACAGGAGAAAATGAATCTCTTGAGCCAAGTAGATGGAGTACATTTGCTCTTCTTCCACCTTTTACTTCTGCTTAGGTCCCGAATGGATTGGATGATGCTTACCATATTGGTTAATTTAGATCTTTACTCAGTCTACTGGTTCGTGTGTTACCATAATACCAAACTAATTTTTTTTAGTTTGCATGATTATTTTAGGCTGTCTGTGTTATTGGTTCAGAATAAGTTTATTAGCTTTACACAGATATGAACAAATCTCTATCTATCCATTTAATACATCATTTATCTGTCATCTACCCATCCATCATCTATCATATCTATGTACCTATCAATGTTCTTTCAGTACAAATTGTATTTCAAATTTTGATCTTTTCCTGGGCTAGAAATATGCTATATAATGCCCTTTGATATTGCTCTACTGCAGGCTAATATAAATATACTGAGAATGTTTAAGGTAGATTAGACTAATGTATCGTGTTCAGAAGGTTAAGTGGATTACATGAATTTTAGACTTACAATATTTTCAACTTAACAATGTGTTTATCATAATATACTCTTTCAGTAAGCTGAAGAGCATGTTTGTATATCTATGGTTATTTGTCCTTCTTGTGGCATTTGCCTCAAATTTATATTTCTTATTTCATCTGCCTATGGTATTTACTCCACTGGAAACATGTCTCTCGGTATTTTTCTAATTCCTGTGTGTTCCTTAATGTTCAATTTCAGATTGAATTTATCTCTAAAATGTGTTATTATTTCTGAACAACTTCATTAGTGCAGAAAATATTATGATGATATTATTAATCTGTCTCCTTTTTAGAAATGAGTAGGATTTTCTATCTTAGATCGTTTTCTTTTAAAAATCTCTCTCATATTCTGAAACACTACATCTAATCTATCAAAAAACACTGTTGGATCTTCCTTCAAAATACATCTAGAACTGCTCATAACCGCCTCATCACTAACTTATGTGATGCACTCTGGTTTGAAGGTGGTTTTCCACACCAAACTCATGTTGAGGAACAATTTGCTGATGTACTGATACTAGGGTGGTGGAGACTTTTCGAGGGATGATTAAATCTATAGAAGAGACTCCTATTTTTTGCACAGAATTCTGGTTTTGCTTTCAGGATTCCAGCTTAGGACCCTCCAGGGTGGCTCGTGAGAAGCAAGCCTGGCTGTGCGCTTGCACGCCGTCCTATTCCTCTGTTGCAGTCCCCTTTGTGGTGATGTACTCAGTAGCCCCTTGTTAGAGGCCTGAACGCGTGAGGCTGCCACATTTTGGATGTTCAGACTCTAAAACCCTGAGCCAAAATAAACCTCTTTTCTTTATGAAGTTCCCAGCCTCAGTTATTTTGTTATAGCAACACAAAACAGACAAAATACCTGTGTTTAGCCGTGTTCACCTAAGTGGTCTTTTGGCAAACATCTTTGTCTCGATAGACTTAGTAATATTATTCTTTTGCCAATGCCTTCCCATTTCTTTCAAGACAAAAGCCAGGAAATTTACAGTGACTTAAAAGATACTATAAAAATCGTTCACTGGTTAATTTTGTTGACATTATTTTCTGTAAGTTCCCTGGTGTGCACTTTACTTCAGAAACTGCTCTACTCTATTTCCTGAATACAAACATGGCAGGTGCTGCACGCTCAAGGCCTTCAACCTGTGCTCTTCCGACTAAGAATGCTCATCAGCAAGATAATTACATGGATTAGATATTGCTCATTCAGTTTGCTCTTTTCTGGTCACCCATCTAAGATTGTAACCCCTTAAAAGTCTGAGCACCTTCCTCCCCACTTAAACCTGTATATTTTTCCATAGCACTTTTAACTTCATAAGGATGTTATTAATTATTAGTCACTTATTTTGTTAATTTTTTGCCATTAAAATATAAAAAATACAAGAACAGGGATTTTTTTATATTGCTGCAATGTTAGGTACAAGTACAGACTCTATACATAGAACATACCCCTCATTTTATTATAATAGCAATGTTATCTTTTCACATGCATAGTTAAGTCTCTCTGGATAGACTGAATTCTTTTATTTTTCTGAAAAAAATAAAGAAAAAAAAACAAAAAGAGAGAAAGTAGGTATCTATGGAGGGAGGGAAGTATCCTTATACTCTTAAAATTTTATCTATGAACTACCGTGAGTCTATTCTCTTTGAATTAATATCACATTATCACGAAGATTGATGACATTTTTTGTGGTACTTATGCATTTGCTATGACCCTGAGGATCTAATGTCATAATAAATTCCTTATAAAAAGATGTGTTTATTTAAAAGTCAGAGTGACAGTGAGAGAGAAGGGGAGAGAGATTTTCTGTTTTCTGGTTCACTTCCCAAATGGCAGAAATAGCCAGGACTGGGCCAGGCCAAAGCCAGGAGCCCGAAATTTCACCTGAATCTCGTATGTACTTGGACCAACATATTCTGCTTTCTCTGGAGCTCTAGCAGGGAACTCAGTTGGAGGCAGAGTAACCAGGACTCAAGCCTGCACTTCAATTAGGAATGTGGCGTTGCAAGCAGCAGCTTAACCCTGTGCAACACAACACTGGTCCAAACTGAGTCATTTTTAAAACCAGAAAGGATCCAATATTTGTATAGTCCTATCACCATACTATAAACAAAAAGAATGCTCATTAAATACATGTAAATTAATGGATGTGCGTAATTCAGTCTGTGGGAAATATCCCCAGAAATATAGGGCTGCCTCTTTGCACATCTTTCCATTATGCATGAGGACTTGATTTGATTAGACAAATCAAAGGAACTGCTTTGCCAAAATACAAAGCATATGTTGATAATAAATCACAGTTGAAAGAGAATAGAGGTAAAAAGTGTTAACAAGAGGAAGACATCTTGTTTGGTGGTGAGTAATGAGGACTAGGTAAAAGGCCAATTGGAAAAGAAAGATAAAAAGTTATTCCAGATGACAGTAATTGCCAAAAAATATGCTCATGGTGAGGACTAATTTCAAAAGCTAAGAATGAAAAGAAGGGTGGAAGCAGTTAGTTTTTTACAAGAATTAAATGAGCACAAGTCTCACTTAGACTCTTTACTTTGGCTTTCAATATTGGACTTGTACAATGATCCATGAGCTTTAGAGAGAGAGGTTAAGAGGAAGATAGTTGTAGGCATCCCAAGATCTTTAGATACTTTCCTTCAGTGTTTAACAGATAATTTGTTTAGATTCAGGTTTGACTTTTAAAAAAGGTATACACACTATTTGTTTGTGAAATTAAATATATTAAATACTACCAGCTCTATCATTAGAAGATAAATGTCCTTGAAAAACAGTTAATTGTCTAAAATTTATATACCCATCTGCAACTTAGAAAATGAAGTACATCTTATTTCCAGGGTTGCTTTTAAATTTTAACATTTGAGGGAATGATTTGGATCAGTGGTCAAGACACCTCTTGGGATACCTGCATCCCATATCAGAATGATTGTTTTCAAGTCTTGGCTCTACTTTCAATTCCGGATTCTTGCCAATTCACACCCTGGAAGGCAGCAGGTGATTGTGTAAGTAGTTGTGTCCCTGCCACTGAAGTAGCAGACTTGTTGAGTTCTGGGATCCTTGCTTTGGCTTGGCCCAGCCCCAGCTGATACGAATATTTGGAGAGATAGAATTCTCTCTCTCTCTCTTTCAAATAGATAAAAATAAATAAAATTAGCATTTAAATTAAATTTTAGCATTTATAAAATATACAAAATAATTAGCACATAAATGTAGTTCTCAATTATTTGTACAAAATTATAATATTGTCACATGAAATTTTGTGTAAAAACTTCCTATATTTGCATGCTACTAATTCTATCAAAAGTAAGAAAAATCATCTAGGTAATGTTTAGTTAAAATTTCTTTGTGAAAATCAATGTAAAACTGAGATATAGTAAATTAAATATACTCTATATAGATATATTTTTCATTTTTTACACTGATTAAATATTTTTTAATATTTTTGTTTATTTAAAAGAGCAAGAGAGTGAGAGTGAGCGAGCTAGAGACCTTCCATCACTGGTTCATTCCACAAATACCTGCAATAGCCAGGGCTGAGCCAGGCTGAAGTAAGGAGCTTGGAACATCATCTTTGTCTCTCTTGTGTGTGGCAGGGACACAACTTGATCCTCACCTGCCGCCTTCCTTGTATGCATTCGCAGGAAGCTAGAATCCAAAGCGTAGTAGCAGAGACTGGAACCAGACACGCCAATATGGAATGCAGGTATCCCAAGCACTGGCTTAATCTCCTGTTTCACTTTGTCCTCCTCTTAAATATATATATGATATGTCATTCTCTTTTTAGCTTTTGAAACTCTGGCCTAATTTTCCATTTTCTTTTAACTTTTTTTTTCCTTCTAATTGTTCCTACTCATAACTGCAATCATTCTCTGGAAAGTAAATTGGATATATTAGGTTTTCCTGGTAGCTATACTTTTGCATCTTCTTGTACAGGCAAATTTGAAGTGAAACTATGTGTAGATAAGAATAAGGGCAGAGAAGGCATCCAAACACTTATTTAATATTCTCCAATTTCCCTGTGGATGGTCAGATCAAAATACTGAAGTGTTTCTACCTGCTGGGGCAAAGATTCACAGTAGGTCCTAGGAAAGCTTTCATTACAGTGATGAAGAAAAGCAAGAAAATATTAATTGATAATATAGATAGTGGAGAGTATTTTATATAGATTAAAGCATAGGATAAGGTGAACACATTGCGAATGAGGCTCCAGTCTTACACATATATATATAAAAAAAAACTGCAAAAGTAGAAGTAATTAAAAGCAGTTAAATAAATGTAGAAAGGATATTCCTGACCAGCACCATGGCTCACTTGGCTAATCCTCTGTCTGCAGCACCAGTGCTCAGGGGTTCTAGTCCTGGTTGGGGTGCCGGATTCTGTCCCGGTTGCTCCTCTTCCAGTCTAGCTCTCTGCTGTGGCCTGGGGAAGGCAGTGGAGGATGGCCCAAGTGCTTGGGCCCTGCACCTCATGGGAGACCAGGAGAAGTACCTGGCTCCTGCCATGGGATCAGAGCGGTGCGCCGGCTGTGGCGCGCCAGCCGCGGTGGGCATTGGAGGGTGAACCAACGGCAAAGGAAGACTTTTCTCTCTGTCTTTCTCTCTCTCACTGTCCACTCTGCCTGTAAAAAAAAAAATTATTTGTTTATTTGACAAGTAGAGATATAGACAGTGAGAAAGAGATACAGAGAAGGGTCTTCCATCCAATGGTTCACTCCCCAAATGGCCACAACGGCTGTAGCTACGCCCATCCGAAGCCAGGAGCCAGGAGCAGCTTTCCTGTTCTTATAAACCACCGAGTCTGAAGATTATTTACCGTCCTAAATATTTCAGCAAAGCAGATCAACGTATTTGTAGGTAGCACCAACTGTGGAAGAACTAAGATGTGAAATATTGGATGATGGTATGTCTGAGAGCTTCAAATGAGATAACAGTAGAGAGGAAAACCTTCCAGAGAATTGAGACTAGAAAAGAGATAGCTGAGGGCTTAGATATGAATTTTACCGAACTGCATAATGTATATTGATCTTACAGAGATATGCTGTTGGCATTATAAATTATGCTAGGGAGAATAAGGGATGGAAGCTGAAAGACCAACAAGGAGCCAGCCATAGATAAGGTAGTGAAAAATAATGAGGGTACAACCTTGAATTGTAACAATAGAAATGGAGAAAGACAGTGAGTAAAGGTAAGGAATATTTAGAATCTAGATAATCTTTTAACTTATCAAGATAAATTGAGGATTAAAAGAAATTAAGTTGGGATAGTGGGTGGATGGCAATGCTACCTTTTATGAAGATATGAGCTACTCAATATTTAGACTAATAAAAGAATTTAAAGAGCTTTATCTTGTATATATTAAACTGAAATAACCTTAGGCTATAGAAGTTTAGCTATAGAAGTATATTAGCTATAGAAGTATAGGAGATTTTTATTGACAGTAAGATATGTGGCTTTGAGTTCAAGAATAAGTTTTAGGTGATATAGGTTAAGAATTTATCAGCACATAGATCTTAGTTATATGCTTAAATTTGGAAGAAAAGGAACTAATATTCAAGTCTTAGATTATAAATTATTTCTTGGAAATGACATAGGATAATTAATCACTGTTATCAGTTTTCAAACCTTGCTATAGCAGAGTACCACCCACTCGGTGGTTTACACAACAGAAATTGGTTTTCTCACAATTTTGGAGGCTAGAGGTCCAGGATCACATTGCAAGTAGGATTGGTTCCTTCTAAGCCCTTCTGCGCTTGCAAATGGGCACTTTCTCATGATGTTTTCACATTTTCCCACTCTTTATGTCCATGTCCTACTCCTCCTTTATTGTAGGAATACCAGCTTTACTTGATTAGGTCCCATCCTAATGATTTCATTGTGTCTTAATCACTTCTTTAAAGGTCATATCTCGGGCCGGTGCCGCGACTCAATAAGCTAATCCTCTGCCTGTGAAACCGGCACACCGGGTTCTAGTCCCAGTCTGGGCGCTGGATTCTGTCCCGGTTGCCCTTCTTCCAGTCCAGCTCTCTGCTGTGGCCCAGGAGTGCAGTGGAGGATGGCCCAAGTCCTTGGGCCCTGCACCCGCATGTAAGACCAGGAGAAGCACCTGGTTCCTGGCTTTGGATCAGCACGATGCGCCGGCCGCAGCGTGCCGGCCATTGGAGGGTGAACCAAAGGCAAAAGGAAGGCCTTTCTCTCTGTCTCTCTCTCTCTCTCTCACTCACTGTCCACTCTGCCTGTCAAAAAAAAAAAAAAAAAGTCATATCTCCAAATCAGCCAACATTCTAAGGTAATGGATGTTAAGACTTAATTTCAGAAGCTATAGAAACTAACTATACATTCCCAGATATTCTTAGCTTCCTTCTTAGTTCTTGATTTCCATGAAAAGAGTGTAATATTGCCAAACTTAATCTTTCCTGAGTCAAAGAACAGATTTTATGTCATATGTCTTCATTTACTATCATTGTTCACTTACAATTTGGCAGTTGCTGTCACATTCTGACAAGCTGTTTCAGGCTTCTCTTTTCTGCCATCCATTCATATTTAGATTTAAAGAAATATAATCTTTCTACTAGGCAAATCTCAAGACACATGATATAAAATTGTCTTTTAGCTGTAAAAATAGAAGTAATATTCTTTAATTTTCTTTCTATATCATCCAATCCTTGAAAAATTATTTTCCTCTCCTCTTGAGTATTCCCTTAAAGCAATCATATTTATTCTACAATGTGCTTATTCAAATATCTGCCTAAGTTATACAACATGGGTAGGAAATTGGTCTTGGATTTCTTTTTTAGCTTATTGGTGAGTGCAATATATTTCAAGAGTATTTTACTTCATTCTCTTGTTTTATTTAGATATACCTATAGTAATTTTTCTTATTCTGTCAGTGGTACAGCAAGTTAGGTAGCTATCATTCTTTTTTCCACAACCTTCTCATAACTCATTGCTTCAATTTATTTATTTTTAATTTAGAACAGCAGAGTCAAAGAGGGAGAGGAAGAGGGAAAGGGAGAGGGGGAGGGAGAGGAAGTGGGGAGGGTGAGGGAGAGGGGGAGGAAGGGGGAGAGGGAGGGAGAGGGAGGGAGGGGGAGGGAAAGGGAGAGGGAAGGAAGGGAGGAAGGGAGGGAGAGGGAGGGAGGGGGAGGGAGGGAAAGAGAGGGGGAGGGAGGGAAAGAGAGGGGGAGGGAGGGGAGGGAGAGAGAGAGGAAGGGAGGGGGAGGGAGAGGTGGGGAGGGAAAGGGGGAAGGGGAAGGGAGGGAGAGGGAGAGAGGTAGGAGAGAAAGGGGGAGTAAGAGGGAGAGGGAGAGGGGGAGGGAGAGGGAGGGAGAGGTAGGGAAAGGGGAAAGGGGAAGGGAGGGAGAGGGAGGGAGGTAGGAGAGAAAGGGGGAGGGGGAGTAAGAGGGAGAGGGAGAGGGGGAGGGAGAGGGAGGGAGGGGTGAGGGAAAGGGAGAGGGAGAGAGGGAGGGGAGGGGGAGGGAGAGGGAGAGAGGAGGAGGAGGGAGAGGGGGAGGGGGAGGGGAAGATATCACTTATGGAGGTCCAAGTATGTGTGCCAAATCTGTAATAAATTTTGGAATATAAAAATTGATTCAAATATAGCAGTAATCTATGTATAAGTTATCTCTACTTTAAGCTATTTTATCATTAATATAAGAATTCATGGATATCAAGTGGCTTAACAGCACACAGATGGCAAGTAATTGGACTGGGATGTAATCATAGGTCTTTCTGACTTGTAGATTCCTCAGAGATTGGTAGTGTCTTTATTGGCTATGCATCTTCGGGATGCTGGATTTTGTTAACCAGTTCCCTAACTCTGTGTGCTTTCAGCCTCTTCACAGTTACTCCAGCCTTGCCACTCATCATACCAATTTCAGCCTGCTGTCTTCTGGTTGTTAAACACCTCGGTCTTTTCTTTATTGTTCCAAAACCTATCCTGTTTGTTATCACAAGGCCAATTCTGTAATCACCTCTCTTACAGCCTGCCCTGCTTCAGAGAGCCACTGCTGAAATTGTCATGGAAGTCAGGACCTCTCTACCTGATACCTACCTTGGCCAGCCCCATAGAAAGCTCTGGAGAAAAACATGTTCTATCAAAGTTGTCTCTCACTGGAACTCAATGATTGGGATTTGATTACTCTACCTCTACCAGCTATTAAATGTGGGCTCTTCTGAGGAATGGGGTAACCTTAGGAGAGGCAGTTCCCTGAGAATTAGACAACCCTGAAATGTTTGATAGCTGAAAAGTCTGGTATACATAGCTATAAAATTAATTTTCAATAAATGGATAATAAAATGAATTTTCAGTAAATAAAATCAATTAGTAAAGATAAAATAAAATAGAATATAAAAACAGTGAAGCCATCTCTACCAATACTTAATTTCTTAACTGCTTATTTAAAGTTTCAAAAGCATTTCCAAAGTAACTCAGTCATTGCTGATATAATGACAAAGCAACAATTAAAATGAAACATGTGAAACCTTATCTAAAACCTCACATCTGGCTACCTGAGACTCTTTGTAAATGTTGGGCTGAATTTTACTTTTCATCATGGTGTTTTGGCTTAGTGTGGACACAGCTGTGTCATCCTGCTGGAAATTTCCAACTGTGAACTAGATAGTGAAATCCTAATTTTCAAATAAAATATCAAGCCTCATGCAGACACTTCATAAAGCTTTTAGGTGACATTTTAATTATTGAGCCTTTTTACAGTAATATCCATCCTTTACACTTGCTTTTCATTGAGAGAGAAAAGGAAGGGAAAAAGCACTATGAAATAGAAAACTATTTCTTCTTAAACCTTATGTTTCTACATGTTTTTGTTACTGAAAACAGCAACTTTCCTTTGGAAACTGAATGTCACACAGTTTGTTGAACCATCTTCTTTAGACTTTGAACTATATGTGCAGACATTTGTGGACATGTGCCTCTGCAGTTGACTCATGCTAACCCTTTCAGAATGTTAAATGAATGGATGATAGTAGAATTCTGCCATTTACGAAAAGCACTTGGATCATTCACAATTCAAAGATCATGACAGATTCTAGAAACTTTCTTGGCAATTGCCAGGTATTGATGAGTAGATTAATTCCCTAGAGTTTCCATGACAAAGTACCACAAATGGGGCAATTCAGAAAAAACAAAATGTTATTGTCTCCCAGTTTTTGAGGTTACAAACCCAAATTCCATGTACTGAATCATGCTGTCTCTGAAGTCTCTAAAAGTAATTCCTTCCTTGCCTCCTTCCAATTTCTGATATCTGTTGGAAATCCTTGCTTCTAGATGCAATGCTCCGTATCTATCTTGCTGTTTGTGTCCCTTCAGAATTCACATGTTGAAACCTAATCCTCAATGTGAAGACAGGGCTTCAGAGGTGGTTAGAGCATGCGTTGGATCCCTGATGAATAACGTTAGTGCCCTTAGAAGGAACTGAAGTTCTTTCCTTCCATTATGTGTCGACACAGTAAAGAAGCAGCACCTCTACCATTAATGGACAACAAATTTGCCAAAAACTTGATCTTGGACACCCCAATCCCTAGAACTGTTAAAAAAAAAAAAAAAAAAAAAAAAAAAAGGTTTTGTTTGTTAGTAAGCCACACATATTCAGTTATTTTGTTATATAGCCCCAGTGGAGTAAGGCATAACTCTATCATCAAATTCCACTATTAATTTTGTATCTCTGGAGATGGCGCTGTGGCGCAGTGGGTTAACGCCTTGGCCTGAAGCACTGGCATCCCATATGGGCGCCAGTTCAAGTCCTGGCTGCTCCACTTCCTGTCCAGCTATCTGCTATGGCCTGGGAAAGCAGTAGAAGATGGCCCAAGTCCTTGGGCCCCTGCACCCGCGTAGGAGACCCGGAAGAAAATCCTGGCTCCTGGCTTCAGATCAGCGCGGCTCCAGCCCTTGTGGTCTATCGGGGAGTGAACCAATGATGGAAGACCTGTTTCTGCCTCTCTTCTCTCTGTGTAACTCTGACTTTCAAATAAATAAATAAATAAATCTTTAAAAAAATTTGTATCTCTGTGTTTAAATTTACCTCTTTTTCTTTTTATAAAGATTTATTTATGGCTGGCGCCGCGGCTCACTAGGCTAATCCTCCGCCTTGCGGCACTGGCACACCGGGTTCTAGTCCCGGTTGCCCCTCTTCCAGGCCAGCTCTCTGCTGTGGCCAGGGATTGCAGTGGAGGATGTCCCAAGTCCTTGGGCCCTGCACCCCATGGGAGACAGGAGAAGCACCTGGCTCCTGCTATCGGATCAGCACAGTGTGCCGGCCGCAGCACTCTGGCCGCGGTGGCCATTGGAGGGTGAACCAACGGCAAAAGGAAGACCTTCCTCTCTGTCTCTCTCTCTCTCATTGTCCACTCTGCCTGTCAAAATAAATAAATAAATAAAGATTTATTTATTTGAAGGTCAGAGTTACATTGTGAGAAAAGGAGAGAAAGAGAGAGAGAGAGAGAGAGAGAGAGACAGGTCTTTCATCTGGTGGTTCACTCCCCAATTGGCCGCAATGGCCAGAGCTGTGCCATTCTAAAACCAGGAGCCAGGATTTTCTTCCAGGTCTCCCACATGGGTGCAGGGGCCAAAGGACTTGGGTGATTTTCTATTGCTTTCCCAGGCCATAGCAGGCAGCTGGATCAGAAGTGGAGCAGCCAGGACTTGAACTGGCGCCCGCATGAGATACCGGCACTGCAGGTGGTGGCTTTAGCTGTTAAGCCACAGCACTGACCCCAATTTACCTCTTCATATAGGGAAAGCAGTCACTGAATTGGTGTTCACTCTAATATCAGCTAAATAGTATTATCTTAATTTGATTACATCTGCAAAGACACTATTGCCAAGCAAATTGTATTCATAGATACCAGAAGTTGGGGATGAATGACAGATAATTAAAACCCTGGTAACCATGCTAATAGGCTGTTAATTAGTTTGGAATTTTTATATTTCACATATCAATGGGTTATAAATAAATAGAAATATTTGTGAAATATATAACTTGTTAGGTGAACTTCATATTTGTTTTGGATTTAGCCTCTAGAAACCATTATATGATAAAATCCATATTTATTATTTTATTTAGTTACAAAGTCTATTTTGTTAAAAAGGCTTAGTATCATTAAAGAAATATATTGGTATATATTAAGAATAAATGTGATTAATAGCAAATAGTAATTTAAAGGCCACTGTGAGTAATGCCAGTTTCACAGAGTTTCAAAGATATATACCAGCAGAACCAGAACCTTTGGTTGAATTAGAAAAAGGCATCCTTTGGCACAGGATTTATAATGAGATGAGGGGAGGTGAATTCCAGTGAAGATGTCACTCACCAAACCACACCTCGTAATGCAGGGCTGGTTTATATCTTCATATGGAAATAAACTTATCTACCTTGTTGTGTGTTCCTGAGTAGATGAAAAATGAGAACCAAAGTCTTGCATTTTCTTCCAACATAGAATTACAATGTCTAACTTCCCTGAGAAAAATCCCCTGTCACATTAAGGATGAATAATGATAGTCATTGATAAGTTAACTCAACATTTGCTAAGCACTTCAATAAAGTATTTAAAACAAAACATAACTCTTCCAGATCATACTACTACATGAATTCATGTCTGCATGCATTTCTTCAAGCACTGACATTCCAAGTACTTTTCTAGATGTTATATTAAATGAATATGACTCTAACTTTATGAAAAATACAGGAGGGATTGTACATGTATAAACTACAAACTCTAAACAAATAATGACTGTGTCCAAACTTCTGCATTTAGAGACTTGATCAAACTTTAGCATCGCTTCTAGCAGTCTAAAGTTGCCAGTCCAGCCCACCCCTCCCTTTTTTCTTAACAAAAACTAAAAAAAAAAAAAAAACAAAAACAAACAAACAAAAAAAAACTTCAAAGTTGTCAAAAGAATTAGCTGTTTGTTCTGGGCAACATTTGATGATAGGTGCTTTACCTCCCCTTCTTGGGGGCACTAACTAAAAAGGGCTTACAGTCATGAATCCTTTCTCCTTTTTTTATTGTCTTTTTTTTTTTAATGTATGTGTATCTCGTACAACTCAGGAGTATCTTCCACAGAGACCTGGAAAATTATTCCTTGAAAATCTATTAATAAGGGAATGAAAACTCTGTCAGTCTTTTACAAATATTAGAATTCTAATTTTATTAAATAGCAGGCACAGTGTAAAGCACTGGCAATGGACAAAATCATTGTATGTTTTCTCTTTATTACTCTAATGGAGTTCTTACTGACTTTTTTTTAATTATGGAGCTTGAAAAGCTCTTTATAATTCCTTTTATTTTTTATTTACATACATTTCATAAATATAACTTTAGGAACATATAATTCTTCCCATTGTACCTGCCCTACCACCCATACTCCCACTTCTCTTCCTCTTCCCTATCCTGTTCCAGTCTTGTTTTTTACTAAGATCTATTTTCATTTAACTTCATACACAAAACATTAACTCTATTCTAGGTAGAGTTCAGCACTTTGTATGAGGGAGAAAAAGAAAAAAAAAACTAACCAAACAAACAAACAAACAAAAAAAAAAAAACAAAAACAAACAAAAAACTAAAAACACACCAAAAAATTTAAAAAAAATTAAAACAAAAGCTGTTCCTCAACAGTCCTGACAAGGGCTGTTCAAAGTTGTAGCATCTTGATGGTTAGTTCGCTTTTTTTTTTTTTTTTTGAAACAATTATTTTTAAAGAGAAACCCAAGAATGATACATCTTTTGTGAAGTTAGACATATGTACAATTTGTGTGACATAAGAATAACCTCCTTTTAACACACTAAATGAAGTAATTATTTGAGAACAAGTTTTACTATTAAGTCTCATAATACAGCTCTTTGAGGACAGAGGTCCTATATGGGAAGTTAGTGCACAATGACTCCTGTTGTTTATTTAATATTTAACACTTTTATGTATGATGTCAGTGATCACCCAAGGCTCTTGACAACAGCTTCCTAGGCTATGGAAGCTGTTTGCATCCACAAACTCCTTCAGTATTTCGACAAAGCCATAGGCAAAGTGGAAGCTCTCCCCCTCTTCAGAAGAAAGTACATCCTCCTTTGGTGGCCACTTCTTTCCACTGGGGTCTCACCCACCCAGGTCCTTCATGTAGAACATTTTTGGCCACAGTGCCTTGGCTTTCCAAGCCTGAACTGTTCCCTTGGGCTTTTCAGCCAGACCAGAATGCCTTAAGGATTGATTCTGAGATCAGAGTGTTACTTAAGGAGATTGTCATTTTATGAATCTGCTGTAACAACTGCTTCCCATGTTGAAGCATTCGCTCCTTTTTAATTCTGTCATGATTATTATCAAATACTTATCCTATTTATATGATCACCTTAACACTTGATCCTAGCTATGTGATCACTGTAACACTTAATCCTATCGATATGGTCTCTGTAGCACTTAGATACTATTTTTACCACCCAGCTTAAGGAGATTCGGTGTCCCATGGAAGGTTTTTGAGCTATATCCTTAGAAGTAAGTTGATAGGAATGTGTGCAGAATTGTACTGCTTTACAGTTACAAACTCATTAGATTTCACAATTACAACTTTAGGGTCACGGTGATTCTTCTATAATTTTAATTATTTCTTTTCCTCTACTAGTTTTTGGTTTATTTTGCTGTTGTTTTTCTAGGTCTGTGAGACACATTGATAGCTCATTATTTTGTGCCTTTCCAATTTCTTGAGTAGGCACCAATTCCTAAAATCTTTACTCTTAATACTGCTTTTACTGTATCCCATAAGTTTTGATATGTTGTATTGTCATCTTCTTTTGTCTCTAGAAATTTATTGATTTCTCTTTTGATTTTTTCTATGATCCACTGTTAATTCAGGAGCAGAGGAGAGGGGAAGGGAGGAGACAAGCAAGAGAGGGGAGGAAAGAAAAGGAAAAAAAAAACAAAAAAAGGAAAGAAAAGAAAAGAAATAAAAAGGGATTAGAGTCAGTTGTTAGCAGAAAGGAAAACTGGCAGAGAGAGAAGCACAGAAGGATGGGAGAGCTGGATCCTGCAGGAAGGCCCATCAGAACTGTGTAATTAGCATGCAGATATGAACCCAGGGAAATCTACCACAGTTCATCTTAATCATTTTACTTCCTGACCTAACCTGTAATATCTCTTCCATTAATGAAAAGAAACTTAATGATTTTAAGACTTGCAACCTGATGGAACCTAATTATCACCCTTACAAACCTAAAGGTACAAATAAGACACACTTCCTACCCCAAAGGAACTCTCAGGTTAATTAGTGAGAAATTATCCTAATTATTATCAATAGCTGAGTCCATATCAGAATTTTTGGTCACTTTATAGACTTGTCATTTTGCCCTTCAGGAAACAAAGTTTCAGTTCTCATACACTCATCAGGATAGCTGGAGTAATAGATGATTTGGAGTTGGGTAGATATGAGGCCTGGCTGATTATGCAAAGCAGTCCACGGCTCAGATAAAGGTCAGTCTAACTCACAATAATTTTACAGTCTCTTTTTATGGCCTTCATGGTTTATTGCTGATTTTAAAAGTATGACAAGAGCATATGAAGATGTCAGAAATATGCAGATTTTATCATTTGATCAGTTGCTTGCCTTTCTAATTTGGCCAGATTTTTTGCAAACAAAACCTCTAAACTTACCACTATTCAAAGTAAGAAGAACCCTAAACTATTTTTTTTTTTTTTTGCTTGAGGTCTGTCTGCAGGATTTGTTTTAAAATTTCCTAAGTATCTTTTGGCAGAAGTGCATAGGGTGATGGTTCCCAGATTTGAAATTTCAAGTTTCTTTCGATAAAAACTCACTTCCGATTCCTTGTTCTTCAAGAGGGGAAATCCCTGGCTACTTTCAGCACTGAACACAATCTTCAGATCTTCTTGGAGGTAATCTCAAATAGATATTTTATTTAACAGTGAACTTAGAAAGTCTAAAGTCAGAGGAATAAGAGTGAGATCTCAAGCCTCCATTTAAAGGTATTTTTTAACAGCATTAGAAAACATTAGGTTACGTGATATTTGCAGTTTGAGAAATCATATCCAGAAATGTCGATTCATTTGTCCTTTGACTACAGCAAGCAGATGTAACTTTCGACTTCTGGGAGAGGCATTTACACAAGTACCCTATTATTATCATTATGGTCAACATTAGGGAAATGACCTATTTCTATTGTTCATCATTTTCACTGCTAATTATACATCATCCATGTATTTTAATGTGATTTTTAAAAATATCTCCTTTTTGGAATGAGGCAATTAAGGTACAAAAACAGAGTCAAGTTTTTTGGAGGTCAGAAAATTAAGAGTTAGATTCATGGATCCCACTTCTGTTTTTCTGGTATTTATGACAGTAGAAGCTTTTATCAGGGCACCATAACTTTGCCCAGGCTTAGAATTAATGATCTAATAAAGTTGAAAGTATATGTTCTTTTTGTAAGGGCAAACAGAAACTGTTCTGTAGGAGAGAGATAGGCAAAGCAAAAAATTATACTACAGTTACTTCTATGTTTTTCTGATGCAATGGACAAGAAAAGCATACTAATCTTTTAAAATTCTCTAAAATGAATTTTAGAGTTTATTTATACCCTATTCATGACTGGAAATCTACCAATTAATACTAAAAAAGAAACAAAGTAGAAATATGAAGTATCACAGTCTCAATATGAACTGTTAATTGATCCCCGCTTACATTATCCCAAAATATTTCATGGAAACATACTGTAAAATTCTCAAGGTTACAAATAATTTTACATAAATATTTATTTTATTCCTATGATTAAGGTGGGAACAGGAGCATAGATGTGAATTCCCTATTGTAAGAGCAGAGATGAGGAAATGAAGATTAGTGGTTGAGAAACTCATTTTATATAGGCAGGAGGAAGTTTCTGGTCCCTAGACACCAAGATCAGTCATCTTCTTAGTCAATCTTGATAAATGGAGACCCAGGAACCTGCATCAGTGATGTTCACACCATCTAAAAGCTGTTGCCTTCAAAGTATAGGAGCACTTACTAACTAAACATTTACACTGTCTCTGCCTTTGACATCAGGACCAGTTCAAAATGGTGCTCCAGCATTGTCCAACTTGAGTCTGCTGATCCAGCCAGCATCTCACTGCCCCTGAGACCACTTCATTCTCCATGAGTTTTCAACTAAAGGAAGAAGCTCTATGAAGTGGAAGCTGTGCTATACCAATAAAGCTCTATCTCTTCAGAAATGAATACCTTATTACCACAGAACCTGGAATTACTATAGTCAGTCTTCACATCTTAGGCTCTTTCTGTATATTTCCATCTAAATAGCCAAGACCATCCCAACTTTCTTTGTCAGTGATATTCAAAGATTGATTAAAAAACCCAGCCCTCTCACTTGGGACAATTATGAGTGATTTTATTATTCTTAGAGACACTGCTTCAGTGTTTGCTGAGTCTTTCCTTGAGCCAGCATTGACACTTGGATTCTTCCTCTGCCCTTCTCTTATCTTAGCTAATTGTAGTTTATTAAAACCATTGTTTTTCTTCCCTTCTTTTCTCCCTGAGATTTCCCAGGTCTGCCAGTCCAAACACCTAAATCTTCCTTCTTAATCCCATTCAGATTGTCCTCTCCTGGGTTTCTGCCAGTCACGACCTCTGCCTTTCCCATTCTGACTCAGTTGCCAATCCTGGTGGTCAAAATGACTCCATGCCAGCAACCACCAACCCATCTGGACCTAACTTGGTGTTGTATTTGCTATCTAATCTTGATGTAGGATTTAGAGTAAGGAGTAGTTAAACCAAGAGAGCATCTGAGTAATCCAATCCTGGAGTTTATGTTTTCTGGGGTGGGACTTCAGAACCTACGTATCTGCATATCTTTCATATCTTCCTTCTTTAGACCTTTTTTCCTGTGCCGTGTTCCTGGCTTTCTGTCCTTCCTCTGTGATTTCTATGACTCCTATTTTCCCTTGAGAGTGAAGCTTTATTCTAAGTTATCGTTTAGTTGTGTAGAGCCTTGGTAACTCCCTGAAAGCACTATTTATTTGAGAAATAGTTTCTGATATTTCCCATTTCTATTGTTACCGCATGATCTATGTGAATTTTAGTTAATTGTTTGTATTTGTTGAACTGTGGTGGATATTAAACATTACGTACCTGATTCCAACTCTTATCTTTGAACATGAACTGTCATATTGCCTTTATGTACAAACTTGGGCTTTCTTAGAATGAGCCCTGGTAATAGCATGATTCTGCTGGCTGACTTCTCCACTCCCACAGGGAATCTCTGTGATTAGGTTAGCTTTCATGAGTTGTATTAGCTTTTCTCCCATGTTTTCAATTAATTTTCTAACATTAGGGGGTAATGCTTCAAAACAAAACAAAAATGAACAGTAGGAGCTTTATCTCTTTCTGTTTCCAAGAAGGCATCCACTTTATATGATATTGATTACACACTGGCCCTCAAACAGAAGGCTTTCATCTCCATTGGTGAAATTTCAGGCAGTCAAACTTGAAAAGTGAAGGGTATTGCAAGATGGGTGGTATGCCCCTTACCCTGGGCTCATCTAAATTTGGAGTACATAAAAGCAGCCAAAACGTAAGAATATGCTTGATAGAATTAATTGTGGAGAAGAAAGAAATATTTAGAATTATATCTCAAATACAAAAACATTACCAAACAAAGTAATGTATTTGCATTCAACCAATGATGCCAGAAAACCAGACTTTTGTGATTTGAGGGAATATAGTTTTACAGACTTAGAAAGAAAGTAGATAAATATAAATTCAGTTTGCTGGGATGATTTTATCCAATAAAATTGCTAAAACAAACAGTAAATTTCTTACCCTGATCTGAAAATATAGCCACAGATTTATTAATCAATGTAGTAAAGAAGTAACTTCACATAAGCTTGTTTTGTTATTTCCATGACTTCAGCACAAAGGTAATATTCAAATTATAGAGACTAAAAATGTATGACTCTAAGATGATCTATTTCTGCCTATACATGCTAAAATATGGCTAAGAATATGAACAAATTTTTAGGGTATGAAGTTTTGCTACAAAAATATTACTAATATTGCATCTCATCTTAGAAAATGAAAGAGAATCCTCCGCTTATATATCCTTGGTATATCTTTAATTTGAGCCAAGTCTTGGTCTCTTTTGATAGAAAAAGGGACAATGCTCAAGAGAAAATAAAGTACACCATAGGAGCTGATAATTAGATATTGTTCATCCTATCAGTTTGGGAGAGGAAATCCTATAATCTTGAGCCTAATTCAGAATCCCAAGCCCAAGAAAGTTTGATTTTGCATAATAGCAGAGGCTGGAGTGAAGAGGCATAACTGTTTGGCTCTTTCATTTATATGTGACCACTCACTAGCAGTAGATAAATATTTTCTGTACAGTAACTACTTACAATTCCTCCATTATATGGTTTTATAGAATTGTGTCAATTATAGTATTCCAAGCATATTCTTGATTTTTTTAAAAAATATTTATTTATTTACTTGAAAGTCAGAGTTACACAGAGAGAGAAGAAGAGGGAGAGAGAGAGAGAGAGAGAGAGAGAAAGAGAGAGAGGTCTTCCAGTGGACCACAACGGCCAGAGCTGCGCTGATCTGAAGCCAGGAGCAAGGAGCTTGTTCCAGGTCTCCCACATGGGTGCAGGGGCCCAAGGACTAGGACTATCTTCCACTGCTTTCCACAGGCCATAGCAGAGAGCAGGATTGGAAGTGGAGAAGCCAGGTCTCGAACCGGCGCCCATATGGGATGCTGGCACTGCAGGCAGGGCCTTACCTGCTATACCACAGCACCGGCCTCTATTCTTGCTTTTAGTATGACCTGGAACACTACAAGAAGCAGAGGAAGAAAAGCCTGAAGTTTATGTGGATAAGAGAAAGAAACAGAGAACACATATGGAAATCCTATCACCAACAAAAATGATAGATCAAAGGTGAAACTCTACAGAAGAAAATTTCAGTTCCAAAGGAAAATGCAGAGGTAGAGAAAAATACAGTTTGAATATTTCTGTTAAAAAGACAGAGAGCTCTAGCATCACAGAGTAACAGCCAGCATTTGGAAGAACTAGGAATAAGAGGGGAAAAAAATCAGAACAAGGCAAAGTTTGTCTTTGATTATAATTTTGCTTTTAATAGCATTTTGTTTTTATAATAAACATCTTCAGCAATGACAAGGTAGTCAAAAACTTCATGAAATTCACCAAAGAGGACACAATGGAATTAGAATTACTGACTTGTGGCTGGGGCTGTGGCATAGTTGGTTAAACCACTGCCTGAGACGCCACCCTGTATGGGTGCTAATTAGTTCCTGGTTACTCCACTTCCAATCCAGCTACCTACTAATGCACCTGGCAGAGCAGCAGAGGATGGCCCAAGTGTTTGGGCCGCTGCCACCCACATGGGAGACTTAAAGAAGCTCCTGACTCCTGACTACGGCATGGTTCATCCCCAACTATTGTGACCATTTGGGGGATGAACCAGCATATGGAGCATCTCTCTTCGTCTCTCCCTCTCTCTCTTTAACTCTGATTTTCAAATGAATAAATAAATCTTTAAATGCCCATCAACATTAGACTGGATAAAGAAATTGTGGGATATGTATTCTATAGAATACTATACAGCAATAAAAAAAAACAATGAAATCCGGTCATTTGCAACAAAATGGAGGAATCTGGAAAACATCATGCTGAGTGAAATAAGCCAGTCCCAAAGGGACAAAGATCATATGTTCTCCCTTATCAGTGACAACAAACCGAGCACCAAAAAGAAAACCTGTTGAAGTGAAATGGACACTATGAGAAACAAAGAATCGATCAGCCTTTGCCCTGACTGTTGATGAACAACTTAATGCTTTGTCCCTTTTAGTATTTTTTCCTGTTCTACTTAATACTATTGGTTGAATTCTGTAACTAATACACAATTATTCTTAAGTGTTGCAACTTAACTGAAAAGTGATCCCTGTTAAATATAAGAGTTAAATATAAGAATAAGAGAGGGAAGAGATGTACAATTTGGGACATGTCAATCGGACTTACCCCAAATGGTAGAGTTAGAAACATACCAGGGGATAACAATTCAATCCCATCAAGGTGGCATGTACCAATGCCATCTCACTAGTACAAGTGATCAATTTCTGTTCACAATTGATCATAATGATAGGACTAAGAACCAAAGGGATCACAGAAACAAGACTAGTGTCTGCAAATACTAACTGATAGGATGAAAAAGGGAGAGAACGATCCAACATGGGAAGCAAGATACACAACAGACCCATAGAATGGCAGATGTCCTAAACAGCACTCTGGCCTCAGAATCAGCCCTTAAGGCATTCAGATCCTGCTGAAAAGCCCATGAGAGTATTTCAGGCATGGAAAGCCAAGACACTCTGGGGAAAAAAAAAACAAAAACAAAAACAAAAAACAAACAAACAAACAAAACACCTAAATGAAAGATCTGTGCGAGTGAGATCCCAGTGGAAAGAACGGGCCATCAAAGAAGGAGGTACCTTTCTCTGAAGGGAGGCGAAAACTTCCACTCTGAATATGACCTTGTCCAAATATGATTAGAGTTGGCAAACTCAAATGGCTTCCATAGCCTTGGCAACTCCTGACAAGAGCCTGGGGTGATTACTGAGGCCATAAACAAGAGTGTCAATTTGTTAAGTCCACAACAGGTGTCACTGTGCACTTACTCCTCATGTAGGATCTCTGTCCTTAGTGTGCTGTACATTGAGATTTAATGCTATAACTAGTACTCAAACAGTATTTTTCACTTTGTGTTTCTGTGTCGGTGCAAACTGTTGAAATCTTTACTTAATGTATGCTAAACTGATCTTCTGTATATAAAGAGAAACGAAAATGAATCTTGATGTGACGAAAGGGGAGAGAGAGCAGGGGGTGGGAGGGATGTTCTGGGGGGAGGGGAAAAGCCATTGTAATCCATAAGCTGTACTTTGGAAATTATATTCATTAAATAATAGTTAAAAAAAAGAAAACCACAAACCAAAAAAAAAAGAAAGAAAAAGAAAAAAAAGATAAATAAATGAAATCTTTTTAAAAAATAAAAAATGAATGTTGATTTAATTTGATTGACATCGACAATGTTTGTCTTTGTTTTCCATTCATTTCACTAGTTCTTTCTTTTTTAATCTCTTCATTTTTTTTGCTTTCAGTTTTTATTTTTTATTTTTTATTTTTTTTGCTTTCAAACTTTTATTTAATGAATATAAATTTCCAAAGTACAGCTTATAGATTACAATGGCTTCCCCCCCATAACGTCCCTCCCACCCACAACCCTCCCCTTTCCCACTCCCTCTCCCCTTCCATTCACATCTAGATTCATTTTCGTTTCTCTTTATATACAGAAGATCAGTTTAGCATACATTAAGTAAAGATTTCAACAGTTTGCACCCACACAGAAACACAAAGTGAAAAATACTGTTTGAGTACTAGTTATAGCATTAAATCTCAATGTACAGCACACTAAGGACAAAGATCCTACATGAGGAGTAAGTGCACAGTGACTCCTGTTGTGGACTTAACAAATTGACACTCTTGTTTATGGCATCAGTAATCACCCTAGGCTCTTGTCATGAGCTGCCAAGGCTATGGAAGCCCCCTGAGTTCACTGACTCTGATCACATTTAGACAAGGCCATGGTCAAAGTGGAAGTTCTCTCCTCCCTTCAGAGAAAGGTACCTCCTCTGTTGATGGTCCATTCTTTCCACTGGGATCTCACTGTGAGTGAGATCTTTCATTTAGGTTTTTTTTTTTTTTTTTTTCTTCCCCAGAGTGTCTTGGCTTTCCATGCCTGAAATACTCTCATGGGCATTTCAGCCGGATCCACATGCCTCAAGGGCTGATTCTGAGGCCAGAGTGCTGTTTAGGACATCTGCCATTCTATGGGTCTGCTGTGTATCTCACTTCCCATGTTGGATCATTCTCTCCCTTTTTGATTCTATCAGCTAGTATTTGCAGACACTAGTCTTGTTTCTGTGATCCCTTTGGTTCTTAGGCCTATCATTATGATCAATTGTGAACAGAAATTGATCACTGGGACTAGTGAGATGGCATTGGTACATGCCACCTTGATGGGATTGAATTGGAATCCCCTGGTATGTTTCTAACTCTACCGTTTGAGGTAAGTCAGCTTGAGCATGTCCCGAATTGCACATCTGTTCCCTCTCTTATTCCCACTCTTACATTTAACAGGGATCACTTTTCAGTTAAGTTTCAGCACTTAAGAAGAATTGTGTATTGATTACAGTATTCAACCAAAAGTATCAAGTAGAACAAACGAAAAAAATACTAAGAGGGATAACATATCTAGTTGCTCATCAACAGTCAGGGTGAGGCCTGATCAAGTGACCGTTTCTCCTAGTGTTCATTTCACTTTAACAGATTTCCTTTTGTGTGCTCAGTTTTTATTTTTTAAAGGAAATGTTCCAGGATCGTATTTGTTTTAAGATTTTATTTATTTATTTATTTATTTATTTGAGAGGTAGAGTTATAGAGATCGAGAGAGTCAGAGAGAGAGGTCTTCTATACACTGGTTCACTCCCCAGATGTCCACAATGGCTGGAGCTGGGCCAATCCGAATTCAGGAGCCAGGAGCTTATTCCAGGTTTCTCAATGGGTGCAGGGTCCCAAGCACTTGAGCCATCTTCCACTGCTTTCCCATGCCATAGCAAAGAGCTGGATTAGAAGAGGAGCAGCCAGGACTCGAACCAGCACCCATATGGAACGCCATAGGCGGAGGCTTAGCCTACTAGACCACAGTGCTGGCCCCTTGATTTTGGTTTTAAGTAAGCATTTTATATGATTCCATAGTCTCTCCTCTCTTACTATATCAACTAAAAATATATATGTATGTATTGTAGAGTGCTAAATACATGATTAACTAATAGAAATCTATTTTTAAATAATATTATATAACTTATAATGGCAATTCATGTATCTTATAGCAGAATATATTTCCTGCCTCTTGTCATTTAAAATATGACTGTCAATTTTTCCATTGATCAATTTTTCATTGATCAATTAAGAAAGAAAGACTCGCAGGGTAGATAAAAATAAGATGGGGCGGAGGCTGTGGTGCAGTACTGGCATCTCATATAGGCAAATGTTCATCTCCCAGGTGCTCCTCTTCCAGTCCAGCTCTCTGTTAATGGCCTGGGAAGGCAGTGAGAGATGACACCTAAGTGCCTGGGTGCCTGTACCCACATGGGAGACCTGGAAGTGTGTTCTGGCTCCTGGCTTCAGACTGACCCAGTTCTGGTCATTGTGGCCATTTTGGGAGTGAACCAGTGTCTGGAAGACCTCTCTCTCTGTCTCTTCCTCTCTCTGTCAGTAACCCTGCTTCTCAAAATAAATATGCAAATCTTTAAAAACATGAGATTCAATTATAAGTTGTGTATAGGAGATGAATGTTGCATATATGAAGGTTCCAATTTTTGAAGATGTAACAGTTCTTAATATATATATATGTAAATCCAAGATAACAGCTTAAAGTGGTAGAAATATAAAAATTAAACAAATCTTTAATTATAATACCATAAAGGAGGGGGAGTATAATTCTCCATCCTGTTAGTGTGGACCATGCAAAGTGACTGCCATCCAAAGAATACAACATAGAAGGGGGAAAATTATTTTACTCTAGAGAAATTTTGAAAGCATTGCTTTAGCCAGGGGATCAAAGTCCACTTTGACACTCATATATAATGTTGATCTAATATATCATTGATATAAGGTGGTAAAAACTGCACATCACATTTGTGACCTTCATGCCAAAAACCCATAGCAATAGACTAATCCTGGGAGAAGTATCAGATCTGCTGACAACCTGAGATATTAGTACTTCACCAGACTATCAAGATCATCAAAAAAAAAAAAAGGCAGGGCAAATCTGAAAATCTTTCACAGCCAATAGGAGTCTAATGAGACATGATGACTAATGTAATATATTATCCTGGATAGAAACTTGTAAAACCTGAGGAAATAAAAAGACACTATGAACCTATATTGATAATAATATATCACTGTCGATTTATAAATGCACAAAATTAGTATTATCATATTAATATAAGATACTACATTAAGGAAAATTGGGTGGGGGTATATGTTCGTTTTATATATTTTTTAAGATTATTTATTTAGTTTGAAAGGCTGAGTGCAGAGAGACAGGGATCTTCCTGCTGGTTAGCTCCTCAGATGCCAGTAACAGCCTGGTCTAAGGCAGGCTGAAGCCTGGAGTCAGGAACCCCACCCAAGTCTCCCACATGGGTGGCAGGAGCCAAGCATTGGGCCATCTTCTGTTGCCTTTCCCAAGCCCATTAGCAAAAAGCTAGATGGGAAGTGGAGTATTTAGAACTCAAACCAGCATGCCACAGTGCTAGCTCCTATGATAACTTTCTGTACTTCCATTTTAATTGTGTATAAATCTAAAGCTGCTATAAAATAGTGTATAAAGAAAAAAATAAATCATTATTTAGCATACTCCACATGCACTACAAATAAGTTCATTTTTATGACAATGAATATATTGAAAATATTAGAATGAACAATTGTAGAAATTTTCTTTATTTGAACTTAACAGAGAGCATACAAAATAATCTAAAATGAGCTATTAGAAATGTGTATTTGCCAGGTGACTGGAAACATGATCAATAGCTAATATTCAGTCACAAACAAAATTGAGTAACAGATGAGAGGAACATTTGAAATTTGTTAATACCATTCAAAAGTCATCAAAGATATAAACTGATACCAAATATAGAGAGATAAATCAAACAAAAGTTATACATGACATCTTCTTTAAAAATTTAAAATATTGCTGAGAAAAAAGTTTGAATTTCTTAAATAGAACAATTTAATGTTTTTAAAGTATCGGTTTTCACTGACTTGATTTCCAGTTTTAAATGTGGGCTTTATTGACATGCCAGGAATATTTCTTTATCTTTCCTCCATGAAGATGAATAAACTGTTGCTATAATTTGCCTTGAAGTACAAAGGACCATGACGAGCCCCAAAAATCTTAAGTAGAAAAACACACTTGTAGTAGCAGATTTTAAGACTTGTAGTAAATCTATAGAAGTTAAAATTGGATGGGGAGCAGGTGTTTGGCACAGAGATTAAGTCACCAATTGGGACACTCACATCTTATATCAGAGTCCCTGGTTTGAGTTCCAGATATTCTGTTTTTGGTCCAACTTCCTGCTAATACACACTGTAAGAAGTAGCAGGTGATGGCTCAAATGCTCTGGTCAATGCCACTCAAGGCTGCCATCTGGATGAAGTTCCTGGCTCCTGCCTTTGCCTCACCTAGACCAGGTTATTGTGGCCATTTGGTTAGTGATCCAGAGGACAGGGAATCTTTCTCTGATTCACTATCTCTCTGCCTTTCAAATAAAATGAAAACAAATAAAATAACTTAAAGTACACATCACTGAATCATTTATATGTATATATATATATATATCAAACAAATTTAAGTATTCCATTCATACTTATATATGTGTGGTTGTGCATTTATGGAGGAGCAGTGGAGAACAACAGAGAAGGGAAGGGAGGGAGGGAGGGAAGGGGAGAGAGAGAGAGTGAGGAAGAATGCAATGGGAAATCACAGAATCTGTAAATATAATAGTACATATACAGTTACCTGATTTATGACAAAGCACTCAATAAGAAAATTATTCATTCTTCTGCCTTTAAAAATGATGCTTGGGCAAATGTATCTCCGTGATAGAAAGAAGAAGATTGCTGACCCTTTTTGTGCAAACATATAAATATATACATGAGTAAATTTGAGTTGGATTGTATGTTTTAAAATGAAGATTAAACAATTGAGATTGTTTAATTAAACAGTTAAACAATTGTAATAGAAGGAAAACACATAGGGATATGTCTGGGGCAATGCATTAGGCATGACAAGACTAATACTCATTTAGCATTAGTTATAAAAGGAAAAGGAACAAATGGGTATCTTTAATATTAAGAACATATTTTGGAAAATACATCCTTTAAAATGTAAATTACAAATCCATGTTTAAAATATGTGCAAGGTGCACATTGTTTTATATACAAAATAATAAATATAAATAAAATGATAAGCAAACCAACTTAAAAATGGTGAAATTTCTTAACTAGCTAATAAAAATACTAAAATATATGCAAGTAGAATTTAACATAATGACATATCACGAAATGCCAAACAGAATATCAAAAATTCAAATATTGATGAGGACGTGGGACAATTGGAGCTAACATTCATTGGTAATGAGAGTGATAATTTTTCCAAGTGTTTTGAAGAAGTCTCTGCTTGTGCAATGAACCTAAATATATATCTGCTCTATGACAAAGCTATCTGATTGTAACTACATACTCAAGAAAAATGGGTCCATATGGTTAGCAAAATCAGTTACAATACAATCATTCCTAGTTCACAATTATACCACATTTTCTTCTGCATGTTCCTTGTGCTTCTATTTATCCTGTTCTATAAAAGCACTAGATGAGAGCAATGCCAATTATTCCAAATATCTAGAGTTCATAGAAAATTAAGATGTGTTAGGAGAGAATTTTTTATGAGATTTGATTTCTAATTTCAGCTCGTAGGTCCCACCAGTCTGCTTATTTCATCATACACCAAAGAATGAGGAAATTCTCTGGATATCCATTTATCCTTAGCATTAGATCTTGTAACGCTTGGTGTACTAGGTAGATCCTATGAGATTGTAAGCCACACAGATTCACATAATATGTCTCCCAAGATAGCTGAACTACAATGTGTTTACTAAAGAGTTATTACATAGCAGTATTTTTGTGCTTCAGTGACATGGTTTCAAGGGCCATGAGTAACATATACTACTCCTGTCACTCTGTGCATTGAAAGCATAAGCTTAATCTAAAACAAACTGATTCTGATATATAGGCCTAATATCTATATAGAAATAAATATGAATTTCATGATACTAAATCTTTATTTAAGATATTTAGGATTATGTTAAAGGCAAAGTGATGGGGGTCGAATCTTCCACTACTGGTTTGCTACTGAAGCCAGAAGTCAGGAATTCCATTCTGGTCTCCACATGGATGGCAGGGGCCCAAACACTAGGGCCATTCTCCACTGGCTTTCCAGGTGTATTAACATGAAGTTGGATTGGACATGAGCGGTTGGGACTCAAACAGCATCTCTGATATGGCATGCTTGCTTACAAGTGGCAGTTTATCCCACTGTACCACAATGGTGGCCCCTCAAGATACATACATCATAAATTCCTACATATCTGATCACTTCCATTTGTAGTATTTTTCACATTCTTAGTGAACTCCTTAGTAAACAATTTTGTCGGTGTGTGTTGGCTCAACTCCCTCTCTTTTTTATTTTGTTTACTTATTCAGCTTTTTCTGTTAGTAGATAATTTCCCTGGAGTGAGAACACTTGTTTCCTTTCAAATCCCTTTTATTTAGATGTAAGTCCATGGCTGGATTCCGTGATTGAATTTCTCATAAATTTCTTGATTATTTACACACATTGTTTCTCTTTACAGTCCTTAATGGAAATACGCTTTTACTTTATTCTCTTACTAGTAGCAGAAAATACTCTTGTGACATACTACCAGGGTTAGATCACCAGCACTACCACCACTTTATGCTTAACATCCTTCAGGGACTTGAAGTCTTAGAAAGAAGCAAATGTTCCTTAATATAACTGCACTAGGTAGAGTTTTTCTTTTTAAAGTTTATTTATTTATTTGAAAGTCAGTGTGACAGAGAAAGAGAGAGAGAGAGAGAGAGAGAGAGAGAGGAAGAAGAAGAAGAATAGGAAGAAGAGGAGGAAGAGGAGGAGGAGGAGGAAGAAGAATAAGAAGAAGGAGGAGGAGGAGGAGGAGAAACAGAGAGAAATGTATTCCATACATTGGTTCAACCCCTAAATGGCCACAAAGGCCAGGATAAGGCTAGGCTGAAGCCAGGAGCCAGAAGCTTCTTCCAGGTCTCCCACATGGATACAGGGGCCCAAGAACCTGGGCCTTCTTCCCGCTTTTTTCCCAAGCACATTAGAGAGAACTGGACTGCAAGCGGAGCAGCTGGGACTTCAACTTGGCCTACATACAGGATGCTGGTGTTGCAGGCAATGTCTACCCCACTACAGCACAGCGTCAGTCTCTATATAGTCTTAAATAGCACCCCTCCTCAAGGAGTCCATCTCTTGTTTTTTTTTTTTTTTTATTTTGTTTTTTGTTTTTTTTTCAATCAAACACTAGCTAGGTACTGCTGTAAAGTGATTTAGCAGATACATTCAATGTTATTCAGGAACTGATTTTAAGATAGGACTAGAATCATGGATTATTCAAATGAATCCAGTGTAATCACAGGAGCCATTAAAAGTGGAGGAGGATAGCAACCGTAGAAGAGGATACCAGTTTCTCCTTGGAGAAGTCAGAGAGTTTCCAAGGATGACAGTACCTGGACACATGGTTTCTTGAAGTTTATAAGTAGAAATAAAGATAAAAGATGCATATGACCTCTAGCAAGAAATGACATTGAGCTGACAGCCAGCAAGAAAACAGGACCATCCTCCTCCCTCCTCCCTCCCCTCCCCCTCCCTCCTCTCTCCTCCCTCCTCCCACCTTCCTCCTCCCTCCTCCCTTCTCCCACAGCTGTCAGGAACTGAATTCTACTAATCACCTAAGTGATACTGCTTCAGAACTCCCAGTAAGGAATGTGGGTTGACTTTGATTTCTACTGAGTGAGACTCAAAACAGAATACCCAGTTGAACACACCAGACTAGATTCTTACCTACAGAACTGTGAGCCAATGAATGGTCAAAATTTAAAACTGCTCAATATGTTCTGATTTATTATAAAGCAGGAGCAAACTAGAACAATAAACTAGTACAATCACCTATACTGAGCAGAGAGGTCTGTCCCACATGACTCTTTCTCTTCATTTCTGTCTCTTCTAGAGCAGCTCCAGCCGCCCCCCCCCCCTTGGTAATCCTCATCTTGGCCATACATGTGTCCACTTGTTCACTTGTTCTGGCTGGAATATTTCCTTTAAATTTTCACATGCTCAGGCCGTGTCTATTCTTCATATCACAGCTTTGTTTAGAAATTCAGGAAGGAGATATTGTTAAATTGAATCCCAAAATAAAGAAAGAAATCTCTACATTATACTTTCATATCACCATTCTAAGCAGTTATTTTGTTGGTTGTTAACCACAGCTTGACAGCAAGCCTCAGGAGGAGAAGGTCATCTGGTTTTGGAGATCATTCTACTTTCGGATCTAGTACAGCAAGAAGAAATCTGAGGCAAATTAAGAAGTGGACTGGACAGCTGAGATAATATCTGTAACATTTGCAAAGCCAGATCCAATTTAAACCGAGTTCCTTCCATGGGAAACCATTATATTAGGGAAGGTAAAATTTCTACTTTCTATGATATGATAAACTTTACATTATCTACATTATTCTAATTACAAATTAGAAATTTCCTAGCACAAATTTGAATGAAATGTACTGGGCAATTTCTATTCTTTCTAGTGAGATTATAATATAATTAGAAAGAACATTGATTAAGCACAACCTAATTTTCCATTGATAACTAATTAATATTTATATCTCTACATAGTCCCTGAGGAAGACAGTGACAAAGCTATTATGAACATAGAGTGTCCTTGTCCTTAGAAGTGAGCTATGGAGTCCAGAGAGAAAAAGAGAGAGACATCCAAATATGGAAAATAATGACCAATGGCTCTGATAAGGAATGTTTACCTCTTTCTAAGACATCATACCACTGAAGGATTTTAAGCATAAAGGGAGTGATAATGGTGGTGATCTAAGTCCTGGTGGTATGTCACAAGAGTATGCCACTGAAATACCACCGACTGTATACTTATAAGAAAAACAGAGAACCAGCTAGGAGACAGTGGGCAAGTTATAAATCAGCAGCACCAAACAGGAGAAATAAAAATAAAAAACAAAAAAACAAAAAAACAAAAAAAACTATGTTGGTTGGGTTCTGGGCCTTGGATCATCTAACAGGAGCTGGAATAGTGGCAGGTTGTTCTGGCCGCAACTGGAAACATGAAAATACTGTCAATGCTTTTAGAAATGTCCAACAGAAAGCGCAAAAATGCCAATTCCCTAGTTCTCTTGAATTTCAACCTTTCACTAGTACTTCTTATAGGCCAAGGAGACAAGCTAACAGGAAGCATGGTAGATCTATAGGGCTCAATCTTCCTACAAAACCAGTTGTAGAAGACAGAGGACAAGATTCACCCAAAGTGACTTCAGTTGAAGCAGCTACCTAATTCTGCCGGCACACTTGTGACCTCTCCTCTTGTATGTCACATACTAGAAAAGCCAACAGCTTTATAGTGTAAGAGTAACAGAGAAAGAATTAGCCAGAAACATATTTTTTGTTATTTCTGAGGGATGGATTATACATAATCTATCAATTCTTAATAAAGAGGCATTGCTATGATTAGACTAAGATTTGATTAACAATAACTTGTTTCACCAGAGAACATTTTGAATTCTCATGAAAAGAAGTATGTTGGAGTACCTCCCAAGGAAACCGGCAGTCATTACACTAGATTAGATATGATTAGTACTATCTCAAATGGATTGTATAAGTGAAAGGGTTCATTCAATTTTTTTTTTTATTTATTTATTTTTTTTTTATTTTTTGACAGGCAGAGTGGACAGTGAGAGAGAGAGAGACAGAGAGAAAGGTCTTCCTTTGCCATTGGTTCACCCTCCAATGGCCGCCGCGGCCGGCGCGCTGCGGCCGGCGCACCGCGCTGATCCGATGGCAGGAGCCAGGAGCCAGGTGCTTTTCCTGGTCTCCCATGGGGTGCAGGGCCCAAGCACCTGGGCCATCCTCCACTGCACTCCCTGGCCACAGCAGAGGGCTGGCCTGGAAGAGGGGCAACCGGGACAGAATCCGGCGCCCCGACCGGGACTAGAACCCGGTGTGCCGGCGCCGCTAGGCGGAGGATTAGCCTAGTGAGCCGCGGCGCCGGCCTCATTCAATTTTTATACTTACAGTATCTACCCTCTTCTTAGTTCAATAGGAAAGATTTCTGTACCATCAAGAGTATAATGAAGTAAAAGGGGAATAAAGTAGGGAAAAACTCATTTTCTTCAACCCAAGTTTATACTACTTTTTAAATCCATTCGTATTCATTTGTATTGTACTGTAGGAAGTGCATTTGAAATTTTATTTTAAAACATTACTTTCAAAATAGTTTCTGGATATGAATATTCTACTTAATATGAAAAATTTAATATTCTAGTTGCATGTGATAACTAGATTTATATGCTCTCTTTTCTAACTGTGAAGTCAGGATCTTGCTTTCCATAGCTGACCCTTCCCCAGGTCCATTTCCCACCTCTGCAGCCAGTAGTGTTCCAACAATGCATATTGGATCATGTCAACACGTGACTCAGACTTCTCCAGCCTCTCCCCATTGGATGGAAGCTGAATCTATAACCCTAACTTGACCTCTAAGTCCCCATAAGTGACCCTCGCTGACCACTTAAGTGCTATTCTCTACCACTCTGTACCTTGCTGTCTGAATCCAGCCATTTGGGTGATAATGGAACGAACCAAAGCCTTGACCAACCAGATGGTCAACCAAGTTCTACTACAGTGATATACTTGGCCTCCCCACCCAGGCCATCATGACTTTAGACATCACCCCATGCCAGCAGAGAGTAACTTGTTGTCCCCATGTCAGCAGAAAACAGCTCTAGAAGATAGATCATCATCCTTCACCCCTCCTGGACTTTTGGGGCCACTGTAATCCCGTACAACACTTGCTTTATAAAAAACACAAGGGGGAATGTTAGTCAAATGGTACGGTCTTATCTGTGGTGCCACCTTAGCCTCTGAACCATTACCATTTTGGACAATGAGCTTCATTCTAAGCCCAGCCTGTCTTACTAGGAGTCAGATGACCAAACAGCCCAGTCCATCTCCACTCTAGTGGGGTTTGCTGTTCCCACTTCCTCACCTCTGCAAAGCTATATAAGACTTGTTCTCCCAGTAAAGACTGTTCTCTCGTGAATGGGGAGGAAGCCTGTCAGGTTTCCCCCACCCAACAATAAGCCTTCTCCTTTAAAAAATAATAATAATATTTTCCTAAAATTATTAAGTTCAACATGAACTCACATCCCTGGACACCTTGTAAGATATAAAAACCAAGAATTATCTGAGAAGAAAAGATAGAGAATCAAATAACATCTCTCTCCCTCTTCCTTTACTCATTCACATAAAATTTAAGGAATTTTGATGACAGCTCCGTCAGGATGAGAAGAAATATATTACATTACAATAAGAAAGCACAGTTCTCTGTGAACGTCTGCATATCCACCACTTTCTCATTTTCACATTGACCTGTAGGAATTTTTTTAAGCTGTTATGTATTTGCTCTGCCATTTTATTACTTATTAAAGAGCTCAATAATTTATTTCACCCACACACCAGAATTTATTTGTTTCAAAGCCCTGCCTACTTCCAACAGGACTTGAAAGAGTTTATAATTTAAAACAGTGTTCAGAAGCAGACAATTAAGAATGAAATAAAACCCCCATTTTTCAAGAAAGTCAAGAATCTAGGTTTCTGAGATGAAAATATTACTTGTGTTCTGAATATTCACTTGTTTTTCGTGCAATTAACAACATCTTTTTGTCTTAACCAAGGAAATGTGTTAGCTTGCAGTGTTTCTGTTTTGTGACATTAGATAGCCTGCAATCCATTTTCTCAGCAGAGCCAGCATTTTGTTATAGCACTACAACTCAAACAAGAAGTTGAGCTATTAAATACATAGAAATTGGGGGCTCTATTTTCACAACTTGTTTAAGAATGACACATCCATGCAGTATCCACAGTCTGAAGGTGTGCAGAACATATTTTTCTATATAGATAGTTCTCTGCATACTCTGAGTGCATGACTTGGATCTGTACCTTGTAGCATGTTCTGTTCACTGGGATGCTAGACAGGAGACTTGGTTAGGATTGCCCATTTGTGTTTCTGTGATTACTATGAGAAGAATGTATACCACATGAGATCCACTGCACCAACGTGGGTCCAAGGAAAAATGGAGCAAAGACACTCAGTCAGCCTGTGGCTCTGAAACCCAGAGCATAGCGTATGCATTACATGATGCATGAACAAAATATGAATGTTGTAAAAGCTAACTAATATAGTTCTTTCCTCAAGGCACAAATAGAAGCTATACAAGGGAAACTGAGTAAGAAAGATCAATAACATTATCTATATTTTCAAAAACTTGAAACTAGTGTCTTTAGATAACAAAGGCAAATAAAAATAAATTTGTTATCATTGAGTTCAGGGCATCTTGATATTGGTAAGACAATGTTTCTGCCCTGAAAACAGTTACAATATATTAAGAACAGTTTAGATTTATACAGGTTGATTAAAGGAGTGGGAAATAGATTAGCTTGCAATCCATAAGTCTCTATATTCATATATATGAATATGGGTATATAAATATGATATATTTGACATATCAGTGTCAGAAGAACTCTGAAATAGATACGTGGGATTAGATGGCACATTTCTTCATGAAAATGTAAGAAAATTCCCATTTCTGGAGAGTTACTCTGAATTTTGGCTTAAACAGGTGAAATAGAAACATTCTAAGAAGGAAGCACAGGAAGAATATTTTATATATTGGAGTTATCTGAGCAAAACCTTTAGGAAATAATAGTAGGCAAGCATTAAATAATGATTTACCTTGAGGGAAAAAAGCAAGCAGAGAGGTTTTTCAGTCTCCAATAAAGATTGAAGACCAAATCACAACATAACCAATAAAAGTGATTTGGTAAAGCCTTACACTAAAAGATTAAATTTGTCTTGTAATTTAAAACACCAAAGGAAACTATGCACAACACGCATTTTCTTCATGTTTTAAATCTCATCACAAAAGAAGCTATCAATATTATATTTTCAAGATTTATTTATGTTCATGCATTTAGGACTTTATTAACCATTCTATGCATAGAGCATAGTGGATATTAAGGTAGTTTCCAAATTGTGTTTTGATTATCTAGTGGCACAAAAAAGTCTCTCAGATAAATTTCCTATAATATAATTATATAAGTAATATAAAAGGCTTAGGTAAGCATTTAAATAAAATAAAGAGGAATGAATATCATTTAAGAATGATTAAGCATGCAGTAATTAACACAATAAATAAGTGAAAGACAGAATTTGTTAGGGTGTTTTTTTTCCTTCTGGGGAGAAAGAAGGGTAAGTAACTGCCTAAGGAAACAAGATAGATTTGTGCCATATTTGTATTGGTTTAACTTGAAAATCTGAAGAAATAGAGCTAACTATAAACTGTGGGGAGCAAACCGGACTAGACTGAGTTACTGGAATTAAGACTTATTCTATGCATCTGCTCTCCCACAATATGGCGCTGGGAGAGAAGTAAACAGCTTCCGCACAGCTGCCTCCAGTTCGGCTAATAAACTGTAGGACTTGCTCCTGATTGGAGGAGAGCAGCGTACTCGGCGTGTGGGCAGCCGAGTTGGGATTGGCGGAGGAGGACTATAAAGGAGGAGAGAGACGGCATGCACCGGGAACATCTATGGGGAACATCTAAGGGAACCCGTGCAGCCCCCGAGAAAGCCGGCCGGCGGTGTGCCGCTCCCCTGCGGAAGTGGGGAATGTGGCCAGGGGGAACTGCCCTTCCACGGAGGTGGAAGGGATAGTAGCCAACCCGGGAAGAACCAGCAGCAAACCCGGGGAGGGCCGAGCAGACGAAAGAACAGCGCAGGGTCCTGTGTCGTTCCTCCACGAAGAGGGGGAGCGACATAATGGTGCCGTGACTCGGATATGAAGCCTAGGCAGGGCTTAGTGTTGCTCCTCCACGAAGAGGGGGAGCGACAATAAACAGTAGCTATTTCAGGGTTTATGAATAATTGTGTGCTTGTCGCATTATTCTGTAGTTTAGAGTTTTAATTTTAATTTTCTTTTTCTTTTTTTTTTAAGATTTATTTATTTGAAAGTCAGAGTTACACAGAGAGAGGAAAGGCAGAGAGAGAGAGAGAGAGAGGTCTTCCATCCGCTTGTTCACTCCCCAATTGACTGTAACAGCCGGAGCTGCACCAATCTGAAGCCAGGATCCAGGAGCTTCTTCCCAGTCTCCCATGTGGGTGCAGGGGCCCAAGGTCCAGGGCCATCTTCTACTGCTTTCCCAGGCCATAGCAGAGAGCTGGACAGGAAGTGGAGCAGCCGGGTCTCGAACCGGCGCCCATTTGGGATGCCAGCACTTCAGGCCAGGGCATTAACTCGCTGGCCACAGCGCCAGCCCCTGAAGTTTTAATTTTCAAAATACATTTAAAACAATCAGGTGTATAGCTTATGAGTTAGAAATTCACTTATTGTGTATCACCTATAAGAAAATTGTTCAGGTGTACAAAACCCTATATCAACAACCCTGACTGTTTTATAATAGTTATAAAATGGAAAAAAAAAATCTAACAGTAAATAAGTAAATTACACTGCATGAAAGAATATAAACACTAAAATAAAAAATAGAATCTGTAGTCATTGAACAAAAAAATTGGAAAATTTGGAAATACATGAAGAAAAATAATTTTCTTATTTCTTTGTCCCACAGTCATTAGTGAAAATATTCTGTTACATTCCCTTACTGACTTCTTTGTGAGCCTTTGGATAGTTAAAATAATCTTATTGCATAATTCGGTAAGATATTTTTGGTATTATTTTAGTATTTATTTTTAGTCAATAAATTTTTGATTGTATGTATAGGTGACAGGGAGCACTAATGTGTTTTCTCTGATCAGGCTGGTTTCTAGACTGACTATGTCAAATTTTCTTTAGTCTTCAAATACCTGGCCCTCCTATATTTTCTCTTACCTTCCCATTTTCTCCAGATCATTTTACTTCTGATTAGAACCACCCACCATTTCAGTGCCAAATGTACATGGGCATCCTTCTTTCCATTCTTACCTTTGGTGCTGTGAAAGGATATTGGTAAGCATAACCTTCCGGCTTCACAAGCATACAGTAGCATGTACAGGTGTTACTCCCTTCCTTGTGAATTCAACCTTGCTTTGGAAACATTTTTCCAATAACTGTGTACAAGGCTCAAGTGCCTCATATTAAAATGAAAAATGTCTTTATATACTCCTCATCAATGTCCTTACTGCTTCCCTACTCTATACTTTTCATAGTCAAATAACTTAGAATCTATGCATACTATTTTCTTTATTCACCCACCACTTTGAGTGCTTTTCAAACCACTGCAGTCTAGCTCCTGGCCTCCTTCATTGAAATGATTGTCCAAAAAGTCCCATTTATTTGGTCAAATTTGTTCCATATATACCTAACGAATTATTCAAAAGTACCTTGTTACATGAGCACTCCTTTGAACTATTTAGCCAATGAATGTAATATTATAACTAAGTTTATAACTAAATATTATTGCTAAATTTCATTAAGGCTTTTCATAAAATTCAGAAACTTCTTAAAAATAATAGAAAACATGTAAATATTTTATATTTCAGAGGACTGACTTGCTTCAGTCCTTCAAACTGGGCTCAGCCTACTCTCAATTAAGAATTTCTTTTATAACCTTAGAACAGAACAAATCAATTAGCTGATATTGTGGTACAGCGGGTTAAACTACCATCTGCATTGCCAGCATCCCATGTGGGCACTGGTTCGAGTCCCAGATGCTTTGCTTCCAATCCAGATTTCTGCTAATGTGTCTGAGAAAGCACTGGAAGATAGCCCAATTCCATGGGCCCTTGCACCTATGTGGGAAACCTGGAAGAAGTTCCTGACTCCTGGCTTCAGCCTGCCCCCGATCTGGCAGTTGTGGCCTTTTGGGGAGCGGATCAGTGGATGGAAGATTTCTCTCTGTCTCTCCTCTCTCACTCTGTAACTCTGACCTTCAAATAAACAAAAAAAAAAAAAATAGGCTGGTGCCGCGACTCAATAGGCTAATCCTCCGCCTGCGGCGCCAGCACATTGGGTGCTAGTCCTGGTCGGGGTGCCAGATTCTGTCCCGGTTGCTCCTCTTCCAGGCCAGCTCTCTGCTGTGGCCTGGGAGGGCAGTGGAGGATGGCTCAAGTCCTTGGGCCCTGCACCCCATGGGAAACCAGGAGAAGCACCTGGCTCCTGGCTTCGGATCAGCGCAATGTGCCATTGGAGGGTGAACCAATGGCAAAGGAAAGACCTTTCTCTCTGTCTGTCTCTCTCTCTCACTGTCCACTCTGCCTGTCAAAAATTAAAAAAAAATAAAAAATAAAAAATAAATAAAAAAAGAATTACATAAAAAAATAAATAAATAAATATTTTTTTAAAAGAATAATACAACAAAGCAGATCCTTCAATGTGGAATATGAGGCCCTCCATAACCTTACCAATCATGATATTTCTAGACTTATCTCTCTATGAGCCTTCAACAGTGAAGCAACTGCATGGTCCAAAATTTTCATAGACTTTCTCCATTCTTTTAAGTTCCTCTTTCCTTTACATATTACTTGTTATTTCAAAAGATTTGTTTTCAATTTTAGAAATTCTTCTCCTTGTTTGAATCTGTTGAAATTCACAATTGTGTTTTTTATTTCTTTGATTTATTCTTTAGCTCCAAGACTATTTTTTATGATTTCTATTTCATTGTTGAATTTCTTATTGTGATGTGAATTATTTTACTCATTTCATTAAATTATATATCTGTATTCTCTTGCATGTTGCTAAGTTTCTTTAGAACTATTATTGCTTAATACCTGTCCTAGTATCTCATATATTTCCTTTTACTTTTTCATCTATTTCTGGAGAATTATTGTGTTCCTTTGAAGGTGTTCGTCTTCCTTATTTTACATGATTTTGTGTCTATGTACTAATGTATAAACATCTGGTATAGCATTCAACTCCTCCTGGAATGCATTGTTGCTGTTAAAAAACTTAGTAGAGAGAACAGACACCAGAGACGCTGTTCTACTTCTGGCACTGCTACTGCTTATTAGATATCAAGATATTACTAATGAAAGCAACAGGGCTAATTTTAATTAAAGGCTTGAAATTCACCAGGTACTTTGATAAGCAGTATAAAAATGTTAATTTCACAAATCAACAAAATATAGCTTCATATTTGATATTTATAGTTCAATTTTTCCAATAAAAAATGAATATTTAGAAAATTCCCTTAAATTGACAACTGGAATTTCCATATACTAAATTTATGGTAGAAAGAGAACTAAGTGGATTTTGTGTAGAAAAGCTTTCATTCAGGTAAATCATATAGCATCATTTCAGTAGATTGGTAGACTTTGGTTCTGGGTGGGTACAAAAGTGTAGTCTCCATGTAATCAATGTCAACCATGCTTACAAGTGCCTCAGTGGTCTATACTGCAAGTGTTTGTGGATGTGGTGCGAATTTCAGCGGACATGGACTGCTGGAGGTGCCTGACCTCAGCACCTGTGGAGTGATTGTTTAATAGTAATGACAGCAGCAATGATACTAAAGGCACAGGCCAAGGAGAAGGGCATCCCCAAGTTCCACAGCGGCATGCACTGGTGATGGAGGTTGATATTCAGACACCAGGAATGCCCGACACATAGGAGTAACAACACTTGAATCCCATGAGGCAGCACCCAGGGGAGGAGTGGGCTGCGGCAGCTGCTGTTGTGCTGTGGTGTGGTTTACGGAGGGACGTGCCCTTAGTCTCTGCAAGTGGTGAACACAGAGGGCCGCAGGGCTTCCAGCCACTATAGCCTGAATGCCAGGCCTGATTTACTAATATTTTATAAATAGACTTTAACAATCCTCTTTTATGAGCCTTTCCTATGAGGATAAGCTACAAGAAGGAAAGTAAATTTTTATACTCAAAAAATATCAATTACTTAAGGGAAAAGTAAAGCTTAGTGATTCAGAATGAAATTCGGAATTAGTCTGCCTTGCTTTCAATACCAGCTCTACTGCTAATTAGCTGCATGATTTTCTGGAATTATTTATTTCATTTTTGAGGCAGCTTCCTTACTTTTTTTTTAAAAGAATGAATTATTTTATTTGTTTGAAAGGGGGAGACAGAGAAAGAGAGAGAGAGAGAGAGAGAGAAAGAGAGAGAGAGAGAATCTTCCATCTATAGGTTCATTTCCCAAATAGCTGCAACAGCTGGGGCTGAGCTAGGCCAAAACTATGAGGCAGGAATTCCATCTGGTCTCCCACTTGTGTGGCAGGGGCCCAAGCACTTGGCCATCTTCTGCTGCTTTCCCAAGAATATTAGCAGAGAGCTGAATCAGAAGTGGACCAGCCTGGATTCATCAGGTAATTAAACTTTGTGCAAAAAACAATAGCAAAAGCCAGTATTCAAAAAATCAGCTAATTTTTGTGTTCACATCTTTTGTGAACTATTCTAAACTGAAATGAATTTCCACATGGAATAAAAAGACCTTTGGCTGGGGGCATCTCATTTAATTTTCAGCTGTCCTGTATAAGTGCTGTTAAAGCATGATCTTTCTAATCTAACCTTTGATTCTTTCATTTCCAAAACTCTCAATCTATTGATGATTCATGTTATAAGAGTGTCATGACTGGGATAGTTAATTAAAATAAAAATCCATCATCCTGGAGGTTAAGGGAGACAAGAGAAACCCCGTTAAGAGCAAGACTTCTTCCTGGATCTTTCACACTGATATATTCCTTAAAATGTTGGTTTAGATATAGCTAGTATCCAACATGAGCCATTCATTGGTTTTAACAGTGAACATGTTTCTTGATAATTTATGCTACACGTCAGCTTCCTTTGATCTAATTCATCCAACTGTGGCTTTTGTAGAAAGATGAAACAGTTTAATATATCATAAGGATTTCTTTAATGCAGACAAATGCCAAAAGTGAAGTATCCTCGACTTATGCTGGACGAAATAATTAATTTGGGATGCTGTGCTTCTTTTATGTCATTAAAACGGAAAAAGTCGATAAATTTTAACAGTAGCTCCCGTAATGAGGCTCAAAGTTTCACATGTTACAGGAATCAGATGTGTTAGATATTTTTAATGCTGCCAAACTGGTTTATAATGTATTAGAGATAAAATTGTTACTGTCAAATACACAATGCCTCAATAGCTTGGGGATATGCTTTGTTGAAATTATTACAGCTCTTCACTTAGCTTAGATCAACTTCAATAGTTATTATAAATAGTCCCCGGTTATGTCATACTTTTGTTGTTTATATGTACAGCCATGGGAAGTATTATTTTTCATTATATACTGTTTCTACAATATTTATACATTTTGCTGGATGTAGTTCTAATTAATGTATTTATATATGATTTATTATATAATTTATAATTGTTTATAATATATAATTTATTTTCTGTTTTCCCATTGTGGTCATACAATTGTTACAAGCTCTTAACTTTCAAACAAATTTGCTAAGATAAATTATTTACATGTTAGCTGGTACATATTTCTAAATGTATATACCTTTCAAAGATACAGAATTTGCCGCTCTTACAGTTTGCTAGATGTGACCAAATTTCTGTACAAAATACTTCTACAAATTCACTCTTCCTTGGAAAACATAAAAATCAGTGATGCTCTGCATTTTAACAGAACTTGAAATCATCACATTTTTAGCTGTTCATTAATCTCTGTCTGCAGGACAGAGAAAGGTTTTTCATTATTGATGATTTGAAAGTTTTAATTTTATTTAGCTCCCCTTGGAACGAATGTTTCCTCCAAAATCTAGGGAGCATTCACCAATCCATCAATAATCCAGAAAAACACCTTTGCTATTCCTCTCTATTTTTTGTGGAAACAGCAGTCCATAGGCTGATGTAGAATGCATTCAGGCTATTCTTCAATGTGTATAATAAAAATTAAGCTTCACTACTTATTAAGAAAAGTAATAGTATGGAAGTGACCATCGAGCTTTGGGATTTATTTAATGGTTTACTTATTTTGCAAATATCCATTTTACCACATTAGAAAAAAGTCAGTCCATCTGCCTGTGAAAAATTATATGTGTTTTTATGGTGGGTCTCAGATTAATATTTTGTGGCAGGAAGCATCAATCTGATTAACCTCTGACTGAAAAAGTAATCGTGCAGAAGTAGCACATTTCTGCATACAGATGGTATATGAGCTTGAATCTGGGGTAATGGTGATGATGGTGTTTATTTTGATACATTCACTACTATGCTTATGAATATGGACATTTTTCTACTCTGCTTTGTAGACTTAGTTTCTTTTTTATGAAAAAATGGTTTAATATTTGCTTAGAACACATTGTTCTACCATTATCACAGCATATGGCCGCTGGCTGCTAAACATAAGTGTGTGTGTGTGTGTGTGCACATACTATTGTCTTATTTTAGGAGAAGCATTTTCATGATGTTTGGATGTGTAGCATCACATGTGTACTAAGAAGATACAAATATGTGCTAGAGTCAGCACTGGATGGAAATTACTTTTTTTTTTTTTGACGTGGGAAGAATTGTTTGGAAGGTAAAGCACAGAAATACAGGAAAAATAGACTAGACATGGAATTCAAGTGTCTTATCATTTGAGTTCCCTATAGTAATTCAGTATTTTCAACCACTTTGCAGAAAGTGACAATGATAATGACTTCATAAAGTTTTATGATGAATTTCTTTATTGTATAATTCATGAGTGACCAGCTGTAAATATTAGTTCAATATGAGCTAATACCATTTATAAACAAATAGCAAAACAGAACAAAACTGAAGCAAAATGATACATTGTGCTCACAGTATTTTTGAATGTAAAAGGGTTTATTTAGCTCAGAAATTTGTGAATAATACTTTATATATAGGTTTCTAGATCCCAAGTAATTTCCATTATTTTCCTCTTTCATTTCTGCACCAATTTATGCCAAATTAAATAATAATATAAACATAGTATGGATCATTGAAATAACCCTCATATATGCTCATATAAGTGCATTGGTCACATGGTCAGTTTTGATTCTACATGTATTGAATATATGAAGTACTGATTTTATTGGTACTGGCCAATAGAATGGGATCATAAACACAGTATGGATGTATGTTGAGGGTAGACTAAATGGTTTCATGATGTTTGCACTGTACCAAGACATTTCTGCAAAAAAGAGTTTGAGGCTGGTGCTGTGGCATAGAAGGCTAAACCTCCACCTGCAGTGTCAGCATCCTATATGCTGGTTTGAGTCCTGGCTGCTCCACTTCCAATTCAACCCCTTGTTAATGTGCCTGGGAAAGCAACAGAAGATGGCCCAAATAATTGCACCCCTGCCACCCATGTGGGAGACCTGGAAGAAGCTCCTGGCTCCTGACTTCGGATCGACTCAGCTCCAGCCATTGCAGCCATTTGGGAAGTGAACCAGGATGGAAGACCTTACTCCTTCTGTCTGTAACTCTGGCTTCAAATAAGTAAATAGATCTTTTTTAAAAGGAGTTTGAAGAAAAGAAATATGGAGGCTGGTGCTGTGGCACAGTGGGTTAAAGCCCTGATCTGAAGTTCCAGCATCCCACATGGAAACCATTTTGAATCCTGGCTGCTCCACTTCTCATCCAGCTCCCTGCAAATGCACATGGGAAAGCAGCAGAAGATGGCCCAAGTGCTTAGGCCCCTGTACCCATGTGGGAGACGCAGAAGAATGTCCTGGCTCCTGACTTCATATTGGCTTAGCTCTGGCTATTGCAGCCATTTGGGGAGTGAACCAGTGGATGGAAGACCTCTCTCTCTCTTTCTGTCTCTACCTCTCTCTGTAGCTCTGTCTTTCAAATAAATAAAATACATCTTCTTTAAAAAAAAGAAAAGAAATATGTTAGAAAAGTTGTTTCACATAACCTAAGCCAAAATTGACATATTGGGAGCTGGCAGTGTGGCTCAGTGGGTTAAGCCACAACTTGGGATGACAGCATCCCATATCAGTGTGCTGGCTTAAAACCAGCCTCTTTGCCTCCAATCCAGCTTCCTGCTAATGTGACTAGGAAATCAGTGGGTGGTGGTCCAGTTGCTTGGGCCCCTGCCACCTATGTGGAAAACCAGAATAGAATTCTGTCTTCTGGCTTCATCCTGGTCTAGGATTGGCTGTTGCAGCCATTTATGGGAGCAAACCAGCAGATGGAAGAAGTCTCTCCTTCCATCTCTCACTCTCAACTTAGATTCAAAAGAACAACTGAACTGTTTAATTAGAAATAGAGTGTTGAAAAAGTAAGTTTGAAAGGGACCGCTGTATTCACATTTGAAAAATTTGAGCACCAACGTAATTGAGGATCATAATAAGTTTGAGGAGCATAATAAATTGTAAATCAATGTTATGAAGTTCTTAGTCTATATTGATAAATAGAAGAAATGGAAAAACTTTTGCTTATGCTAGAATTCTGAATAATAGAGATGAAGCCTCATTGACTTGCATATCATTTCAAGTATGCCATTTATATTTAGATTTTTCATTGAAATGAATATTTGTGGGAAATAATCATAGTAAAGTTTGGATCACAAAAATAATCATAAATGAATATGTGAGCTACACATAAATTTGCATAAGGAACATGATATTTACATGGCTCAAATCTCTTAAAATTCAATTTTTAAAAGTTTATTTGAGAGGTACAGTTACAGACACAGAGAGACAGACATGAGAGAGGTCCTCCAGTCTCTTGTTCAATGGCCGGAGCTGAGCTGATCTGAAGCCAGCAGCCAGGAGCCTCTTCTGGGTCTCCCAAGTGGATGCAGGTGCTGAAGCACTTGGGCCATCCCAGGCCATAAGCAGAGAGCTGATTTGGAAGAAGAGCAGCCAGGACATGATCCAGCACCCATGCAAGATCCCGGTGCCACAGACAGAGGCTTAGCCCAGTATACCACAATGTTGGCCCCTTAATATTCAATTTTATGTTAGGAGTTGAAAGTATTAGATAAAGTCTGATAAATTGATTAATTTTTTTGACAGATAGCTAGTGAGAGGGAGAGACAGAGAGAAAGGTCTTCCTTACGCTGGTTCACCCCCAAATGGCCGCTATGACCGGAGCTATGCTGATCTGAAACCAGGAGCCAGGTGCTTCCTCCTGGTCTCCCATGTGGGTGCAGGGGCCCAAGCACTTGGGCCATCCTCCACTGCCTTCCCAGGCCACAGCAGAGAGCTGGACTGGAAGAGGAGCAACTGGGACTAGAACCCGCGCCTATATGGAATGCCGGCGCTGCAGGTGGAGGATTAACCATGTGAGCCACGGCACTGGCCCCTAATTTTCTTTGATTGTTTCAGTTATTTGAAAATATCTGTTAAATGAATACCTCACTGTTTTAGTCACTGGATATCAGTGTTTCATGTTTTTGGTACTCTATGAGGAGTTTTTAAAAAGTTCATTATGGAAGCAGGCATTCAACCTAGCAGTTAAGATGTTCACATCCTATGTCGGTATATTGTGTTCCTTTTCTGACTCCAGTTCCCAAGTCCAGCTTCTTTATAGTGCAGACTTTGGAAGGCAACAGGTGTTGGCTCAAGTAATTGAGTCCCTGCCACCTCTGTAGGAAACCTAGATTGTGTCTCCAGCACCTGGCTCTGTCCCCAGCCAAGCTCCTGGTCCACTATGAGCATTTGGGGAATGAATCAGTGAATGGGAGATTCTATCTCTATCTTTATCTCTTTATCTCTACCTCTGTCATCTCTCCAGTGCTCAAATAAATTTTGAAAATGTTTGAAAACTCGTGGAAAGTGTATATTTTGACAAAACTACTCCAAAGAAATTCACCAAAACAAGATTATCTTTTCATTCAATTTTCCCATGAATCTTTTGGGGTACTCTCAGATTTTTTTTAGCCAATGCCTTCCTCATTATCAAGAAGGCCCTCCTCTTCATCACCTTCACCAAATGCATCCCTAAGTTTGTTTGTTTTTAATTGGTGCATTTCACATTTTTTTAAAGACCTTATTTATTTGAGAGGTAGAATTGCAAACTGATAGGAAGAGATGGAGAGACAGGTCTTCCATCTACTGGTTTACTTCCAAATGACCACAATGGCCAGAGCTGAGTTGATCTGAAGCCAGAAGCTAGGAGCTTCCTCTGGGTCTCCCATATGGCTGCAGGGGCCCAAGGACTTGGGCCATCTTCTACTGCTTTCCCAGGCCATAGCAGAGAGCTGGATTGGTAGAGGAGCAGCCACAGCTAGAACGCTGCCCATATGGGATGGCAGCGCCAGAGGCCGGGTCTTTAACATGCTGCACCACAGCGCCAGCCCCCACATTTCTTTAAATGGAGAGACAAGTTATAGATCTAAGTCAATATATTGATATGTATCAATAAATTGTGAATACAAAATAATCAAAACCAAAAGGTTTCATAGCTAAATACAATCCTTGTATACTATAAGCAGTGACAGCTCTTAATGGTTAGGTAGAGTGAGCATAGACAGGTCAGCATAGAATGTGTTAAGACCTCAGGGCTGTATGCAGTATTGGCTGGAGTGAATGGTGCAGTTCACACAAAAAGGTCAGTATAAAAGGCACTCACAAGAGTCTAAAACTCTCATTATTCATCCCACACAGCCTAGCCAGCACACTTTGGAGGTATTCTGAAATCATTACCAACTTGAACTGCAAGCTAATGTTGGATATAAACAAAAATTACTGTGATACCAAGTTCTTAGGAGCAATGTTCTTTCACTTGGTCCTCAGAGAGGTTGAGACTGTAATTGGCTGGGTGATACAATTAAGCAATGCAAAAAATAGAAGAAGAAGAAGACAAAGACTTAATTACATTTTTAAAAAAAATATTTTATTTATTTGAAAGAGTTACAGGGAGTGGTAGAGCCAGAGAGAGGTCTTCCATATGCTGGTACACTCTCTAAATGACCACAACAGCCAGAGCTGAGCTGATCTGAAGCCAGGAGCCAGGAGCTTCTTCCAGGTCTCCCATGCGGGTGCAGGGGCCCAAGAACTTGGTCCATTTTCCACTGCTTTCCCAGTCCATAGCAGAGAGCTGGACTGGAAGAGGAGCAGCCAGGATTCGAATTGGTATCCAAATGGGATGTCGATGCTGCAGGCTGGGGCTTTAATCAAATACGTCATAGCACCGGCTCCCCATAATTACATTTTGATTTTTATTCCTTTAATAAAAATAGCAAAAAGTTTCCTGATTTGTCAATGAAATAAGTTGAGGTTTATGCCATATTTACTTTCTGTTCTGCTGATATTCTTTTAATTTAGAGCATTAGCCCATCACATCCACATTCTTCTTCCTTCGTTTTCCTAATAATACTGAATACATTTATTATTAAAATTATACAATGCCAGGAGTGCAGTGGAGGATGGCCCAAGTGCTTGGGCCCTGCACCCACATGGGAGACCAGGAGGAAGCACCTGGCTCCTGGCTTTGGATTGGCACTGCATGCCAGCCTCAACGCTCTGGCCGTGGTGGCCACATGGGGGTGAACCAACGGAAAAAGGAAGACCTTTCTCTCTGTCTCTCTCTCTCTCTCACTGTCTAACTCTGCCTGTCAAAAAAAGAAATTATACAAAATGATAGTTTGATGCATTTTATAACTTTGTGATTATATTTACTATTAAGACTGTATCAGATACCTTCTGGGCTGTATCTAATGAAATCTGAGATATTTTAATTATTTTACAAATACAAGTTTAGTAAACTAAATTTACTAATTTTAAAAAATTATTTATTTGTTTATTTTTGTTTTATTCAAGAAGTGGAGAGACAAAGGAAAAGAGATAGGGAGACGGAGATATTTCATCCACTTGCCAAATGCCCAGAACAGCCAGCATTAGTTCAGACTGAAGCTAATAATTCTATCCAGTTCTCCCATGTAGACGGCAGGGACTCAAGTACTTGAGCCATCATTCATTGCCTCCCAGGGTGCTCATTAGTAGATAGCTGGATCAGTGCCAGCGCTGCAGCTCACCAGGTTAATCCTCTGCCTGTGACGGCGGTACCCTGGGTTCTAGTCCCGGTTAGGGCGCCAGATTCTGTCCCGGTTGCTCTTCTTGCAGTCCAGCTCTCTGCTGTGGCCCAGGAAGGCAGTGGAGGATGGCCCAAGTGCTTGGGCCCTGCACCCATCTAGAAGACCAGGAGGAAGCACCTTGCTCCTGGCTTCGGATTGGAGCAGCATGATGGCCATAGCGGCCATTTGGAGGGTGAACCAATGGAAGGAAGACCTTTCTGTCTCTCTTTTTCACTGTCTAACTGCCTGTCAAAAATAAAAAATAAAAAGGAAGCTGGATTAGAATTGGAGGAATAAGCAATTCAACCAAGCACTTAAATATTGGACATGGAAATCCCAAGTGGTGATTTAACCTCTAAGATAAATGCCAGCTCCAACTAATTTTAGTAGAAGTGATCAAGTGTCAGTATTACACATGGCAATATCATGACTAAAATTATGTGATCATGTGTATATATGTGTGTGTATTTCCATACATATTATTGGCATGAATATATTTAAAATTGTCGTAAGCACTTGAAGTGTTATTCACTCACACATATTTTCTTCTTGTCCTTCTCTGGACCATCATCTACTCCAAGACTTTCTTTATCCGTGAGCCTGGAGAAAAGCCTTTCCCTGTTAATGCAGTTATTTCCTTCCTTCCTTCCTTCCTTCCTTCCTTCCTTCCTTCCTCCCTTCCTCCCTCCCTTCCTTCCTTCCTTCCTTCCTTCCTTCCTTCCTTCCTTCCTTTATTTGAAAGGCAGAGTTACAGAGAAGGGAGGAGGAGAGACATTGAGATCCACCATCCACTGTTACACTCCCCAAATGGCCAGACTGGTAGGACTCATCCAGACTGAAGCCAGGAGCTAGAAACTTCTTCCAGGTTTCCCATGTGGGTGCAGGGACCCCAGCACTTGGGTAATCTTCTGATGCTCTTCCAGGTACACTAGTGGGGAGCTGGATCAGAAGTAGAGCAGCCAGGACTTAAACAAGCACCCACATGGGATGCCGACACTGCAGGTGGTGGCTTTCCCACTATGTCAAAATGCCAGCCCCAAAGTAGCTATTTTCCAATTCAGTATTATACATAATTCACAGAGAAAATGCATTTCCATATTCATTTCCATTAGCAAACCCCATGCTATTTGTGAGTATATCCTCAGAGAGAAAATAATTTTAAAAAAGGAAAAATTGAGAAAAGCAGTTATAAAACAAAAATGTTCTTTCTCATTCAATAGAAATTAGATTCTTAGTCATGGCTTCAGGAAGTGGAAGATAGGATGAGTAAGATAATAGAAGGGAATTAAATTGTAAATTTTTGTTAGATATGACCCTATATTTTTATTACAAAGCAAGATTCAAAATAGCTTGTATATTGCTATAAAACTGCCAAATATAAACATCCAGGGAAACCAGCAAGATGCAGGACTGTTTTATTCACAATAAGGTGAACATGAAGAATCATAAAGATTAAGACAAATGTGTTAGTTCCAGTAAAGACTTGATCAAGTGGCTGAGCTATGCTACTGAAAATCTATCGCCCTAACTATATAAACTGAAGGTGGCTTTTATTAAATCCAATGGCATTTGTGTCCTTGTTTGTGTCTAGTAGGATAGAGAAAGAATATTTGTCTTCACCCAGCCTTTAGCAATCTTATGTGTGATTGGTCTGCAATGGGTTTATCTTGCATGGTATCAAAATGATTCTCAGCTGGTATGATTTCGTATTGATTAATTTATTGTGAACTCCTTCCTTCCCAAGTAATGTGTGGATTTGACTTCTTCAACAGCACCATTTAACAAACATACACTGTATGATCATGGTCACTTGTGATAATCATGACACTTTTCATTCATAAAAAGGTTGGTTAAAAAATTCTTTGTTTATTATACTATGAAATGAAATACAAGTTAGGGAACTACACCAAATATCAGTGATTATCTAAACATCTTGCATTACTTATGTAAAAGAGAATTAGAGATCCAGAAAGAGAAAATGGCTTGCCTAAAGATACACATCTTGATGGGATTGAATTGGAATCCCCTGTCACATTTCTAGCTCTACCATTGGAGGTAAGCCCAAGTGAACATGTGTCAAACTGTATATCTCCTCCCTCTCTTATTCTCACTCTTATATTTAAATGAGATCACTTTTCAGTTAATTTTAAACACCTAAGAATAATTGTGTATTAATTAAAGAGTTCAGCAAATGGTATTAAGTAAAACAAACAAAAACACTAAAAGGAATAAAATAGTAAGTTGTCACTCAATGCCATCTTGCTTGTTAAAATGATCAGTTTAAGTATGTAATTGATCAAAAAGATAGGATTAAGTGTCAAAGAGATTACACAAATAAGACCAGTGTCTGCAAATAATGAAGGATAGAATTAAAAGGGAGAAAGTGATCCTAGAGGGGAAGCACGGTACACAGCAGACTCATAGAATGGCAAATGCCCTAAACAGCACTCTGGCCTCAGAATCAGCCTTTAAGGCATTTGGATCCAGCTAAAAGGCCTATGAGAGTTTCACAGTCATGGAAAGCTGAGACACTGTGGCAAAAATGACCTGAATGAAAGATCTCAGTGATGAGATCCCAGCGGAAAGAATGGGCCATCGGAGAAGGAGGTACCTTTCTCTGAAGGGAGGAAGGAACTTTCACTTTGATATAGCCTTGTCTAAATAAGATCAGAGTTGGTGAACTCAAGGGGCTTCCATAGCTTTGGCAACTCATGACAAGAGCCTCAGGTGATTGCAGAACAAATTAACTTACTTACCTGTCACAAAGCTTATTTTAGGGAAATGTTTGTATATCATATCATATCTGAACACAGTAAGGATTATTTAAAATAATTTTAACATTTGTAAGGCATCTACTATGTGTGAGGCTAGCTTATATATATGTATATGTGTGTGTATATATATATGTGTGTGTGTATATGTGTGTATATATACATACATATATATTTGTTTTATTTATAAGGTCTGCAGAATCTCAATATGTTAGGTCATGCAGCTTATTAGTCCTCTCTCTCTTAGGAGAAATTTTTGTGCCCCAAGTTTCTTAGCTATTCAGTGCTAAGACTATGGGAAACCACATTAAGTGTTTTCAAATATTTGCAGATATATTAATGGGAAGAAGAAGACACATTTTTAGTTTTCCAAGAGCTGGAGACCAACTGGAAAGAATTCAGCGCCGCTAGTTTTTGTCTTCTAGGCTAGGAAAAATATCCACAATTAACTGAAAAGTCATTCTGCAAAAATAAAATAGCTTTCTTGGACCTCAAGAGTTTTCCAGAACTAGTGGCATTAAAATAAAAAAGCCACCAGAGGGACCATGTTGTGACTCAGTGGTTTAAGCCATTGCCTGTACTGCTGGCACCACATTTGAGTGCTGTGAGAGTCCCTGAAATTCTGCTACCAATCTAGTTTCCTGTGTCTGGTAAAACTTAGTAGGATAGCCCAAGTCCTTGGCCCCCTGCCACCCATGTAGGAGATCCAGATGGACTTCCAGAATCTTGGCTTTAGACTGACCTAATTCCAGCAGTTGTGATAATTTGGGGAGTTAACCAGTGGATGGAAGATGTCTCTCTCTGTCTCTCCCTCTGTGTCTATAACTCTGCCTTTCAAATATATAAAATAAATCTTTAAAAATAATCTAGAAGAGATTTCTTCATTGTATAGTTATTGGATGAGACTTCTGATTATACACACACACACACACAAATATATACATAGTGACTCATTAAATATTTACAATATAATAATATTCTACTTAGCTCAGTTTTGAACATGTGATGAAGATTGAATTAAAAACAAGATGTGCATTCCAGTAGGTTATGATAAAAACTACAAATATCAACAGTGAATTATATATTTAAACCAAAACATTTTAAATATCTACTATACTTAGCTTCTCTTATCAAAGATGATTCTACTATATATTTTATGAATGAAAAATAACAGATTCTTATTGATTCTCTAATTGCACAGTGATAAAGCATTTATTCTTTCTAAAATATAAACCAAGACTCCATGGCATTATCACCATTCTTGTAAAGGTAAAAAGATCATTCTAATTGAAGCAGTTGATCTACTACTGATACTTTATTGAAGCAGAATTCTTCAATACAATAAAATGAAACCCAAATAATAGGTTTTATCTAATTCCTAAGTCCATAAGGATGACAAACATGACACCAATAAATGTTTAAACTGTCAAACATCTCTGAAAATTTCTGGTAATGTCTCATTTTTCAGGTAATTTCAATCAACCCATTTATTCAATATTGGGCATTCCATCAGCTGCTGCCACTGTGCAGAACATTAACAGGATTGGAATAGACTACACTGTTGTAAGTAACAACTCCTGGCTCAGAATCTACTAATATAAACATACCGTTTACATTCCACCCATCTTAGATTTGGACTTCCTTATGAGGTTCCTGTCTCCTTTAAGGGAAATGCCGCATTGGGTGACTTTGTTGTTCATAAAATATACTTGTTAATTCTTGGAGAAAGACATACTACTCAGATTTGTACTTGAGGTAAATAATAATGACATCCATTAAGGTCAGAATCATTAGACTAAATGTACTTGTTGGTTACATAACAATTTAAATTGCCTTATTAGGAAAAGTTGAGTTAAACTAATGCTTTGTATGTTTCTGGTCAAGTGCTCTGTGGTAGTTAGATAAGATGTAAATGCAATTTAGGTACTTTTTTATTTCAGAGAAGATAACATACTTAAATATAAGAATGAACTAAAAATGGAATGTGCCAGCTATGATGCAATCATTTTAGAAATTTTTTTGATGAAAATATTTGTGATGAAAATCTAACAGAGGATGGAATCAATAAAATACTGGTCTATAATCCCACTCTGGAACTCATAACCAATATGTTTCAGAAATTAGAATTTTTGGCTGGCGCCATGGCTCACTTGGTTAATCCTCAGCCTGCGGCGCTGGCATCCCATATGGTCTCTGAGTTCTAGTCTCTGTTGTTTCTCTTCCAGTCCAACTCTGCTGTGGCCTGGGAAGGCAGTGGAGGATGGCACAAGTGATTGGGCCCCTGCACTCGCATGGGAGACCAGGAAGAAGCACCTGGCTCCTGGCTTCGGATTGGCTCAGCGCTGGCCGCAGCAGCCATTTGGGGAGTGAACCAATGGAAGGAAGACATTTCTCTCTGTCTCTCTCTCTCACTGTCTATAACTCTACCTGTCAAAAAAAAAAAAAAAAAAAAAGAAATTAGAATTGTTTTGATGTGATACAGAACACCACAACCCAACATTTTGAAATTTCAACAACTAAAATGAAAATATTTTCTAAAACTCACTTGAGGGGGTCTTTAAAAAGTTAATGGAATATGTGTATTAAGAATAAACTATACATAAATTGTAATTGTTTTACATATTTCCAAATATGGTTATATACAAGTTTTTTTTTGAAGATGTATGTGAAAGATAAAGAGAGAGAGAGAAACTTTCATCCAGTGGGTTATTCCCCAAATGTCCACAACAGTAGTGTTGGACCAGGTATACCCAGGAGCTAGGAACTCCACCCACGTCTCCCATGTGTGTGGCAGAGGCCCCAGTACTTGGAACATCATCTGCTGCCTTCCCAGGTACATTAGCAGGAAGCTTGATTGGAAGTAGAACAGCCAGAACTTGAACCAGAGCTCCAAAATGGGATACTGACTTAACCTATTGTGCCACATTGACAACCCCCTTTCACTCATAGAATATCTTGCTCTAGGTTGAAAAATAAGTACAATGGATTGTATTTCAGATGAACAAGGAATTGTTAATCTTCCCCCAAGAAAAGTTTTTATTACTACCTTTATTTACATTGTTATTATCATTTGGTAACTAATCTACCTTCCTATTATTAACTTTTACAACTAAGCCTTCATGAAATTCAAATCAAGAATCATCAATTTAGGTTCTTTAATTAACTTAGTCATTAAAAAAAGTGTTGATGAATGTCATCATTATATTAAATATCTGAAATTTTCAAAATCTCCAATTTTTTGCTGTAATCTTCTGAATTAGATATTGATATGCATACAAAATCTGCATTTCCCATCTACCTTTTTTTGGCCATCAGGATTGACAGTTTCATGAAAACGTATTGCTCTGATTTCCAAAATGGGGTTTGTAAAACAGAGTGTTATCATTCTGAGTTAACTGTTTCTCAAGACCTCCATATGATTTTGCTACTAATTTCAGGATTTATGTTACTAAATATATACTGGCTAATAAACCCATTCTATAATGATAACTCAACAGACCATTTGGCATCAGTACAATTGTTTGCAGCTGCATGCGAGATGCCACTACATGCAAAATAGCATAGCTACTTATCTTTTGCATATTATCAACTACTTCCCCTCAAAAAGTACATCTTTCCTAATTCCTCTTGTTCAATAACCTTGGAGAGGACAAAGGAGAATAAAGTACAACCGCAGAAATAAATAACATGCAAAATGTACGCTATAAATACATGTTAAAGTGACTGATAATTTGGGGTCTACAGAGTTCATTTGGAAATTTTCTTAATAGTTGTGGGCCACCCTGAGTTCAACTTTATTTACTTTCAATTGAATGAACTCAATTATGGTGGTGGTAGGGACATACAGATAAGCCCCAAGTCTTATTTTTAAGAGATTGAAAAATAACAACAACAAAAAAATTACTGGTATGAGTAACACTCTATTTCTCCCTATTTGTAGTTAGTAATGCATTTATTAGCAGTAGACCATTTGGCTGTTTTTACGCATCGTTCCATATTATTCTAAGTTCATCATTTGATCTGAGTGAATTGTAGGTTAAGGAGGGAAAAAGGGGGAAGGTTGAGAGAGGGAGGGAGGGAGGGAGTATTATTGCGTTCTCAGAATTGTATCTACAAATCACGTTTAATCTGTTAAAAACTAATTAAAATTAAAATAAAAATTGAGTTACATTTAATTCATAACCTTTTATGCACCCTATACTATGAAATGAATGCAAGAAATTCTCATTGTATCACATCACATACCTCTTAAATTTTAAGACATAATTGTATCTCCAGAACGGCAACACAACTAGGTTCCTTGCCCCATTCTTAGGTTATGTGTGTGTAGACTGTGAAGCTGGTATTTAAGAGTAATATCAATAATTTAACTTAATTTTGTACTTAAAATATTTCTACATTTGAGTTTATTTAATATTCCCGATAATCTGGTTAGTTGTCCAAATGGGTTACGCTAGATTGCGTAGGAAAACACAACCTCTTACTTGGTTTAATGATATATGTGAGGTTTATAACACCAATGCGCAACTAGAACCTTAGATTAGGGACTAGCAAACGTAGGTGAACAAATTTGATACTTTATACAGGGTGTCATGGCCGTATTAAATATGCACAACTATTTTAGAAAGTTCTAATGTACAAAAACCTTCCACCAATTGCAGAAAGGGCTGCAAAACTAAAGAAAGGAGACAAATACAAGATTGTCTAGAATATAATTTGTTGGGGGAACATACAGACAGAAGTATGGTCGCAGATGGCCATAGGACAATAAACCCCTATACTAAAAGCCAGGGCAAAAAGGGTTTTATCCACAAATTTTACCAGTAGTTAATTGGAAGGCATCAGGAATTTTTCAAGAAATATTGTTATTAGTAAAAATAATCGCAGATGTTGGACTCTGGAGACATTCTATGTACATCAGTATAGATAACTAGTTGTCTTCAGGACTTTATTTACCAGAGGGTTTGGGATGATCCGCAGGATTATTTAAAGAGCAAGGAGACAATTATGTCCAAATAAATGTAGTCTTGTGAAGCAGAATCCTTATATGTTTTTTTTTTCTTTTCTTTTTAAGATTTATTTATTTATTTGAAAGGCAGAGTTACAGAGAGACAGAGGCAGAGAGAGGTCCTCCATTACTCCCTAAATGGCCACAACAGCCAGAGCTGGGCCAATCAGAAGCCAGGAGCCAGGAGCTTCTTCCGGGTCTCCCACATGGGTGCAGGGGCCCAAAGACTTGGGCCATCTTCTGCTGCTTTTCTATGCTACAGCAGAGAGCTGGATTGGAAGTGCAGCAGCCAGGACTTGAACTTGTACCCATATGGGATGCTAGGACTACAGGCAGCAGTTTTACCAGCTACAGCACACAGCCTGCCCCTACATTTTTTTTTAATACAGTGAACATAGTGGATGACACATTTTCAAAGAAATATCTGACAAAAATAATTATTCCTATAGGTTAAATTGTATTTTTATTTGTTTCCAGATTCTTGTAATATATAGCAATTAATATAATAAAATGTGCTTTTTTTTACATGATAAATGATTAGTTTATCTGAAAGAACATTCTGCTATCTCATGTAATCATACACCCTGCTGATGAACTATGCTTCATTTATATAATCCCAAACATAGGGGCTTTCTTTTCTTACTTCATCTATGGATTTCTTTACTCACTGTAAATTTCACTGATCTTTTCAAGTGCATGGAAGATTTTCCATTGGGATAATGTTTGGACTGGACTGTTTTGTTTTTGTTGCTGATTAGTTTGTATTGTTTTTCATTTGAGATTGGTGAATAAAGAACTTTAGTTCAATAATATCTTAGCAAAGCTTAAAGCTGAGCCAAAACCAGTCAGTAACTATTATAATAATCACTAAGCAAACACGAGTCAATTATCTGGCCGTCAATTTCTACTAATGAGCTCATTCCAAGGAGCAAGCCAATCTTCTGAACTTAAATCTTTTAAGTGTCTTGTAACCTGTTGCATAGCTATTACTTATTCTAAGACAAATTGATAGCTTTTATTACATTATGTCACTCTAAAAAGTTTAACCAAACAACATAGCTATCAATTTAAATTACATTTAACTTGGAATTGGCATTTTGTCTTATGGTTAAGATGTTTCCTTCCCATATCTGAGTACTTGGGTTCAATTCTTGGCTCTAGCTACTACTCCAGCTTCCAGCCAATGCAGATTCCAGGAAGCAGTGGTGATGGCTAAAGTAATTGGTGTCCTGTCACCCACACAGGAAATCTAAGTTGAGTTTCTGGCTCCTGCCTCCATCTGTGGCCCAGCTAAAGCCATAGCTAGCATTTGGGAAGTTAACCAGTAAATGGGAGCTCTCTGCATGCGCTCTCTCTCTCTCTCCTCCCCTCTTCCTCTCTCCCTCTCTCCCTCTCTCCCTCCCTCCCTCCCTCCGACATATATAAATAAATAAACAAATAAATAAATATTACACATAATTATGAAGTTATATCTTATAAGTAAATACTTTTATTATCACAAGCTAATCATATATTTGGAGAAAGATAAAGATATATCTTGGAAAATTGAGTAAGGCCTATTAAAATCAACTGTTTTCTGATGTGTTAAATTATCAAAATATGTTATATGAGAGCTGGCACTCAACAAGCTGCTAGAGTTTCATTTCTTGTTGAACTTCATGTTACTCCTTTCTTGAGATGAACTCAATGGAGACTGAATCTTAGGAAAAATAACTATAGTAACTAAACAAAAATAATGCAATGTTCATGTTGAAGTGTGTGTATGGCAGTGAAAATCTGTTTTAAAAGTTATTAATTTATTTTGCTTATTTTAAAAGCAGAGTCAGAGGAATAGACACATAGAGATAGAGATCTTCCATCTATGGGTTCTCTCCCCAAATGCTCACAAATGCCAGGGCTGGGCCAGGCTGAAACCAGGAGCTCACAACTCAATCTGGGTCTCCCAGGTGGGTGACAGAGACCCAAGACCTTGAGCCTGCTGCCTCTTGGGGTGCACATTAGCATGGAGCTGGTTCAGAAGTAGAATCAAGGACTTTAACTATAGGGGATACCTGTGTCCCCAGGGGCGATTTAAATGCCAAATATCAGTCCCTATTGTATATTTTAAGTGAAATTATCAAATAAAAGAATGATTCTTCTCTATTCAATATTCTTTTTTGAGAAAGGTATTTTTCAAGAGTGCTGCCTTGTGCAAAAAACAATATTTCTCAGAATTTGGTTTGAGTTTTTATTATCATTCTTGGGAAAAAGTAGAAAAAGGTGAGACATTAGCAAAATAGAAAATTGATTGTGTGTTCCCAGACCTAAGGTAAACTCATAAATTTAGCATTGAGCACAGGATGAGAATAATGTATGAATATTAATTTATGCTGTAGGCTAGATATCCTGGCTACTGTGAAATGACTTCTGATGGTGACAGTTTACTCTCAAAAAAATGCCCTTTTTGCATTCCTCTAGAAGTCAGTATAAATCTCTTTTTCCTTTGTGAGCAAGGTTTCCTAAAAAAACATACAGGATTGACAACTTCTTGTTGAGTTTTAAAGGATGTATTTTTAAAAATTGGTGAAGAAAGCATATTCATTTTAGATTCATAGTTGTACAACATTGTTACCCAGTTCTATGGAGAACTCCTTGAGGAAATGCTAGTTCAGTAATATTGCATTACTTTTAATTTGTCTCCAATTCCCTTAAGAAATAATCATTGTATATTATCCAATTTTAAAGTAAGTTCACTACTAGATACAGATGAAAACTTCATTATTTTTGAAAAATTGGATAAATACAGCAGAGAGTACATTATAATTTTCCTTGCCTTTTGGCTTAACTTTACAACTGTGTGCTGCCTTTCAAATTTAATACCAAATAAATGCTGCATTCCAGTGTGTGAGTGTTTTAGAAGAAGCATTAAAATTTCTGACAAAGGAAAGGACTAGCTAAGTTTCTTTCAGATAATTGAGAAAGAAAGCTGATTTTTGAGGTTTGAAATTCCTTAATTGCTTATTTCAGGGGAAAAATGCAAGTGTAAAACTCACTTTGTGAATTTTCAGAAAAGATACAGTGAATGACTATGTTTGAAAAAAAAATGACTGTATCCAACTGAGAATATTGTTTTCTTCATTTTCTTTTTGTCTGTTTACTCACAAATAAAGTAGCAAAGACATTATTTGTTGCTAAATCATTTAAAAGGATGCTTGCACAAGTGGTTATGGCATGTTAAAGAACTGCTGGATAATAAAGGAGATATTTCTACAAAATTCAGCTGCAGCTAGAAAAAAAAAAAATAGGACCAGGCTTCCATTTTGCTATCATTCAGAAAACAAATGATAGCAGACTTTGGAACCATGGCAGCAATCTTCTATTTACTTTTAAAGCATAAGGTATACTGAGAAGAAATCATAGGTCCACTGTACACATTCTTTGCTGTGATTATGAGAGAGCAATTGCAGGAAAACTCTAAGGTCTCTTTCTCTTAAGTCCTCTAGATAATGACAAATATTCAAGAGAGTCAGTCAAACTAAACTTCTTACTCTTACCCTGAAAGAATGGGAAATTTGCAACATCATAGTTACAGCCTCAAATATCTCATAGAATTCTCATTGTTGACTACATTTCAGCTAGACATTAAAACCCTGTTATGGGGGCCAGCGCTGTGGCACGGTGGGTTGACGCCCTGGCCTGAAGCACCAGCATCCCAAATGGACACTGGTTTAAGACCCGGCTGCTCCACTTCTGATCCAGCTCTCTGCTGTGGCCTGGGGAAAGCAGTAGAAGATGGCCCAAGTCCTTGGGTCCCTGCACCTACATTGGAGACCCGGAAGAAGCTCCTGGCTCCCGGCTTTGGATCGGCACAGCTCCAGCTGTTGCGGCCAACTGGGGTGTGAAACAGCAGATGGAAGACCTCTCTCTCTCTCTCTCTCTCTGTCTCTCTGCGTAACTCTTATTTTCAAATAAATAAATAAAAATCTTAAAAAATTAATAAATAAAATCATGTTATGCCTTGATGTCCTATCATTTAGTATCTTGCCCAGCTGAACTGAACACAAAAATATGTCTCTGACTTTTGTATACTTTTAATTTTCATATTGTGGATGGGCTTATGAATTCTTTCAAGGAGATAAATTGCTAAAACCTTGCTACTAAAAATAAATCACAGTAAAATGGAGGATTATAAAATACTTCTTTTTTTAAAAAAATTTATCTATTTATTTATTTGAAAGTCAGAGTTACACACAGAGAAAAGGAGAGGCAGAGAGATAGGTCTTCTATCGCTGGTTCACTCCCCAAATGGCCTCAATGGCCAGAGCTGCACTGATCTGAAGCCAGGAGCCAGGAACTTACTCTGGTCACCCATGCTGGTGAAGGGACCCAAGGATTTGGGCTGTCTTCTGCTGCTTTCCCAGGTCATAGCAGAGAGCTGGATTGGAAATGGAGCAGCCAGGACTCGAAGTGGCACCCATATGGGATGCTGGCACTGCAGGCGAAAGCTTTACCAACTATGCCACAGTGCTGGCAGCAAAATATCTGTTTTTTTAAAATAAGATTGATCTATTTATTTGAGAGGTAGAATGACAGGGAGGAGAGAGAGAGAGAGAGAGAGAGAGAAATGTTCCATCTTGTAGTCTTGTAGTTTACTTCCCAAATATGCACAACAGTCAAGCATGGGACAGGACAAAGCCAGCAGCCTGGAACTTCATTCTGCTCTCCCATGTGGGTTTCTGTGCTCAAGTACTTGGATCATGTTTCCATCCTTCCCAGGTGCCGGGCTGGATAGGAAGTGTAGCAACTGGGACAAGAATTGGCACTCCAATATGTGACGCAAGCATAACAAAAAGGAATTTAACCCACTGTGCCATGATATTGATCTCAAAGACTTTTTTTTTTTTGACAATTTCTCTCTCTCTCTCTCTCTCTTTTTTTTTTTTTTTTTTTTTTTTTTTTTTTTTTTTTGACAGGCAGAGTGGACAGTGAGAGAGAGAGACAGAGAAAAAGGTCTTCCTTTTTTGCCGTTGGTTCACCCTCCAATGGCCGCCGCGGCCAGCGCGCTGATCCGATGGCAGGAGCCAGGTACTTATCCTGGTCTCCCATGGGGTGCAGGGCCCAAGGACTTGGGCCATCCTCCACTGCACTCCCTGGCCACAGCAGAGAGCTGGCTTGGAAGAGAGGCAACCGGGACAGAATCCGGTGCCCCGACTGGGACTAGAACCCGGTGTGCTGGCGCCGCAAGGCAGAGGATTAGCCTAGTGAGCTGCGGCGCTGGCCTTGACAATTTCACATACTGTGCAAATGTATTTTTGATTGTATGTGTACTATATTTATTTATTTTGTTCACATATTTTTTCAAATATCAAAATGAATTCATTTTTCTACATTGTGCATCTATTAAAATTAAATGTGCTTCTTTGCTAGCAAGATCAACTTAAATCAACTTAACTGGTGAACCTGGTTGAAAGAAAATGAGTGATAAAGTAGACATTTACTATCTCAACCCAAATTGCTACAAAACAGGAATACATTAAAATGTATCTGTAGGAGATAAGAATTTGAAAACTTTGGCTGATAGAACTGTTAGTTGAGTTTATTTCCAGCTGGATGTAGATTTGTCATTTCAGCTTTGCTTTCATCACAACTGAACTCTCATTTTTTATTTTATTTTTTTTACATTGCATTAAACGATAAGCTGAACCAGAAAGGGCAATCACAGCCAACTACAATTAGGGAAGCCAATAGAAGTTCACTTTGTTTATCCTCCTGAAATAATTACTCTCTAACTTTCAACAACAACAATAAAACACTCAAATCTTCTTTCATATCTCTATTTGAAATAATAGTTTCTATTCTCTTCAGTGTGATTGAAAAGGGCAATTTAATATACTACTCTAGAAAACTTCCACTATTTTGTTAGAATGATAAATATAATTTTATCATCAATTATTTTCCTATGATTTAAGGTATGCCATTATAATTTGAACCAGAAGCTATTTTTCATTTGCTGCAATGATATTGAACACAGAGAATCACAGGGAAGGCCATCCCCAACAGAAGCCTGCTGTCTCAGATTCACCTGACATGACTATTTGGTACCTAAATCTATGATTCTACCAGAGGGGCAAAATGAAACAGAACTAAGATCAGTTTTGCTTGGTTAGTGACCCAACCTTGCCCTTGAATAGTTAACTCCTATTTGTCTTCTGGTGATAGATTCATGTGAGAATTCACAAAGTAAAATGCTGAGTTGTTTCATAATGAAGAGGTACAACCTAATAAATCTTTGAAGCAGAAACTGGCTTGCAACTGGTAGGATGCCAGATATTGTATTAAATACTGTATAATAAATACTAAAGAAATAGTGTAAGAATTTTGTCAAGAGTTTCAGTCAGTTTTTACCTGGGACTACAGAGACAGTGAAAAAAATTTAAATTTGTAGAATGATTAGAGTGGGGCCGGCACTGTGGCACAGTGGGTTAATGCCCTGGCCTGAAGCGCTGGCATCCCGTATGGGCGCCAGTTCGAGACCTGGCTGCTCCACTTCCTGTCCAGCTCTCTGCTATGGCCCGGGAAAGCGGTAGAAGATGGCCCAAGTCCTTGGGCCCCTGCACCCACATGGGAGACTGGGAAGAAGCTCCTGGCTCCTGGCTTTGGACCGGCACCGATCCAGCTGTTGCGGCCATCTGGGAAGTGAACCATTGAATGGAAGACCTTTCTCTCTCTCTCTCTCTCTTCCTCTCCTCACTCTGCATAACTCTGCCTTTCAAATAAATAAATAAATAAATCTTTAAAAAAATTTAAAAAAGGTTAGAGTGAATCAAAACTATAAAATTTATTTTTCAATAGAAATGATTTTACCTTTCTAAATGTCCTTATGCATTTATATTTTTTAAAGAGAAAGGGAGTTAGTTGTTAGCAAGAATAAGTATGATTAATACTGAAATCCATGTGGCATTTTCACATAAGTTTCTAAAATACATCTATATTTATGATTGACAAATTTATCCCTCTAAGGAAGAATATTAGCTGCTATATAAGTTATTACTTTTTGATTTCTTAATCGGTCATTTTCAAAGGATTATTTCAACCCAAGAAACGTGGACCACCCTGGAGGTAAGAGGAAATTACAGTTGCTTCTGCCTCCCCAGAGCAATTTTAACAGCTAAGTTGCTACCCAGGGAGTGACATTTTTATGTTCCATTAGTAATAAGTGTTATTTTTGTACTGCTCATGACCATTTCTCACTCTGCCGATACAAGAGCAGTTATCTACCCCAATTCCAATTATTGTCAATTCCCAAAACTATGGAACTCATCTCAGAAGTTCATAGGTGCTTGTGGAGTGAACAGAGGACAACGTGAGGGTTGTGAATTCTCATAAGTAAATTAATACGTCATCATTGACATCTTCTACCATCCACTGCCTTTTGTGCCCAAAATGTGGGAGAGAAGACAGTTTTCATTTTTAAGACAAAATAGACTCCCATTGTTGGTCAAAAAATCCATGGCAAGTATGGAATTCTCCAGAGGACTGCTTTTTGGAATGTTTATACATAAATGATTTTTTGAGCATTAACCACTGGTGAGAAATCCTTGTAGACCCAAATAGCCACACTTTTGTGTGATCAGATTTATTGAGGTTATATTGAAATAGAAGATGTGCAGTGGAAAATACATTGTATATGAGAAAGCTCCACTGGAGGGCTGCATGTTAGTGTCTGGCAGGACAAATCTGCTTTCCTGTTTACCTTTACCTGTTTACATATACTCAGGAGTGCCTTGGTGAATCATTGGTATTTTTATAACATATATATTGCTTTTTTTTTTTTTTTTTGACAGGCAGAGTTAAAGTCAGTGAGAGAGAGAGACAAAGAGAAGGGTCTTCCTTCCGTTGGTTCACCCCCCAAATGGTCGCTACGGCCAGTGCTGCGCCGATCCGAAGCCAGGAGCCAGGAACTTATCCTGGTCTCCCATGGGGTGCAGGGCCCAAGCACCCGGGCCATCCTCCACTGCCTTCCCAGGCCACAGCAGAGAGCTGGACTGGAAGAGGAGCAACCAGGACGGAATCTGGTGCCCCAACTGGGACTAGAACCCGGTGTGCTGGCGCCGCTAGGCAGAGGATTAACCTAGTGAGCCGCGGCACCAGCCTATATTGCTTTTGTAATAGTAGTCATATAATTACATCATTGAACATGTTTTCTGTAGTATTTTTTTGTGGGGGGTTGATTTAAGTGAATTTTTCTCTAAGCTCAATAATCTATCAGATTGTTCTGAGCATTTTATTATGAATGTTTTGATATCCTAATGTTTCTTCTTTGAGTACTACTTTTGGTTAATTCATTTTTCTTGTGTTGAAACAAGCTTATGTTGTTGAAATAAACCCAGCTTGTTCATTATTTTTTTTATCTTATATGTAGCAAGATTGAGTTTCTCATTATAACCACTTTAATTCAACATTTTCCTGGAAAATGTATATGGAAACAAAATTATTTTATGTATTATGCTTTTTTAATTTTATTGTCGTTATAATGAAGCTCATTAAATAATAGGTAGTACATCCTGTCTTTGTTTCCCTATTATCTAGAAATACTTTGTGTAAAACTGGAGACAACCAGTCCTGGAATGATTTTCATAACTATCCTCTTAAATCATCTGGACTTATATTTTACTTTGGGTATTTATTTTTAGATTCATTGTTTGTTTTTTCTGTAAACCATGCAGCAGGTTGAGGATTTTCTCTTGATTCATTTTTGGTGAGTTTGTTGTTTTTATTTATAAATATTTTTGGTAATTTATGGAGTTCAGCTAAATTTTTGAATATTCATAGCACTTTTCTGTTTGTTGAAATATTTCTATTTTCATTTTTCAAAAATATTTATTTATTAAGAAGGCAAAGAGAGAAATATTCTATTCAATGATTAACTCCCCAAATGCCCAAATGCCCAGAGCTGGACCAACTCAAAAATCAGGAACAAGGAAGTCAATACAGTTCTCCCACATAGTACACCAATACAGAGCTATTTGAACTGTCATTTGCTACCTCCCAGGGTGTGCATTAGCAGAAAGCTGTAATTGTGAGGAGAGTAATCAGGCACTCTGATTTAGAATGTGAGAATCCCAAATAGCATCTAACTAATAAGCCAAATACACAAACCCATTCTTTGTTTTTATTTTTTTATTTTTTATTTTTATTTTTTATTTTTTGACAGGCAGAGTGGACAGTGAGAGAGAGAGAGAGAAAGGTCTTCCTTTTGCCGTTGGTTCACCCTCCAATGGCGCACCACGCTGATCCGATGGCAGGAGCCAGGTACTTATCCTGGTCTCCCATGGGGTGCAGGGCCCAAGTACTTGGGCCATCCTTCACTGCACTCCCTGACCACAGCAGAGAGCTGGCCTGGAGAGGGGCAACTGGGACAGAATCCAGCGCCCTGACCAGGACTAGAACCCGGTGTGCCGGCGCCACAAGGCGGAGGATTAGCCTAGTGAGCCACGGAGCCGCCACAAACCCATTATTAATATTGATGAATTTTTTATTTCATTTTATGGTCTTGACATGCTTTGTCAGAATTTGATAATTTTTTTCCTAGAACAAATTTTAAATTTTTAAGATTCTTCATAATCAGGTTTTTTTTATTTAGTAAATATAAATTCCCAAAGTACAGTTTATGGAATACAATGGTCCCCCCCCCACTCGCACCCCTCCTTTATCTCCCGCTCCCTCTCCCATTCCATTCACATCAAGATTCATTTTCTTTTCTTTCTTTCTTTTTTTTTTTTTTTTTTTTGACAGGGAGAGTGGACAGTGAGAGAGAGAGACAGAGAGAAAGGTCTTCCTTTGCCGTTGGTTCACCCTCTAATGGCCGCCGCAGCCAGCGTGCTGTGGCCAGCGCACCGCGCTGATCCTATGGCAGGAACCAGGTGCTTCTCCTGGTCTCCCATGGGGTGCAGGGCCCAAGCACTTGGGCCATCCTCCACCGCACTCCCGGGCCACAGCAGAGAGCTGGCCTGGAAGAGGGGCAACCGGGACAGAATCCAGCGCCCCGACCGGGACTAGAACCCCGTGTGCCGGCACCGCAAGGCGGAGGATTAGCCTAGTGAGCCTGAGCCGTGGTGCCGGCCTAAGATTCATTTTCAATTATCTTTATATACAGAAGATTGATTTAGTATATATTAAGTAAAGATTTCATCAGTTTGCACCCACACAGAAACACAAAGTGTAAAATACTGTTTCAGTACTAGTTATAGCATTACTTCACATTGGACAACACATTAAGGACAGATCCCACATGAGGAGTAAGTACACAGTGACTCCTGTTGTTGACTTAACAATTTGACACTCTTGTTTATGGCGTCAGTAATCTCTCTAGGCTCTAGTCATGAGTTGCCAAGGCTATGGAAGCCTGTTGAATTCGCCGATTCCGATCTTATTTGACAGGGTCATAGTCAAGTGGAAGTTCTCTCCTCCCTTCAGAGAAAAGTACCTCCTTTGATGCCCGTTCTTTCCACTGGGATCTCACTCGCAGAGATCTTTCATTTACGTCTTTTTTTTTTTTTTCCCCCAGATTGTCTGTTTTTAACTACTGATTGCTACTTCCATATTTATTATTTCTTTACTTATTCAGTGAGTTTTTAAAATCTATTTTCTTGATAATTTATTCACTTGATTTCTTTTTGAAAAATGTTTTCCTTTATCTGAAAGGCAGAGTGACAAAAATACACAGAGAGAAAAAAAAGGAAGTGAATGTCAAAGAGATATCTTCCATTAGCTGATTCACTCCCTAAATGGCCCCAAAAGTCTGGGATGAGTCAGGCCAAAGCCTGGAGCCTGGAACTCCATAAGGCACTTCCACATAGGTTACAGGGGCCCAAGCACTTGAGCTGACTTCCACTGCTTTCCAAATAGCATTAGATGGAGCTTAGTAGGAAGCAGAATACCCAGTGCTTGAACTGGCAGTCTAGTTGGGGATGCCAGCACTGCAAGCAATGGCTTACCTCACTAAGCCACAGTGCCAGTCTGCATGATTTCTTACATTAACTGCTTAGCTCATTTCTTTTCAGAATTGTTTATGCTTAAAGTAATTACTAATAAACAGGGACTTTGTCATTTTTCTTTTAATTTTAATTTTATAATTGAATGGAAATATGACTATTCCACTTGAATGCAGTGTATTTTAAAGTAATCTCAGATTATTAAAACTATAGTAGCATAGTATTCTTTTTTTTTAAGATTTATTTACTTATTTGAGGCAGAGTCACATATAAACATAGGGAAAGAAAAAGAGGGAGAGATATCTTTTGTTCCTTGAAGAAAAATAGAAAAACTTAGGATCTATAAGCAATAGTTAACTTGAAATTGTATGAAGAGTTTCCAGTATCCTCATTTTTTTTCTGTCTGAGATTATAAAGATATATTATTAAAAACCATTTTAATGGAGACCTTTGGCATACATTTAAGGCTTAAAACAAGAGAGATTACCACACTGGTTAGTCAATAAGTAATTTCTTGTAATAGTCTCTAGAGAATGAGTGATTCTATTTAATACCAGGTTTCTAAACTTAGAAAATCCGGAGTTATATCTAACCTAAAACTAATGCAAATTAATGCCATGAATGGATTCTTGAACCTTAGTAACTTTCTTGGTATTAGGAATTTATAATACATGTGTCATAGGGCTATGCATGTAAGTATGTGTCTGATAATAAAATGTACATAGAAAGCTGTATGTTTATTATTTAATGGACAGAAACAGAAATACTGAAATCCAGCTTTACATAACAGGTTAATTGTGGTCTCAATGCTATATCACATGTTTCTAGCAGTTGTTTTGAGTTTAAACAAACTGAAAAACAGAAAAATAACTACTAAATAAAAAGATAAGATATTTATAAAAATTTCATTAATTTTAAATGCACTAAAAATCAAAAAGTCTTAAATTGTGTCAAAAGATCATTATCATGTTTTCTCAATTCTATGACGTCAAAAATGCACCAATGATCTTAAAAAATTTGTGGTAAAAACAAACAAGGACCTCATATTAAATATTCATGTCAAAAATGTACTTTTGATTACAAATGTTGAAATGTAAAAACTGCATGTAATAATAATGGGAGTATAAATTTGTTACCTCCCAAAAATGTCAGGGCTCATTTTCATGCAGACTTAAAAGTTTGAACATAGAAGAAATAAGACATTTAGATAAGCAAAAGAAAATATAAAGATATGCTAATTTAGTGGGAAATTTAAAAATAGTTTTCAAAACCAATCAATAAATATAAAGTTCAGGAATCCGAAAGTCACATATACAGGACACATAAAGTGACAGCAAATGAATGAGTGGTAATTTAGGCAACTTTTGAGGGAAGAGGATCTCTATGTATTTCCTTTTGTGTTCCCCTAAACTCATATATAGAAACCTATTCCTGCAGGTGACCACCCTAAAAGGTGGGGCTCGGTCAGGAAATCAAGTCCTATTTAAAGATATCAATGCCCTTATGACAGAAGAGTGAGTAACTTGTTTCCCCTTCTACCACATAAAGACAAGCTAGCGAGTGCCATGTTTGAAGATGAGAGTGAGCCCTCACCCGACATCAGTCTGCTAGGGTCTGGATCTTATACTCCTTAGCTTCCAGAACTGTGATAAAAAAATTCTGTTCACAAATTACCCAGTCTAGGATATTTTTCATTTCAAACAAACTAAGACTAAATGCTGTATGCTTGATGCCATGAGACCCATCAGTATAGCATTTACTTGATAAACTGCAACATTTTTTTAATTAATGGAAGACTGGCTCAATCTGATCACCAAATAATTAAAAAAAAAAAAAACAAAAGACAAAACATACATGTGGGTAAACTGAACAGATGTCTCCTCACTCTGCTGCCCATTGGGTATTGAAGTCACCTTCCTCCCCATCCCCAGAGGCACTTTGGGTGCTTTGTTAGTGTCACACTTTCCTGCCAGAAGATGCAATAGTTAACAGTCACCATCATGGTCTTTGTTAGGATTTGAATAAGGCACTAATTTCCTAGAATTTGATGATCTTTAGAGAGATTGTGTCCCCTATGTTATCCTTGTGTAACTGGGTTTCTAAATATTTATTCTTGGTCCATTAGTACTAGGTAATGTTTCCAGTGAGACATTTTTTTTCTGTGCCTATCTTTTGAACTGTCCGAATACGGACAGTCATATAGAGAACTGGACAAATGATTCAGGTTACATTGATTTTGCCACATGTAAGCCCTTCTAGTTTAGTCCTGTCTCCTAATTAAGCCTCATTTAGCTTTATTTTTTTCAGTGATGTTCTTATCCATACATGTATGTTTAATATTCTGGATTCTTTAGTATTCTTATATCTTCCAAAGAACACCAAACTGAAGTTATGCACAGCCTGAGAGATTAGTGAAATAAAGTGATGGAAGGTGGAGATTTCTTTTAATTTTCATGCATTCTCTTTTAAAGTTTCAGTTCTTCAGAAAATTATTACCAACATGCCCATTTGAACTTTTGATAAATTAAGAAAGTGATGAACATTTTCTAGAAAATATTACTGACAGTTTTGATGACAGAGCTTACAGCTGATAGAAGATTGTACCATAAAAATGATTTGTTTAAAAATTTGGCAGTACACCTAGTATTGTTCTCATTTGTCTTAGAACATACTAGAGTTAGTAAATATGGTAGCATAAAATATAAATGAATTTATTTATTATATACTGTAGCTCAATGTTTACCTGAAAACAATCATGTAAATGAGATCTTTGCTTTATACTTTATACACATTATATCAATAAAATAAACATAATTGGATAATATTTCATCAACAAATGATGATAAATTGCTTTTATGTAACCCCTAATGTTATCATTTTCCTCATAGAACAAATAGTTTCTAATACATTTTCTAAGGTAATACATTTTCTAATATATTTTAATATATATCTGTATATCTATATATAATTATGTATCAAAATATTTGTCAGAAGTCTTTGCATATATGGTAAGGAAGAAAAAGTAAAAATATAAAAAGGAAATCATTTTCATTTAACATAAAAAATTCTACACAAAGATACTTATGATGAAATTAAATTTTTAATTGACCCTTTAAAGCAATTCTTTTTTACTGTCCCCTCACCCATTTCCACCTTTCAGGTGGGGATGTGTATATGATGCTTGCATCTCCTGTTGAATTGAGTGCCTAGATTCAAGTCCTGGCTCTGCTCCTGATTTTACTTTCTTGTTGATATGTGAGATATGTATATATATGAGATATGTATATATATATGAGACAGTACCTATGTCTCTGCTACCCATCTGGGAGACCCAGATCACCTTAATTTCTGAACCAGAAAAAAGATACAACAGAGAAAGAGAACTATAGACTACCATCACTGATAAACACAGATGCAAAAATCCTGAATAAAATAGTAGCTGATGGAATCCAACAACATATCAGAAAGACCATTCACCTGGATAAAGCGGTATCCCTGGTATATAGGGATGGTTCTCCTCAGGGCTCCAGGCCAGACTCAGTCAGTACAGTCCGCTGGGCTCCCCTTCTGGCTACATCACCAGTGACACCGGCTCCTGCAGTCTCAGCTCACCTCAGTCTCCAAAACTGGTGCTTTCTGCAGCTCTCAGCTGCTGGCTGTGTCTCTGTACCTTCTACACAATTCCATGGCATCTTTCCTCTTTCTGCAGAATCTCCACTGCAGTTTTTCCTCCAGCTTTCCCCTGAGAATGCACTTTATCTATTTTTTTCTAAAAAAAAATTTAGTCTGCATTTTCCCTATTCTGACATCTTGGAAACTGCTTGAACTTATGATTCTTTTTCAAATGCAGTATTGTGGGCCACTGAAATTTTACATATTATCTTTCAAGGATAGTTACTTGCAATGAAAAGACTTTTGACAAATATAAATTCAGGAGATGAACTTAAAGGATTAGAAAAAGGGACTGATAGCCGGCGCCACGACTCACTAGGCTAATCCTCTGCCTTGCAGCGCCGGCACACCGGGTTCTAGTCCGGGTCGGGGCGCCGGATTCTGTCCCGGTTGTTCCTCTTCCAGGCCAGCTCTCTGCTGTGGCCAGGGAGTGCAATGGAGGATGGCCCAAGTGCTTGGGCCCTGCACCCTATGGGAGACCAGGAGAAGCACCTGGCTCCTGGCTTTGGATGAGCGTGGTGCGCCGGCCGCAGCACGCTGGCCGTGGCGGCCTTTGGAGGGTGAACCAATGGCAAAGGAAGACCTTTCTCTCTGTCTCTCTCTCTCACTGTTCACTCTGCTTGTCAAAAAAAGAAAAAGGGACTGATAATACATGTCTTGAGCTCTGATCCATTGGAAGTGTTTTTTGTTATTCACAACTACTGTCTTCCTGAATTTTGACAGCACAGATTTAGGTAATGACATATAAACATTATTTAGATTTTTAAAAAGTTTTCCTGAGTTTGAAATAGCAAGCATTGAGACATCAGATAGGAAAGATTTCATGTACAAATATTTATGAATTTCTTGATTTCTGAATTCAGTTGATAAAATCTTAAACAACAAAACTTTATGGCAACAAAATCACAATATAATCTACAAATAAAGTATTTCATGAATGAAGAGATTATGAGAAATTGGAATGAATGGATGAATCAGGCACTGTATTTATGTATTTAATAATTAAGAATGACAGTGTATGGGCAGAAAAATAATTGTACACCTAGATCATAAGGGAGTTAAAATATTTTACATTTTTTAAAAAGATTAATTTATTTATTTGAAAGGTAAAGCCACAGAGGCAGAGGCAGAGGTAGAGAGAAAGAGAGATCATCTATCCACTGGTTCATTCCCCAAATGGCCACAAGGGCTGGAGATGGGCCGATCCAAAGCCAGGAGCCTAGGGTTTCTTCCTGTTCTCCTAAGTGAGTGCAGGGGCCCAAGACTTAGGCCATTTCTACTGTTTTCCCAGGCCATAGCAGAGAGTGGGATTGGAAGTGGAACATCTGGGTCTTGAACTGGAGCCCATATGGTATGCCAGCACTACAGATGGCAGCTTTACCTGCTACGTCACAGTGCTGGCCCCAATATCTTACATTTTGAAAACAGAGAAAATAATAATGAATTTTATATGCTAACACCAATGAAAGGCTCCTGGAGAAAACAACTACTATCTTGGTGCTTGAAGGGATGTATAGACTTTCTTCAGGCAGAATATCACATGGACACACCAAGCAAAAAGGAATTTCAAATGGCCACATAGAGTAGAATGTGCAAAATGAGTTTGCTCATAACAAATCTTACTGCACTATTTTTCCTGAAGACTTTGAGGGGTCAGTGTTGTGATTCTGCATTCAGGCACCTCTGCTTCCCATGCAGCTCCCTGCTAGTAACTCTGGGAAGGCAGCAGAAGATGGAACAAGTATTTTGGCTGTTGCCATCCATGCGAGAAATCTGGCCCAACCCTGGTCATTGTGGCCATTTGGGGAGTGAACCACCAGATGGAAGATTCCCCTACACCCTCATCGGCTGCCCTGTCCCATCTCCGTGTCATCCTGCCTTTCAAATAAATAAATCATTAAATCTTTGAAAAAAGAATCAGAGTTAATTTGTTTTCTGTGATTAATCAAAGGTCTCACTTTATTATACAACAGCATTTCAGCTTTATGTATTTAAATTATTTAGCTTCTACTGTGAGCCTTTCAGTTTTTTGCCCCAAATAAAACAATAATATCACTGTGAATCAAAAGGCAGAAATGAAAATCCACCTGTAAATTTATCATTAGAAACTCCATTAAGATTCTTCAATTCATTTACATGCTGTTTAGTAAAATTCAAAGGAGTCACTGGAGATGATCAAGCTATCCACCTGTCACTGTAAAATAAAATCACTTGCTCAGAAAGATAAATAAATACATGTCACTCAGTATAAATAAGACTGTCAAGTTTTAAATTAAATAAAAATAATAGCAAGGAAATATGTCATGAAAATACAATCGATTAAAAGGTAAAAACAAAGGTATTCTTTGACGGTGATATTTCTTCTGCAAATACTGTCAAGTGCAGGAAAGATTGAACAAATCCCATCAGTATCAGTCTATGTTTATTTTCAGCAAGCATCTGTCTGTCCATCCATTAGGATTTTAAAATAAAGTGCAGGCTTGTGTTTTAAAGCAGCCTGTAACATGATTAATAAGGGCAGCACAGTAAAGAAACATAAAACTGCCCTGTCTCCTTCATCCGTTCTTCTGGTGAAGTGATTAACCTTTGAGTTTATGAGTATTTTTGCACTTGCTTCAGATAAAGCACTTTATGAGTTCTTCCCTCCCAGGCAACTTGGATTAAACTTATTAAGCCTACGAAGATAGTGACCCACAATGGCTGTCCCCTTTGAAATCATAATCTTCCTCTTTTCTCAATTATCCAAATGCTCGCACAAACCAGGTGGAAACATCAAGGCAGAGACAAGACAACTTGTTAAGGTCACATTTTGCACCATATACATCATTCATGCCTAATTGATTTGCAGCCCCACCTCAAGACAGATTGCCATACTTTATGAAGACTGAGAATATGAAAAGATCGTTTTTGCTCCTCATTAATTCCTATTTGGAATGGCTCCTGAATTCACAAAACTTTTTGGCAGCATACTCACTGATGACTGATCACTCTTTTACAGTGTAGAAATAGGGCAGAAACCAGAAGATTTATCTTTCAGTAATTTGAAATAACAAAATATGTTGGGATAGCTCAAATTCCAATACCTATATCAGCCTCCAAAAATAGCAAGTCAGAAATGACCGGCATTGCCAATATCCTGAGATTCTACAGACATTCATTTAAGGGGGCAGTGGGCACCTGGCTCAACATCAGAGCTGGCACCACTTCCATGATAACGGAATCAGGTTAACTTCTGTTTTCCACATCCTGACACTTTACATCTTAATGTGTGTCACGAAAATCCATTATCCTGTTATGTCTCCCAAACTCAGGCTTTCACACCAGGATCAGAGTTAACTCAGGACATCCTTCTCATTAAAGGATGCATTATTTTGATTAACAGTCCCTATTTCTCTTCAATTTGGATAATAAATTCTGCTAGAAAGCGAGAAATGAGAAAAGAGTCTGTTTTCTTCCACAGATCTTTACCATAATCATTGTTTTCTAATGAAGCAGTGTATGAGAGCCTCTCTCTGTCTCTCTCTCTCTCTCTCTGTCTCTCTCTCTCTCTCGTATATTGGAGTGGAGTCAGGCATGGATGAGACTTAAAATGCAGTACTTCAGAAAATGCTACTGCAACATTAGGGAAATATGAAAACAACAACAGAGAGAGATCCCAAAGAACACATACAGTATCTTCAGAAAGTTCTTTTTGGGAAAATAAAACAATATACAACAACAAATGCACAAAACAATTTATTTTAAATAATTCATCAGGATGAATGGAGATGTACAAGATAGTTCCAAGCCAGGTTTCAGAAGACTAGAAAACAAACGACGGCTTGAAAGGCATCCTATACTGATATAGAAGATTTGAACTTGACCTGTTTCTAGTGAGACTGTGAATGATGCTTAGAATTGTTAATTATGGGCTTGTATACACCACTGGGTATTATGTGGGTCATATTCATCCAGTGAGCTTTGTTTTCAGATTTATTTATTTATGTATTTAAAAGGCAGAGTTACAGAGAGGGAGGCAGGGGTGGGGGGGGAGAGAGAGCAAGAGCGAGAGCGAGAGAGAGAGAGAGAGAGAGAGATCTTCCATTCACTGGTTTACTCCCCAAATGGCCACAATGGCCAGGGCTGGCCAGGCCAAATCCAGGAGCCTGGAACTCCATCTGGGTCTCCCACATGGGTGCAGGGGCCCAGGTACTTGGGCCATTTTCTTCTACTTTCCCAAGAGCATCAGCAGGGAACTGGTTTGGAAGCGGAGAGCAGACACTCAAATGATGCTCATATGGGATGCTGGCATTGCCAGTGGCGGCTTAACCTGCTGTGCAACTATGCTGGCCCTTAATTCAACTACTTCTAAAACAACATTTTGAATTTTTTCAAGAAAGGGACATGAATATCTCAACAAAAACGTATATGAGTTTTACCTGATTGACAGAATTTCTAGTTAAGAATTATCGGATTGAGCCGGCGCTATGGTTCACTTGGCTAATCCTCCACCTGCGGAGCCGGCACCCCGGGTTCTAGTCCCAGTTGGGGCGCCGAGTACTAGTCCCGGTTGCTCCTCTTCCAGTCCAGCTCTCTGTGGCCTGGGAGTGCAGTGGAGGATGGCCCAAGTGCTTGGGCCCTGCACCTGCATGGTAGACCAGGAGGAAGCACCTGGCTCCTGGCTTCAGATCAGCGCAGCACCGGCCGTAGCAGCCATTTGGGGAGTGAACCAACAGAAGGAAGACCTTTCTCTCTGTCTCTGTATCTCTCTCTCACTGTCCATAACTCTCTCTCTCTCTGTCTCTCTTTCTCACTACCTAACTCTGCCTGTCAAAAATAAATAAATAAATAAATAAAAATAAAAGAATTATCTGAATGGACAATTAGCTTGGTGGTTAACACAACCATCTCCCCTCTTGAAGTGCTTGAGTTAAATGCCCAACACTAGCTTTGGATTCTGACTCCAGCTTCCTGTTAATGGAGATCCTGAGATGGCTCAAATGATTGAGACCCTGCTCTCAGCTTCAGCCTGGATCAGTCCCAGTAGTTATGGGCACCTGGGGAGTCAACACTAGATGGGGGTGCTCTCTCTCTCTCCCCCTTTCTCTCCCTCCCTCACCCTCCACATTCTCCCTCTCTTTCTGCCACCCAAGTGAATGAATACATACTTTCATTTATTAATCTGGCTTCTTCAGTCCAAACCATTACTCACAAAAGTAAACGTTAGAATTTTATGGAGCTAGTTTTAAATACAAAGATGTGAATATATGCACATACTAATTGTTGTGGTATTTGTTTCCCTGGGAAAATATTCAAACAGTGGTTCAGGAAAGAAACATACAGCACCAAAAACATCTTCTCTGCTAGCATCAACACCACATGAACGTACTCTTTTTGATGAAGCTTTCGCTTATCATTTGAATGAGACTCATACTAGCAGGAGTATGAGGGATGGAGAGGGAATTCTCTGGTTTGAAGTATGAATCCCTATAAACTTTTGTTGGCAGAACATAGAAGGAGTCATTTCTACATGAAAAACACTCCCCTCTTAGCTATGGGGCTTTCATCCACCGAACCAGGGGGATACAGAATTATATCATCTGTAACCACTGATTTGAGTCCTGAAAACTTCTATCAACAATGAAAAATGTGCCCAATGAATGATCAGCTGAGAAATAGGTTAGGAAAGAATTTTATTTGGAAAAGTGGAGAGATAAAAATTCTTATACCGGATAGACCAGGTGGGCATCTCAGTAAAGAGCTAAGAGTCCAATCTGCATTCAGACTGGGAATTTTATGGGCATGAGTATGAGACCATCACTTCTTCTCCCCTCCTCCCTCTTCTGGGAAAGTCTGGGTAGGGGAAATACAGATGTGGAATTCCCTTAAGTAAATCCCTTCAGACACTACTGGCCATCAGAGAATCGAATGACTCCTTCAGTCCAGTAGGACCAACTGTATCACTCCCTCAGTTCAGTGGATTTCTTGTGATAAAGAATAGGCAAGGATACCTTGGGCCAGGGGAGACAGACAAGAGGCTGGGTCCTACTTTCAGGACTTGTTTCCTCATTCCATTTCACATGCATTTATTTTTTTTTAAAGCTTCTCATTTTCTTTGGCCCCTCTTACACTCATGGGCTAATATCTATTTGGCTGCCTTAACGTGACCCTGATACAAGGCACCATCTTTCTCTGCCTTAGGACTAGAGGATAGTTATTTCCTTCCCTTATCCTTGTTTACACAATCAGCATAGAAGTCCCAAGGGCTGTGGTAATGATGCCAACCACTGAACTCTATAACTTTGTATTTTACATTCTCTCTCTTCCCAATTCTGAATTCTTTTCTCTGGGTTCTCTGGAAGTCATTAGCAAAATCTTTCATACTAGACAATGTAACTGAACATTTCCTCTCTCTTCTTTCTCAATGAAAAATAGATTTCCCCTGAGGTATATCTTCACCTCTAAAAAGGTGGCTTTTTTCTTTACTCCTGCTAATGAACCTGGAGGAAAAATAGTAACCTTCTTCATTTCTTATCACCAGTCACTTCCTCTTCCATAAACAGAAAGCTTGGACTTCCTTTGCTTCAGACAACCATGTACCACCCTATGGTGGGCATCCACCAATTTTCAGGGCACTCTTTGACACCTGACATGAATGTGCCATCTCCTGGCTTACTGTCCCTTTCTTGCACACTGCTTCTTCCAGAATACTTGTTGATTTTGACATCTAATGGATGAAACTTCCAACTAATTGGCCTCTCATTTTAATTATTTTCTTAATGACTATCCCACCCAAACTACTTAATCTAATGGTGATACCTTGGTACACCTCATTCCTACCCATAACTTCAGCCATTTTTAAACTCATTTTGAAATCTACATTCCTAACAAACAATTTTTATTCAATTAACTTGCTCCATACTCTTCCTTGAGTCCAAGAATCTTTGCAACAACTGACATATGCAAAACCTAAATTCGTTTAAATAAAATTTTAGTCCCTAATTCTCATTACCATCCTCTCTTGCCTTCTTACCCAACATAAATTCAATAATTAATAAGAGGAAACACTTTTATTATTGCCTCTTCAAATTTCTTTTTCTTTAGTTTTTTTTTTTTTAAGATTTATTTATTTATTTGAAAGTCAGAGTTGCACAGAGAAAGGAGAGGCAGAAGGAGAGAGAGGTCTTCCATCCAATGGTTCACTCTCCACTTGGCCGCAATGGCCGGAACTGCACCAGTCCGAAGCCAGGAGCCAGAAGCTTCTTCTGGATCTCCAACATGGGTGCAAGAACCCAAGGACTTGGGCCATCTTCTACTGCCTTCCCAGGCCATAGCAAAGAGCTATATCAGAAGTGGAGCAGCTGGGTCTTAAACCCACGCCCATATGGGATGCTGGCACTTCAGGCCAGGGCTTCAACCCACTGCACCACAGCGCCGGCCCCTATCCTTAGTTTTATGGTCCTTTGGCAAAAACACATCCTCTGAATAAACCCAATTATTCTATTGTGCCCCTGTCTTGGTAGCAAGTAAATAAAACTGAAGAAAACACAACAATGTTCATTGTTGTAATTTTAAACTCAATATTATCTCTCATTGCAAATGAATGTATAAGGGCCTTGATTGTAGATTTTTTCTAATCTATTTAATTTCTAGATTTCTTTAACAGTTATTTCATAATATTTTCCTCTTATTTCAACTTCTTTAAGTTCTTTAAATACATCTCCCAATTCTCACTCTTAGATGACTGCAGTTTCCTATTTCATTGAGAAAATTAACAAAAATGAAAAGAATTTTTTTATTTGAAAGAGAAGTAGAAACAGAGATGGAAAAGCATCCCTATCTTTTAGTTTACCATCCAAATGTCATTAAGAGTGTAGTTTGGGCCAGAAGCAAATAACTGAATCCAAGGAGGTCTCTCATGTGAATGACAGGGAAGCAACTGCCAGGGCCATCACTGCTGCCTTCCATAGTGTGCATTCGATGCTGAGATGCTGAGAACAAAGCCAGGTCTTGACCCAGGCACTCTAATACAGGATGCAGGCAGACCAAAATAGTGTCTTAATCACTATTCCAAACACCCATCCTGAAAAGAAATCTGTAAAACTCTGGGGGTGAGGGTTTTTGCATAACACATTAAGCCTCCACGAGGGACATCTGTATCCCATATCAGACTCTGGCTTCAGTCCCTGCTACTCCATGCTTCTTAACCATTTTCCCACTAATGCACATCCTTGGAGGCCTTGGATGATGGCTCATGGCTATCTGCAATCCATGTGGGAGACCTGGGTGGGGTTCTAGGCTTTTGGCTTAGGCCTGAACAAGGTCAGCTGTTTTGTGCATTTGGGAGTGAACAAGTACATGGAAGATTCTCTCTCTCTCTCTCTCTCTCTCTCTGCCTTCTAATAAAAATAAACATATTTAAATAAAATTGTCTCAGTTGACCTCTACCTATCCACATGAATTCATGTTCCCATACTATTCTGCCTCTGGTTCCTGTGGGAGACACATCAGAGCTCCTAATAGTAGTAACCTCTGCCACTGTGTTTGAGATTTCATCCCTTCTTTTACACTCAATGATGTCACACCAGCTTCATTGTTCTCACCTGTTTCATCAGTTTTCTCCCTTTTAAGTGGATGTTTCCATCAGTATAAAATAGCTTGAATTTATCTCACTGCTAAAAAATAGCTCTTGAAAAAAAAATCTCTTGAACTTAACTCTCTCTCCAAGTACAATGGAATTTTCTGCTTTCCTGAACAGTATTTCCAAAATGACATCTTTTACTTGGTTCCCCCTTAGCTTCTTGACTTCTACGATTGATATGCCCTAGGGCTCAGTCCTCAAACTTTTATGCTTTTCTGTCTTCATAAGCTCCCTTGGCAATCTTATCTAAATTTTATTTTTAGTTACCTTCCATGTGCTGATAACTACTTAATATATGCTCAAAAACAACTCTCTGCCTGACCTTTCAGCCTTATGCCAAATTTCTGCTGGATACTAATCTCCACTTAATCGTTTATTGTCATGTATACTTTTTTAAGTAGAGAAATAATATCAGCTCTTCTCACCTACCTGTTAGTGGCAATTCCTTTTTTCTAAATGCCCAAGTAAAAAATGTAAAAAAAAAAAAAAAAAGTGCAGTGATCCTTCTTTCCTTCCATTATGTATCTCACCAATTAGCATATCCTACATGATTTATACTCAAAATATTTTAAAATTTTTACTTGATACCATCTCTAATATTTGCTCTATCTTAATTAACTGTAATCTCTTGCTTACATTGCTGCAAACCTTCCAAATTGAAACTTGTGTTTCTACCCTTGAAAGTTTTTGGTCTATTCTCAATATTAAAGCTAGAATTATCCTATTAAGACTAGTTTAGATCTTGTGACTCCTTTGTTTAACTTCTACCAGTTGCTCTACATCTAACCAAAGAAACAGCCAAAGCTCTTGCAATGGTGCATAAAACCATCCAGGGCTTGACCTCTTGTTTCTGATTCATGCCTTAGTGTCAATTAAATTTTCCTCTCTTCTTTGAGTGTAACAGTTATGCATCTTTTTGGTTTGCTTGTTTGTTTGATTTTTGATGCTGAAACTTAGGATTGAGCTCCCAGGCAAGTTTTTAACCTCAAGGCCACTGTACTGCTGTCCTATTTGTTTGAAGAGCTCTTTCCCTAGATACTCACATTACTAAGTTTTTCATAGTCTCCAAGTCTACATACTAGTACCATTTACTCCTGAAGATTTCTAGTATCTTACACAAAGTATATCCCAGATATTTATACCACAGTCCTCATCCTGATCTAGTATAATCTGCACTTTGTTAGTTATTTTTAGCTCCTCATGTCTCCTACAGTAACATGTTAATTTCATGAGGCCAAGGATTTAAGTCTTTTTAACTTCTCTCTATTGCTTCACCTCCATTCTCAGCTCTACCTGATAACATTGGAGATTTTCAATAAATAATATCTGAACAAATGAATGCATAAAGAATACTATTTTCCCTTTATCTTGTCCCTATCTTGATCTTTGAATATCATTAAAAGAAGAAAGAGACAAATTTTTTCATTTATTATTGCCTGATTTAAACTGAGTGCCACAGACTCAGACCTTCCAGAACTCAATTGTCAATATGTGACCCTTATTTGAGAAGGCCTTTTTCCACACCTGTCTCTTGACGTAGCATTTTATCTGACAATCCTAAGACCTGCACTACTTTTAAAATGACATTTTTCATCAATAGTGACCATAAGAGACTTTTCTCATTTACATTTAAGAGGAGGGAGTATAACTCAGCATGAAGAAAATTAAGCAAATTGTATGTAGGGTGGGCCTATAAATGACCAGCTGTTTGTTGTACACACAAAACCTTCATTTGAAAGTCTTACAAACAACTGAGTCTGTGTGAGCAGTTTGAGTTCTCCAGAACCAGCTCCAGAGTATGGGGATAAGCACCGTGCTTTTGGGGTAGACATGGAAAGATGAGGTCTATGGTAAGTGATGTATCAGTTGTAGAATCTCACTGAAATCATTCGTCATTGAGGTAAATATCCTAGCAGTATCTTAGTTAAGAACATAGCTCGTGTCTTTGCCTGGGCCATTCACATGAACTTCTCCCCACATGCAGGAATATTGCCTTCAGTTTGGCCCTATACATTTTGGGGGGCCTCATTCTCATTAAAGTCTAGTGAATTTTCAGATTGTCTGCATTAGTTGGAAAAAAAATCATCCTCCTTTTCCTTTGATAACACTTTTGAGTGATTATTTGAGAAATAAAGAATTTTGTCAGAGTTTGTGCAGTTATCCATAACTGAAGATATTTATTTTACAAAGAATTACTCTGTAGCCTTTTTCCCTGAATGATTTGTCCTTTAACTTAACAAAAATATTAAAGTGAATACTAAATCATTTCTTATGACTCATCTTAAGAGTTTATTGCCAAAAATGATTTGTTTCCTTTTTGAGGATAGTTCTGATCCTTTGTGTAGAATTCTAACTCTTACAGAAATCATTAGTGTCATCCTATATACATATTTTATTTACTTATAGCCCTCTCTCCTACAGCAGATTTTAAGTCTTTGGGGGAAAATATATCACTCACAGTTTTTGCCTATCAAATATATTTTACTGTGTTAGTAATTAGAAGGTTTTTGTTTGAAATTTATAGACTGGAAAAAAAGTAGCTGTTCCTTACAGCAAACTCATATTCCAGGGTATTGTAATATAAGGAGTATTCACAGCTTCTCGAGTATAACATGTATATTATATTCATTTGAGACAGCATCCACATTTAAAATAGAAGTCAGTACTATTCAAGTTGTGGACAGTATCTTAGTCATATTTTTTATTTGTTCTTGATTACAATGATAATTCTGCATACACATTTATAGGTTTTGAAATAATCTAAGGTTGCATTTAAAGAATCAGGATTAAGAGTCAAAGGGATCACATAAACAAGACTAGTGTCTGCTAATACTGATAGAATTAAAAAGGAGAGAACGATCCAACATGGGAAGCAGTATACACAGCAGACTCATAGAATGGCAGATGTCCCAAACAGCACTCTGGCCTCAGAATCAGCCCTTAAGGCATTCGGATCTGGCTGAAGAGCCCATGAGAGTATTTTAGGCATGGAAAGCCAAGACATTCTGGAAAAAAAAAAAAAAAAAAGACCTAAATGAAAGATCTGTGCGAGTGAGATCCCAGTGGAAAGAATGGACCATCAAAGGAGGAGGTACCTTTCTCTGAAGGGAGGAGAGAACTTCCACTTTGACTATGACCTTGTCTAAATAAGATCTGAGTCAGCAAACTCAAAAGGCTTCCATAGCCTTGGCAGCTCATGACAAGAGCCTAGTGAGATTACTGATGCCATAAACCAGAGTGTCAATTGTTAAATCAACAACAGGAGTCACTGTGCACTTAACTCCTCATGTAGGACCTCTGTCCTTAATGTGTTGTACAATGTGAATTAATGCTATAACAAGTACTCAAACAGTACTTTACACTTTGTGTTTCTGTGTGGGTGCAAACTGTTGAAATCTTTACTTAATACATACTAAATTGATCTTCTGTATATAAAGATAATTGAAAATAAATCTTGATGTGAATGGAATGGGAGAGGGAGCGGGTGATGGGAGGGTTGTGGGTGGAAGGGAAGTTATGGGGGCGAAAAAGCCACTGTAATGCAAAAGCTGTACTTTGCAAATTTATATTTATTAAATAAAAATTTTAAAAAAAGAATCAGGACAACCATAGTATCCTCTTTAGAAGAAAACACTTTAAAATTCAGGGCTGTCCCATTAGTCAAGAAGGACATCTTTAAAACTAAATTTCTTTTCTTTAAGATGTGTTTTTAAAGTATGTATTTTGATAGATAATGAAATTCATAAAACCAGGACTGCATTTTTTCATCATGCTTCACCCCAGTGACCAAGAATGTGACCTTTACTATGAGTATGCGGCAAGGAAGGCGACTGCTTTGTGCATCATGTATCTGAGTGAAGTGACACAGTTCACACGGTTAAGCTAGGGGAGAGAGAATAGAGTCCAAGTTAACATGTTCATGTCACAGGGCCACCTGTTTTATTACTGTCACCTCTTTCTGAAAATGTAAACCAGGTGTTCTCTGACCATGTAAAACTTGGACTGGGCATCCAGGAGCAGTCTCTGCCTTTTGTTTATATCTGATGCTAACACCTGCCTCATTTTCTCTAACTCCCTCAAGAGCTTTCTCTGTGGCGCTTAGAGAAAAAGCTGTTTAGGAATTTGGAAGAGGGGACTCCGCCATGCTGCTACATCCCTGATGACTACAGAGATTAGATGCTCAGTACCACCAAATAGAGACAGTTGTGGCAAGGATAGAACGTTTAATGCAAAACAGAGGTTACTTATTGAACCCAAACATTTATATATCAACTGTCATTTCTTCATGGCAAGCTGTCTTCCTTTCGTCCCCACCTTGCTCAAAGGAGCTGTCAGGTCAGGAAGGGGAAAAAATGAAACAAATGCCTTTTCTCTTTCAATTTCCCAGCGGGGGAGCCCTGTTGAAATGCCAGGCATGCCCTGCTGCTTTCTGCATCAACAGATGGCAGACGGCTGCATTCCTTGTGTTAGCTTCCCATTCAGCAAATTGCAGGTCACATCTGGTCTAGCCTCTGCTTGGTCTGAGCAGATGGGAGTTCACATTCTTTATAGGTGGTTGGCTTAGCAAAATAAGAAAAAAAAAAGGAGTGAAAGAGAGAAGAAAATAGAAATAAAAGAGAAAGACAGAGAAGCATTTAAAATGGTGACAGGGAAATCTGGACAGCTGGTATGATTTCAGCAAACCATTTAGCTAGATCCCAGCTAACGATGAATAGAACAGAATCACACTTACGGACAGCCAAGCAATTCAGGACTGTAAAGAATAAGCTTCCAGATGAGGCAAAGGGAGAGGCACACAATCCAATTTGCCCTCCAGAGATGCTAGGGTTTGCATTTTTCTGCCACAATTTTTATAAATTTTAGGAAGTTCATCTACACTTTATAGTTTTTAGAATACACATCTACTACATGGCTATACATCACTCCAATTCCCATCAGAAGATTGTTGGAAATGAACATTCCACTAATGATTATCCCAGTAAAGCACTTGACAAGAGGGATAGGATTATGTACTTCGGGGCTGTAAGAACTTTCTTGAGCTAAGTTTTCCATGTAAAAGAACCTATCTAAAATCACAAGTTGTACATATTCAATAGGTGGGTATCAGAGGCTCTACCATATAGATTCTGATTCAGTGAGTCTGAAACAATGTTTCTAAAATCACTGGAGTATTTGTTAAATACATAGATGCCTGTCTCATCCACACATTTTATGATTCTGCTTCACCAGTTCTGTAAGAAGATCTGATGGTGCACTTCTTTAATAAATAGCCCTAGGTTTTATTTTTTATGGTATTGAAGTTTGAAGAACCCAAGTTTACAGTGAGGCTTGGAGATCTTTCTACATGAAAAGTCACACAAGTATTTCAAATGTGAAGAAACACTAGTAAATATCTGACTCAATGTTCATGTTTGACAGATTGTATAGCATCAATTTATAGCACTATATAAGACTCCTCTGTGATATTACCTTCCAACTCAGAATTATTCATTTCTTCTAGGAGACCTTGTCTCTTTCACTGGAGAATGTAGAAGAGTATTCAAAAACTAGGTTCTGAATGTGTTGCTTCAGGGGACAATTCTATTTCTAGGTCCTCTCAACAGAGAGAGCCAGGAAAATTATGTGTGTGTAATGACCAATTTATATGCACATTTCTATAAACTTATACAGATGTAAATATCTATATCTCTATTAAACTAAACATGAGTTTACGCTGATGTCTCCAACTATAGTATATTGCCACGTCTCATTTCCGTCTCCTGCACTTACTTACCTGTAACTTCCCAATACATCAGTAACTTAGCTCCCACCATACACCATCTATTTGGTTAGTTGTTTCTCTCCATTTACATATATAGCAGTATCAAAATCATTAACTCAGATACCCATGGGAAATAATTTTATAAACCAGAATGTGGTCCTATAGACAAACTCTTTTGCTTTTTTCCAGATCATTTTTTTTCCAAGTTACTTAGGTCAGCCAATTTTGCCCCCACAGCCACGAAGGAGTTTATTTTATAGATTTATAAATTGTATATACTCATAGATTATGTTTTCATGCTCTGTTATTCTATTCTGGGAAACCCTGCCAATCTCCTAAATGATCATTTGAAATTTTTCACAGATTAAAGTTTACTCATGCAAAGTATCATATACCTCCAATTATAATATCATACTTAATAATTTCACCACCCTAAATATATCCCCTATGCTTCATCCATTGAACACTACCTAGTCTCCTTCAAATCTCTGTGCTCATTGATATCTTTACTGCAGCTATAGTCTTGTCTTTTCCAAAATTTCATATTATTGGAGCATTATATAATATATTCAGGAAGACTTCATACACATAACAATGTGCATGTAAGCCTTATCACATGTTTATGTGGCTTAACAGCTCACTTTATAAAATTAGAAAATAACATCATGCTGTGTGGACATACCAGTAATTTATCCAATCACTTATTGAAGGACAACTTGGTTGCTTCCATTAGTTGACAATTATGAACAAAGCTGTTCCAAACATTCATATGCAGGTTTTTTTGTAAACATACATTTCCAAAGTATTTTGGTAAGTATCTTGGAGTACAACTGCTGGGTCATATGGTAAGACTATAATTACCTTTGTAAGAAACTACTTCACAGTCTCCCAAAATGACCAAATAATTTTGCATTTTTACAAGTAACAAATAAGATTTCCTATTTCTCTGCAGTTTTGTCATGACTTGTTATTGTCAGTGTTTTGGATTTTATGCATTCTAGTGCTGTATATCACTGTTATTTTAATTTGATGTCCTATAAGGAAAATCATGTTGATTATCTTTTTTTTTTTTTTTTTTTTTTTGACAGGCAGAGTGGACAGTGAGAGAGAGAGACAGAAAGAAAGGTCTTCCTTTCCCATTGGTTCACCCTCCAATGGCCGCTGCAGCCGGCGCACCGCGCTGATCCAAAGCCAGGAGCCAGGTGCTTCTCCTGGTCTCCCAGGCGGGTACAGGGCCCAAGGACTTGGGCCATCCTCCACTGCACTCTCGGGCCACAGCAGAGAGCTGGACAGGAAGAGGAGTGACCAGGACAGAACCTGGTGCCCCGACCAGGACTAGAACCCCGTGTGCCGGCGCCACAGGCGGAGGATTAGCCTATTGAGCCGCTGTGCCGGCCAATGTTGATTATCTTTTAAAGTATATTTTGGACATTTGTTTGGTGAAGTGTCTGCTCAGATTACTTGCCCATTTTTGGTTGAGTTGTTAATTTTCTTATTGATGAATCTAAGAAACTGTTTCTATATTTTGAATTATAAATCTTTATCAGATATGTGTTTTGCAAGTTTTCCTGTCTATACTTTCCTGTCTAGGTTTTTCACTTTCTTTTGTAGAACCTTTATATAACAGAGATATTTAATTTAATGAAGTCTAACATGGCTATGTTTCCTTTATGGATTATGCCTTTTGTGGTGTCTATAGAAACTAATTGCTAAACTGAGGTTCACCTAGATTTTCTCCAGTATATTCATTATTATTAAGAAGTGTTTTAATTTTGCTCTTTGAATTTATTTCTATGATCTATTTTCAATTTGCTTATAAAAGGAAAAACTCTAGAGTTTATGTGTTTATTTGCTGTTTTGCATATAGATATCCAATACTTCCAGCACCATTTTTTAAAGATATATTTAATTATTTGTTTGAAAGGCAGAGTTACAGAGAGGGAGAGGGAGACAAAGAAAGATAATCATCCCTGGTTCTCTCCCCAAATGACCACAATGCTGGGGTTGGGGCAGGCCAAAATCAAGACCCAGGAACTTCATCTGGATCTTCAGGTGGGTGGGAGAGGCCCTAGTTGTTAAGGTATTATTTACTGCTTTCCCAGGCACGTTAGCAGGGAGCTGCATCAGAAGTGGAGCAGCTAGGACTCCAACCTGTGCTCTAATGTGGAATGTTGCTGTGGCAAGTAGCAGTTTAACAGGCTGTGCCGTTCCAGCCCCAGCACCATCTGTTGAAAGGACAGTCCTTTCTCCATTAACTTGCCTTGCTCCTTTATTAACAATCAATTCACTAGATTTGTGTGGGCATCCTTCTGAGGTCTCTGTTCTGCTGCACTGATGAATGGAAATATACCAACTCTCAAATTTAGATGATGACAGTTCAACTTTTTTGTACTTCCTCAGAATCATGCTGTAATTTGTTTTCTCTTTTTTGCCTTTTCATATGCACTTTATAATTAGTTTTTTGGTATACACAAAGTAACTTGCTGGAATTTTGATTGAGATTACATTGAATTTGTAAATAAAATTGGAAGAATTAGTATCTACACAGTATCTATTTGCTTAGATCTCTGATTTTTTTCATCAGGATTTTGTAGTTTTTGTGCATATAGACTCTAGAAGTGATTTCTTTATTCCTAACCAGGCATTACATCTTTTTTTATACTATTATATACTTTCTAAAATTTCAAATTCCAATTCAATACTTTTATTTGGAAACTACTTAACTCTTGTATAGTAAAAAAAAAAAAAAATCCTGCCACCCTGATGTATTTATTATTCAAGAAAATTTTCATTTGATGTTTTTTTATATTGCTCCATAGACTACCTGAAATTTTATAAACAAAAAAACTGTCATTTCTTCTTTCTGAATCCGTATACTTTTTTATTGCAACATCTAGGATTTTTCAATGTGAAGTTGAATAGGAATGCTAAAAACGGACATTTTCCTTGATCTTAACTTCATGGATAAAGCATCCAATCTCTTACCTACCAATGTAATGTTCATAATCTTTTAAAACTTACCTATTTACTTATTTATTTATTGAAAGAGTAACAATGAGAGAGGCAGCAAGAGAGAAAGAGAAAGAAAAAGGGAGGGAGGGAGAGAAATCTTCAGTTGCTGATTTACTGTCCATATGGGCACAAAAACTGGAGATGGGTAAGGTCAAGGCAAGTAGCCAGGAATTCCATCTGGGTCTCCCACTTGGGTGACGAAGCTGGATCAAAAGCAGAGGTAGGACTTATTCCTGGGATTTGTGATATGGGATGAGCACCTCCCACCTGGCTGCTTAACCCAATGTACCACAATGCCAACTCTGGCTTTTAACAATTTTTAATTTGTTTAAAAATTTTTCCATTGAGCAGGAATACTGAGGACTCTTGGAGTACTAGTACAATGTTATTCTAAATTTGGAGGAGGGATCAAAACTTATTTATAGATGCTTTTGTGCATTTCTTGGTTTGTATATGTATCTCAATAAAATGTTAAAGATAAAATTAAAGTATTTTGTATAATTATGGACTAAAATATATTTTGATATATGTATGCATTGTAGAATGGTTCAATAATTTAATATGAATTACATCACATACTCATCTTTTCTTGTGTGTGTTGGGAACATTTAAAATTTACAGTCAGCAATTTTCAAGTATATGATATATTATTATTAGCTGTAGTCACTATGATGTGCAATAAATCTTCTGTACTATTTTTGCAATCTAATTGAAATTTTTAATACTTTCACTAATATCTTCCCCAGTTTCCTACACCATTTTACCTTGTTTCTATGAGTTTGACTATTCTGGATATCATATTTAAGTGAAATCATTAGGTTTCTAATTTTCCTCTGTTCCTAGTTTACAAAGAAGTGATGTTGAATATTTGCAATTGCTTTTTTTGCATCAACTGTTATTATATATACTTTGTATTTAGATTGTTGTTGTGGCAGATTATACTGATTTTCAAATGTTAAATAAAAGTGGCATATCTGGAATAAATCCACTTGGCTGCATGGTGAATAATATAACTTTTTAAACATTTTGGATTTTATTTCTTAATATTTTTGTAGGATTTTTGTGTCTATGTTTGTAAGAGTTTAACCTTTAATCTTTATAATATGTTTACTTAGTTTTGGTAAAGATAAGTTGCCTTCACAAAATGTGTTAGCACATATTTATTTTTTGGAAGAGATTGTGGAGGATTCATATCATTTATTTATTAAATGTCTACCACCATTTTTGTATTTAAGTTAACTGTGTCTTTAAAAAGCTGATTATTTTATTGAAGTTGTCAAATTTGTGGGCATGGACTTGTCCATATTATTTATTTATTCTCCTTTTAGTGTCCAAGGGATCAGTGGTGATGATCACTATTTCATTCTGATAGTGGTATTTGTGTCTTTTATTTTGGTTGGCTGAGATTGAGATTTATCAGTTTCCTTAATTCTTTCAAAGAACAAGATTTTACTTTTTAAAATTTTCTCTATCGTTCTGATTGAAATTTTCATTGATTCTACTATATTTTCACTATTTATTATCTTTTCTAAAATATAGGTCTCAATTTCTTCTCTCTCTAGTTTCTTACGGTGGAAGTTTAGATATTGATATCAGATTTTTCTTCTGTTAAATTTTCTAGGAGTTGCTTAATTGCCCAGAACTTGTCTACTTTGAGGAATGATCAATGTGAAGTAGAGAAGAACATTTGTACTGCTGCTGTTTGATAGAGTATTCTCTAAGTGCCAATTAGATAAATTCATTTGATAGTGATATTCAGGTCAACTATATCCTTATTTGTATTCTTCCTATTTGACCTATCAAAGCTATTGGTCTTCAATTATAAGTGTGTAACTCTTTTTCCTTATCTTTCTATCAGGTGTTATGTTGTACTTCACTTTTATACCTTGATATTTGTTGAATTAACATTTAAAATAGTTAGGTCTTTTTGGATAGTTGGCCCATTTTTTCATTATGTGATTCTATTAGCTGTAATAATTTTTCTTAACTGGAAGTCACTTTTGTATGAGGTTAAATGGTTATTCACGGTCATTTGGTTAGTATAATCATTACATCTTTTCCATCCTTTTGTTTTTAGCATATTGCAATTTTTATATTTAAAGTGGTTTCCTTGTAATTGAATCATGTTTTATTTTATTTACTCTGAACATTGTCTGTCATTGAATTGCTGTGTTCAGACAATTTAATTCATTTTTTAAAAATATTTGAATGAATATCTACCATGTGTGTAACTGTGCTGTATTTGTTATATTTGCTCCTCCTTTTCTGTATTCTTTATTCTCATTTGACCTTTTTAAACAATTTACCCATTCATTTGAAAGAGTGACGGAAAGAGAAGGAGAAACAGAAAGAGACATCTTCCATATTCTGGTTCACTCACCAAATGCCCATAACATCCTATTGTAGCCCAACCTGAAGCCAGGACCCAGAAACTCCATCAGTGTCTCCATGTGGATGGTAGGAGTTGAAGTGTTTGGGCCATTCCCTACTGCCTTCCCTGGCACATTAGCAAGAAGGTGGATGGGAAGCAGAGGAGCTCTGATACCTGATGCCAACATTAAGAGTAGTGGCTTAGCACATTGCACCACGACACTGGCTACTTGAACTTTCTATATGATTGCATTTTATTTCTCTTGTTACATCATCTGATTTAAAAATCAGTGCTTCCCATAGACCTGGCCATAACACATCATACATAGACACTTAGTACAAAGCTTACAACAGAACATTCCTAATCATCTCAATAATCCTTTTGCTAAAATTACAACATAAAGTTAAGTAGATGGTCCTACCATTGAATTCTAGGATATTTTCTTTCTTTTTTCTATCCTTCTCTTTGCTTTCCTTTTCAACTCTCACTATTGAAATGTTAAAATATACAGAGCAGCAATGTAAATAAGGAAGCCACACTGATAATAGATGGTTATAGACAGAAATAAATGAATGTAAACTTAAGGACTCTGAAGTTCTATTCTGATGTATATCCTCTCTTAAACTCACTGAACTTCAGTTTCATAGCTGGTGAAATAGGAGCAATAAAAGTACTGAATATTTAAATGAGAATAAAAGTGTGTCTAATAGTCTAGTGCCTGACTCAGAATAAGTACAATATGCATAAAACTTAATTGGAGACTTTTTTTATTTCCTTTAGTTCTTCCCATCAACCTTATGATTGAGTTATACTTTCCTATTGTAGTAAATATGCCAAACTCTTCCCTCTTCACATTTTCTCAAATTGTCCTTTTCACTCTTCCATTTTACTGGGCTCAGCTTACTTCAAACCATCTTAAAGGGGTTCTCACAGTCCAAATTACTCATTTACCTTTTGCTCAAATTGTACACTCTATGCCTAGTTTCCTCATTTGATAATATAGGGGAAATTATAAAAAATACTGCAGAGAATTACTGTGAGGATTAAGTCAGAAAAGTTCATGTGTAATGCTTAACACAGTATTAAGGACTTAGTAATTTTTCAATAAACATTATAAACAGTTTTATTTAACATTTTATGTTTCTGTGCATGTGTCTCTCTAAGCATGCATCTTTGCTTATTTGTCTATATTTCCTTGAAATTTTAATGTTTCATGAGATTTTTTTACTCATTCTCTTTACTCTAGGCACACTGGAATATTACAAGTTTGAATTATCCTAGGTTTGGCGTCCCTAAAAGTTAGTCTATAGACAAGAATTCAAAAACAATTTGGGAGATCATTCCAAGAATTATTGGTATGGTTGTAGATAAATGAGATAAGGAAGCTAACACAGTCTGCATAACAGAGCACATTAGCAAGATGGACTCCCCTGCTGGGGAAAATTGGAAGCAATGTGGAACACACTGCAGAACTGTCCCATTAGAAGCACAGTGACATGGTGATATTGGCCACCAGTTCATCATCCGCCAAGACCTACTCACTGGAACATTAATTTACCGACAATTCTTGCCTCTTACATAATGCACAGGTCAAGAGAAAGCACTCACACAAAACAAAATGAGACAGCTGATTGCTGGGAGCTGCATTGAGCATATCCTGGAATCAAGCTTAGCCTAGATGTGATTGGGACATTAATAGTGTCTGATGCAGTCATGAACTTTCGTGCCCATATACATAAGCATGTACTATTCTATGAAATTATCTTCTTATTGAATTATTAAATTTCAACTTATTTTTCATATTCAGCTTAAATGGTACTCTTGGTACCTCTTCTAGAAGTCTTCATGGTATAAGATCCTTTACAGGTATCTTGATTTTTTTTTTATAACATATAATATAGGCATAATAAGATCCTATGCTTTTTTTTTCTATCATTCTATTTTAAGTTCACTTATCACTATTTATATTCACTTATCACTATTTAAATTCAGTTATATTTTTTCCTAACAAACTTAGCTCCTTAAAGTAAATGGTAAAATTACTTTATGACCACAATTTTACATGTTTTTAGCACACAGTTTGTTGTATTAAGTATTAGGGGTGGGCATTGCGGCACAGCAGATTAAGCTGCCATGTTTGCAGCCTGCATTACATATATGTCTGGGATTGAATCCTGCCTCCATTACTAGTACATGGATCCCTACTACCCTTTGAGGATGGAATTCCTGACTCCTGCTTTCAGACTACTCAGCCCTGTTTGTTGTCGGCATGTGGGGCGTGAACCAGCAGATGGAAGATCTCTCTATCCCTCTCCTCTCTCCCTTGCCCCATTTCAAATAAATAAATGTCTTATTTTAAAGGAAAAAAAGCCCAGATATTAGTTAGAGGAATCCTTATTTTTAACTACCAAATATTAAAAGCTTTTAAGCATAATAACAGTTCATTAAAATGATTTTCAAAGAATGCCACTAAAAATGTATATTGAAGTCAGAATGTTTGCCTTCTTCACAAATGAACATATATACACTTTGTGTCATATTTTAGCAATCATAAACAGAATTATTTTCAAAAAACAGGATAAATTTATACATAATTTAACAGGAAGAATTTTGATTTTTTTCCTTTGTCATGTTCTACATTATTTTATACTCCAAAACATGCTCTCCTTTGTGTCATTTTTTATGTTATGCCATTGATATCATTTGCCATGGTTGACACTAGTTCATGTTAACTAGTTTAAGGTTCTTCCAGCAGAGTCTTCTTCATTGTGCCTAGGAGTGAAAAGCAACAGGAAGCCTGCAACACAGCCATGATCATAGCTTTTATTTTGATGCAAGAACTCTTTCATTCCAACAATGCAAATATCATATTAAAAGAAGTAATTATTGAAGCTTTAGCATTTACTACTTCTCGACAGCTACTACATTAGAATAGAACAACACTATATTCTATTCAATAAAAAAGGAAGGTCAGGGCTGGTGCTGTAGTGCATCGGGTTAAAGCTGTGGCCTGAAGCGCCTGCATCCCATATGGGTGCCGGTTCAAGACCCAGCTGCTCCACTTCTGATCCAACTCTCTGCTATGGCCTGGGAAAGCAGTAGATGGCCCAAATGCTTGGGTCCCTGCACCCGCATGGGAGTCCTGGAGGAAGCTCCTTAACCTGGCTTCAGATCAGTGCAGCTCCAGTCATTGCAGCCATCTGGGGAGTGAACCAGCAGATGGAAGACCTCTCTCTCTCTGTCTCTACCTCTCTCTGTAACTCTGTTTTTCAAATAAATAAAATAAATCTTTTTTAAAAAAAGGGAAGGTGTAGATGGCACACAGATGCATATCAAGTGTCTGTTTAATGATAGATCCCTTTAAAGAATCACCATAGGGAGAACACGGTAGGGAGCTGGGGTGGAGAAAAGGAAAAATAGACAGATGGATTAGTGCTATTTTGCAAAGGTTAAATGATATACTATCATTTCTTTTCTCACTAGGCTAAAATAATTTGTCTTCAGAGTCCTTCAATGGATCTTATATATACACATCATATTTAAGAATAGAACAATTTCAGTAACTGTGGCCATCAGTATACATTTTTAAGTCATGTTTCATTTTCATGATTCTTTTTCAAGATACAAAATAGTTCTCTTTCCTTGGGAAGAGTTGGGTGAATGGCATTTTAAACAAAATGAGAATGGATTCTAAATTGTTGATGAGAAATGAGCTTAGTGTTTTCATATCATAGTGTTTTATTCTTATTCAAGATTATTAAAAGCTGGTGATTTTTTCCTCTCTGGATATTTAAAAATATTTAACAGCATTAATATTTTTTAAAAAAATTATTTATTTATTTGACAAGTAGAGATATAGACAGTGAGAAAGAGATACAGAGAAAGGTCTTCCATCCAATGGTTCACTCCCCAAATGGCCACAACGGCTGGAGCTACGCCCATCCGAAGCCAGGAGCCAGGAGCTTCTTCCGGGTCCTCCATGTGGGTGCAGGGGCCCAAGGACTTGGACCATCCTCCACTGCCTTCCCAGGCCACAGCAGAGAGCTGGACTGGAAGAGGAGCAACTGGGACTAGAACCCGGTACCCATATGGGATGCTGACACCGCAGGCAGAGGATTAACCTAGTGCACCAAGGCGTAGGCCCCCAGCACTAATTTTAATATAATATATTGACAAGTGTTGCCATGTACATTGTTGCAAAGTCATTTAAATTACTGAATAAAGTAAAATATTACTTGCATATTTAATTATGAAATAATGGTTTACCTTTACTCTTCAAAAAAAGTCAAAAAAGATTCTTCTGTAAATCTTCAGGTCTCATTGCTGACTTCTAACGTAAAAATGCATTTCATAAATTTATTCAGGACAGGATAGAGTGTCTGGAAAGGAGACCACTGAAATTCCTTTAATTGTTGTGATGTTTTCTTGTTCTTCAATCAGAAGCTGGAGACCATTTTTCCTCCAGTTGAACCTGAGCTTGTCTTGTGATTTCCCTTGACTGAATATTGTAGAAACGATAAAGTGTGAGATCCAGAAACTAGATCTTGAGAGCACTGGTGGCTTTCCTTTGTCTGTCTTGGAACTCATTCTGTCAAAATGCTTGTCTAGACGCCTGGTAGATAAAAAGCCACATGGAAGACAATCAAGATTCCCCAGCCAGTAACCAGAATCAAGGCCAGCCAGATATGTTTGCAAATAAGACTATCTTGGCAATGCCAGGACCAGCTGCTCCCATTTGAAACTTTGCAATCGAGACCAAGAGAGACTAACATAAGAATTGCCCAGCTGAGACCAGTCAACCGCTAGAATCACGGGAAATCATGAATTGTTTTTATTTTGAGGTACTGACTTTTGTGGTGATAACATTTTGACATGACAAATACAAAGATGTAAAGCAAAGTTTTGTCTGAAGTTCATTCTTCCTATTTGATAAGAAGCATAACAACTATAAGATTGTTTTCTATGTCTTGTTTTTTCTATTTGTATCTTCCCATGTGTGGGGAGCAACTCGGACTAGACTAAGTTACTGGAATTAAGACTTATTCTATGCATCTGCTCTCCCACAATATGGCGCTGGGAGAGGAGTAAACAACTTTTACACAACTGCCTCCAGTTCGACCAGTAACCTGCAGGAGCTGATCCTGTTCCTTATTGGAGGAGAGCAGAGGTACTCGGAATGTGGGTAGCACAGTTGGGATTGGTGGAAGAGGACTATAAAGGAGGAGAGAGACAACATGCACCAGGAACATCTAAGGGGAACACCTGAAAGAACACCTAAGCATCCCCCAAGAGAGCCGGCCGGCGGTGTGCCGCTCCCCTGCGGAAGTGGGGAAAGTGGCAGGGGGCACCGCCCTTCCACGGAGGTGGAAGGATCGGATCGGCAGCCAACCCGGGAAGAACCAGCAGCAAACCCGGGAAGGGCCGAGCAGACAAAAGAACAGCACAGGGTCCTGTGTCGTTCCTCCACGAATGGGGGAGCGACACCCATGACTTAAGTTTTAAAAAAAAAAGTTATTTGGCAAAGTCAATGCTACGTCTGAAACTAAACATTAAGATCAAAGTATGCCAAAATTTTGAAAATATGCAGTAATATATGATGTATACTAAATATGTTGATAAAGTCTACAGGAGATATATGATGTATACTAAATATGTTGATAAAGTCTATGGGAGATTTTCTTCTCTAAACCACTTAGAACAAATTCTACATGTTTAGTACTACCTAAGTACTGCATGATGCATTGAATATTTTCTGGTCATGAAATCACTTCCAGAACTCAAATTTCCATGTAGGTTATTATCTAGATTAGAAAGAGAAGTTAGGCCATATCATTAAAAGCTCATTGAGAGCTGTTTTATCACTGGCATTGTTAACAATACAAAATTTCCAATATACTATAAATTTTCCAGTAAAATTTTGCCTCTACTGATTGGCCACACACTCAAACTCATGGAATACATTTGGTGACTCATGGAATTACATTTGTTCAGAGGACCACTTAGACTACAAGTCAAAGTAAGTTTTTTTCACACATTCATAATTGATGGAAACCTATATGCTTTCACATTTTTAGAACTAAATAGAAAGCTTTAGACTTGTTTTGGTCTTTGGATAATTGTCACATGTCCTTATTAAGCCTGGATCATTCACCAGAGCAAACTGAAGCATAATTGCCAGGGCTGTACCTTACATAGGTTTTTTTTTTTTTTTTTTTTGGTTGTTAACATTCTCTTTCTCTCCCTCCCCCCTTCCCCGCGTTTGGGTGTGTGTGTGTGTGTATGTGTGTGTGTGTGCTTGGTATTAATTCTCACAGGTTATTTTTCTTTGCTCCCAGAGTTGTATATCACAATCTCATAGGAAGGGTATTATGTCAGTGCTCAGAGCAACCCTAGGTCCCAAGCAAACCAGGAGATCTCTCCACAGCTTGACATCCTGGCTTTTACTACCATGATGCCATACAAGATTTTCTTTTTCCTTCACAATATTTCAGAATGTACTTCCAGAATTAAATATGTTCCACTCACATGGACTGATATAAACATTTAAATTATTGAGCCATTTCCATGGCCAAATGAAGCAAAATGATTATACAGCCTGGGAACCTGCATTATAAACAAGCACAGTCCTTGTCAATTCTGATTTTTTTTTCGAGAAATTACTGTCAGATTCATGCAATTTTTTAAAAAAATTATTTATTTATTTGAGAGAGAGAGTTATAGAGAGAGGGAGACAGAGAGAAAGTTCTTCCAAATGCTGGCTCACTCCCCAGATGGTCGTAATGGCCAGAGCTGGGCTGATCTGGAGCCAGGAGCTTCATCCAGGTCTCCCACGTGGGTGCAGGGGCCCAATTGCTTGGGCCATCTTCTACTGCTATCCCAGGCCATAGCAGAGAGCTAGATTGGAAGAGGAGCAGCTGGGACTTGAACCAGCACGCATATGGGATGCCAGCACTGGAGAAGGAGGATTAACCTACTGCACTGTGGCACTGTGGCCCCAGATTCACACATTTTATCCAAGCTGATCTGTGTTACTGAAGCATGGATTCCTAATGTGAAAACCCTCTCTAAAATACTTTTTACATTTGAATGTTACTCTCCAGTGACTCAGCTTTCTTAACTGGATTTCCATACTCATGATCAGAGGGATTTGAGGTGGGGTGCCCAGGTGAGCTTTCCTTTCTGTTTCATTCCATGAGATCCTACACATCATGTCAGTGAGAAAGGTATCCAGCACTGATGATTTCTGACTATGCAGATAGATACCAATTTGTGGTTAAACAATTAACACATATAATATGTAAAACAGCACTCAAAGTTTTTGGAAATATGCCATGTTGTCTACCCTCTACTTATACAAACTAGTGTCTGTCCCAGAAACAAGAATGTAGTTGGTTTGATTAAGCTAATGTGGCTTTTGGTGCTTATATTCTATCATTCTCTTCTCTTGAACACATCAGGATTTGCTTCAACAAATGACATTGTATTTTTCTATACTTTATTAGGCAAACATGAAGACAGATTGCATTAAACTAGTTGAAAAGTGGTTTCATTGTTAGTGCAAAGCTGAAATCCATAATGCCAGGAAAGGGTCCAGAATTTTTATTGGTGATAGTTTGAGTGGACAGATTCTAACCATTTTGGCTAAACTTCTTCATATTATTCATGAAATAAAATAATGTGGGGAAATACAGTGATAGGCGAATGTGAAAGTAAAAGATAACATAAAAACTGAAGCTAGCCGGCGCCGCGGCTCACTAGGCTAATCCTCCGCCTAGCGGCGCCGGCACACCGGGTTCTAGTCCCGGTCGGGGCGCCGGATTCTGTCCCGGTTGCCCCTCTTCCAGGCCAGCCCTCTGCTGTGGCCAGGGAGTGCAGTGGAGGATGGCCCAGGTGCTTGGGCCCTGCACCCCATGGGAGACCAGGAAAAGCACCTGGCTCCTGGCTCCTGCCATCGGATCAGCGCGGTGCGCCGACCGCGGCGGCCATTGGAGGGTGAACCAACGGCAAAAGGAAGACCTTTCTCTCTGTCTCTCTCTCTCACTGTCCACTCTGCCTGTCCAAAAAGTTTTCCATGAAAGAAACACAATGGACAAAAGCAAAAGACAATAACAATGTGGGAGAAAATATCTAAATGTCATGTCCAGTGACAAACTCATAAATATGAACACTAAAAATCCTTTTAAATTATATAAAATAATAATCAATGTCTTTGGATTAAAAAACACTTGGATTAGCTTAAGCATCTCAGAAGATTTTTGGTTCCCAATTAAATTTTGCAGAGATACAATTTTTAAACTTCAGACATTCTTTCTGAAAAGATGGTGGAGAAATTGGCATTCTAACAATTGTTGGTGGGAATGGCAAATGAAACAAGTCTTTAGAAATTATTGAAAATGTTTAACCTATATATATATAAAACATTTTATTATTTTATCCAGCAATTACCACTTATAGAATTTTATCTTAAATTATTATGCTCCAAATAAAAGCAATCTCTATTAAAATTATTTTTGAAAATAAATATTGCAACAGCATAATTACCCATGTCTGAGATTGGTTGAATATATTCTAGTACATTTAAACAATTAAATATGAGCAAATTATTTTTAAAACAAAGAATGAGTAAGTTTTGCACTTACTAGAAGTATGCCATTAACCACCCTACCTTCACTCATGAAAGAAACACATATTTCAGTTTTTATCCAACATGCAATGATGTAAACCTTCCAATTTTATAATTTGTAAGTCTATACCTCTTTTCTTAATTCCCAATGTTTTTTAATTGCATTTCATAAGAATATACAAAAGAAAAAGATTGAACTGACAGGAAACTATGCCCAAATGGAATGCTGGCACCTCAGGTGGAGGCTTAACCTAGTATGACACAGCATTGGCTGAGCCAAAGCTTCTTATAAAGACTGAATCTCAACAGTGCTACACTGGGGACACATCCTCACTATGAATTTAGGCAGGGATAAACCACATCCAAATCATAGCAAGCCATGACCAGGGGTATTAGGTTTTTTGAAATAATGCAAATAATGTAGAATCAGATAGTGGTGATGGTTACACAATATTATGAGTATCCTAAAAACTTTGATACACACTTTAAATTAATTTAAATGGTGGACTTAATAATACATGAATTTTATATCAGTTAAAATACTGTATAAGTATTGCATATGATATAGATTGTATTTAAATATACACATGTGTAACATTGTATTATTTATTTATTTAAATGAAAACTATAAAACAGAGTAAAAAGTTTCTAGGAACTAAAATTAAAATAAAGTTTCAAATAATGTTAAAGTTTTGTTTACCATCTAGATTACATTGCTTTCATAAGGTTGAATGCTTTCACACTTGAATAACGCCTCCAGAATTTCATCTTTTGGGTTGAGAAAGATATAATTTTCATTGCTACCTTACATAAAATGATTAAATAAAGATAGATATTCAGAGGCAATGGCACTTTGCAGAAGAACAAGCAGATAGTCTCCTTCCTGTTGATACATACCTTTACATACTATCACTCCTTGAAGTTATCTCCTGTTGCTGCTGATGATCTGTTTCTCCTTGCCCAAACTGCTGAAGTTCCTTCAATTCAGAGCTTAATTCATCCCGCCCTGAGATTGGGCTTGAAACCAGGTCTGGGCAATCTGGGTGACACAGTGTGCTGATGCTGGTGATGAATCATGATTGAGTAAATCCCACTCTCAGGCCATGAGAGTGATCAGTGGCTCCCTTGGAATATGACTCTAACTATGTTGACTTAACGCTGTAGGCACAAGGCAGAATGCTTAGTTTAAATTTAAATGAAAAAGAGCCATGTGGCTTTTTAGTCATTTTAGACACACTGGTCAAGTATTCAATAGGCATGTTTGTATAGATAACACAATGGATAGTCCAGAATATAGAATTTTGTCATTATTCTAGGAATTTCTATTAGACCTTGCTACTATCGTATGTACATCTATATCAGCACTTTCCAAGAGACTTATAAGAAGAGGTATATATGTAGTTTAATATTATTTAGTGGCCGGCACTGCGGCTCACTAGGCTAATCTTCTGCCTGCGGCACCGGCACTCCGGGTTCTAGTCCCAGTTGTGGTGCTGGTTCTGTTCCGGTTGCTCCTCTTCCAGTCCAGCTCTCTGCTGTGACCTGGGAAGGCAGTGGAGGATGGCCCAAGTGCTTGGGCCCTGCACCTGCATGGGAGTCCAGGAGGAAGCACCTGGCTCCTGGCTTCAGATTGGTGCAGCAGGCCGGCCGTGGTGGCCATTTGGGGGGTGAACCAACGGAAGGAAGACCTTTCTCTCTGTCTCTCTCTCTCTCACTGTCTAAATATGCCTGTTAAAAAATATATTACTTAGTAGACACATTAGAAAAATAAAAAAAAATTTATTTTCATTTATTATTTTAATATATTTTATTTGACTCAATAAATTCAAAATATTACTTCAATATCCTATTAAAGTAAAAATTGTTAAAGAGAGACCCCAGAATTTCAGAATACATTTTCAACATAGAAATTTTAGTTGCTCAATAGCCACATGTAGTTAGTAGCTACTATAATGGACAGAATAGTGCAAGATTATTTAGAGTAGGGTTTCTCAATTTCAGTATCATTGATATTTTTGGTATGGAAAATTTACCCTAAAGGAATCACTTCTTACCTCCATTTCAGGTATCCTAATTAAGTATCGTGATTTTCCTGGGGAGATATCCTATAAATATATAGGTAGTTATAAATATCCCTGACTTTTATTCACTAGATATCAGTAGATTCATACTTCAATTATGACAAACATCAAATCTTGCAAAATTGTTCACACTAGAGATACATTGCTATAGAGGAAGGACTGTTCATCTTTTGTCTGGGGCTGCTGGCTATTAAAATGGCACACTCTTAGGGTGATTGAAGCTACTCAGTGAAGTTGAGAATGAAGTCAAATGATCAAGTGTCAGAGTAAAGAAATTGGAAGATCTGAGTCCTGGGGAAATAATTTTAGTCATCTGATTAAGCTTCAACTTGATCTCTGGACCTGGCACTGACAACTATTAATAAATGCCTTACTGCAAGTAAGCATTTCTCTAACTTACAAATAAAATAACCCTTAATGATCTGTCATTACAATCTAAATATATAAATTTTACCCACTAGTATCTCTATCTGAAAAGGTAAAAAATGACTTTTTTCCTTCTCATATGATGTATAAGAGCTTTTAGCTTCTTTTCAAGAATTACTACCCACAGAATAAAATTTATTTTCCATATTTTATGTTTCAGATAAATGAATACAATTGTAAGCACCAATGTAAATTTTGCAAAGGTATCTCTTGAAATATGTCCATCATTAACAAAACTCATTCATCAACATTCTATGATAAAATGGACTGCTTAATCTTATTAAGCTATTGCTTCATTTTGATTCCCATCATTTTAAAAAGATGAAAATTATTCAGCCAGTGTGGCAGTTCCTACTAGGAGTAAAATTATGGAGTTTTCATTGTGTTACTTGTTTCACTTCTATGTGAGCCTTATTCTTAATCGTATCACCCTTAGATGGTGCTAAAATAGAGAGATGCCATCTGAATAAGGTTTTAATCTTGGTTGAACTGATGTTACCTTCACTGCATGGCATTTTAGGGCAGACACTAAACTTTTCTCTAAAAGATCTTCTTGATTGTCATTAAAAGGCAAGAACACTCCTTTTAAATTCACATAGATAAAATAATTATTTTAAGAAATAAAGCAGGATAAAGGTTCTTTTGAATTGTACAAAGAAAGTACTAGCTTACTCCCAGCTATAATTTCAGGTATTTTAACTAAATTGCATAATTTTTCCTACCCACATAATTATATTTGGCCAGTACTTACAAGTAAATGGAACTCTTAATGTATAAAATTTGAGAATACTTTAAAAGTATGCCTTAGGAAAAATGTGGCTGAGAGTATTTTGATTTAGAGTTTTGGTGAGAGCCATTTTCTTCTCTTAAATGTACTTGCCCATTGACCATCATACCACCTAGTACTTAACTTCTTTGTTCATTTGTCCCTTTTATAGATGAAAGCAAATATGTGAAGATCTTTTATAAAGAAATATCCAGAAATTGAAGCTATTTAGGTCAATCCAGTGTTTCAGAAGAGCTGATGGAATAAACAAAATTAGTAGAAGGCTTCTTTGCCAGTTGCAAAGTCACAGTCATTTTGCCATAAAATAAAATTATGTCATTCCATAGACTCACCATACTTAATGAGCAAATTTGATTCATTAATTCTGCTGTGATGGTGTTTAAAATGTTTAGTGAGACATGAATAGGGCATACCTAGAAAGAGGATATATTGAAAAGTGCTCAGTACTCACTTTTACCACTTCTGTTCCACTAGAATAGGACTAGATTTTCTAGCAAGAGCAATTAGGTAAGAAAAGTAAATAAAGCTATTTAAATTAAAAAGTAAATTATTTTCCTTCTCTATGGTTTTGACTCTAGGTACCTCACACAAGTGCAATCATAACATGTTTCTCTTTTTATTACCAGTTTACTTCAGCAAGAAGAACTTTCTCAAGTTTCATCATTGTAGCATATATTCCCTTCTTTTAAAAATATTATTTAGTTTGAAAGAATTTCATGATGAAAACTCTAAGCAAATTGGGTATAGAAGGAACATTTCTCAATACAATCAAAGAAATTTATGAAAAACCCACAGCCAGCATCCTATTGAATGGGGAAAAGTTGGAAGCATTTGCACTGAGATCTGGCACCAGACAGGGATGCCCACTCTCACCACTGCTATTCAATAATAGTACTGGAAGTTTTAGCCAGAGCCATCAGGCAAGAAAAAGAAATTAAAGGGATACAAATTGAGAAGGAAGAAGTCAAACTGTCCCTCTTTGCACACGATATGATTCTTTACTTAGGGGATCCAAAGAACTCTACTAAGAGACTATTGGAATTCATGGAGGAGTTTGGCAAAGTGGCAGGATATAAAATCAATGCACAAAAATCAACAGCCTTTGTATACACAGACAATGCCATGGCTGAGGAAGAACTGATAAGATCAATCCCATTCACAATAGCTACAAAAACAATCACATACCTTGGAGTAAACTTAACCAAGGACGTTAAAGATCTCTACGATGAAAATTACAAAACCTTAAAGAAAGAAATAGAAGAGGATACCAAGAAATGGAAAAATCTTCCATGCTCATGGATTGGAAGAATCAATATCATCAAAATGTACATTCTCCCAAAAGCAGTTTATAGATTCAATGCAATACCAATCAAGATACCAAAGACATTCTTCTGAAATCTGGAAAAATGGTGCTGAAATTCATATGGAGGCACAAGAGACCTCGAATAGCTAAAGCAATCTTGTACAACAAAAACAAAGCCGGAGGCATCACAATACCAGATTTCAGGACATACTACAGGGCAGTTGTAATCAAAACAGCATGGTACTGGTACAGAAACAGATGGATGGACCAAAGGAACAGAATTGAAACACCAGAAATCAACCCAAACATCTACAGCCAACTTATATTTGATCAAGGATCTAAAACCAATTCCTGGAGCAAGGACAGTCTATTCAATAAATGGTGCTGGGAAAACTGGATTTCCATGTGCAGAAGCATGAAGCAAGACCCCTACCTTACACCTTACACAAAAATCCACTCAACATGGATTAAAGACTTAAATCTATGACATGAAACCATCAAGTTATTAGAGAACATTGGAGAAACCCTTCAAGATATTGGCACAGGCAAAGAGTTTCTGGATAAAACCCGAGAGGTGCAGGCAGTCAAAGCCAAAATCAACTATTGGGATTGCATCAAATTGAGAAGTTTCTGTACTGCAAAAGAAACAGTCAGGAGAGTGAAGAGACAACTGACAGAATGGGAAAAAATATTTGCAAACTATGCAACAGATAAAGGGTTAATAACCAGAATCTACAAAGAGATCAGGAAACTCCACAACAACAAAACAAACAACCCACTTCAGAGATGGGCCAAGGACCTCAATAGACATTTTTCAAAAGAGGAAATCCAAATGGCCAACAGACACATGAAAAAATGTTCAGGATCACTAGCAATCAGAGAAACGCAAATCAAAACCAAAATCAAAGAGGGAGAGAGTGATCTTCCACCCACTGGTTCACTCCCCAGATGGCCCAAATGTCAGTGCTGGGCCAGGCTAAAGTCAGGAGCTAGGAGCTTCCTCCAGGTCACCCACATGGGTGGCAGAAGTCCAAACTCCTCCTGGAGTCCGTGTGGCTTATGTCCCCCTGTCATTAAAAGAGAGCTGGATTTGGAAGTTTAGCAGTCAGGACATGAACCGGTACCCACGTGGGATGCCAGTGTTGGAGCCTGCAGCTTAACCTACTATGCCAAAGTGCCAGTCCCTTCCTTCCCTTTAGAGTTTGTTAAATGCTCCATTTCATGCATATACCACATTTTGGTGTCAGTGGACACTGGCTGCTTCTGTGTTTTAGCTAATGTAAACAATGCTGCTGTTAACATGAATGTGCAAATATCCTTTTGCAATCCTGATTCAATTATTTTAGGTATATGTCAAAAATATGAAATTTCTAGGTCATATGTTCATGATATCTTTATTTTTGGACGAAGTACTACACTGTTTTCCCAAGGGGCTGCAACACTTCACATATCCATCATCAATGCATGTAGCTTCCAATTTCTCAATGTTCTTATCAACATTTGTCAAAGCCATTCTAATGGGTTGCAAGAGTAATCCATCATGGATTTTTTTGGTTTGTATTTTTTGAACTACTCATGATACTGACCATCCTTTCATGTATTTATTGCACATTCATGTAGCTTCCTTGCAGAAATGTATATTTAAGTCCTTTGACTATTTTTGAACTGGTTGGTTGCTTTGTTCTTGTTGTGTTTTAGGAGTGCTCCACATATTATGGATATTAACATTTATTAAAGTATGATTGGGAAATATTTTCTTCCATTTGTTATACTGTGACCTGGCACCTTGTGGGAGACCAGGAGGAAGCTCTTAGCTCCCTTCTTTGGCCTGACCCAGCCCCTTTCATTGCAGCCATTTGGGTAGTAAACCAGCAGATAGAAATTATCTCTTTCTCTGTAACTACGCCTTTCAAATAAATAAATAAATAAATCTTTTTTAAAAGTTTAAAAAATAAATAAAAGAGGAAAAGTGAACACTTCAATATAATAATGTAACAATTATGGATTTCAAGTTCTTTCCTTTGAATTTGAAGTGTTTTGTTTTCATTTAAGATTTTTTTTTTGACAGACAGAGTGGACAGTGAGAGAGAGAGAGAGAGAGAAAGGTCTTCCGTTGCCAAGATTTTTTAGTTTTATTATGTATTTGAGAGGTAGAGTTACAGACAGTGAGAGGAGAGACAGAGAGAAAGGTCTTGTATTTGCTGGTTCATTCCCCAAATGGCCACAACAGCTGGAGCTGGGCTGATCTGAAGCCAGGAGCCAGGAGCTTCTTCCTGGTCTCCCACAAGGTGCAGGGACCCAAGGACTTAGGCCATCTTCTAGTGCTTTAGCAGGCTATTGCAGAGAGCTGGAACAGAAGGTGAGCAGCCAGGACTTGAACCAGCGCCCATATGGTATGCTGTTGCTGCAGGTGGTGGCTTTACCCGCTATGCCACAGCACCTGCCCCTTTTTTTTTATTTATGTGTTTTTGATTTTAGGCTGCCTCTGTGCTGAGAATCAGCTGGAGATAAACTTAAGTTCTTTGCAGATATTTTCTGAGTTACGTGCTTTTCCTTGAGTAATTTTTATAACTAAATTTCCATATATTTGTTTGCTTTTAAATGCTCCATACCTTAAATGGCTGGATTCCCAAAAATAAAATAATAAAATAAATCATAAAAATGGAATAAAAACAATTTGAAAAGCACCAACCTATTAAATTCCAGAGAATTCACTTTATCTGGAGGAAGAAGGGCCTGCAACAGGATGAAGAGGAAGCAACGCTTCTCACCTGTGTCTGTTTCTCCGTGACGAGAACACAAATCCCTGATAAGTAGAAGATAGGATCCTCATTGTTCATCCTGTTTCCCACAAGATACATGAAAACAACTCTTGGAACATACGGGCAGCCTGATGATAGAGGGCTAGAGACAGGATACCTTCTTCAGTTGCTGAAAGCTGAAGCAGACTGGAATTACACATACTTTAAAGGTCAGGTATTTCCCCCTTGAAGCTGCAAGCATTCAAATGCCTTACAGACTTTTACAATTGCTACAATAGATGGGTTATATCACTGTAAGTGCTGTCTATTTGGGAAAACAGGTTCTTGGTGTTTCTTACTCCACCATCATCCCAAATTTATCCCTGTGACCCTACTCTTTACTATTTTGAGTAAAGTTTAAAGAGTAAGTATCATATAATCTTTGTAGCTTTTTTATATCAGTCAAGTACTGAGGATTCCTACTTGTTTCTGCATTAGGGAGGATATAATGTAATATTTCTGTATATAACTTTAAACTTCCATTATAGACAATGTAATTAATAGTGACTTTTCCTGAAACTTGGCTCCTATTTTTCTTTCCCAAAGTTGTGTCTGTTATTTAAAAAGTGCTAAAACATGTGAAGACATAAACTGATCACCTATAACTCTTAACAGTTAATGAGAGGTTCAAAAATGAATACCCTATAGGAAGTAAATTGTAACAGCAAGAAAATAAGGAAATTAACATTTTAGGACAAGAGAATTTTTAGATGATATTCCTCATACAGCATCATTTGGAGTGACATATATTATACATAAAGATAAAACTATGATAAGCAGAATTAATTTAGCATACAAATGGATTCTATTATAAATGCATTTACAGAGGATTAATCACTAGCTGAAAAACCAGTATTGTATGATACTTTCATCTTTAAATAGTATTAGGCCTATGATTAGTAGAATTAAAGTAGTACACATATGGAAGTTTTATATTTTATTATTACTGTTTTGTTTTTCCTGTACTTTTCCTCCTCATTTTATTTGAAATAGTATGTTTTATGACTTATGGGTTGAATATTTCTCTGTTGTATTTTCATTTGTTAAAATAGTTATTTAAAATTATAATACATTCCACCTTGTTAAAGTGATGGGTTTAAGTTCATAATTGCTCAAAAACATAGGATTAAGTGTCAAAGGGATTACATAAATAAGACTAGCATCTGCAAATAATTGATAGAATTAAAAAGGACAGAATTATCCTACATGGGAAGCAGGATACACAGCAGACTCATAAAATGGCAAAAGCCCTAAATAGCACTCTGGCCTCAGAATCAGCCCTTAAGGCATTCAAATCTGGCTAAAAAGCCCATGAGAGTTTCGCAGGCATGGAAAGCCAAGACATTGTGGCAAAAAAAAAAAAAAAAAAAAGAAAACCTATATGAACGATATCTGTGAGTGAGATCCCAGCAGAAAGAATGGGCAATCAAAGAAGGTAGAACCTTTCTCTGAAGGGAGGAGAGAACTTCCACTTTGACTATGGCCTTGTTTAAATAAAATCAGAGTCGGTGAACTCAAGAGACTTCCACAGCCTTGGCAGCTCATGACAAGAGCCTCGGGTAATTACTGACGTCATAAACAAGAGTGTCAATTGTTGAATCAACAACAGGAGTCATTGTGCACCTGCTCCCGTGTAGGACTTCTGCTCTTAATGTTTTGCACTATGCAAATTAACGGTAAAAGTACTACTCAAACAGTACTCTATATCTTGTGTGTCTGTATGGGTGCAGTCTGTTGAAATCTTTATATATATATATATCTTTAGTATATACTAAGATGATCTTCTGTATATAAAGATAATTGAAAATGAATCATGATGAAGAATGGGATGGGAGAGGGAGTGGGAGATGGGATGATTGCAGGTGTGAGGGAGGTTATGGGGGGAAAACTGCTATAATTCAAAAGTTGTACTTTGGAAATTTATATGTATTAAGTAAAAGTTGAAAAAAAAATAAAATAAAATTATAATACAGTTAACTTATTTATGAAATTTGTCTATTACCTTAAAATAGAATATTCTGTGCAAAAATGTGAAAAAGCACATTTCACAAACCAAAAGTGTCAAATAATGCTTTAGTTTAATGATGTGTCAAATTTATCATAATAAAATGAATATGTCTATTCTAAAATTTACTGACTTTTAAACATATTAGGTATATCTACTACTAATGTAGAACAAAAAATAGATTCATTTCTTTGCTGCTGATTTGATTTTTCACTTTTCTTTTCCATTTTTTAAGTTTTAGTGAAAAATTCTTTACCATATATATTGAGCTCCTACCAAACAGATACTCACTTTAATAAGTCAGTGAAAGAGGCCGTCTGGCTATAAATATCATTTAAAATCCTCCAGGTTATTTGGCTCCCAGCATAGACTAATGACATTTCTATCTATATTCCTTAGATGTAAACTTTTTATAATGAAATATGGTAATAACTAAAAAACCTGCAAAATAATCTTTTAGCATTATAGTTAATTCAAAAATATAATTTTCAGCTTCTTAATACAAAATTTCTGTACAAAGTTCTACTTTTAAATATAAACAAATTACCCATAATGTAGTACACATTGAAACCTACATATCCTCAATTCTGTATGTATATTGAAAAATCTAGTTAATATGCAAATCAGACACACATGTCTCTTTTGAGAAGCATGCAGGGGGAAGACATCTCCATCGGCCTGTTGTTATTGACCCATGTTATCTCTTTACAGCCATCAGTTATACCTTCAAGGTTATTGCTGGCTTAAAATCCCTCTTTATTCTCTAGAAACATGAGGAATCTTAGCACTATGAGCTCCTACTACTTATTAGCAAATTTAAGAACAATTACTTTATGCAATTCAGCACATTTTGAATTAGTGCTGATCTGTATAATGTAACATTTAGTAGACACTTTTCAGGTGTGCTAAATTGAACAAAAAAATATTCAGAAAGGGAGACAAATATTCATGAAAAATTGCTTCTTGAGATAGACAGAAATAGGAAATAAATGTGTAAGTCCATATCTTGACTTTTTTTTCAGCTTTTGCACAAGGACATCTAGAGTTTTCTGTAACTCCATGTTTATTGCAGCTCAATTCACAATAGTTGAGATGTGGAACCCAGATGTCCATCAGCTGATGACTGGATAAAGAAAATGTGGTTATATATACCCTATGTATGGGATGCTACTCAGCCATAAAAAAGAGTGACATCCTGTCTGCAATAAAATGGGTGTAACTAGAAACCACTATGCTTACTGAAATAAGCCACTCTCAAAAAGACAAATATCAGATGTTTTCTCTGGAATGTGTCAGTTAATATAGAATACAAAAATGTATGGTAGTGAAATGGACATCTTGTGATATGATTGTTGTTTTTAAGCCCTTTCTTATACTCCGGGGGAACTGCAGTATTCCTACATTTTACTTTGAATATCATGGTTCATTGTGAATTAAGCCTGTGATTATGGAATGGATTCAAATTATGTCTTTGCAAAAATTAATGAAAAAAACAAAGACAAGTGAGGGAAGGAGTGGATGGAGGAGGGTGATGGGGAGGGGAACAATGGTTAACTTCTTAGAACCATACCTATGAAATGCATGAAATCTGTTATATTAATCCTTATATTAATTAAAAATTTAAAAAGGTCATGTGAATAGAGTGTTAAGTCTAAGGTACCACTAGTTTATCAGAATGAAAAATGAAGGTAAGTCATTTGTGACTTTTGTCATCAAAAATTTTGTGGGATCATAAATTCCATGCCAACTCTGGGGATTTAAAACAACAAATGGAAAAGCAAGACTCACACTGCTTTTTGTGTTAGTGAACTCATTGACTGCTTTACATAGTTATGGTTTAATTTTAACACAATTATAAATGGAAAATTAAGGTTAAGCAAACCAAATCGTGGCTGGTGTTGTGGCACAGTAGGTTAAGCCGCTGCACACACTGACAGCATCCTATAAAAGAGTGTCTCTGCTTCTAATCAAGCCCCATGCTAATGTACCTGGGAAGGCAGAGGAACATGGCCCAATTCCTTTGGCCCCTGAAATCCACATTGGAGACCTGGATGGAGTTCCAGGATTCTGGCTTCAGCTTAGACCTGCTATAGCTGCTGAGGGCTTCTGGGGAACGAACCAGTGGATGGAAGATCTCTTTCTCTCTGCCACTTAGCCTTTCAAACAAATAAACAAATCTTTTAAAAAAGAGAAATAGAACTGTCACTTCAAATGTATTTAACAAATTCAACTGAAGTAATTTAATTGAATTTTTGACACAATACTAATGATTTTAACTATTTAGGAGACTTTGAGTGAAAAATATGCTATGATTTTCATCCATGCATTAATTTCACTAAAGAAAATGAAATATATTAAAACAATTTATTTCTCTTAGATGAGAAATAATTTCAAAAATATTTTACAGTCAAATAGTGGAAAACACTACCAAGTTACTTGCACACCTTTTGCAAGATGCAATTTATATTAGCAGTTTTTATTGTTAACTAATTCCTCATATAGATTATTTTTCTGGACTCTTCATTCAATATTTTCATGTGTATATAAAAATAAAAGTAGCATAAAGAATTAAAATATTTGTATCAAGCAAGCTTGTAATCATCGGTTAAGGAATAGATACTAAAAAAAATAAAAATATCCTAATCAGAATAAAATACTGACAATAAGGATTGGAATTCTAGAGATATTATATTTTTTAAGATTTACTTTATTTACTTGAAAGGCAGAGTTACAGAGAGGCAGCGGCAGAGAGAGAGAGGTCTTCCATCTGCTGGTTCACTTCCCAGATGACTGCAACTGCTGAAGCTGTGCCAATCCGAATCCAGGAGTCAGGAACATCTTCCAGGTCTCCCAGGTGGATGCAGGGATCCAAGGACTTGGGCCATCCTCTACTGCTTTTCCAGGCCATAGCAGAGAGGTGGATCAGAAGTGGAACAGCTGGGACTCAAACCGGCACCCATATGGGATGCCAGCACTTCAGGTGGCAGCTTTGCCTGCTGTGCCACAGCACTGGCCCCAGGCCAGGGCTTTAACCAACTGTGCTCCAGTGCTGGCCCCAAGATTTTATCTTTAATACACCCATACATTTATATGTGCTGTTCATATAATAAATTTTTACATTTAATCACATTTTTATTATATTACATTATACATTATATATTTATAGGTTTTTATATTGTATATAGCAAAATATAATCTCAATCAGGCATCTCTGACCTCCTAATAATATTTTTTAATACTAAGCCTTACCTTAGCCCCATATAAATGTCCATAGTGTAACTTAATTTGTAATGACCATATTAACCATCATACTGATTTTCCGTAAGAAACTTCTGTAGTCATAAAATAATTCAGAAGAGGAAAAATATTACCTTAAAAAGTAGATTATCTAAAGCCAATGTTTGCAAAAAACATACTTTTTATGAGGCTATTTTATTTTTAAAGAGACATTTCGAATCCTACTTAATATCTCAGCCATTTGTCTTCCTCTTACAACCTATGTATTTTTGTAATTATGATTTCAAACCAAAGAAAAAAAGAGAGTGACAGAAAAGCCCCAAGTAACAGACTTTGGGAAAACAGCTGTGGAATGGTAAGTAGTAAAGCAGAGTTGGAGATTTTGTTCTATATTTGGAAAGTGATTCATGAAAGATGAAGCTACTAAATGTTTTCCTATTTCCAAACCGAAAGTAAGAGGAAGTGGATTGTTGGCACATTCAGGTACATGCTGGTTTGAGAAGTTGGAATGTGTTTGGAGAGTCTCTAAAAATAAAAACAAACAAACCAACAAACAAAATACTTGAGATTGTTCAAAAATCTCACTAAGATAGATAAAAATGTTGGGTTAAATAAAATAGAAGCTGGATAAAAAGAGGATGTAATTTTAGTGACTAATACCTTAACTATACCTATAGTAATTCATAGTAGGTACATAAATAAGCTTAACAAAAGTGACAAATACTTCAAAATCAAAGTTTTATAATAAAGTGAAAATTGTAAAATTCTTAATGGGTATGTTGTTGGTATTGCACCTCTTGACGGAATTTCTTGGAGGACAGAAAAAGTGGAGTGGCAGTGATTATGTTAGTGCAAATTGACTATTTGTCTTATTGCTTTTCTTAACCAGTAAAACTTCATTATGTGAAATAATTGCACAAGATATAAATGGAGCCATCAAGAAAAATCACTTACAGAGCACCAAATGACAGATTTGATTAATTAGAATTTTCTGTTTTCCACTGAGGTATGTGGCACTGATAGGTGAAGAGGAGCCACTATACTAGATAGACACACAGTAATACCAAAGGAATAATTGAAAAAATTCTCAGCAATCCCTGATTGAAGTTTACCAAAATCACTAATTCAGGTTATTTTCAGACAGAACTTAATCTGGTCAGTTTAAGAAAAATTACTGGAATTCTTAAAAATTGGGAGAATATGTTACTTCTTTCTTTGGCTCCAGCTGAAAAACACATGGATAGCTCACAAGAGATATTTCTGAGCAGAGTATCATTTGTTTGGCATTGTTCTACAGCCTACATACTTAAAAGCTACTTTTCCCCAGCGAGGCGGGAAGAGAATATTTTATCGTTGAGCTCAAGCCAATATTCTCCTACATTTTTCAATGTATGATTTAATAAATATTTATTTGGTAACACTTTACAAGCTTCACATAAAGGATGACTAATCATGGCTAATTCTAGCTTCTTATAACTGATTACTGAGAGATGCGAGCAATCAAGGTTGGAAAGACAAGGGCGAACAAGATGCATATGATAGATTTTCCTTTGAAAAAAGTAAAAGCTATTTTCACTTTTAGAAAAGTGAATTTTAAGTATCTTCGCTTGATAAAACAAGATATTTCACTTCTTTATGAATTAGTTTTCCAATTAATTCATCCATTTAGTATATATTTAGTACTGGAATCAATTAATTAAATCTTTGAATTTATACTTCCAAGGAGTGATGAGTTACAAGTCAATAGCATGTTTAAAATATTATGATAAAAATATTTACACTCATAAAATAGTTTCTGAATAACAGAAACATTTCAGCCCAATTCCAAATTTGTATTTCCCTAAAGTATAATTTTTTACCCTTCTAGGTTGTCATAGATGTTTCTAAATTAGTAAACAAAATTGCTTTATTACATACAGAATTATAGCAATGTTTACAATAAGTTGTCTGTCATATCCACTATAAAAAAGATCAAATATGGCAGTTCACCAGGCAGTCTGATTCATAACGATGAGTGTTTCATAAGCATGCAATTAGTCTTTGGAAACACTTTTAATTAGAAATAATAAAAATAGCTTAGCAGTTAATATTCTGGTTAGACACTGTATGTCATGTCATAGTACCTGTCTTCAATACCTGACTCTGTGTCCTGATTCCAGGTCCCTCCTAATACAAAACCTAAAGGCAACATGTGGTGAGTCAAGTATTTGGGGTCCTGTAACTCCCATAGAAAATCTGGATTAATTTCCTGGCTGCAAGCTTTAGTCCTAGTGTATAGTCAGCCTGGGGTGGGGGGTTTTGGGGAGAAAGCCAGTGAATGGGAACTCACTTTCTGTTTCTCTATTTCTTTACATCTCTCAAGCAATAATAAAAAAAGTAATTATGGGAAGAGGTTTAGTTTATTTTCTATAAGTAGTTATTACTTGTTGACATTAATGTTTTTAGCAAACAGGATGGAATTATTTGCAATACATGACTCTTAACACTGAAGTAACTAGCGGGTCTTCCTTTCAGTGCAATTCATATGGGCTCCTTAGCAAGGTTGATATGTTACTGTTGTTGGGTTGTTCAAAATTTTGTGATCCAAACTGAAGTTATCTTTTATGTATTAAAAATATTTATTTATATATTTATTTATTTGAAAGGAAGGGCAGACAAGGAGAGAGAGAGAGGGAGAGAGAGAGAGAAAGAGAAGAGAGAATCTTCCATTCCTTGTTCACTCTTCAGTGGCTGCAACAGCTGGAACTTGGATAGGCCAGCCTGAAGCTGGAAACTCCATCACAGTGTTCCACACAAGTGGCAGGAACCCAAGTACTCAAGCCATCGTTTGTTGCCGCTTAGGCACATTAGGAAGTGGAGTCACTTGAATTGAAACTGGCACGGGGCCAGTGGTGTGGCATAGCGGGTAAAGCCGCCACCTGCAGTGCTGGCATCCTATATGGGCACTGGTTCAAGTCCTGGTTGCTCCACTTCCTATCCAGCTGTCTGCTAAGGCCTGAGAAAGCAGTAGAAGATGACCCAAGTCCTTAGGGTCTGCACCTATGTAGGAGACGGGGTAGAAGCTCCTGCTCATGCCTTCAGATGGGTGCAGCTCCGGCCATTGTGGCCATTTGGGGAGTGAACAAGCAGATGAAAGATCTCTCTCTCTCTCTCTCTCTCTTTCTCCCTCCCTCCCTATAATTCTGCCTTTCAAATAAATAATAAATCTTAAAAAAAAAAAAAAAAGAAACTGGTGCTTCAATATGGTATGCTAGAGTCCCAAGCAGCAGCTTAACACAATATACCAAAATGCTGGCCCCCAAAGTTAGCTTTCATTCCATTTTTTCACAAACTTTGTGAGGTATCCTGATACACTGTGCCAAACATTATTAAAAGGCCATTTAAAAATTATTAAAATATCTTAGATTTATATGTATAATAATAAAAATTAAAATAATAAAAATTCAATGTTGGGTATAGAAGATTAAGGAAGAGTTAGGCATTTGAAAAATATGTACACTAACTCTAATGTCACCTCAATAACTTACCCCCAATAGCATTAAAGATCCAACACTAACAGTATAGCTATATTACTTATTTTATAGATTAGGAAACTAAGGCCTGGAGACTAATATCTCATCTTCCACAGAAACACTAGTATTGCTTTAAAATGTCAATATTCCTTCTAAAGCAAAGAATTAAGAGCCCTTGTATGGAGCGCAATTGAGCCACAAAAATTTTGATTTATATCTAACAACCCCATTATGGGTATTTTTTCCTAATGAAATTGAATTCTTTATGCTAAAAAGATAACATCCTATATAAAGGGGGATAGTAATACCCTATATTAAGGAATTAGCCAAGTCAGCAAAATAAAACTAACTCCTCAGCTATTTGGTATAGCAATGTAGGTGATCCAAAATTTTTCTCCTTGGAACATATTTAAATATTGCTAAAAGAACATATTAAGTGAAAAATATGAAGTAAGGACATAATATTTCAAGTACTCTAGGCATGTACTCACATACTTAGTGAAACATATGAAGAGGAAAAATAATTGAATGATAAGAACTAAATTGGTTGCAGCAATTTTTCCTAGGTGGTAAGCTTATTTATTTATTTTTTTGCTTTACATATTTTCTAAGTTTCCTAACTTAATAATCATATATCTGAGAGCAGAGGAAAATACTTTCCATTAAAAATAGACAAGGAGTGCTTAAGCATAATATGGTGTTTGGTGATTCATTAGGGTGGTTAATGCTTTTCTGCTGTGTAGTTGTGTTAACTAATGTTGTCCTCTTGGTCAGCATCTTTTCTTAAAGGGTTTCATGGATCAGAGGTTCACACACCAGGTACTTATTTATAGTTTGGAGAAAATGAAAATATAAGCAAAAATCACCTTTTAGGTTAAGTGTCTTACTTTCCTTGTAATTTTTCTTCTAAGACGGCACCCCTATGTCTATAGAATCATGATCACTAGTATTCTCCAAACTCCAAAGTACAAACATGCACAGATGCACAACCAATAAAAATTTAGCCAAACTAGAGTTCAAAAAAGGCTCACAATTGCAGCAAAATTTCCAGTTCCCTGTCTATGTTTTCTTACTGGATAACCCTTCTTAACTGAAATCACACTTCCCTCCAGCTTGAGTGTGACAGTCTCCCTCCCAAGGGCTTGAGACACCCGTGTCCGCTCCTGACTGTTTTAATTCAGCCAGCAGAATTTTGAACAGGATTGTATGCAGTGTACAAGATTAATCTTCTCTTGAAATCATATCCCCTAGCAGTGGTTAATACATGAAAGTATAAAAATTAAAGAATTATTTTGACCTCAGGTAAATTAAACGAGGGATTTGGGATTGTGTGTCAGTCTCTTGTTTTGTCTTTGATATTCAGATCCATTTCTGAGCCCACTAAGACAATTGTCAGACCTCCAGGTATGAGAGGGTGGCTTTGTTTCGACATCAGAGTTCAGGGGGAGTGTGCAGAGTGTTAATGATTTCTATGAGCTCCAAAGAACACTATTAATCTATAATTGGTAAGGAGGTGCCACTTAGCAAATAATCAGCAGGTGAAAACAGACAAATAATAACCTAAAAAAACTAATTTCTTCTATTTTCCTTTACATTTATTTTTTTTTCTTTTTCTTCTTCATCTCTTTTCTGAACAGTAATACATAGCTACTAACGAGAGATGTTTAGTCATTGATTTGTTTGCAGAGGTTGCTGGTTAAGGTATTAACCCATGGTAAGCAGAACAAATTTAATATTTGTCACACACACACACACACACACACACACACACGCTTGAATAAAGATCATAGACCCTGAGATGGAGGCACTTCTGGTTTGGTTGCAGTGAAGTAGAGTATCTCGTGACTCATAACCTACCCTGTATTGTTCATAAAACATTTGCTCCTACTGCTCCTACCAGGATGAATGGTCCATTGGAATTTGCAGGTTACACATCAGTGTCAAGCAGGGCGAGTCCTGGAATCCATCTTGCTGAAGTGCGGCTGCTCTGAGGAGCGAAGCCATTTGTCTGTGCAGGTGTTCAGCAGGAACCTAACAGAAAGGGATTCTGATTGCTGACACGGAGTTTGCTTCACAACAACTAACCGGTGCCTATTTGTAAGAAGCTGAGAAAAGATTGACAGTCAGGTAATGGGATGGAATTAAGCATGAAATTGAATTGCCATGTCATGGAAGGATCTCCTAAAGACTTATCAGTATGGAGTGCTGAAAGTTGCTTCCAATGTTAGCAACTAAAATGATGCTTCTTCAGGAAAACGTATGTTGTTTTTTCTTTCAATCAGAGTAAGTGCCATCACCTCACCATTCAAACAAAGCAGATCAATAAAGATAAGTGATATTCTGGGCCTGGGCACAGCATGTTAAGGTCCCAATAAGGAAGCCCATATTGCAGTTCCTGGATTGATTCCCACCTATGCCACGCTTCCCATGCGTCCCAAACAACTTCCTGCTGATGTACTTGAGAGGCAGAAGAAAATGGCCCAAGTACATGGTTCCCTCTCACCCATGTGGGAATCCCAGATGGACTCCAGGATTCTGGATCTGGTCTGACCCAGCTTTGGCCTTCGTGGGCATTTGAGAAAAGAAGAGTGGCTGGAAGATATGTTGCTCTGTCTCTGTCTCTCCCTCTTTTTCTGACATTATGTCTTTCAAATATATAAATAATTAAGATATTAACTCTGCCCCCTGCATTATTTGTTAGAGTTGATAATACTTCACACAATAATCTGGGTTATTCTTAAAAAAATGTGTGTGTTTGTGTGTGTATTTATGTGTGTATATGAATTCATATGGTGTCATTATATTGATATATTCATATTTTCATGAAATTTGTTTATAATTCTAGGAAGTGAGAATATATGTTATCATCACTTACAACATTTAAATTGAGTTTTCAAAGTGTCAAACGTAACAATTAGTTTAGATTCTCTGTTCTTACTTTAAATGCTCCATTTCTACAATGCTTAAAGGTGATTTTGCAGAAAGCTCAGTCCAAATTTGTCTCAAGTAAATTGAGATGACTGGATTAAGACTTGTGCAACCTTTCTTTCCTATCATTGGTAACAGCAATTTCCCAAGTATCTTAGTTCAAAACACATCTTGGGGTACATAAATCTAAGAGTTTTCATTATTAATACTCACAAAAGTCAAAGAATAAATTACATTTCCCTGATGAGCTAGGAAAATATTTGAAATTTTGAAAATTTCCTTAATAAAGATGCTGAGAGGAGATTCTCACTCTGTCACTGATTTAAAACTGTTTTAAATCTGATTACATATACTTTTCCTCAATTCCTTTCCATAATTATAGGAAATTTGCTTTTTTTGCCAAATAATCAAAACTTTATATCAACAGAGTACACTGGAAATTTTATATTTACTTCCATATAAACTCTTGAGGGAGAAAAAGTCTATTTTTATGTGTGTATAGGAGGCCTAAAAAAACCACTACAACTTTTAGGTAAAGGTGTTTAGAACTTGGAGCAACATGATGGTTTTGGCTTTCAAGAGACACAAAGAAGTGTAGGTACTGTGAGGAGTGGCCTTCATCAAAGTCATAGACTTCGTACTTCAGATCGAAGTCATTTCCCACGCATATTCACAATCTGAAGCAGAACACTAGGAAGATGAGCTGAAATCGAAACACACTTCATTCCTCAGAACGCCCCTCTCACCCCCACCCCAGTTCCAACTTTGGAAATCACTATGAGAAGCTAACGTTTAAAATGTAATAAATAAACCACAACAGTACTTTCTTCCTCCTCTTCTCTTTGGAAGTGTCGAGAACCCCCCGCTCATTACAGACCACACCCTACTGCCTGCAGTAGGGGCCAGCGGCATCACTGAGGAGGCATGGCAGAGACTAAAGATGTTCTAGGGCAGAGTGAATACTTCTTTCCTTTCAGGTCTTCTTTTACTTTCCAAAGGACCAACTCCATGCAAGCTTTTGCTTTTTCACTAGTCTTGTGACCATCATCCTGAATGATTCTCCACAGGTAGTAAGCCACTAGACTCCCAAGGGATCTTTTGTGAGGCAGACCTAGCCGATGAGGGAACATAACTGTTGTGTCCACAACACAAGTGTGAATTAGCTTAAGAGCATACAGACATTGTTCAAAGCTATGTCCAATTAGTATGGTATCCTCACTAAACAAGTTCAGCAGGATGGCTTGCACGTCACGGATGGAAGTTCTAATGTTCTTCAAGTCATCTTCTACCACACCAGAAAACCTAGTGTTATAGTCAATGATTTCTTCATCAGGTTTCACAAATGTATCACAGACCATCTGGAAGCTGGAGTCAACCACTGTCACTCGAGTAAGTTCCAAGCCTTTGACCGTATAGCACATCTGACAATTTACTGCAAACACGCCATAGTTACCATCAGCAGGTGGGATTTTGACCAAAGTCTTCACAAAACCCTCTAGGTTTTCTTTTTGGTCATGAACATGAAGCTTGGACTCCTGACACCCACGGGATCCAAGCACTCCTCCACAACAGCTGTATCGAGATTCTAAGCCATCAAGGACTTTATGACTTCGTACTTGGCAGAAGTGGTAGTAACATTCTTCTACCTACTGTGTTTGCCTGAGGGAGTCACGTCATATATTTTGCCACATGGACAACAGATCTTCTTAGAAGCATCATTTACAGAAGTTTTTGTCCTGCATGGATTTAAAAGAATGCATCCAGGTTTGTCAGGGTTGGGCCGAGGGTAGTTATTTTCACGCAACTGTTCTTCAGTTATAAGGTGGTTTTTAAGATGTCTGTACAGAGTAACTCCTATGAGCACATTTTTCTTCTCACACTTTTGAAATCCAGTTGTCTCACTGTTACCGCTTCCAGACATAGCTTGGTCTCTTAGCTTCTTCAGAGTATTCACTGCTATGTTCACATACATATTTCTACTGCCACATCTTTCATATATAGCTCTCAAGACCGCCAGGCACCTGGTCTTGAGAGATGTGTGGGCCATTCTGTTAACAGATGCCAAATTATGAACCATTTTTCCTCTAAATCAAGATGCCAAAATACACAGTGGCTCATCGGAAGCGGACTTCAGTGATATCCGAGTCCTCTAAAGTCTCTGATGAAGTCAGCGCTATGTCAGTCTCTTTGTGGAAAGGTATCTGGACGTTTGTCAGACAAAGGATGAGGCTCTTAACAAGGCTAAAATAGAAGAAGAAGCTATATATGAAAGATGTGGAAATTTGCTTTTAATAGCAGTGGCTGAGGGTGAGTTTCATTTCATCAAATCCTTATCGTCTTGAATCATTCTCTTCAGAAAGTTTAAAATCTTATTTTAATTATTTTGATTAGTATTCAGTCTAATTTAATGCTTATGTGTATCTGCAGTGTATTTTCTATTATTTTACTTACCTTTATTGCTGAGCTATTCCTGTTTATTTGCGAGTTCACTATATTAGCCTTATGTCACAATAGTAAATATTTATCCAGTTTTGTCACTTTAATATTTTGATTTTTAATCTTTCATATATTGTCATCTCAAGATGGATTTTAAACTATGTTTATGATTTACTACAATCTAATTTTCATGGATTCATCATTTTGCTATTTAAATGTATTGATTTGGTAAGAAAAGATAAAGAAAAATGCTATCCACCATTCTACCAGAAGAAATGCCTTTAATTTGTCTTAATCTAATTGTCATATGCATTTACATTCATAGATATCTACATGTGATAACTTTGTATCATATCAAGGCCATGTAGCAAAAACTTGCTGCCCCAGAATTCTTTTCCTTGCATGATTCCAGGTTGGAATTGACTACAGAAAGATTCAAACAAAATTGGAAAACAGCACAGAGTGAAGGATTCTGTACAACGGAGGCGTGCACGTGGCTGCCAATCTGCCAGCTGATCCCACCAAATCCTCTCTGTCCATCTGTCGAGCTAAGGGCTAAGTGTGTGGGCAGCACTGTAGCAAGGGACCACATTGCTCCTGTGTGTCATCTATGCCAGTGAGGTTAGATTAGAGACTGTGAGAGAGATGTGAGTTCCAGGTGGATCTCTTTGGACCGCTTTGCCCCTTTGGTTGCATTTGTCCTCATTCTTCCTCACTTTCCATTGAGCTTCCCTGGCTGTCTCCCAATCCTGATGACTTGAAATGACTTCTGGTTAATCAACACACAGAGAGACAATGGTCTCACTCAGAATTCTCCACCAGTTCCTATGGTTTTGTAAGGATTGATCCTATTGTCAAATCCTTATTTATGTTACACTAAATTGTTCTGTTTATCTAACCAAATGCTATCCAAGATAAGGCTTATCTTGTATTAAGGAAAAAAAGACATTGTCATTTACAAAGATGTTCATCTAACACTTTCATCAATATTATAAAAGTATAAAAAATTTATATGATATTCTTTGAAAGAATAAAACAGTAATAATTGAGTTTCTGTAACATTCTGTCACAAATAATGAAAATTAATGTAATCATTTGTATATATTGAAATATTACACTGTTCTATAATAAATGTTCTTATATATGAATATTTATGTAAAAGTCTGATCCTTTATTCATTACAGGGATTTCTAGATCAAGTAAAATGGCTTTTTAATATTTATATACAGATTACTTTTCATAAATACTAACAGTTCCTCAACAATGTAAGTGAAAACTAATCCTGTGCCAATATATTTTTTTATTTTCCAATTTTACAAAATCTTTTCTTCTTCTTCTTCTTTTTTTTTTTTTTTTTGTTGTTGTTTTTTGTTTGACAGGCAGAGTGGATAGTGAGAGAGAGAGACAGAGAGAAAGGTCTTCCTTTTGCCATTGGTTCACCCTCCAATGGCCGCCACGGCTGGCACGCTGCGGACAGCATATCGCGCCAATCCGAAGGCAGGAGCCAGGTGCTTTTCCTGGTCTCCCAAGGGGTTCAGGGCCCAAGCACTTGGGCCATCCTCCACTGCACTCCGGGGCCACAGCAGAGAGCTGGCCTGGAAGAGGGGCAACTGGGACAGAATCTGGCGCCCCAACCGGGACTAGAACCTGGGGTGCTGGTGCCGCTAGGTGGAGGATTAACCTATTGAGCCGAGGCGCCAGCCTGTCTTTTCTTCTTAAAACATACTGTACAAAGCTAATCTATATTTTCTTCATTTTCCCCATTTCATTCTACTGTACAACTTTATTTTTATTTAAAACGTTTTATTTGTTTGAAAGACAGAATGACAGAGAGAGGGAGAGAAGGGTTATCATCTGTTGCCTCCCCAAGGGCATTATCAGGAAGCTGGCTTGGAAGCAGAGTAGCTGGGACTTAAACCAGCACTTAATATGGGATGCCCACATTGCAAATGGTGGCTAAACCAACTGTGACTCAATGCCAGCCCCTAGCCTTATTTTTGTTAATTATTGAAAATAAAGTAATTGCATTTGATTTGAAGTGAAATAACATTTATTTTAGTCCAATACTTCATCAAATATCCCACCATTAGAAAATTTATGTTTTCACATTATCAAACCTGTTTATGTTCATTTTAAATTAGAATTATACAGAGAAAAAATAGTTGATAATTACATTATTTGATGGATAAACTTAGTATTCTGCTTATTAGTACTTCTTTTCTGACATTATATAAATATAGTCTGTAGAAGCAAAGTGGATGTGTACCTGTATATGCATTTTTTAACATGTACTAATCAAGGTATATTTATCCTTTCTGTTGTACTCAATTGGATTAGTTTTTTCAAAGATTTGTTTATTTATTTGAGAAGCAGAGTTACAGAGAGAGGCAGAGACAGAGAGAGAGGTTTTCCATCTGCTGGTTCACACCCCAAATGGCCACAATGGCCAGAGCTGGACCAATCTGAAGCCCAGATCCAGGAGTTTCCTCTGGGTCTCCTACATGGGTGCAGGGGCCCAAGTACTTGGGCTGCTTTCCCAAGCACATTCGCAGAGAGCTGCATGAGAAGAGGAGCAGCCATATAGCCATATGGGATGCTGGCCCTGCAAGAGGATACTTAACCTACTATGACACAGCGCTGGCCCCATGATTAATTTTCATTAATTATCTCACACATTCTGAGATTAGTTGTAATATGTAAATTTCTGCATATATACCTAAATATCTTCAGATTACTTTCCAGTACTGAAATTGTTAGGATAAGGATTTTTTTTTGCCTTGAAACTCACTATTTAACAGAGTTCATATATAAGATTCCATATATTAAAATTTTCTTGGGTCTAGTGAACCTATTTCCTTGGTAGATGCAGACCTTAAACTGTATATAATTTTATACTATTATAGTCTACATTTTATATATTTTCCTTTTCTAATCCTTAGTAGTATTATACACAAATGCACACACATACATCATACATATTGCCACATTCTATATAGATAAATTCTCCACAATAGACATTTCTGTTGTCATTAATTTAATTTTATCTCCCCCACTGCCCCAGAATTCTCTGATCATTGCATTAATGGCCCACTCCCAATTGCCTTCCTGTACACACCACTTCTGATTACTGATTCACTTCTCAAATCACAATTCACTGTAATTGGTTTACTTCTGTCCCTGGATATGTTGCACTACTAAATGTATAGGCTTTAAATAAACATCGACATAAGAGATAGACCAAGGGAAAGTAAGGTGAATGAGGATGAAAAATACTCACGGCATCTTTGAAAGCAGTTAAGTGATGTGAATTTCAACTGCAAATTGGTAAAGAATAAATCAGATGCAGTTGCTAACCACATTGACCTAAAAGTCCTTCACCAAATTATCTAATCCTCTCAAGCATCCTCTAAGTTAATAAAGATTTGGAGCCCTATTTTCATGTATCAGTGATGACACAGAAGTCCAAAGTGTTGAGTGATGTGTCCAAAGTCATAGAAATGTGGTGACCCCCCTAGAACTGAGTCAGGATCACGGATGTGCTCATTTTTGCTGTCCTCATTATAGCATATGTTAATTTGGGCACAAGCAGAATGAGCCTGATTCTCACATCTTTTGGGAGCTTCATCACCCATTAACAAAGCATCCCACGCCACACTCTATATCGTTGTGCCATATTGTTATTTTTATATAGTTGTTGAAATTCTAGTTTGATTACACATATAGCTACAACATTTTATGCCCTTTATGTTAATAAAATGGAACACCTAGTTTTCAGTTTGTTACTAAGAATATCATGTTAGCCTCTGGAGTCTAGATACCTGCAGCTAGTTTTTAATAAGACTGAAGCCGAAAACTTGATTTCTTTATGAAATAAGTAAATTCAGTATCACCGTTGTATTTCCAATTCTTGGCAGTGTTTCCATGATTTTAAGCTTATAAGTATATTGTTTATTGCAAAGAGCACAAAAGACACCTGGCTGATGATGGAAATTTAATTCTTGATATTTGAATTAAAGTTATAGTTTTTTGTCTTGCTAGTAATTTTTATACACTTACATAACATACCACTTATTATGTACACATAACTATGATACATTTGTCTAAAACTATGGTCATAATGTCTTTAAAAATACATTTTGAAAGACTTGCTCTTGTAGAAAATGCAGAATTTGTTTCTTTTGCATCCTGTAATGTTTTCCTTGGTATTTATTTGTTTTAAATCCATTTAAACTTTTGGAAAAGATGTAATTATAATTAATTTTTTTTTGAGCTTATTGCTACATTTTATGTGTTTTTGGTAAAATACATTATTCATTCATATACTTGTAAATATGTATATGAATGTTGAAACAATACAGATATAAACATATATAAAGAAAAAGATTAGGTATAGATTAAACCTGCATTATACTAAACACTGTTAGAAAATGTGATTAAAATATGCATGAAGTGTTTTTTCAGTATATTAGATCTTTTCATATTGCAAGTCAAAACTTATCTACAGCTAATTAGAGATTGTTATGCAAACATGTTGCCTGATGTTACAGACTGATGATATAGAAGAGAATTCTGATACTCATACAAAGACCATAGCAGTCATCTGCATTTGTCTTTTAATATTCAGGTTTCATTATTGCATGTGAATCCACTTATGTTACAAACATAATAATCTATAAATGAGAGCTCTGCTTATGGGTCACTGAACTGAATGAATATAAAAGGTAGATTGGAAAATTGTCCAAATAAAACTCAGTAAACTCAAAACTTGTTATAGTAGATCATGTCGAGCACTAGAAAGCAAATTACTTGTTAACACTGCTTCATAATAATCAAGGAGACCATTTACAGGACACTGAAGAAGACGCTTCTAGTTATCCTTTTATTAGATCTATTAACATACAAAGTATCAACTTGAAATAGGTGGGGTTTTCTTTCTTCAAATAGTTGAGTGGAATAGAAGTTGTTATGTCTGTGTGGATGGTTGAAAACAGAAAAAGGTAAGAATTCAATTATCACCAGAAATCAAAAAAATATTCATATAAGCCTTCATTCTATTCATTTGAGAAATTAAGAAAGTGTTAAATAACTCCTATAGTTTGTTTATTGAAATCATTAATTATCTTTCAGAGTTTAAATGTTTTTATCAATGTCACAATTTGATTATTGATTTGAAAATACTTATAAATAAATGAAATTATTATTGAATAAACCAGCCTTGAAACACATGGTAAGTGAAAGTTGTTTGGTTTTAGTCAAAGTCTAGTGACATGGCTAGTTTGTTATTGAATGAAGTAATGTAAAACATCCAGATTTTCCTTCCTTCTATTCTTTGGTTTATTTGTTCTATTAATTCATTCTAGAAATTAACTATTATGATTATATATACATATAAACATATATATGTCAGAATATAAACCTATACATAAATATATCAGTAAGTATTTGTATGTGTTTATTTACGGAGTCCTCCTTCTCATACTCAGAGTTACTTCTCACATTTTTGACATCTGTCTCATTGTTAGACCCACTTCAGTTCAACTTGCATGATCGTTGTAGACATGTTTATCTTTCCTACATATTTGTATAGTTCTTAGAAAAATAATTTATTTCTTCCAGCTATACAGGATCAAAAATACTGCCTTTTGAATAGTTAACACCTGAATTTTGTTAAAACTTCTTGAATTTTTTTTTCATTAAAGCAATGCCACCCCATCAATGCTTGTTAAATTCAGCAAATTAGTATGATACAGTAGAAAGAAATGGTATGAATGCCTGACCCTTAGTTTAATACTGCCAGGTCATGACTCTTTCATGAATTTAGCCATAAACAGAGTGGGAAAAATAATCTTGCAATGAGTACAAATGATAATAAACATTACACATACACTTTGCTATAAGATTTCAAGTTTCTCGGGATTCTCTGATTTTGCCTTCTCCGATCCTTGACATTGACAAAGACTTCTCTGCTTGTCTGAACTCTTGTCTCCAGTAAAGCTTTCAGGGCTCAACTTTCGGATTCCATGGCCAACTTTAAAGAGTCTGGTTGTAGCAAGAATTCTGCTAAAATCAGTTTACCTTTGATATCTGATAACCTTTGATATCTGATCAATGGCTTCATCTTTCATCATCCCTGAAGTTATGTCTGATCACTTGGGTCAGGTGTCCACAAGAATTGTGAAGGCAAGGATCAATGGCTTATCCCTAAATTGTCCACTAAGTAGCTTTCCAACCATTGACACCAATCTTGAACCAGACAATGATGCCTACTCTCAACATTGCTATTCAATATAATCATGGAAATTTTAATCAGATCCAATAGGCAAGAAAAATAATCAAAGGGATACAAATTGGACAGGAGGAGTTAAAATTATCCTTACTTGCCGATGACATGATTCTATATAAATGGGAAGAAAAAGACTCCAATAAAAGACTATTGTAATTATTATCCAGAATCTATAAAGAGCTCAAGAAACTCAGCAACATCAAAGAAACAATCCAGTTAAGAAATGGGCATTTGAACAGTTATTTTTCAAAGGATGAAATGCAAATAGCCAATAGTCACATGAAAAAATCCTCAGCATCACTAGAGCCATCACAGAAATGCAAATAAAAGCCACAACGAGATATCACCTCTCCCCAGTTAGGATGGCTATCTTCCAAAATCAACAAACAATAAATGTTGGCAAGGATGTGGGGAAAAGTTACCTTAATCCACTGATGGGAATGTAAAATAGTACAACCACTTTGAAAGACAGTATGGCGATTTTCAGAGATCTGAAATTAGATCTACTATACGACCCAGCCATCATACTCTTGGGAATGTACCCAAAGGAAATGAGAGCAGCATACGAAACAGTTATTTGTACCCCATATTTATTGTAGTGAATTCACAATAGTTAAGATATGGAATCAACCCAGATGTCTATCAGCTGGTGACTAGATAAAGAAAATGCGGGATACATACTTTGTGTGAATACTATTCAGCCATAAAAAAGAAAGAAATCCTGTCCTTTGCAACAAAATGGATGCAACTGGAAACCTTTAGTGAAATAAGCCAGTCTCAAAAACACAAATATATTTTCTGTGATATGTGGCAGTTAATATAGAATACCAAAAATGTATAGAAAGAAAATGGTTTGGGGATATGATTATCATTTTTAGCCCTTGTTTATACTCTGTGGAATGTGGTCTTCCTACTTTTTACTAGTTGAATATTATGATTAGTAATGAAGTAAGGCTTTGCGTATAGAGTTGATTAATATGGTTTTGCAAAAACTGATGAGGAGAGAGAAGGGAGGGAGGAGGAGAGGGGGTAGCAAGAAGGGAAGTGTGGTTGTCTTTTTGGAAGTGTAACTATGGAATGCACAAAATCTGTTTTCTTTATATTAATAACAATTTTAAATACAAAAAAGGGATGGAACTAGAAAATCAAAAGACCTTATCAATACATGTAGACAGATTCTTTTCATCAGAGTTCAATACTCTTATGAGAACTCTCACTATCATCAAACTAATAAAAGTGAACTCTTTAGCCTAGAAGAATATGAATAACCAAATTTATGTAATAGTTAATGATGTAAGATTAACTTATTTACTTCCAAAATTTAGAATAAGGCTAGAATGTATGCTTTTTTAAAAATCACTTATTTGGCAGTATAGTGGAAGTCCTAGCTTGTAATAACTAAATGAAGTCACAACAATTATAAAAGAAGTGATAAAGTTATATTTAACTCCATCTGGTCTCCCACACGGGTGGCAGTATATGATATCCAAGCTCTTGAACCATCTGCTGCCTTCTAGGGTCATTAGCAAGGAGCCAGATCAAAGAGGAGCAGCACCGGTGCTCTGATAGGGGATGCCAGTGTCACAGAAGGCAGCTTAACCTGTTGTACCACAAGGAGAGCCTTGCATATTATCTTTGAATATTCTCAATACACTATTACCTTGACCCGTAAGTTTAGAGAGTTCAGCAACATTTCTATCAAATTTTTTTCTTTGTTTATTTTTTCCCAATATATTAGGTTTTTAAAATCCTAAAGGATACTGTGGACAAATAGCAATTTGAACAGAAATGTCTACTAGACAGAAAGTAGGATGTTTGCTACTGGAGGCTTGAGTGACTGGGGAGGAGGGTAGGTAGGGGAGATGTCAGTCCTTGGATAATAATAATAATTTGATAGGACACATATAATATGTATGTGTGCATATACATATATGTGTGTATAGATAGATGATGTATGATTACGGTGATGATAGATAGATAGAGTCCAGAATTGGCTAATAGAAAAGTAGATAATGATTACTGGTGGCTAAAGTGTTGAGGGTAACAGATATCAGGGAGATAGAAATAGGGGAAAATATTAGTGGTTATGAAAAGCTTTTCTTATGTCATGTTACTGTTTTAAAATTTATTATGTTGGGGCTGGCCCTGTGGTGTAGCAGGTAAAGCCGCCGCCTGCAGTGCCAGCATTCCATATGGGCACCGATTCAAGCTAATCCAGCTCTCTGCAATGGCCTGGGAAAGCAGTAGAAGATGGCCCAAGTCCTTGGGCCCCTGCACCCGCATGGGAGACCTGGAAGAAGCTCCTGGCTTCGGATCAGCACAGCTCTGGCCATTGCGGCCAATTGGGGAGTGAACCAGCAAATAGAAGCGTGCACTCTCTCTCTCTCGGCCTCTCCTTCTCTCTCTGTGTAACTCTGACTTTCAATTAGATAAATAAATATTTTTATTAAAAATGCAAGAATATGCTTGGAACACTATAATTGACACAATTCTACAAAACAATATAATTGAGGAATTGTAGGTAGTTACTGTACAGAAAATATTTATCTATTGCTACTGAGTAGTAGTAGCTAGTGAAAGAGCCAAACAGTTATGCCTCTTCATTCCAGCCTCTGCTATTATGCAAAATCAAACTTTCTTGGGCTATGGAGTCTGAATTTAGTTGAAGAATTTAGGCCAGTTACATTCAAAGTTACTACTGAAAAGTAATGACTTGGTACTACCTGTTGTTCTATAAATATTCCTATTGTTTCTTTGGATTTCCTTTGTACTTTTACTAGGAGATTATCTGCCTTCACATTTTTTCATAATGATGACCATTGTTCTCTGTTTCTTTGTGTAGCATATCCTTAAGAATCATTTGTAAGGCTGCACAAGCAGTGACATATTCTTTCAATTTCTGTTTTTGAAGGTCTTTATTTCACCCTCATGTATACATGAGAGCTTTTTTGGGTACAGTATTCTGAGTTGACTGTTTCTTTCTTTTAGAACTTGGACTATTTCTCTCCATACTCTCCTAGGCTGCAGGATTTCTGATGAAAAATCAGCTGTTAGTATAATTGGGGATCCTCTGAAGGTAACCTGGCATTTCTCTCCTGCACATTTTAGAATTTTTTCTTTATATTTTAATGTTGAAAATTTGCCTATAATGTGTCCTGGTGAAGATCTTTTCTGATTGTATCTATTAGCAGTTCTATGTGCTTCCTGTACTTGTATATATTTTTCTGCAAATTAGGGAAGTTTTCTGTTATTATTTTGCTGAATAGCCCTTCTATTCCATTCTCCCTTCCCATGGCTTCAGGAATCCCTAAGACATATGTGTTTGGTCATTTGATAGTATCTTATAAATCTTAAACACTATTTTCAGTTTTTCTAATTTTTTTCTTCTATTGCTTTTTGTCTATTTCTAAGGATTTGTTTTCTAGCTTGGATATTCTTTCTTCTGCATCACCAAGTCTGTTGTTAAGCTTGCCACTGTATTTTCTATTTGACATATTGAATTCTTTATTTCTAATATTTCACTTTGACTTTTCTCCAATATCTCTATTTTCTGGCAAAAATTTTCATCCAAATTATGAATGGATGTCTTTATCTCATGAATTCGTTTCTCTGTTTTTCTGAGTAATCTTAAGACCATTCTTCTGCTGCCTTCCTAGAAGTGTTAGCAGGGAGCTGGATAAGAAACAGAGCAGACGGGCTCAAACGGGTGCTCAAATAGGCTGCCAACATTGCAAGTGGCAGCTTAACCCACTGTGCCACAACGCTGACCCCTGGAATGACTTTTGAATTGTGAAATGAATAAAAATGAAAATAGACAATTACACAATTCAAGTGAAAATATCACCAATAATGATATTTATTATGAACATTTGAAGAAAAATAAATTGGAATTCTCAGCACATCACTGCTGTCATGTATGGAAATTGTACAGCTTTTAGAGACTTTGATAATGACAGGTAGATAGAGTCCAGAATTGGCTAATAGAAAAGTAGATCATGATTAATGGAGGCTAAAGGATTGAGTGTAATAGATATCAGGGGGAAAATATTAGTGGTTATGAATACTTTTCTTATGTCATGTTTCTTATGCAATGTTCAGAAGCAGTAATATGTACTGAAGTACGTAATAATCTATAGCTTGTTTATAAGAAAAGTAATGAAAATATCATTTTAGGTTTATTGCCTGAATAACTATACATAAGTACCTAATGCCTATGTATCTTGGCAACTCAAGCAATTCCATATTAGGCCTTCCCTTGATCCTACCCCTTAGCACTCATTCCACAATTAACAATAATCAAGTGGATAACCAGCTTCCAGGAAATTTACTTCCATTGGATTAAGGTATTCGTTCCCTGCCCATCTCCAGGTTAGAGCATTTCAAATTGTTTCCTATCTCAATTAGAATAAGGTATGAAACTAAACTCCTCACATAGCGTCTGCCATTCTGAGCAAGCTCATGACCTCAAGGTCCGCATCTAACTCATGGTCCGCCCTCTCATTTGCTGAACTGCCAAGCTTGTCATTGTCTGAAATGCTCTCCTCTCTGCTCATTTGTAAATCTTCCATGTCCTTCAGAGGTTTTGAAAAGATTTCTCCAACTTCTATTCAGATGGATCACCATTTTGCCCTTATTATCATAAATTGATGTTTGATTACATTATATCAAAATTTCTGGGGTAAGTATTTGACCTAAAAGTTAAAATTCCAGATATGATGTCTGTGTTCCCTATTTGAGTTTCCAGGTTCGATATCTGGCTTCAGCTCCTGAATCTAGTTTCTTGATGGTAGAACCTGGAAGGCAGTGGTGATTGCTCAGGTACCTATGTTCCTGCCACCAACAGGGGAGACCTGATTTGAATTCCTGGCTCCTGGCCTTGGCTTGGACCAACCTCAGCAGTTGCAGACATTTGGGAAGTGAACCACTAGGTGCTAATTCTCTCCCTCTTTCTCTGTCTCACAAATGAAAAAAGAAAAAAACTAAAAGATTTCTAAATTTTTTTTAAGCTCCACTTACCTATTTGAAAGGCAGAGTTACACAGAGAGAAAGGAGAGGCAAAAAGAGAGAGAGAGAGAGAGAGAGAGATAGAGAGAGAGAGAGGTCCTCCACCCACTGGTTCACTCCCCAACTGGCCGCAACAGCCCAAGCTGTGCTGATCTGAAACCAAGGATCAGGAACTTCTTCCGGGTCTACCACATGGGTGCAGGGAACCCAGGACTTGAGCAAATTCCCACTGCCTTCCCAAGCCTCAACAATGCTGGATTGGAAGTGGAGCAGCCAGGACTCGAAACTGCACCCACATGGGATACCAGCACTGCAGGCTGTGACTTTGCCTGCTATGCCATAGCACCGGCCCCCTAATTACTTTTTCCTTTGTCATTATGTTTTTTTTTCTTAGTTTTTAGATACTACACTAAATGTTTAACTTACATTAAGAGAGATTTCTGGCCGGCACCACAGCTCACTAGGCTAATCCTCCACCTTGCGGCACCGGCACACACCCGGTTCTAGTCCCAGTCGGGGTGCCGGATTCTGTCCCGGTTGCCCCTCTTCCAGGCCAGCTCTCTGCTGTGGCCCGGGAAGGCAGTGGAGGATGGCCCAAGTGCTTGGGCCCTGCATCCCATGGGAGACCAGGAAAAGCATTTGGCTCCTGCCATCGGATCAGCATAGCGCGCCAGCCACGGCGGCCATTGGAGGGTGAACCAACGGCAAAAGGAAGACCTTTCTCTCTGTCTCTCTCTCACTGTCCACTCTGCCTGTCAATAAATAAATAAATAAATAAGAAAAAAGAGATTTCTTTTATTCTTCATTTATCATTTGTACCAAATTGGCTGCTTGATACATTGCTAGGGCTCTATAAATGCTGGTTGATAGAATGAATGATAATTAACCCAGAGTCTTATTAATCTATAAAGTAAAGTGGTCTAGATAATTCATTTTATCCCTTCTCACATAAGTATAATTAATATAGGATAGTTCAACTAAAATAGTTTGGCAAGTACAATTAATTCGCCCAAATTAATTGTCTAAATTATCCTATTTGATGCCTAGTTAATTAATGTATTTGTTAGGTCAGTAGGGTACGGTAAGGGAAATGTTATAATTCTAGGCCAAACCAATTACTAAATTGCTTTTATGAAAAGGTGAAATAGTTCAAAGAACATTTTATCCTGAGCATTTTTCATCTCACAATTTTTATACTGACAGTTGTAGAAGTAAAGTGCTGAAACACTATTTCCCATTTATTCAAACGCAAGAAACAACAAAAAATTGCAAGGTGGGGGTGAATACTTATATGAGTTTCGGGTTTACTTTTGCTGACTCAAGAATTGTAGATGTTTCAGTGTGGAAGTAATACTATTTTTATCCAAGTAACCTGCAACTGATGTATGAGTGTCAGTACTTCGATCCCCAGGAAATTAAACTAACTCAAAATATCAAAGACAATCTTTAGTTGATTTGACCATGAATATCAAGATACCTCCCTCCATACAGAACTAGCTCGCCATAAGCAGAAAGAAGTACTGACTGCCAAGGTCTCAGAGCTGAGTACCTCCCCAGCAGTTGCTCTCATGTTTTTGTCCTGAAGGGTAGTACATCACTTAATATTAAACTTACTCTCTAGAGTAGGACTACATGAAACTATTGACTGATGTGAAAGTAAAAAGGCCCAGTCCTCTTTCCTGAAAGAGGAACAGATACTAAGGGCTACAGTTGTTTTAAAATCCCCCATAGAATCTGCTGTGTCCCGTGTTGTGAGTGCCCACAGGTCTACATTCTCCTCTGTGCTTTCAGTCTCTTAATTCTGGCATTCATAAGAGTAGTCTCCAATAACATTAACTTATATAAATCTCTGCTTCAGGGTTAGGATTCCTGGGGAACTCAATCTATACACTTTGCATTTCAAAATAGACTTTTACCTATATTCACATGGAAAATATTCAGTTATTCTCATAATTTTCAAAATCTCAATAAAAACATGTAAATAAACCATTTCCAATAACTTCTTTTGATTAATGAGGATATCACCTCTATGGTTCTTGTTCACTATCACTCTATAGCATGTCTCAGTGGGTCAGCACTATCAACATCATCCGAGTCTGGTTGGAGGGGCAGAGACCTCAGATACCTATGTAGGATCAGAATCTCTAGAAATGAGACCCAAGAATATGTGATATCACTTCTACAGGTGATTACTATGCATGTCTAATATTGGGAAGCATTTTACATATTAGATATTGATATAGGAAGGATGGATAATTCAATTGGTAGTTATAGTAAAAAATAAGTCAACTTTTCATTAAATGAAAATAATTAAAGTGATTAGAGAAACATCAGTATTAAAGATATGAGTATATTGATTGCTACTCTTTCCATATTTTTGAATAAGATACGTAGTATGGAGTAATACAAGTAGCTGGATGAGCCTTCACATATTGGATTATTCAATCTACTACATTGCCAGGGCTTAATAATTAAACTCCAATTTTTCAATCAAACCACTGCAATATTTTTGAAAATTAGATCATCAAAAATCTTACACGAAGTTTAGCAATCAATAGTACAAAGCCATCAGTACTGGGTTACTACTTGACCAATTTCAAATTGCTTTCACATGTCATGTGTTATTTGCTGCTAACGAAACTTGTTTACCATTTCATTTTAATTAACAAATAAAAACGTACGTTTCAAGTGAGGCCAAGTGTCTTGCTCACATCATGTAATTTGTAATTGGTAAACTAAGATTAAGATTTAGGTAATTGAAGTCCACTTTCTTCCCTGTTTAAATGTGTTAAAATATTAAGTCTTTATCTATCTGTCTGTCTGTCTATCTATCTATCTATCTATCTATGTATCTATCATGTACTCTTTTATCTTTATATCTATCTATGGTGATTTCTTGTTCATACTATAGATCACCTCAATGTATAACCTCCTTAAAATAAAAGAACACCTGGCTGGCGCCATGGCTCACGTGTCTAATCCTCTGCCTGCGGCACCGGCACCCCAGGTTCTAGTCCCAGTTGGGGCACCGGGTACTAGTCCTGGTTGTTCCCCTTCCAGTCCAGCTCTCTGCTGTGGCCTGGGAAGGCAGCGGAGGATGGCCCAAGTGCTTGGGTCCCTGCAACCACATGGGAGACCAGGAAGAAGCACCTGGCTCCTGGCTCCAGGTCGTCACAGCGCCATAAGGGGAGTGAACCAACGGAAGGAAGACCTTTCTCTCTGTCTCTCTCTCACTGTCTATAACTCTCTCTCTCTCACTGTCTAACTTCCTGGCAAATAAATAAATAAATAAATGAACACCTGGCACAAATTCAGGTCTGCAGTTTACCTTGCATGAATGCTACCTCATTGTTGTCTTCTAAATTTTAGTATAAGGGTGCTTGAATAAATACTTTTGACATAGTTGTACACTCAAGAAGGACTTAAAGAGGGTTGGCATTGTGATATAGTGAGTTAAGCTGTCACTAGTGATTTTGGCACCTCATGTGTGTGATGCTTTGAGACAAAGCTGCTCACTTTCCAACTCAGCTCCTTGCTAATGCACTCGGGAAAGCAGCAGAAGAGGGTCCAAGTGCTTGGGCTCCTGCACCCACATGGGAGACCCAGAAGGAGTTCTGGACTCCTGGCTGTGGCCTGGCACAGCCCTGGCCTTTACAGCCTTTTGGGGAGTGAACCACCACATGGAAACTCTCTCTCTCTCTCTTTTTCTGTGCCTCTCCTTCTCTCTCTGGAACTTTGCCTTTCAAATAAGTAAAAAAAAATCTTAAAGAAGGGTTCAAGGAAATAAAGTATCTGAAAATCTGAAATTATTTTAAAATGATATTTATTAATTTTTATATATTCCACACTATTTAACAACTCTGTACAGTGTGCTGGTCATTTTGCTCCATACTGTGTGTAAAACAAGTAGGAGAAATAAAATATCTAGTCTATTAGAGATGATTACTAATGAAGGGTAAGGTTGATGACAAGTAAATAAACACACACAAAAATATATATGTAAAGTGTATGAAGCAATAAGACTTATTAAACTTTTATATTGTTTCAAAAAATCATTCTTATTATCTTTCTTAAGGTTAGATCATTAAAACTCTTTTTTAAAAACTGGTGTGCTAAAATACAGAATAATGGGAAGCAAGGGAAATGCAAAACCTTGATATATTTTTTGCTACTAACAATTAACATTACATATTCAAGTGATGAGACTATTTCTCCCTAAGATATTAAAACATTTGCAGTGAAGAGCCCATTTAATAAAAGGAGTTGGTGGTCTAGATAAGTTGCAAAGGTGACTTCAGCTTTCTAAAGTTTAACATTTAAACACACTCTCATTTTTGTTTATGATTATATAGATTTATGTCTTTCAATTAAATTAGAAAATGTTTCCCATAGCCTTCTATCAAGAAACACATTATCAAAGTGATTGCCTTGACCTTTGTTTATTCCCTTTAGGGAAATGTTGAAAGCCTTCACCACAAGAAAGGTTTCTGGTCACCTTTTAATTTTCCTGTGGATTGGAAGGGGATCGCTGCCGCTGCAGAGTGCAGCAGGTGATTTTACACCTTTTGAGAGCAGGCAGACGGCAGCAGCAGATGGGACATATTTATAATCCCACACATCCCCATTGAGCAGTCATTTAAACATCTGGGTTTGAGGAAGGGTCATCTGTATTGGAATGAATTCAAATGTTTTATAACCTGCTTCACCTACCCTATCATATACATAATGATACTTAGCAGTTCTCAGAGTATCAGGCTGTTGAGTTCTTTTTTTTTTTCTTCCATGCTGTGGTTTTTATATGAAGCAAATATTACCAGTAAAAATAAAGAAAAAGAAAAGACAGTATCATATATTTAAAGCATTCATAAAAGCAATAACTAACTTTCTGGACACTTAATATGTGTCGGACATTGTGATAACCAACGTAGAACCACCATCACGTTGACTCCACTAAACTGTTCCGTGAGCTGAACACTGTCATTTCCTTATTTCTGCATTCTTTACATAAAAAAAAATAAAAAGGATCAAATGACTGTTCATTAAGATGACACCACATCACCAGGTCCTGCTTCTCTTCACCAAAGATAGATACAGGGGAGGAAGAGAGGGAGGGAGGGCTCAGGGGAGGAAGGGAGGGGGAGAGAGAGAGAGAGAGAGAGAGAGAGAGGAGAGAGAGAGAGAGAGAAAGAGAGAGATATCTTACATACACTGGTTCACTTCTTAAATGCCAGCAACAGCTAGGGCTGGGCCAGGAGCCAGAAACACCATCTAGGTTTCCCACTTGGGGGTAAGGATACAAGTAGTTGGGCCATAATCTGCAGCCTTCCCAGGTGCATTAGCAGGAAATTGGATGAGAATTGAATAGCCAGTACTCAAATCATCACTTTGATATAAGATATGGATGTCTGTGGCAGCAGCTGAACTTGCTAATCCACAGTGCTAGCTCCAAAGAGGGAGAGATTTGCACAAGTGAGCAGTGTAAGAACCATGGTAAGGGTGCCCTACAAAAAAGATCCAACTCCATCACCCTCAAAACAGTTGACTTAGATATTCAGAGAAAGTTATTTGTGAAGATTGTTATGCTGGATTCTAATAAGATATATCACTTTACTTTTAGTCTTCCTTTTGCAAAGCCATAAAAAACCCAGCAGCACATTAAATCTCCTGGAATAAAGGATGGGGAGAATAAATAGTTTATCTGTCACTATTTAAGAAGACTGAGAAATGGTCTCATAGCATTAAACAAATCCAAGGAAAACAAAAATTATCAGGAATGTATAAAATTATAAAAGTATAAGTACCATAATCTGTCTATTCATATCTCTTAACTCATGCTACAAATCTTTCATTGATACAAACATCCACCCACCCACATACACACTCATGTGCAAACACACATTCATACACATATTTACATATACTTGCATGTGCACAGTATTGGTGATTCGGAGGTAGCGGTGGGAGAGACAATTCAATGATTATCCTATCCCGTTTGTGAGTAACACTAATTTCAGTAACTACTTCATAACTATAATTTGCTAAGCTAGAAAGTTTTCCTCAACAGTTGAGACAAGGGCTGTAAACAATCACTGAAACTCAAAGTGTCAATTTCACTTCCATAGACTGCATTTTAAGTACACTATTAGTTATCACCAATCAGGCAAACATATGGTATTTTCTTTTTTGGGACTGGCTTCTTTCACTAAATATAATGTTTTCCAGTTGCACCCATTTTGTTGCAAATAACAGTATTTCATTATTTTTTAATGCTGTGTAGTGTTCCATGGTGCACATATACCATAATACTTTTGTCCAGTCTCAGTTGTAAGACATTTGGGTTGAATCCACATCTCATCTCACATATGGTGAATAGAAATGTAATAAACATGGGCTTACAGACAACTCTTTCATATGCTGATTTTATTCCCTTGGGTAAATTCCCAGGAGTGGGATGGCTGGGTCATATGGTAGGTCTAGATTTCTGAGTTATCTCCATACTGTCACCCACAGTTTCTGTGTGTAGAACATCCTTAAGCATCTTCTGTATGGCTGGACGAGTGTTGCCAAATTCTTTCAATTTCTGTTTGTTATGGAAGGTCTGTATTTCACATTCATTCATAAATGCAAGCTTTGCAGGGTACAGTGTTCAGGGTTGAATTTTTTTTTTTTCTTTTAAGATTTGGGGGGCCAGCACTGTGGCATAGCAGATAAAGCCACCACCTACAGAGCTGGCATCCCATATGGGCACTGGTTCAAGTCCCAGCTGCTCCACTTCCAATCCAGATCTATGCTATAGCCTGGGAAAACAGTAGAAGATAGCCCAAGTTCTTTGGTCCCTGAACCTACGTGGGAGACTCTGAAGATGCTCCTGGCTCCTGGCTTCAGATTGGCTCAGCTCTGGCTGTTGTAGCCATCTGGGGAGTGAACCAGCAGATAGAAGACCTCTCTCCTTCTCTCTCTGTCTGACTCTCTTTAACCCTACCAAATAAATAAATAAATATTAAAAAAAATATTTGGACTATATCTGGCCATTGCCTACTAGATGAGAAGTCAGCTGTGGGTCTAATTGGTGATCCTCTGAAAGTAATGTGGTGTTTTCTCATGCCCATTTTAGAATCTTTATGTTTTATTGTGGAGAGTTTGACTACAATGTGTTGTGGTGAAGATCTTTTCTGTTCATGTCAGTTAGGAACCCTATGTGCTTCCCCTATCTGAATATCCCCTCCTTTCTCCAAATTGGGAAAGTTTTCTGTAATTACTTCACTAAAGAGGCTCTCTATGCCCTTCTCTTTTTCCACCGCTTCAGGCACTGCTGAGACCCTTACGTTTGGTCGTTTGATAGCATCCCATAGGTCTCCAACACTGTTTTTAAGTTTTTATGTTTTTTTGTTGTTGTCTGACTATAAGATTTCCAAAGATTTGTCTTCTAGTTCAGATATTCTTTATTCTGCCTCATCAAGTCTGCTGTTAAGAATTTCCACTACATTTTTTATTTGATGCATTGAATTCTTCATTTCTAAAATTTCATTTTGATTTCTCTTTATATTCTTGAATCCTAGGAAAAATTTTTATTCATGTCTTATATAGATTTCTTTAATTCATGAATTGCTTCTGATTTTTTTAATAATCCTATGATTAATTTTCTAAATTCCATTTCTGGCATTTCCCCAATCTCTTCATCTTCACATTCTAATACTGAAATGTGTTCCTCTGGGGGGTCCTTGGTAACTTCCTTATTCTTGTTATTTGGATTTCAGTTCTTATTTTTCAGCATCTTTGGAATTGACTTTTAATTTTTCCTTCTGTTGACTTTTATTTTCGTGGCTATGCTTCTGTGGTTTCCCAGAATGTCTACCAGGAGGTGTGTGGTGATTGTGTCCTGGGTGCTCTGGTCAGTGCTCCAGGGTAGGGCTGGCTTCCAGGTAAGGATTTCCAGTTATGTCCTGCAGTGTGTAGCCACCTAGGCGCCAAGGTCTCAGCACCTGAAGTTCTCCCAGGTGTTGCTGGCTTGCGTTCCCCTCTGTTTCTGGTAATTGCCCAATCACTTCACAGTAGACCTCTGAGACAGTGGGGGTCTGCAGTCCTCTGTTCTTTGTCCCTAGCTGTGGTTCACATGCTATAGTCACTGGCCCCATCTGAGTGGGCTATGTGCAAGCCTGCAAACTTCCCTGGATGTAGTCCTGATTTAACTGGCATCCACCCTTTCTCGGCTGAGTCCCAGGTTTCGTTTTGGAGAACTTGGGTTGAATTGGCTGCCTCTCTCCGCTTCCACTTGGACCTCAGGTGACTGCCAGCAATTGCTGGCTTCCCAAGTTCTTTACCAGAGCAGCACTACGCACTCACCAGTTCTATACCCACGGATAGCTGGATTGCTGTCATCCGTCCTCCCCTCCCCCATCTCAAAAATGCCTTGGGCTCTGACTGTCCAAGGCTCCAGTTTTCTGGGCTCTCTGGATTTGTGCCAACACTCACCACACCAGTTCAAGCTGGTTCCCGTCCTCCCTTGGGGCTTCCTGGGCAGTTTTCTCTCCTAATCTCTACCTCCTACACTCTCCTCGCTATTCTCCCTAGCCCTGCAAAACGTGCTGCTTCCTAACCCACCATTTTATCCGACGTCTCTGCTCCACTTCTAATCCACCTCCCTGCTAATCCCCCGGGAAAAGCAGCAGAAAATGCCCAAGTGTCTGGGCCCCTGCCACTCACGTGGGAGACCACAACGAAGCTCCTAGATTCTGGTTTCAGCCTGGCCCAGTGCTGGCTGTTGCAGCCATGTGGGGAGTGTACCAGAGGATGGAAGACCTCTCTGTCTCCCTCTCTCTCTCTCTGTAACTCTTTCAAATAAATAAATAAATCTTTTTAAAAATGATTTTTACTTCAACATATCCTGATTAATATTCAACAATGAGCAGGAATTAGTGCTCATTCATTAGGCTATATTCACAGTAGTAACCAACAAAGATCATGTATTATGTAGCATTTCTTCCGAGAATTTTGACCTCTGTGAAAGAATAGAAAATGGAAAACTGTGATAGTGATGAGAAATCATAATGAAGTGAAGAATTCAATAGATCAAATGAAAAACACAATAGAGAGCCTTACAAACAGAATGGGTGAAGCAGAAGAGAGAATATCGGACTTAGAAGACAGAGAACAGGAAAGGATACAGTCAGACCAAAGAAAAGAAGAGGAAATTAGAAATCTAAAACATATTGTCAGGAATCTGCAGGATACTATTAAAAAAACCAACATTCGGGTTCTAGGAGTTCCTGAAGGCATGGAGAGGGAGAAAGGATTAGAAGGCCTTTTTAGTGAGATATTAGCAGAAAATTTCCCAGGTTTGGAGAAGGACAGAGAAATCCTAGTACAGGAAGCTCACAGAACCCCTAATAAACATGACCAAAAGAGATCCTCACCACGACACGTTGTAATTAAACTCTCCACAGTGAAGCATAAAGAAAAGATCCTAAAATGTGCAAGAGAGAAATGTCAGATTACTCTCAGAGGATCTCCAATCAGACTCACAGCTGACTTCTCATCAGAAACCCTACAAGCTTGGAGGGAATGGTGAGATATAGCCCAGGTACTAAGAGAGAAAAACTGCCAGCCCAGAATATTTTATCCTGCAAAGCTCTCATTTGTGAATGAAGGTGAAATAAAGACTCTTCATAGCAAACAGAAATTGAAAGAATTTGTTGCCACTCGTCCAGCCCTGCAAAAGATGCTTAAAGATGTGTTGCACACAGAAACACAGAAACACGGTCATCAATATGAAAGAAGGTAAAGGAAGGAAACCTCACAGCAAAAGATCACAGGGAATTCAAAGCATATATTAGAACTAACTTACTTTTATAGATTGCATTCTGTTGTACTAACTTCATGATATTATTAAGCAATGTTTTCTATAAAGGCAACCTGAAATTTCTAAATAATTTATTTTAAAAATGATCAGCATAGCCCTGACTGTTAATGAACAACTTAATACATTATCCCTCTTAGTAGTTTTTTTTTGTCTGTTCTACTTAATATGACTGGTTTAATTGTGTAATTAATACACAGTTATTCTTAAGTGTTGAAATTTAACTGAAATGTGATCCCTGTTAAACATAAGAGTAGGAATAAGAGAGGGAAGAGATGTACAATTTGGGACATGCTCAAGCTGACTTGCCCCAAATGGTAGAGTTAGAAACATACCAGGGGACTCCAATTTAATCCCATCAAGGTGGCATGTACCAATACTATCTCACTAGTCCAAGTGATCAATTTCAGTTCACAATTGATCATAATGAAAGGACTAAGAGTCAAAGGGAGCACATAAACAAGTCTAGTACCTGCTAATACTAACTGATAGAATAAATAAAGGGGAGAGTGATCCAACATGGGAAGCGAGACACTCAGTAGACTCATAGAATGGTGGATGTCCTAAACAGCACTCTGGCCTCAGAATCAGCCCTAAAGGCATTCCGATCTGGCTGAAAAGCCCAGGAGAGTATTTCAGGCATGGAAAGCCAAGACACTCTGGCAAAAAAAAAAAAAAAAAAAAAAAAAAAAAAAAAAAACCACCTAAATGAAAGATCTCACTCACAGTGAGATCCCAGTGGAAAGAACAGGTCTTCAAAGAAGGAGGTACCTTTCTCTGAAGGGAGGAGAGAACCTCCACTTTGACTATGACCTTTTCTAAACAAGATAAGAGTCGGAGAACTCAAGGGGCTTCCATAGCCTTGGGAACTCATGACTGGTGCATAGGGAGATTACTGATGCCATAAACAGGAGTGTCAATTTGTAAAGTCAACAACAGGAGTCACTGTGCACTTACTCCTCATGTAGGATCTCTGTCCTTAATGTGCTGTACATTGAGATTTAATGCTATAACAAGTACTCAAACAGTATATTTCACTTTGTGTTTCTATCGGGGTGCAAACTGTTGAAATCTTTACTTAATGTATACTAAACTGATCTTCTGTAAAAAAAAAAAAAAAAGAAGAAGAAGAAATTATAAAAAAAAATTATGGCTGGCTTTGTGGCATAGTGTGTTAAGATTCCATTTACCAGGCCAGCGTTTGACATTGGAGTGCCTCTTCTAGCTAAGCTCCTTGATACTGGGAAAGCAGTGGAAGATGTCTCAATTACTTAGGCTCCTGTTACCCACATGGGAGACATTGATGAAGCTTCAGGTCCCTAGCTTCAGCAACACCCAGTCTAAGCCATTGAAGCCATTGAGGAGTGAAACATCAGGTGGAAGATCTCTTTCTCTCTCTCTTTCCTCTTTCTCTGTGTCACTTGGCTTTTTAAATAAGTAAATATGTTTTTACAAAATGAAATGAGCTGGGCTACAGAGGAACTGTACCTGGACTTACAGGCTGAGAAGAAAGCCAAGGTCATTGCAGGTAGAGTATCTCTTGCTGGGACAACAGGCTGCCCCGGTGTAAACTAAGGAAGATTCCTGGAATTGCTCCATGTGAAGGCCCAAGGGCACCCAGAGGGAACTGTGATAGTGGTTGAGTGGCCCTCAGCTCAATTTTCTTTGCCAATCACCATGGCCAGGAATTTGTCTGAAGGTTTACATGCCTATTCCAGAGAGAAGACTCAACCAGGTGATAGCTCTCTGTCATGGAATTGTACAGAGCTCCTGGTGATGAAGGACTTGGGCATCCAGGCAGATCACTGTACTGCCTTCGAACTATGTGAGGACTCCGTGGCTTTGGCACTGGGTAGCTGGTGTGGGAGAAACTATGGTACTTCTGTGGGCACCAAGGGAAGATTATGTACAGCAGGTATATGCAGCATCTTGCAAAAAAATATTCAAGAGTAGGGTCCACAGGACCTGATTACTGTGGGCATCGTCAACCCTGCCTGCAAGGGAGACACTGGCCAGCAATTCATTGAGTTCCAGCACCTTCTGCATGATGCACAGTGTAAGGACAGAGATGATCACCCTTTCTCCTGGCTCTAGGAGAATGGCCTGCACTTCCCTGGCTTCATGAGTGAGAAAGAGGACATCACGTGGTTCACAGAGATGGAAAGGACATTTGGCTTTCCTGCCCACTATACTAACATATCCGACATGAACCACATGGGGAGGCAGAGACGGCTGGGCTGGATGAGGAGCAAGCCAGCCATCCACCACCTCCTTGCTCTGCCGAAGGAATATTTTGCTTGAGGGGAAGGGGCACGTGGCCAAATTGAGATATTGACCCAGGTAGAAAACAACAATGAAAACCAAAGACACAATGCAATTTCCAGAATGTAAGGCTGGAAAGAAGTATCAACACCTATAAGAGAGGGTTACTGAATGGCTTTGCCGTGTGAAAAGTGTTAGGCACCTTCTCCTCATTTCTCTATATAACTCTTCATTCCCATTAAATACAAAACCGAGATCTGTACCTCCTTTTCTTTTCTGCCCCAATCCCATTATTTTTGGTCAAGTCTTTTTTTTTCCTACTATTTCCAGAAGATTTTTTTCTGTTCCTTTGAGTTTTTGTTTTTTTTGCTGTAACTGAGGGTTATTAAAGTGAAAAATACAACAACAATATAGTAGCAGAGGAAAGGTAGGAGAGAGAAAAAAGAAATTCTATAGAAATCTGTATATTGTGAATTCATTTAAAGATGTATTTATTTACTTATTTCAAAGAGTTGAGAGAGAGGGAGAGAGAGTATCTTCCATTTATTGGTTCATGCCCCAGATTTCCCCAAAGATCAGTGCTGGCCCAGGCTGAAGCCAGGAGCTAGGAGTTTCATCCGGGTCTCCCATGAAAGTAGTGACTCAAATACTTGGGCTGTCTTCTGCTGCTTTTATCAGGCCATTAGCAGGTAGCTGGATTGTAAATGGAGCAGCTACCACACAAACAGGTACCCATTTAGATTCTAAACAGGTACCCACCAAAATGCCAGTCCTGGGAATTTTTTCATTTTTATGTATTTATTTTTTATTAGACCAATGCCTGGGTACTAGCCCTGGTGGTTACAATATTCATCCATGCTGCCACAGGAACCACACAAAGGATCCCTGCATTCCGTGGTGTGAGCACAGATCCCACAGCAATGACCCTCACCAGGGAATCTGGGCTCCCCGAAATGTGGAACTGCCCACAGTGACTGCCCAGAGACTTAGCCACACCTTGTGCCCTCCCATACAGCCACAGTGTTTTCACAGTCCCAGCACACATGGCTCCCACAGTCATGAGCACCCAGTCCCTTGTCAATTCTCCTAGCCAGACTCAGGCATCTCCTCTCAGTTGGTTGCTGGGTGTGCAGACAGGAACTGGTGCAGCTGTTATGTATGTCCAGAATGGTACCTGCCTTCTCATGGTTCATTACAGGACACTGGTGTGTGGTGGTCAGGGAGAGAGAAATGTGCCCCTCCTTTTTTTCCTTCCAGGTTGGCAGGTACACTGTCCCCTACAGGGCTCCAAGCTAGACTCAACCCAGGCTCTTCCTGCAGTTTTATTGCCAGTGGCTTGGGCTGCTGCAGCCTGGTCTCACCTCGCTCCAAGGCTCATGCTGAGGATCTTGGCTGCTGGGGTCCTGAGTTGTGTGTGCCCATACCCTCCACGTAAGTCCATAGTGTCCGTCTAATTTGCATGGAGTTTCTTCTGCAGTTTTCTACCTAACTGTTCTGTGAGCTTGCAATCGCTTCACTTTTTTTTTTTAACTGTCTTCCCCTAGACTAGAGCAGTAAGCTTCCTCCCTATTCTGCCATCTTGGAAATCTCTCTGTATTTACTTTTGTTCTTACTATTTATCTTTTGTTCTTGTTATTTTTGTCTCTAACATGATCAGATGGAAGCACAAGGAAGGGACAGAAAATAGAGACCCAGGTGGCGGAATTCCCTCCCAGCCACTGAGCTGCCTGACAGCACCATTTCCTGGTCATGCAAATATAACCCAACCAGGGCCAGGGTGGCGTGAATACCACAAAAAGCTCCTTTCTACTGGATTTCACGGGTCTACCGCACAAGAGATCTTGGAGAAAATCAGTTTCCAGAAGCCACTGCCACCTCTTGTTTATATTTTATAAATATGTGCTAGATGTTAGGCATTGTTAATTACTGCACAAATTGACTTTGTAATGGTGCTTTAAAACAGCAAGAGGAGTAAAAACATCAGTTTCCACATTGCCATTTGTGCAAAGGATTTTAATGAAGGGTAGAGAAAGGGATGCAGTTTTGTGAGTTTTTCTCCCTTGGTGTTTGTTTGTTTGTTTGTTTTTAGAGGCAGAGTGGACAGTGAGAGAGAGAGAGAGAGAGAGAAAGGTCTTCCTTTTCTGTTGGTTCACTCCTCAATGTCCGCTGCAGCTGGCATGCTGCGGCTGGTGCACTGCGCTGGTCCGAAGCCAGGAGCCAGGTGCTTCTCCCAGTTTCCCATGCAGGTGCAGGGCCCAAGGACTTGGGCCATCCTCCACTGCACTCCTGGGGCACAGCAGAGAGCTGGACTGGAAGAGGAGCAACTGGGACAGAATCTGGTGCCCCAACCAGGACTAGAACCCGGGGTGCCGGCACTGCAAGCAGAGGATTAGCCTAGTAAGCCGTGGCACTGGCCTCTCCCTTGTTTTTAATGAGAAGGATGAGAATTGGGAAGCCATGTCCTCCTGCCTTTCCTTACCACCCCCCCCCCCAAAAAATGTGGGGAGGAGGTAAGATGAGATGGCCAGGAATGTGGAGTGGAATTTATCCAGACACACAATAATCTTTTGATTTCTTTCTAAGAGGAGACTCCTTCAGCAGGATACCAAGGGCAAGGGGTCCTCATTCCCAACTTTCCACTTCAGCCCATTTAAAGGCTTCTTGTAGTGGAATCAGGGACAATCAAGATGTGGGCAAGTGATAGTTAAAGACCCACCTGGAGTAAATAAAAATATACAAAATGAAAACAAATATAAATAAAATGATAGAATGACTCTTTGACAAAAACACCTTTCTAAAACCTCCACGAAGAAACAGGCATTGTGGTGCAACTGGTTAAGCAGCAGCTTAGGACACAATCAAACTGTATTGGAATGCCAGTGTGAGTCCCAGTTGCTCCAATTTCAATCCAGCTCCCTGCTAATGCATCCTGGGAAGGCAGCACATGATGGCTCAACGGTTTATGTTCTTGCCACCCATATGGGAGACCCAGCTGGAGTTCTAGACTCCTGAATCTGGCCTGTCACAGCACGGGCTGTTGGGTATATTTGGTGAATGAACTAGCAGATGAAAATTCTCTGTCTCTCTCTCTCTCTCTCTCTCTCTCCCCTCACCCCACTTCTCCTTGCCTTTCAAGTAGATGAAAAGAAATAAAAATAAACATTTAAAATCTCATGTTTTGAAAAGAAATAAAATCAACATTTAAGGTCTTATGTAAAAAAAAAATTCCATTGTCCCTACAATTCGTTAATATTATCAAAATGACCAAAGTTTAGTTTCAAGAAGAAAAAAGTATGAGAGAAATGTATCCTAGTTTAGAGATATGACCATTTGACAAATGAGAAAAACACAGCTAAAAACTATTTTGTCATGATTTCACCAGATACTGATGACCAAATCTGTTAACTTTGAAATATGTGCAGTGTCAGAAAATTTTTAATGCTTACTTAACTAAGATGAATGTGAATAATCCAAGAGAGTATTCTTAGCCTGTATTTTCTGGGGACTGAGGTCCAAAGGGGCCAAATGCTAGGATGGATCAAATCCACTTTTCAGCATCAAAGTGAGTGATAGTATCCTAGTCTTGGTGATATTTGGGCCTTGAACAGTAATTTAGGGCTGCCTGGATGTAATTAATTCAAAGTAAACTGATGTCATAGTAATCTTCAGTGCATCTTTTACCCAGGGATTCCTATCTCCCAAGTATCCACTTCTACCCTTGGGAAAATTAACTGTAGAGCTGTTACATCATGAGTTTTTTTTTTTTTTTCTTTCAAAGCTCTATTTAATATTGGCTAAAACATTTCTGTTGATATAAAGAAAAACAGTGACTGAGTCACCTTATTTTTTTTAATCTGCACAGTTGACACTGGTTTTGGTAGAAAAAAAAAATTAAATGAAAAGCAGAACCACAGGAGTTCATGTACCAACTATCCCTTTGGCAGCCCCATAAGAAATTCTGGAACACATTAAAATATGACATGAACTTGTTGAACTTCACCTCTTATTTTAAAAACTCTGTTCTGAACCACAGCCAACTCTGGACCTCCTCGCTTGCAGCCAACTTCAAAAATGACCTTCTGTGATTTAAGGTCCCTTGAGTTGAACTGCAATAGACAAAGGGATTAACAGGACAAGCTCACACACACACAAAAATTGGTCACCATACAAAGGCCATGAAAACTGGAGGCATCAGCTGTAATCCTAAGGCAGCTAAGAGACCTGAAGATGAAATTTTATGTGGCTCAAGAGTCAGAGGTAATATCAGGCTGATCATCAGCTTCTGCCGTGCATCAGCCAGCAGTAGGGGCTGAAAGTCTGCATGGTTTCTAATGTTGGAGGGTTTTTTTATATCTCGGTAAATGAAAGATTCAAGCCACTTGGGTGGAATTAATTCAAAGTAAACTAATGTCATAGTAATCTTCAGTGCACCTTTGACCCTGAGACCCTGTCGGCCAGATCCTTTCTTCTACCTTTGGGGAAACAGTTGTTAGCGTTCTGCCAGATTATGGGTTTGTTTCGCTGAAAGCTCTTTGCAATACTGGATCGAACATTTCAGTTAATATAAAGAAAATAATGACTGAGCCACCTAATTTTTTTTTTCTTCACAGCTGCAACTGATATTGGGGGTAAACATGGCCGGCAGTTGATACTTCAGTGTTTGATGAATTCCTGAGATGACTGAACAAAAATTGGAGAGAATTCATTTCTGCAATTTCCACTTTTGGTGTTCTGAACATATTTCATGGTCACACCTATACGCTAGGGACGTTCTCAAAGAAAAAGTTTGGTTTGTTAAATAGTTACTAGTTTTCTAATATCAATAACTTTTGCATATGCTAATATATGAGTAAGAAAAAATTTCTAGAGTGTGAATACATACATAAGGCAAGAGGATGGTGAATTAATTGCTGCTTTTTGATTTGTATATTGACAAAAACAAAAAATTGGAAGGACAGGCATTTGGCACAAGGGTTGATGCCCACCCTATTTCTGTTTCCCCAGATTTTAGGCCAAGTTTCTTTCTCAGTTTCAGCTTTCTGCTAATATGCATCCATGGGGGCAGCTGGGGAAGGTTCAAGTTCTTGGGTGCCTGCCATCCCTGTGGGAGATCTGAACTGACTCCTAACTTTGCCCTCAAATGGAGAAGCAACTCCCGCTGTTTTGCATAGCTGGGGGAGTGGATCAGTAGATGGAAGCAATCTCTTACTCCCACTCTCTCCCTCTTTCAAGTAAGTCTGTTAAACATAAAAAAATTTGGAAATTAGTTTTGTGCCCTGTAGACAACCATCAAAACAATCTTATCTTTTTGATTCCATAATCAAATATTTTATAATCCATCCTGGGTAAATAATCTTAAAGCATGAAATAATATATTGAATACAATTTAAAATTTTAGGAAGATATGATAAAATTTATGATAAAAAGATATGCAGATTGTTGGAAATAATACACTGCCACTGTAAAAGTAGTACACATATATACAATAGAGAACCTGAAGTGTTATAGTACTCTGTTGTTATAATATTTCCATAACCATAAACATTTTATCCACTTCATTTGTTGTATTTATATGACATACAAAATTGCATAATGATATTAAGCAAAACAGAGTTTTTACAGATGGATAGATAGATTTACATTATTACATAAACATATATGTAAACTGTTCCATACTTGGACTTAAAATTTTTCAACTTTAAAATGTTAAGAAAGTAGTATACAGTCAGAGCAAACTGTACTTTGAATTTTAAACTTGATCTTTCCCTGGGATAGTGGATATGTTCTGTGGATGCTGGACAATGGCAACATTCCCAGCTCCCAGTCAGTCACACAATCATTAGGGTCAATGACTAAGACTCTACAGTATACTGCATTAATAAGCTATACTTTTCCATGCATGAAATATATTAAATGTTTTTTAAGTATGATAGGTTTATTAGGATGTAATCACTATCATAAATTGAGGAGCATCTGTATATGTGAATAGTTAAAATATGATACATTTATAGTAATGTATAGTGTTTTGGGGTATATTTATGTTTGTGTGCTAAAATATGTGTTTTTAATGCCAGTATTATTTGCATCTATTACATTAATCTCCTTTTTTGAAAGACTATAGAGTATTAAATGTAAAATAATACACCCCCTGGGAAGTCTAGAAAGTCAAATATAATCCATCAGTAGGCAATATATATTCACTGAGACAATAAAAGTGATCATAAATCATTAGACATTGAAGTATTCTAAAGAAAAAAATTGATCTAAACATTATAATAATACAGCTTTGCAAAAACAAACTCTTTCAAATTGAGAAACATATAAGCAAAACAGTTCTATCAAGCCAGAACTCAAATAATAGAAGACTTAATCAAATGACTTTCTTTGGTTATATTTCAATTTTAGCAGAATAAAGAAAATGATAAGAAAACAAATGTCATCAGTGTTTTATTCCCAAAGAACTTGGAGGTTAGCCCTACGGTTTAGCAAATATTGTTAAATTCCCAGTCAAGCAGCAAGAAAAATAACATAATTTTTGCTCACATTTACATAGAAGTCAAATATTTACAAAAATCTCAATATAACTTTATACTTTTATATAGTAATTTCACACATAAAAATGTAGTGTTTAGAAACTTTTTCAGTATGGGAAGGATGAAACTATAAAATTAAACTTTAATTTACTCAAGAAACATCAATGAACACCATGTTCACCTTAAATTTTAGGTGGAAAAGACTAGCTGGAGTGGTTTAAATGGTGCAGGTTCACCAGGCCAAATTTCTAGGAAGTATTTTATTAGCACTGGTATAGGATCCAGAAATGCAAATTGTTAAAAATATAGCAAATGGCAAGGGTGTCCTGCCATGCTTTTTAGGAATACAATGTCATCTTTTTCCCCACTGCCAAAATATCCTATATTAGGCAAGCAAGGAGTTTCAAAGTGTACTGCAAACAGACTATGGTATTTCTGTCTGTGACATGATTTAAAAAAAAAGACTTTGTTATTCTCCTTTCCTAAAATACTCTTTTACCCCATTTTCATTCAAATATTGACATATCCTTCACAACTCAATTTCTCTCTTTTTCTGTAGTTTCCTTTTATTAATCTTGGATTTTGTAAGAGTTTATCTAAGACTGCCCCCATTCATATCTTTTGTTTATAAAATGACACCCATCTCTCATCATTTACTATTTATGAGGAAAATTTATTGTTCCATATATACATATATGTATATATAATGTGTTCTATATACATTGTAAAATATATTTTACTCTACAAAGCTTTGTACTTATTTTTCTTCATTTGCTTTTGATATTAATATCTTCAACTCACAAATGCAGGAGCTAGCCCTTAACAAAGACAAGTCACTTGTCCAAATAAAATGGAACTCAAAAGTGAAGCTGAGATTGAAATTGTATCATATCTGACTTCAAAGTTTAGCTTCTTATCCCACTTCAGCTTCACACCCTGTACTTTATGATTACTAAATAAAGAAATCCTAGTGTATACACACAGTGGAATACTACTCTGTCATATAAAATAATTAAACCCTGACTTTTGCAACAAAATGGATGTAACTGGGGACCATTATGTTACTGAAATAAACCCATTCTAAAATGACAAATATGTATTTTCCCTGATTTGTGGTAACTAATATACAGAATACAAAAAAGTGTAATGTATATGAGTGAAATTGACATTTTGAGATTTGATTATTGTTTGTAGCTCTTTTCTATACTCCTGAGGAGCAGTAGTTTCATTTTGTTTTGTTTTCCTTTCTTAGTTGTTGAATTCTTCATTTAGTGGAGGGTTAAGTTCGTGATTACAAAGTAAGTTGAAAGTATGTCATTACAAAATTTAAAAGAAAAATAAGAAAGGAAGGAGAAAAAATAAGAAAAGGGGGAAAGACAGATTGGTAGAATGGGAAGTATTATGTTTATAAAACCACAATCTTTGCCAGCGCCATGGCTCAATAGGCTAATCCTCCACCTTGCGGCACTGGCACACCGGGTTCTAGTCCTGGTCGGGGTGCAGGATTCTGTCCCGGTTGCCCCTCTTCCAGGCCAGCTCTCTGCTATGGCCCGGGAGTGCAGTGGAGGATGACCCAAGTCCTTGGGCCCTGCACCCCCATGGGAGACCAGGAAAAGCACCTGGCTCCTGGCTTCGGATCAGCACGATGCGCCGGCCGCAGCGCACCAGCTGCAGTGGCCATTGGAGGGTGAACCAACAGCAAAAGGAAGACCTTTCTCTCTGTCTCTCTCTCTCTCACTGTCCACTCTGCCTGTCAAAAAAAAAAAAAAAAAAAAAAAAAAACTACATCTTTGCACTACATAAAATCTGTCCCCTTTAAATAAAGTTTCTATTTAAAAAAAAAAAAGGTAAACCCAGATAACAACAGAGTAGCCAATTTGTCATTTAAATTTGTTGATGATTATGGGCTACATTTTTTTGAAAAATCAGAGACATTTTTACTTAGAATTAGCTGATAGCCTCAAATTGTCTGAGTATTGAAATAAACTCAGAAATTATAAAATGAGACGTTTCTTCTGGAAAAATATTACTGATATGCTAATATTGACAAAGTATGTCCATTAAAATAAATTTTCTCTCAACTCTATTGAGGAATTTTGGGGAAAAATGGTGAACAAAGATCAAAACAAAAAGATGGAAGAAAATATGAAACACCAAAATTAACAAAAACTTTCATTTCTTGGCAGAAACTTCTTTTCTTTCCTTTCTTCTTCTTTTCTTTTTTTCCTCTAGGAAAACTGGCCATCTTATTACGCTATAGCTCTAAAGAGTTTATAATGGGAAATGTCTGTAATATTAACTCAAATATTTCATCTAATAGGCTAAAAGAGGGGAGGGAATTTGTGGAGAGAGGAATAAATCCCTCAGTCATAAAGTTATGTGATGCCAATTAAAATGCACTCCCAGGTTGCAAAGCAGCTGCCAAACTGCGAGTGTTTTCAGAAAATCATTCTGGAGAGGGCCTAGGTGGCACAAGGGCTTTAAACATTCATCCCCAGAATATTTCATCACAAATACAATTCCATGCAAAAGCAAAGAGAGTTTGCCAAGCACAGAATTTCATTTAGCACCTTGGTAGTTCACTTAATTAGAGTAAACCCAGACTTCCTTAAGACTCTTTTGTAAGCCTAAACCTCATCACCACAAACTGACTTTTTAATTATGTGGTTCTTAAGAGCCTTTGGGCATATAATAGGACAGACTGTAAATACAACCCTTAACACACACACAAACACACACACATGCACACTTTTGGAGAATGTGGCAATGGGCAGTAGTGCTATTTATACCACTCTTCCATATGACGTTGGGAAAGACAAACTTTAACATTTACATGACTTCATTTCCTATCTGCAAAATAAGAATCAAATAGTCCTGCTTTACAGCTACTCTTTTTTTCAAAGATTTATTAAAAGCAGTTTTCATTTCACAGCACAATTGAGAGTGAGGTACAGAGTTTTCACATACATCCCAGGCGCTACATAATGCATTGCCTCCTCCATCATCAACATCCAGTACTTTGCATTCAAGATTAACTAAGATAATACCTGCAAAGTACATAGTACAGGACACATGAGATAAATTTAAACAAACAAGATTTATGCTAGTTTTAGGGCAATGAATGATAAATCGGAGTCCAAAGTCCTGGATTTGAGTTCTTTCCCTGTCATTGGCTAGATTTATGACATTAGAAAAATCTCTTCATAGTATTTGTCCTCAGTCTTCCAACATGTAGCACCATAATAGGTTTTAAAATTACATAACTTTATTAAGTCTTGCTATGATTAGACTTATTAAGGATTCTAACATAATAACTAAAGTTAAATAGTAGAAGTCTTTCCATTAGGCTGTCTTCTGAAAATTCAAGTTTCAAAGAGTTTGTAAGTAATGAAAATGTTTTATTAATCTGTTTATGAAAAGATGTCAAGAATGAGTAAATTAAAATATTTTAATGTTATAATAAATCATTCTCAAGAGTAGCCTTACTCAGTTAACTCAGTCTTCTTCAGTTTCAGGCGGTAGGACCAATTAGAACTCTACATACTGATTCCAATAGAAACAGCTGGAATCATGAAGACTTGGGGCAAGGATCACCATTTGATAGGCACCATACCGGGTATGATAATAAGAAACTCATAAAGGACAACTTGCTAGGGAAAGCAGGGCTCCTGGACTGTAAGTGAGCATGAAAGGAAAGTGTGTGTCTTAATGTTGTAAAACAAAATCTGGAAATTTTGAATTTTTTCTTCCCTCTCATTACTAGTAAAAGAGATAAAATGTTTAGTCGAGGCCGGTGCCGCGGCACACTAGGCTAATCTTCTGCCTGCGGCGCTGGCACCCCGGGTTCTAGTCCCGGTTGGGGCACCAGATTCTGTCCTGGTTGCTCCTCTTCCAGTCCAGCTCTCTGCTGTGGCCCGGGAAGGCAGTGGAGGATGGCCAAGTGCTTGGGCCCTGCACCCACATGGGAGACCAGGAGGAAGCACCTGGCTCCTGGCTTTGGATCAGTGCAGCGCACCAGCTGTAGTGGCCATTTGTGGGGTGAACCAACGTAAGGAAGACCTTTCTCTCTGTCTTTCTCTCTCACTGTGAAGTTACTGACACATCATGAGGCAGCCCTAGGAACTGAAGAAGCTGCCAGATTATGATGACCCTCAGGGACCACAAGGCAAGAAAATAAGACCTTCCAGTAACAGTGAGTGAGTTTATAAGATGGTCAACATATGATTGAAATTAGAAGGAGATTCCCCCTGGCTGAGCCTGGAGATGATCACAGCAATGTCCTGATAGACTGTGAGTCTGAAACAGCCAGGGAAAACACTTACATGCCCATCGCCATGGAGACTGGTAAATAATACAAGCTTGTTGAGTCAGTAAGTTTGGGAATTATTTGTTGTTCAATAATAGATAACTGTACATTGAATATAGAATTCCAGATGGAAATTCTTTTAAAGATATAGTGCCACTGACTTTGCCTTTATAATTTCTGTTTAGAAGTCAGCAGTCTTTGGTATCTGTGAAGATAATATGTCTTTTTATCAAGACTGCTCTGTTTCTTTTGATAGCCACCTGACCATGATTCTACAAATTGATTTTCTTTCTTTTAATCCTATTTTAGGTTTATAGCCTTCTTGAAATATGTGACTTGATAAGTTCTGACAAAGAAATGCCTTGAATTCTATCGATAGTTATAGATTTGTGCCATTCTATTCTTTTCTTTCTCACTATCCTTCTCATCTCTTCCTTTGAAATGAACTCTTTTTAATTGAAGAAAAAGTCACATGACTTAAAAGAATCATTTAAAGTGAACAATTCAGAGGAATTTAGTAATCTCACAGTGTTGTGCAACCACCACTTCTAACTAGTCCTTTCTCGTTAAGTAGCCCACTATCAAATCAGTGCCCAATTTGCTATTAAATACGTCTGTATCAGCCTTCACTTGATCAGCCTAATATTTCTTAACTAAGTGGTTACACTTAGAACACCTATTTTTTCTTTTAAAATCTATTTCTGAGCTAATGTTTGTGTCTGATACTGCAGCATCTGTAACCTCAAAGGTCGATTTTATTTTCTGAAATTGCTTTGGTTTTAAGTTCATATTTTCTGTCTCCTATGTGTTGTATATTATAAATATCTTGTTTATGTGTGTGAAATGTGTGTATGTGTGTGTGTGTGTGAGAGAGCACTTTCCAACCCCACACATTATGAGTTTGGAAATCTTTCATATCACATAAGAGATTATCTTTTCCATAGGCTTACTCATAGAACTTGCAGATGAAGATGATTTTAACCTATATTTTAGATATTGAGATGATTTGTAGCAGGATGTTGGTGTGATGGAAGACAGTGTAACTATTCTTGTCTTACGTTTAATGTCTATTTCTGTGGCTCCTAACACTGAATCTGAGTCTCTATTGTCTTTGACTTTCTATGCCTGAACACCTATAGTTATTTCTCTCACTACACAAGACTACCAAAAAGTACTACTCAGGATATGATCCTCATTGCACTCTTTCCTGGAATTACAGATGCCATGAGAAGAAAAATGAAACCCTAGACTAAAATTTCTACTTCCCTTCTTTTCATGGATATGCATTTGTGTGGATATGTGTGTGCATTTATTTTATAAACTATGCTATATTTTATATACAAATGAATTTCCTCAACTTTGTAAAATATTCTAATTACCAAAAACATATTATCAGAATCTGAAGATCTTTAAATACTGACCCATATTATAATTGTCACATGCAATGCCTTCTTTTTTTTTTTTTTGACAGGCAGAGTGGACAGTGACAGAGAGAGAGAGAGACAGAGAGAAAGGTCTTCCTTTGCTGTTGGTTCACTCTCCAATGGCCGCCGCGCCCGGCGCGCTGCGGCCTGCGCACCGCGCTGATCCAATGGCAGGAGCCAGGTACTTATCCTGGTCTCCCATGGGGTGCAGGGCCCAAGCACTTGGGCCATCCTCCACTGCACTCCCGGGCCACAGCAGAAAGCTGGCCTGGAAGAGGGGCAACCGGGACAGAATCTGGTACCCCGACCGGGACTAGAACCCGGTGTGCCGGTGCCACAAGGTGGAGGATTAGCCTAGTGAGCCATGGCACCGGCCTGCAATGCCTTTTTATTGAATGACTTTTATTTAAAATTTATTTTAAAGACTTGAATATTTGATGAGAATCTTTGAGTTTGAAGAGAAGTTTACAACACTCATTTTGTTCACATTTCCTCAGTGTTCCTCATCCTCATTTCTCTGCTGATGTAGACTACTGCCCCCATGAGATCAACTTTAATTTCTCTTATCAAGTTCTAAATTGTAATCCATAAACACATCCTATTTCCTAATTAAACCTTTACCTATGTTCTCTCCCTCTTCCTCCATAACAGCTTAGTACTTTTATTTCAGACCTTTATATTTACATTGATGAATCTTATCTGCATTAAAATTATCACACATCTTTTGTCTCTATTGGCTTGCATGCTTCATATGAACATATTTCTACCTAATTTTTTCATGTAAAGACAGTGAAAATCTTATAGGAAAACAAAATCATTATGGATAGGGGTGAATAGTTTTTACAGTGGTTAAAATGTCACTTGAGTCTGTTGGCTCCCATATTGGAATACCTGGGTTCAAGTCTCAGTTCATCTTCTGATTCCACATTCCTGCTAATGTGTACCCTGAAATCCAGAAAGAGATGATCCAAGTATTTGTGTCCCTGCTACCCTTTGGGTGACCTGGATTTAATTCCAGACTCCTGGTTTTAGCCTGGCCCAGTCCCAGCTGTTGCAGGCATTTGGAGAGTGAACTACCAAATGTAAGGTTGCATCGCCTCACCCTGCAATGCCCCTTCATCATCCTCCTATCTCTCCCCTTCAGATTCTCCCTCTCTTTCTCTGTCTCTGTGCCTTTCAAAGAAATGAAAATACATAAGTAAATAATTCTTAAAATCATGATGGATATAGGAAGGAAGTAGGATAATAAAAGGTAATACTTGGTCTCTTTTCAGTAACTTTGACATAATCTACATTATCATTGGTTTTACTTTAAAGGCACCTGATTCAAGTGATATAATTTTCTCAACTGAAAATTTTTAAAGTTTTAAAAGAATTTGAATATCCATTGAATAACAGAATTTCAGAGTTCTCCAAGCAAGATGTCATATAACAAGAGAGCTTTGCAAAATTTCATGTGTAATTATTCAACATACTTTAATTATAAAACATTGAGTATTGATAAATATTAGTTGAAAGATTTCATTCTTCTTGATTGTGCAAAGAAAGCAATAAATCTTGATTTTCCAAGTTCTCCAAGGATTTCCCTAACTCACTCATAAATAAGATAGCTCTTCAGTTAAGGGGCTATGATAACTTTAGATCCCACTTTACATACTCATGTATTCACAGTTTATTTTGTTTTGCAGGTAAAAGGTAGAGAAAGAAATACACATTAATGACTTGGAACATGCAAACTGAAAGGCAAATTCCTGCCCAAGCAATTTTCTCTTTTCATTTGGGAGGAGCCAATTGTAGAGATCGCAAATGACATCATCAGTCACTGAAACTGATGGAACTGCTAAGATAACATTCTTCACCCCTGTGTAAACACTGATGACTCCTTTGAGGGATGCCTTACACTGCAAGTCTGGGGTTTAGTTTATAGGTCTGACAAGTGTGACCTTTAAAGTAATGTATTTGCTATAAAAAGGAAATAAAAATCTTTGTAACTAAAATATATTGCCTAGAAAATCACTTTCCAGCAAGTAGACTGATTACAATCAAAATAGCACACCAAAATGAAACAGTTTACCTGTGATCAATTTAATGTGGTTGTAAAATGCTAATTATGAGAGAAAACACATTCAAGGTTTGCGGTGATGTCTATAAAACTTGCAGCAAATCTAACATTCAGTGATGTGTGTAGCACATATGGGCAAGCAGATGGTCAAAGTATTATTTTTAAAAACAGGACTTTTGCTGACAAAATACAGAATTGAAGTGATGTGATTGGAAAGTTAAGAGGATGTTACTTATGAGGCAGTAAACTCATGCTCTGTAATTGGTTTCTTGCTAAATGGCAGACAAAAACACTTGGTAAAATATATACATACGAGTGCTGGCAGCTATAGAAATGAATGGGAAAGTCTCCTGACAAGAGAATTGGTGATGTCCATTACAACTCATTCCTTTTTAATTCTTTGGCTTTCAGAAAGCTGTAAGAGAAAATTGTCCACTTTATCAAATCACACTTCATTCATGTAAATTATGACCTTAAATCTTCTATTTTTGATAGATTTTTGGGGAAAAATAATGAAATAATTTTAAGCCAGTTTTGGATTTTGGTACCCACTGTTTGAACTATTCCATCAACTTCTTAATATCCCCAGAATTCATCATATTGAATTGAAATTTTCTGAGATTATATATATGCCTTCTTGAATTTACTATTAGTTTACCGATAGCAGGGACTTTTTAAGTATATATTTTATTATTCCAAGTAAACATTAGACATGATTTATGATAAATTATCAATAAAATCCTGCTTGATAAATTAATGAAAACCTATTACATAATTAATTAATTTTAAACCATCACATATAGTGCAGCAATTTTTGAAGAAATCTTTAAATTTTTCACAAGAAAGACCATTTTTAAGAAACGAAATTTTAATGATTCTCTGATATGAATTAGCTTTAATCTCCAATTCCTTGCCTGTGAGTGAATTATCTATATTAGCTCTTAAAATGAGATATAAATTGCATTTACAAGACCTATAAAAACTAAGTTCAGAAATCACTTGATAACCTTTCCAAATATTTATAGTAGGTTAGTTCTGTTCATATTTCTCTTCAAGACATGTACTAAACTACATTGAGTTTCCTCTCAAGATATTAACTCTTACTATGTATCTTCATGTATATATTTACTAAATCCTGTTCTTTTCATAGTGGGCACTAGAGAAAACCTAAAAGAAAAAAAATATATAATCAATAATATTCTATGCTTGCATATAGAATATTAGTATGAATAGTAGTCTGTACAAGGGTATTGTAAAATATGGATGGAGAAGTGGAATTGAGGGAGCATTCCACCTAGATGTTTAGACACTTATATTGTATATAAAAGTACCTAGTTTTTATTCCCAGCTCTGACTCCTGACTCCAGCTACCCACCAATTCAGAACCTGGGAGGCAGTGGTGTCAGCTCGAGTAGTTGGATTCCTGGCACCTACCTGGGAGACTTGAATTGCCAGTTCCCTGCTTTGGCCCAAGCCCAACCAGGGCAATTGTGGGAATTTGGGATGTAAACCACTGGAAAGCATCTCACTGTTTCCCTGTCATTCTTTCTATATTTCATTGCCTCTCAAATGAAAAATTAAAAACATATGTTTTCAAAGAAATGTTTATTTTAGAGCAAAAATTTTGAAATCCATAGTTTTTCATGATATTAATTTCCTATGCACTTTTTGAAGACTTTTTTTATTCATGGAATTTAAAAAGTTTTTATACAAAAATAAACTCCTCTTTTAATTCCATTTTCCAAAAACTTTTGTACGTGTGTGTGTGTGTGTGTGTTGCTATCATTCCCTGCCCAGTCAACCATCGCTATAATGTTATACTCAACACTGTTGGAACTCACTGTGGTTCCAACTGTGACCTACTGTGATATATTTAATCTTCATTGTGAGTCCTGCTTATATTATTGTCTTGAGAATCAGATATAATAATTGTTCAGGAGATAATTTTTCATATTTGATTATAGAAAAATCCATTGGTTGATGCCACTTCAAGATATTGAATGTTTGATACACTTTTAATGGAAATTCAAGTATGTGAAAAGCTCTTGTCATTTTAGCCATGGTCTCGTGAAGAAGCTCTACCCTATTTCTCAAGTATACTTCTGAGAAATATAATCATGGTTTTATGAAATTTATTCCATTACCAAAATTACAATTGCTTGATTATGTTTTATTAATGGGATGGCATCTAAATATAAATTCTGGTTTATTTCAATTAACATTATTACTAATGGTGATCTCATATCAGTAAAATATATGCCAATTACACAGAAACATTTTTAAAACACAGGAGTGGTTTTCTAACTAATTCAGTTTTATGATTCCTGTAAAGTTAAATGGTGAAAGAAAACAAACACATAAATGTCAGGAAAGTAAATTACATTTATGCCATTCTATGTCCACTAAATAAGATTTATATTACCAGAAGCATAGGTAGACACATCATTTAAAAAAAGTGATTTGAAAAATTTCTTCGTCCTGTGTTCCACTTCAGTAGTAAACCATTTTTCTTCCTTCAGTTTTCTCAAGATGATTACAGGTTCTGGAACACTTGTATAAGACGATCTTCTGTTTTGAAAACAACAATTTTAAATTGCTGCATTGACATACATTTGTTGAGTAGAAGTGCCTGTTCACTGTGATAGTCCAAGGTTAGCCTTCCTTTCCCAGCGCTACTCCACTTTCCATAAAATTAATCACAGTCCTTGCCAAATCATTTCCATGAGACAGTCTGCCTTCATACAATAGATGGTTTGTTTTATTCTAAATAAAGAATTTATTTCTCTTACTTGATCTCATATTTAAGACACTCTGGGATAGTATAACAGAATTCTTTAACATTTGGGAGTCAGAGGAATAAATAAGAATATTAATATGTATTTTTAATTACATCATTTTTGTATTTTAAAACATTAGAGCTCATTCCAAACTAACATTCCAATTACAGATGTTTAGCAAAGATAGGAAGTATTGCATGCTAGCCACGTTTAGAAAAGAAGGGATAAGGCCGGCACCGCAGCTCACTTGGCTAATCCTCCACCTGTGGCGCCGGCACCCCAGGTTCTAGTCCTGGTTGGGGCACCAGATTCTGTCCCAGTTGCTCCTCTTCCAGTCCAGCTCTCTGCTGTGCCCCGGAAAGGCAGTGGAGGGTGGCCCAAGTGCTTGGGCCCTGCACCCACATGGGAGACCAGGAGGAAGCACCTGGCTCCTGGCTTTGGATCGGCGTGCGGCCATTTGTGGGGTGAACCAATGTAAGGAAGACCTTTCTCTCTGTCTCTCTCTCTCTCTCTCTCACTAACTCTGCCTGTCCAAAAAAAAAAAAAAAAAACAGAAAAGAAAAGAAAAGAAAAAAGAAAGAAAGAAAAAAAAGAAGAGAAGAGAATGGATGAAACAAGAGTTCTAAAGCATGCTGAGTGAGAAGGTTGTCCACCCATTCCCTTCAAACTAAGTCTCTTAGGCATTCTGGAAAAGAGGAACTAGGTAAAAAAAAAAAATCATCCAGTTTAGAAAAACATTTGGGGGGAAATGATGGAGGCAACCTGCCTCCAAAATCTAACTTCCCATTCTGTTTTGATCCATATGGCAATCCTCTCCCCTTTTAGTTAGTCTAGTAAACAGACCTGGTCGCAATGGGAGAGATCCTCCCCCAAGACCAAGTTCTGATTGTTCACTTTACAATGGCATATGACAGAAGCTTCCCAGATTTGGCTGGAAACACCCCAGTGAAGTGTCTGCTGGCTGTTATCACAGTCCAACCTGCTGGCAGTATGCAAATAGGATTCTCTTTGGAAAAGCCTGTTGGTGCTCAGAGGTTCTCAGGGGAAGAGAATTCAAAAAGGCTCAAGCTGCTGCCCTGTGGGTTACTGCATTGCCAGTGCCAAGGAACAAACTCAATTTTGTTTTGAAAATCTAGCATTAGCCCAAGAATTACAAAGAATAGTGTGGATTGAGAATTGAATATTAATAGATTACTAGATAAAGTTTCTCATGTCTGAGAAGGAACTATTTCAAGGGCTTTTGTGAAAGGTAATTAGAAAGATCCTCCTATTCAGATAGGTTAGCACCTGTGTCCTTGCACATTAAGTGCTTTAAAGTTATCCCATTACTTACTACCTCTTTTATCAGACTAAGCCCTCCAAATCCTTGCAATGCACTTAGAATATAGTTAGCATTCAGTAAATACTGGTTGACTATGTGAATGAATAAAATACGAATATGAATCTCATACTAAGTTGTATCTTGCTTCTGATGTCCCATATTTTACATTGAAAATTTAGTCAATTTTTTTGAAGAAATTGATTTTCCTTACAGCTTTTTGCAGTTCACTGTTGTATTTCTACATCTCTTAAATTTTCTAAGCCATTGTTGGGAGAGGAGAGCTAATGTTGGCACTCGGGGCAAATTCAACAATCCAGGAAGATGTATGCTCATCACTAATAGGGGAAAGTTGTGACGTGACTGAAATCTAATCTGTATCTCTGCATTATCTACCAAGGTGCTGCTAAAACCCTACTGTACACAGGACAGGCCCAAATATGAGGAATTGTCCAGCTCAAAATATCAACAGTGCTGAAATTGAGACCTGCTATGAAAAACAGCTTTTGGGGAGTCCAGAGTTCTGGTAGAATGCATTAAGCCACTATCTATGACATTGGCATCCCATATCAGAGTGTCAGTTGGGGAGCCATCTACTTTACTTCCAATTCAGCTCCCTGCTAATGTTCATGAGAAGGCAACAGAAGATGGCGCATGTGTTTGGAGCTCTGCTGTGTCTCTCTGCTCCGTGTGGGAGTCAAGAAAGAATTCCTGGCTTCTGCTTTGACCTGGCCCAGCTTTGGCTACTGTGGACATTTTGAGAGTAAACCAGTGGATGCAAGATCTCTCTTTTTCTCTCTCTCACTCTCTTTCTCTCCATCACTCTGCCTTTCAAATAAATAAAATAAAATAAATCTTTTTTTTTAAATTTTTTGACAGGCAGAATGGACAATGAGAGAGAGACAGAGAGAAAGGTCTTCCTTTTACCGTTGGTTGACCCTCCAATGGCCGCCACGGCCGGTGCACTGCTGCTGGCACACCACAATGATCCGAAGCCAGGAGCCAGGTGCTTCTCCTGGTCTCCCTTGCGGGTTCAGGGCCCAAGCACTTGGGCCATCCTCCACTGCACTCCCGGGCCAGAGCAGAGAGTTGGACTGGAAGAGGGGCAACCAGGACAGAATCCGGTACCCCGACCAGGACTAGAACCCTGTGTGCTGACACCGCAGGTGGAGGATTAGCCTATTGAGCCACAGCACCGGCCAATAAATCTTTAAAAAGAAAAGAAAAATATTCTCCACTAAAAATTTTTAGGCTACTTGTCAGTTTTTCTTTATGAATTGAAGCTGTTATTGGAAGTGTTTAAACTCAACCTCTGGGCCATGCAGTATCTTTCTTCTTTTTCACATTACCACCTATTCTTGTGTCTGTTGCCATTTGTTTCAATCATATCCTGCTGCCGAATATCAGTAAAGTTGTAACTAGGAGCAAAGCACAGTCCTCAGTGTTGCTTCCCATTCACTTTTGGGCTTCAACTTAAGGACAATGTGGCTGATTCAAAAAATAAGACTATCCCAGCCGGCGCCGTGGCTCAATAGGCTAATCCTCCACCTTGCGGCGCCGGCACACCGGGTTCTAGTCCCGGTTGGGGCGCCGGATTCTGTCCCGGTTGCCCCTCTTCCAGGCCAGCTCTCTGCTATGGCCAGGGAGTGCAGTGGAGGATGGCCCAGGTGCTTGGGCCCTGCACCCCATGGGAGACCAGGAAAAGCACCTGGATCCTGGCTCCTGCCATCGGATCAGCGCGGTGCGCCGGCTGCAGCGGCGGCCATTGGAGGGTGAACCAACGGCAAAGGAAGACCTTTCTCTCTCTGTCTCTCTCTCTCACTGTCCACTCTGCCTGTCAAAAATAAAAAAAAAAAAAAAATTAAAAAAAAAAAAATAAGACTATCCCTGGTTGGCGTTATGGTGAAGTGGATTAAGCTGCCTCCTGCTATGCTGGTACCCGTATGGGTATAGATTTGTGTCTTGGATCTATGTCTGACTCAGCTCTCTGCTAATGCACCTTTGAGAGCAGTGGAAGATGGCTCAAGTTCTTGGGTCCCTGCCACCCCTGTGGAAGACCCAGATAAAGCCCTGGGCTCCTGGCTTCACCCTCAACCAGCCCTGGTCATTGCAGAATTAGGGAGTGAACCAGTGATGAAAGATCTGTCCATCTCTTCTCCCTGAAACTGCCTTTCAAATAAGTAAATAAATAAATAAAATTTTAATAAGCCTATCTCTTGACAAAAAGGCTGTAGGTATCTACCACATTTGATCATTCTCATTGGTAATAGGGTCTCTTTCTTTGTTTTGAAAATAAGCTATTAACATGCAAAGGCACTGTAGTAGGGTTCTGTAATAATTACTTATAAAACCATATACAGGGGAGGGTATTTGGCACAGTAGTTAAGACAACACTTGGGATGCCCTGTTCTAATTTCAGAGTGCCTGAGTTGGAGTCCTGACTCCACTCCTAAGACCAGCTTCCTGCCAATACACACCCTAGGATATAGCAGGTGTTGGCTTAAGGACCTAAGCCCTGCTAATCCAGTGGAAGACCTGGATTGAGTTCTCAGATCCTAGCTTTGATCCGGCTTAGTCCCGGCTATTGAGAGCATGTGTGAGTGATGACACAGATGGAAGATTTCTTTCTCTCAAATAAATAAAATACATAAATACAAATTAATACACACACAAATATACACAGGTATGTTTACACACTCACACATACAGACCCTATACATATTTTGCTTTGCCCTTATACTTGAAAATCAAAAATCAAATTCTTCACTAGAAGACAGATTTAACAATTTCCTTTACCTTTTTTTGTTTGGAGCTGCCAGTTCAGTGATAAATTAGAAACATAATGTGAAGAACATAAAACATTAGATCCTTCCCTCAGTCTAATTGTTTGCTCTGCATTTAAATGACCTAAAATAGAGAAAATAAATTAGCTTTGGAATCCAAATTAGGTATAGATTAATAACATTTTGGTCTCCATCATGTATAATTACCCATAGAGAGTTAAATAAATTAAAAGTAAACTCATGAAAAATATGAGATCAGTCACTATCCCTTTGTTTCCATGGTCTTCTCTCTTTTTTATGATACATTTATTTATTTGAAGGGGAAAGTGACAGAGAGGAAATAGAAAAAGAGAGAAGTCTTCCATTTGATGATTTATCCCCTGAGTACAACAGACAGGGCTGGATCAGACTGAAGCAAGGAGCCAGGACTTCTACCCTGGTCTTCCACATGGGTGGCAGTGCCCAACTAATTGGGCCTTCATCTACTTCTTTCCCAAGTACATTAGCAGGGAGCTAAATTAGAAGTGAAGCAGATGGGACTCAAACTAGCACTTGGGTATGAGATGTTGACACTGCAGATTATAGCTTAGCTGGATGTGCCACAATGTCTATGGTCTTCTTTCTTAAAAACATTTTTGCATTGAGGTGCAACAGGGTAAGTCACCTCTTGCAACATATTAGAGTGCCAGTTCAAGTTCCAGCTACTCAGCTTGCAATCCAATTCATTGAAAATGTACTGGGAAGGCACCAGATGATGGCCCAAGCACATAGGCCCCTGCCAGCCATGTGGGAGACCAGGACGGAGCCCTTGCTCCTGGCTTCAGCCTGGTCCAACCATTGCTGGTTAGCCACTGGCGGTGGGGTGTGCAGGGTTGTAAACCAGCAAATGGAAAATCTCTTTTGCTCTGTTTCAATGACTTTCAAATAAGTAAATCAATTAGAATTTTAAAGGAGAATATTATATTAAAAATATTCTCTCATGTATTTATTTGAGAGGCACATTCACACACATGGCAGGGGGTCAGGATGAGAAACAAATTCATATCCACTGGATAACTTTCCAAGTGTCTGCAACAGCCAACATTGGATTGGAGCCAAAGTTGGAAGCCAGGAACTCAATTCATGTGTTGCACGTGGGTTGCAGGAATCTAATCATTTGATTCATCACCATTACCTCTTAGAGTCTTCATTAACAGAATGCTGGAGTCTGGAGACTGAACAAAGAATCAAACCCAGATTATCCAACATAGACTGTGGGCATTTTTTTTAATTTTTATTTATTCATTTATTTATTTGAAATGTTGAGAGACAGTTACACAGAGATATCCCATCCTCTGGTTGTCACAATAGTTGGAGCTGCACCACTTGAAGTCAGGAGCCAGAAACTCAGTCATGGTCTTCATGTGGGTGACAGTGACCCAACTACTTGACCTAACAACTTTTTGAGAGTGAACCAGGAGGCAAACACAGGCACTCTGATTTGGTTTGCAAGCATAATCGCTACACCAGACACAGGGACTCAGGCATCTTAACCACTAGGCTAAATGCTTGCTCCTGAATAAGTCTTGTAAGGTTCCCATGGATGGGCTCAGAAGCAAGGCTACACAGATGAACTCTTCCAGATTCCTTCACTTGCTTATATATTATTTAGTTGTGTGTTTTGATTGCTGTAGGGTAGAGATTCATAATAGTTTCTCTGATAGCAAGCTGTGAAATGTTGACTTTTTCAACTACTGGCATCTACCCCAGGTCTTAAATCAGTATTTCCCATCACAAATGGCAATCCAGGAACCAACCACCAGTGCTACTTATTCAAGTTAACTGATTCTTAAGCTTCCATCCTTCTTGAATTGATAAGTTTTCATTGTTATCTTTATGTTGTGTAATTGCATCTTAAGATTCTAACTCAATTATTAATACAAGCAGTGCCTCTGATTAAAATTTTGAAAATACCTCTACAGTTTTATTCATTCGTCTCTTCATCAATGATTATCTGCCAAGTGCCTGTAATATCACTGGGTCAAGCACAGGTTAAGTGAAGGGCAGTGACATTAATAGGACAAAATTTGCTTCCAAATAAACCAGAACCATTTGTTACTTGGCAGCCACCTGCTGAGTAGGTGAGACATTGTGCCTGTCCTCCTGGTGCTGATAGTCCCAGCATTTCAGAGATGCCCAGTCCTATGCATCAGCAGAAATTATGTTTAGTAAATGTCTTAGCTTTATCTTTATGCTTATTTTAAAATCTCTTTTTTTCAACCTTCAGGTGGTGTTTCTTTTTTCTTCACCTTTTCTCTTTCCTTTTTAGCTGCTGCAAGGTGTACTTTTTGAGAATTTATGATTAGTAATACACAGTGCAATGTACCCTTCAGGATAAAACATGAAGACAACTCTGCCCCTGCCCTCAAAATGTTCAGAGTCTGCTGAGGATTCTTCTAAGTGACAATGAGAGCATAGAAAGAAAGAATTCTAGTAACGGAAAATGTATGAGAATGCATCTGGGAGAAAGATCTTTTTTGAGGTGAGCCTTTAAAAAGCAGCAAGGCTCCCACAAGCAAACACATGTAAGATTTAACTGGTCTGCTGGTTCAGATGGAGCAAAGATTTGAGGATGCCTTATAAATTTAATAAGGGATAAATCTTGTGGTCCCATGTTGCTAGGGTAGAATCTCTAAACCAAGAAAAAAAATAAATGTTAGCCCAGGCAGGACCTAGAGTGGTGTGCTGAAAAATTTTGAGATTGTATTTCTTAAATCATTAGACTACACCATAAATAAATGTAGACACATAAAGACTTACTTATAAACAGTACAGAGCTATAAATTATTTATAGAAATAATACTGCAACAATGCAAACTGTAGGTTTTTAGGTCCTTTGTTATTTCCTAATGGGATTGTATTTTTACTAAGCTCTAGAGACAGTGTCATGTGGCATACAAAAGTTATTCAAAGAGTTCATGAAAAATATATTATGAAAAACACTTTGCAAGTATTTTAATTTTTAAAATATTTATCTGAAAGGCAGAAGGCAGAAGAATGCAGAGATACAGAGAGACACAGAAACAAAGAAACATCTTCCACCTGCTTTTCCATTCCACAAATGACTCCAACAACCAGGGCTGGACTTAGACAAAGCCAGGAGCCAGGAACTCCATATTGCTCTTTCAGATGGCTTGAAGGGTCCTAAACACTTAGATTAGCATCTGCTCCCTTCCCAGGTGCAATAGTAGGGAGCTGGATCCGAGGCGGGATAGCCAGGGGCATTTTTTGGCTCAGTGGGTTAAGCCACCACCTACGATATGGGCATACCATGTTGGAGCACACACTGAAGTTCAGATGCTCTGTTTCTGATCTGGTTTCTTGTTAATGTGCATGGGAAAGCAGTGGAAGATTGCCTCAACCCAGGCACCCGTGTCGGAGACATAGAGTTCTAGGCTCCCAAATTCGGCCTGGCCCAGTCTCAGCTGTTGCAGGCATTTGAAGAGTGACCGGCAGATAGAACATCTTTCTGCCAGTTCTTCTCTCTATCACTCTGTCTTTCAATTAAATAAAATAAATTAAGAAAAATAAAGGAGGAGTAGAAGAGACTGGAGCCAGTACACTGATGTGGGATGCAGGTGTTACAAGCAGCAGCCTAACACACTGGACCACATTTCTTGCTCTTGTTTTATTAACTTTTTGGCACCAAAACAAACTTATTTTTAATATCATTTTATACAAACTTTATGAAGTGTTCTTGTATATTATGGAAAATGTCATTGTCTTGGTTAAATAATTTTGGCTTTCAACAACTTCAGGTAATATACTTTTGCCACTTCAAGCCAACTTTTTTGTCTTTAATCAGTAAAAGCACATATGATTTCGCACTGTTTGAAATTACTTTTGAATGTGGTTATACTACTATGTAACTCAAAATTAATAACATTTATTTAGCATTTAGCAGTGGACATTGGTGCAACAGTTAAGACAACTACTTGGGACATTCCCAGGCCATGTGGGAATTCCATCTGTGTCTGGGTTTGAGTCTAGATCAGCTTTTGATTCCAACTTACTGTGGAAGTAAGTTCTTACTCTCCTCCTTTCAGAACGAATCCACCTCAACAAACTTAATACTAATGAACAACTTCAGAGGCAGCCAGTGATGTCTCAAGTACTTGGCTCTGGCAACTCTGGGCCAATCCTGGCTACTGCAGGCATTTGGAGAGTGAGTGAACCAGCAAGAAGTTTTCTCTCTCTTTTCTCTCTCTCTCTCTCTCTCTCTGCCTTTCAAATACATTTGAAAACCACCAGAAAAACAATTTTTAGAACATTTTTGTTAAGTATTAATGAAATTTTTTGGTTCTTTTGAGAAAAAAATTGACAAATTACTTAGACATGTTTTAGGAAATTTAAGGGGACAGGTTGAGAAAAGTTAGCTTCTAATGAAAAATTTCAGTGCTCTGACTGATTACATACAAGTTACCATTTTAATTCTTTTCCATGGAGTTTCAACTACACAGATTGTAAAATTAGGATACATGACTAGAGTTTTTTCTCTACATTTCGTTCCATCTTGGGTACTTTTTATTTAATATTTCCAAAATGGCACTACTTTATAAAAATTCTTTGTAAACATTGAGCTTCTTCCTATATTGTGGCTATTTTTGTGACTGAATTAAATTTTAGCAAAGTGTTTGCTCCATAAAAGTTCAATGACATGTATTATTGCAGATTATTTTTCTCTAAGACTGCAGTAATCATATTTATTAAAAAAGGGCTTTATAAAAGATATCTTTACCTAAGTCATTTTTCAAAGTAATTAAAGACTGTTAAATATTTTGGCTTAAACAATGTGCTTTGGAATCCAATCACCTAGGTTGTTATGTGGTTGTTTCTACTAACAAATTGTGTAGTCTTTCACATATAATTTACCCTCTTCAAACATTAGTTTTCTAATCTATAAAATGGCTGCAATACTAGCACCTTATAACATTGTGTCAAGAATTAAATGTGGGGGCTGACATTGTGGTGCAGTGGGTTAACACACCACCTGGGATGCTGGTATCCCATATGAGAGCAAGTTCAAGTCCCAGCTGCTCCATTTTAAATCCAACTACCTGCTATTGTGCCAGAGAAAGTAGTAGAAGACACCCAAGGAGTTGTGATCTACTACTCTCATAGAAGACCTGGATAGAGTTGCATTCTCCTGGCTTTGGTCTGGCTCAGCCCTGGCCATTGTAGTCATCTAGGGAGTGAACCAGCAGATGGAAGATTCTCTCTCTCTCTTTCTCTCCTGTGTGTGTGTGTGTGTGTGTGTGTGTATGTGTTTCTCCCTCTGTAACTCTGACTTTCAAATAAGTGACTAAATCTTTGAAAATAAGAATTAAATGTGGTAATAAGTTCATTCTTAGTACAGTGCCTGGTATTGAGCTACATCCATAAATTGTATCATGCTTAATTAAAAAAATAAAAATTGGGAGATGCACCTTTGACATCTTAAATATGAGGGGACTTCAAAGGCTTCATGTAAAATACATAATATGGAAAGGATTTCAGTATTTTTCACCAAAATAAGCTTATCTTTTAATTCTGTTTTTCTAAGAAATTTTTAATACCTTTGTAAAAGCATATTTTGCTTCCTTGCAGTTTGTTGTATCTACATGCATTTTTAACATGATAAAAAGCTGGTAAATTTATTTGTAGCAATTAGATTATACTAATAACAATTTGGCATTCAATCTATGATCTGATTTCTTCATCACTTGGTGACTGCAGTAAATGTTTCCTCTATTGCTTCCTCATCTTTCCTGTTTAGTCTGTTATGCCAGTTTCAGGATATGGCTACAGTTTCTTTGACATTCCTATCTCCTCTTAAGTTTGAGAGGTTTTATAATTATTAGAACCAGAAGAACATAGAAGAAGTAACATGTAAGTGATTTTCAAAAGGAAGACAAAATATGTGCAACTCCTGCTTTCTGCTGAAACACTGTATCTTGATGTGATTCTCCAGGTAAGAATTCTGCGTACTCCAAGCCACTGTAGTAGTGCTTTAGTCAATAGTCCAAGACAACTACCACCATTCAGCCATCTTCAAGGTACCAGCTGAGTAAGCATGAGCAGCACACGCACAAACTGGATACCATTGGGTACTACTGTCAGCATCATTTGGAGTGAAATTGAACAGCTGTGTCACAGATTCCCAAGGCATACAATTATGGGATTTAATAGATGGTTGTTTCTTAAGGCTATCAATTTGGATATTTAATAATGCAGGAGCAATAGATAACTGAAATGGATACATCTTAGCATTTGCCATTTACACATTCATTTTTGACCCAAAAATCATTTGCACTCACCAACTGAGGCTAAAAATAATGGACCTAATAATGAGGTAATTGTACATACAACTGGAGAAAAGTCCCTTCACTTTAGGGAAAAAGTATCAAAGTTATTACTCAATGAGCCCATTATAAGTGCAATTACTTGCAGGGTAATTTCTTCCCCTATGGCTAAAAGTAGCAGAAGGATTTGAATGAAAAATTGAATGCCTACTAGAAACTCCTTAGAAATACATTTCTCTATTAGCCTGTGCAGGTTTCTGATGACCCATGGCCATTAAATACCACAAGATAGTACTCATTGGAAATTGTATTCCTGGTACTGTCTGAGCAAAACTTGTGCCATTAACACATCTTTTCCTAAAATTCTTAATATTTTTATATTTTATTCTCTTTCTTTGAGTATTAGGTACTATTAGCATCCCCTTTAGCTTCTTGAATGTGTTCATAGTGACAACTTTATTGTATTATAAAATTATTGACATTTGACCGTTCATATGCAATCTAGATGAAAAAATACTGCTGACTTCATCTTTTAAAACACAAAACACACACTATGTTTATTATAGATCAACAGAAAATTGTATGACCTGAAAAATTATGAAGTGATTTAAATGATCATAACCTGGAAACAAAAAGTAATGTGTAAATCTCTAAACACTTATTAAAATACACATTGTATACACATGTTGTTATATTATAAAAAGTGGTTCACTTTTACATATTATCTGTAAACTTTTTTATCTACATAGCAATATAACATGAAAACTAACCATGGCAAATAAAAATGTTTGTCATTATTTATCATCTTTACTTGAGGACTGGCGCTGCAATGTACTAGGTTAATCCTCCGCCTGTGGCGCCGGCATCCCATATGGGCGCCAGTTCTAGTTCCTGTTGCTCCTCTTCCAGTCCAGCTCTCTGCTGTGGCCCAGGAAGGCAGTGGAGGATGGCCCAAGTGCTTGGGCCCTGCACCCCATGGGAGACCAGGAAGAAGCACCTGGCTCCTGGCTTCGGATTGGCGCAGCGCGCCGGCCGTAGTGGCCATTTGGGGGGTGAACCAATGGAAGGAAGACCTTTCTCTTTGTCTCTCTCTCACTGTCTGTAACTCTACCTGTCAAATAAATAAATAAAATCTTTAAAAATAAATAAATAAAAAATAATCTTTACTTATTTTTGATGTATTATTGTTAGACATTCATATTTTCAGTTTTTCACTGAATAAAAATGCATTGAAGACTATCATTTTATCTTCATACTGTTATTAAATTATTTAAGAATATTTTTTCAAGTAATATACATAAAATTATTTCCACAAATACTATTAATTTCAATATTCTATGAATGTATTAAAACTTAGAATTCCTATGTTCTAATATGTCCATGAAATGAGTAAACTCTCATGGTTTATGACAAAAATATTTATGCTCGTAATATAAAAGCAGCTATAAAATTGAATCCAAAGATGCAAAAAATATTTCAGTCTTCCAGCATCATCATATTATATTATTTTTCTCCTGGGAAAATACCTAAGATAGGCCAAATTTTTTTAAAACTTTTATTTAATAAACATAAATTTCCAAAGTACAACGTTTGGATTATAGCAGCTTTTCCCCCCATAACCTCCTTCCTACCCGCAACCATTCCATCTCCCACTCCCTCTCCCATCCCATTCTTCATCAAAATTCATTTTCAATTATCTTTATAAACAAGAGATCAATTTAGTATATACCAAGTAAAGATTTCAACAGTTGGCACCCACACAGGAACACAAGGTATAAAGTACTGTTTGAATACAAGTTATACCATTAATTTGCATAGTACAACACATTAAAGACAGAGATCCTACATGGGGAGTAAGTGCACAGTGACTCCTGTTGTTGATTTACCAATAGACACTCTGGTTTATGACATCAGAAATCACCGAGGCTCTTGTCATGAGCTGCCAAGGCTACGGAAGCCTGTTGAGTTTGCCAACTCTGATCTTATTTAGACAAGGTCATAGTCAAAGTGGAAGTTCTCTCCTCCCTTCAGAGAAAAGTACCTCCATCTTTGATTGCCCATTCTTTCCACTGGGATCTCACTGTGAGTGAGATCTTTCATTTAGGCTTTTTTTTTTTTTTTTTTTTTTTTTTTTTTCACCAGAGTGTCTTGGCTTTCCATGCCTGAAATACTCTCAGGGACGTTTTAGCCAGATCCGAATGCCTTAAGGGCTGGTTCTGAAGGCCAAATTTTTTATAATGATATGTTGTTTATGTACTGTCGATAAATGTCAACTAATTGACCTTGTATATTAGTAGGACTTCATGCATCCCCTCTGTTAAGCATTAGTGATGTAATTACATCAAAACGTTTGTAGCTTGGAATATTCAAACCAAGACAAAGTCCTGAACAATTTTGGATTACTAATCTTTCTAGTTGTCATTGCCATCACTTGTTTTAGCAAAGTGGTAGGAGACAATGATTTGTAGGACTACATTGTAGCTTATAAAATCTTCATTGAAATTTCTTCAAAGAAAGTCTGAAACAGGAAACTGCCTTAAAACTGTAAATGGAATGTGGTGATGTGTTAGATTGTGTGAAGCAAACAAGCTCTTCATCTGTCTGTCAAAACCCCAAGACCTAAAGTCCATCAATCCTCTATGAATGAGTCTTGAGAAACATGGTACAATACTGTATTTTTAAACTATAATAAAGAATATTGTGAAGCAATATGATGAAATGATTTTACTAAATGAGGAAATCATAATAAAACACTCATGCCATAAATAGATATACCTAATGCAAGTGCAAAGTGGAAGGCTATAGAAGATTTTAGTCAGAAATGTTATATTCAAATGTGATAATTTATTGAGCATTTTATTCATTTATCTTTTAAAAAATATGTATTAAATAACTGCTATATTCCTAGTGGTTTTAGTGTGCAATTATAGGTACTTTCCCTCTCTATTTTTATTTTATTTTTCATCAATGTGGAAGGGTTATATATTGATATATAAAATCATAAAATTTCACATACTTTAATAATTCTCTTCAATCCATTCTTTGTTAAAATAGCAAGGAAGATTAGGAAGAGAAATGGGAATGACTAACTGAACTGTTGACATTATTTTATATGAGAGCAGAAAAAGTAACTGATTATACTAAAGCAAGAAATCTTTTACGAGAAACACACATAAAAACCTGGTACATGAATACTACATTGCAATCACTACCTCCAAGCTCTTGTCCTTAAAAAGTCTCCCTAAGCTACTGCAAAAACTCCCTAATTTTATCTTCATATATTTTTTGCCTCCCTTAATTATTGCTTCATGTAGTCACTTTGGAACTATTTATAATTAAAATGATACTCTGCTCTTTTAAAACTTCTAATTTGCTTAAAAACTAAAGCCTAGGTCTTTTTTACTTACTTGGGAGGCACACACACACACACACACACACACACAGGCAGAGACAGAAAGAGAGACACACAGAGAGAAAGAGAGAAAAAGGCGGTACAAGAAAGTTCTCACAACCACTGTCCACTGCTGAAAATGGCCCTTGCTGGGTCACGAAGAAGACAGGAGGCAGAAACTCAGTGCAGGCCCCCACAAGGATGGCCAAAGCCCAGTCACTTAGGCTATCACAAGCAGTTCCCGGAGTCAGCACTAGCAGGCTGGCATCAGGAGCCAGAGCCATGTATCACACACAAGTGTTGCAATATAGGACGCAGTCATGTCTTAATCTCTAAACACTGACCCTTTTTAGGTCTGTTTTTAGCCCATTCTTGCCACCCAGCTCATCCCATCTCTTATCATTCATACATCCTGTAATCATTAAAAAAACCATAAAATGCTCAGTTGTGTGTACGGAAGATGCTTTTTCTCATATCTGTTCCTTTGTTCAAGTGAACCACACCCACCTAAAAGATATTTTGTCCCTGAAAAATAGAGGCCTCAGAAAATGGAATTCCTAACTGCTGGGAAGTCTGTTGGATCTCACCATTATGTAGATCCATGAAATCACAGGAGGGAGGACACCTAATCTTTATAGTTCCTCAGAGTTCAGCATCCACAAAGCAAAGTCTTGTGCCAAAATTTTGCCTTTCATAGCATTACTTCAAGAGATATTGATTCAGAAAGTCACTCTTCCTAGCAAATATGCAATTAAGAAAGATGTAAAGGTAGAGGGTAAAATCAAGCTGCCTTTGCCACATACATCAAAACATAATTTAAAATATCCGCCTTCTCAAGTATTTCTGTATTCTGAGAAGGGTCATCTAGCTCCCCAGGTTCATTACTCTGCACAGGAAAACTTAAAGGAAGTCCTTATTCCCCTCCTACAGAATCATTCTCCCCTCTGTGCTGTAATCTGTCAATCTTGATTCTCCATTTACTCAAGAGATAAATATAATCAATAAATTTCTGTACTTCTGATACAACTAATCTTATAAGACGCTTTCACTCTTGAAATAATTTGGATGGTGCAAGATCTTACTCAAAATCCAACTCTCTAAGTACACAACAAATTTCATCTCCTCCAACTTGCCTAAGGTTTTGTAAGTGTAATTACTAATGTTTTGCACCCTCAGTATTCCTACTCTACTGGTACATTTTTATTATTATAGAATACTTCAAAATGTCCAAAGTAAAATGCACTTAAAAGTATGAGTTTATTTGAATACAAAATATCTGGTTATAATTCATAATACATGGAAAATACGTTATACAAACTATTTAAAATTTTTTGCTCCAGGGGCCGGCGCCATGACTCACTTGATTAATCCTTTGCCTGCAGCACCAGCATCCCATATGGGCACCAGTTCTAGTCCCGGTTGCTCCTCTTCTAGTCCAGCTCTCTGCTGTAGCCCGAGAGGGCAGTGGAGGATGGCCCAAGTGCTTGGACCCTGCACCCACATGGGAGACCAGGAAGAAGCACTTGGCTCCTGGCTTCGGATCCGTGTAGTGCCAGCCGTAGCGGCCATTTGGGTAGTGAACCACTGGAAGGAAGACCTTTCTCTCTGTCTCTCTCACTGTCTATAACTCTACCTGTTAAATAAATAAAAAAATAAAAAAATAAAAAAAAATTCTGCTCCAAAATAAACTCATATTTTAATTCCGTTTTCCATGAACCTTTTAAAGAAGCTAAGTAGAAAGATTTTGTAATAAATATCTTCAAAAAACAGACTGAAAACTTTGTTGATTCTATTGTCCTTTGGTGATAACCTCATTTATTTATTCATTTTCTCCACCCAAACAAAACAAGATTTCTCTACTTGCTGTTCTTGTCTTCTTACATTTTTTTTTCTATATAGGAGAAACTCTTACGAAGTTTTATCTGCATTGCCTCACTGATATCATTCTTTTCAGCCTCTATTGACCTCCTCTTGGTAAAATATATTGTTCATGTATCATTTCTTATCAAAATGAACCTCTGGATAGCAGTTGGCAAAGAAAACCCCTGATCATTCTTAAAATATTCGTAACGATCTTTACTATAACGCACCCCGGAGGTTGCTTCCACTGCCTACATTAAAACATCAATGTGTTTGTTATAAGGAAGCAAGAGAGGTATTTGTAAACCTTAAACCTTTTCATACCATCTCATTCTCTGTTCAAAATAGAGCAGCAACTTCATGTTGCACTTGTAAAAAAAATCCAAAGTCCCTAGCCCAAAAGGTCTGATCCTCACCTACTTCCACACACTCATGTTTGACTCCTTCCTCTTGGGTGTCTTGCCTACTATCTCAGTAGTCTGTCTGATGTAACTGATATATGTCTATTAGCTCCTTTTTCTGTCTATTAGCATTTGCATTTATTTCTGCATAAGAATCTCCCTAAATATGGACTTGATACCACTTTACACATTTCGTCCCCTAATATCTCTGCTCAAATATCATTTCAAAGACACCCCTTGTATTTATTCTACTTAAAATAGACTATCTTCATTGCTGCTGACCCCACCACATTTCTTACTTTATTCTAATTCTTACTACATATTGATATATTAAATTAATTTGCATGTGTAATTGCTCAAAGCTTATTTTTTATTTTATGTCTCTATTTTGTTCAAGCACCAGGAAGACAGTTTTTTGTCAGGGAAAAAAACCTGACACATAATCAGGGTTCCATAAATATTATTGAATGAATGGATAGAGTAATGAATGAAACTCACTTCAAGTAATCTACACCTCTCAATTATTTGCATGATTTTCAATTTATATACTTTCTACTATGGTACTAATCAAAAAAGTTTAACAGCAATTATGCTTAAAATTTTGTGGCACTTCAGTTTTCCCAAAGCAGATTTTAAGACAAAAATTTGAGACATACTGGTTATTAAGAGAGTTCCAAGAAATACGGATTCTTGTGAAAACAGGACAGCATCTGATTCAATAAACTTGATTGAGGACATATTAATCTATCAAATCCTCATCCTAGGTCTCCCATGCATTGAAAAATCATAAATAAACTTAAGGAGGTTGATATGTAGTACAAATTAAATAAGTCTTAAAATTCAAATGAGTATATGGATCATACTTGAAAAATAATAGTGACATTATCAGAATTAGTCACTAAAAGTAAAGGAAGAATGGAGCTGGTGTTGTGGTGCAGCAGGTAAAGCCTCCACCTGTGACACGATTGTCCCATAAAGGCACTGGTTCAAGTTCTGTCTGCTCTTCTTCTGATCCAGTTGCCTGCTAATCCACCTGGGAAAATAGCAGAAGATGCCCAAGTCACCTGGAAGAAGCTCCTAGCTCCTGGCTTCAGACAGGCCCAGCCCTGGCCATTGAGATCATTTAGGAAGTGAACCAGTGGATAAAAGATTCCTCTCTGTCTCTCTGTCTCTGTCTCTCGCTATCTCTATCTATCTCTATCTATATCTCTCTATGTCTCTATCTCTATCTCTATCTCTCCCCTCCTCTGTTACTCTGTTTTTCAACAAATTAAAAATATTGAAAAATAGTACAAGAAAGAGGGCGGAGCCAAGATGGTGGAATAGTAGGACACGCACCGATAGTCTGGGAAAATTTAGTTTAATAAAAGGGGAGTTACGGTAGCCTCAGAAAAAAAGAACCAGGAAAATATTGCAGAGGAAACTCTTCTGGATCGAGTGGCTGAGAATCGGAGGACCTACTGGGAGAACAAGGTCGCCCACCGTGCAGAAGCCGAGCTGCGGGAGCCGCGGGTGCCGCGGAAGCCGCAGGGTCTGCGTGCCAGTGCAGGAAGGGGAGTGCATGTCACACAGACGACAGCAGGGAGAGTTGGGACGTCCAGGGCTCCAAGTCCACACATTGGCGCTGGAAGGGGAGGTGAGCTCAATAACCCGAGACATTGGCGGGGAAACGGGGGTCAGAATCTAGAGGGGGGCCGGAAAGTGCAGCAGACTCACTACCGGAAAAAAAAAAAAAAAAAAGCTTGGGGTTTCTCTCTCCCCTAACCTTCCAAAGGTTGCAAGGCTGCAAGGCTTGAAGAATTCGCAAGAGACAAAGAGCAGGCCCCCTCTCTGGAATTACATATCAACAGGGGAGAGCTAAGGAACTGAGTCACTACAATTCAGTAGCCTAGGCAACCCAGTGGGAGTCCAGAGGAGCCTACACAGACTCTTTGGGTAGAAGCCAGAGACTGGAAGCTAAATACCATCAATTCTGCACAGCCATGCTGTGTGGTATTACTTACACCCTGAATAAATAAAATAAATAAATAAATAAATAAATAGAGAGAGATTTACCACGCATAACTTGAGGGTGTCACCTTTGCACACCCTTAACCAGGAAGAACCAAGCAGAGCTCTCAGGCCACACCCATCTCAAGCCTCCAAGGCTCCTCCAACAGCAGGCAGTCCACTTAACACGGACATAGTATAAAATAAAAAAAAAAAAAATTAAAAAAAAACGCACAGTGACGAAAGAAGAATTAACTATGCCAAGCAACAAACACAGAAATCGAGGGAACAAGATCAACGATGACACTATGATGCCTCCAAATAAACAAAACACCCCAAACCAAGATTATGAAGATGATGAGATAGAAGAAATGCAAGATACGGATTTCAAAAAAATTTATGATAAGAACACTTAGAAGTTTTCAAAAGCAAATCCTTGAACTACAGAAATCCTAATTGGACAAGATGGAAAATCTCTCTCGTGAAAATGAAATTTTAAGGAAGAATCAAAATGAAACTCAGAAATTAGTAGAACAGGAAAGTGTGATAGCGAAGAGAAATCAAAATGAAATGAAGAGCTCAATAGATCAAATGACAAACACATTAGAAAGCCTTAAAAACAGAATGGGTGAAGCAGAAGAGAGAATATCGGACTTAGAAGATAGAGCACAGGAAAACATACAGTCAAACCAAAGAAAATAAGAGGAAATTAGAAGTCTAAAAAAGATTGTTGGGAATCTACAGGATACTATTAAAAAACCCAACATTCGAGTTCTAGGAGTTCCTGAAGGCATGGAGAGAGAGAAAGGATTAGAAGGCCTTTTTAGTGAGACACTAGCAGAGAACTTTCCAGGTTTGGAGAAGGACAGAGACATCCTAGTACAGGAAGCTCATAGAACCCCCAATAAACATGACCAAAAGAGATCCTCACCACGACACGTGGTAATTAAACTTACCACAGTGAAACATAAAGAAAAGATCCTAAAATGTGCAAGAGAGAAACGTCAGATTACTTTCAGAGGATCTCCAATCAGACTCACAGCAGACTTCTCATCAGAAACACTACAAGCCAGGAGGGAATGGCGACACATAGCACAGGTGCTAAGAGAGAAAAATTGCCAGCCCATAATATTATATCCTGCCAAGATCTCATTTGGGAATGAAGGTGAAATAAAGACCTTTCATAGCAAACAGAAATTGAAAGACTTTGTGGCCACTCATCCGGCCCTGCAAAAGATACTTAAAGATGTGCTACACTCAGAAACACAGAAACACGGCCATCAATATGAAAGAAGGGAAAGGAAGAACACCTACCAGTAAAAGAGCATGGGAAGCTCAAAGCATATACTAGAAAATATTTCCGGGAAAATGGCAGGGCAAAGTCACTACGTATCAATAGTCACATTGAACATTAATGGTCTGAATTCTTCAGTTAAAAGACACCGTTTGGCTGATTGGCTCAAAGAACACAACCCAACTATTTGTTGCCTACAAGAAACACATCTCTCTAACAAAGAGGCATGCAGACTGAAAGTGAAAGGTTGGAAAAAGATATTCCATGACAACAGAAACCGAAAAAAAGCAGGTGTAGCCATATTAATATCAGACAAAATAAACTTTAATACAAAAACTGTTAAGAGAGACAAAGAGGGACACTATATAATGATGAAGGGTTCAATTCAACAGGAAGATGTAACTATTATAAATGTATATGCACCTAATTACAGGGCACCGGTCTATTTAAAAGATATGTTAAGGGACTTAAAGGGAGATTTAGATTCCAATACAATAGTACTGGGGGACTTCAATACTCCACTCTCAGAAATAGACAGATCATCTGGACAGAAGATCAACAAGGAAACAGCAGATTTAATTGACACTATTGCCCAAATGGATCTAACAGATATCTACAGAACTTTCAACCCTACATCTATAGACTTCACATTCTTCTCAGCAGTACATGGAACCTTCTCTAATATTGATCACATACTAGGCCATAAAGCAAGTCTCAGCAAATTTAAAAGAATTAGAATCATACCATGCAGCTTCTCAGACCTCAGCAGAATGAAGCTGGAAATTAGCAACTCAGGAAACCCCAGAATGTATGCAAACACATGGAGACTGAACAACATGCTCCTGAATGAACACTGGGTCATTCAAGAAATCAAAAGAGAAATCAGAAACTTTCTGGAAGTAAATGAAGACAACAACACAACATATCAAAACTTATGGGATACAGTAAAAGCAGTACTGAGAGGCAAATTTATAGCAATAGGTGCCTATATCAAGAAATTGGAAAGGTACCAAATAAATGAGCTTTCAGCGCATCTCAAGGACCTAGAAAAACTGCAGCAAACCAAACCCAAATCTAGTAGGAGAAGAGAAATAATTAAAACCAGAGAAGTAATTAACAGGATTGAATCCCAAAAAAAAAACACTACAAAAAATCAGCCAAGCGAGAAGCTGGTTTTTTGAAAAAATAAACAAAATTGACACCCCATTGGCCCAACTAACTAAAAAAAGAAGAGAAAAGACCCAAATCAATAAAATCAGAGATGAAAAAGGAAACGTAACAACAGACACCACAGAAATAAAAAGAATCATCAGAAATTACTACAAGGACCTGTATGCCAGCAAACAGGAAAACCTATCAGAAATGGATAGATTCCTGGACACATGCAATCTACCAAAATTGAACCATGAAGACATAGAAAACCTAAATAGACCCATAACTGAAACAGAAATTGAAACCGTAATAATGGCCCTCCCAACAAAGAAAAGCCCAGGACCAGATGGATTCACTGCTGAATTCTACCAGACATTTAAAGAAGAACTAATCCCATTTCTTCTCAAACTATTCAGAACAATCGAAAAAGAGGGAATTCTTCCAAATTCTTTCTATGAAGCCAGCATCACCTTAATCCCTAAGCCAGAGAAAGATGCAGCACTGAAAGAAAATTACAGACCAATATCCCTGATGAACATAGACGCAAAAATCCTCAATAAAATTCTGGCCAATAGAGTACAACAACAAATCAGGAAAATCATCCACCCAGACCAAGTGGGATTCATCCCTGGTATGCAGGGAGGTTCAACATTCGCAAATCAATCGATGTGATTCACCACATTAACAGACTGCAAAAGAAAAACCATATGATTATCTCAATTGATGCAGAGAAAGCATTCGATAAAATTCACACCCTTTCATGATGAAAACTCTAAGCAAATTGGGTATAGAAGGAACATTCCTCAATATAATCAAAACAAGTTATAAAAAACCCACAGCCAGCATCCTATTGAATGGGGAAAAGTTGGAAGCATTTGCGCTGAGATCTGGCACCAGGCAGGGATGCCCTTTCTCACCACTGCTATTCAATATAGTTCTGGAAGTTTTAGCCAGAGCCATCAGACAAGAAAAAGAAATCAAAGGAATACAAATCGAGAAGGAAGAAGTCAAACTATCCCTCTTTGCACACGATATGATTCTTTACTTAGAGGATCCAAAGAACTCTACTAAGAGACTATTGGAACTCATAGAGGAGTTTGGCAAAGTGGCAGGATATAAAATCAATGCACAAAAATCAACGGCCTTTGTATACACAAGCAATGCCATGACTGAGAAAGAACTGCTAAGATCAATCCCATTCACAATAGCTACAAAAACAATCAAATACCTTGGAATAAACTTAACCAAGGACGTTAAAGATCTCTACGATGAGAATTACAAAATCTTAAAGAAAGAAATAGAAGAGGATACAAAAAAATGGAAAAAATCTTCCATGCTCATGGATTGGAAGAATCAACATCATCAAAATGTCCATTCTTCCAAAAGCAATTTATAGATTCAATGCAATCCCAATCAAGATACCAAAGACATTCTTCTCAGATCTAGAAAAAATGATGCTGAAATTCATATGGAGGCACAATAGACCTCAAATAGCTAAAGCAATCTTGTACAACAAAAACAAAGCCGGAGGCATCACAATACCAGATTAAAGGACATACTACAGGGCAGTTGTAATCAAAACAGCATGGTACTGGTACAGAAACAGATGGATAGACGAATGGAACAGAATTGAAACACCAGAAACCAACCCAAACATCTACAGCCAACTTATATTTGATCAAGGATCTAAAACCAATTCCTGGAGCAAGGACAGTCTATTCAATAAATGGTGCTGGGAAAACTGGATTTCCACGTGCAGAAGCATGAAGCAAGACCCCTACCTTACACCTTACACAAAAATCCTTTCAACATGGATTAAAGACCTAAATCTACGTCCTGACACCATCAAGTTATTAGAGAACATTGGAGAAACCCTTCAAGATATGGTCACAGGCAAAGAATTTCCAGAAAAGACCCGGGAGGCACAGGCAGTCAAAGCCAAAATCAACTATTGGGATTACATCAAATTGAGAAGTTTCTGTACTGCAAAAGAAACAGTCAGGAGAGTGACGAGGCAACCGACAGAATGGGAAAAAATATTTGCAAACTATGCAACAGATAAAGAGTTAATAACCAGAATCTACAAAGAGATCAAGAAACTCCACAAAAACAAAACCAACAACCCACTTAAGAGATGGGCCAAGGACCTCAATAGACATTTTTCAAAAGAGGAAATCCAAATGGCCAACAGGCACATGAAAAAATGTTCAAGGTCACTAGCAATCAGGGAAATGCAAATCAAAACCACAATGAGGTTTCACCTCATTCCGGTTAGAATGGCTCACATACAGAAATCTACCAACAACAGATGCTGGCGAGGATGTGGGGAAAAAGGGACACTAACCCACTGTTGGTGGGAATGCAAACTGGTCAAGCCACTATGGAAGTCAGTCTGGAGATTCCTCAGAAACCTGAATATAACCTTACCGTTCGACCCAGCCATCCCACTCCTTGGAATTTACCCAAAGGAGTTTAAATTGGCAAACAAAAAAGTGGTCTGCACCCTAATGTTTATCGTAGCACAATTCACAATAGCCAAGACCTGGAACCAACCTAAATGCCCATCAACAGTAGACTGGATAAAGAAATTATGGGATATGTATTCTTTAGAATACTATACTGCAGTAAGAAACAACGAAATCCATTCATTTGCAACAAAATGGAGGAATCCGGAACATATCATGCTGAGTGAAATAAGCCAGTCACAAAGGGACAAATATCATATGTTCTCCCTGATTGGTGACAACTGACTGAACACCAAAAAGGAAACCTCTTGAAGTGAAATGGACACTATGAACAATGGTGACTTGATCAGCATAGCCCTGACTGTTTATGAACAACTTAATACATTATCCCTCTTAGTATTTGTTTTTGTTTGTTCTACTTAATATGACTGGTTTAATTCTGTAATTATCACACAGTTATTCTTAAGTGTTGAAAATTAACTGAAATGTGATCCCTGTTAAACATAAGAGTGGGAATAAGAGAGGGAAGAGATGTATAATTTGGGACATGCTCAAGCTGACTTGCCCCAAATGGTAGAGTTAGAAACATACCAGGGGATTCCAATCACTCTCATCAAGGTGGCATGTACCAATGCCATCTCACTATTCCAAATGATCAATTTCAGTTCACAATTGGTCATAATGAAAGGACTAAGAGTCAAAGGAAGCACATAAACAAGTCTAGTACCTGCTAACACTAACCGATAGAATAAATAAAGGGGAGAGTGATCCAACATGGGAAGCAAGATACTCAGCAGACTCATAGAATGGCAGATGTCCTAAACAGCACTCTGGCCTCAGAATCTGCCCTAAAGGCATTCCGATCTGGCTGAAAAGTCCATGAGAGTATTTCAGGCATGGAAAGCCAAGACACTCTGGCAAAAAGATCTCTGGGAGTGAGATCCCAGTGGAAAGAACAGGTCTTCAAAGAAGGAGGTACCTTTCTCTGAAGGGAGGAGAGAACCTCCACTTTGACTATGACCTTTTCTAAACTAGATAAGAGTCGGAGAACTCAGAGGGCTTCCATAGCCTTGGAAATTCATGACTGGAGCATAGGGAGATTACTGATGCCATAGACAGGAGTGTCAATTTGTAAAGTCAACAACAGGAGTCACTCTGCACTTACTCCTCATGTAGGATCTCTGTCCTTAATGTGCTGTACATTGAGATTTAATGCTATAACGAGTACTCAAACAATATATTTCACTTTGTGTTTCTATGGGGGTGCAAACTGTTGAAACCTTTGCTTAATGCATACTAAACTGATCTTCTGTTAAAAAAACAAACAAACAAACAAACAAAAACAAAAACAAAAAAAAAGAAATTATCAATTCCCAACTTGACTCTCACTGGGATTAAACATGACAATAGGTCTGATCTGATTTCATCATCATTTAAAAAAAAATCATCTATTATGTTTCACTTTATGTTTCTGTGTGGGAGCAAACTGTTGAAATCCTTACTTACTTGTATACTAAGCTGATCTTCTGTATATAAAGGAATCAAAAATGAATCTTGATGTGAATGGAAGGGGAGAGGGAGTGGGAAAGGGGAGGGTCGTGGGTGGGAGGGACGGTATGGGGGGGAAGCCATTGTAATCCATAAGTCGTACTTTGGAAATTTATATTCATTAAATAAAAGTTAAAAAAAAGAAAAATAGTACAAGAAGAATAATGATAATAAAATTATCAACTAGTGTGTTACTTCCTACTGTGTGCTGCACTCTGTTTCTCTGTTTCAGGTGTTTTACATTTCTTGGCTCCTTAATCTCAAACAATGTAGATCAACATCGTTATTTTCTTCTATTTGCAGATGAGAGAGTGAGGATCAAATGGGTAAAGGGATTTCATCAAGGACAGAGTTCCAACATTAAGGCTTTCTGTCCTCAAAAGTCGTGATTTAACCTTCACGTTCTGTATGTATCATTTAGCTCTAGCCTTCCTCCTCTACTCTTGTCTCCTCTATTCATTATTACATTAAAAAAAAAAGAAAAAAGATTTATTTTTTTGAAAGGCAGAGTTATAGACAAGCAGAGAAAGAGAGAGATTGGTCTTCCATCTGCTGGTTCACTCCCCGAATGGCCGCAATGGCCAGAGTTGTGCCGATCTGAAGTGAGGAGCCAGGAGTTTCTTCTGGGTCTCCCACGTGGGTGCAGGGGCCCAAGGACTTGGGCCATCTTCTACTGCTTACCCAGGCCACAGAAGAGAGCTGGATTGGAAGAGGAACAGCTGGGAATCGAATCATTGCCCATACAGGACACCGGCACTGCAGGTGGCGGCCTTACCAGCCGTGCCATAGTGCCAGCCCCACTGTTGCGTTATTGTGAGTTCAGTGACTGCTCATCAGTGTGACTTCCATGAATAACTAAGCTCCTAGCTGTTGGTTTTTTTGAATGAAACGTGAATGTGGGCATATTTCTGTAAAAGATGAGAAAATTGGCCCACTTAAATCACCACATCTCTGGGCCCTTTACATTTACTAGGCAGATGTCCCTTGAGGAAAATAACGGGTATAAATACACACATAATACTAGCTTTGACTCTATTTCTAGTGCAAATTTGCTAAGACACTTTGAAAATCATTAATCATTCATTTTGTCACTATACTTTTAATGGCATTATAATTCATTCCCAGATTGCTAGATAAATAATCTGTTAGCTGTCATTTCTATTACATGACTGCAAAACACAACTGAGAAGTAATACATAGCCACATACCAAGTACTAAATGGTTTGTTTTCAAAACAAAATTCTCATTATTTCAATACTAAAACAAATAAAATGCAGTATGAAAGCAGAAAAATGCTGAAGATTTCTGAGAGATGTGGTAGTATTGTGTGGCTGCTGAACTTGCAGATTGAGTTGTTTTTAATTAAAATGATATATTTGTTGGAAATAACTATTTAGCTGTATTGCATACTGTACTTTTAAAGTGTTTATTCATAATTTTCACTGAAAACAAATAAATAATGAATTTATAATTATTTGTATTCTTTATGTATTAGTCCACAATTATTAGTTAAAGACATAAAATAATATATGTATTTGTCACTTTTTGGAAATTACAGTTTATGAACATGACTTAAAATTGATAATACGTCCAAATTGTGTTCACAGAGTAGAATAAGGAAATTAATTTTAGTTTCTGATGCAAAGCTCAACTGAACTTGACACTAACAGATATAGGAAACATAAATATGGTGAGCATATTCGTGGTCTATTCCAAAGACGTCAAATGAAGTCAGTCTTAATTATGATTCCTGGAAGTGCTTTGTTCTTTTTTCAGTGGCAACAGTAAGAATTATTGAGTTAAAAAGTATTTGGTACCTAGATTAAGACATAACCTTAGATCAGATTTGAATTTATGGACTAGATAGAGTCGAAGTAGTTGTCTCAGTGTAACTCCTGAGATTGATAAAAGAAATCTCAAAAGAAAAATAAGCCCTGAAGTTACAACTTCTTTCATTTCTCTAAAGTGTTCCTTTGTATGTAATATTCTGCCTCTTCCCCAACTCACACCAACTGTTAAGCTTTGTATAAGTCACTTTTACATTGTGAATCTGTTTCCTCCGTTGAAGAAATATGACACAAGACTGATGATGGCCTCTGGATGTCAAATGCCATTCTAGTAATGCATGACATGAGTTTGTTAGAATTCCACATTCAACATAAGCTTTTTGATGTTCCTCAGGAGAATCGTAAGTTATTGCTTAAAATGGCTCCTTACTTCCTGAGAGTAATTACATTATTTCTCAGATTTTCTCCAATATGTTAAAAAGATCAAACCACACACACACACACACACACACACAGGTAATTTTTTTTTTTTTTTTTTTTTTTTTTTTTTTTTTTTTGCAGATCTGTTTTCTTTTCTTTAGGTGGTTAGGCAATTTCCTTTCCCAAAGAATAGTAACTAAGACAGATTCCGCACTCTAATGAGGACTGGAGGTAGGCCAATGAGAGCAGAGCATTTTCAGATAAAATTATCTTTCGTGGTGAACCTGCCACTTAACCTTTATATGATGAAATTTCGGATGAAAGGGAGAGCTCTAAGCAGACCTGTGAACCAGCAATGGCAACCTCTCCTGCCTCCCCAGTTGCTCCTCATCAGGGTCATTGCTGCTCACTGTGAGAGGCAATCCTCACTAAGGTCAAGTTTCTTGAAGGTCCAGTCCCAGGCTTTTTCAGAAGTTGTACCATTCACTTGTCATGTTAGCAAGGACAGAAAAGATGAATTTTGTACCAATGAGTTACAAGGATTAGCTTTCTAACTTTAAGAGAAAGGAAATAGATTAGGTTAGTAAAAACCCAAGAATTTTCAAGTAGGGACTTAGATGACATGGAAAGAGTCAATGGAGCTATTTTAAGAAGTTATGATGTTTGATGCTTTATAAAAAATATAGAGAGGGCCGGTGCTGTGGCACACCAGGTTAATCCTCCACCTGCAGCGCCAGCATCCCATACGGGCGCCGGTTCTAATCCCGGTTGCTCTTCTTCCAGTCTAGCCATCTGCTGTGGTCTGGGATAGCAGTAGAAGATGGTTCAAGTGCTTGGGCGTCTGCATCCACATGGGAGACCAGGAAGAAGCCCCTGGCTCTTGGCTTTGGATCGGCACAGCTCCGGCCATTGCAGCCATTTGGAGAGTGAACCAACGGAAGGAAGACCTTTCTCTCTGTCTCTCTCTTTCACTGTCTGTAACTCTACCTGTCAAATATATATATATATATATATATATATATATATATAACTGCAAAGAAGTATAACACAGACTTTTGTCAATATCCATGGGGAATTAGTTCCAAAATCCACAGATGTTCAAGTTCCTTATACAAAGAGACATCATAAGTGCATATAACCTGTACATATCCTCCTAAAAGCTTCAAATAATCTAGATTACTAATAATATCTAAGATAATGTGAGTGCTGTGTAGTTATTATATCATCTAGACAATTATGACAAAGAAAAACCACACATATTTCATACATAGATTTTTTTCTTTAATATTTTCATTATGATGTTGGTTGAACCAACAGATGCAGAATCACAGATAGGGAAGGCAAGTTATATTATCTTACACTTAATACATTCCTTTAATATATGTTGCTCTTGCTCTTCAAAAATTTGTGATGAGAAATGCCTTATTTTTATTATATTATTATTATTTTTGACAGGCAGAGTTAAACAGTGAGGGAGAGAGAAAGACAGAGAAAAAGGTCTTCCTTTTCCGTTGGTTCACCCCCCAAGTGGCCGCTACGGCTGGCACGTTGCGGCCAGCGCGCTGCGCTGATCCGAAGCCAGGAGCCAGGTGCTTCTTGTGGACTCCCATGCGGGTGCAGGGCCCAAGCACTTGGGCCATCCTCTACTGCACTCCTGGGCCACAGCAGAGAGCTGGACTGGAAGAGAAGCAACCGGGACAGAATCTGGCGCCCCGACCGGGACTAGCACCCGGTGTGCCAATGCTGCAGGTGGAGGATTAGCCTAGTGAGCCACTGAGCCGGCCAGAGAAATGCCTTAATTTATAATGTATCATTGCTTTCTTAATAAAAGTATAATTCCTAAAGTGCTTCTGTCATTACAATAAAATAGAAAGTGATCACATGTCACATGGTTAACTGTAAGTGAAGAAAACATCAGCATGATAGATTGAGAATCATGGAATAGACACTAAAAGAAAAAATGGTGAAATAATATAAATGATTATATCTAAAATGTGTTAAAGTCCTTAAGGGCAAGAAAATGGTGACCATTTATACTTTTTAGGAAAGATGAATGGTCCCAAGAAGAATGAATGATAGATATTGTTGCTCCCCCTCTTCATGGAGGAACGACACAGGACCCTGCGCTGTTCCTTCGTCTGCTCGGCCCTCCCCGGGTTTGCTGCTGGTTCTTCCCGGGTTGGCTACCGTCCCTTCCACCTCCGTGGAAGGGCGGTTCCCCCTGGCCACTTTCCCCACTTCCGCGGGGGAGCGGCACACCGCCGGCCGGCTCTCTCGGGGGCTGCACAGGTGTTCCCCTTAGATGTTCCCCTTAGATGTTCCTGGTGCATGCCGTCTCTCTCCTCCTTTATAGTCCTCCTCCGCCAATCCTAACTCGGCTGCCCACACGCCGAGCACGCCGCTCTCCTCCAATCAGGAGCAAGTCCCACAGTCTACTGGCTGAACTGGAGGCAGCTGTGCAGAAGCCGCTTTCTTCTCTCCCAGCGCCATATTGTGGGAGAGCAGATGCACAGAACAAGTCCCAATTCCAGTAACAGTATAGTCCGAGTCGCTCCCCACAGATATGATAGTTGTGACAAAGTATTTGAGTATGGTGTAGGTAACTAGTCTCTTCTCCTGTAATGGGACAATGATCATTGGTTGATGAAGCACTTCTGAAGGGGAGGGGATTTATAGCAATGGAGTGATCCTTTTTGGAGTTTCTGTCTTTAAGAAAAGGGAAGGGCCAGTGCCGTGACTCAATAGGCTAATCCTCCACCTGTGGCACCAGCACACTGGGTGCTAGTCCTGGTCGGGGCGCCGGATTCTGTCCCGGTTGCTCCTCTTCCAGTCCAGCTCTCTGCTCTGGCCCGGGAGTGCAGTGGAGGATGGCCCAAGTGCTTGGGCCCTGCACCCCATGGGTGCAGGAGAAGCACCTGGCTCCTGGCTTCGGATCAGTGCAGTGCGCCAGCCGCAGCGTGCCGGCTGCTGCGGCCATTGGGGAGTGAACCAACGGTAAAAGGAAGACCTTTCTCTCTGTCTCTCTCTCTCTCTCACTGTCCACTCTGCCTGTCAAAATTAAAAAAAGGGGGGGAATTCAGAGAAATCCTTCCTCTGCATTTGCTGTTGTTCAGGACCCCTCAAACTCAAAATGATCAATATACCAAATCAGCATCTTTTAGATGGTCCTGTCCTGAGCACACTCACACTCATATTTTGGGTGGCATAGTCTCATCTCCAACATTTCCTTTTGTCTTCTTTTGTTGTTTGGGATAATCTTTCTTAGCATCTGAATTATTACAATAATACGATTCTCTTTTCATAAAATGAACCAAATATATAGAGACAGAGATAGAGGATGCTTACCACATTGTTAGTTTTGCATTGCTTCTTTTTCAAAGCATATCAATGGTATCTGTACTCTACAGATTTTTAGTTATATACTAAATACTCCAAATACACAGTAGAGAAATTTTTCTATAAATACCTTATTTAATTTATGGCTTTCATTCTGGTCTTATGAATTTAACATCTGTTGTTCTTAGGACTGAAGGAGGATTCCCAATTTTGGAATTGTCAAAAGATCATAGAAATGAATGTTTTTGGGGCCAGCGCTGTGGCATAGTGGGTAAAGCCACCTCCTGCAGTGCCGGCATCCCATAGGGGGCTGGTTTGAGTCTCGGCTGCTCCACTTCCACTCCAGCTCTCTGCTATGGCCTGGGAAAGCAGTAGAAGATGGCCCAAGTCCTTGGGCCCCTGCACCTGTGTGGGAGATCCAGAGGAGGCTCCTGGCTTCTGGTTTAGGATAGGTGCACCTCCGGCCGTTGTGGCCAATTGGGGAGCAAATCAACTCTGCCTATCATTCTCTGTGTGTAACTCTGACTCTCAAATAAATAAATAAATAAATCTTAAAAAAAAGAAATGAGAGGGTTTTTTTTTTATTCCAAAATAATTTGGTGGGGTTCGGTAGAAACAATTAACCAAGACAGAAAAAGTATAAAATGAAAGAAAATAATTACAAATATTTTATCAGGTTATTAAGTATAAGTGGAATAAATTGTTCTTTTGAATTTTCAGAAAACATTCACAAAGAGATTTTCTATTTCTGATGATAATTGAGTGATAATTTTAGGTAGCTTTTAAAGGGCTGATTTCCATAACATTTTGTATTGATTAAGCTAAAAATTAGTGCCAACTCAGCCTCCTTTGTAATCCACAGTTGTGGATGTCTTCCCATAAATTAATTAGTTAACCTGATGACATTACGTTCACTCCCAACATTGTTATGTTTCATTCAAAAGTAGAAGAGATTAGTGATTTTTAAGGATATTTATATGCACTAATTCTTTCTCATTGATATGTCCAACTTGCACTTTCAAAAAAGATAACAATCACAAGGCAATGTTGGAATAAGGATGCTGCAACTGTTTTAGAGTCAATGCCAAAACACTTGTCAGCTGTCATGTTTTGACTTCGTGAGAGGTTTCAGGGTTTAGTTAAAAACTGGGAATTTCAAAAGAACCACTGGAGTGCATCTCTGAAGGAAGGGATCCTGTAGCTATAAACCCACTTACTTAGTTTCAGGGAAACCAGCACAGTTTAAGTTGATTTGCTTCCTGCTAGCAAGTTATGGATCCTTCTTTACTAAAAACAGGAATAATCTCATTATCAATCTGTGTCTCCTCTACAGTGAGTAGGGATAGGTGAATGGGTGGTTCCACACAGGGCAGCTGGGCTGATAGAGAGGAGTTAGGTTAATGCTAGAAGAAATAGACCAACCATTGCTCAGCACTTTCTTCACTAGAGTCTGTGCTAAGCATTTTGTATGCTTTTTTGTCTTCAAATATCACAAAAGTTCTGTGTGGGCATCTTAATGTCGTCTCTATTTTACAGTTATGAAAACTGAGACACAGACATTAATTCAGTTTGGCTAATATCATAGAGCTATTAAATTGTGTAGCTGGAACTTGAACACATTAGCCCAACTTCAGGGGACACAAACAATTTTTATATGTTACCTTACTAATTTGAATGACCTAAGTATCAATTCTGCCAAATAATTAAGTCTTTGAGAGAAACAAAAATACCTGGGCTTGTCTTCATGCCCATATTAAATATTTTTAAATATGACATAGAGAGAATACCTTTTCCTTTTCTGTTTCTAGGCCATACAGTGTGCTATTCCCCCCACACACAGGAAAATGCATATATTTATCAGAGTTACTTTAAATTGAAAAGTGTATCATTATAAAAGTTCTATATATCTGATATAATTTAACTTTATTTTATTTCAAAGGCAGGGTGTGTTTGTGTGTGTGTGTGTGTGTGTGAGAGAGAGAGAGAGAGAGAGAGCGAGAGCGAGAGAGAGAGAGAGAGATCTCATCCTGTAATTTGTTCCCCAAATGCCTGCAGTAGTCAGGGCAAGTCCAGTCCAAGGCTAGGAGCCAGGAACTCATCCAAGTACTTGAGCCATCACCTGCTGCTTCCAAGGGTGTACATCAACAGGAAGCTGGACTTCGGAGTGGAGAGAGTACTCAAACTCCGGGACTCTGTTATGTGGTGCAGGTGTCCCAAAAGCTGCTTAATAGCTCTGACATGTGTCTGTCCCTGATTATTTCTTTATAATATGAACACTCTGAAGACTCATTCATGACAGCTCACTCTTGTAATTCATTAATCATTAATTAATGATGAAGTGCTGTAATGCATTTAGAAATGCTTGTTATTTTGTATTCAAGTAATCAGAAAATCGGCTACATATATTTGAAGTCTTGGAATGTTAGTGTGTCTGAGGCATTATTCATTTAGTAGTGTTGTTGTAGAAATAAAAGAATATTCAATTTCCAGTCACCTGGTCCAGAGACTGTAGATTAGAAACCACTAACATATAAATGTGGGTTGTAAGAAATTTTAAAAAGCATGTCATTTTTTCCTCTAAACTACTAAGGGAAAATTCATATTTCAAAATATTTAATGTTATCAGATTGATAACAGTACCTTCACCCTCAGGTATATTTATAGCTTATAATTTTTCCACAAGATGATTTGAAAGTTATAGATTGCAGGCTGTATTAGTCTGTGAGGGCTTCTATAACAAAGTAGTTTATACTGGGTTGCTTAAGCTTAGGAAAGAAGGAAAGAAGGAAAGAAGGAAAGAAGGAAAGAAGGAAGGAAGGAAGGAAGGAAGGAAGGAAGGAAGGAAGGAAGGAAGGAAGGAAGGAAGAAAGGAAGGGGAAAAAAGAAAAACTGGGAGGAGAGGGGAGAAAGGAGGGGAAAGGTGAGATGAAGGAAAGGAATATCATCTATATTCTTAAAATTGTATTTAAGGACTTCTTTAAATCTGTTCTTTTTGTATTAATACTACATTAAAGTGAAAAAACTAAAGTTATTAGAAAAAAGAAAAAAAGAAATCTGTCTCCTCACCAGTCTGAAGCCTAGAAGTTTGAGACAAAGGTATCAACAGTGTTGATTTGTTCTGAAATCTCTCTCTATGGCTTTTATTTATTTTTCATTTTTTTAAGATGTAAAAATAAGATCTATTAGAGTCAAAGAGTTTCAGCCAGAACAGCATGGAAGGGTGCTGCAAGAGAAGCAAAACACGAAGTGGTCCTTGGCAGTCAAGTTTTTAAGCACAGTTTTGATTGACATTCAGTTGCAAAGCAGAGAAAAAAAAAAAAACATCATAAGACCTAATTTATAATCCTTTATCCTATCTGGCTTGCTTTTAAAGTGCTGCTTTCTCACTGTTTCTTTCAGTGGCCTTTACTCTGTGTGCATCTTAACCCTTTTCTTTTTTTAAATTTATTTTTAAGGAATACACATCTCTTAAGTATGACTTTATGAATATAATTATTCTTCCAACTATATCAGCCCTACCACCCACACTCCCACCCCTCCGCCTTCTCTGTCTCCCCTTTCCAGTCCCATTCTCCATTAATATTCATTTTCAATTAACTTTGTATGCTGAAGACCAACTCTATACTAAGTAAAGATTTCAACAATTTGTATACACACACACACACACACAACTGCTTGAAAATGGTTTTACAGTTAACTCTCAATACAACTCATTGAGGACAAAGGTCCTGCATGGGGAGTTACTGCACTGTGACTCCTGTTGTTAATTTAACAATTAATACTCTTACATATGATTTCAGTGATCATCTGAGGCTCTTGACAGGAGTTGCCTAGGCTATGAAAGTCTTTTGAGTCCACAAATTCTGCCAATATTTGGATGAGACTAGAAGCAAATTGGAAGTTCTCTCCTCCCTTTAGAGACAAGTATATCCTTCTTTGATGGCCACTTCTTTCCACTGAGATCTCACTCACAGAGGTTCTTCATGTAGAACATTTTTTGCCACAGTGTCTTGGCTTCCCATGCCTGAAATACTCTCACAGGCTCTTCAGCCAGACTAGGAAACCTTAAGGGCTGATTCTGAGGTCAGAGTGTTGCTTAATGTGATTGTCATTCTATGAGTCTTCTGTGTAAACTGCTTCCCATGTTGGACATTCTCTCCTTTTTAATTCTATCTATTATTATTACCAGGTGTTTGATCCTATTTATATGATCTCTTTAACACTTAATCCTATCTATATGTTCACTTTAACACTTAATATGCTCACCTTAACAATTAAGATGACATTTTTTATCACCAAGTTTAATGGGATTTGGAGTCCGGTGACAAGTTTTTAAACTGTATCCTTAGATGTAACTCCATACGAATGTATGCAGAACCAGACAGCTTTACAGTTACAAATTCCACTGTGGTCCGAGAAGATGCATGGTATGATTTTGGGAGAAGACAGGATCTAGAATAAAGGACATAGTCATCATTGAAGGACCTAAGAAAGGTGCTGTCTAAGCCATAAATAAGTTTTCCAATTATAAGTTCAATAGAATCTGACAGAAGGGGCCTGGGGCCTGGTAATAATCTGGTGGTTTTAAAACCTTGCCAATTATGATGCTTATCTATCTCTTCACATGGAGTATATCTTAGGGGAGGTGTGAACCTCCTTGGGAAGGCACCCTGTTGACTTCCATTACCTTGCTGGCCTGGGAGGATAGCTGGCCAGGTAAAGGCAGGTGGCATCTCTAACAGAAAATTTACAGTTCTGCCTGCAATATTGCTGACCCTACTAGGCCATCCCCTCAGCGATGGTGGTTACTTTGGAAGCTGGGCTGAGTGCGGGCTTTTCAGCTTAGAGCCAGCAAGGTCTGTGGCTCTGACCTGAAGTCTTTCAACTCTAGGGCAGTTTCAATTCCAGTGACCCAACTCTTGGCTGGCAGAGCTGCGAAGGCTCTTCATAAGCTGACCTCTGCTGAAGCCCTGGCTTTCAATATTGAAAGGCATTGCAATGGACTGGTCTGAAAGTTCTCCTTGATGGAAGATCACTGTGCAAAGCAGCCATTAATTGGCCTGCCACCTATCTTTACATCGCTTCTGATGCCTAGCTTTCTTTACCCTCTGGTTTTTGTTAAAGCAGACCAGAGGATGCAAGTCCAAGGGGTGCTCAAGTCCCATCTCTAATCTTTGGTGGCCTAAACTAGAAGTCTATAGTCACAGGCATCTTTTATAGGGCTTGACAGATGGTGAAAAATAGGTTTAAGTTTTGTTTGTGATGGAAGGTCTTTATTTCACCTTCATTCATAAATGAGAGCTTTACAGGGTATAATATTCTGGGTTGACAGTTCTTTTCTCTTAAAACTTGGACTATATCTTGCCATTCTCTACTAGCCTGTAGGGTTTCTGATGAGAATCCCACTTTGAGTCTTTACTTGGCTGGTTGTTGGGCACAGACACTAGCTGGTGCAGCTGTTATGTATATCCAAAATGGCACCCACTCTATTGGCTTGTTACAGGACATCATTGTACAGTGAAAGGGGAAAGAGAAACATGTCCATCCTTTTTTTCACTCCTCTAGATTGGCAGGTATACTATCCCCTATGGGGCTCCAAGCCGATTTCCCTCTAGCCTCTTCCTGCAGCTGTATCACCAGAGGCTTGGGCTGCTGCCATCTGGTCTCACCTCACTTCCCAATGCATAGGCTCTCAGCTGCTGGAGTCCCAAATTGTGGGTATCAACACTCTCCATGTAGGTCCACCATGTTCCTCTAATTTCGGTAGAGTTTTCCATGCTCTTTTTTCCCTAGCTCTTCCCTGAGACTACCCTCCCTCCACCGTTTTTAAACTATCTTCTCCTGGACTCTGCCATCTTGGAACCCTCCAAACCCTCTTATAACAGAATGGATCATATGGGATTAGGCCCACCCAAATGACCTTAGTTAATTTAATTACTTCTTTGGTCCTTTCCCCAAATAAGATCAAATTCTGAGATAAGATGGTTCTGGATTTCAAACTATGAATTTTGGAGGAACACAATTTGGCTTTTAACAGAGTATTCTAAACTAGAGGCCTCATTTAATTCTGCACGCTCTATAAATTAAGATGTGTTTATCTACACTTTGTAAATAGGTTTATATTATTTTATTTTAATTTATTTTCCCCAAAACAGGAATATAGTAAAGCATCAATTACAAAAAAAAATTAATGGGCAAACTCCTGTGGGAACGAGGTGCTAGCTTCTAAATTTTGCTTACAGGGTAGTAGCACAGGATGAGCTTAATTCTTCAGCAGTGCTGTGGGACAAGAGATGAGAAGTGTTGCCATCTAGGGAAGTTCAACAGAGGCTGGGTGTCAAGATATCCTAGCTAAGTAGACTGACAATGCCTGTGTGACCGACATCAGTTTCTGAAGTTCAGTCCCCCAGTAAGAAAACCAGTGTTTATTGCAAATAGCATTACTATTTATAGGCATCTGGATGGCATGATCCTCTGTATCTGCATGAGTCTATTTGCATGAGTCTGATAGCTCAGTTACAGTCATTAGAACAGGCCTTTCTTGGAAGCCAGCAGGGGTAAAAGCAATGCAGTCCTACTCCATTATTCCTCTCCTACACGTAGGCCAACTCCAAAGTTAATATTTAAGATGCATTATAACTGCTAGGCTAAATGCCTCCCCCTCATCATGCTTTTTGCACTTGATCTTCACCAAAAGATCAAGAAGTGACCATGTTTTTTAACCCCACCTCTTTAATTTAGATGAACGAAAAGTATCCTGCCATTACTTCTGTTGATTTGGGTTTCTTTCCCTCTTTTCACTTCTTTTTAGATATAGGGGTGGGAAACTTTTTCTGCCAATGGCCATTTGGATATTTATAACATCATTCACAGGCCATATAAAATTATCAATTTAAAATTTAGCCTGCTATAGATTTATTGAACTTTGCGTCCCAATTGTGGGTGTCTTGGTAGGATCAGCCCAGATGATTTTTTGAGGGCTTACAGGGCCTGCAGGCTGGACATTGCTCATCTCTGGAAGACATAGCTTATTCTACTTGCATGTACTGATTTAATTCTTTCCCACCTTCATGTATTAATTTCTAATGACAACTTTGACAAATTACCCCAAACTAAATGGCTTAGACAATATAAATGTATTTCTTAGTTACTGAAGGCCAAGAGTCTGAAAAGGGTTTTACTAGACAAGAATCAAAATGTCAGGCAGGCTTTGCTCCCACAGGAGCATCCAGATGAGAATGCTTTTCTCTGCCTTTTGCAACTTCTTGAGGTTGAACTCACTCATGTTCCTGCTTGACATCATCTGTTCTCCTCTTATCTCCATTGACACATCACATTCTTCTGTGTCTAACTAAACTCCCTTTGCCTTTCTCTTATTAGGACATTTGTTATAGGATTTTGGACCTACTTGGATAACAGGAATATCTCCCCATTTCAAGTTCTTTAATTACCACACCTGCAAAGTCCATTTTGCTACATAAGATAATGTTTACAGGGGCCGGCACCATGGAGCACTACGTTAATCCTCCGCCTATGGCACCAGCATCGCGTATGGGCACTGGTTCTAGTCCTGGTTACTCCTCTTCCAGTCCAGCTCCCTGCTGTGGCCTGGGAAGGCAGTGGAGGATGGCCCAAGTGCTTGGGCCCCTGCACCCACATGGGAGACCAGGAGGCGGCACTTGGCTCCTGGCTTCGGATCGGCATAGCTCCGGCTGTTGCAGCCATTTGGGGAGTGAACCAACGGAAGGAAGACCTTTCTCTCTGTCTCTGTCTCTCACTGTCTGTAACTCTACTTATCAAATAAATAAATAAAAATCTATAAAAGAAAAGATAATGTTTACAGGCTCCAAGGATAAGAACCTGGATACCTTTGAGAGCCATTATACAACCCACCCCACTTCTTTGTGCCCTCACATCCTTTTGTTCCATAACTGATACCCCAACAAAGCAACCTGCTTCATCTTTCTATTTCCTTGTTGCTGAAGAAATTGCTGAGTGAAGAGTCTGAGATACCTAACATCTCTTACCAATCCACTCAATTCTTATTTCCAGATTGCAACCTGTAGATGTAGTTTTGTGTTTTTTTAAGCACTTGGTACTGTCAGGTAATTCTACTTTTCAAACCGAAGGCTAACTTTTACAGGTGGCATTGCATAAGGCATTTAATCAGTGCTGAGAGATAGCCACATTAGAGGACCACACTGCAACTTCTAACTTTAGAATGTGCTTTTGCATATCTGTTCCAAGAATAAAATTAAATTAGATCTGATATGATGCGAATGCTTCTCTTATTTCTGGAAGCAGTTTTATAAGCAAACATTTAAAATAGAAACAATATTTGGATAAGTTTAAAAAAATCCATAAAGGTAGAAGTTAATGAATTTTTTCAAGAGTGCACACAATCATACAATAAATCATACTACAAACACCTAGGTAAGAAATAAACTGTTATTAACCAATCAATCAAGTACTGTCTTGAAAGTTGAATAATTATAAGAATGTTTGAATAAAGAATTTATTATTTATTATAAGATTATATTTACAGATACGTGGGAGGAGCTGGGAAAATGAGAGCCTGAAATGAAGAGTCAGAGATTCATAGTGACTAGCCAACCTGGCAGAGGCACCAGTAAGACTAGATAACATGGACTTTGGTGGGAAGTCAACATTTCCATTACCTTCTGCTTTATAAAAGAGGTTTATGATTGTTGCTTGGATGCATATACCAGTCTATGATCTGGTATGGTAGTCACGTACCTGGTGAATAAATCAGCTGTCTCTGTGACATTAGGGTAAACAAATAGAAAGACGATCTGGATGTACAAGAGATGAGAGGAGATATGGAACAGGCTAATTCTGTGACTATCCATCACCATATTTAACTGTGATGATTTTTATCACAATTATAACCCACACTCTTCTTTAAGTTTGTAAAAGAATCAATAACATTCTGGGAAAATTAATGAGTTAACATAGCACAACCCAGTGCATGAGCATTTCGGAAGCATTCTCTTCTCCTTTGTCCATACATGCAGTTTCACAAGGGTAACCACTATGTGAGCAATGTAAATTTTGCCTGGTATTTTTAATGAATAGATTCATTAATATATATTTGTTTCTGGTTTCTCTTGCTCAACTTCAGCTTTTGGGAATCAGCCATGTTATCATATGTAGAAGCAGTTTACTTATTTTCTTTGCAATATACTATTCCATTGCAAAGATACATCGCAAGATATTTTTCTATGCTACCAATAATTTATACTTGATTCATTTCCATTTGGAAGCTATTGCTAATAGCAGCAGTAAGAATATTTCTATATGTCTTGGGTTATACATTATTGTTTGGTATATACCTAAAATGGGATTTCTGGGTATAGGTGTATGTCTCATTTTAGTTAATACTGTCAAATAGTTTTAAGAAGTGGATACTGAATGTCCCCAAACCATCTTTCCAGATTGCCAATAAAGACAGTAACATTTCCACTGTAACAGGATTATTGTGAATGTAAAATCATGTGATATATTTGCAAACATTTATCCCTGTGCCTACTATGGTTGTTGTGAGCATGAAATCTCCATGTAAGTCATTTTAAATACCAATGTGCCTGGTATGTAATGATTTCTCAATAAATTGCTCTCATTATTATTTACTATATCTTAGATTGATGATTACAAAAGAGCCAGAGCTCATTTATTCAGACAATATTTCTTAATCATACATAACATGCCAAATACCATACTCTGTGCTCCCTGTCAATGATAAATAATAATTAAACTTGATACTGAGCAGTCTCTTGATAACCACAAAGAACATTAATGGGACTAGGCAGGAATATATACCTAAACCATACTGCATCACAAAGCACTAAATAGCATCAAGTCCACTGTTTTCCCAGTATTTGAAGGATCTTGTTAGTAACAAGAAAGAGTTGTGGTGAGGCAGTGGTGAATGTTAACCTGTAGGTTTGGATGTGGAATTCTCATCTAGTAGAAATGAATTGTGACTGGAAGCCTAAATTTACTTTTTAATTTTTGTGTTCTAAAATATCAGCCTTAAATCACACTTAATAATGACAAAACCTGGCTTACAGATGCTAATGAAGTAATTCAGGTATTCTTTTATTCATTTGACAGGTAAATATTGAACATCTGGATGCTGATAAGAAAAAAGAGATAAAGCACCTACTCCTCTAATATTTTACATTCTAGATGCAACATTAGCAGTAAATTAATAAATAAATAATAGATAAGGTAAAACCAGGTCAGTTTCTCTAAGGAGCAAAACAAAAAGCAGAGAAGCCTATGGGAAAGTACACCTTGCCAAGAAATTTCATTTTAGGCCTTTTATTCAAGTAAATATTTGAGAACACCGTCCAAACCATACACATGCATGTCATCAAAAACAGACTATTTCAGGCACACCCTTACGCCTGAACAGATACTATTATATAACAATGTTGTACTACTGCTTGATTCGGCAAAAGACACACACACACGCACTTACATGCACACACAGAAACTTAGATAGGACATACAGTATTTTCCAGACCATGAAAAGTTTCAGAGGATAAACGTTGACATTTACAAGTTGACTAAGGAAGTCTAGCTATGACACTTGACCGTTATATTTTCTCACATTATTACAATTATGAGTTGTCAAAGAGATAAGACAAACTTTATTCACTCAGATGATTATGGAGAATGAATGCCAGTAAAACTTTGTATCTTTTAATTTGCTGACTTACTTCTGATTCGGTTTCTTCACTTTAAGGTTAAAAATTCTTTATGATGCCAGCTCCACCTGCTTTCAGAGAACTCAGCTGGGCATTCTGTCTCTAGCACAATGACTAATTGCTGGATTAATAAAGACATTGATGAACTCACATATAAAAATGCTCAGCTTTCCCTGCCTGAATATAGGAAATGCATCATTTTTCTACTGACTGCTCAGAGAACATAATTCTTTTCATGTTATATTTCCACACCATTTTCTTATAGTAATTCATAATCTTCAGAAATCAATATTTTTAAAGAATTATTATCATAGAATTGATAGGTAGGCATAACATAAAGAAAAGGGATAAGCAATTTGAACCCATTGCTTGCTGAGTATAAAATCTTGGCCAAGTAAACAAATATTTATAAATCTCCCAAGTATGTACCAAATTCTTAGGATATTTTAGTTTTTGAAAAAATAAGAAAAAAGAAACCCCTGTGTGGTATACTTTCTAAGTTGCTGAATTTCTGTCTACGGCCATACCACCCTGAACACACCTGATCTCATCTAAGTAGCTGAATTTCTTATCTGAGAGCAATTGTATTATTATTTTTTTTTTATTTTTGACAGGCAGAGTGGACAGTGAGAGAGAGAGACAGAGAGAAAGGTCTTCCTTTGCCGTTGGTTCACCCTCCAATGGCCGCCGCTGCAGCCGGCGCACCGCGCTGATCCGATGGCAGGAGCCAGGATCCAGGTGCTTTTCCTGGTCTCCCATGGGGTGCAGGGCCCAAGCACCTGGGCCATCCTCCACTGCACTCCCTGGCCATAGCAGAGAGCTGGCCTGGAAGAGGGGCAACCGGGACAGAATCCGGCACCCCAACCGGGACTAGAACCCGGTGTGCCGGCGCTGCAAGGTGGAGGATTAGCCTATTGAGCCACGGCGCCGGCTGCAATTGTATTATTAACTATCACAAATTTGTTGGGGTCATAGAAGGGCTTTAGTATTAAACAGAGATAATAATGTCACTTATTTGCATTAATTTTAACACTCAGTTTCTTCATGTGTAAAAGGCATAGTCTTGTGATAATTTATACATATACATCCATAGATATTTAAAGTTATAGCAAAATTCTGGAATACAATAAGTATTATATAAATTATTACAATTACTTTCTGTAATTCTTTAGAAATTGTCAATATACAAGAGGTAGTTTCTAGTTCAACTGCCTTTGTTGACTTACAGACTCCAATAGGTGACAGTATAATAGAGAATTCTCCTCAGGTGTCTCATTTTTATCTAAACTTACCATCTCTAGAGTTGCATATTTTGTATTAGATAGCTTGCTACCTGTGCCCAGCCTTGCTGTCTACTCTTCGTGACTCAGAACATGTCCAAGAATGTTGACATGTACATACTACATTAACGAATGTCAACATGCTCTGCAGGTTCTGATGGGGTTCAGCCTATGGGAATCACTAAAGTAAATCCATGGAGATAGGAAAGTCAGACTGAGATATTCCTTTCCTCCAACTCTTTGAAACTCCTGTTTCTACAGGTCGGATGGTTCCTCCAAAGGTTAATGCACACAGTTCTCTCTTTCTTCTATTCTTCCTAGCATTTGACTACCTTACTTAATAGAATCATTTTTTACTATTTTCCTCCTTTTGACTCATGTCTTAAATGAGTCAATTTCTTGACGCCTGCTCAAAATATAGTTTGATATGCATCATCTCTTTATCTATCTTTGCCCTGCCAATCCTGGAAGAGTAGATAGTGTACCATTCACACTCAATAGCAATTTTCTGTTAATTGGTTAAACATTAAATTTAGTAAAATGCGTGACATACTTGTTCCAATCACTCTATCCATTCAGAATATCATTCACTCTACCTAGTCAGAAAGTAAGTTCCATACATTCTACTTCTGCTCTTAATAACTTCTGTATTATTCCTCTTACTCTTACTTCTATTATGTCAGTTCTGTTTATGTCTTGATCGCTTGTTCACTAAAATTGTGCACTACACACTAATGTGACTCCTTTGCTCAAAGCTAGCCCCTCTGCAAGTCATATTTATACTGGTGCCAAAATGGTGTGCTTAAAACACAAATTTGATTATTTTGTTATCCACTGGAATACACTCAATGCATACCCACACCATATTTATGACATTATTCTCTAAATTAGGATATTTTTAAATTTTATTTAATAAACATAAATTTACAAAGTACAACTTTAAAATTGTAGTGGCTTTTTCCCCATAACCTCCCTGCCACCCAAACCTTCCCATCTCTTCTCCCTCTCCCATCCCATTCTTCATCATGATTCATTTTCAATTATCTTTATATACAGAAAATCATCTTAGTATATACTAAGTAAAGATTTCAACAGACTGCACCCACACAGACACACAAGATATAGAGTACTGTTTGAGTGATAGTTTTACTGTTAATTCACATAGTACAACACATTAAAGACAGAGATCCTACATGGGGAGCAGGTGCACAATGCCTCCCGTTGTTAATTTAACAATTGACACTCTTATTTATGATGTCAGTAATCAACTGAGGCTCTTGTCATGAGCTGCCTCTTGAGTTCACAAACTCCGATCTTATTTAGTCAAGGCCATATCCAAGTGGAAGTTCCTTTCTCCCTTCAGAGACAGGTACCTCCTTCTCTGATGGCCTGTTCTTGTCGCTGGGATCTCATTCACCGAGATCTTTCATTCAGGTCGTTTTTTTTGTTGTTTGTTTTGTTTTGTTTTAACCACAGTGCTTTGGCTTTCCATGCCTGTGAAACTCTCATGGGCCTTTTAGCCAGATCTGAATGTCTTAAGAGCTGATGATGAGGCCGGAGTGCTGTTTAGGGCATTTGACATTCTATGAGTCTGCTGTGTATCCTGTTTTGCCTGTAGGATCATTCTCTCCCTTTTAATTCTATCATTCATTTTTTGCAGACACTGGTCTTATTTAAGTAATCTCTTTGACACTTAACCTATCTTTTGATCAATTATGTACTTAAACTGATCACTTTAAAAAGTAAGATGGCATTGGTACATGCCACCTTGATGGGATTGAACTGGAATCTCCTGGCACATTTCTAACTCTACCATTGGAGGTAAGTCCAAGTGAGCACGTGTGGAACTGTATATCTCCTCCCTCTCTTATTCCCACCCTTATATTTAACAGAGATCACTTTTCAGTCAATTTTAAATGCTTAAAAATAATTGTGGATTAATTAAAGAGTTCAACCAATGATATTAGGTAGAACAAAACAAAACAAAAAAATACTAAAAGGAATAAAATAGTAAGTTGTTCCTCGACACTCAAGACAAGGGCTGATCAAGTCATTATTTCTCATAGTGTCCATTTCACTTCAACAGGTTTCCTTTTTGGTGCTCAATTAGTTGTCACCAATCAGGGAAAACATATGATATTTGTTTCTTTAGGACTGGTTTATTTCACTCAACGTGATATTTTCCAGATTCCTTCATTTTGTTGCAAATGACCGATTTCATTTTTTACTGCTGTATGATATTCTATAGAGTACATATCCCATAATTTCTTTGTCCAGTCTACTATTGATGGGCATTTAGGTTGATTCCATGTCTTAGCTATTGTGAATTGAGGATCTTTTTCCATTTTCTTAGAAAAAATTCTAATATCAATTATCCTTTTTGACTTAAATGTTCAGGATTCTCCACTTCATTCTTCATGATTATATTCATGCATACTGATTTTCTCATATTCAACACTAATAGATATGTACATGCATGCAAATATAGATGTGTATGTAACTTTTTTGATGCTGTGTAACTTCACACTTCAATAGTCACATTAATTTAAGGAATATTGCTTATACATATTATTTTGCTTTCTCAGTTTCCTACTCAACAATAAACTTACTACCTTTTATTAATTTTACTTTTACAACTTCCTTTGTACATTAACTTCCTCATATGAAGAGGAAATATGTGGAATTTGTCTATGTTTCTGGCCTATTTCTTTTAGCATAATGATGTCTAGTTCCATCCATTTTGTTGTAAGCTTGTTGGATTTCATTCTTTCAATGGCTGAATAATACACCATTGTGTATATATACATCAAATTGTCTTTAGTTGGGCATCAAGTTGGATTCCATATATTTGCTATTGTGAATGGGGTACAATAAATATGAAAGTAAAGGTATCTCTTTCAAATGCTAACTTCTTTTCCTTTAGATAAGAAGTAGGATGGCTGGGCTGTATGCTGGATCTATTTTTATTTTTTTAAAGGATCTTCTTACTATTTTCCATAATGTTTCATTAGTTTCATTCCCACCAACATTGTATTAGGATTCTCTTTCTCCATATCATCAAATTCATTTATTTTTTGACTCTTGAATAAGTATCATTGCAACTGGAGTAAGATTATATTTTGTTGTGGTTTTTATTTGCATTTTCCCAATGACTAGTGATCCTGAAAAGTTTTTCATGTGTTTGCTGGCCATTTGTAATTTTTTTTGAAAAACACCCATTTACATCCTTTTTCCCACTTATAAATTGAATTGCTTGTTTTGTTGTTGTATTCAGAAAATTAGGTTTCCATAAGGAGAAATTCGAAACAAGACTGCTGCTTTACAACCTATACAAAAACCAACTCAAAATGGATCAATGTCTAATGGTAGCATCTGAAACAATCCAAGTACCAGAGGGAAACATATGGGAAGTATTTCAAGACATTGGTATAGGCAATGACTTTTTTGATAATATCCCAAAGCACAGGAAATTGGGGCAAAAGTATACATATGGGATTATACCAAGCTAAGAAACTTATGAATAGTAAAGAAAACAATTAGCAAACAAATAAGAGACAACAAACAGATTAGAAGAAAATGTTTGCACAGTATGTATCTGAAAAACATTTAAAACCCAGAATATATAAGGGACTCTAGGAACTTAAGAATTTTATTTTTTGACTTTTATTATTTATTTAATTTATTTGAAAAGGACAGACAGAGAAAGCTTGAGAGAGAGAGATCTCTTGTCCATTGATTCTCGCCTCAAATTTTTACAATATCTAGGATTTAGCCAGGTCAAAGCCAGGAGCCAGGAACTCGATCTGGGTCTCCAAGTGGGTGAGAGACCCAAATACTTGGGCCTTAATCTGGTGCTTCTCAGAGAATGCATTAGCAGGAAGCTGAAATCGGAAGTAGGGCTGGGAATTGAATCCTGGCACTCTGCTTTGAGATGAAATTATCCCACACAGCATCTTAACTGCTACTCCAAATGCCTGCCTTACCATTTTTTTTCTATTTTGACATCAGCATACATTAAAATCCCCTTACCACTGCCACTACTCCTTTACCACAGTTTTCATCTTCAAATTGTTTTCTTTGACAAAGAGATCAATAAACTCCACAACATCAAAACAAACAACCCACTTAAGAGATGGGCCAAGGACCTCAACAGACATTTTTCAAAAGAGGAAATCCAAATGGCCAACAGACACATGAAAAAATGTTCAGGACCACTAGCAATCAGGGAAATGCAAATCAAAACCACAATGAGGTTTCACCTCACCCCGGTTAGAATGGCTCACATTCAGAAATCTACCAACAACAGATGCTGGCGAGGATGTGGGGAAAAAAGAACACTAACCCACTGTTGGTGGGAATGCAAACTGGTGAAGCCATTATGGAAGTCAGTCTGGAGATTCCTCAGAAACCTGAATATAACCCTATCATACAACCCAGCCATCCCACTCCTTGGAATTTACCCAAAGGAATTTTTTTTTTTTTTTAATTTTTGACAGGCAGAGTGGACAGTGAGAGAGAGAGAGACAGAGAGAAAGGTCTTCCTTTTGCCGTTGGTTCACCCTCCAATGGCTGCCGTGGCCGTCGCGCTGATCTGATGGCAGGAGCCAGGTACTTATCCTGGTCTCCCATGGGGTGCAGGGCCCAAGTGCTTGAGCCATCCTCCACTGCACTCCCGGGCCACAGCAGAGAGCTGGCCTGGAAGAGGGGCAACCGGGACAGAATCCGGCGCCCTGACCGGGACTAGAACCCGGTGTGCCGGCGCCGCAAGGCGGAGGATTCGCCTATGAGCCGTGGCACCGGCTGGACCCAAAGGAAATTAAATTGGCAAATAAAAAAAGCTGTCTGCACCTTAATGTTTATTGAGCTCAATTCACAATAGCTAAGACCTGGAATCAACCTAAATGCCCATCAACAGTAGACTGGATAAAGAAATGGGATATGTACTCTATAGTATACTATACAGCAGTAAAAACCAATGAAATCTGGTCATTTGCAACAAAATGGAGGAATCTGGAAAGCATCATGCTGAGTGAAATAAGCCAGTCCCAAAGAGACAAATATTATATGTTTTCCCTGATCAGTGACAACTAACTGAACACCAAAAAGGAAACCTGTTGAAGTGAAATGGACACTATGAGAAACAGTGACTTGATCAGCCCTTGTCCTGACTGTCAATGAACAGCTTAATACTTTATCCCTTTTAGTATTTTTTTGTTCTACCTAATACCATTAGTTGAACTCTTTAATTAATCCGCAATTATTCTCAGGTGTTTAAAAGTAATTGAAAAGTGATCTCTGTTAAATATAAGAGTGGGAATAAGAGAGGGAGGAGATCTACAGTTTGGGACATGCTCAAGCTGACTTGCCCCAAACAGTAGAGTTAGAAATGTGCCAGGGGGGCCGGCGCCACTGCTCAATAGGCTAATCCTCTGCCTGTGGCACTGGCACACCGGGTCCTAGTCCTGGTCAGGGTGCCGGATTCTGTCCCGGTTGCTTCTCTTCCAGTCCAGCTCTCTGCTCTGGCCCGGGAGTGCAGTGGAGGATGGCCCAAGTGTTTGGGCCCTGCACCCCATGGGAGACCAGGAGAAGCACCTGGCTCCTGGCTTTGGATCAGCGCAGTTCACCGGCCACAGCACACCGGCCGCAGTGGCCATTAGGGGGTGAACCAATGGTAAAAGGAAAACCTTTATCTCTGTCTCTCTTTCTCACTGTCCACTCTGCTTGTCAAAAGAAAGAAAGAAAGAAAGAAAGAAAGAAAGAAAGAAAGAAAGAAAGAAAGAAAGAAAGAAAGAAAGAAAGAAAGAAAGAAAGAAAGAAAGAAAGAAAGAAAGAAATGTGCCAGGGGATTCCAGTTCAATCCCATCAAGGTGGCATGTACCAATGCCATCTCACTAGTCAAAGTGAGCAGTTTTCATTTCACACTTGATCATAATGAAAGGATTAAGAGTCAAAGGGATCACATAAACAAGATTAGTGTCTGCTAATAATGAATGAAAGAATTAAAAAGGAGAGAATGATCCAACATGGGAAGCAGGATACACAGGAGACTCATAGAATGGCAGATGTCTTAAACAGCACTCCAGCCTCAGAATCAGCCCTTAAGGCATTCAGATCTGTCTGAAGAGCCCATGAGAGTATTTTAGGCATGGAAAGCCAAGACACTCTGGCAAGAAAAAAAAAAAGAGCTAAATGAAAGATCTCTGTGAGTGAGATCCTAGCGGAAAGAACGGTCCATCAAACAAGGAGGTACCTTTCTCTGAAGGGAGGAGAGAACTTCCACTTTGACTATGACCTTGTCTAAATAAGATCGGAGTCAGTTAACTCAAAAGGCTCCCATAGCCTTGGCAACTCATGAGAAGAACCTAGGGTGATTACTGACGCCATAAACCAGAGTGTCAATTGTTAAGTCAACAACAGGGGTCACTGCGCACTTACTTCCCATGTAGGATCTCTGTCCTTAATGTGTTGTACAATGTGAATTAATGCTATAACTAGTACTGAAACAGTACTTTATGCTTTGTGTTTCGGTGTGGGTACAAACTGTTGAAATCTTTACTTAATATATACTAAATTGATCTTCTGTATTTAAAGATATTTGAAAATGAATCTTGATGAAGAATGAGATGGGAGAGGGAGCGGAAGATGGGAGGGTTACGGGTGGGAGGGAGTTATGGGAGGGAAAAAGGTACTGTAATCCAAAAGCTATACTTTGGAAATTTATATTTATTAAATAAAAGGTAAAAAAAAATTGTTTTCTTTGGCAACATCTGATTTTTTTCAAAACTTCCCTTAAAGCTCTCTTTTGTTGACATACAGGACACTGCACTATGCATGTTCACTTTGTTACTTTATTTCTTCCTTTCTTGTGGTATTTATATCCTAATATTCTTCAGATCTTTTGTTAAAGCCCTCTTTTCTTATTCAAAGTATTCCATCTGTTCAGCTTAGTTTACTTCCATGACTTACACGGCCAATATTATGTTTTTTTTCTCCAAAATCACTTGCTTATTCATAATGTTCTTTAAAATACATAAGAACATAACTCTTTGTTTCCTACTCATTTCAAATTAATGTCCTATAGATACTACAAATGCAATACAAATAATATACAGATACTTCAAAAAGTTTGAAGAAGATACAATTAAAGATTATTTTGATACAAATACTTGTGGAGATCTATGCTTTGCTTTTTCATAATATGAATTTTTCATGAATTTGAAGACCACTCATACAGATTGCAAAGATTTTTACATCAAAATGAACTTATTTTTAAATTCTATCTTTGATGAACTTGCTGAAGTGCGCTCATACTGCACTCACATTCCAAGAATTCCAAATTTTTAGTAACACAGCCCTCCTCAGTTATCAAACAGAATTTTGAGCATAGTCTCACCTCCCCCTTGTCCATTATCACCACATTTGGTGGGTAACCAATTCTTATCATTTCTGCATGTATTTTCTCCAATTGCACTTCCCATTCTATTTATTGCACTTTCACCCCATCCTTTCTCTAATGAACTACTGCAGTAACTTAACTTGTTCACCTTCATTCTGTTCCCGCTGAATTCATTATCCACAATGGTGAGGCCTTTCTGACATAAATATGAACATATTGCTCTTTAATTAACATCTTATAAGGATATGAGATCAAGTCCTAATACATAAATGTGACTTTCAGGATTTCCTAACAATCTAGTTTTGAACTTTTGTTAATCTCTTCTTGATTCATTATCTCAAATGTTCACTATGCTAAAAAGGGGAAATTTTCTGCACAATTTCACTTACTATTTTCTTTCTTTGGTAATACACGCCTCTTCCCTTTTTCTGTATTCATCTTGTAAGCTCTTCAACTTCCAGAGTAACAGTGTTTTTACCCTGGAGATCTCTCTTGACCTTATCACTGTTAGGAGACCCATTAGAGCCCAAGCGTTCGTGCTGTATACTCTTTTATCATGACAATCTCTAGATTTCACTAAAGTTACATATATCATCATTTGTCCTGTTAATCGGTCAGTTTTGTAAGGATTGCATTGTACTCAGTACATACCTGTTTAATCAAAACTTACGTATTTAATAAATTTTTAATGGATAAATAAATAATACTAAGCATATTAGACTACATAAATCTTTTGGTGATTCAGGGAATGAATGTTCATGTGTTATTTTCTACTGTTCTATCAAATCGCTTTTTGAATGTTCATCTTGCATGAGCCCCAATTGATTTATAATTACTAAATAATCAGAATTTCTATTTACTTCTTTTTTAAAATATTTATTATTTTATTTGACAGGCAGAGTTACAAAGAGGCAGAGGCAGAGAAGGAGAAAGAGAGGTCTTCTATCTGCTGGTTCAATGCCCAAATGGCCAAAATGGCTAGAGCTGGGCTGATACAAAGCCAAGAGCCTGGAGCTTCCGCCAGGTCTCCTATGTGGGTTCAGGGGCCCAAGGACTTGGGCCATCTTCCACTGCTTTCCCAGGCCATAGCTGAGAGCTGGATTGGAAGTGGAGCAACTGGGACTCAAATCATTGCCCATATGGAATGCTGGCATAGCAGGCAGCGACTTTACCCACTATGCTGCAGCATCTGCCCCAGAACTGCTATTTATTTCATAACTTTATTTCCCCCTCTGGAAAAAAGAGCAAATGTTTGGGGTTTTGTTGAATTAGTTATTAGTCAAGGGACTGGTGCTTTGGAGTAAAGCTGTCACCTGCAGTGCGGGCATCCCATATGGGCATTGGTTCAAGATCCCGCTACTCCACTTCCAGTCCAGCTCTCTACTATGGCCTGGGAAAGCAGTAGAAGATGGCCCAAGTCCTTGGGCCCCTGCACCCACGTGGGAGACCTGGAAGAAGCTCCTGGCTTCTGGCTTCCTATCAGCACAGTGAGAGGAATACCAAAAAGTTAACTGATTTCTTCATTTGTCTCATGAAGTTTAATAGCTAAAGAACCTTAGAAAAGTGGTTAACATTTTAAACAGAACTTTTATGAATGAAGAAAATTATCAATAACTCTTTTTTAAGAAGACATACTGTATATAGAGATCCATGTTTAAAGATAATTAATTAATTTGAAAGTCAGAGTGACAGAGGGAAAAGAGAGACAGAAAGAGAAAGAGATAAAGAGAGACCACCCATCTGTCGGTTTACTCTCCAAATACTTACAACAGCTAGCCATGGCTGTGCCAAGAAAAAGCCAGTAGCCAGGAAGTTTATCCAGGGCTCCACAAATGGGGTAGGGGGGCAACAACACAAATACATAGGCCATTATCTGTAGCCCCAAAAGTGCATTAGCAGGAAGCTGGAAGGGAAGCAGAGGCAGGACTAGATAACAGGTACACAGGTACACTAACATGTACCCCAAGTGACAGTTTCTAACTGCTTGGGCCAAAATGCCTACACCATCAATGACCTTTCAATTTGAATGACAGTAACAGATTTAGTTATGAGAGACAAAATAGAGGGAGACAGTTAATTGGGGATAATGGTTCTGTGTGAGTACCAGTATGTACACTTACTAGTATGTATGCTTAGGAAAAGGTAGTGTGGCAGTGGGTTAAGCCACCACTGGGCACACACATTTCAGAGTAGAATGCTGATTCTAGGGGCTGGCGCCGTGGCTCACTTGGCTAATCCTCCACCTGTGGCGCCAGCATCCCATATGGGTGCTGGGTTCTAGTCCCGGTTGCTCCTCTTCCAGTCCAGATCTCTGCTGTGGCCTGGGAACGCAGTGCAGGATGGCCCAAGTGCTTGGGCCTTTACACCTGCAGGGGAGACCAGGAGGAAGCACCTGGCTCCTGGCTTCAGATGGGCATAGTTCTGGCCCTAGCAACCATTTGGGGATTAAACCAATGGAAGGAAGACCTTTCTCTCTGTCTCTCTCTCTCACTGTCTGTAACTCTATCTGTCTAAAAAAAAAAAAAAAAAAAAAAAAAAAAAAAAAAAAAAAGGAATGCTGATTCTAGTCTTGGTTATTCTGCTTCCAATCCAGCTTCCTGTTAATACTCCTGCAAGGCAACAGATGATAATCCATGTGCTTGGGTTCCTGCCATCCAAATGAGATACCCAAAATGAGTTCCTAGCTTCTAGCTTCAGCCAGGCCCAACACTAGCTGTTGAGGGGCATTTTGGGCATCAATCAGTGTATGGAATACCTGTCTATCTTTTTTTTTTTGGAGGTGATTTTCTTCCACTCTTTTTTTTTTTTTTTTTTTGATGGATAGAGTTATAGACAGTGAGAGGGAGAGACAAAGAGAAAGGTCTTCCTTCCATTGGTTCTCCCCCCAAATGGCCACTACGGCCAGCGCTGAGCCCATCCGAAGCCAGGAGCCAGGTGCTTCTTCCTGGTCTCCTATGGGGTGCAGGAGGCCAAGCACTTGGGCCATCCTCCACTGCACTACCGGGCCACAGCAGAGAGCTGGACTGCAAGAGGAGCAACCAGGACTAGAACCCGGTGCCCATATGGGATTCTGGCGCCGCAGGCGGAGGATTAGCCAAGTGAGCCATGGCGCCGACCCCAGATCTATCTTTTCCCTTTTCTCTGTCACTCTGCCTTTCAAACAATAAACATGACTTAATATATATCCTTCTATCATAAATATTTCCTGTGTGATGGACACAAATGTGTATTACAGAAAAGAATTGAAAGTAGCATTGTATTTTACAAACAGTACAAAGTCAGTTACGTTTTTATGCAAATGTGGTATTAAAAGATTACCTCAACCATCCGAAAAATCATAAGAATGAGTTGATACTGAATCTGAGGAACCTAAAATTAAACAGAGCCTTTTTCAAAGGTTTTATTTAAGTTGGTAATTAATGAGAACACTGAAATGTTAATACTGGTTCAAAAAAGATTTGAGAATTTAAACATTTTAGGCAGTTAATTAGTGAATGTTAGAACAAAATTACTAGTTGAGATATAAAATCTGTTACTTTCCTGTAGGGCATTACCATGTAATCTTTTAAATTGTATTTTCTGCTCTATATAAAGTACCAAAATTATTAGAAATGAAAATATGCAAGTATAAAAGTGATCAATTGTAAAGAAAAATCAAAGCAATGTATATCCCTTAGATAATTCCAAAGTAAGTTTTTCCACATTGGATCTTGAAAGGGTAGAGGTTTTCAACCTTGATTCCCAAATTCTGTATAGTTTTTTGCTAACTGCACTCAGTAAAATTTTTTAGTAATCTGCTGTATAAACAGTATGAGCAAAATAATACCAGATTCCTTCACAAAATCAATGCAACACACTAAGAAGTCCTCTGTGTCCTAACAGATACACAAAAGCAAAAATAAGACTCTAAACATGGGATTTATCATTCAACTTGCACACATAAAATGAGATTAAAATTATATCATAATTCTTTAAGAGTTATTAGATCAAACTATTAGGAAACATGTCTGAGAAGAACATGCTATTAAAGGACTTTACTCCCCTGATGACTTTAATTCCCATTACACTGCTCCAGGTTAAAGACTTTAACACTTATTTTAGAAGGAGAACACAAGCCACATTCAAATAGTAAATGATGGGAAGAATTAAGCCATGATGTGAGCCTTCAAAGGTGTGGAGAATCTGTTTTACAGGAATAAATGGGGAGGAAAGAGAACGAAATGCTTCTTTTTGAAAAGATATAATGATATTTGTATAGACAAGTGCTGAATCACTTCATTATTGCCTTCTTTATTTCCTGAATAAAAGATCCTGTTCTTTTACTGAACTGTGTGGAGTCTTAAAACAATGTAAATCACTTGGTTGTCAGAAAATTCAATATCTCCCCTTTCCCTTCAAGTTTATATTAAGTTTTCCTAAGAAAAGCATGTCAATATTCTGACTGACAGATGATAAATTCCAACGGCAGCCATATAGATTAGCAATTACTCTTGCATATAACTACTCTAAATTTGAGATAGGATAACTTTATGATCATTGTCTAGTGTGTGTCAATGGATATTTCATTTCTTGTACCTCCTTAATTGCTTGTATATTACCCAGTCAATTCTTCCAATTATCTGACACAGTATAAAGATTTTTGCCCTGATATTCACTTAGTTTTCTCTCCTTTCACAATTGTGCTGTTAAAAAGTTTTTATGTCTGAAAAAAAGCTTGTTACTCATTAAGAAACTATTTTGAAATTAATAATACATTTCTTAGTAATTGTTCAGTATTATAAATTCTCTGATCCCAAATATGTTTTTTCAATTCAGTAATTCCATTTCCTTTTCAAAATATCGGGATTTTTTTCATGTCTCTATTGTTTATACAGGCATACTTGGAAAGAAACTAGGAGAGTAAAGTCAATGTATACTTCGTAAATAAAGCTTTTGAAAGGTTTGAATAGAATGTTGAATACTAAAGGCTTGAAGAAATTTGTCTTTATTTGCATTGTCTTGAATTAACTACTACCATTGTACATTTCCTGAGAGTAAGGAAATACACAAGTCTTTCTGCAAATAGCAAGGCCAGGCAAGGCTCAGATCTGAAATAAGAAAGTGGTGTCTTTAATGGCTTTATTCATAGTCTCTCCCTTATCGATACAAACTATGTTCCTTAGTTTCTTCCAAATGACTCAGACATCCCACTTGACTAATCTTATATGGTATTAACCCAGCATTTAGTCCACAGGAAAAGGACTTTTTCCCCCTTCAAGTTTTCCTTTTTAATTCATGATTGTGAAATTTGAAATCTTTTGATAAGCACAATATTCATGAAAATAATAATAATTAAATGGGGGCAGTGTTGTAGTGCAGCAGGTTAAGCTGCTGCCACAGTACCTGCACGCCATATGAGCACCCTTATGAGTCCTGTTGCTCCAATTCCTGTCCAACTCCCTGATAATGCTCCTGGGAAAGCAATGGAAGGTGGCCCAAGTGTTTGGGTCCTGCAACCTGTGTGAGAGACTCAGATGAAATTTCAGGCTCCTGGCTTTGACCTGGCCCAGCCCTGGCCAAGGCCTGGCCCAGCCCTGGCCACTGGGGCCATTTGAGGGGTAAACTAGTAGATGGAAGATCTCCCTCTTATTATTTCTCTCTCTCTCTTTTTAACTCTGACTTTCAAATAAATATATAAATAAATATTTTTTAAAAACATTAGAAGCATTCATTTGGCTCCAGGTACAGATGTTTTATCTTATTATATAATTTAATCTTTATAATATCTCCTTGAAACACATTGTTAAACTCAGTTACCCATTTTTATAGCTGAGGTTCAGGGTAATTAAGCAATTTATTCAAATATCATGCTTCTAGATGATATTCTATTTTGGAGAAGTTTTTAAAGTCTCTGAAGAAGAAGGTTAGACGACCCTTCTAAGACACATAAGTGACTCAAAAATGATAGATGAATAAATCACTTCTTTAGATTTCAGTGAATTTAAATTAAATTACTCTACAAGAATTTCTACAAGACTGAAGCAGTGCAGTGAAGAAATGGAAAATGGATGAGTTCAGTTGCTGTTCCTTGCTCTCCTTTTCCTGTTGGAACAACTGTTCTCTCTCTGGGCACCTACTCCTACATTTTTTGCCTTTTCCCTTCTACCTCTGATTACTTATATTGGATTCTACACCATTTGTTCTCACTTGTCTGTTTAATACACTCAGTATCACAATTTTTACCTAACAGCCTAACCATTCTCTGGGATATTTCCATGTTAGAGATAACACTGTAACGCTGGTAGGCATTTGGCTGATAATGCTATTATGCACCATCAAAAACAATAGATGATGACACATGTATTTGGGAATATGGTACCCACACAGGAGCCATGGCTGTTGCAGGCCTTTGGGGAGAGAACCAGCAAATGGTAGATCTTCATATGTCTTCCTCTCTCTTTGTCTTTCAGCCTTTCAAATAATACATGAAAAATATGTTACCAAAAATGATTTCTAAAAGGAGATAGCACCACAAAGACCAGAGCACATTCTAATCCAAATGAAGTAAACCTTCAATGAATGTCAGAAATGGATAATATGAGGGCATAAGGACACTTACGCAGGTAGAGTTTCTGATTTCAACTTGTTAATAACTGTCCACCCAAACGTTCATTGAATGTTTCTGATAAGTCTGTATTTGAATGTGTCTATTGAGGCCATAAAGCAAATAAGACTGCACATACTCTCTGCTCTCATGAGGGTTACAGTCACTTAGGAAACTAGATTACTCAGGGGGCCAGCACCCTGGCACAGTAGGTTAATCCTCCGCCTGCAGCACCGGCATCCCATATGGGCACCAGTTCTAGTCCTAGTTACTCCATTTCCAATCCAGCTCTCTGCTATGGCCTGGGAAAGCAGTAGAAGATGACCCAAGTCCTTGGGCCCCTGCACCCATGTGGGAGACCAGGAAGAAGCACCTGGCACCTGGCTTCAATCGGCACAGCTCCAGCTGTTGCAGCCATTTGGGAAGTGAACCAATGGAAGGAAGACCTTTCTCTCTGTCTCTTCCTCTCACTGTCTATAACTCTACCTCGCAAATAAAATAAATAAAATATTTCTTTAAAAAAGCTAGATTACTCAAAGGAAAAAAGAGAGAGAGTAGGAAATAGTGAGAGACAAAAGGAAAAACTCAGAACAGAGAAGTAATTTTGGTGAATTATAGGAATGATCTGCAACTTCAAGATCATACCTTCCCTTCTCCTGTGTTTTCTATAAGTAATATAAAGCGTTCAGGTGGCATGCTACATCTATCATCTATCTATCTATCTATCATCTATCTATTTTGGAGGGAAAGGGCTGAAAGAGTGAACTCTCGAGTCTCAACATTTAAGAATGATTTAAAATCCTGTAGCAGGAAGAGAGGATGCATATTCTTCTGAGCGAAAACACTCAGGATACTGAATCCAATCTGAGTGTGGGAAATGCTCTGAGATAAGGGTCAAAATCACACTGGAGTTTAAATTTTCTGTGGGATGTTGATCATTAAATCCACTCTATCAAGTTGGAGGCTTGATTGTAATCAGACCAAAAAAGAAAGATCATTCTGTTATTTGTTTCAAAATGATCTGTTTTCTTCTCTTTTAACTCTATTCTAAAACAATTATGATAAACAATAAATTTACCTTGTTAGAAAAACTAGAGCAAGTTCCTATATTCCATTGATATTATTAAAAGCACTATGTTACTTAGATATATCTTCCCTATCAAAACTGGCTTTCAAATTTATGAAAGTTGAATCAATTTCTCCATTCACAAATATATACTGAACTGTTTGTTACTGATTCAAATAATAAAATAGTTACACAAAAGGTAATAGTTAAGAACAAATAATCTACTTTGAATTTTTACTTGAGGAGGATAATTACGGTTTTCTACCTTATGGTACTATTTGTTAAGGAATTCATAGCACTTTTATTTCTGGAGCAGGGAGACAAAGAAAGAGAATGACAGGAAGAGAGACAGCTCACATAGCTGGTGTGTCTTCCTCTCTCTTTGTCTTTCAGCCTTTCAAATAATACTTGAAAAACATGTAACCAAATGACCTCAATACCAGGGGCTGGGCTGGTTGTAGTGGTATGTAGTGTCATCCAATAGGTCTCAGGTATGGGTATCAGTAGCCCAACTACTTGAGCCATTACAGCTGCCTTCCACGGTCTGCACTGGCAGGAAGCCAGACTCAAACTCACGTCGTTTGAAACAGAATGCAGGAGTCTTAACCATTAAGCTATAGCCTGCTCTAGTTTACAGTACTTCGTAACTCCTGGATGGCTTTGGGAACCCAAGGATAGGGGTAGTTAATTTTCAGTTGAACCGGGTAAAGATTGTTTTAGCATAGTTTTTCAACAGCTTCAATTTTTATACACTTAGGTATAATTTTAGATTGTTACCACCTGTAAGGTAGGAATTTTATTGTTTATTCTCTAGAGAAGCTTTGAAAAAATATTGACAAAATGTATTTTTGTGAGAGAGTGGTTCAGAAATAATTACTTGACTATAATCTGTTGAAGATCATAACACAATTTGACTCCTGTGCCAAACATCCATCCTCAGTCAGAAATTTCAAGTCCTCTCTTTCAATAATTGGTATTATAAGGTGGTGGAAAATCAGCAAGGATATAGAGGACTTGAACAACACCTTTGATTAGTTTGACCTAATAATTTATAAAGCATTACACCCAAAAGCAGCAGGACATACATTATTTTCAAGTATCCATGGAACAATATACTGGCCAGAAAACAAATACAACTAAAGCTAAAAGGATCCAAGTAATAACTATAGAGGATTAAATTTGTTTAATTATAAACATCTTCTCTTCTAAGATTATGAAATAATAATTAAAAAGCAATCCAAATGAGGAAATGTTTTCAAATCATTGATCTTAATAAATGAGTTCTCTTCAAAGAATATTTTAAAGCCCTAAAAATTCAAAATAAAAAAAAAATCCCAATTCTATAAAAGGCATAAAGTGTTTTAATAAACAGTTCAGTAGAGAAGATATTCACACAAATAGATGCCCATTACCACTAATAATTAGGGGAATATAAATTAAAATCCTAATTAGGGAATCCACACACAGTGGATTAAGCTTCTGCCTGCTGTACCAGTATCAAATATTACAGTGCAAATATATTACAAATAATACAGGTTCTAGTCCTGACTGCTCTGCTTCTGATCCAGCTCTTTGCTAAGTGCACTGCAGAGTATGTATTGATGCCATCCATGAGGGGAGACCAAGATGGGTTACTTGCTTTGGCCTGGCCCAATTATGGCTGTTGTGGAGCAAACCAGTGGGTGTTTCGGGAGCAAACCAGTGGGTGGAATGTCTCTCTCTATGTTTCTGCCGGTCTTTCTCTTTCAAATAAATAAACGTTAGGGGCTAGCATTGTGGTATAGTGGGTAAAACTGCCACCTGTGACTCCAGCATTCCACATGGGAGTGGTGCGAGTCCCAGCAGATCCATTTCCAATCCAGCTCCTTGCTAATGTACCTGGGAAAGCAGAGGAGGAAGGCCCAAGTTTTGGGGCCCATGCACCCATGTGGGAGACCCTGATAAAGTTTCTAACCCCTGGTCTCATATTGGCCCAGCTCCAAGTGTTGCAGCTATTTGGGGAGTGAACCAGCAAACAGAAGCTCTTTCTCTCTCTCTCTCTCTCTCTCTCTCTAAATCTTCTTTCTTTGTTGTTGTTTGAACTCACAATATTGAAGTACCCAAGGCTCAATTTATATACCAAACTCTAATTTTTCTCCATATTTATCTAAATTAATATCTTATGACTTAAACGTTATCTCTAGAGATATTTTAGAAGATGTAAATCTTTATAACTGGTTTGATATATTAACACTGAACTACTGATTTAAAATTTTACTGGTGTCTGATAAATTTCACAAATTTAATATTATTAAAACAGAGATCATGATTCTCATAGTCTCTATTATGTGCTGAGTAGAATTTGTCTCTCCAAAACTCACGCAAGATTTTAAATTCTGATGTCTTAATGTTAATGGATGAAGGATTACAGTAGAGACTTCATCTAACTGTGATGTCTGAGAGGTGGGTTTAGAGTTTAGAGTAAGTGTTTAGGTTGCTGGGGGGGGCCATGTGCCCTCAGGATGTTTCTTGGGAGATTGATTATTTTTTAAAAAGATTTATTTATTTGAAAGACTGAGTTATAGAGAGGCAGAGGAAGAAAGAAAGAGAGCTGCCATCTGCTGGTTCACTCCCCAAAATGGCTGTAACAACCAGAGGTGGGCCTATATGAAGTCAGGAGCCAGGAGGTTCTTCCCGGTCTCCCACATGGGTGTAGGGGACTGAGCACTTGGGCCATCTTCTACTGCTTTCTCAGGCCATAGCAGAGAGCTGGATTGGAAGTGGAGCAGCTGGGACTAGAACTGGTGCCCATTTGGGATGCTGGCATTGCAGGCGGCGGTTTTACCTGTTACACCACAGCGCCAGCCCCAGAGATTGATTATTTGAGTGCAAGTTCAGCTTAGCTTCTCTCTCCCTCTACTTCCTGGCTTACCATATGATAATCTCTGAACCTGTTATCACCAGGTTCAGTTGCTGGACAATAGGGCTGCCTGATTCTGAACTGTCACCACCAAACTGTTAGCTGAAATAAGCATTTTCTACCCCAAGAAGTTCCTTTGGCTATTTTAAAGTAATGAAAAGTGAACTAATATACTCTGCCCCCAAAATAAATGTTTTCCTTTATTCAGGCTTTGATATTTCACTAAAACCATAGTTCAGGAATCATTTAAAATATCCAATTGTAAAATACTGTTTTTCAAAAGTGTTCCAAATTGTTGGCTTCTACTTATGTGATCTTTTCACCTAGTATTTAATTATGTCTTATGTTTTAAATCTTTCTCTAATATAATTCATTCTGCACACAATTAAAGCCATGATTTTTAAAATAAATGTTAATACTATTATTACAACTATTTTTACTATTATTTATTTTATTATTATTTTACTATTATTTACAATAATTTTTTTTTGACAGGCAGAGTGGACAGTGAGAGAGAGAGACAGAGAGAAAGGTCTTCCTTTGCCCTTGGTTCACCCTCCAATGGCCGCCACGGCCAGCGCGCTGCGGCCGGCGCACCGCGCTGATCTGATGGCAGGAGCCAGGAGCCAGGTGCTTTTCCTGGTCTCCCATGGGGTGCAGGGCCCAAGCACCTGGGCCATCCTCCACTGCACTCCCTGGCCACAGCAGAGGGCTGGCCTGGAAGAGGGGCAACCGGGACAGAATCCGGCGCCCTGACAGGGACTAGAACCTGGTGTGCCGGCACCGCTAGGCGGAGGATTAGCCTAGTGAGCCGCGGCACCAGCTACAATAATTTTTAAACTACTCTTTTCATCATATAGCAGTAATATGCTTAATCTTACCTGTGAGGACATGACGTGGCCCCTGACTACATCTTTACCTTACCCCATAGAATCCTTTCATGGTTCTGTGTTCCTAAGCATATTAGGTCATTTTCTGTTCTCCACCCAGGAAAAGAGATAATCCTGATGTCAATGACTTTTCATTGAATACTCCTTATAGCAGAGAAGGTGTGTTGTCTAGCCCTGAAAGTAACTCCATCATTCAACACATTTATGTTTACTCAAAACATGATCTCTCACATCATTAAGTCTAAATGAAGTCCTGGTTGCTATCCAAAGTTAATTTATTATTTATTTTTTTCATATCCTTTCATTCTTACAAAAAATCCTTGAAAATCCAAATATTTCTTTGATGATTGCTGAGAAGACTCTTTGGTACATGGTAGATGAATAATATGCAATTGAGTGAATAAATAATGTAGAAAAGTTCAAGAATACTTAGAACATTATTGGACCCTACTTACGTATTTGCAGTCCAGAATATATAAAATAAAATTAGTTTAGCTATAATATAAAACTCTAGCATCACATGGAAAAGAACATCCTCAATTCCTCTTAAATCATCTACTTTCGGGGCCAGCGCTCTGGTATGGCAGGTTAATGCCCTGGCCGGAAGTGCCAGCATCCCATGTGGGCGCTGGTTCAAGACCCGGCTGCTCCACTTCGATCCAGCTCTCTGCTATGGCCTGAGAAAGTAGTGGAAGATGGCCCAAGTCCTTGGGCCCCTGCACCCACATGGGAGATCCAGAGGAAGCTCCTGGCTCCTGGCTTCGGATCGGCGCAGCTCCAGTTCTTGCGGCCAATTGGGGAGTAGACCAGCAGATGGAAGACCTCACTCTCTTTCTCTCTTTTCCTCTCCTCTCTCTGTGTAGTCTAACTTTCAAATAAATAAATAAATCTTTAAAAAAAAAAAAGACATCTACTTTCACTGTTAATAAAATAATAATTACAATATACCAAGTACTTAAAAAGTATGAAGAGTTCACATTCTTATTAACCTTTTTCTTAAACAGATTTATGTATTTATTTGAAAGAGTTAGAGAGAGAGAGGGAGACACACACACACACACACACACACACACACACACAGATCTTCTAGTCACTAGTTCACTTCCCAAATGACTGCAATGAACAGGGCTGGGCCAGAATAAAACCAGGAACCAGGAGCTTCTTCAAGGTCTTCCACATGGGTAACATGGCCCCAAATACTTAAGCCATCTTTCACTGCTTTTTCCAAGCCACTTGCAGGGAGCTTGATGGGAAGTGCAGTTGCCAGGACAGGAACCATTTTCCAGATGGGATACCAGCATCACAGGTGGTGGCTTTACTTGCTATGCCACAACACCAGCCCTCTCTCTTAATTCTTGCTTCTACTGAGCTAACATCCCAAAATATGCTGAAAATAAATCTGGTAAGAAAAGCTATTGAATGTGTTTGTTCATTCTGTGAGTGAAATGAATGAGTGGGGACTAAGGCAAAGAAATATCAGCCAGATGTTTCATTCTTGTATACTCTCAACAATAGAGCTGGCATGATAGGAAGAAACTTAAAAGGTATTTTAACAATTCTTACTGTCATAGATCCATGGATAAGGAAGAAAGCAGCAGATTCAGATGAGATTGCAATAACTATAAATGTCCACACGCTTTTATTCAACAGGTGATATTTTTAATTTTCCAAGATTCTGAATAGTTTCTCTGCTTACAAAATTCTAAAACTGCAGTACTTTCATTTTTATCGGCATTGCAATTACTATCAAACTTATGAACAGATTAAAAACAATACCTCATTAGGAAGTTTCAGAAATGAAAGTTTTAGTATTAAAATATTTTAAATTAATCTCCAAGGATACAAGAATAAAAGGCAATGTTTTGTAACATTAATGCTTTAATTAATTTTAAAGAATTTAATTAATGTTCATTGATTTTATATTCACCATCGGAAACCTGGTAATAGAAGATTCTCTTCACCAGGTGAAGAATCTCAAAGAACATGCTATAGAGACGCACATTTTGTAGAGCTGTTAAGAAACTTCTTGGAGGCCGGCGCCGCAGCTCACTAGGCTAATCCTCCACCTAGCGGCGCCGGCACACCGGGTTCTAGTCCCTGTCGGGGCGCCGGATTCTGTCCCAGTTGGCCCTCTTCCAGGCCAGCTCTCTGCTGTGCCCAGGAGTGCAGTGGAGGATGACCCAAGAGCTTGGGCCCTGCACCCTCATGGGAGACCAGGAGAAGCACCTGGCTCCTGCCTTCGGATCAGCACAGCACGCCAGCCGTGGCGGCCATTGGAGGGTGAACCAACGGCAAAAAAGGAATACCTTTCTCTCTGTCTCTCTCTCTCTCACTATCCACTCCGCCTGTCAAAAAAAAAAAAAAAAAAAAAAAAGAAACTTCTTGGTACACCAGTATTGCAAGTCCATGTGCTTGGATACCAGTTCGGGCTCCACTCTTGATTCTAATATGCACACTGGGAGGCAGATGACAGCTCAAGTAGATTTGTCCCTGCATTCATGTGGGAGTCCCTGATTGAGTTCTTGGCTTCAGCCTAGTACAGCCTTGCAGAGTGAACCAAAGAATGGGAGATCTCTCTCACTCTGTCAATCTCTCTCTCCTTTCTTCTGTCCACTGTCTTTCAAATAAATGGCTAATGGTTTTTAAAAAAAATAAAAATCGTATTATAAAACAATTTCTTCTTTAATGTTAAAGAAAAATCAATATACCTAATCTGCTTTTATTCAGAACTGCACTGGAAAGAGAGAGAGAGAGAGAGAGAGAGAGAAGAAAGAAGAGGAGAAGGAGGAAGAAGAGAATGAGTTAGAAATAAATTATGTGTATAAAGTCAATTAAAAATGATCTTAGTAAAAAAGAAGAATGGGAATACAGGAGGAAGAAGAAGGGTGGGAGTGTGGGTGGGAGGGCAAGTAGGGTGGGGAGACTCACTAGGTTCCTCAAGTAGTATTTATGAAATGAATGAAATTTGTGTTTCTTAAATAAAAGGTTTCTGGGTAAAATAAAATAATTTTGAAAAATTTTTAAAAAGACCCACTACTGTGACCATGAGCCAGGATTTGGGGACCCAGCTGCCCCCCACAGCTCTTGCCCTCAGCACCACAGCACCAAGCCTAGCACCATGGACAGTAGCGCCGAGGAGTGAATTGTGACCCCTGCAGCCTAACATGGTGGCTTTCTCAACGCAGATTTTGGGATCAGTGAAATAACTCAGCGCAAGAAACAGGTACAGTTACAACAGAAATGACATCAGGGAAGATTTATTTATATACCAGACTACCATAAAGAATGACCCCCCAAGAAGTCCTCTTTACAGTATAGGATTTGGAGAGACTGTGGCATTTGACGAGGTTGAAGGAATAAAGAGTGTACAGGCAGCAGGTGTTACACGCCTTGGAGGAGTTCCAATTCCACACAACAAATATGCAGCAGACAGTAACTGTTATAGGCACTATCCTGGTCCTCACTCCTTAGACACTACTGTGGTCCTCTCTCCTGACCCTTGGGATTCCTCCACACGATTATCAGCAGAATTGCCAAAATATTGGGCTAGGAAAAAGAGAGAGATCAGAGTGCTCCCAAAGGCCAGATCCAACATCTTCCATACCACAGGTGAAGGTTCTCACCTTATATATGCAAAAAAAGCTGTGTGAGTCAATGACAGTATTTCAACCTTCCCAAGCGGACAGGAGTGATGAGGAGAACAGGCATATACCACTGAGACAGACCCTTGCATGCATTAGCATTATAGATCATGATTCCACATAATCCTTCCTCACCAAAGACAGCCTAGAGCGCACAGAGGAAAAGGAAAATCAAGGAGATGAGACTCAAGACCAGCAGCCACCTCAACATGTGCACAGCCTCATCTTCAATTACTGATGCATTACATGCAATTACATGTGGGCCTTCATTCATGCATTAGTGGAGTGGAGGAGCAGGGAATTGGACCTGCACGTTAACATGGAATGCAGGTAACCTGAATGGACGCTTAACCCATGGTATCTTAACATCTGCCTCAAGAAAATTATAACAATGATAAAGAAATAAAGGCTGAGATGTTTATGAATTAACCTCAAAATAGAGGTACATCTACATAGACAATTTTGATGTTTTTAAGAACAGAAAATATATTGGACAAAGATTGTTATGACTGTGAATGATCAATATTATTCTGTAGACATTTTCTAAGTTTTTTCCTTAACAAAGTCCCAAGTAAGATAACAACAGAATTTACAAATAACCTAATATATTATGCTGAAATCTGATATGTCACACCAATGAAACAAGAATAGTAATGAATATTTTAAAGAAGGATAATAACTGCCCCATGGAGCAGTCATTTGTCTGAATTCCATATCAGAGTCTCTGGATTGAGCCCTCGCCTCTCTGCTTCTGTTCTAGCTTCCTGCTAATGCGTATTCTGGGAAGCAGCAGTTGATGGTTCAGCCTCATTGGTGGCTGCAGTCTTTGTATGAGCCCTGGACGGAGTTTATTGTTCCCAGCTTTGACCTGGCCCAGCCCTGACTATTTTGGGTATTTGGGGATTGAATGGGAAGGTATCTCTCCTTTCCTCCCTCCCTCCCTCTCTCTCTCTCTCTCCCTCCCTCCCTCCTTTTCAAATAAAATTAAAATATAAATAAAAATTGATACAAAAACATAGCCTCTATAGGCCGTATCTTGAACGCCTTGATATTTCAATTGTTTATATCTGTCATATATTGTTCCCTAAAATGATCATTCTGTAGCAACTTTCTTCTATAACATTTATTATGACTCTGAAAGCCTTCATTTTCCTGCTTATTTGACAAACTATTAGGAGTTCTTAACCTAGTCTGAATTCTAGACTGTTTTTTAAACAATATATGGAAAAGTATGGATTTTTTCTCAAGGAGTACATTTTGAATATAAAAGCTTATATACAGAATAAAAATATAAAAACATACACATGGAATAACATAACAATAAATGTTTTAACCTCTTCTCAAAATAATGAGCTCAAAAGGTGTTCAGCGTAGTGATTAGGATGCCACTTGGGACTCCTGCTTCCCATATCAGAGTGTGTGTTTGAGTCCACAGACTGCTTCAAGATTGGAGATTCCGGCTAACGTGCACCCTGGGAGGCAGCAGGTAACGGATCAAGTACTCGGATCCCTGCCACCCATTTAGGAGACTCAAAGTCTGAGTTACTGGTTTGGACCTGACTCCCCTGTAGCTGTTGTGGGGATTTGGGAGTGAAACATCTATCTTTCTGCATATGTTTCTCTGCTTCCAAATAAGCACATATATTTTTTTTTAAAGATGAGTTTGAATATATAAAGTTTTACACAGAATGAGAATATGAATCAATTCTGAGAATAGGAAAATGTTGCTTGCAATAAGTGTGACTGATGAGACAAAATAGATGAGCTTAGTCTACTGCTTGTCTCAGGTTTATTGAATGCATATTTTTCTTCAGCTACCAATCTGTATGGATTAGTTTTACATTGGAATTAGAAAAAAATACCTAACTGATATTCTATTGATGAGAACAAAATTTATTTTTCTTAAGCTATAGTTAAATGAGGAACAATGTTTACTAATAAGTATTTTTTTCATGAGAGTAACTTAAATATTTCATTTACCATGTACTTAATTTTCTAAAATATTTTTATTTTAAGGGCAGAGTTACAGAGAGAAAGAGAGATTGAGAGAAAGACAGGGATAAACAAAGAGAGAGAGAGAGAGAGAGAGAGAGAGAAGAGGTCTTCCATCCATTGGTTTACTAAATGGTTGCAAAGGACAGGACTGGCCCAGGTCAAAGTCAGGAGCCAGATGCTTCATCAGGGTCTCCTATGTGAGAACAGAGGCCTAAGTACTTAGGCCTTTTTCTGCTGCTTTTCCAGGTACATTAGCAGGCAGTTGGATTGAAAATCGTGCAGCCAGGACTTGAAAAGCCGAAAAAATGGGATGCTGGTGCTGCTTAAACTGAGAGTCCACAACACTAGCCCAGCATTTAATTTTTGCATCATTGAAATTCTGTTTGAAAATTTATTGATGGTAAAAGAATGCCCAGGACATGAAAGTCACAAATGTCAAAAGAATAGTGTAAATATCTACTTCCCCCATCAAACTCAATAAACTGTGAATACTATGGGGAGAAAAGTTATTCTTTTATCTTTAAATCTATAACACATAACACCTGGCTCACAGTTGGTGCTAATGTTCATTGAGTCTTTGAATCAATAAATCAAAGTATGAATAAATAAATTGCCTCGCAAAATATCACTGTATCACTATTTAAGAATCTCTTTTTAAATATAGCTATTCCTGAAAATCATGAGTAGTTTTAATTCAGAATTAAATATTATACTATGAATGACTTTTCATAGGTGTTAGATATAATGAGAGAATATTTTGCCTTTCTGTATTATACTTGGTTTGACAACAATGATGACACTAAGAGAAAAGCTTATGGTGATTTCCTAAGAAATTTAAATATGTCCCCATGAAATTAAACATACAGAGATTATTAATATTAAAAGCTGTTATCATCTTGGAACATAAAGTTTAACAGTTATTTAAAGTATTCAGAATGTCATTATATTTTTTCCTTGATTGCTTCATATTAAAACACATATTTAGCATAACTCTTGATCCATACTCATTCTTTAAAGATTTATTTATTTATTTGAAAGGCAGACTTACAGAGAGAGACAGGGAGAGAGAGATAAAGATATTTCATCCACTGATTCACTCTCCAAATTGCTTTAATGGCCTTAGGTAGGTTGATCTGAAGCCAGGAGCCAGGAGCTTATTCCACCACATGTGTACAGTGGCCCAAGGACTTTAGCCATCTTTCACTGCTTTTCCAGATACATTAGAAGGGAGCTGGATCAGAAATAGAGCAGCCAGGACTTGAACCGGTGTCCATATGGTATGCCAGCACCACAGGCAGTGGCTTTTTCTGTTTTGCCATAGCACGAGCCCCATAAATTCTCATTTTTAAAATATAATAACCTGGATATTTTCACTCTACAAATATTTTTTACAATGTATTTTCTTAATTAGGCCATGATAAATAAAGCCACATAGACTTGTAATTTTTTATCAGAAATATCCACTTTTACAGTAATTACTTATTATTATGGAGCTCAAATTTCTGAAAATAGGATACTACATATTTCTTGATTATATAAACTTTTTTTAAAACTTTTATTTAGTAAATATAATTTTCCAAAGTACAGTTTATGGATTACAATGACTTTTCCCCCCCATAACTTCCCTCCCACCCGCACCCCTCCCATCTCCCGCTCCCTCTCCCATTCCAGTCACATCAAGATTCATTTTCAATTATCTTTATATACAGAAGATCAATTTAGTACATATTAAGTAAAAATTTCATCAGTTTGCACCCACACAGAACACAAACTGTAAAATACTGTTTGAGTACTAGTTATGGCATTAATTCACATTGGACAACACATTAAGGACAGAGATCCTACATGAGGAGTAAGTGCACAGTGACTCCTGTTGTTGACTTAACAAATTGACAACTCCTGTTTATGGCGTCAGAAATCTCCCTAGGCTCTAGTCATAAGTTTCCAAGGCTATGGAAGCCTCTTGAATTCGCTGACTTTGATCTTATTTAGACAAGGTCATAGTCAAAGTGGAAGTTCTCTCCTCCCTTCAGAGAAAGGTACCTCCTTCTTTGATGGACCATTCTTTCCGCTGGGATCTCACTCACAGAGATCTTTCATTTAGCTCTTTTTTTTCTCTTGCTAGAGTGTCTTGGCTTTCCATGCCTAAAATACTCTCATGGGCTCTTCAGCCAGATCTAAACGCCTTAAGGGCTGATTCTGAGTCCAGAGTGCTGTTTAGGACATCTGCCATTCTATGAGTCTGCTGTGTATCCCACTTTCCATGTTGGATAGTTCTCTCCCTTTTTTATTCTATCAGTTAGTATTCACAGACACTAGTCTTGTTTGTGTGATCCCTTTGACTCTTAGACCTATCAGTGTGATCAATTGTGAACTGAAATCGATCACTTGGACTAGTGAGATGGCATTGGTACATGCAATCTTGATGGGATTGTATTGGAATCCCCTGGCACATTTCTAACTCCACCATTTGGGGCAAGTCCGATTGAACATGTCCCAAATTGTACATCTCCTCCCTCTCTTATTCCCACTCTTATATTTAACAGGGATCACTTTTCAGTTAAATTTCAACACCTAAGAATAAATGTCTGTTAATTACAGAGTTCAACCAATAGTATTAACTAGAACAAAAAAAAAAATACTAAAAGGGATAAAGTATTAAATTGTACATCAACAGTCAGGACAAGGGCTGATCAAGTCACTGTTTCTCATAGTGTCCCTTTCACTTCAACAGGTTTCCTTTTTGGTGCTTCGTTAGTTGTTAGCGATCAGGAAGAACATATGATTATATAAACTTTTTTGATGACCTGAATGTACCAAGGCACATAATTGTATCTTTTGTCTGTTGCCTAAGATCAAGCAGGAAGTTATAGAAAGGGATTAGAAAATTGTGGAAAAAAGAAAAAGAAAATCAATTTCTCCACATAAACAGTGTTTTCGTAATGGTCAGATTTATGTAATGGAAGTAACAGAGCCTAGACATGAATTCTGATTTTCTGCCTTGGTCCCGGTATCATAATCACTGTTCAACAAACTATAATTCAATTTCTCACACCTGTGAACAGCTAAAGAAATTATTGTGCACCTCTTGCTGTGCACTTTAGATTACTTAAAACTATTGCACATAGAACTACTGCAGTCTGCTTGGTCAATGTTATTAGCAAGAAAATTAAACAAAGAAAACTAAATACAGCCAATATCCTCTATCACTAAAATTTCTCCCACAACAAAGCCAAATGAAAAAAAAAAAAAACTCAACACCTAACTGTAATCATGGTTTCTTATTTAATCATTCATAGACTTAATGAAAATACTTATATGACTAGCTACTATCTTAAGTCATCTATGCTTCACATAAGCGGTTTAAGCACATGTTAGAGACACTCCTTATTTCCAGTATATCCCTGAGACTAGAAAACAAGGAATAGTTTTAAAAGGATTTCCAACACCCAAATATTGCTAATTATATTCAAAGCACCAATTAAAATAAAAGAAGCAAATATAAAGAGGATGCTACAAATGGCTTACCAAAACACTCAAAGATTTTACTCTTTCCTCAGTATATCTATCTAATTGACAGAAAGTTAAATGGAGTTCAAACACAACTTAAAAACAAAAGTTAGATACTTTTTTTACCCAGGAAAGACAAGGGCTTAGTGTTCCTCTGAATATATTTACTTGCTTAACATTTCAGGATGTCTTACAGCCTATTAAAAGCTTTGCTTGTCACAAATTGGTAGCTGGTAGCTTAAAACAGTAAATGTGTTCAGTCTTATTTTCCTTACAACAGTATGACTTTGAAGGCAATTTCCACATAAAGTAGTTTTACTGAAAATATAGCATGTGCTTAAACAGAAAGCATAGTTTGATTACATTTTTCCCTTTAGATAAACATAACTGAATAGAAATAAAAAGCACCACTTAAAAAAAAGATAATCAAGGAAAAACAGAGTTTGATGCAAAATGAATTAAGATATCAGATAGGAAAAGAAGAAGTCATAAACTATTCAGGGATGGAAAGCAAAAAGCAAGATTTGCTGTGATGTTTATTAGAGAATGGAATATGACTGAAAAGTAAAGGTATGGAAAAAAAGAAAATAAAAAAATTAAGTACAAACTTTGCATGTCACAGTATAGAAGAGTTGCTAGTAATTTGGTCTGTTGCATTAAGTGTAGCCAAAAGGTTTCTCCATACATAATGAATGGTAAGCTAACTTGGCATTTGAACAGATTGTAACCAACCCTGGAAGTACACGAACAGTAGCTAATTCTCAGTCAATCACAATCTCAGCCCATTAGGAACTAAGAGCCCATTAGGAACATAACCCTGTAGTGGTTGGGTGTTTGGCAAGGTGTTTAACATGTCACTTGGGACACCCACATCCCATATCCGAGTGCCTGGGTTGGAGTCTCTACTTCCACTCCAGGTTCCTGCTAAAGTGCCCCCTTGGAGGCAGCAGATGATGATTCAAGTATTGGGTCCTTGCCCCACATATGGGCTTCCTGGCTTGGTCTGGCCCAGCCCCAGCTGTTGTACGCATTTGAGCAGTGAATGAGTAGATAAAAGATTTTCTTTTCCTTCCTTCCTTCCTTCCTTCCTTCCTTCCTTCCTTCCTTCCTTCCTTCCTTCCTTCCTTTTTTCCTTTTACTTTCTTTCAAGATTTACTTATTTATTTGAGAGTCAGAGTTACACAGAGATGGAAGTAGAGGCAGAGAGAGCGAGAGAGAGGTCTTCCATCTGCTGGTTTACCCCCCAGCTGGCCGCAATGGCTGGAGCTGCACCAATCCGAAGCCAGGAGGCAGGAGCTTCTTCCGGCTCTCCCATGCAGGTGCAGGGTCCCAAGGACCTGGGCCATCTTCCACTGCTTTCCAGGCCATAGCAGAGAGCTGGATCAGAAGTGGAGCAGCTGTGTCTTGAACCAGCGCTCATATGAGATGCCAGTGCTGCAGGCGGCAGCTTTACCCGTTCTGCTACAGTGCTGGCCCCTCCCTCCCTTCCTTCCTTTCTTTCAAGATTTATCCATTTATTTGAAAGTCAGAATTAGACAGAAGGACAGACAGAGAGTGAGATCTTCCATATGATGGTTGACTCCCCAGATTGTCACAACAGCAAGCAGTGAGACAAGCCAAAATCAGGAGCCAGGAGCTTAATCCAGATCTCCCACATAGGTGGCAGGGACCCAAGCACTTGGGCCATCTTTCTCTGCTTTTCCCAGGCAGGTAGATCAGAAGTAGAGCAGCCCTGACACAAACCTGTATCCATATGGGATGCCAGCATTGCAGGCAGTGATTTTACCTGCCACAGTGCCAACCCTGAAGATCTCTTTCTTTCCATCGCCTGTTTCTCTGACTTTCAAGTAAAGTGAAGATAAACAAACAGAACGGGACCATGTAAGTCAAACATTGCTGCCAATCAGGCTGCTTCTATATTTAACTTACTCTTCTCTAGCTATAAACATAGCCTCCATAAAAGGCAGGGTGGAGTAATCTGAACTGTTTTTTGGTCTGGATTGTGTGGGGAGCAACCCGGACTAGACTAAGTTACTGGAATTAAGACTTATTCTATGCATCTGCTCTCCCACAATATGGCGCTGGGAGAGGAGAAAACAGCTTCTACGCAGCTGCCTCTTGCCAACTTGAGTGATGACCTCCAGGAGCTGATCCTGCTCCTGATTGGAGGAGAGCAGCGTACTCGGCGTGTGGGCAGCCGAGTTGGGATTGGTGGAAGAGGACTATAAAGGAGGAGAGAGACAACATGCACCAGGAACATCTATCCGAATAACATCTGAGCAGCCCCCGAGAGAGCTGGCCGGCGGTGTGCCGCTCCCCCGCGGAAGTGGGGAAAAGTGGCAGGGGGAACCGCCCTTCCACGGAGGTGGAAGGGATGGTAGCCAACCCGGGAAGAACCAGCAGCAAACCCGGGGAGGGCCGAGCAGACAAAAGAACAGCGCAGGGTCCTGTGTCGTTCCTCCACGAAGATGGGGAGCGACATAATGGTGCCGTGACTCGGATAGGAAGCCTAGGCAGGGTTTAGTGTCGTTCCTCCACGAAGAGGGGGAGCGACAGATTGATGACCAGTTCACACCATGTTGCTTGATTCAGGTAAATTCCTGCCAAATTTCACTTGTCTTAAAATCTTCTTTTAATGAATCCCTGGAGGCAATGTGGTTAGTTTTGTCTGTGCCTTAGTTCCGAATGTGCAAACTGAATGCAAAAGAAATTTTCTTCTTTTGAAAATCTTACAATAAAAATAACATATTACCCACTAAATATTGGTAATATCATATTAAAAAGTACTTAACATTATAAAATATTTTCAAAAACATTAGCTCATTTGAACCTCAAGACAGCTCTGAGAAAAGGTTAGGGCAGATATTAATATCCTCGTTTTGCTCATTAGCGAACAAAGCTCAGGAAGCTACCCAGTGTGTGTAAGTTTGCAAAGAGAATATAGGATGAAACCAGAACTTGAATTCAGGCCTGTGATTTTCTAACTTAATAAAATAATACCACATTTTATTGTGCTTTGCTTTATTGTGCCTCACAGATAATGGGATATTTATAAAATGAAGGTAGGTAGGTAGATGATAGATACATACATACACAGATAGATAGATAGATTCCTACTATTGAGTCTTCGGTATTCTTGGAGAATTTCTATTTCCCTATCAATTTAGTACAGAACCCATAACACAACTTGTCCTTCCAAAAATGTTTATTGAAATATTTCTGCTTTTTCCAACCAAAGCAGATTTTATTTGTCAAAAACAAATTTTAAAAGATATATAATCAAATTCTGAGTATGTATTGATGACGTTTTCCACACATTTCCATTTTCAGGAACTGAGTATTGAAATATTTTCACAAATAATAATAAAAGGAATGAATCTGGCAAATTCATCTAATAGCCATCAGGATGTCTATTATAGTACATCTACAAATAGCTAATTTAATTGAGTAAAAAAACACATCACTGATATAAAAGCAATTTTCATGATAGTTCTTAAATGCTAGATTGCTCAGTGATTACAGTGGCTTTTAGATTTAAGACAGAGGTGTTGGAAGGGATTGTGTAATCACACAGCATTAAGTATTTAGACAACCCTATGTGAAAGATTTTTACTACAAAATCCTCATATAATATTGAGAGCTGTTCTGAGACTGCTCTTCTTTTCTTCCTAATCTCAGTAGCAAGGAAAGAAGAAAAAATATGGTTCTACCTTAGGCTCCCCCAAATATCTTGTATAAAAGCATTTATAAATTTTAAATTATTCAAGATGTCTTTTACCTTTTATTCCACTTTGCTCATAAGAGAACATAGCAACCATCTTCTGCAGGGTTTCCTGTTATACAAAATCAAAGTTTAGGTCTTGGAGAAAGGAAAGCAGAATCTGCCAGCAAAAGATCCAGCCCCAATTCCCCTGTATCTGCAATATGTTCCGGTACAGTTCTCAGTGCTGGCAATATGTAAATTCTTTAAGCGACTTTGGCAACTTAATTTACATACCAGATGTTCCTGTGGTCACATTATACCTGGTTAGCTAAATTTTGACTGCAGTTGTAGTGCTGACTCTGCCTATGAACTAAAGATTAGAGCAGAGGGGCCTGCGCTGTGGCGTGGTGGGTAAAGCCACTGCCTGTGGTGCTGGCATCCCATATGGGTGCCTGTTCGAGTTCAGGCTGCTCTACTTCCAATCTGGCTCTCTGCTATTGCCTGGGAAAGCAGTAGAAGATGGCCCAAATCCTTGGGCCCCTGCACCCACGTGGAAGACCCAGAAGAAGCTCCTGGATCCTGGCTTCAGATCAGCACATCTCTGGCTGTTGTGTCCAGTTGGGGAGTGAACCAGCAGATGAAACCTCTCTCTCTCTCTCTCTCTCTCTCTCTCTCTCTCTGCCTCTCCTTCTCTTTGTAACTCTGACTTTCAAATAAATAAATAAATCTTAAAAAGAAAAGATTAGAGCAGAAAGCCTTTCTTTGGGATCCCATGGAGCCCTGTCCTTGACTTACACTTATGTACCTCACATTGTGTCTAAATATTTTGCTTATGTTTTTCTTACCAGAATATAACTTCCATGTGTGTTGAGACATTTTGCATTGACTTGTGGCATATTGCCAAGTTAGGTTCTACCTTGAGAAAAATGGTGACTAACATTAGGTTGAAAACATGTTTGTGTGAATGGATGGATGAATGGCTAATGTAATTCTTTCTTCTAGTTCAATTCATCATTACAATTCATGCCTCCTAGTATGCAACATTTGCAAATACATATATGAATTTTCATATATACATTCTTACATATTTGTAACTACAAAATATTTTAAAAATACCTGCAATACATGGAAAGATGTCTTTTAAGTAGAATGATGTGATGGGCAAACGTTTCCTGTTGTTATGGAATTATTTTATGGGATCATTAAAGGAGAAAGCTGCAGAGGGTTCTCAAAGAATTCATGGAAAATGAAACTTCTGAAAAATTTATGCATGGATTTCAATTTTATCACAATAAGCTTATCTTTAATTCATTTTCCACAAACTTTGTGAAGTTCTCTCATCTAGTGGGTTAAGGTATTTTGTCCTTCCTGCTTTAGTCAAGGTGCCAAATGTACGTTATAAAATTATGGCGATAACAATGTTGTTTTTTGCTTTCATATTATTACCTTGCAAAAATACTAATGTAGGATGTCTTTTTTAAAAAATGCTACACTTGGGGTCAGTGTTGTGGTGCAGTAGGTTAAACAGCTCTGGTGATCCTGGTATTCCATGTGAATACCACTTTGAGTCCTGATGCTCCACTTCCAATCCAGCTCCCTAATAATATGCCTGGAAAAGCAGCAGAAGATGGCCCAAGTACTTGGCGCCTGCACTCACGTGGGAGACATAGAGTTCCAGGCTCCAAGCATTTGTCTGGCCCAGTTCCAACCATTGCAACTATCTGGGGAGTGAACCAGTGGATGGAAGATTTTGATTCTCTCTCTTTTCTTTTGCCCCTCCCCCCAAAATTTCTGTCTTCCAAATAAATAAATGAATAAATCTTTAAAAATAAATATATAAAAAGTTACACTTCTCCAAGGAGTTAAAATGTACAAAATCCTTTTAGCACAGATATATCATTCAGAACAGAAATTTCAGAAGTACTGCAAAAAGCCTTAAATTAAGAAGTGATATCAAGAGCTTCCTTAATAATTCTGAGCCTCATAGGTCCCCAAAGGCTACACCGTGAGTTCTTGACCCTGCTAAGGTATGCCCTCCTCTTCTCCTTGAGTAGGACTCCTCACCAGGCTGATCCTCTATCAGCTTGACCAGCTTCTTCAACAGATCCCAGCGGAAACAACTTTAACAATCCTTTTATGGGGACTGGGAAAACCTTTTGTGATAAAGTGGTGAATGATGTATCTATCTAAATCCAATGAGAATTTTCTATTGTAAATTCATTTAACAAAATGTCAGATAAAGACACATTATGTGAAAGATATGATACTCTTAAGGATACAAAAACTTTAATTGTGGCTAAAATATAATAATTTTGTAGGAGTGGCCAAATATGAACTTGGAAATGCAAGTTTGATTATCTGAGTCTGTCTTTGGCGAATTGGTGAGCAACAACAAATATGTTTCTGTAAAACTGTAATATTGTATAAGTTGGAAGTGGTATTAGATAATTATTTGTGGTGAGTTGAAAGAATGAAAGAAGCTTTAAGAAAATCACATGTGGGGACAGCATGTGGCGTAGTGGGTTGAGCCACCTCCTGAGACTTCAGCATCTCACATGGGAGCAGATTTCCCAGGATGCTGCTCTTTTGCTAATGTGCCAGGGAAAACAGCAGAAGATGGCCAAGTATAAGGGCCTTGCTACCCATGCGGGAGACCCTGTTGAAGCTCCTGGCTCCTGGCTTCGGTCTGGCCCAGCCCTGGCCCATGTGGCCATTTGGAGTAAACCGGGGGTGTAAAATCTCTCTCTATGACTCTGCCCTTCCCTCTGTAACTTTGCCTTTTAAATAAATAAATTTTTCAAAGCAAATCACAATCACATTAGCAGTTGTTTAGACAATGCATTGAAAAGATGAATGTTCTGACTGGAAAAAAGAAGGAGGTAGTTGAAATATTGCAGATATCTAATGAAAAAATTGATTTTCAATAATTACATATAGAATAGATGTGTTGAATAATCTAAGCAATTTTTAGAATTAAACAATTTATGGAAAAAGACACACATTTGACAAATTAAGTATGTATATATGTGGATGGATAGGAGTGATCTAGACAGAAGGTAAATGAACATGAGCAGTCTACACTGTAGGACCAGGAGTATGGTGGAATCATTCACTATAAAGAAATGATAGAGAAATAGCATATTCTCATATGCTGGCACTGCAGACAGTGGCTTAACCTGTTGTACCATAGCACAAAAGCACTGCCCCCTCTGAATTTTATTTTATTTGTCTTTTTTTTGTTTTGTTTTGTTTTTGTTTTTATTTCTAAGGTCTTCCTTCTGTTGGCTCACCCCCCAAATGGCCGCTATAGCCTGCGTACTGCGCCAATCCGAAGCCAGGAGCCAGGTACCTCCTCCTGGTCTCCCTTGAGAGTGCAGGGCCCAAGCACTTGGGCCATCCTCCACTGCCTTCCCGGGCCACAGCTGAGAGCTGGACTGGAAGAGGGGCAACCGGGACAGAATCCGGCGCCCCGACCGGGACTAGAACCTGGTGTGCCGGCACCGCAGGCGGAGGATTAGCCTAGTGAGCCACGGTGCCAGCCATTTATTTGTCTTTAATGTAACCTTTAAACTAATGTTGTGTACTATTGGTGTACCAGGAATATATCTGACTCTAGATCTTTATATCGGGGTATTGCTGATACCTTGCCATTGCTGTCAGGTTTCTGCAAGGGAAACAATACTCTCCATGGAGTAAAGGAATTAATTCAACTCTTCTACTTGCTGTATGACCTTGAGTTAATAACTTAAATAATCTGAGACTCAACTTCCTTTTTCGAAAAATGAGAATCTGCAGTCTATCTCACTTGTCAGATGATATTTTCTGAAAGTGACTGTGACCTCATTTCCCATCTTACAAGTTCTTCCATAGCTTTACCACTGTCTTATCAAGGGGGGCTCTTTCTCCTCTCCCCTGGAACCCAAACAGGTCTTTGAGTCTGCCTGGGCACAGTAAAAGTGGAGGAGATGACATGCCACTTCTGCAGCTAGATCATCAAAGTTAACAAGCTTCCACATGGAACTGCCTGTCAGGATTCTTACTCTTGCAAGCCTGCATCCACTCTGTGGGGAAGCCAAACAGCCACACAAATGTAAGCTTGTGTGCATGTTCCTGCTAACAGTTACAGCTGAGATCTCCGCTGTCAACCAGCATCACCTGCAGATAATTGAGTGAATGAGCCATCACGTGATTCCAGCCTCTATTTTTCTAGTCACTCTAGCTGATATCTCATGAATCTGAGCTGAGCTACCCACAATGAGCCCTACTAAATTTATGAGCAGAATAATGGACTGCATTTGCTTTAAGCTACTATGTTTTGGGGATGGTAGTCATATAATAGAAAATTTGAATATTTGCTACATTTTTAGGAATATTCCAATGAAAACAATGAAACATAATATGAAAAAGTTTCCTGAGCTCCAAAGTCCTTTAGAAATGAAAGGGATAAGTATTGTCATTCCTAAATGTCTTCATGTTAAGCACGCCACTTTTGTCAATTTTTATTGACTTCACCATCTTGTATGATAGTGAAATATAGGGTTTCTTTCTACATTAACTCTGTATCTTGCAGTTTCCATCTTGAGGACAAATGATAGGCAGGATGTTTCCTAGCACATCTTTTTATCACTCTGTAAAAATCAAATGCAAACAGGTATTGATGACAGCTCTGCTTAAATAATCTAGCAAAAACAACTAACAGCTTCTATATCAGTTATCATCTTTCTTGATACTAAATTCCCTAGGATTTCAAGAAAATTAATTGTGTCAGTTTATTCTTCTTCTTTGAATTTTTTCCTTTCTATACTATAGCTAAATCTAGTATTAATCCAAATTTGACAATGAGGTCTCTTCTGCTTATTTACATCCACATGTTGAATGATATACACACCTGATCTTTCATTCAGTAATGAATGTCATTACACAATGCAGATACATTTTGCTCATTAAGATAATGCAATCTAATGCAACAAAAACTTTAAATTTAAGTGGCTTGAAATGGTAATTATTTTTTCCTCACAAATCAGACATCTTTCAAGAAGTGATTGAGTGCCCAAATTATTTCATGTTGTGGTACAGCTATATTTTCTACCTGTCTTCTAAGTCACCAGAAATACAGAAGTGTCATCTAGAACACTGTGGAAACTCATTTTGGAGTTGTCTTGAAAATATTAGATATCACTTCTTTTTTTAAATTTATTTTTTTATTTGACAGGTAGAGTTATAGACAGAGAGACAGAGAGAAAGGTCTTCCCTCCATTGATTCACTCTCCAAATGGCCACTATGGCTGGTGCTGTGCCTATCCGAAGCCAGGAGCCAGGTGCTTTTTCTGGTCTGCCATGTGAGTACAGGGCCCAAGCACTTGGGCCATCCTCCACTGTCTTCCTGGGCCACAGCAGACAGCTGGACTAGAAGAGGAGCAACCGGGACTAGAACCCGGCGCCCATATGGGATGCCGGTGCTGCAGGCAGAGGATTAACCAAGTGAGCCATGGCACAGGCCCCTATATATCACTTCTTCTACTCATGTAACATTGATTATAACCCATCCAGTTGGATAAATGCAGTTCACCTCTACTTCCAAAGAGGAAAGGAAATAGGATTGATGATCATCTAGCACTTATAGACATCCATTAATTCCATGAAATCCAAAACTATACTCTTCACATTTGATTTCCTCAGAGTAAAAAAAAAAAATAACCACTGAATTGACATCATTTCCAGTTTTAGTTACCTTGCATTGTATCCCATTCCTATCACAATCATCGCCAGCTGAATCATGTACTGTTAGTAACAAATTGATTGCATCTCTCAACTATCTCAAGTTTTCTTATCTCAGATGTCCATTTATCCTATTTCTTCTGCCTCGAATGATCTTTCTCCTCACCATCATAGGCAAAAAGAAAATTTTCTTTATGAATATTGAAACTATGTCTTGCCATCTCTGATTTCCTAAGAGTTCAATAAATGTTGTTTAGTTGATATCAGTTCAGTATGTCCATATCATAGTAGGTTTTTTTTGTAAAGTTACTGTGCATTTAAGAAAAGATATTTTGTTTGTTAATACAGTATGCTTCAAATTCTTATCTTGAGATTATTACTTCTGAGTAGTTTAATGTTATCATATGGCAACACAGATGGCAAGAAGATGGTTATAGGGAAGAAGTTTCAGTATATTATTACATAGGATAATTTGGTGGACACTAATAGTATGAGAATAGGTTAAAAGATGAGTTACAGATAGGTGCTCAAGAAAGATTAAGGTGGATTTATGGGATAATAATGAAGATTTTATCCACTATAAATCTATTTAACCCTAGTACTAAAAGTCTGTGTACTGAATAAGTAGACAATTATCTGACATTAAGATTACCCTCTATATAAATATATTAGTACATTTATATTTCGATTTTTATCCCATGTCTCCTTTGTGTTAATTTTAACATCTAAACACAATAATGGCTTCATTGTAAACCTAGCCTTTCCACATTATGATTTCCTATATACTGATTCTGTATTTTCCTGATTTACCTTTAAAAGGCTTGACATCAGATTTTTTGGTTAATCTAGGAAGAGTATTCTTATTATCTTAAAATTATGCTAGCTCTCTGATCATTCTGAAAATACCATCTGGCTTCAGCATTTTCTCAGTGTATAATCATAGAAACACAAACACCTGCATTCGTATCTTCACTTTGTTTCTCCTGGATCATCAAGACTAGGGACTACATTAGATCATCTGATTACTCTTTGTTCTAACTTTGTAATTTCCACTCAAAGATTTCCCATTGACATGTTAGCATCTGTTTATTTTTAAGAATGTGATGATGACAAATAAACAAAAACAACTTAGACTCTACTGAATTAATTCCAAGACAGCTTGAAGAAAAGCAAATTCAATAGAACCAATTTTGAGGAGGAGGGATGATTAAGGGGAAGGGGGACAGGGAAGAAGTCAAAAGCACAACATCACAGAGAAAAATGCTCAGTGATTATGAGATAAGCAAATTACCACCATATACACACCAGTAGACAGTCAAAGAACTGAGGGAAGTGAGGTACTGAGTTTTTTATTAGATGAAAAGGTGCTGGCACATTTGGTATATATCACTTCAAGATAGAAGACATTTGCAAATTTTTATTAATGGTCTATCCTTGAGACAAAAACCGTGAGCTGACCAGCTGGCAAATACTAGAGTACTTCAAAAATTTATGTCAAAATATAATTAAGACATAATACACATTTTTCCGTTAACTTTTTTAATACCTTTATACTTATTACTAAGCTGTTCACTAAATCAGGCCAAAGGCTAAATATAGCCCTTCTTATTATCTCATTCTGAAACTAAACTTTTTTTTTTAACTTTTATTTAATGAATATAAATTTCCAAAGTACAGCTTATGGATTACAATGGCTTCCGCCCCCCCCATAACTTCCCTCCCACACGCAACCTCCCCTTTCCGTCTCCCTCCCCCCTTCCATTCACATCAAGATTCATTTTCAATTCTCTCTATATACAGAAGATCAATTTAGCATATATTAAGTAAAGATTTCAACAGTTTGCACCCACATAGAAACACAAAGTGAAAAATACTGTTTGAGTACTAGTTATAGCATTAAATCACAATGTACAGCACATTAAGGACAGAGATCCTACACGAGGAGTAAGTGCACAGTGACTCCTATTGTTGACATGACAAATTGACACTCTTGTTTATGGCCTCAGTAATCACCCTAGGCTCTTGTCATGAGTTGCCAAGGCTATGGAAGCCTTTTGAGTTCACCAACTCTGATCATATTTAGACAAGGCCATGGTCAAAGTGGAAGTTCTCTTCTCCCTTCATAGAAAGGTACCTCCTTCTTTGATGACCTGTTCTTTTCACTGGATCTCACTTGCGGAGATCTTTCATTTAGGTTTTTTTTTTTTTTTTTTTTTTTTTCTTGCCAGAGTGTTTTGGCTTTCCATGCCTAAAATACTCTCAGCCAGATCCGTGTGCCTTAAGGGCTGATTCTGAGGCCAGAGTGCTGTTTAGGACATCTGCCATTCTATGGGTCTGCTGTGTATCTCACTTCCCATGTTGGATTGTTCTCTCCCTTTTTGATTCTATCAGCTAGTATTTGCAGACACTAGTCTTGTTTATGTGCTCCCTTTGGCTCTTAGTCCTATCATTATGATCAATTGTGAACAGAAATTGATCACCAGGACTAGTGAGATGGCATTGGTACATGCCACCTTGATGGGATTGAATTAGAATAAACTTTAAAAGTCCTATTGTATTTTTTTTTATTTGACAGTTAGAGTTATAGACAGTGAGAGAGAGAGAGAGACAGAGAGAAAGGTCTTCCTTCCGTTGGTTCACTCCCCTAATGGCTGCTATGGCCAGAGCTACGCTTTTCCGAAGCCAGGAGCCAGGTGCTTCTTCCTGGTCTCCCATGCAGGTGCAGGGGCCCAAGCACTTGGACCATCCTCCACTGCTCTCCTGGGCCACAGCAGGGAGCTGGACTGGAAGAGGAGCAACTGGGACTAGTACCCGGCACCCCAAATGGGACTAGAACCTGGTTTGCCGTTGTGGCAGGCAGAGGATTAGCCAACTGAGCCATGGCACTGGCCAAAAGCCCTATTGTATTTCTAACATCTGTATTCATAATTCTATTTTTTCACACTATAAGGCAATTGAATTGGGATGTGTGTTTAGCCTTTTCATGTTTACTATTATAAAAGTAAATCACTTTGGTACTGGCATTATGGCACAATGGGTGAAGCCACCACCTGGGATACTGTCATCACATATAGGTGCTGATTCAAGTCCTAGCTTCTCCACTTCCAATCCAGCTCCCTGCTAATTCACCTTGGAAAGTAGCAGAAGATGACAGAAGTTCTTGGGGCCCTGCACCCATGTGGGAGACCTGGAAGTAGCTCCTAGTTCCTGAATTCAGATTGGTTCACTCTGGCCCTTTGCAGTCATTTGTGGAGTGAATCAGTGGGACCAACTCTTTGTCTCTCCCTTTCTCTGTCTGTAACTCTGCCTTTCAAATAAATACATCTTTTAAAAAATACATATTAAAATATGGACTCCAGAAACAGGTCCTTTTAAAACTTTGCCAGTGGGCTGGCAGGGAAGTAGGAGTAGCGAATCCCATTATGATGGGGGTGGGGCTGACACTGGTGGTTGGACCATGTGGCAACTGGCTTCCAGCAATGGCAGCGCAGGCTAGAGCCTAGGATGGTGTCCGGGTATAGATGCCGCCATAGATAAGACTGTGCCATTTCACTAACTCTCCAGGTGGACAAAAAATTGAATGAAAGAAAATAAGTACCATGAAACTGACTTCGACTTCTAAAGATAGAAAAGCAATAAATAAACTAAAATTTTCTCAGGGATTACATAAAATTGTTTTTTTACATTCCTTGCCATAAAGGAAAGATGAACACTTTGCAACTGATGGAACAAAGACATAAGCCCTAGCCATTCTTGCTCTTTAGCCAAAAGACAAACTTTGGAATGTATTCCTTGCCCTTGAATCTCAAGTGGGTCTCACACCCTATTGCCTTCATACCCCACCCTGCACTCTTTTCCAGGTTCCCAAGGCCCCGCCCAGTTCCAGGGATTCCCTTCCGCTGCTGCCCCTACCCCACCCCCATCCCTAGCCCTCCTTAAAAAGGCCTGGCGCCTGGGGGTGGGGGCCTTCTGCCACATACTCCATCATGTACACGCAGGCAGTTGGTCACCCACATCTACGGATTTATTCAGTCTGGCTGTAAATTCGTATACTGTCTCCTCTCTATTCTGCACCTTTTTTTTCTAATATTTTGGTGCCACGTGTGAGGAGGCACCAATCTGCAACTCTTTTTCTAACATAATTTTTCTCAGATATAATACAAAATGATTTTCTTTTTTCATGCACAGCGTATCATTAGAATTATTGCTTACATTCAATTTAACTATTATATTTACATATTAGTTTATAGAATATTTATAACATTTTTCCAAAAAAAGGATTTTAATATGACTTGCTGAGAATAATATGCCACAAAATAAAAATGCAGCTTAAAAACAGAGAAAAACATTGTATTAAAGGCAGATTGAACCAAAATGGATAAACCTGGAAAATGTGTGCCTCAAAGTAATACTTAAAAAATCAGTTCATAGTTAATTATTTTTGTATCTGTTTCTTCATTCGATTTGAATGTTATTGAAGATAGGATTACATCTCATACATCTTTATGTCCGGCTCCTAAGTGGTCCCAATAAATGTTTGTTGAATGCCTGTACATATGAATAAAAAAAAAAATGAGTAACAGCTCCATAGTCATGAGCCACTTTACACTTTAGCTGAAAATGGTGAGCCAGCATAATTAGGTATTGTGAAATTAGATTAGAATAAAGACATTTAACAGCTCTGTCTATAACTCAATGCTTTGCAATGGGAAATATAAAAGCAGCCATGTAACATCTAAATGAATATTATCCATCAGATTTGACAGTTATTAAGCAATAGCAGCATGCTGGGCACTGCCGTAAACACAAACTCTTTTCCCAGAGAACTTAGATTTATCTGTGCTGGCTTTTTTCCTGAAAAAGACTGATGCAATTTCATGGCAGATGGTAAAAGAATACAGAAGGATGACTTTAGTTTTCAACTTTTATAGGCACCAGCTTAAATAAGCTCCTTTCGTTGGAAATGCATCATACTACCCGGACTAAACATTCCAATTACATGTTCTCCCTTAGGAACAGTGCATAGGCTGCATTGATTAAGACCCTTACACCTGTGCTGATACTGCTGGTGTTCCTCTGGCATCATGGTGTTGCGTGTGCTTTTTAAGTAGGATAGAACCACAGTTCAGAACTTATTAACATCATGCTCATAGTACACTTCCACAATTCTCTGATGGGCCCAGATGAAGCTACCTATACTCCAGGGATTGCACAGAAGTAAAGCAATCCTTGGGGAAAACTTTGGTTGGAACATAATATTCATAAAGGAATGCTACAAGATGGGAATAATAGATTTAATCAGAAATCTCATATGGAAAACATTTCTATGAACTCTATTCTGTAGATGATATTAATATAGCATGAATGTATTACTACAGACTAACATTTAATGAATTTTGTTCTATTGGTTAAATTTTTTAAAATACAATTTTTTAATAAGTTACAATTTTTAAAGCATATATATGTAATATTTCTTCTCTCCTAGTCCAGCTCTCTGCTGTGGCCCAGGAAGGCAGTGGAGGATGGCCCAAGTGCTTGGGCCCTGCACCCGCATGGGAGACCAGGAGAAGCACCTGGCTCCTGACTTCAGATCCGCACAGCGCCGGCCGTGGCGGCCATTTGAGGGGTGAATCAATGGCAAAGGAAGACCTTTCTCTCTGTCTCTCTCTCTCTCTCTCACTGTCTAACTCTGCCTGTCAAATATATATATATATACATGTAATATTTCTGAATCTTTTGTTTCAATCTCTGATGTAACATTTTACAATGATTTTTAATGTAATAATTGAGGCTTTTGTATTTACATAATTGAATGATGCAATGGCTTATTTAGAAAAATAATAGAAAAGAAAATTACTTAAGGAGTGCTAGCCTATCTCATGGGAATAGTGGTTAAGAGTTTTTTTTTTTTTTTTTTAAATAAGCAGGACAAGAATTGTGTGGAGAATCAAAAAGTATTCTTCATCTCCCTCCTGTTCTCAACTCCATTCTTTTCTATCCCAAGAGAGAAATCTGAAGCTTAATTACCTAGAAGCCATAAGTGTTTTTTTCTTTCTTTTCTTTTCCTATATCCATATGGCATAAGATGATTGCCAGGAACTCTAAGAGAAAATACTTTATTTTAATTACTGTCAAAAACAAAGCCAGACACTAGTTACAGCAGTAATGACAGATCTTATTCTACTCTTGCAATAGAGAAAAAAGTCCATAGTGAGCTGAAATCATCTTCCATCTTCACAGAGGTGACTGAGCTTTAACAGGGAGAATGAGGAGGTAGGTAAGGGGTGAGTAAAGTTCTATGGAATCAGAGATTCAAAAAATTATGAAATACAAAAGGAGGAATGGTCCGTGTGAAACTCATATGCTTTGCTAACTAGTGCTTGCCAAAGTGAAGCTACTAGTCTCTCACAGAGACTGCGAGACAGGAACCCAGTTTTCAGATGTAGGCTGGAAGAAATAATAAATTTTTTCGGCAGATGTAAATTGTCTCAGGCAGACATTTAGAACAGAAAGCTGGAGTTATCTTGGGGATGGAACTGTTAGAAATTCCATTAGTGCTTCTTAAAGTCTGTAGAGGCAAAAGCAGGGATCTAGTTAAGAAGAAATTTTTGGGTAGTGATTATACAAAAAAACTTCTTTTTTTCCCCCACACCTCCTATGCACAAAATGATTGCCAGAACTGTCAAACTTAAAATAACTTATATTCAGTGAATAAAGTAATGGATTTCTCTTTTTCTTTTATTTTCAAAATCATAGACAGTCTCCCTAAGGCAAGATCCTTTACGGATCAATCAAGGAAGTTAGGTCATAGTGTATTTGCCACAGTAGATTTTATCATAGTGGAAATCTAGCATGTGAAATGATAGATCTCCCACCAATAGCAGAGGAACTGGGGAGGAAAACCGTTATGTGGCCAGTCCAAGGTTGGGAGAGCAGACATTACGCATGTTCTCATAAAGAGCGATCAGTTTTGAAGGTTCTATTCGGACTGTAATCACTAAGCCAGTAAACACAGATTTCAGTGTCATTCTCTGTAGCATAATGGCAGTGTAGACAGCAGCAAGGAACATGACGAGGAAGGAAGGGACTCTTTGCACATAGACTTTGATTCTCTCATAAGCAGAAGAAGACTATCCAATTTCCATTAGCCCGGAATTGTCCCATTTGTAAAGGCTGAAAAACTGAATTTTGATCCATTGGTTTTGCATCTAGTTTTTACAAATAGAGGCTTTAAGAATTCTGTAAATTGATTACTTCAAACATCTTCTTAACGGTTTCACACCCTCATGCCTTCAGGCTGAATCCTCTGGGCAGACTGTGTGGACCCCACCTGTTTTATCTCTTAATGGTTCAAAAAGCTTCTTAAAATATTGTCCTCATTTTAGGTTAAATTTGATATGTTGTACATTTTAAAAGATATATGATGCATATTTAATCTCTAGGAATGTGAATTCTCCATCTTTGTATAAAAAGAAAATAAATGATAATAAGTCCTAGAAGGTTAATATGATGTTAAGAACCTGCGGCAAGGAAAATTGCTCCACAAAGTTTCATGTCTTACAATAAATTAATAAGTGTGAACTTTACATCTGTCTTTATTACAAATACAATTGCCATGAAGATAAATCGATCATAATATTAACAGGAAAAATTCTAAAAATATTTATTTATTTACTTATTTTAAAGTCAGATAGAGACAGACATTTTTCATTCAGTGGTTCATTCTCCACTGAATGCCTGCAACATTCTAGACAGTTCAAAATCAGCAGTCTAGAACTCAGTCGGGATCTTCCACATGGGTGGAGGGACCCAACCACTTGAACCTTCCCCAGCTGCCTCTGAAGGTGTGCATCAACAGGAAGGTGGACACAGAAGCAGAGCTGGGACTCCAATCCAGGCACTCCAGTATGAGATGAGGGTAATAGATATGACATCATAACTGTTGCATGAAACACTCCTTTCCTAACATCAATCACAGTTATTCGAAATCTGTGTCTGAAAAAACAGCACCCACATTATCCATATGCCTATTGTTATTGACTAATTTCTCTCTGTTTTGTTCAGTAAATTTCATTTTCTTTTTAAAGAATGAATTATTTATTTGAAAGGCACAGTTACAGAGCAAGGGACTCTCCCAAATGACCACGTTGGCCAGGACTGGGCCAGACCAAAGCCAGATGCCTGGAACTCCATCTGGGTCATCCATATGAGTGACAGGGGCCCAAGTATTTTGGCTGTCTTCCACTGATTTCCCAGGTACATTGGCAGGGAGTTGAAGCAGAATGATACAGCTGGGACACAAACAAGAACCCATATGGGATGCTGGTGTCACGGGTTGTGGCTTAACTGGCTACACCACAGAAACTCTGGTCCCAGAAACTTTATTTTTTAGGATACTGTGTAGCATGAGAGTACTTCAAAAATCTGTGGAAAATGAAATTAAAATATAATGTTATTTAGTGTAATTTTCTATTTTATGCATAATTTTTCATAATATGCAATTTTCTATAAATTTTTTGTAAACTGTTGGCATTTGGTAGAAACTGAATAAAAATAAGTAAACTAAAAAATTCAAGTGTAAAAGCTAATAAAAATATAGGTTGAGATTTCTATGGATCTCTGTTCTCCAGGGTCCTACCACCTGAGTTCCAATTTTGTTCTCTAGTCCCATGAGATGGACAAATTTTCTAGTTTGCAACATTCTGCTGAGATGAAATGTCAGTCTCTGTGGGTTATCACATGCCTTCATGATAAAGCTACAGAGATGTGAGGTTCACCTCAATGTGCTTCCCTCTATTCTTCCAAAGAGTTTACCCCTTAAATTCAGAATCCCCAGGTGGTCTTCTATCACCCCCCAAAATATGGGGAAACTTTTTTTGTTGTTGTATATTTTTTGGATTTTTCACAGAGAAGTTTGCATATGATACAAATTGTTTGGCCATAACCTGAGACAGAATTGTTCAGTACTATTGAGTCTAGAATATCCCCAGAGGTCATCCCTGTAAAATATAGCTCCACTGAACAGAAAATACATACACTTCTAGTTGACATCATTCACTCATTTATTAAAAGAAATATAGAGCCCAGCATAATAGAGTATAATAAATATTATTTAGATGTAAAGTTTAATTAAAAATACTTATTTTAACTTTGTGATTAATGCCAACTTACTAATTTCATAACTAGAATATACATAGGAAGCAGACTTGTGACTTAATGTGTGGGCTGGTGGTACAAGTCAGCTTACCATGTGGAAAGGAATCTAATATTTAGCCACCCTTTCAATAAACAAAAATATGGTATCATAAGAAAGTGCAGCACTACTTTAAAAATGAATAGAAATTAATTTCCATACAACTTTCAGCATGTTCTCAAATCAACTGGTTAATTGCAGGCAGTTTTCTGTTGCAACTTCAGGAAACTTAGTTGTCCACTATTCTCTTTTAGGCAACTCTTGAAAATATATTCTTTTCAGGAAGAAATTTTTTTGAGAGCAGCCACTGTACAAAGAGAATCACACTCTTCTCTCAGATGACCAAAAGCAGCAGTTTCGCAGGTCCATGAGTATGCTGAGGTGATGGAAAAGTGTAAATTGAAAACAAGCAGCATGAAGTGTATCCCCATCCTGTGCTTTCAATATTGGGCATTGGATTTTTTCATCTCAAGAAAAGGAAATACTGAATTATTGCCACATGAATTGGAAATGGTTTGTTTTCATGGCTTTAGTGGTAAAAGGGCTCATATGTCCATGATACGAGGGAACTTAAAAAAGTTCTTGCAAGGGAAGGATTGTGGCATGACAGGTTAAGCCACCACTTGTGAAACCTGTATCCCATTTGGAGTGCTCGGATGAGTCCAGCCTCCACTTCCAAGGCAGCTTCCTGTTAATGCACCTATTAAGGCAGCAGATAATGGCCAGTACTAAGTATTTGACCACCCACATGGAGACAAGGTTGAATTTCCTAATGCATCTAGTCAGCAGATAATGGTCCAAGACATTGTCACCCACATGGCAGACAACAATGAATTTCCTGGCTCATTGCTTGGGCCTGGTCCAGCAGTAGCTGTTGCAAGTATTTGGGAATGAATCAGTGAATGAACAATCTCTTAATGTCTCTCCTGTCTTTCTGTCACTCTGCTTTTCAAATGAATATATATATTTAAAAATTTATGGAAAATTATAATTAAAACATGTTTATTTTATTGCAAAAATTGAAATTCACCATTTTTTCCCATAATATTCATTTTCCATGATTTTCCTGAAGACTTCTTGCATACAACATAGGGGGGATATACTGTTATGAAGAGAGAAGCTGAATGTCAGCATTTCATAGACATTGCTGGAATTATAATGAGTTTTTTTAAAGATAATTACTACTCTGTACTAAGATTATTTGTCTGATACAGTAGTATCACTAGCATTTTTTCATTTTTAATAATAGTATCAGTAATTAATAATTTTGAATTTAGAAAGAAGTATAGAGTAAGCATTCCAAACTCTTGATAGAGCCATTTCTTTATCCAATCTCCCTCTTTGTTGCTTTATACTTTCATCTTCCATTCTCCATAAGATACACTCATACAAGGTAAAGATCCAGTTAGCTTAATGGCTAAAACCATAGGGTACATTAGGGATTAAAGTGCTGAATATTGGGGCAGGGGTTGACCCAACAGTTAAGACATCTGCTAAGATGCCAGCACCCCTATCGGAGCACACAGATGTGAGTACCAGCTCCAATCCAAATTCCAGCTTTCTGCTGGCACACACCTCGTGAGACAGCAGGTGATGGTGATGATGAGCTTCTGCCACCCATCTTGGGGAGACCAGGATTGACTTCCTGGTTTCTGACTCTAGTCTCAGTCCAGCCCCAGTCAATGCAGGCCTCTGGGGAGTGAATCAGTAGATGGGAGGTCAGTCTTACCTTTTCTCAATGTTTCTCCCTCCCACCTTGTCTAAAATAAATAAATAAACTTTTAAAAAGTATTGAATGTGAAATTAAGTATATTTTCCATTACATTTAGGCATTACCAATAAGCTTATCTTATGTTTTTTAATCCTACTGAGTCTGTTTTCTTCTTTCCCTAAAATGATATTGATTATACACAAGTGATCTGAGTGAGAGGAATATAATTTGCCATGCCAGCTGCTGTATTAATAAAGCATTACCTCATCTTTCTGGAAATAAGAACATTTACACTGATTATCAATGTTTGTGTGACCTAATTAATAAAAATATTGTTTAATGGACATTGTTATTATCATAACTATGATAATGAGTATATTTTTCATAAAACATATTTTTCACAAACTTACTGACACTACTTTGTAAGCAGGGATTTCAATATTTTTACATCAAAATTAACATTTTTAATTCCATTTGCCATGAACTTTTTGAAGTTGCTTTATATTATTCATACTGAATATTTAATGTAAATTTTACTGAGTATAAAATAATAGGGAAAGGTATGCAAACCATTATTTTGTGTCACAATGGATTTTTATCTTATGATACATTCATAACACACCAAACTGCCACTCACACCAAAACATAGATTTTTTTTAACTTTTATTTAATGAATATAGATTTCCAAAGTACAGCTTATGGACTACATTGGCTTCCCCCCACCCCGATGACTTCCCTCCCACCCGCAACCCTCTCCTTTCCCGCTCTCTCTCCCCTTCCATTCATATCAGGATTCATTTTCAATTTTCTATATATACAGAAGATCAGTTTAGTATACATTAAGTAAAGATTTCAACAGTTTGCACCCACATAGAAACACAAAGTGAAAAGTACTGTTTGAGTACTAGTTATAGCATTAACTCACCCTGTACAGCACATTAAGGACAGAGATCCTACATGAGGAGTAAGTGCACAGTGACTCCTGTTGTTGACTTTACAAATTGACACTCTTGTTTATGGCATCAGTAATCTCCCTATGCTCCAGTCATGAGTTTCCAAGGCTATGGAAGCCTTTTGAGTTCTCCGACTCTTATCTTATTTAGACAAGGTCGTAGTCAAAGTGGAAGTTCTCTCCTCCCTTCAGAGAAAGGTACCTCCTTCTTTGAAGACCTGTTCTTTCCACTGGGATCTCACTCACAGAGATCTTTCATTTAGGTTTTGTGGGTGTTTTTTTTTTTTTTTTTTTTTTTTTTTTTTTTTTTTTTTTTCACCAGAGTGTCTTGGCTTTCCATGCCTGAAATACTGAAATACTCTCATGGGCTTTTCAGCCAGATCTGAATGCCTTTAGGGCTGATTCTGAGGCCAGAGTGCTGTTTAGGACATCTGCCATTCTACAAAACATAGATTATTGGTGCCAACTTTAAACAGTAGTTTAACCTACTGCTTACAATGACAACATTTCATATCAGTGCATCAGTTTGAGTTATATTTTCTCTGTTTCTGATCCAGCATTCTGCTAATGTGCCTGGAAAGGCAGCAAAAGGGCCCCATCACCATGGAAGACCAGGATGGAATTTTAGGTCTCTGGTTTCTGCTTGTCCCAGATCTAGCTAGTGTGGCCATTTGGGGAGTATACCAGAGGATGGGAGATTCTCTCTCTCTCTCTCTCTCTCTCTCTTTTTTTCTCTCTGTCTCCCTTTAAAATATATAAATATACATTTAAGAAAAAATATATATAGTAGGGGCCAGTACTGTGGCACAGTGGCCTCTTGTGATGCTGGCATCCCACATGAGTGCTGGTTCCCACTCCAATCCAACTTCCTGCTGATGTGCCTGGGAAAGCAGCAGAAGATGGCCTCTGCCATCCACGTGGGAGACCCTGGATGCTGCTCCTACCTACTGGCTTCAGCCTGACACAGCCCCAGCTGTTGTGGCCATTAAGAGAGTAAACCAGCAGATGTCTGTCTGTCTCTCTCTCTCTCTCTCTCTCTCTCACACTTTGCTTTTCAAATAGATAAAAATAAGTCTTTTTTTTAAAGCTTTTGTTCATTCTTTCTATTGCCCTTTGGATGATTTGTTTTTACTACTGAGAATCATTCACAGGATTTTTTTATGAGTGTCTACATTGTGTGTTATCTTGTATGACCATGCTTACAATGTTTACATGATTTTTGGTCTCCATAATTATATTCTCTTTAAGTTCCTAAAACCAGAAGTGGCAGTCCCACATAGAAAGTTGTATGCACCTTCACATGTAGTAGGCACTGTCAGTTTTTCAAAGCCGTTGATAATGTATAATTTGATTCTTAGTTCCACAAATACAAGCTGACTCAATCACTCTACAAGGCCTTCAAGAAACCACCTTCAAATTATATTCAAGTTCATATAATTGTTCCTAATGAAGGATTGGTTTGATAAAAACCACTCCTTTTTTTAGGAAGAAGAAGAAATTTCATAATGTTAGTTTTAAATTAGATGCTCAAGGTATTTGACTTTGCAAATGGAAATCATTCCATCTTCCTTCTCAAATCCTTCCCCATTTCTGGCACAAGAGGTTCTGGGCTATTGTAGTATGTTCCTATTGCATTCCTGGAATAAGCCATTTCTCTAGGGAACCCTTATTGTTTTACTGGAGATGGGTACATAAAAGCCACAGCTTGGAACAGGTGTCACCCTTGCTGTTGAGATACCACTACTTCTTCCCTGCATTCTGAAAAGGAAGAGCCAGGTTATATATGCTTGTCCACACATATTTAATTCTATCTAGATATTTTTATTTCATTTTCTTACAAAATTTGTTTTTATATTTACTCATCATACATATTTATGCAGATATAGTTTATTAAAAGCTGTACATTCATCCCAACACATAAAATTCCTAACATATTCCTTTTCTAATTCCCTTTTTATACAAGGGAACTTCAGAAAGTTCATGAAAAGCTCTGTATGGATTTTAAACTTTGTCACAAAATAGCCTTATATTTTAATTCCATTTCCCATGAACTTTTTGGAGTTCTGTCCTATTTGTAACTCACTTTGCTGCCTATATCATTGCTAATACAACCATTGCCTTCCCATGAAGATCCATCTCCCTCCACTGCCACTTCTAAAGGGATTCCCTCCTCATCCTACATAGGTGTGACCTCATGCTGGGCTAGAGCATCCTCTTGTACCCTGTGTAGACGTCTAGTTTGTTCTGTCCCCATAGAGACCTTAGCATTAAATAGCTCCTAAATGGTTGTGCTTGAAAGGAAGAACAAGGTAAGGGAAAGAAGAAAAGGTAACTTTTAACGTAATATACAATTGAATTACCATCTCTCCCTCCCTCCCTCCCTCCCTCCCTCTCTCCTTCCCTCCTTCTCTCTCTCTTTCTTCTTTCAAAGGCAGAGAGAAACAGAAATCTACCATCTATGGGTTCAATCTCCAAGTCTACAACAGCCAGAATTGGGCCAGGAATACAGGAGCCCAATTTTCGAACTCCATCCAGATCTCTCATGTGGGTGTCAGTACTCAAGTACTTTAGTCATTATCTGCTACTCCCAGGTATATCTTATAGGAAGCTGGTATCAGAAGGAGAGCCAAGTTTAAATATAATTTTAATACAACACAAGCTTGTTCTTCTAATGCTCCATAAATGAGTAATAGCAATCATTTTAACCCTAGCCAAATAGATAGTAAGTCAATTGTTGAAAATTTTGGTTTCTTTAATTGAGGTTGAGAATCTTTTTATGTTGGTCATGTTTTTTTTTCATAAGGAGTTACTTTATATCATTTTTCTAATGTACTTTTGATGAAATACAATTTATTTATTTTATTGGAAAATCAGAGATACACAGAGAGAGGAGAGGCAGAGAGTGAGGTCCTCCATCCTCTGGTTCACTCTCCAATTGGCTGCAATGGCCAGAGCTGGGCCAATCCGAAGCCATGATCCAGGGGCTTCCTCCAGGTCTTCCACGCGGGTGCAGGGACACAAGGACATGGGCTATCTTCTACTGTTTTTCCAGGCCATAGCAGAGACCTGGGTCAGAAGTGGAGCAGTTGAGTCTTGAACCAGTGCCCATACGGGATGCCGGCACTGTAGGCGGCGGCTTCACATGCTATGCCACAGTGTTGGTCCCTAGTATTGATCTTTAATATTTCTTATAAGGTATTTTGATTTTAAGCCAGCTACATATTTATCTTGAATCCATATCACCACATAACACAACGCTAAATATTCATTTATTAGTAACTTCCATTTTACTATTTACCTGAAAATAACTGTCTAAGCTAAGCTTCAGGATGTTTGAGGACATTTAGAGACTTGAAAATGTGTGGATATGTCAATATGTCTGTGTGTATATATTTTTCTTCAGTGGGGTCTAAAATTTCCATGAGAACATAGCAAGTATTTGTCATAAAATCAGAGATTTATGCTAACTCTTAACAATATGCAATGGATGGATTATCTTAGAGACTATAATAAACCCTTTTAAATTGTTCCTATTACTTCTATTAGGATATTCATATTTGAACTCAAGTCTTCATAGCACACAAACCAACATAAGTAATTTTTCAGTATTCACTTATAAGAAATACACTGCTATGATGCTAAATGGATGATAATAAAAATTCCTCTTACTAGCTGGCGCCGTGGCTCACTTGGCTAATCCTCCACCTGCGGCACTGGTACCCCAGGTTCTAGTCCCGGTTGCTCCTCTTCCAGTCCAGCTCTCTGCTGTGGCCCGGGAGGGTGGAGGATGGCCCAGGTGCTTGGGTCCCTGCACCCGCATGGGAGACCAGGAGGAAGCACCTGGCTCCTGGCTTTGGATCACCGCAGTGGCCATTGGGGAGTGAACCAACGGAAGGAAGACCTTTCTCTCTCTCTCTCTCTCACTGTCTATAACTCTACCTGTCAAATAAAAAAAAAATCCTCTTACTTAAAGTAATGATTAGGTTGTATAGGAAGACTTTATTTAAATTAATTGCAAAAATACCTACTCTCCTTTTGGACCTGTTATAAATGCTCCCCAAGCTGAACATAATTTTATCAAAACAAATTTTTCAGGTTTGGAAATACGCATTAAAATACCTACTCCATTGTTTAAACAAAAATTTTATTTTTACTGTGGCTAGAGTTTTATAGCAAAGTAGTAAAACTTAACCATTTTTAAATTAACATAACAAATTAATCTAATAAATATATACAAGATATGAAGTGAATATCCCTAAAAGATGGTACAGTAACTATCTTGGGAGATTCTAAGAGTATGTCCATTGGTAATTGACTTTGTGAACTCTGAATTATCTGGAGTAGATTATAATACAATACAATTACTAGTATATCTATTATTCTTCAATATATAAATATATAAGTATATAATAATAGAAATATGTATCTATATTTGGTCATTTTTCCCTATGGTTGGGACATATAACAAACATTATAAACATTGTAATTATAGTGTTGGCCCTGTTTGAATGAATGCTAGATTCATACAGCCTTAAAATCATTTAAAGTTTAAAACTGTGGAATCCACAGTTCTATATTAAATGCATTCTTTATATATTTATGCATGGAAAATTTATAGAGCATATTTTATGCTGGAAATTAGGGATTTGATAAATGTTATCCTCACATAGGAGATCCCATGAAGTTGAGTGTGAGTGTAGTATGGACATTAAAACAATGAAGGATTGAAAAAGGGGGATTAGAATTAAATATTTGGTCAGTCACAGAATCCAGAATCCAAAATGCACACCACTGACAATATTTCTTTTTCTCTTTTTTAAGATTTATTTAGCCGGCTCTGCGGCTCAATAGGCTAATCCTCCACCTGTGGCACCGGAACCCCGGGGTTCTAGTCCCGGTATGGGCGCCAGATTCTGTCCAGGTTGCTCCTCTTCCAGTCCAGCTCTCTGCTGTGGCCTGGGAGTGCAGTGGAGGAGGGCCCAAGTCCTTGAGCCCTGCACATGGATGGGAGACCAGGAGGAAGCACCTGGCTCCTGGCTTTGGATCAGCGCAGAGCGCCAGCCGCAGCAGCGGCCATTGGGGGGGGTGAACCAACAGAAACAGAAGGCCTTTCTCTCTGTCTCTCTCTCACTGTTTAACTCTGCCTATCAAAAAAAAAATATTTATTTATTTGAAAGGCAGAGGTACAGAGAGAGATGGAGAGCGATCATTCCCCAAATGCCACCATGGCCAGGGCTGGGCCAAGCTAAAGCCAGGAGCCAGGAGCTTCCTCTAGGTTTCCCATGTAGCTACAGGGGCCCAAGTACTTGGGCCAGCCTTCATTGCTTTCCCAGGTGCGTTTTCAGGGAGCTGGATTGGAAGCAGAATAGCTGGGACTCAAATGAGTGCCCACAGGGGATGTTGGTGTCTCAGGCAGCACGCTGACAACATTTATTTTAGCTTTGTTAATACTCTTTTAGTATAAAATTCCCCCTATTAATATATTCTAGTGCCGGCGCCGTGGCTCACTAGGCTAATCCTCCGCCTTGCGGTGCCGGCACACCGGGTTCTAGTCCCGGTCGGGGCGCCGGATTCTGTCCTGGTTCCCCCTCTTCCAGGCCAGTTCTCTGCTGTGGCCCGGGAGTGCAGTGGAGGATGGCCCAAGTGCTTGGGCCCTGTGCCCCATGGGAGACCAGGAAAAGCACCTGGCTCCTGCCATCAGATCAGCGCGGTGCGCCGCAGCAGCCATTGGAGGGTGAACCAACAGCAAAAGGAAGACCTTTCTCTCTGTCTCTCTCTCTCACTGTCCACTCTGCCTGTCAAAAATTTTTTAAAAAAATATCTTCTAGTAAGTTTTGGAACATTTAACTCATGTTTCAGTGTCACCATTATGTCCTTATGGAAAAATAAAAGACAAGAGAATAAAATTACTGAGTTGGGGACTGGAGTGCACAGCAAGAACACCAGACTAAGACAGCCACTGTGTCGGCTTTGTTTCTACCTTCCTTTCAGTTGATTTCTACCAAGTTCAAATTCTAGCACTGGAGCTACCAGCTATATAACAAACATAGAGAGAGAGAGAGAGAGAGAGAGAGAGAGAGAGAGAGAGGAAGAGAGAGGGTCTGCATTTTAGACTTGAGTGCTGCCATACATAAAATTGGTATGATAATGTCTACTTTTAGAATTTTTAACAGAATTAATGGATAATTGCAAAAAAAAATCTGACTTAACAGTGTCTGCTTATAAAGCAAGTAAATGGTGACAATATGCCCATCCTTGAAGTTGATTTTGAGCTGAAAGCACTTGAACTATGGCATATGCCAAAAGAGCCCACTGCCCCTCCTGCACAGGAGGACGGAGGCGCCTGTCAGCAGAGGTTACAGGAAAGTCTCCTGGGAAAGATGCCTTCCTAGACTAGGACATAATAAACATTCATGTCTCTAGGGATAGGAAGATGAAGTGAAAAATAAAAACCCTGTACAAACAGAGCTTTCAAAATAATTTGGTGTCTTTTATAGCTTGCCAATACATTTTAGTTACTTCACAATTGCCACCCTTTGGGTTTTGCCACTTACTGAGTTTTCGCTTTGTGATGGGGACTTCCATGTACATATAAAAATCTGCATGCTTTTTCCATCTACTTCATGGCAATTTAATTTTCAGGTCCAACTGGAGGCCCTAAGAAGGTAAGTTCTGTCTGCCTTATATAGGCATCCACTGGACACTTTAATAACTTGAAGATAGTTCCAATACTCTAAGGCCAGAATGGTTGGATGCTGAGTTTCCCATACGTCTGCACCACCTTTCACATACAATATAAATTCCAAACACCAAATGCAATATGGGTCTGTTATAGCTCACTCAAACCTGAAACAGCCTGAGTAACTCACGTTTTTACAGTGTACTCTATACAAATCATCCCTGACCAATCATCGCACAGTACTATTTTAGTTGAGCTTGTACCCAGACCAGAAAATTAGTATATACTTAATTAAATGTTTGGTGATGTTGGCCAGATATAGCAGCCAGTATAAAAGATTAATCAATGCTGAAATCTTTAATTATTCTATCTGGGAATGGCAAACGTTCACTTGTGTCACATGTCTGGTTTAACAACATAGACATGGATTACAATTCTTCAAGAAAATGCAAATGTATACAGCAGAAACATCAAAATTATTTCAGAAATAAGTAACTCAAAAAGCCAGTACCCACAGCATTGCTAAAGCAAAACAAACAACAACAACAAAAAAAGGTCAGCACATTGACTTGAACTGGGCACCCTGTTAACATCATAATTGAAAACAGATGCATTAATTAGAAAGCGGCTTTTGGTTTCTGGTTCCTGAACATTAATGCAATTGCCCAGTTGTGAAGTCATGCTAATGACTCAACATGAATTTTTAGTACCACTGACATACATTTAGTTAATGATAGGTTATAAATCACTTTGCTACCTGAAATGTAAGATCATATCTAGATAATGTTAATGAATCAGATGCTACATTGCAGATGAATACTGATAATCATCAGAGACTATTAAAATGACTGATGATGGCTGCAATTTGTTTCAATGGACAAACCTGGATTTAAAACCTGGCTAACTAGCATTTACTAGCTAGCAGCAGCTGGTTTTATTTCTTTGAAATTCAGGTGCTTTTCTTTTTTCCCCCATAAAATGAGGAATATTACTTCTCACAGATTACCTCTCATATAGAACAAATTATAATCACATTTGTGAAAAGCACTTTGTATATGGCAGGGCAAGATATTTTGCATGATTATGTGATCTCTTTTATAATATCATTAGATTTAAAACATGCAATTAGCACAAAATCATAAAAAAAGATTTTGAGGGACTGTCACTCTGGGGCAACCCATTAAGCAACCATCCATGGGGCCGGTATCCCACATGGGCACCCATTTGTGTCTGGGCTGCTCCACTTCTGATCCAATTCCATACTAATGTGCCTGGGAAAGCAGTGGGAGATGGCCCAAGGGCTTGGTCCCCTGCACCCATGTGGGAGACCTGGATGAATCTCCTGCCTCCTAGGTTTGGCCGGGCCCAGCCCAGCCCTGGTTGTTGTGGTCATTTTAGGCTGTGAACCAGTGGATGGAAGATCTCTCTCTGTCTCTCCCTCTCTTTCTCACTCTCTGCTTCTGATTTTCAAATACATAAATAAATCTTTTAAAAAATATTTTGTAATAAATCCATGGAAATATTTAATAGGAAGGAGAAAAGCCAGTTAAAGAAAAAATGCTGATTTATTTATGTAATTTAAATCCTGTATGTTAATTTATTCAGTGATACTATGTTGCCACATATTATAAAGTTATTTCAAATCTATTTTAGTAATGCTTAAAAATTCAAATATTAATTAATTTTACAATTAAAAACTAGGTAGTTTAAATCACAATAAATGTTTAAGGAGAGAAATATTGTATAATTCAAAATCCAAAATGCTGGAGCTAACTTTGTGGCACAGAGGGTTAAGCTGCTGCTTGCAATGCCAGCATCCCATATTGAAGAACCCGTTTGAGTCCCAGCTTCTCTGCTAAAATGCAGCTTCCTGCTAACGAGCCTGGGAAGACAGCAGATAATGGCTCAAGTGCTTGGGCCCCTGCCACCCATATGACACACCAGGATTGAGTTCCTGGCTCCTGGGTTTAACCTGGTACAGTCCTAGTTGCTGTGGCCCTTTGAGGAGGCAACCAGTGGATGGGAGATCTCTCCTTCTATCTTACTCTCTTATCTCTCTGTTTCTCTCTCTTTCTCTGTCACTATAGCTTTTGATTAAATAAATAAAACTTAAAAAAAAATCAGGATGCCTTCTGGTTTCTTCCTTAGTGACCTTTGTTGAGGATATTCTTTATGCCAAGTTATGCCAGCTTTTAATAGAGGTATCTTTTAAAATCATTGCTATGGCCGGCGCCGCAGCTCACTAGGCTAATCCTCCGCCTTATGGCGCCGGCACACCGGGTTCTAGTCCCGGTCGGGGCGCCAGATTCTGTCCCAGTTGCCCCTCTTCCAGGCCAGCTCTCTGCTGTGGCCAGGGAGTGCAGTGGAGGATGGCCCAAGTGCTTGGGCCCTGCACCCCATGGGAGACCAGGAGAAGTACCTGGCTCCTGCTATCGGATCAGCGAGGTGCGCCAGCCGCAGCGCGCTGGCTGCGGCGGCCATTGGAGGGTGAACCAACAGCAAAGGAAGACCTTTCTCTCTGTCTCTCTCTCTCTCACTGTCCACTCTGCCTGTCAAAAAAAAAAAAAAAAATCATTGCTATGGTATCCTGCCAGTTCATAGATGAAACAATTGAGGATCAAAAAAACTGCACATAGCTTAAAGCAACATGATTAATGTTTGAGAAAACTGGCATTTTACCCATTTTTTTAAGCTTTATTCATTTGAAAGGCAGAGTTACAGAGAGGCAGAGAGAGAGAGAGAGAGATCTTCCATTTGCTGTTTCATTCCTCAAATGGCCGTAATGGCTAGAGCTGCGTCGATCTGAAGCCAGGAGCCAGGAGTTTCTTCCATGTCTCCCAAATGGGTGCAGGGGCCCAAGGACTTGGGCCATCTTCCACTGCTTTCCCAGGCCATAGCAGAGAGCTGGATCAGAAGTGGAGCAGCTGGGACTCAAACCAGCGCCTGTGTGAGATGCCGGCACTACAGGCGGTGGCTTTACCTGCTTTGCCACAGCATCGGCCACTTTACACAGTCTTAAAAATAAATCCACAGCCAATACTTTTCCCCTTTGCACTATATATGCCAACTAACGTTACAATTACCTATTTATGTGCTATAGGGACAAAATTCATGGACATAGAAAAGATATATATATATATATCAGATTATTTCTTTTAATAATGCATTTTGTAGCCACTCTGCATGTGTCCAATCTTTTGGTTATTTGAAAAACAATCTTGAGATAATTATTTATCATATATGTACTTCATTTCCTGTGAATATTAAAAATGTTTCCACATAAAAGGATTTAAAAAGAACATAGTACTAAGTAAAATTTGGGAAGTATTAGCTATTATTGTCAGTCAGTTAGTTTCTGGTACTATCCAGATCAAATCTGTTCTAGATATTTCTATGCCAAAATAAAACAGAATTTTTGATGAAAAAACATAATTGATAATTCATAATTTAGTAATAATTCATACAAATTTAAATCTGCTATCTTGTTTATAACTTTTGAATGACTTACTATGTAAGTTAGCTACAATGTCATTTTTATGCATCCAGAAATCACGGGGAAAAATGCAAACCTCTCAACTGCTTAGCTTTGCCTGTGAGACATATGGGCAGAGCATGACCACCACACAAAGAATGGTCCATTATAAATGCAGGTGAATGGATCATTCAACTGTCACAACAAAATCATAATAAACACACTTGATGGTCAATTAGAATAAAGCGTCTTTTCAAAATCTTTTGAAGTAACAGCAATTACGTATATTTTTAAAGATTTATTTATTTAAAAGGCAAAATGAGAGGGAGGGGGAGAGAGAAAGAAAGAAAGAGAGAGAGAGAGAGAGAGAGAGAGAGAGAGAGAGAGAGAGAGAAGCATCCATCTGCTGGTTCATTACCTAAATGAATGCAATCTAAATGGCCAGGGCCGAACCATGTTGAAGTCAGGAGCCTGGAATCGGTCTAGGTCTCCTGCATGGGTGCCGGGAGCCCAAGCACTTGGGCCACCTTCTGCTGCTTTCCCAGACACATGAGCAGGGAGATGGATGGAGAGCAGAGCAGCCAGGACTCCTGGCACTTCGCTATGTGATGCTGTGCAAGCATCGGCTTAACCTGCTGCACCACAAAAGTAATCCCTAGTTGTGACTAGTTTTAGCAGACTGTAATACAGCGGGTTTTCGATCAATGATCTCTAATTTTTACTATGGCCTTACATAAGAGAAATGGGCATTCCAGTTTGACAGATAAGGAAATCATTTTAAATGATTTGGAAACATGTGTAGCACACGGTTTGATAATAAAACTTTATAAAGTGACCCAGCTTTAAATTCTCTTTTACTGTTTTCCTTCTATAACTGTTTAATGCATAACTATTTATCGAATTTTTGTGATCTGTGAAATGTTGCTGTATTATGTTATATATAGTGTTCATAAGACCTTTAACTTATTACTAGACATATGGCAAACATTCATACATTTTTGCTTTTATTAAAATTAAGGTAGTATATAAATCCATATTAAAATAAATAGTTGTTTGACTCTAAAGAGCACTGGCATTTATTACCATGTATATATACTCTTCAAAAATGTTGGAACTAAACATTTGTTCAACCATTTCTTAATTAAGATCAATTCCCTATATATGAATTCACTAATGTCTCTATACATTTGTATCTTCAGTATAAATTAACTAATCTGATAAACAGATATTGTAATTCCTCTAATATTTCCCACTGCAATATCAAAGCTTAGATAGGAGTCAAGGGGATGGTCTTGATTCAGTTCACACATGGACAGCAGGTGTCCACAGACTACTTATGTTTTTCTTCTTAGAATGTAAATGGCTGGAGAAAGAGCTTACATTACAATTTTTGACATACTGTGAAGCACTCTTATGCAATACGTAGACTATTACCCACAGGAGATTAATAAGTTATAACACCAAATCAAGAGTGAAATATTCATTTTCACACAAAAAGCATACCACCATATTTATCATGGAAAACTGAAAGATTTACTCTGTGTAGAAGCAATTCACATTTTTAGCCATACATACCCATATACCACACTCACAAACTTTAACAATTATTTTCAAACACACATTTTGATAGAAAAATTATTAAAAATCAAAACTAGAAATGTCAATTTGAATTGTTTTGTTTACTATTAATGAATTATTAACATTGTCTCAAATGAATTCAAATCATAAGGATGTTATGCAAGATGTGACTGAACTGTCCACCTTGGGACACTGCAGTTCATGGTGAATCATGTTAAAATCGACCACGAGGGTAAGTATTGTGGCTCAGCAGGTTAACTCCTCTCGTGCAATACTAGCATCCCATATCGGAGTGCTAGTTCCTACTGGCTGCTCCACTTTGGACCCAGCATCCAATTAAAGCTCCTGGGAAGAAAGCAGAAGATGGCCCAAGTATTTGGACCCCAGCCACCCACATGGGAGACGGATTTGGAGTTCCTGGTGCAGCTCTGTCTCTTGCAGCTATCTGGGAAGTGAACCAGTGGATGGAGGATCTTTTTCTCTCTGCCTCTTTTTCTGTCTGTTGTCCTACATTTCAATAGATAGATAGATAGACAGACAGACAGAGGGATAGAAATAATAAAGATATAAATGGGGAAAATGCTTAATCCTACCCCAGAATTTAAAAGATTTAATTTTTGAAAAAGCTAATTTTTAATTTTTAAGTTTTTCCAAATATTATTTCAAATCATTTTGGAAAAATTATGTGCACACATATAACACTGGATAAAATTTTAATATTGTTGGTGAACCAATGAATTCTGATCATGGAGATGATAACAGAGAAATATTTATTTCTTAAATTTGATAGCTGTGGAAGATAGATCTTGCAAGTCAGTTAACAAATTGAATCAGTCAGAAAACAGTATGTAAAAATTTACTAGAGTGATTTTTTTCTTGAATAGACAAAATATTCAACATATTGTAGTAATAGCCTCAAAGTTCCCAATTAACCTTCCACCTTAAACTCTAAACAGGAGTTTACATTCTGATATTGCATATTCTATTGTCCCCATACTAGCATAATCAAGATCTGAACCACTCAGCTATATGGCCATATTTTTAATTGAATTTATTATAACCTTAACTACTTGAAATTTCTTAAGTTATTAACATTCAATAGAACCAGTATTTGATGAAAGCTTCCCACTGACAAAGAGATGTGCTATGCTTGGTATTCTTTATTCTTGTCTCTAGACTGATTCCATTTTTTTCACATTGCTGCTCAAGGGACTGGCCAGAATTACATGACACAACTCTTTGCCCTCTTACTTTAAGTTAGCCAAGGATTGGTACCCATAGGAATTTAAGGAACGAGAGAGAAATCCAGTCCTTATTACTACTCTCCCCCTGCAAGATCACTGCAACTGTGTTTCAACATCAAAGACCTAACCTCCTATCAGGTGGCCCTCTTCTACAGTTTCTTTTCCAGAGTTATCATAATCATCCTTCTCCTTCCCTTTTTGGATCTATGAGTAGTAACTACTATCCACTCTTCTTAGACCTAGAATGTCACTTTGTGTTTTAGACCTGCGCAGACATGGGCAAACAGTCGCCTTCGGTTGAGGGATCCCTTCCCTGATGGTCCATAGGTAACCACAGGAAACACACACTGAGATGTGGAAACTGAGATGCTGGGATTAAATTATTCATATGTCTGATATATTTAAGGATTCCATGTACAATCGTTTCCTGATAGAAGTAGGATCCTGATAATCTCTGCCACATTGCTGCATCCCAATTAGTCAAACTATCAGACTTTTGGCTTTGAATAAGACACACATTGGTATTTGGATATCAGTTGGCTATGATCCTCAGGCACCACGGGTTGCAAATTAGTTTCTTCTGCTGTTGCTGCTTAAAATTTCTTTCCTAATACCTTACACTCTGCCCCAAGATTAAATACGAATCTTCAGTTAATATGTTAAGACTTTGATCTATGTATGTAGCCTCTTTCCATTTCACTGAAAATATACTCTTAGCTTTCTTGTCTTTCAAAAGTCACCATATTGTTTTCCAAAGCATGCTGCACAGATGTGTTTCTCTGTATCTCGATTGTCTCTGACCTTTGTATACATCCTAGCTATCTTGACATTATTTCCTGGAGCTCAACAGCCCAGCTCTTGTCAGTGCCACTCCTAGCACACTTCCTTTGGTCTCCTAACAATGTGAAATTGAGCATAGCAACTACAACATGTGTTTTCACATGTCTGTAAGTGGATAATGTATTATAAAAACAATCAACTTATTTTAAAAGAATTTATTTTAATTTTTATTTGAAAAGCAAAGAGACAGAGGAGGGAAGAGAAATGGAGAGAGATCTTCCATCCATTTTTTTTCACTCCATAAATCCCTGCAATAGTCAGGGCTACGCTAGGCTGGAGCCAGAATCCCTGACCTCAATCTGGGTCTCTCACATGGGTGGCAGTAACCTAAATAACACCCATGGTACACATTAGCAGGAAGTTTGATCACAAGCAGAGTAGTAAGGATGCAAACCAGTTATTCTGACATTGGATCTGGTTGTCCCAAGCTATTATCTCACATACCTGCCCTAAAAAAACATTCAATCTGTAAAAGCACAGTGAAAAACTCACATACCACAGGTCATGTTTTTGCTTTGCTCATCATACCACATATTAAATGTGCAAGGTGTAAAGGAGAAAACAGTGCAGGTAAGAAATTCTGAACCCATATTTAACAGGTAATCTTCTACACTTTTTGTTGCAGAATGCCTAAATGCTAAATATTTCTTTAAGCAATATAGAATAAAGGAGGATATTTTTGCAAATTATTTCAGAAAGAATAAATAAGCATCTGGCAGATGTGTGTTTGAAGATTGTGATCGACACTCTTAGTCTAACAGGAAGCAAGGGAACAACTTTATTAACCACTGTAGCTTGAAACTCTGATTTATGTTTCATCCTCTAATTAAAATCCTAGAATGCTAAAGCTGAAATCAATTATTTACGAATTTATTTTAGCAATGCAATGTCTACTTGACCATGTAAATGTCACAGAGAAATTTGAAGGCCCTTTCTTCAGTATAAAAAGTAGAATCCATCCTCAGGACAGAGAGTGGCAAACAGGAAAGAGAAAGAGAGAGAGAAGGGTCCAAGGCTCCAGAGCACCTTAGACAGCAAATCACATTTTAATTTCATATATATTACACTGTGTATGTTGAGGGTGGTAAGCAAAATGCACCCCTATTTTCCCCCTCAGTCTATAGTTAGGAAATTAAGGCAAGCAAATGTTCTGGTGATAATAAATTTGGCTAAGCTAATATACTAGGAATACACTTCAAATCACCATGTTCATAAGTCCACTGCTGTACTTAAACTTCCAGTTAGCACATTGAAGTGTGTGATTTCTCCAAATAAAATTATTCACTTACATCTTTAACTTGGAAATACATATGTATGCCACTCATCATATTCTATCATATTCTCTAAGAATACAAGACAATTCAGAATCTAAGAGATTACTAGAATAGTCATGAATAATATGGATCCATTGTGCAACATAGTAGAATAACACTTATTAATATATTAATAACAAATGAATAGATAAAAATACACCCATACAGAGAGGTTATATTCTAAATCTTGTAGCTAATCTCATAGGAACATTATTTGGGACCACACCCATAGACAATTTTGGGGGACACATGAATTCCTCACATAATAAAAGTTCAATAAATATTTATTGGATCACATTTTCATCCAAGTCTTGATCACAAGTTCTTCATTGTAATAAGCTTTTTCTTGATCTCTTTATGTAAACTACCCTGCTTAGCATATGTGTCACACATAGCATGATTAACATTTGCTAGCAACTTAATACTTCAAAAAGAATCCATGTTTAACATCTCATATGATTTGCACTACTAAGTGAGTCAGCTAATATACTGTTATTTTGTAGAATAAGTCAAAGAAGAAAAGATTGACTTACCTCATTGTATTTATTACAAGACCTGGTATCCAATAAAACATTTAAGATTATTAATAACCTATCCATTTTCACACAATATGCATCAAGAAATTATTATTTAATGAATAACATTTGATTTTTATTAGATGTCTTTTTCTCAAAATTTAGCAATAGTGGTGTACACCTGTCACAGATCTAGATGTTAAAGATATAAAAATGATGAGGATGCAAATTTACCACCAAAAAAACTTAGAGTCTAAAAAAGATATGATCAAAAATTCACAAAGACAAAAGTCTACTCTCAGGAATGGTCAAATAGCTTAGTGATTAAGATGCCTGGTCCTACACTGGCATACCTGAATTCGGTGTCCAGCTCTGGCTCCTGATTCCAGCTTCCCACAAATGCAGACTCTGGAAGACAGAAATGATGGCTTAAGTAATTGGGGTCATGCCACTCACTTGAGAAATGTGGGTTGTCTTTCTGGCTCCCAGTTTCAGCCTCAGTCCCACTCTGGCCATTGAGCATTTGGGGAGTGAACTCCTAAAAGGATGAGGATGGGGCCGGATTGTGGCGTAGTGGGTGAAGCCGCCACCTGTAGTGCCAGCATCCCATATGGGCACCAGTTCAAGTCCCGGTTGCTCCACTTCCAATCCAGCTTTCTGCTATCGCCTGGAAAAGCAGTAGAAGATGGCCCACATCCTTTGGCCCCTGTACCTGCGTGAGAGACCTGGAAGAAGCTCCTGGATCTGTGCAGCTCCAGCCATTATGGCCATTTGGAAGGTGAACCAATGGGTGGAAAATCTGTTTCTCTCTCTCTTTCTCTCTGCCTCTGCCTCTCTGTAACTCTGCCTGTCAAATAAAAAAATAAATCTTACAAAAAAATGGGTCTCTCTCTCTCTCTCTTCTCATTCTTTCTCTGTGTCTCTGCCTGTCAAATAAACATTTTTCAACAAAGTGTACTTTCATCACCTCACACCTTGGACAGCTATCATGTTATCATATTGAGGATGTGTATTGTGGGAGCATAATTCTCTCTGGATAGAAATTTTTTCATAAATATAAGTGGTAAACATAATAGTGGACTTCTCTTTATGAAAACATCTCCCTGGTGAGATAGCCTACAAGTTTATAATGGATTTTTAACAAGTTTTTGTTACATAAATGTATCTAAATATGTGAAAGATTATGTGATTGTGCAATGACTTCAGGAGAAATACAATAATTTTTATATATTTTAATAGTCATTTTTATTAGAAGCTGAGAAACCATGTTAGATTCAAAATTGAACATTTAGTCTTAATTGATCTCAAGTAGCATCCAAAAAATCCTCACAACTAATTCAATAGTAATTGAATTAGGATAGAGTATTTTGTCTGTATCTCCAATGTAGGCTTGTTTTGTTTATTGCCAAGCTATATGAAAAATTACAAACTGAATATGAGCATTCTGCTCCTTCAATATTCAAATACACTTCTATGAGCTCTAAACCAAATAATAAATAAACAGAAACAAGCCCCCAAAAACAAACACAAAAGAAAAAGCACACCAAAAAAATCCACACAAAACTACCACGAGGTTCTGTGATATGCACAAAATCAGGTAATTTCTCTGATGGAGAATTGAATTCTAGAAAATAAGAATAGCTTAGAATAAGGTACTCATTGCAAAGGGTCTTAACTATAGGACAGGCCGTACTCAGCTCCCAGAGAGAAGTAGAAGAAGCTCCTGGCAATTGGTTTTGTCCTGGTCCTTGCAGACATGTGAGGAGTGAACCAGCAGATGGAAGACTTCTCTCTCTGTCTTTACCTCTCTCGGTAACTCTGCCTTTCAAATAAATAAAATCAATCTAAAAAAAAAAAGAAAAGAAAAAGAAAATGAACAGATCTTCAGGGACTAGTGGTATGTCAAAAATTAAAAAAAAAAAAAAGTCTTACAAATGCAAGAATAAAGTCCCGGAGAGTTGGTACATATTTCACTAGAAAAAATACTTGAAGAAATAGGGCTCTGGAATTTTGTCAAATTGAGTGAAGGATGTAAATTTACAGATTCAACAGGGTCAGTAAAAGTCAAGAAGAAAAATGTGAGGGAGATCATAACTAAGAATTTCATGGTCAATTGCTGAAAGCCAGAGATAAAGGGAAAAGTATTGAAAGCAGTCAGAGAAAAGCAATGACTGACATGAAGGGAGAAAATGATTTGAATGGCCAGACATCCAATCAGAAATTACAGGACAGAGAAGACAGCAACACACATCACGAAATATTGAAAAGAAAATTCCATATCTGCACAAATATCTTTCAAGAATGATGGTGCAACATTTTCAGATAAAATAAAAACAAGTGAATACAACATTTTCAGACCTCTATTATAATATGCAAATGTTTTTAGACATTATTCAGAGTGAAAGGATATGACATGATATGGAAATTTGTATCCGCAGGAAGGAATGAAGAGCATAAGTAATGATAAATATTGGAGTAAATATCCCTTCCCTTGTTTGTATATATGACTATTTAACAAAATGTTATAACAATCACTTCTTATTGTTTATAATGCATTTATAAGTTATGCTTAAAATAACATAAAGATCATGGGTCATAAACAGTTATAAGGTTTCTGTTTCTTACGTGCACTGACAAAATATAAAATCAAAGCAAACTAACAGCTTAGAATGTGTTTTTTTTTAAAGATTTATTTTATTTATTTGAAAGACAGAGTTACAGAGAGAGGTAGAGACAGAGAGAGGTCTTCCATCCGCTGGTTCACTCTCTAGATGGCCTCAATGACCAGAGCTGCACTGATCCAAAGCCAGGAGCCAGGAGCTTCTTCCCGGTCTCCCAAATGTGTTTTTCTTACAGTAGCTGCCAAAAATGCAAAAACTAGCAATTTATTACACAAATTAAAATTAAATACTAACAATAGCTAAATAATACATAAAAAGGAAGAAAATGAGAAACAGAAAAAAAAAACCCAGGTGGCAAAGAGAAAATAAATAATAATATCCTAAATCTAAATCCAATTTTGACACTTATATTAAATATTAAAAGACTAAATATTCTAATGAAAACATCAAGAATGTCAGAACTGATTAAAAGCTCAATTCTAAAGTATATGCAAGAGATTTATTTTGTTTATGAGGATACAGGTTTCAAATAAATGGATAAAACATGCATCATATAAAACTTTGCATCAGAGAGCTGAAGGTGATAGCTGTATTAATAGTAGATAGAACAGATGTACCAAAAAATAAAAATATGAGAAATAAAACATTTAATGCTGATAAAAATTTTAATTAATCAGGAGCACAAAGCAATAAGAATCTGTGTGCAACTGATTAGAAAGGTTTAAAGTCACAAAGATTGGCAAACGTAAAGGAAGAGAATGAGCACTTAAGTTGCCTGTATCTCATAACAAATTGTCTGCATTTGATTTACTAACTCCAGCTTCTGACCCTAGCTTCCTGCTGTTACAAACCCTGGGAGACAATGGTGACAGCTGAAGTGATTGAGTTCCTGCCATCCATGTGGGCAACTTGATTTGAGTTCCCAGCTCCTGGCTGCAGTTCCAAGCCTGGACCAGGAATGTTGTGGGCACTTGGGCATTTGGAGAGTAAGACAGTGACTAGTAGCTCACCCTCTCTCTCTCTGCTCCCCCCCCCCCACAACTCTATCTCTCTGCATTTCAAAATAAAAAGGTGAAGGAAACAGGATAAAATTACAGAAACACTGTTAAAAGAATTTAGCACATCTCTCTCAACAACTGATAGATATAGACACACACACACAAAGTCAATTGTGATACAGGTGAACTGAACATTATATCACCACAATGACCTGACTAATATTTATGGAGAAAATGCACAAAAATACTGAACACACATTTTCATAACCACATATTCAACATTCATCAAGAGAAACTATATGCTGACTTATAACTGTATTTTCACAAAGTTTCAAAAGGTAGGATTCAAGTATATGATGTTCTCTAATATCAGTAATACTAAATAGTAACAAAAAATACAATCTAGGAAAGCATAAATATTTGTAAATCATTCAAAATTGATAAAATCTATGGATCAAACAAGAATTCTCAAAGGAATTAGAAACTGCTTTTACCTAAAACATAACATACAATTTTGTACACGGAAGTTAAAATTGTGGTTAGATAGATTTGTGAAATAAGATTCCAGAGATAGAGCTTATGTATAGTTTAGAAGCCATAAAGTCAAACAGCATACAAGTTTTGGGTTAGGAAAGGCACATAACAAGTCGGGGTTCACACTGAATGCCCTGGAGAGTTGCTGGAGGATTCTGAGCAGGGAAGAAATAAGATCATATTTTTTTTTTCATTTCAGAATGAGAGCAGAGTGAATTATGGATTCATTTTAGAACTTAGAATAAGGAGACAAGGTGACAGGAAGTTAATGTAACAATTTAGGGATGGAGGGACCAGATCTCACTCAGATGCTATTGGTGAAAACTGAGAAAATTCACTGAAGAAAGGATTATTAAGAAAGTCATAGCATAGTATTTGGTGATTGATCATATGTTGATGGTGAGTAGAGACTATTTTTTGCTTTGGTGAAAAAGGGTATGTGGGAATATCAATAACAGTCAGGAATAGCTAAATCACAGATGAGTGGGGACAAAAGAACAAAAAACATTAATTTTAAGGGACATTTTAAGTACAATTACATTTACTATCATTTTTCTCTTTTATTTTTATTCTGTTGATTTTAATTCTTTATTATTTTCTTCCTCTTTGTTTCCATGGGAATTACTTTATTCTTTTCTTTCAGAACTATTCTGGCTCAACTTAATATACATATATTTGAGAAGCAGAGTGAGCACCCATCTACTGATTCATTCCCCAAATGTCTGCATCAGGTTATGCTGGGCTAAGCCAAACTAGCATCTGGGAATCCAGGATTCTTTCAAGTCTCCCACATGGGTACAGGGGCCCAAGGACTTGGGCCATTTTCTACTGCTTTCCCAGCCATAGCAGAGAGTTGGATAGGAAGTACAGCAGTTGAGACTAGAACAGGCGCCTGTATGGGATGCTGGCACTTCAGGCCAGGGCTTTAACCCGCTGCACCACAGCTCCGGGCCCCGATGGATTAACTTTATAGAAGAATATTATTTGTTTTGTGTAGACAATGCAATGGAAGGGAGAGTAGATGGATAAGAAATTTGAGGTTAGTTGTAACTTGCAGCATGAGGAACATGTTCACTATTGGGAATATTGAAAATATTTCCCATGTTTTGGCTGAGTAAATGAGATCTCTATACTCAACACAATGAGGCAAGCAAATAAGAAGGATTCAGAATCTTATCCGTAGCTATCAGCTTATGCTGTTTGGAAGATCTTGATATTCACAGCCTTAATCTATCCTTCATTATTTCCAGGCAGAACCTTTCTGTTTCTGAGATAGTTCTACCTGCTTTGTGCGTAGCTAATGTTCTTTCATTTGCATGCCTACTATAACCAAATTCCTCTAGCAACTGATTGTTTTCAAATTTCAATGATTAAAATTCTGCTTCTATATAACATTCTCTTACTCTTACAAAGGAACAAACACAATATATATTCATGTGAGTGAATATATATACAGATATACCTTGTATTTTCATTAGTTACAAGTCAACTGTTAATTATTTTTAATCAATAACTAGAACATGAGACAAAACAACAATAGATTATGCATTCTAACTTATCACATCTGATAGGAAAAATAATAAAGCATAGAAACTTTTTTGCTAAGAGTTAGAAAATGTGTTGTGTAAATATACCTTGTAGTAGTATATTCCATACTGAAATCTTACATACATATTCCTAGAAATAGTATGGTTACACATTCTAATAATTTTTCACTATTTATCATGTTTGTCTTTCACTGTATGTGATATTTTTGCTCAAGTCCTCTTTTTAGAAACTATACTCAAATGGTTTTCTTTATATCCCTCTCAACTTTCCCTTTCAGTTTCATTGGCATGCACTTTTTTTTTTTTTTTTTGACAGGCAAAATGAACAGTGAGAGAGAGAGACAGAGAGAAGAGTCTTCCTTTTCTGTTGGTTCACCCCCCAATGGCCGCAGCCCAATGGCCGCTGCAGCCGGTACGCTGTGGCCAGCACACTGGGCTGATCCGAAGCCAGGAGCCAGGTGCTTCTCCTGGTCTCCCATGCAGGTGCAGGGCCCAAGGACCTGGGCCATCCTCCACTGCATTCCCGGGCCACAGCAGAGAGCTGGACTGGAAGAGGAGCAACCGGGACAGAATCCGGCACCCTGACCGGGACTAGAACCCAGGGTGCCTGGGCTGCAGGCGGAGGATTAGCCTATTGAGCCGCGGCACTGGTCTACTGGTATGCACTTTTGTCTCTCCTCTTTATACTCTAGTTTCACCCAATCACTCCCAAATATATATTTTCTTACAAAGTGACTATTCAACTGTGTAGACATGTCTAGATAGTTCTTCCATAGGGCCTCAACTCAACCTGTTACATATTAAGCTTATAAATAACCTTTTTCTTATCAATCACTTTCATTTATTTGATCAGTTTATGACACTAAAAACCATACAGTCATCTAAAACCTGGGTGCCATCTCTAAAGTCAATTAGCAGGTCCCATTAGTTTTACAACTAAAGTATATATAAGATCTGTCCACTTCCCCATTTTCAACATCTAACGTTGAAACTAACACAATATCTGGACTTCTCTGCTTAAAACTTTTCAGCTATTAGAATTATCTGTTAAGAATGACAACAACCACCAACCAACCCCAACACACATAGGAGTGTGTGCGTGTGTGCGTGTGCATGCACATATGCACAAAGTTTATGATTATGTATGTATGTATGAATATACAAAACTCTTACAGTTTTGTTATTTAGATCTTTCTATGGGCCTCAATAGCAGAGAATATAGTCCTGTTCATGCAAGTAAGTTAGTCCAAGGAAACATTTTAGTATAGAGATGATTAAGCAAATAGAACAGAAGAAAAATGAATGCTAACAACAAACACTTCCAAAAATTTTCAACATCTCATCAGATTCATGGACATAAATACAATAATTTCTGCATTATTAAACATTTATTGAGTTCCTGGCATCTGTCAGGTATTTTTCCAGAGGCTGGAAACATACTAATAGGCAAGACAAAGTTTGTGCTCTTGTGATTCTATATAAATCAGTCATTAATTAATTTCAAGGCAGTGACAACAACTTCCAAAGATATAAAATAAGTCATTTGGCAACAGAGAATGCGTTATCTTTTGGCTAAAGTGGTTAAAAAAGGATGTCTCCCAGGAAATGACATTAAATCAAATGACATTATATCAAACCAGATGCCTAAATGTTGAAAAGGAATTAGCCTTCTACAATTTTACAATTTTTAAGCACATAGCCAAACACTGGAAAGAACTATAACTGAGTATGACTCTAGAGCAGTTGAAGTACAGACAAAAGGACGGCCTAGCTGGAAAACTGATGAGGTAGGAGTGCCAGGAGATGAGCTTCTTGGAGTAGGTGCTGTCCAGACTATGCAGAATCTTGAAGGCCAGGGAGAGTCAGATATAGTAAAAGATTATATTTCCAACTCCCCAGATCTGGGAGAGTACACATCACCGTGTTTACATTTCCCAATGAGATGTTCTTATTTGTTTTACCACTAAAAATCTACTACTTTAAATTATGTAGAAAGAAATGCAAACCCAATAGATTTATAAGCATTTCTGTGTCATTTCCCAAAAGGGACAATTGTGATTCAGGTCACTTTTCTAATCTTCTTTTATATCTTTCATCTTGATCCTTTTATATCTCACTAAAATTATCTTTACCTCTGTCACTAATGTCTTCCCAAGGGTTTCCACTATAAACTTGCATTTTTATAGAAAGATCTGGAATTCATTTTAACAAAACTATACATAAATGGTTGATAACAGCTTAAAGTGCTTGCAATCTATCTATATTTTAATAAAACTCCAACATATAAAGTAAAGCAAAATTATTCTTATTGGTACAAAATCATACATATGTCCAAGTTATGGTGGCCTGTAGAAATTTTCCTGATTTGGCTTTTGGAACAAAATAGCTTAATACAACCATGGTAAGAGACGCCATGGCTGATATGGGCATGAATTTGATCCATGCTATGACAGGTCATGACAGAGATGAGCAATAAAGCAATCAGACATTTCCTGGCAATGTTCTTAGATACCATTTTGCATAAGGTTTCATTTGCATTCCAGTTAAAATCATTAAATCTAGAGCTATACATTTTTTAAAGATTTATTATTTATTTGAAAGTCAGAGTTACACAGAGAGAGGAGAGGCAGAGAGAGAGAGAGAGAGAGAGAGGGAGAAAGAGAGAGGTCTTCCATCCGATGGTTCACTCTCCAGTTGGCCTCAACGCCTGGAGATGTGCCAATCCGAAGCCAGGAGCCAGGAGCTTCTTCTGGGTCTCCCATGTGGGTGCAGGGGCCCAAGGACTTGGGCCATCTTCCACTGTTTTCCCAGGCCATAGCAGAGAGCTGGATCGGAAGAGGAGCAGCCAGGTCTCTAACCGGCACCCATATGGGATGCCAGCACTGCAGGCCAGGGCGTTAACCTGCTGCACCACAGCATCAGCCCCGAGCTATAGATTTTTACACTCTTTTTATAAACACATTGTAGAACTGCATTAAACAAGCACTAGATATCTGCCTCAAGGAATTAAGCTTCTAGTTTTTCAGACAACAGTGGAATTGTAGGAGATTTGGTTGAGTACCTAAATTTGCCCATAATCTCTCAATCTTTTTACACAGCAAATTTAGCACTTTGGCCCCTGGAGTATCCTATTTGATACAACCTGGCATCTAACCAAAGTCACCTTCTACTGAAAGTTATTTGAGTAAATTACTGGGAGACCTTGACATTTGTCAGAGATTGTATGTGTGCCTAATTCAAGCCACAGTCATTAAGATTTTATATCACACAATCCAATGTTATTGAGATGTGTATGCTGCTGAGTCCAGATGTCCTTAGTAATTTGCTGAAATGTCTCTAACTCAGCAGTTTAGAGATTTCTTGCTAAGAATACTGCTTTCCTTCATATAGCAGCCTAGTTTCATTTCTCTCTTTTATTTGAAACCCAAAGTATATATAGAGAAAGACATTCACACATCTCCATATAGGACAATTAGGAGTTAATTGATTTATATGCCCTTCTTTTGGTATATAGCTTGCAAAAAACATTTGTGACCGCACCCAAAAGGTCTGCCTGGAATGGAATGTAATAAGAAAATCTACTGTGAAATACTCAATATATTGAAAAGGATGGAAAATAAATACTACCTAAAGTAGTTATATTTCGCAAAGACATTTGTATGGAACTTTTTCAAATGTAAAGCAGTTCCATTTTAGACTTGATTACTCCTTCTGGGTTCAAGTAATCATCTGAATAGCAGTTATTGCTTCTTAATAATGACCATTACAGGTCTCTGGTTCAGTTCTTCTATTCTCAAACACAATGTTCCGAATGTCAAGGTTGACTCTTTCATGAATAATTCAAAATGATCAGTTCCTGCATTTACATCCCTGGTGCAGGAGTGGGTTACAATGAAACTAGTTCACTGAGGAACAAATCAGAGTATGTATGAAAAGAAACCAAAATTCTGGGTTCCTTTCTTTTTTCTAGCAGTGACATTGTGAAAAAGATTCTGAGCTCAGATAGATTTTCTTACAGAGAAACGTTTTCAACACTAAGAACAAAGCAATGAATGTGGATTATTATATAAATAATACCTTTACTAGATGCCCATGCTTTCCTCCCCAGAATTCCATCGCAGGCAAGATTCCCAGGCACTGTCGACTTAGAACCATTTTCTCAACCAAAAGTCTGTAGCTACGATTCCAGGCTCGGCAACTAAAGAAAGCATTTACTGAAAAAGGAACTATTTCCAATAAAAGCAACAGGATTTGAGTGGACTGGGCCAAGCCAATTTCTGTTTTGTATAACTGCTCAAGTTCTAACAGCTATTTTTTATTTTTTTTTCCCTAATAGATTGAAAGGCTCCCTTTTACTGCTGAGCTGTAGCAATGCAATCCAATGAAAATAGCCAAGTGTCTTTCTGTACGAGCTTGTAATTTCCTTTTCTGTTAAGGTTATTTTGGAAATGAAAAAAAAGTTATAAATCAAAGAAAACGATTAGTTCTTCTTTCTCAGTCCTTCAACCCTAATCAGTTCCATGGTGTTTTAACCCAGTCAGTTTGATAAGATTCAACTGAACAAGCTTTTATTAAATATATTATGCTTAGGGGTTTATTAAGCATAAAATAGATTTCTTTATTTACATATACTTTAAAAGTCATACCATTTCATGTACAAAAATAATTTGATTAGATTAAAAATAGGGATTAGGTTAAGGGTGAGAGAAAGAGTCTTTATATAATCCCGATACTAATAGGTATCACAGAATCTGGTACAATTCGATAGTGAAAGTCCAAGGAGGCCAAGTTTTCACTTCAACTTGAAATCAAAGAGCCCTGAGAAATTTAAATATCACAGTTCTCTCCTCCCTATTCTCTGCTGGTTTTCTCTTTTCTCTTTCTGCTGACTTACCTCCTTTGAATGTGCTTCGACATATGCTCAAATTTACGTGAAGAACATCAGTGCTCTGAGGCGAGGGAGAGATTTGGGGAAAGGATCCAGGGGGTGAATGTACTCTCTCTCTGCCTTTCAAACACATTAATTAAATAAATACATAAATAAAACAAAGAGAAGCAAACAGCTCATTACTGAAGTCCATAGGAGGAAATTCAAAAGGAAATAGTATCAGCAAATGAGAACATCTTTGAAGAGCTTTCTTCAAAACAGTCTTAAGTATTTCATTTGGTCCCATGCAAGCAGAATGAGAACTGCCACTTCTATATTTCTTTGTCTAGATCTGGCCACATACCCACAAGTGTAGCTTACTGCTAGAATAGCATCAAGGCACCTATGTTTTCTTTGGTATCACTAATCAAAGGGGCTATCTAACCCTTACCTGAAAGAGGGAATAATTGGCCTAAAAGACATAATAGAGTTCTTCAAGTACCTGTTGTTCATTTCCATTCCAAGCAGAATGAACTTTTAAGTTTCATCCTAAAAGTCAGGCATGGAGCACAGTTGCTTTTCAGTTTCTATCTAGATGTTGCTTACCAACTGTCTGACCTTCAGCATCCCATGGACTTCAAATTCAAAAATATTAGAATTTTCTGCTCTTTGTGTGTGTGTGTGTGTGTGTGTGTGAGTCAATGTTCATAAATATATTCAAGGGGCTTAGAACATAATACTCCAAAACAGGACATCTTAGAAATCAAAAAACAATGGAAGCAGAGGGGATATTTTCTGAAGTTTCCTATGACTCTCGGTGTGAGAGCTGACCACAAAGGATTTCTCTGACTTATCTCCTTGAAAGCAGGTCAGAAGGCTCTCACATGATAGGTATCCTGCCTAGAGCCCAAGAACGTAAACACACAGGGCTTGGCTGGTTCCTATCTCTATTTTTGAAAGATGTATTTATTTGAAAGGCAGAGTGACAGACAGAGACAGAAAGAGCTCTTCCATCCACTTGTTACCTCCCCAGATGGCCACAACAATAAAATCTGGGCCAGGCTGAAGCAAAGGGTTAGGAACTCCATCCTGGTCTCCCACATAGGCGGCAGGGGCCCAAGTACTTAGGCTATCTTCTGTTGCCTCCCCAGATGTGATAGGAGGAAGTTTTCATATCTCATGTATATATACTCAAGAAATATAAAGTTTTAAACCACTTGCTTCCTAGGATAGTTGCACAGAAGAAAGAATTCCATTGGCATAAGTGGAGAAATTAGTTAAATGAAGTTAAAGTTGAATAGGCTGTCACTGACTTGATGTCAGTGCAGTAAATAGAAGGTGGCACAGGAAGCAACCTATTAAGGCTGGTGTCACACACAGTGAAATAATTCAACAGAGCAGTCAGAGAGAACAGTTAGGCTTATTGACCACACTGCTAGGGAAGCAGTGGGCAGGCAGGATATGTAGAAGCTGACAACTGCTGTCACTTCGAAGGAGCCATAGGCAGGATGGCTACAGGCTGTTTACTACCACATGGACTAGAATCCAAGAGGCATACTTGTAACTGCAGTATCTTCACATTTAGAGTGAGTTGCCCATGAGCCCTCAGGTTTTCTCAGTAGGTGATTTGCATTTCTGGTTGTAGCCAGGGAGCCTGAACTGTCCTTGGCATTGGGATTTTCCCAGAGGTCTGGGGCAACTCTCCAAAGAAGGGAGAAGAGAATATTTAAATTAGGAAATAAATTATATAAGTGAAGACTTGAAGGCTGAACCAAGCAAGATAAATGTCATTAGTATCATTCAAATTCAAGCAAATAATGATGCTAAAATACCATTAGAAAACAGCTTAGGTTGATTGAATAGGATTAATATTTTAAAAAGGTGTTAAAAAGCATCAGAGGTGTATTCAATCATTTAGGTAACAGAATCAGTGAAGTTGCTTAACAGGATAACTGTTAAATTTGGTCTCAGGGCAGTATTGTGTATCAGTTTGAAAGGATAGAATCTGGAGGCTCACTGGGAGAGGGAGATATTCAGGTCTAAAGTATGATGATGATAGTTGTTTTGCCATTCTTTAGCTTCAATAGCTACCTAGTTACCTGATAACAGGAATTTAAATGCAAGACTAAGGTCATCCCCCAAGTCATGTTCAGTTTTCAAAAAAGTTCAAGACCCTGGTTTCTCCAGCTCAAGGCAATCTTTATTTTTAGAAAGATTTCTTCCCTAAATCATTGCATCCTTTCTCAAATTCTCTATACAAATAAGGAAGAATGGTTATCTTTCAATTAAAGTATATGTGAGTAATTATTATAATGCTTCCCATTACAGTAATGTTTTTAACGCTTCAAAGTATTTTAAAAGTCGTAGTAAAAAAAGTTAACTTTTTTAAAAAAATGGCACTTCATTTTTTGATAAAGTTTATAGCCATTAGGGGGCGAGAAGATAGTAACAGGTATACTTGTCATTTGTTGGATAAATACAAACTACAAAGAAATTGTGAACAAATTTGCCTTCCAATAAAATTATTCAATGGCTAAGTCTGCTGATATTCTTTTTTTTTTTTTTGGAAAAATAACTTATTTTTTTCTTTTTTAAACTTTTATTTAATAAATATAAATTTCCAAAGTACAGTTTATGGATTACAATGGCTTTCCCCCCCCCCATAACTTCCCTCCCACCCGCACCCCTCCCATCTCCTGCTCCCTCTCCCATTCCATTCACATCAAGATTCATTTTCAATTATCTTTATATACAGAAGATTGATTTAGTATATATTAAGATTTCAACAGTTTGTACCCACACCAAAACACAAAGCGTAAAGTACTGTTTCAGTACTAGTTATAGCATTAATTCACATTGTACAACACATTAAGGATGGAAATCCTACATGAGGAATAAGTGCACAGTGACTCCTGTTGTTGACTTAACAAATTGACACTCTTGTTTATGGCATCAGTAATCACCCTAGGCTCTTGTCATGAGTTGCCAAGGCTATGGAAGCCTTTTGAGTTCACTGACTCCGACTCCGATCTTATTTAGGCAAGGTCATAGTCAAAGTGGAAGTTCTCTCCTCCCTTCAGAGAAAGGTACCTCCTTCTTTGATGGCCCATTCTTTCCACTGGGATCTCACTTGCAGAGATTTTTTTTTTTTGCCAGAGTGACTTGGCTTTCCATGCCTAAAATACACTCATGGGCTCCTCAGCCATATCTGAATGCCTTAAGGGCTGATTCTGAGGCCAGAGTGCTGTTTAGGACATCTGCCATTCTACGATAGAATCTGCTGTGTATCCCGCTTCCCATGTTGGATCGTTTTCTCCTTCTTAATTCTATCAGTTAATATTAGCAGACACTAGTCTTGTCTATGTGATCTCTTTGACTCTTAGACCTATCAGTGTGATCAATTGTGAACTGAAATTGATCACTTGGACTAGTGAGATGGCATTGGTACATGCCACCTTGATGGGATTGAATTGGAATCCCCTGGTATGTTTCTAACTCTACCATTTGGGGCAAGTCAGATTGAGCATGTCCCAAATTGTAACTCTCCTCCCTCTCTTATTCCCACTCTTATATTTCTTAACACTTAAATTTTAGGATGAATAGATGGCAAAAAGAGGACTAAACACTGAAAATTCATGTCATTGGAACACAAGTTGATGCCTAAGAGTTACTATAGTTTAATACTCTTTCACATGTGACAATTCCAAGAGAATTTTTCCTATTTCAACTTGATCTCCTGAAAGAAACCTGAAAATACAAATAATATTGGAGAGTTGAATGCAAGAATTTGTGTTTCTTATTTTGGTTATGGTGACATTGTAATATAGACTTAATAAAGAATTCTTATTTGTTGATTATATATATGTACATGTAAACATATACATACACACAAGTGAGTGGTGAGTTATTGTGGATCTATTTAAGTGGTGAATAGCTTGTATTATAATTGCTTAGTCTTAAAGCACATGTTTTCAACAATAAGTATCTAACCTAGTAGTCTTATGATGGTGTCTCATTGAACTGCAGTTGTTAACTAAATAGCAATTATGAAAGCCATATTTAATGAATTAGAATCATGATTTTCCAAAGTCTATATACAATGGAACTTCAAACTTATTGTATCATTTTTTCTTTTTGAAAACAGCACTGCAGATTCATACTACCTATGTTCTATTATGTCTTTAGCAAAATCTCATTTTAAACAGCTTCTCCCACCATAAATCAAAATTAAATAAATTGCCACATCTGAGAAGATGTCTTCTGGAGACAGACATGTCCATCGCCTGACACTAGACGTTGGCTTTGTTCTCACAGAGATGTCACTCCTATTTCATGAAATGTCTAATTGTCTATCCACTTCTGGTGTCCAAAGTCTCATAGAACACAGTCTACTCTTTGCATTATCTTTGTGCTTTTCAAAAGGCGTATCACAGCAATTCAGAGAGAAATCACTTATTCTGTGTGTACTGAAAGGAATGTCTGTCTTTTCCATATAGTACCTACTTTGGAGTTTGCTCATCTAGTTGGCTCTAGCCAACTGTACAAATAAAGGGAAGAAAAAAGGCCATCACTGACATCAGGTCGTAGGAGGAAGTAAAGTAGGGAAGACTATGGGATGATTTAGATGCACCTGATATTGAACATATATTTAGCCAGGGCTTTTGTTGCTTGATTGATAATAGATGGATATAGATAGATATAGAATGATATACAATCATATGTTCTCTGTGGGGGGTAAGATTGATATAGGATTCCCCCTGCCAACACACACACAGCAGATAACAGTATCCAAAGATGCTCTAGTCCCTTATATAAAATGATGTAGGATTTGGATATAGCCTATCTACATGCTTCTGTATATTTTGAATCATCTCTAGAAAACTTATAATACCAAATATTATGAAAATGTTACATAAATTATTGTTATACTTTATCTTTTAGGGAATAATGATGAGAAAGAAAACTGTATGTGTTTATTACAGATACAATTTTAAAAAAATATTTCCTGGGCCAGTGCTATAGCACAATGGTTTAAGCCACTGACTCCACTGCTGGTATGCCATACAAGTGCCAGTTCAAGTCCTAGCTGTTACACTTACAAGCAAGTTCCCTGCAAATATCCTGAAAAATGCAGCAGAAGATTGCTCAGGTGTTTGGGCCCCTGCACCTCTTTGGGAGCCCCAGATGAATCTCCTGCCTTTGACTCAGCATTGGCCATGGGCCATCTGGGGAGTGAACCAGGAGATGGAAGATCTCTCTTTCCATCTCTGTCTCTGTCTCTCCCTCTCCCTCTGTAACTTTGACTACCAAACAAATAAATAAATCTCTAAGACATAATTCTACTTGCAGTTTGTTGAATCCAGAGATATAGATATCCAGAGATATGGAGAAACAACTGTATATAGAAACCAGAGAAATCACATCTCATTTTCTTCCCAATTATTTCTACCACCGGAATAATGAGCTCTCCACACACATATTCAGGAGACACCTACCGGTAGGTAGTTTTCCTGCTATTCTAAAATTCTAGAATAAATCTAAATCACTTTTAACTCAAAAAATGTTGTAAATGTGATTTAGGAGTGATAATCTGGTACAGGTGATCACAAGAAAGTTTTCTTTTGTAGTTGAAAAGTTGGTTTAACAACATAGCCTTCCCTAGTTCTAAAGCTTTGATAACATTCTCATATGTTCAAATGGTATGTGATATAGTCTTTAAGATTACTAGAAGCTTGCCAAAATAGCTCAACTGGGAAAGCATTAGACTGAAGATTACTAGAAAATAGTTAATGCAATTGCAGCAATAAATCTGAGAGTATAGATAAGAAACCATCATTAAAACTCAAAAAAGTAGTAAACTTTTAATGTCCTAGAAGCTGTTCCTACAAAATTGTGAGGTTAGAAGTTTATGGTATTAAAATTTAAGTTTGCAATCTTCTGAGAATTTTTCAGTATCCCAGAAATAAGTTGAGGCCTTGCACATGACCATTTATTGTGATGTAAGAAAGAAAAAAATTGAGGACATTAACTTTATATTACTAGAGGGATATAATAATTTTCTCTTTTTCTCAAAATTTCATAATCACCTTTTTTTTAAGCTAACAGCAATTTTGAGCTATTCAAATCCATGTGAAATGGCCCTGATTTTAAAATAGTAGACCAGAGTGTTAATAATAATACCACTGTCATGATTGACCAAATAAGAAAGCTTATTCGATATGTGTAAAGTGAGATTTGAAATTAAATATAGTACTTATCTACAAGCAAAGTGAAAACTGAAACACTCCTAAAAAAATATTCTTAATATGTTTACTTGTAAATAAATACTATTATTCTTAAGACTAGATATAATAATAATAATATTGATTATGTACCAAGCATTTATGCTAAAAACAAACATTTAAAATTTAATTTTTCCAGAGAGACCTAGATTCCATTATCAAGAATCTGGTCTGAAAGTATCTCCCTGGAGGCAGTAAATTTGAGTTTTCTATTAAAATGTACCCATCTTCATGTGACATTAAGTAACCTAATTCCTAAATTTGAAAAGAGTTGAACGTTTCTGAACTTGACAGTTTTACGTGATACTGCACTTACATAAATAGAACTACCATGGTTTTATTTTCATTTCAGAAAATCTTGTCACATTCTCCTTGAATTTCCAAGCTGCTGACAATGGGAATGCTTGAACTGGTAGGGAGACATTGGTCATCACCTTTGACAGGTCAAAAATCTTCCTGCAGGTAATATTTTAGAGAATAATTTTAAAAAGTGGAAAGAAAATATACATGTAGGTACCAGTATTTGAAATTTAACTTTCATGAAATAGGAAAGTTATTCATCATCAAACACTCTAGTTATAAAATAAACCATCTGAGATTCTGAAATTCAACCTAGGTGTATACCTGCATCCTAAATTGCCCATGGGAGTGGTGCTGGCCAAAGCTCTAACAACAGGCTCTCAAAATAGTTTGGGTTTACCTTAAAGTGGTGGAGATCTTGGAGTCAACTCAGGTACTACAGTACTTCCATTGCAATAGTACAAAGGAATTTTTATTTAGTTTTGCCATTAGAGAAAACAATTTGACTGATGTCTCAATTTAATTTATTATTCCATTAAAATGCTCAGGGATCCAAAGAAAAGGACTAGATCTATTCATTCAAAAAAGAGCTAAGGGGAAATGCTTTCAGCTTTTGCTACTTATCTGACCAAGCATTAATTTCCAGAATATATCAAAAACACAAAAAAAATCAACAACAACCAGAAAACACAACCAATCCTTTTAAGAAATGGGCAAATGACCTGAATAGAGCATTCTCAAAAGAAGACATAAAAATGGCCAATCCATGTTTACAGCAGCTCAATTCACAATAGCTAAAATATAGTATCAACCCTAATGTCCATCAACTGCTGACTGGATATAAAAATTGTGGTATTTTACAAGATGGAATACTACTCAGAGATTAAAAATAAGTGAAATCCTGTCTTCTGCAACAAAATGGATACACCATAGAAAAAAAGACAATTATGTTTTTTTCTGATATGTGATAATTATTATAAAAAAAGTAATATATATGAATGAAATTGACATTCTGAGATTTGATTATTGTTTATAGCCCTTGTCTATACTCCTGTGGTGCAGTAGTTTTTCTATTTAGTACTTGAATTATTTATTTAGTGGAGGATTAAACTTGTGATTATAAAGTAAATTGAAAGTATGTCATTGCTGGCCAGTGCTGCAGCTCACTAGGCTAATCCTCTGCCTGCAGCGCCGGCACTCCGGGTTCTAGTCCCAGTTGGGGGGCCAGTTCTGTCCTGGTTGCTCCTCTTCCAGTCCAGATCTCTGCTGTGGCCCAGGAGTGCAGTGGAGGATGGCCCAGGTGCTTGGGCCCTGCACCCACATGGGAGACCAGGAGAAGCACCTGGCTCCTGGCTTCGGATCGGCGCAGTGCACCAGCCGTATTGGCCATTTGGGGGGTGAACCAACAGAAGGAAGACCTTTCTCTCTGTCTCTCTCTCTCTCACTGTCTAACTCTGCCTGTCCAAAAAAAAAAAAAAAAAAGTATGTCATTGCAAAAATAGAAAAAAAATAAGAAAAGAAGCAGGAGGGAGGGCAGCAACAAGGGGAGGAGAAAGGGTAGATGGGAAGTAGCATTGTGTTCTTAAAACTGTATATATTAAATACATGAAATTTGTTCCCTTTATACAGAAAGCCATCAGCACTGAAAACAAAAATATTACTATTATGGTAGAAGACTGATATTCAAATTTATTTTTTGTGGGGAAGTAGAGGATGCGTAATTACCACAGCGTTCTATAAAATGGGTAGGAGAGAAAATAAAAAGACTAACAAATATATGAAAAACTGTTCAATGTCATTAGCCATCACAGAAAGGCAAATCAAAACCACAATGAGATATCACCTCACCCCTGTCAGAATGACTATTATCCAAAACAGAGAGCAAAAACTGACAGAGAGGATGAGGAGAAAGTGGTCTCACACACTCACAGAGAATATAAATCAATGCAGTCACTGTGGAAAGTAGTATGTAGATTTATTAAAAATCTAGAAATAGATCTGCCATATGATTCTGTAATCCCACTTACTGGGTATATACCAAAAGACATGAACTCATTGTATCAGAGATACCTGCTCCATCAGCATTATTCACAATAGACAAAATATGGCTTCAACCAAGGTGAACATCATCAGATGAGTGGATATATATTTCTATATACATATATGCACCTATACACATAGTGAATATATATGATAGAATAGTAAAATACTTATCATATTTATATATTTATTTATATATTTTATATACTTATATTTGATATTTTTATATATAAAAATATAAAAAAGATAAAATTATATCATGCGCAGGAAAATGGCTGGAACTGGAGTACCTCATGTAGAGTGAAATAAGCCAGACTTGGAAAGGCAAATACCTCACGTTTGCTTTATGTGTGAGAATCACAATAAAAGAAGAGAAATGCTTGTGGGTATTAGTTTCGCTGAAAATTAAGTACTTTGTCAAACTTTATTTTACATATTTGTTATCCTTTGTTTTAAATATTTGTCAAACAAATAAGAATTATATACAACTATAGTTTTAATGATTTTGCGACTGTTTTAAAATTTACTTTCTATGAGTAAAGTTGAACATACTTTACTTTGATTATTCTTTATAGCCCTTCCCCTTTTCCCTCCTGGGTGATGGTCATTTTACTTTATAATTTATTGATCTCTATTTAGTAGAGGCATTAAGCTTTTGAGTATATTATAGATTAAAATCTGTTATCTCAAAAAATAATAAATATTAAATTAAAAAACAGGCATCTATGTATATCATGTTCCAAACATGGCACTACTTGCTGAAGAAATGCAGATGAAGAAAAAATTCCTGTCATCAGAGTGGTCACATTCATCTCTAAGAACACTGTTTCTAAGAACATTGATTTCAGGGAGTTCTAATCTCTGAACCTGCTATCATTAAGAACGACTATTGAATGACATTTCCTAGTTTAAAGGGCATATTTTGCACTTCTTTAATATACATATGGCTTTCATCAACTCCCCAACCCCCCAAATTAAGCAATCTGTATTATATCCTACCTTGCTATCATTGTCCATACTTGCTATTGTTTACCTATTACAATCTACTATTTTACTATGCGTATTTTTACTATACAAAGAATAATTTTTTCCCCCTTAACGTCATTTATTTTTGAGGTAGAAAGAGAGCGCTAGAGCTAGAGAGCTCCCATCTGCTTCTTCATGCCACAAATGCCTGCCAACCCTGGGGTTAGCCCAGAACAAAAGATGGATATCTGGAACACAATTTCTTGAGCCTTCACTACTGTCTCCCAGGGTCTGCTTAGCAAAACGCTGGAGTCAGGAGTGGGAGGCAAGAATCCAACACAGGCATTCTGATGTGGAACATTGGCGTCTTAATAATCACCTTAATTGCTAGGCTAAACACACACCCCATGTGGTATCATTTAAAGGGGCAGAAGCCTGCTCTGTTTTACTGTGTGCAGTTCAGTTCTTTATAGAGCTAATGGCTCAATCATTGTCTATTGAACAAATACAAGAGGAACCAGCCACACGTACTCAGGACATTTTCCTCAGTGTGTTAATCTGCAATACTATAATACATGCTGATGAGAAAACACGAAGCAATATATAGAAATTATGTTTACATAAAATATAAGATCATACAATATTTAGAGACAAAGGGACATTTGTATATGGAAATTGTTTACATATACTTGTTTTCTTTCTTTTTGTTTACATTTTTAATATTATGTAGATAAAGCTAGAAAATATCTGGTTTAGTCACATGTAAACTAATGAGACTGCTTTAAGTATAATAATATCTTCTGCTCAAATTGGTAATAATGCTCATGGTATTATTTTTATGGTTGAAGACTAATTGCTTAAACAATTAGTGCTCTTCAAAATATTATTTCTTTCACATTTAGGACAACTGATGTAAGCAATTCACTTATAAATCAGATCCAAAAGGAATTCACTGCTATGATTTTTAAATGAATTTTTAAGAAATTGAGACTCAAATCTATTGGCATTAAATATAGTTAGCAATTATATTACTTCTTCTGGAGTATAATGGTCATAAATTTTTGAGTTGAAAAGACTCATAAGACATTTTTATTTTTGAACAAAATTTTCAGAATTTCAAGGCTAACACTTACTAACAGCTTATTTATTACTTTGTAAACACCTTTTTATACACATAATCATATTTAAATTTTATTCTAAAAGAAAGTGTTAGAGGGTTGATAAGAAAAATTCTACCAGGTGCTTGGAAAGTTTTCTTCCTTTTTCTATCTACATTTTTTACACTGAGGTATTATTCTAAAGATAATAAGCCCATTTTAAGGCTTGTAGATCATATGGTAGATAGGATATAACAAAATGTATAAATCCTGCTAAACAGTTTTTTTTTCAAAGTGACGAGGCAATTTTACAACGCTCCCCAGAAGTATGAGAATTAAAGTCGCTCTATATTGTCATGACTATTTCACAATTTCAATATTTTTGCTGTACTCTTTACAGTTAGGGCATGGTAGGAACACATTAGCATATTTGTTCTTGGAGAATAATGATGTTGAATGGTTTCAATAAATTTTTTGACTAGACACATTTTGTCAAGTACCCACTAAGTTTTTGTACTCCATTTTGTTTTTGTTTATTATTTAATTGTAATCATTTTTATTATATTTTTTTAATACAAGATGCTTGTCCTATGCACAAAGTATGAGTATTATTTCCAGTAATAGTTTATAGACTCCTAAATAAAGTCTTTGGTAAGTTCATCCACTATATACCCACTAACACTCCAAAATAACTTTTCTACTATGTCCCATCTGGGGAATGTATTGCTCATAGGCAGCTTGCGTACTTTCAATGCCTCCAACCAGAAATTGAAGATTGAGGGATATGTGTTTGTCATAGTGAACTGAGACAAAACTTGGGTGCCCATATTCCATATCAGAATGCCTGAGCTTGTGTTTTTGTTCTTCTGCCAACCCCAGCATCCTGGTAATGTGTGTTCTGGGAAACAGCAAGTGGTAGCTCAAGTTCTTGGGTCCCTGCCACCCATGTAGGAGATGCAAATTAAATTTCTGGTTTCAAGCTAAGACCTGGTCCAGTCTCGGCTACTGCAGACATTTCAGGAAAGGGCCAGCAGATGGGAGATTTCTCTCTCTCTCTGCCTTTCTAATAAATAAATACAATTTTAAAAAACTGAGTAATGAGTAAACTCGGTAGATGGTCTTGATGTGATTGTGTCATCCTGGTCCACAAATGTGCCATTCTTTAGCATACCATTGTCATTGCGTGAATGTTTGTGCCCATTAAAATTCCTGTGTTGAAATGCTCATCCCCAAGGTAATGGATGCTAATGTGTTCTTGGTATGCAATGATGAGTAGTTGACAGCAAATCCTTACAAATGGAATTAATGCCCTTATAAAGGATGTCCCAGAGAGTTTCCTTGACCCTTTCACCTTGTGAAGAATTAACAGGAAGGCATCAGTTATGTATCAGAAAGCAGGCCCTCACCAGCAACTAATTTGTTAGATCCTTGGACTTTCCAGTGACCAAAATTGTGAGAAAGTAAATTTCTGTTATTTACAAATCACCAATTTAATATAATTTGTTAGAGTAAACCAAGACATGAATCAATACTAGGTTTTCTATTTCATAAACAGTATTTTCCATTCTATCTAGACTTTTAATGATTTCTTTCTTCAGGGCTTTATGGTACTCCTCATATAGATTGTTGATGTAAGGAAAATAAATGGCTTTTGTTTATAACCCATCTTATTAACTATGTACACTGTAGCCTTGTTTGAAATGCATACTTATTGCAAGAATTTTTATTGCAGACATTTATTTTTTAACATAAACTTCAGTCCATAGGACAAACAATCTGTGAATATGAAAGTTTATATTCATTCTTTCCAGTTAGAATATTTTTTGCTTGTTTTTCTTGGCCTATTGCACTAACAAGACTTCCAATAACAAGTACTCAGAAAAAAAAAAAACAATAAATCTGTCCTTATTTGGATTTGATATGAACTTGGATTATTGTGGAGAACTGTAGGAAATAAGGAAGAGCAAACTCACACAGACACATTAATATACAAAATAGGGAAAGGACGCAGAGCTAAGTGGAAGTATTTCCTAAGAACAAAGTTGGGACCATTTGAAAAAATAAGCTAAAACAGATTATAATCCAAAGTATAGAAAAATTTTTGAATTTGCACTGATATAAATAAATAAAGGATTGAAGCAATAAATAAATGGAGGAAAGAAACAAATTCGCTGTGTAGAATTCTACACGATTTATGGACATGTTCTGACTTCATAGAGACAGGCCCTAATTCCTCACTTCTTCAGTGTGGGCTACATACAGTAATTTTCTAAAAGTATAGTATGTTTACTGTCGAAAAATTACAGTATTTAAACATGACAAACACTAGCACAGCTAGGTGATCAAGTTCATATGAACAGTGAAGTTATTTTAAAAGCATGTCCCTAAATATGTGTTTGGTATAGGGTTAAGACAATAGTTAGGTCATCTGCTTCCAATACTATAGTACTTGGGTTCAGTTTCTAGCTCTGGCTCCTGAAATCAGCTTCTGATCATGCAAACCCTGGGAGGCAGTAGCTATGGTCCACAGTAGTTGGGTTCCTGCCATTAATGTGGAAGAGTTAGATTGCTAGTTCCTGGATCCCAGCTTCAGCCTGCAATGTGAAATCATTGCAGGCATTGGAGAGTGAACCAGCAGATGGGGTTTCTCAGTCTCCCTCTCCGTCTCTTTCTTTCTCTGTGTTTCTCAAATTAATTAATTAATTTTTTTAAAATAGCATACATGTTTGACATGATGTGTTGAAAACAGAACTATATTTAAATTGTTCTCCGGTGCCGCGGCTCACTAGGCTAATCCTCCACCTGTGGCGCCGGCACCCGGGTTCTAGTCCCAGTTGGGGCACCGGATTCTGTCCCGGTTGCTCCTCTTCCAGTCCAGCTCTCTGCTGTGGCCTGGGAGGACAGAGTAGGATGGCCCAAGTGCTTGGGCCCTGCACCCGCATGGGAGACCCGAAAGAAGCTCCTGGCTCCTGACTTCGGATCAGCGTAGCACGCCAGACGTAGCAGCCATTTGGGGGGTGAACCAATGGAAAAGGAAGACCTTTCTCTCCATCTCTCTCTCTCTCTCACTGTCTAACTCTGCCTGTTAAAAAATAAAAATAAAAAAAAAATTGTCCTCATTCTCCAAGTCTACAACCTGTCTAATCATGAGCAAACATCAGACAAATTCCAATATATAGAAATGGTATAAAATTCCCTGTAAGTGCATCTCAGACACATTAAATTAATCAAAAATAAAGAGTCTGAGGAGTTTTCACAATCAAGGGTTACCTTGGGATCCATCACAAATGTCATATGGTATCCTAGATGCTATCTTGGAAAAGTATGTTATATAAAACTGGTAAATTTAAGTCAAATAGATAATTTTTGACATATCTACCATGGTAATGTAAGATAATTAATAGACAAAACAGGGTATGGGGTATTCAGGAAATCTTCATAATTTTTCTGAAAATCTAAATTATGCTAAAGTGAATAAAAGTTACTAAAATATGTAGATCATTCTTATATCCATGTATAACTCTAGCAGATTTTTATATCTTGCCGAAATTGCTTTATATTTTAATGACATAGAATATTATAGATGCTGTCTATTGACTTCTACTCTCTACTACCTATGTTTTACTATATCAAGCCTATACATGTTAATATAGTAATGTATCATATATATTTATACACTGGAATATATAACGCTATTTGCAATTTTAACACTTCGTATGAATGCTATAACACAAATCCTAATACAGTGTGCTTCTTAGATAAAATATCTTCAATTAGAGATATTTATTTCAAATATAACCTAGTTCACTAGTTTAAGTACTTGAAGTGATCCTTTTTATGGATAGTGTACTGTATATACTCATTCATTATCTAGTTAATAGATATTTTAAAATTTTCCAGGTTTTCTCATTATCACAAAAGGATACAGGAACATTTCTCTACTGTATTCTTATGGGACAACTCTACCTAGAAATCTCACTTTGCTGTGAAGGGTATTTTCACTTTAAAATGAATTGTATTTCCAAATTATGCTACAGATGGTGAAAAGAATAGGAAATTTACCTTTTCTCCAAATTTGAAATAACCTTGGAAGTATGTTGTTTTTGTTACACAGAAATAAAACAATATTGAATTATGCTTTTAAATTGAAAAATTTTTATTTAAGCTAAGCGTCTATTAAAATATTTTACTTATTTTTAAAATTTCCTTCTGCAATAGTAAGTTTACATAATATTTTTAAGTGTGTTCATCTATTGACTTTTAGGTGATAATTATAAAATCTGAATACTAAATATTTATTGGTTAATTGGAGAAAATATATTCACTCAGAGATTTACTGTATTTGTAAACAATGATTATACTGTCTATTGATATATACTTGTTTCCATTTTAACCAAATTTGTGTATCTTTTTCTTACAGTTTATATTTCTTAGATTTTGCCTGAAGAGTATTTTCCCAAGTTCAAAGATATAAAAATATGTTTCTGTATATTTAAGGTTTTAAATTTCACTTTTCAAATTAATGTCTCAGTGTGAAATCTGTAATTAGTTTTGCTTGTGGTATGAAACAGAGATCTAGTTTTTTCATCATGATTAGGCCAGCATTTTTATTTCAACACAGTAATTTTTCTCTCTTAATTGGTAATGTCACCACTGACATACTTAAACATTTTATGCACTTCTTAACAGTACTATCAGTTTACTTATCCCTCCCTCTACCAAAACAACCCTTTGGTAAAACCGTGGTAGTCATATTTTCTTCAGAATAGCAGAAAAGGGGAAAACTTTACCTGTTTTACCATTTCCTATATTTCCTTCAGTTTTTTTTTTATTTGTTGCTCTTATTCTTTAATATGCACATCACTATCAGTATATCAAAATTTAAAGCACTATTTAATTTACAGGTAGATTTATAAATTAATTTGGGGAAAATTAATATATTTTTTAAAGACTTACTTATTATTTGAGCATCAGAGTTACAGTGAGACATACACACACATACACACACTTTCTGGTTCACTCTCTAGATAGCCACAATGGACAGGGCTAAGCCAGGCTGAAGCCAGGAGCCAGGGGCTTCATCTGGGTCTCCCATGTGGGTGGCAGGGGCCCAAACACTTGTGCCATCTTCTTCTGCCTTTTCCATTAGCAGAGAGCTTGATCAGAAATGGAGCAGAGGCTGGCATCATACCACCACTTGTGAAGCTGGCATCCCATATGGGCACCAGTTTGAGTCCCAGCTGCTCCATTCCTATCCAGCTCCCTACCAATGTGCCTGGAAAAGCTTAGGCCCCTGCACCCACGTGGAAGACCCAGAAGAATCTTGTTTTGCCCAGCCTTGGCCTTTGCAACCATTTGGGGAGTGAACCAGTGGTTGGAAGAACTCTCTCTGTCTCTCCCTCTCTTTCTGTAACTCAGCTTTTCTTATATATAAATAATTCTAAGAAAGAAAGAAAGAAAGAAAGAAAGAAAGAAAGAAAGAAAGAAAGAAAGAAAGAAAGAAAGAAAGAAAGAAAGAAAGAAAGAAAGAAAGAAAGAAAGAAAACGCGGAGCAGCTGGGACACAAGCCAGCACCCTTATGGGATGTTGGTCTCACTGGTGTCAGCTACACCCACTATGACTCAAAGCCAGATATCCTAATGTTAGCTTTTCCCATCCTGTTTCCTATCCTATTACCCCCCCTTTCCCATCCCACAGCTATTTCTTCATGCAAAGCTTCAGCTATACATTTCACGAATTGTTAATAATTTTCTATAGGAAGTTTATTTTTAAGTGTTATCCCAGGTTACCTTATAGCTTTGTTCTTTTCATAAATATAGTCTATTTCTACTATAATTTCTCTTTGTTACTACTGAAATATAGAAATACTATCTTTTTTGTCAATTTTTCCTAGGAAACATGATAATTTTTAAAAATATCAATAGGTTAATTATTTGATCCTTCTAGATATTTTACTATGATGTTTTTAAACATAAATAGGGATAATTTCTTTTTTTTAAACTAAAAATTTATTTTTTTTAACTTTTATTTAATGAATATAAATTTCCAAAATACGGCTTGTGGATTACAATGGCTTCCCCCCCATAACGTCCCTCCCACCCGCAACCCTCCCCTTTCCCATTTCCTCTCCCCTTCCATTCACATGAGGATTCATTTTCAATTCTCTTTATATACAGAAGATCAGTTTAGCATACATTAAGTAAAGATTTCAACAGTTTGCTCCCACACAGAAACATAAAGTGAAAAATAATAGATGATTTTTTAAATGATGATGAAATCAGATCAGACCTATTGTGATGTTTAATCCCAGTGAGAGTCAAGTTGGGAATTGCTAATTTCTTTTTTTTTTTTAACAGAAGATCAGTTTAGTATACATTAAGTAAAGATTTCAACAGTTTGCACCCCCATAGAAACACAAAGTGAAATATACTGCTTGAGTACTCATTATAGCATTAAGCCTCAATGTACAGCACATTAAGGACAGAGATCCTACATGAGGAGTAAGTGCACAGTGACTCCTGTTGTTGACATAACAAATTGACATTCTTGTTTATAGCATCAGTAATCTCCCTATGCACCAGTCATGAGTTTCCAAGGCTATGGAAGCCCCTTGAGTTCTCCAACTCTTATCTTGTTTAGACAAGGTCATAGTCAAAGTGGAGGTTCTCTCCTCCCTTCAGAGAAAGGTACCTCCTTCTTTGAAGACCTGTTCTTTCCACTGGGATCTCACTCACAGAGATCTTTCATTTAGGTGGGTTGTGTTGTTTTTTTTTTTGCCAGAGTGTCTTGGCTTTCCATGCCTGAAATACTCTCATGGGCTTTTCAGCCAGATGTGAATGCCTTTAGGGCTGATTCTGAGGCCAGAGTGCTGTTTAGGACATCCGCCATTCTATGAGTCTGCTGAGTATCTCGCTTCCCATGTTGGATCACTCTCCCCTTTATTTATTCTATCGGTTAGTATTAGCAGGTACTAGACTTGTTTATGTGCTCCCTTTGACTCTTAGTCCTTTCATTATGATCAATTGTGAACTGAAATTGATCACTTGGACTAGTGAGATGGCATTGGTACATGCCACCTTGATGGGATTGAATTGGAGTCCCCTGGTATGTTTCTAACTCTACCATTTGGGGCAAGTCAGCTTGAGCATGTCCCAAATTGGACATCTCTTCCCTCTCTTATTCCCACTCTTATGTTTAACAGGGATCACATTTCAGTTAAATTTCAACACTTAAGAATAACTGTGTATTAATTACAGAATTAAACCAGTCATATTAAGTAGAACAGACAAAAAAAACTACCAAGAGGGATAATGTATTAAGTTGTTCATTAACAGTCAGGGCTATGCTGATCAAGTCACCATTTCTCATAGTGTCCATTTCACTTCAGGAGGTTTCCTTTTTGGTGTTCAGTCAGTTGTCACCGATCAGAGAGAACATATGGTATTTGTCCCTTTGGGGCTGGCTTATTTCACTCAGCATGATGTGTTCCAGATTCCTCCATTTTGTTGCAAATGACTGGATTTCGTTGTTTCTTACTGAGGTATAGTATTCTAGAGTACATATCCCATAATTTCTTTATCCAGTCTACCATTGATGGGCATTTAGGTTGGTTCCAGGTCTTGGCTATTGTGAATTGTGCTGCAATAAACATTAGGGTGCAGACCGCTTTTTTGTTTGCCAATTTAAACTCCTTTGGGTAAATTCCAAGGAGTGGGATGGCCGGGTCGAACGGTAGGGCTATATTCAGATTTCTGAGGAATCTCCAGACTGATATCCATAGTGGCTTTACCAGTTTGCATTCCCACCAACAGTGGGTTAAAATAGGGATAATTTCTATTTTTTCACTTCTTTTTCCTTTTAACCTAATACTGCAGTGTCTGGGATATCCCATTCAAAGATGAGTAAAATCTGGTAATCTGACATGTATCATGGAGTATGTTCAGTGGTACATTTTTGACAAATGTCTCAATGGTTACAGAATCTTTGTTCCAACCAAAAATGATCTACGAGTTTCTACCAATAGTTAAGTACTGAAGTTTTCTAAGTGCTTCATCTGCTTCTTTGAGATGCCAGTATTTTTGTCACCTTCAAATTTTTCAGCATAGTATAGCAATCTTTTATCTGAAACGTATATTTCTTCACATTCCTAGGAATAAGTACTAATTTGTTAGAATATAGTTTACATGTGGGCATATGTGGATGCGTGTGTTTGCAATATTTTTTAGCAATTTTCAAGTATAAAATATATTGTTATAAGCATGTGTTTGTAATATTTTAGCAATTTTCAAGTATAAAATATATTGTTATTAACTATAGTAACCATGATGCATAATAGATCTCTTGACTTTTCCTGTGTAACTGAAATTTCATATGCTTTGTGTGCGTTCATAATATTAAAATTGATTTGCTAATATTTTATTTGGATTTATGCACTTGAGTTCTTTGGAGAAATTGGTATAAAATTTTCTTTGCTGTTCTTGTCTGGTTTTGTTATTTAGCTTATACTAGCCTCATAAACTGATATAGGTAGCTTTCTCTTCCGTAAAATTTATTGTCAGAAATTTTATAAATCAGAAACATCTGTTTGTAAGGTCAGTTGATTTGACTGTGTCTTTAGTAAGTAAAAAGCTTTTGAGTGTTCAGTTTTCTTTTGCTTACCTTTTTGGTTCATCCAGATTTTCTGTTGTTTTTGGTTTGTTTTATAATTTCTATATTATAGTATATTTTATTATTTAATCTATACAATTTACATTGTCAAAGCAATTGTCAGAAAATTATTCAAAAAGTATCATGATTTTTATAAACCCAACTATATCTGACTTTGTATCTCGCTTTTGTTCCTAATTCATTAGGAACTTTTCTCCCCTGTTATGTATTCCCAAGGTAATTAATTTTTTCTTTCCTGGTGTTGTTCTATTTTATTTCTATGCTTTCTCTCATTATTTCCAGATTGCTACTATTAAGGTAAAATTTTCATTTTGTTATTTAGCTTCTCTTTGCTTTGTTCTTACTTTTAAAAAATTCTATACTTTTAATCCTCTAAATTTTTAACCACTGTCTTAGAGACTTTTAAACAAATTTTGGGGTATTACACTTTTTTAAAAAAAGATTTATTTATTTATTTGAAAGAGTTAACACAGAGAGAGAGGCAGAGAGAGAGAAAGAGAGAGAGAGAGAAAGGTCTTCCATTCGATGATTTACTCCCCAATTGGCCACAACAGCCAGAGCTGCGCTGATCTGGAGTCAGGAGTTTCTTCCGTGCCGGTGCAGGGACCCAAGGACTTGGGCCATCTTCCACTGCTTTCCCAGGTCATAGCAGAGAGCTGGATTGGAAGTGGAGCAGCCAGGACTAGAACCAGCACCCATATGGGATGCTGGCACTGCAGGCCAGGACGTTAACCCTCTGTGCCACAGCGCCAGCCCCCGGGTTTTACACTATCAATTTTGTTCTATATTATATGATTTTGTACTTGCCATTGTGTTACTATACCATCTATGATATATTTAGTGTGCATACTATATCTTTAAAGATGTTTTTCTGTTGGTACCCATTTTAAAACACGGCATTTGGAAATAATTAGATAAATTACAAGGGTATTTTTAAATAAAAATTAGCTAATACAATTTTCTTTTGTCATTTGGGAGGGACAAATACTAAGCTAACATATTAATTTCAAAGTCAATATAATATCTGTTAAAATTTTCTGCAAATATAGCACTACCTTCCCCTGCTGGATTACCAATCCCTGAATAAGCACTGACAAACCTCCCCATGATTGGGGAATTCCTAATTGCTTTACCAAAGATTTAATTTCAGCTCATGCTTTGTATATTTGAAGATCGTCATGAGATTTGATCATGTATTCATGATTTTCATATCTCCTTGAGGAACCCTGTATTTTTATTATGTACTACCAAATCTCATCCTTAATAAAACTTTCATCAAAAGTATTTTCTTTTATTAATATTATTCTTCCTACTTTCTTCATTTGCCAATGTTTACATAGCATACATGTTTCATAGCTGTATTAATATTATCTGGAATATTGTGTTTCTTTTATATGTATTTCAAAAGCAGAATGTCTAAATTCATATTACTGATATTGTTCTTAAACCTACCTGATAATATCTTTTAATATGAAAATTCAAGAGTTTATATTTGTCATGATTATACATATAGAATATCATTTAATATTGTATAATTCATCAATTTTGTTTTAGATTTTGATTAGATGGACAAAATATTTATATTTTTAGTTTGACAGACAGACCACATTTCAATAATGTTATTGGTGTGACTTAATATTTCCATATACATAATGAATTAAAATTACATTTTCACAGCTAAAATAATTTTAAGAACTTTTGTTGAATATTGATGACCTACTGAGTCTTCTTTCTCACAAATTTTGTTATAGTTTTAGTTTTATATACTTTAAAGCACAAAATAATTATTTCATTCAATTTCATGAAATTAACCACTATATATTTTCTGTTCTCAATATTTCTGGTATAATTTTCCCTCCTTGTTTTCACTCTTCTTGCTAATGTACATAATTATATATTTATATAATTATTTTAATTTAGATCAATCAATATAGGATGCTGTCACTGCAGGCGGCAGCTTTACCCACTATGCCACAGCACTGACCCTGCCCGCTGTGTCTTAATAACTGTGCCTAATATCCACCTCTACACAGTTAGCTTCAAGCTTTGAGTCTCCTGTTGACTCAGTATCTCACAGCGGAAGGATTTCTTTCCCAGCCTCCCATTCTCTCTATTCCACAAAGTTTAGCACCCAGCACCTCCTCCAGAGTTCAGCAGACCCTCAGATTAATTCCTAAAGCCTCGTTTGAATTTCTGAGACCAAGAGCTGTGACTGAATTTCTAAGATTTTTCTCTTTTGTTATGCATCATTTTTCCATGTTGGGAGCTGAGTTACTGTGCTGAAGTATAAGTTAACTATTCAGAACTGCCCAGTACAATGTCTTTCAAAGCTTTTTATTATTATTTGGCTTTTCTATTACCTTTTTTCAGCCCTCTAATCACTTTTTTTTCTTATCCTATCTGTGAACTGGAAGACCACGCCTTTGCCATGCCCCTGTGTGACCTCATGCCCTTACCTGATGCCTTTGCCACACCCCTATGTGGCCTCATTCCCCTACCTGGCCACACCTGGGTGCCCACCAGCCAATCAGGTTAATTAAGCACTCCCCTTTGGAAGTGGGTTAAAAGCCAGGACACAGTGTGGTCCAGCCTGCTCTTTTTCCCTGGCCCCTTGCTAGGAAGGGGCTTGCAGTAGCCCCACGCCTCCAGGGCCCATAGTCTTTGGGCCATGTGCTCTAGGCTTCCTGTCCCAGATACAGGCCTAGATGCTCTTCCACGTGGCTGGTTCCTGGTGCTTGGTATGAACCCCTATTCATCTCTCCTAAATAAAGCTCTCACTCTCCTATGCATCTTTCTCACTAAATAAAAGTTTAAAATGTACCATGCTGCCTCGTTTATCCGTGCCGGTATTTAGAATTCTTCTCTAAATATTAGGCAAGAACCCTCTTGGGCTAATTAATATTGGGGATTTAGTATTAAGCCCGTGATGAAATCGTAAGGCACCCCAAATTCCGGTAGCACATGTGGCACCCCGGATAGCATTTCTAGGAAACTTTAAAGGGCCACATTTCAGTTAAATTTTAGGGGGTCTTGTCCGATTTCATCTGTATTCCTGAACATCCTTTCCCTGACTCTAGACACCATGTAAAATAGCCCCTGTGCAGTTCTTACTTTTGCCTGTAATTTTACTTTCCTTCTTTCCCAGCTCTTGGCTTTATGATTGAATGTTTAATTTAGTCAAAGTGCAATGTATTTATATGCTTTTATAATTTATATTATATAATATACATTATTATCGAAGGCTTTATATAATTTAACTCTGTAAAATGTTTTTGGAATGCAGTTTACATGAAATATTTCACACACAATGAAGTTATCTTGTTTTGTACACAGGCAGGATGTTTTTTCCTTGACTAATGATTCTCACTATGGGCTTTAGCTCATCTGGGCTCATAAATACTTACACTCATAAAAATTGTTTCTCTATACTCACCAAAATGAATTTGAATTTGTCTATAAAAGTTTTAGCCCAATGAGAATTGTGTCTCTCAATACATTTGTTTTTACTGATATTGATTTCAGAGGATAATTTTATTTTTTAAGAAGTTTCTTTTAACACTTTTCATTAGAAAGTAGAGCTTTAGGAAGTATACTAACATCAATAAGGAATTTTGGGTAGGGTTTGAAACACCCATTGACATGTAAAAATGGTGAGCCACTTAATTTTAGGTTTAGAATTTTGTCTTCCAAATGTTTTATAAATGTCACCTCCCACTGATATCATCTCTCACTATTTATTTATTAACAATCTTTAAAAAACAAGTGTATATGCAACTTATTAGCAAAGGTACTGACAATCTAAATAAACAAATGTAGCATATTCTTTTGAGGATTAGAATTCTTAAAATACATTAAAATTCTTAAAATTGTGAAAATATTTTGGATTTTGAGGAATATGCATATATGCTAATATGCTGTTTCCATCTGGTATAATTTTGTGTTTCCTACAGTTCATTCAGACTTTCCATTTCATTTTAAATTTAAAAACTAAAAGCAACTTCATTTAGATTATCCTATGCTCATCTATATTTTTAAAATAACTACTTAAAAATAATCAGAATGTCCAACATATGATTTTTGGTAAGACCTGTATTTAACTTAGGAAACCTAATTTTAGCACTCTTATCCTTTGCTTGTCATACAAAACAGTCAAGATTTTGAAGATAGAGCTGATTCTAAAGATCATATTGTGGACCCAGCATTGCGCCGTAGTGGATAATGTTGCCACCTGCGACACCAGCATCCCATGTGGGCACTGGTTTGAGACCGGGCTGTTCCACTTCCGATCCAGCTCCCTGCTAATGTTCCTGGGAAAGCCTGTGAAAGGTGGCCCAAGTGCTTGGGTCCTTGTACCCTTGTGGGAGACCTAGATGAAGCTCTCAGCTCCTGGCACAGGCCTGGCCATCATGGCTAGTTGGGGAATGAACCCACAGATGGAAAATGTGTTTCTCCCCTCTCTCTTTACCGCCTTTCAAATAAATAAAAAAAAAAAAAGTTTAAAAAGACCATATTGTTCATATTGTTTCCAATATAAGATTTTAAAATTAATCTTAATTTTATAACATGCAATGAAGCTTATTTTGAGCTGGTCTTCAAAAAAACCTCCTCAAAATTTACCCCCCTCCCTGCTCAAATCATTCAATGACTTCCAAAAAAAAAAAAAAAAGATGATAATAACATGTAAGCACTGTGCCAGCAGCATCATCATCTGCTGTACTTCTGCCCTCATGTTTTGTACTCTCTAACAATCCCTGAGGTCCCAGGTCACATTGTCTAATCCACAGCAAACAGACGCCCTCCCACATAGGAAAGCCGTTTTCTCTACCAGAAAGCTAGTCTCACAAAGTTTCCACATGTCCAGTCTCCTCAAGCAGGTGATAATGTCATCATTGCCTTATTAAAGTTTGTCCCTGTGACCATTCTATCAAGAGTTCCTTTCTTTTGTCATCGGCACTCTCTACCTCATTATTATGTGATCATATTTATTATTACGAAAAATGCTAGTCTGTATTCTATACTCTTTTTTTAAAAAAAAGTATTTATTTGAAATGCAGAGTTATGGAAAGAGAATGGTAGGGGGAGAAGGGGAGAGGGGAAGGGAAGGAGGGAGGGAGGAAGAGAGAGGGAGAAAGAAAGAGAGAAGGGAGAGAGAGGGAGAGAGAATGAATCTTCCATCCACTGGTTTACTCCCAAATGGCCACAATGGCTAGGGCTGGGCCAGCCTGTACCCAGGAGCTTGGAATTCCATCCAGATCTCCCATGTGGGTTGCAGGGGCCCACACACTTGGACCATCCTTTCCCAGGCACATCAGTAGGAAGCTGGATTGTAGGTGGAGCATCCAGGACTGGAACTGGCAGGCAATCATAAAGGATGCTGGTGTCCTAGGTGATGGGTTAACCCACTGCATGACAACACCAGCTCCATGAGTTCTATTCTTAATGTCTTTACTGCACATCTTTCCCCATAAAATATAAAGCTCCCATAGGACAGGAGTCACTCACTGCTGCAACCCTCAAAGAATGTTTGGTCCATAGTGACACTCAGTTAATACTTGCAAGGAACAATGGCTATTTCCAAGGAAATTAAGATTTTCTACTGATAAGACTTCTTGCTAACCCTGTGTCTTTGCTTAAGTCACATAAACTCTCCATTACCAAAATTATTCTTCTGAAAAAGGAGGCAAGATAAAGAAATAATGTCTATACTACTTATTTCTTAGTTATTTGGGGATATAATGAAATAGTTTTTGAAATGTGCTTTGAAGAAAAACCATATGATTATCTCAATTGATGCAGAGAAAGCATTTGATAAAATTCAACACCCCTTCATGATGAAAACTCTAAGCAAATTGGGCATAGAAGGAACATTCCACAATATAATCAAAGCAATTTATAAAAAAACCCACAGCCAGCATCCTATTGAATGGGGAAAAGTTGGAAACATTTCCACTGAAATCTGGCACCAGGCAGGGATGCCAACTCTCACCACTGCTATTTAACATAGTTCTGGAAGTTTTAGCCAGAGTCATCAGACAAGAAAAAGAAATCAAAGGAATACAAATCGAGAAGGAAGAAGTCAAACTATCCCTCTTTGCAGACGATATGATTCTGTACTTAGAGGATCCAAAGAACTCTACTAAGAGACTATTGGAACTCATAGAAGAGTTTGGCAAAGTGGCAGGATATAAAATCAATGCACAAAAATCAACAGCCTTTGTATACACAAGCAACGCCATGACTGAGAAAGAACTGCTAAGATCAATCCCATTCACAATAGCTACAAAAACAATCAAATACCTTGGAATAAACTTAACCAAGGACGTTAAAGATCTCTACGATGAAAATTACAAAATCTTAAAGAAAGAAATAGAAGAGGATACCAAAAAATGGAAAAATCTTCCATGCTCATGGATTGGAAGAAACAACATCATCAAAATGTCCATTCTCCCAAAAGCAATTTATAGATTCAATGCAATCCCAATCAAGATACCAAAGACATTCTTCTCAGATCTAGAAAAAATGATGCTGAAATTCATATGGAGGCACAAGAGACCTCGAATAGCTAAAGCAATCTTGTACAACAAAAACAAAGCCGGAGGCATCACAATACCAGATTTCAGGACATACTACAGGGCAGTTGTAATCAAAACAGCATGGTACTGGTACAGAAACAGATGGATAGACCAATGGAACAGAATTGAAACACCAGAAATCAACCCAAACATCTACAGCCAACTTATATTTGACCAAGGATCTAAAACCAATTCCTGGAGCAAGGACAGTCTATTCAATAAATGATGCTGGGAAAATTGGATTTCCACGTGCAGAAGCATGAAGCAAGACCCCTACCTTACACCTTACACAAAAATCCACTCAACGTGGATTAAAGACCTAAATCTATGACCTGACACCATTAAGTTATTAGAGAACATTGGAGAAACCCTTCAAGATATTGGCACAGGCAAAGAATTTCTGGAAAAGACCCGGGAGGCACAGGCAGTCAAAGCCAAAATCAACTATTGGGATTGCATCAAATTGAGAAGTTTCTGTACTGCAAAAGAAACAGTCAGGAGAGTGAAGAGACAACCGACAGAATGGGAAAAAATATTTGCAAACTATGCAACAGATAAAGGGTTAATAACCAGAATCTACAAAGAGATCAAGAAACTCCACAACAACAAAACCAACAACCCACTTCAGAGATGGGCCAAGGACCTCAATAGACATTTTTCAAAAGAGGAAATCCAAATGGCCAACAGGCACATGAAAAAATGTTCAAGGTCGCTAGCAATCAGGGAAATGCAAATCAAAACCACAATGAGGTTTCACCTCACCCCGGTTAGAATGGCTCACATACAGAAATCTACCAACAACAGATGCTGGCGAGGATGTGGGGAAAAAGGGACACTAACCCACTGTTGGTGGGAATGCAAACTGGTTAAGCCACTATGGAAGTCAGTCTGGAGATTCCTCAGAAACCTGAATATAACCCTACCGTTTGACCCAGCCATCCCACTCCTTGGAATTTACCCAAAGGAGTTTAAATTGACAAACAAAAAAGCGGTCTGCACCCTAATGTTTATTGCAGCACAATTCACAATAGCCAAGACCTGGATCCAACCTAAATGCTCATCAACGGTAGACTGGATAAAGAAATTATGGGATATGTATTCTTTAGAATACTATACTGCAGTAAGAAAAAACGAAATCCAGTCATTTGCAACAAAATGGAGGAATCTGGAACATATCATGCTGAGTGAAGTAAGCCAGTCCCAAAGGGACAAATACCATATGTTCTCCCTGATCAGTGACAACTGACTGAACACCAAAAAGGAAACCTCCTGAAGTGAAATGGACACTATGAGAAACGGTGACTTGATCAGCATAGCCCTGACTGTTTATGAACAACTTAATACATTATCCCTCTTAGTAGTTTTTTTTTTTGTCTGTTCTACTTAATATGACTGGTTTAATTCTGTAATTATCACACAGTTATTCTTAAGTGTTGAAATTTAACTGAAATGTGATCCCTGTTAAACATAAGAGTGGGAATAAGAGAGGGAAGAGATGTATAATTTGGGACATGCTCAAGCTGACTTGCCCCAATTGGTAGAGTTAGAAACATACCAGGGGATTCCAATTCAAGCCCATCAAGGTGGCATGTACCAATGCCATCTCACTAGTCCAAGTGATCAATTTCAGTTCACAATTGATCATAATGAAAGGACTGAGTCAAAGGGAGCACATAAACAAGTCTAGTACCTGCTAACACTAACCGATAGAATAAATAAAGGGGAGAGTGATCCAACATGGGAAGTGAGATACTCAGCAGACTCATAGAATGGCGGATGTCCTAAATAGCACTCTGGCCTCAGAATCAGCCCTAAAGGCACTCGGATCTGGCTGAAAAGCCCATGAGAATATTTCAGGCATGGAAACCCAAGACACTCTGGCAAAAAGATCTCTGTGAGTGAGATCCCAGTGGAAAGAACAGGTCTTCAAAGAAGGAGGTACCTTTCTCTGAAGGGAGGAGAGAACCTCCACTTTGACTATGGCCTTGTCTAAACAGGATATGTGTCGGAGAACTCAGAGGGCTTCCATAGCCTTGGAAACTCATGACTGGTGCATAGGGAGATTACTGATGCCATAAACAGGAGTGTCAATTTGTAAAGTCAACAACAGGAGTCACGGTGCACTTACTCCTCATGTAGGATCTCTGTCCTTAATGTGCTGTACATTGAGGCTTAATGCTATAACGAGTACTCAAACAGTATATTTCACTTTGTGTTTCTATGGGGGTGCAAACGGTTGAAATCTTTACTTAATGTATACTAAACTGATCTTCTGTAAAAAAAAAAAAAAGAGAAATTATCAATTCCCAACTTGACTCTCACTGGGATTAAACATGACAATAGGTCTAATCTGATTTCATCATCATTAAAAAAAATCATCTATTATTTTTCACTTTATGTTTCTGTGTGGGAGCAAACTGTTGAAATCCTTACTTAATGTATACTAAGCTGATCTTCTGTATATTAAGATAATCGAAAATGAATCTTGATGTGAATGGAAGGGGAGAGGGAGTGGGAAAGGGGAGGGTTGTGGGTGGGAGGGACTGTATGGGGGGGAAGCCATTGTAATCCATAAGTCGCACTTTGGAAATTTATATTCATTAAATAAAAGATAAAAAAAAGAAAAAAAGAAATGTGCTTTGAAAATTTTGAAAGTATTACAGACATAAAATTCCATTGTTGTCCAGATTTGCCATCAACTTCCTACATGTTCTGCAGCCATTCCCCAGACCCATATTTACACATTTTTGAGAATGTGACTATCATTGAGATCCCTGGTTCTTGAAGGGCTATAAATCTAACTATGATTATTAAATCTTACTTTCCTGTATCTGGAAAAGTTTTATATAAAAAGTTAATGTGCAAACAATTAGACTTAGCAATGGCAGAAAAAATATGAGTAATCTGGGGGCTATGGAGAAGCAGCTGTGAATTTTTACATTTGATCAGTGGAACATTTATTCAGCACAGAGGTATTGGTAATACATCTAGCATACAAGTTTATAAAACCAAGCGAATGATATATTTAACAAGCACTCTTCCCTAGGAGGTAAAGAGTAAAATATATATAGCCATTTTGATGTAATGCATTCCCACAATATTCATAGAGGAAAACAAAACAAAAAGAGTGTACAAACATGCTAAGCCTCATTAAGCAATTATATTCTAGAATTTATGGTGAAAACTCTCATTTAATTGAGTAGGACTTGCTCAATTATTTGCTACACAACTCTAACAACTCAGCCTTTTGTACATGGTATAATACATGGTATTATTTGGTAAACTGGTAAATATCACTAAAATAAATCTTGATCACAGTGGCATTGCATATACCTGATGCATTGTTTATTATTTCACCATGAATGACAGACTGATTAGACCGATTCAATTTGAAAGGGATTAAAGGCACAATACTTTCCTACTGGATAATAGCTTCAGTGATAAATTAATCAAGTGAGGGTAAGCTGGTTGTTCCTTCTTCCAGGCAAGAATCAATTCTTCTTACTTTCACCATCTTTTTCTTAATATATGTCTTCATATATCATTTTAATTAATTTTTTTTATATCACATAGTGTAAAGAATTCAACCCTGTGCCCTTATTTAATAAAAAAAGACTCATAGGAAATACCACCAGCAACCAAAAAAGAGATTACAGGTATTTGTTCATACTTAGTTTTAATAAGGTAGAACCCTATTTTGTGGCAACAAGAAATAAAGTCACATGACATTGCTTCCTATTGATTTGTCTCCATTGTACCAATCTGATCATATCTTTAGAAATTATCTTTCTGATTATTTTTTGTTTTCTAAGATTATCTCTGGTACTTAAAATCTTGGTATTATTATTATTATTTTGTATTTCACAACTATCACACTTTCCTATGTTAGAAGCCATCACTATCATGTGGAAAGTTCTTCTTTCTAATATTGAATGCCTTTTTTTTATTTTTAATCTACAAAAGGGATTGTGAAACAAACTGCAAAATTTCCTACTTTTGTGAACTTTATCCTTTAAAATCAACATCTAACTCTATTTGCTTTACATATGGAAGATGTTAATACTCTTCTCTTTCCCAAATTAAATTTTCTTTGTAAATTTGTAAATTTTCTTTGTAAGCTTCAACTACAAGTTCAACTTTCATATGCAATTTTTTCTTATAAGATGTTTATCATCTAGTACGGGCATTGTAGGTACAGAGGGTTAACCACAGTTTCAGATGCCCATATCATATCAGAGTGCTAGTTCAAGTTCTGGATGCTCTTTTTCCAATCCAGTTTCCTGCTAATGCATCCCGGGAGGCAACAAATGATGGCCCATTAATTGGGTTACTGACACCCATGTGGAAGACACAGACTGAGTTACAAACTCCTCGTTTTGGCCTGGCTTAACTCCAAGTGTCGTGGGCATCTGGGGAGTGAATCAGCAGTTAGATGTTAAGAAATGAATCTCAGCCTTTTTGTCTTTCTAGCTCTACCTTTTCTTTAAGTACATGAAAATAAACAAACCTCTTTTTAAAAGAGTTGTTCACCATGAACATGAAAGGATTAATTCTTAGGAAACACTTTCTTTTCATAGAAGTAAAGGTCTCTAGAGAATAGAGGGCAAAGCTTTATAAATAATTCAATTAAAACTTCTAAGGCCAACTTGCTTTATAATAGTGGCCAAGATAAAGACAGACCAAGGAAAGCTTTGATCAGGGTGATGATATATATTTATATTTGTATTTATATTTACATTTGGGGGTTTTAATCAGGCCATAAGGACAGGTATGCAAGAGAAAAAGCAATCACGTAACCTGATCATTTTTATGTATTTTAAACATCTTTAATCTTGCCAAATTCCCAAGTTAGCTCCTACATTTATGTGCAAGTTGCCTACAAAGTTCTAGCTAAATTCAGTAAAATTGGAGACAAATAGAGAATATGAAAAGCAAGAGTGACCTCTACAAGGACCAAAAATGTTGAAGGCTTTCCATTTCATGGTAGAGGGGGGATATTTAGGAAACAAAGATAAAGGAAAGTTGAAATACAGCTAGGAGAAATTCAACAAAGTTGAATCATATATTATGTCTGCCTCCAGCATTGTGCTCATGAAAGTGATATTTCTGGAATATATCTTTTCATAATAACTGTTGTATACTATGATTACATTTTTGCTAATTTGTTTATATTTTACTTTCTGAATCATTAGGTGTAAAATTAAATTCTAAGAAGAAAGGAATATGGAAATATTGGCTTTTGTCCAAATTTAAAAATACCCATTCCCCAAGTTTCAATGAATAATTACATTATTTTAACGTTTTGCCATCTTAAGCCTACTTTAAAGAGTAATTGATTCATTCTCTTTCTTCCCTCTACTTGAAAAACACAAAGTTACACATAAAATATATAAGGAATAAAAAGGCATTCCAATGTTGACAATCATTGCATATATTGTTCTGAACTCAGAAGTTTTGAAAGGACAACCCTTTAGAAGAATAAGACATTTCAGATCAGTAAGAGGAAAGTGATTACACCATGTTAATAACAGACTTGCTTGTTTTTCCTAACAGTAATGTATTTTAAATCTATTTTTCCCATGTCTTCTGGCCTCCATTGTTTTTGTTGAGAGATTAGGTATAAATTTTATTCCTCTTTTAAAAGTAAAATGACTTTTACTATGTTTGCTTTTAAATTTTGATTTTCTTTTTGGTTTGTCAGTATATTGACTATATTGTTCCTAGGTGTGGTTTGTATTTCTTAAGGTTTGTAGAGTTTATTGAATCTAAAAGAGCTGGAATGTTTCAATAGCTTTGAAAATAAGAGGATATTATCATTTCAAATATTTTGAATATTTGAATTTTCAAATATATTTAAATTTCCCTCTCTAGTCCTTTTGGAACTCTACATATATGCAGTTCACATATATTCACTATGTGTCAGGCCGGCGCCGCGGCTCACTAGGCTAATCCTCCACTTGAGGCCCAGGCACCCTGGGCTCTAGTCCCGGTTGGGGTGCCGGATTTTGTCCCAGTTGCTCCTCTTCCAGTCCAGCTCTCTGCTGTGGCCCGAGAGGGCAGTGGAGGATGGCTCAAGTTCTTGGGCCCTGCACCCACATGGAGACCAGGAGGAAGCACCTGGCTCCTGGCTTCGGATCGGCGTGTTGCACCAGTTGCAGCACACAGGCCTTAGCGGCCATTTGGGGGGTGAACCAACAGAAGGAAGACCTCTCTCTCTCTCTCTCTCTCTCTCATTGTCTAACTCTGCCTGTCAAAAAAAAGATTCACTATGTGTCCATAAGTCTCTTCTCATTCTATTTGTGTGCATTTGTGTTTTTTTTTACAAATTTTAAAATTTATTTTGAATTTAATTAGAATATCTAATCTTCTACATTTTAAAAAAGATTTATTTATTTATTAAAAGTTGGCACTATATATAGAGAAGGAAATTCAAAGAGAGAGTTCTCCCATCCCTGGTTTACTCCCCTGATGGATGCATTGGGCAAGGCTGAGTCAGGCCAAAACCAGGAGCCAGGAGCTTCAGTAAAGTATCCCAGTAGGTGCACAAACCAAACACTTGGGTTATCTTCCATTGGTTTTCCCAGGCTATAACCAGGGAGTTGGAGAGGAAGTGGAGCAGCCAGGTCATGAACCTATATGGGATGCCAGCATCACAGGCAGTGTATTTACCCACTATGCCATATTACAGGCCCCTATTCTTCTGCATTTTAATATACTGCTTCACTTTTCTGCTGTGATCACACACCTATTTAATGGATGCTTTAAAATGTACACATTAAGTTCTTAATTTCACTTGTTGCATTTTACAGGTTTCAAATTTTTATTTGCTGGCTTTCTTATAGTATAGCTTCTACATATTTGAAACACATGTGTTACAAATATTTCAGCATGATAGAGTTAAATTTAGGAATTAATATTAATGAGATTAGATGAAAGTCTATTTGAACTTATTTCTTCACCTTGCAGTTTATATTTTTAGTGTATAAAACACATTTTTAAAAAACATATCTGTTTTATAACAGTGACTTTGTATAATATAAGGGTTGTATTTTATCTAGTTTTCTAATCTTGGCCTTATATACACACACAAATATACACATATATATTGTCCATCTATCTATATTTGTCTATCTATTGTTTCATCAACTGATAAATAGATTTACATGCCTCATTGTTCATGATTAAATGTCAGACATGGAGTACAAAAAAGTGTAACTCTTAAAAATGCTAATGCTAACTTCTTTTGAAAGATTACTACTCCAGGGGCTGGTACCTTGGCAAAGTAGGATTGGCACAGCTCTGGCCATTGTGGCCATCTGGGGAGTGAACCAGCGGAAGGAAGACCTTTCTCTCTGTTTCTCCCTCACACTGTCTATAACCCTACTTCTCAAAAAAAATAAATAAATAAAATCTTTAAAAAAAAAAAAAGAAAAAAGGAAAGGTCCAAAACAGAGATAGAGAAAATTATCTTAATTCAAAAACTATTGAATTTACTTTGGACAGTATATGCTCTCTAATTTTTTTTCAAAAGAAAGATTTTATTTATTGAGAACAAATTTCATAAGTACAACTTTAGGAATGTAGTGATTCTTCCCCCACACCCGCCCTCTCACCCCCACTCCCATTCTACCTCCTCTTCCTTCCTCTCCCATTTCCAGTCCCATTCTCCATTAAAATTCATTTTTAATTAACTTTAAAGACAGAACACCAACTCTATACTAGGTAAAGATTTCAACAATTTGCACCCATACAACACACACAAAATATAAAAAACTGTTTGAGAACAACTTTCACAGTTATTTCTCACAGTACAACGCATTAAGGACAGAGGTCCTGCATGGGGAATAAGTGCACAGTAACTCTTGTTAATTTAACAGTTAACACTCTTATGTATGATTCCAGTGATCATTCAAGGCTCTTGACATGAGCTTCCAAGGATATGGAAGCCTTTTGAGTCTGCAATATACATCAATATTTAAACAAGGCCATAAGTAAAGTGGAAGTTCTTGCTTTCCTTCAGAGAAAACTACATCCTTCTTTGATGGTCCCTTTATTTCCCCTGGGGTCTCCCTGGGGTCTCACTCACAGAGATCCTTCATGTAAGACATTTTTTTTTTTTTTGCCACAGTGTCTTGGCTTTCCATGCCTGAAATGCTCTCATGGGCTTTTCAGCCAGACCAGAATGACTTAAGGGCGGATTCTGAGGTCAGAGTGCTGTTTAGAGCATTTGCCATTCTATGAGTCTGCTGTGTAGACTGCTTTACATTTTGGAACACTCACATATTTTAATTCTATCTATTGTTATTACTGGACACTTGATCTTATTTATATGATCCCTTAAGATTGCTTTAACTATTCAAAGTCTCCTGTATTCCCATATGAATTTCAGCATCATTTGTTCTATATCTGAGAATGTCTTTGGTATTTTAATTGGTATATCATTGAAATCTGTAAATTGCTTCCTGAAGAATGGGCATTTTGATGATATTGATTCTTCCAATCCAGGAACATGGAAGATTTTTCCATTTTTTGTGTCTTCTTCAATTTTTTTCTTTTATGTTTTATAATTTTCATCATAGAGATCTCTGACATCCTTGGTTAAATTTATCACAAGGTATTTGATTTTTTTGTGGGTATTGTGAATGGGATTGATCTTAGAAGTTCTTTCTCAGCCAGGACATTGTCTATGTATTCAAAGGCTATTGATTTTTTTGTGTTGATTTCATATCTTGCTATTTTATCATATCTTTTTTATAATATCTTTCATATCTTGCTATTTATCAAACTCTTGTATGAGTTCCCAGAGTGTTTTGGTGGAGTCTTTTGGATCCCCTATATGCAGAATCATGTCATCTGCAAATAGGGATATTTTGACTTCTTCTTTTATGATTGGAATTCTTTTGATTTATTTTCTTGCCTAATGGCTCTGACTAAAATTTCTGGCACTATATTGAATAGCAATGATGAGAGTTGGATTGCTTGTCTGGTTCCAGATCTCAGTTGGAATGCTTCCAACTTTTCCCCATTCAATAGGATGCTGGCCATGCATTTGTCCTAAATTGCCTAGTAGAGGAAGGTTCCTTCTAAACCCAATTTGATTAGTGTTTCATCATGAAAGGATGTTGTATTTTGTTAAATGCTTCCCCTCCATCACTACATTCCTAAAGTTGTACTTATGAAATTTGTACTCAATAAATAAAATCTTTCTTTCAAAAAAAAATTAGAGAACATACACTGTCCAAAGTAAATTCAGTACTTTTTGAATTAAGATAATTTTCCCTATCTCTGTTTTGGACCTTTCTTTTTTTTAAAGATTTATTTTTTTTGAGAAGTAGGGTTATAGACAGTGTGAGGGAGAGACAGAGAGAAAAGTCTTCCTTTCTTGAGATAATCATATGGTTTCTGTACTTCAGTTTGTTAATGTGATGTATCACATTGATTGATTCATGAATGTTGAACCATCCCTGCATACCAGGGATAAATCCCACTTGGTCTGGGTGAATGATCTTTCTGATGTGTTGTTGGATTTGATCGGCCAGAATTTTGTTGAGGATTTTTGCATTTATGTTCATCAGGGAAATTGGTTTGTAGTTCTCTTTCTCTGTTGTGTCTTTTCTAGGTTTAAGAAAGAATTAAGGTGATACTGGCTTCATAGAAAGAATTTGGGAGGATTCCCTCATTTTCAATTGTTTTCAATAACTTAAGAGGAATTGGAGTTATTTTTTCTTTAAATGTCTGATAGAAATCATCAGTGAAGCCATCCAGTCCTGGGCTTTCCTTTGTTGGGAGAGTCTTTATTACTGATTCAATTTCCATCTTGGTTATGGGTCTGTTTAGGATTTCTATGTCTTCATGGCTCAATTTAGGTAGGTTGTATGTGTATACGAATCTATCCATTTATTCTTTTTTTCCCAATTTGTTGACATATGGTCTTTGTAGTAATTTCTGATGATTCTTTTTATTTCTGTGGAGTCTGTTGCTATATTTCCCTTTTCATCTCTAATTTTATTGGTGAGAAAAAATATGTATTCTGTGGAAATTGGCTAGAAGGCTTTGTAGATATCTGTTAGTTGTATTTGGTCTATGGTGTCAATAAACTCTGTTGTTTTCTCGTTGATTTTCTGTCTGGTTTATCTGGTTGTAAGTAGGGTATTGAAATCCCCCATTACTGTTTGTATTTGAGTCCATGGCTCCCTTTTAATCCATTAACATTTCTTTTAAATAGCCATGTGCCTTGTAATTAGGTGCATATGCATTTATAATAGTCACATTTTTCTGTTGAATTGATCCTTTAATCATTATATAGTGTCCTTCCTTGTCTCTTTTAATAGTTTTTGTATGAAAGTCTGTTTTGTCTGATATTAGAATGGCCATACCAGTTCTTTTTTTATTTCTGTTAGCATGGATTATCTTTTTCCATCATTTTACTTTCAGTCTACATGCATCTTTGTTGGTAAGATGTGTTTCTTGTAGGAAGAAAATTCATGGGTTTTTATTTTATTAATCCACTCAGCCAGTCTTTGTCTTTTAACTGGGGGCTTGAGACCATTTATATTCAGGGTGACTATTGTTAAGTACCGACTTTGCCTTTACATACTTCTGTAAATAGTCCTATTTTTGTATTTTGTATTTCCTTTGGACTTCTGCTGGGTCATTTTCTACATTTATCTCCTTTTATAGTATGTTCCTGTTTCTGTGTGTAGCACATCTCTGAGCATTTTTTGTAGGGCTGGGAGAGTAGTTACAGATTCTTTCAATTTCTGTTTGTTGTGCAAGATTCTTATTTCTCCTTAATTCATAAATGAGAGTTTTGCAGGGTATAGTATTCTGAGTTGACATGTTTTTTTTTTTGTTTTTTTGTTTTGTTTTGTTTTTTTTTTTTCCACCTAGGACTTGGAATATATCTCAGCATCCTCTTCTTGCCTGTAGAGTTTTTCTGATGAGAAGTCTGCAATGAGTCTAACTTGATTTCCCCTGAATGTGATTTGGCTTTTCTCTCATGCACAGTTCAACATCTTTTCTTTATTTTTCACTGTGGAGAGTTTTACTACAATGTGTCATGGTGAAGATCTTTTCTGTTCACATCTATTATGAGTTCTGTATAATTATTGTACTTGGATGTCTCTTTCTCCAGATTGGGGAAGTTTTCTGTTATTATTTCATTAAGAAGGCCTTCTAATCCTGTCTCTCTTTCCATGCCTTCTGGAACTCCTAGGATCTATATGTTGGGTTGCTTGACAGAACCTTTTAGCTTTCCAACTGTGTTTTTTATTTTTCTCATTTCTTCTTTTATTTGGTCTGAGTGTAATATTTCCAGAAATTTGTCTTCTAGTTCTGATATTCTTCTATCTCACCCATTCTGTTATTAAGACTTTCCATTACATTTTTTATTTATTTAGTGAATTCTTCATTTCTAGTATTTCATTCTGACTTCTCTTTAATATCTCAATTTCTTGGGAGTGCTTTTCATTTAGATCATGAATTTGCTTCTGATTGTTTCTAAGTAATCTGATGATTAATTTTCTGAATTCTGTTTCTGGCATGTCCCCAATCTCTTCATCTTCGTCTCCTATTATTGAAGAGTTGTAGTGTTCCCTTGAGGGCACTCATAGTGTCTTCTTTATTCTTATTTAGGGTTTTTTCCTTTGTTGTTCAGCATTTGTATATTTTTTTTGGTCTGTTGCTTTTCTCTTCAATTTGTGTCTTTGTGCTTGTTGTGAGTTTTCCCTCTGATAAGAGCTGCTATGTGTCTGTGAGTTCCAAATGGAAGCATGCAGCCCCACCTCCTGGAGCTCAGCTCACTTTGTGGTGGGGGCAGGTAAAAGCTCTGGTGAACTAAGCCCTGCCTACTGGGGCCCGGCTTGCTTCTCACTGGTGCATGGAATGAGCTTGAGTTTTTTATATTCAGGACTTCTCTTGTTGTACAGCTTGCATGTTGGAGAAGAAATTACTCTGAAATGTTATGGTCTTTATTCCTGGGTAGAGGTTATGGTGAGGTGGCCCCTACAACTGATGGGTATGTGCATGTGAGGCAAAGGTGGTAGTCCCTTGCTTACTGCTGGTCCAGTTGGGGGGAGGGGTAAGACGTAGATGGGCATAGGGGTTCCCGATCTCTCTCTTTGTTCCTCTATACCTTCTCTTTTCTCGCACGAGGATCTTCAAACGCAGTTCACAATATATTAATGCCAATCCTATATGGAATATTCAGGTTAATACCTTTACTTCAGACTTAAAATAAAAGCAATAAAAGGGCAGTTTTATAATTCATTCACTATAAATCCTAGATTATGCTTAAAAATTCCATTAAACTTTACCAAAATGACTGATTTAAAAATTAAAATAATCCTAGTTTCTTGGATTTCTGAAAATTTATACTACATATGTCTCAAAATTCAAATTATGATATAGAGTTATCTCATAATTTGAATCATACTGCAAGGAAATGATTTAATCAACAGTATAAGTCATGTTATGCAAGCTATATGACATTGCTTTTTTATACTGAATTGTTAAATAGTCACACATTCTGTTTGATAAATTTCTCTTTTATTTTATTAAGGAGCAGCTTATTAAGAATAGTAATTTTGACAAATAAATAGTGCTTTAACTGATTTAAAATAGTTTTCAGGCCTGTAGTTGCTTCACAAATTGTCTTTCCAGTGTATATTACAAAATTTTTCTTTCATTTAAACTGAAATGTAAATTCATTACATTAGTTGAAATAGTTGGTATCTTTGTTTTATAGGTTGGAATAGCCTCTGTGTTTATTGTCTTTCTATATTCATTACATTGGATGAATGCCCCATGCCCAAATCATGGAGTCTCCCATGTTACATGGATCAGTAATGGCAATGGCAGAATTATGCTGCTTGGGGAAAAAAAGATCAACATAAAATCTCTCTAGAATTCCTTCCTAAAAGGCTACATTTAAAAATGATTCTGAGTTTTCACCAACATGTACTTAAATAGTCTGCTAGTCCTTTACATTATCAATCTTCCTAACCACTACATGTAAATGTAGAAGAAATATTCAAAAAGTGTATTAAATATGAGATTGACTTGCTTGTCATTTTCACTATTATCCAACTTCACCAATTACAACCTTTTGAAGAAATAGGAAGGCTGGGTTGCTGCCTTGGAATTCTTCATTTCCATTACTTTATTACATACAATCATCTCATCTCTCTGAATTTGAATTATTGGTGACTTAAATACATAGTGGTTAGGAAAAGAAATGGCATTTATCACTCCCTAAAATGAAAAATTAAGAATCATTTACTTATTACCTTCACAGTGCAAAATTTCACAAATTAAATAAATAAAAAAGTCTATGACACTATGCATTCCAATAGGGTACACACAGATTAGTTGTAGAACAAGACATAAAATTATACAGTGTGATAAATGCTGTAATAGTTATGTGCAAAGTGTTATGGGAACACTGATGAGAGAGGGATTACTTGCCTAGGAAATTTAGGAAAAATTGTAAAACAGACATAATATTTAAACTAGTTTCAGAATAAGCATAGGAGCTTCAACAAAGTAAATAAAAAGACAGAGGAAGTGGTTAAGTATGAGTTTCAGGAGATAGATTGATAATTCATCTCATGTGCAGTAAATCATCAAAAACCACTATTCTTATACAGTTTCCATCAGTAGCTCAGGGAACTTAGAAAGACAACAGAAATGAGGACAAGATCCTGGTTATGTGGGACTTGCCTTTTAATATTAGGTCATTGCAAACACAAAATCCATCAAAAAGATTTCCTTGAGCTTTCTCATATTTCAAAGCATAGAGAATTAAGACCACATTTAAAGAATGGGCCAGAAGAATCAAGAAAATAAATAGTCTTGCATGGATAATAAAATATCCTGGCCATTATGCCTCATTTTCACCTGGTATTTGTCATCTTAGTGAAGGTACAGAAAGTGACATGTTAGCCATAGCTTGCAATATTTTGGCCACAAATCTCACCAAGGATGACCTGTTCATTGTCTCTTTGAGATGTTTCTCAATACATTTTTATTCATCAATCAGGGTGGAGAATTTTCTCAATCTACTATTATAAAGCTCCTAGCTTGCAACCAATTTATTGGCACATCCTACATGCAAACAGGAAGTTGTTCAATGTAGGTTAGTGAGCAAATATGCAATTACCTTGCTCCTCCATGACAAGTGTTATAAATGCTTAGCCATGTCTTGAACACATCAACTTCAGGTCATTTTTAGAAAGAAAGGCAGTAAGTTGAACCATTTCCAAATAAGAAAACGTGTGTATTTTATAGCAGGTTAGCAGATTTCACAGCATGCTAGGTGATTAACAGCATGTGACATAATGATGTAAGTGTCATGAATGTGTTTACCTTCTGTAATGTCAATATTCTACATCACTGCTGCCTGGACAAAGAAATCAAGATTACAGAGGACGTGTGGACTCTGTCCATTTAGTTTTCAATTAAAATTGTACTTTTTATTTTAAAATGAAATTCAATTATGCAGTTCCATTTTACACACACAGACACAGTCATTTATGTGTATGTGTGTGAATAAAATGTATCTGTTGAGATAGACATTTGCTAGGAAATAATCATGGAAAACAATGAGGCCCCTACATTCAGTACTTTCAATTTAGAGAACTCAATATAACTGCAACTATTATCTTCATATTCCCCTATTTTCATTATCATTTCTTTTATTCAACCTGAGAAATTTCCAATACTACTGACCTACTTGATCTTTTTCTTCTTCACATTTCCTTTTTTTTTTTTTTGACTCTGCAATTAAGCCATTTAAATCTTCATTATTAGATGATCAGTGGTGAGTGTTCAGAGAGTAGCGGTTTGGTGGGTGTGGGGAGTTGTGGAGAGGAAACAAGTCTACTAAATTTATTTCATTTTTCATAACTCTACATGTGGACTAACTTTAGCGCAACTGCTTTCTCTTGTATCCTCTCATTAAGGGATTGATCAGGCCGGCGCCACGGCTCACTAGGCTAATCCTCCGCCTAGCGGCGCCGGCACACCGGGTTCTAGTCCCGGTTGGGGCGCCGGATTCTGTCCCGGTTGCCCCTCTTCCAGGCCAGCTCTCTGCTGTGGCCAGGGAGTGCAGTGGAGGATGGCCCAGGTGCTTGGGCCCTGCACCCCATGGGAGACCAGGAAAAAGCACCTGGCTCCTGGCTCCTGCCATCGGATCAGCGCGGTGCGCCGGCCGCAGCGCGCCGGCCACTGGAGGGTGAACCAACGGCAAAAGGAAGACCTTTCTCTCTGTCTCTCTCTCTCACTGTCCACTCTGCCTGTCCAAAAAAAAAATAAAATAAAATAAAAAAAAATAGAAAAAAAAAAGGGATTGATCATAGCAGGTTTACTGCTTTTAGCAGTATGTCAACAGAGATGACAGTGCATTTATATTTACCTCTAATGTTCCATTTCTCCAAATCTTTTGGGAAGGAATAAATCTAGTCTGGCAAGTGACTTTTCCAAGTTATTATCACCATTCATTATAATTATTTTTTTTTTCATATTGGAACTAGAGAGCCTTTTTGTGCTTCGACAATCTTTGGATTCTAGAATGAGGCATCCTCCAGAGATGGACAGAAGCAGCTGAGGAATTGTGTTGCTGATGACAAGTGAACCTAGAATGTGACTGATTTTGTCCTTTTTGATCTAGAAAGGATTCAGACTAGTAGCACAAATATGAGAACTTCATTTTTTCTTAATCCTCTGAACAGCTTAGTTTCTGAGGAAAAGATCAGGCTGATGCCTGTAATCCAACTCTAAGGCATGTCTCATATGGTTTAGGGAGGGAAAGTCTGGCATTCTTAGAAACCTGGAAAATAGAAAATAATTGAATTCAGCAAGTACTATCAATTGGGCAGCAAAATTTGTTTGCCAGCAGTATTTTAGAATTATTTTAGGATGGAGTGTGTAAGGAACTATAAAATGTGAACTTTCAGAGCACCTAACTCCTTCAGATATCATTTAAAAAGCTGTGAAATATGTCATTCGCAGTAAAATGAAGCAAAGATGTTATATATATATATATATGCACACATTTATCAGTAACTATAAATGTATATTTCCTGAGTTTGCAATTACTTGTGAAATTGTCCATCCATTGAGTATTACTGTGTACTTCTCCATGATGGGAACAACTCACTTCCCGCCTATAATAAATGGAGCTCATTGGTTTTAAGAAGTGAGTTATAACCTCTTGGAGAAAACCTGACTTTAAAATACTGTTAAAAGAACAGATATTGAACATTCATATGAATCTTTCTCCCATGAAAATTCATACTTGCGGATGAAAGAATTACTGAGAAATTTTCTTTTATATAAATTTGCTCTTCTCTAAAACTGATTTTGTTTTTATTTTTATGCCTTAAATATTTGCTATAATGCATTACATAGTTCACAGATTTCACATAAGCTCTGCCAAGGGATAATTCGCCCACATTTGTATCATTAACTGCTATGGAAAGTCTAGCTCTTTGGCTGCCTTTAGAAGAGTTTATGAGTGTTTTATGATGTTTCCTGGTTATACTGTATTTTTACAACTGTTGCAAATAGACACAAATGTCATAAATTACTGAAAAAAGTTATCCTCGATCCCTCTGAGTTTAATGAGGAACAGTTACAGAAAAGGGAAGTTTGTAAGTGCCACTAAAGTCAGCTTGATGGATTCCACATGTAGAATACATTCAGATCTCTGAGTCAGATTTGTTAAACTTCTACTGCACTCTTTATTTTTTCCTCCTCTCTGACAGTATTTTAAATGTACCCTTAATTCTAGATATACTGACTAATGGCTAATGAAATCAGCTATTTGTTTTCACTAAATGGCTCAAAGTGCTGCTGTTTCCAGCTACATCAAACAGATATGTCCTCCTCTGAATTAAATAATTTACATAATATGTGTCTAGAAATTTCTTATAACTAAACTCTTTAAAATGTACTAGCATTTTTGAGTGCTGTACTTGAGGCACTGTGTAAACTTAATACTTTGCCTGAAAATTCAGTTATCATCCTATATATTATTATAATCATATATTTATTATAAACACCAAACACTTATTCAATGCAAACAATATGCCTAGAAGAGTGCTAAGCACTATGGATTTAAAGAGGTCAAAGGTGGAAATTGCAATACAGACGAGGACATATTGCATTTATAATTAGCAGTGAAAGATAATGCTAAGTATTTAATTTGTGCTACTGGTAATAAAGATAAAAATGATGTGGAGAGAAGCACCATACCATGGAAATATTTTTAAGAAAAAAGGAACTGAACTATAAATTTTAGCAGAATTGAATTTAAATAATTAGAAATGGGCTAAAGAACTATATGCAGGAAGAATATCTTGAGGTGTCTCCAAGTTTAGCAAATGAGACTGCATGGAGTATTGACAAGCAGTCCATAGATTTACACTTTATACCAGGTTGTGCAAAGCATAGAGAGAAATAAATGAACAACAGAACTGCCATTCTTCATAGTATTCAGAGGCCTAACATATTGAGTCCGTATTAGTTAACTTCTTATTAATCCTGGTACTAAGTGGAGAAACAAAATGTTTTTCATTAAATTTTCTCTTCTTTCAAAAATTCTTTAAATTAAAAAAAAAAAACAATTGAAAAACAAAGGCTGGATTAGAGTGCAGTAGAGTCTAGGTAACACAGAATACACAACTGTTCTTTAGCAATGGAAAATTACCAAACTTTACCATGAAAGCAAATGCTGAGTGGAATGCCCAAAACTGTCACTCAACGTCTAATATAAATCAGTAATACAAATAATGTTATTATCCAAGATCTTAAAATTATAAAATTTGGCCTCAGTATGATTATACATTGGCCAGAGGTCTAATAGTTATCGATATGGTAGAGAATAATCCTGAATTAAGGAAGTCTGGCTCCAGGATCCATGATTCTCACAAATACTCTGTGAAGGGAAATACTCCTAAATATAGGGCAGATCTGAATTAGAGTTTATCACTTTCAGTCTTTCTATACACCTACACTTCCTAAACATATGCATATTTAAGTATTTGCATTTTAGATGTTCTTATTGATTACTACAGCTGCTTCTAAAGGTACCTAAACATGTGTTATTTGTGATCTTAGTTCTTTGAAAGTACACCTTAAATTTTGGATGGTGGTTCTCATAAAGAAAAATGATATCCAAGAAAATCACATAGAATAATATTTTGGTTGAGATTATATTTTTCTTCCAGTTTTTGCTTCTAATATTTTGGAAAAATTATATTAACTGAATTTTTAGATTAAATTCAGATTTGTGAATCATAGAGAAAGCCTGAAGATTTATACATGGTCAATTTAGAGCAATAAATGTTAAACACAGATTTGAAGTTCTTGGGATGAAGACCTAAAGAGTTAACTCATTCTAATATTAACTAATATATAAGGCTTTAATTTAAAAATATTTAGATAGTTTTTCTGTAGGTTAAAAATAATTTATTCTCCTAAACCACCTTTCTTTTCATTTATTGGGCATTTTATTTCTGACTACACTTTTATCATCTCCCATTAAAAAATTGGTAGTTATAACTAATACACCAATATTTCTTTTCCATGTTTTGTTCAGTAAATGAGGTCTAGAAGCTAGAACTTTGAAAGAATGCAAATGAGAGAAACATACATCACAGAAATTAGTCTGTGTTTTAAAATTAAACAAAATTAAAATTAAATTCCCTTTAATTCAAGGGAAACGAAAAGCTGCCTTAAGGTGAATGCAGTTTATGTCTTCTTTGCTCCTGTCATAATTGTGTTGCTGTCCTATTGCTGCATATATCACCATTATCAAACTCTTGTATGTGAGGTTTGCCTATGGCAATGCAGTGGCCCCAACTAACAGAGGATAGAGCAGCATGAGGACTGCATTAGGAAAGGAATGTTTTATTTAAGGACTCGGCTGGTAACGCACTACCATATTTCCCTTTACAATTTGCTCACTCTAATTGTTAAAACATTTCCTGCTATTTCAGAAAAGCGGAGACCACAAAAGCATACAGATAAACACCACTGGGTTTATGCTGAAGGGACAAATTTGTTTTGCAACTTACACTTTCTTAAACATGTCTTATGTAACTCCCTTCTTTTCTGTCTCCATTTGTTATGTAGAATTGAACAACAGAACTTCTATAAGCTCTGAAATGAGTAATTAATGAGGGATTAATGTTTGGAAAAAATTTTAATGAAAATCAATGAGAAATAACACGTATAAATGGACCTAGGGCAACATCCACAAAAAATGTAGTCTGAAACCTTCTGTCCCAAATATAAATTTGCAATTCTTGAAATATTTTCTCCTGTTTATCTATATGGACATATATATATTTGTATATCACTATATAGTGCTAAATCATTTTAAATGTGGAATATCTGTGGGATATAGCACAGATTAAAAAAATGGGGATAATCTTTTAAAATATTAGTCTCTTTGAAAAGGAATTTATGTAAGACTAAAATGTGCTGATTAGAAAAATAGAAAGTAATACCTTTCCATTATATTACACAACATTTCAATTGACTAAATCAACTTTCTAAAATTAATATTGTAGCAAATATTTTGAGATGTATTATTATTCATTGTGTATGAAATTATTGCCAAATATCATGAGACATAATTGAATATTCTAACTATTCTACAACCTCACTTCATTCAAGATATTTTCTGCTTTCCAGAACTCCCACCATGATAGTTGATGAATGTAAATAAGTCAATACACGGATTACATAGATGAATCAAATACATTTTAACCAAAAAACTGAAAGTCAATTCCTAAATGCCCAGTAATTATTTTCCATACATTCAGTATCAGCAACACATCAGATACCATTAAAGTTTACAGTTTCAATTGGGGGTGCACTCACAAAATAAAGATAAATCAGTGTCTTTAAACCCCAAAATCATTTGGATGCCTGTGAGAAAGATGCCTCATTTTCATTCTTAGTAAGTCATGATTATAGGGAGTAGAACCAAGAACCATCACAATCAGTGATTCTATTACTTTATTTTTCTTTGTTTCGATGATACCAAGTTATGGACTTGTTCATGGTGACTTACTAATCCAATCATGAATGAAAATAACCTGGAGACCGAGGTGATTTTATTTATTTACTTACTTACTTACCTACTTAGTCATTTACTTGTTATATATAGAAAATTTCTTTCACACTAGAATGTTCTTTTATACCCTTTTTTAAATCAACCATTCTAGAGGCTTCCATTATTAGTTTTACCTATTACTGAACTTCATAAACATAGAATTCCATTCCTACATTGGTTTTGGATATACCTGGGGAAAATGGATCTTTAGCTTCTCCCTAGATATTGTAGTGTTTCAACATCAAATAGTCGTCATGGACCTTTTAAAACAAAAGTTGCCTAACCTCTAATCTTGATTAACTGACATCATTTTTTCAGTGTATTCGAGGGTTGGATTTAATAACTCTTTTGAGAAACTGATTATAAATCTGAGTTTCACAGGAAAAATAATCCTATATGGAAAATACTAGCCAATTCAAAGGCTCTATAAAAATTCATAGCATTATTAGAAATGATCTACCCAATATACAAATTTCCATGTCCTAAAGAAAGAATTATCCTCTCATTGTCTACTTGGATTAAAATTATTCAGACTTCAACTTCGTTAGAATTCTTAGGACGTGATAAATTCAATGAACCCTTTATTTTACGCACCCTTTATATTAAAAGTCCCACTAACGAGAAAGAGAAGAATATCTGGCCCCTGCCTTCCAGTCCAGTTTCACCTCTTGTGTAATTTTATTCAATTACTTGATTCAATAGTAGCCTTTCCTGCACTAGGGCCTTAACACAACACCTATTTCCTTGAGAGTTTCTTTTCTGTTTTTTTTTTTTTTTTTTTGAAAAAAACAACATTTCATCTCATGTATGCACTTCACATCTTCAGAGAGACCTCTCTTGAGTGTTTCCAAATCTATTTTTATTCCTTCAGAGCACCCTCTGGTTTAAGCCTTTAAGCCCATCTCAATGTTTGTTCTCCACTATCCTTCTCCGGATTGTAAAGTCTATGGGGCTAATGACACCAGGCATCCAGCTCACTTTCGCGTGTCCAGAGCCTACCATTTTGATGGAAATATGAAAATTCCTCAAAGAAATGAAGACTTCAGCAATCCAAGTAAGAATACGATAACTCCTATTCATTAATTAGAACTTGATTGGCCCAGAGTGAGACTTGGCAACTTCTCTCCTGGGTCCTTTGCTCTAGGTCCATAATCTTTCAGTCTCTGTGAGGAAAGAAATTGCTTCTTGAAGCCTTCTATAGATATCAAACATCATGATAAAAATGAACTGGGGCTGGCTCTGAGGCATAGTGGGTAAAGCCACCACCTGCAGTGTCAGCATCCTATATGGGCACTGGTTCGAGTCTTGGCTGCTCCACTTCTGATTTGGCTCTCTGCTGTGGCCTGAGAAAGCAGTAGAAGATGGCCCAAGTCCTTGGGCCCCTGCACCCACATGGAGACCCGGAGAAAGCTCCTGGCTCCTGGTTTCGGACCAGCTCAGCTCTGGCTGTTGCAGCCAGCTGGGGAGTGAACCACTGGATGGAAGACATCGCTCTCTCTTTCTCTGCCTGTCTTTCTCTCTGTGTGTAATTCTGACTTTGAAATAAATAGGGCTTTGAAAAAATGAACTCCTGAGTAGTATTTATGCTTGAGATGCTTTAATGGAGCCGAGAAAATACTTCTTAATTTCTCCCTTTAAATAAGAGAAATTTTTCCTTCAGCAAAATGAACTTTCCCAAGCATTCAGGAAACCCTTTCTATATCATTTTTTCCCATACATTTTCAGCCATTTCTCCATATTCATCAAGTGCCTTATCTCAGTCAAGTAAAATGATATGAAAAATTGAAACAAAGGGATTTGAGTTATTTTAATAAAACCTATATAGAAAACTACACAGTGCTAAATACTGTGTTAAAGTTGATTTCATAATATGTCACTCACCTTCACTGTGTTAAAACAGAAACTGCACATTTTAGAAATCTTCTGACTTTGATTTCCCTATGTGTTATACCTCTGATGCCAGCAGAGCTGGCAGTACCAGGGGCCAACAAAAGAGGATATTCCTTGTAAATACTGCTTATTTCTATTTCCCAGTATGATAGGAGACCATCAAGCATCATAATGCACAAAATTGGAAACAGAAAGTAAAGCAAATGTCTATGGTTTTGCATAATTCCTCATAAATTGGAAAAGAAACATGTTTGAACCTTTTAGTCAATAAGACTGTTCTTTCAATGACTATGTTGTGGTTCTTAGCCCAGGAGTATTATAGCCAAAGGTGGAGTAACTATTGCTATTTTAGTTATAAAATACCTATGAGAACTCCAGATGTTGCCTAAGAGGCCATTTGTTAATGGGGCAAGAGAGGATTCATTCCATGCCCATTTTCTACTTTGGTGCTGAAATGTGAGCTAGTCCGTGGTCTAGATCCCACCCACATGCCAACATGCACCTGCAAAAGTCTTCAATTTGGGAGCTTTTAAATCACAAACAGACACCCTGTTTGAAGCTTACATATTAAAAATTCCATAGCAAGGAAAAAATACTACAAAAACCCAGAGCTCTAATTCCTTAATGAATTATGTACGTGGTGAGGGATATACAGACAGACATGACTTGATTTCCTGTTCTGAATACTGGAGAGCACATTGGAACGTGGATCACGTCTATTTCAGGGCCAGTGTTTCAATTGCACTAGTGAGTAAAGCAAAATGTTAACGAGATTTGTTTTAATTGTGGAAATGGGGAATTCTAAACTAATACTAAAATATCATTGACAACATGTAAGCTCAAGATGAAAATGTGGTGTGCTTTCTACAGGTTAACTCTATGGTCTTTGGAGACAGTGTCTATCAATAGACAGCCGCAGACTGAAGACCATTTTGAACATACTCTGCAAGGTCTTTCTTCTCATTTATAGAGGCATGCCCCTTTCAATTGCCAAGTTTCATTTTAGACTCCCAGTGAACCAGAAACCCAAAGTTAAAGTCATCCATAGTCACCAGCTTTCTTATGCTTTTCACCTGGAGTCATAAATCTTTTCTTTATATCCTTTGGGAGGGAGAGAGTTCCCCCTGAAACTTGGGCCAAGTTCACCTGACACTTCTCTTGAGCCCCATTTAGGGTTTACATAAAAAAAAAAAAATAAGTCAAACCAAAATAATTTTAGCAGTTTTAGATTTCATTTAAAAAACACACAGACACATGTGCAATGTCCCAAGTCACTTATTTTAATAGTAATCTGGAAGAGAGAAATGGCATCAGTTTAGACTGACAGGTCTAAGCTGACGAGTACACATGCAATTCAAATCTATTTCCTTAGGCCTACGTTACCTCTGAGAGTGAAGCCAAAGGAAATTTTATGATGGAACTTAAAAGTACATGTGAGTGTTTAGTAACCAAATATCCTATTATTGTTCACATCCATGTAAAAACTCTTAAAACTGTTCATGTGAGTACAAAAATAGTAGATAGTTGTGCTTACTGACTGGTATTACTAAAGGCTGGTTACAGGGTACCAGGATCAATGGAAGCACATAGTCATAAGAACTGGAGCCTGGTCACAAACCTTCCAGTAGATGGCCCCAAAGGCAAGCATTGTCTAAGAAATGCGCATTTCAATCTACTTCCCAGTGAGGTTATCATCATGGTTCTTTTTAAGCCTCAGACACCCTCTTACCTCTGCTGTGGACACAAAGCATTAGTAGATAAAACAAGAATGAGAGAATTTAGAAGTCATAGCCCTCTTTATCAAAAAAACTGAAGGAAGTCAATCTCTTCGGAGAGCATGATGTGGTTGCAAACCAGATAAAAAGGAGTGTACAGAATGGGGTACTGTTGTATTTTTTGATCTGGCCAGTATTGTGGGGATGTCTTCCCTCTGAGATGGCTTATCAAGTTTATCATATATGTCATCAAATATCTGTCATCCTTTAAAAATGTTAGTTTAAACAAGTTATTGCTTTACTGTGTTCCAGGACAGGTCTAACTCAAAAAACAACACAAAAACAGTGGACAGGATTGGGTCTACAAGGCTGCTGGAATCAAGGTTTGGGAGCCTACAGTATATTATATCAGTGAGACTTTAACAGCATACAAAATGAAAAATATTCTGTCAAAACAAGGACTCTTAACTAGAACCATGCTCATTTCATAAAACTTGGGACATAGAAGGGTTAAAATATGTTACTTCTCTCTGAATCCATCCTCTGCTTAAACATCTACTTCCAGGAGGCAAGAGAAGAAATATAAGAGTAATAGCCAAGGCCTCTACCAATGTATTCTAAATAACCATAATGTAAGGAGTTTCAACTGACCAGTGCACAGTCTAGATGTGGGCTTAAAACTCCAAGTGTCAACAATTGAAAATTTTAGAAAAATACTATGATAATAGGTTGAAGAAAAAAGTTGACTATTAATAATCAAACAACAGCAACTTCCTCAAATCAAATCTGGATTAAAAGCCAACAATTAAATCTATACCAATTTCTCTTGATGAACATCTGACAGAGGACAAAGATTACCTACTAGTGAGCAATAATTAGAAAGTCATCTCACAAAAAATAATATATGACAGAAAACAAAAAAGGATACTTTCAAAGATTTAGGGAAAATTACTTCCACTAGAGTTTGGTTTAGCAATGAAGATGCCAGTTGAGATATATGCACTCCATATCAGAGTGTCTACGTTCAATTACCACATGTTCTCCCTGATCTGTGGTAACTAATAAACACATAAAAGGAATCTACAGAAGTGAAATTGACACCTTGAGATGCAATGACTTTCTTTTTTTTTTTTTTTTTGGAAGATTTATTTTTATTTTTTTGAAAGAGTTACAGAGAGAGTTAGAGACAGAGAGAGAGGTCTTCCATCCACTGGTTCACTCCCCAGATGGCCGTAACAGCCCGAACTGTGACACTCAGAAGCCAGGAGCCAGGAGCCAGGAACCAGGAAACTCCTCCAGGTCTCCCACGCAGGTGCAGGGGCCCAAGGACTTGAGCCATCTTCTACTGCTTTCCCAGGCCATAGCAGAGAGCTGGATTGGAAGAGGAGCAGCCGGGACTAGAACTGGTGTCCATATGGGATGTTGGCGCTTCAGGCCAGGGCTTTAACCTGCTGTGCCACAGTGCCAGCCCCAAGATGCAATGACTTTGAACAAGGGCTTTCGAGGAACAGATTTTTCTCCATACTGTTTGTTGAACTCTTTATTTACCATAGAGTTAATTTTATGTGTATAAACTTAATTGAAAATAGATCTTAGTAAGCCGGTGCCGCGGCTCAATAGGCTGATCCTCCACCTAGCAGCACCGGCACACCGGGTTCTAGTCCCAGTCGGGGCGCCGGATTCTGTCCCGGTTGCCCCTCTTCCAGGCCAGCTCTATGCTGTGGCCTGGGAGTGCAGTGGAGGATGGCCCAAGTGTTTGGGCCCTGCACCCCATGGGAGACCAGGAGAAGCACCTGGCTCCGGGCTTCAGATCAGCGGGGTGTGCTGGCCACAGCGCACTGGCCACGGTGGCCATTGGTGGGTGAACCAACAGCAAAGGAAGACCTTTCTCTCTGTCTCTCTGTCTCACTGTCCACTCTGCCTGTAAAAAAAAAAAAATAGAAAGAAAATAGATCTTAGTAACAAATAAGAATGGGAATAGGAGATGGAGGAGGAAGAAGGGTGGGAGAGAGGGTGGAAGGGCATGTAGGGTGGGAAGAATCACTATGTTTCTAAAGTTGTATTTAGGAAATGCAGGAAGTTTGTATAGCTTAAATAAAAGGTTTCTGGGGGAAAAAAAATTCCAGTTCCACTCCCAATTCCAGATTTCTGCGGATGCAGACTCTGTGAGGCAGAAGGTGATGGTTCAAGTGTTTGGGTGTCTGCCACCCACATGGGAGGCCTGGACTGAGTTTCAGGCTTCTGACTTGTTTCTGGGCTAATGAGAGCTTTTAGAAGTGAACCTGTAGATGGAGGTCCTGTGCACTTTTCTGTTTCCCTCTGTCTTCCTCGCCAAAATTTTTTTTTAAATAAAATACAAGAATAGTTCAAAAGTACATATGTGTGTGTGTGTGTGTTTGTATGATTATTTTTGTCTGACTGGTAAAATATTCAGTACCTCTAAAAGTTCATGGATAAATGGGTTTTAAAAGTTTATTTGGGCACAAAAAATTTGAAATCATGTGCATAAGGAATTCAAATCCAAGAAAAAAATGGACATTATGAAAAAATGCACATGAATTTCAAAATATTTGAACTAAAATTTGTTTTAATTTCATATTCCATGAACTTTTTAGAAGTCCCCTTGTACATTAGCTCTTTCAACTAGCTATTGATATAACTTAGATTAATCACTAATTTTTACTTAGTAAAATGATTGAAATCAAATTCCCAGAGGTCATTAACAAGAAAAGTGGCACATAAAATTTTTGAAATGGTTAAACCACATAAGAATCATATTTGGGGACAGGGTTTGGCCTTAGTGGTTAAGACACCAGTTGAGATATCAGTGTCCTATATTAGAATGCTTGGGATCAATACTTGTCTTCAACTCCTGAGTTCAATTTCCTGCTAATACATGGAGATAACCATGATGGCTCAAGTAATCGGATTCCTGCCATTCATGTGGAAGACTTGAATTAAGTTCCTGGTTCCTGGCTCTGACCCTCTGGTGGCTATTGCAGCCATTTGAGGATTGATCCAGCAGATAGGAGCTGGTTCTTTTCTGCTGTCCCCCTCCCACTCTCAAATTAAAATAAAAAAATAAAATAAAACTTATTTTATTAGATACAAAATTGTGGAACATATATTCACCAAGCACTATGATTCTAAAAGCTGGTAATCTGCTTGGATTTTGAGATAAAACAGACCAATGTGAGTGAAGCAGAGTGGATGACAGATTGGTGAGTGAGGTGAAGATGGTTCAGGCATGCCACAGGGAACCAGATCCTAGAGGGGACTCTGCGTGTGGAAGAGCAAACTTTTAGGAAGTTGTAAGGAACGATCTGAATCCACTTGTCATTTTGTGGAGAACTGTTAAGCCTCATTCCTACTTTTTTCCTTTCTGACCCACATCTGGAAAATCCGATGAGAAAACCCCAGTTCTTCCTCTTTTGGTGCAAATGTTTCAAATTTAATAAAACCTCTACCTGAAAGCAGAAATCCAAACCTCAGCACTACCGTCTAATCACAGTAAAACCTCAAGCCAATCTCTGCCTGCTTTCTGAGGCCATTTTCAGACTCACTTGGAAGTGGTATTAGTTTTCCAAGAAAATATTTTAGATGAGTAATAAACCTTTTCATGCCCTGTTGTGGGCTGTGTGTGTGTGTGTGTGTGTGTGTGTGTTTGCAACCATCAGTGTTGACATCAGAATCAAATTTTGATTGACTACAATTAAGTGTAACTATTTGAAGTGTTTGTGTAGGTATAAACATCATATGACTTTAAATAAAATCACTTATTTTCTCTGGTTAAAATACACTAAAGGAAGCCAAGGATGGAATGGAAATTCTTGCAGTTTACTGCAATAGCTTATACCAATCATCCCTGATCTTATCCACTCAGGGAAGCTCATATAGAAATTACAAAGTTCTGTGTTGTACACTGAGAAAGCAAAGACAGTTTAGGCTCTGAAATTATTCCCTGTTTTCTAATTCCTTCAGTTCTCACCGAACAAGAGAGGAGTCATTGTCTTGATACACTTGAGACATACTAAGGAACCAGGGCTCGAAAGTAATTGGTGGCAGGAGAAATAGAATATACTTTTAAAGTTAGAAATATTGAAATTGGGTTTATATTGAAAGTGACAGAGAGAAGCAGAGATGTTGCCACATTTTTAGCTTGAGTAAATGGAAGGCTAGAACTGCCACTTACTGACATGGGAATAATATAGAAAGAGCAGATTTGATAAACTGGAAATGGAGTGTTGTGTCTTAAAGATTTTAAGTATGTTTACCAATCATGTATTAAAAACCACTAAAACAGCAGTAATTCTTGACCATTGACTTCATTTTGTCGGGACTGTCCCTTAAAGTTCTAGAATGAAATGTTAAAATATATTGTAAATTTATTTATTTATTTATTTATTTATAGGTGGATAATAGCCTTAACACATCTATTAAGTCATCTACCATTTTTCAGTTATATAATTTTTGTTTGGCTCTTTTGTAACTTCAACAAAATCATTTATTTTCATTTATGTGAAATGCAGAGAGAGAGAGAGAGAGAGAGAAATAAAGAGCAAGCAAGAGACAGAAATAGATAAGAGAGAAATTCATTTGCTGGTCAACTCCCCAAATGCCAATGACAACCAGGGCTGGAGCAGGCCAAAGTAGGAGATTGGAACTCTATTTGCCCACGTGGGTGGCAGCAACCCAAATACTTGAGCTACTGTCTCCTTCCTCTCCCTGTGGGCATTAGGAGAAACCTAGAATTAGAAACAGAGTAGCCAGGGTTGGAAACTTACTTTTTTTTTTTTTTTTTACAGATAGAGTTAGACACTGAGAGACAGAGAGAAAGGTTTTCCTTCCATTGGTTCACTCCCCAAATGTCTGCTACAGCCGACACTGCACTGATCCAAAGCCAGGAGCCAAGTGCTTCCTCCTGGTCTCCCATGTGAGTGCAGGGGCCCAAGCACTTGGGCCATCCTCCACTGCCCTCCCAGGCCACAGCAGAGAGCTAGACTGGAAGAGGAGCAACCGGGACTAGAACCCTGTACCCACAGGGGATGCCGGTGCCGCAGGCGGAGGATTAACCAAGTGAGCCACGGCACTGGCCCCAAAACTTACATTCTGCTATGTGATGTGTGCATACCAAGCAGCAACTTAACAACTGAGCCAAATGTTTGCCCCACTTTTTGCAACTTTTACATTTTTGCTGGTATTTTTCTACTTGTTTCAAGAGACCTCAGAATTACTTGAGGAATCTTATGGTGGCTGTTTTAAAATACTTCTTAGGTGATTCCTACCTTGGGTTCACTTTACTGTTGGCTTCTAAGGATATCTTTCTCATGCCTGGTGTGATTTTCTTGATTCTAGTATGACAAATTCTTTCTCCACCATCTTCTTTTACACCGCCTCACTGCAGAGAGGTGTGGTGACAGCTCACCCCCTTCCAATCTGCTGACACTGTCTCAGGGGCAGTGGTACTAATTTGCCCCTCCCCATCGCCTGGAGAGTGAAGAATAATGTAAGCTTCATGCTGGTCCTCGGTCACCAGGGAGATGGTAAGTACAAGGCCAATTCTCGTTGCTTTGTTACTGTTGGATGTAGGTGGAAGCTCGACACTTCACTGGGTCTCACTGACACCAGGGTTAGAGTGTGGAAGCGTGGATGGAGGGAAAATGTGGAGTGCCAACCATCCTCACCTTGATTCCCCTCATTCCACCTTATTGATGCTGGCTTAGGGTGGAAGCTCAGCTCTCCACTGAGCCACGCTAATATTAGGGAAAGGAAATGTAGAGGGTATTATGGCCCACTTCATACCATCTAATTCTTCCTTACTAATGTCAGCTGTCTATGGAGGCCCTGTTCCTTGCTGGGTCCATAGATGCAATTTTGTCCTGATTTTACAAACAATAACATTATTTAACCATGAAAGCACATGAAATTTAAAGACTTGTATTTTAATTGCATTGTAATAATGTATTTATGCTGTTATTCCAGTTCTTCACTATACACATTCACATTATAAATAAATCTTTTTTTTAATTTATTTGACACATAGAGTTAGACAGTGAGAGACAGAGAGAGAGAGAGAGAGAGAGAGAGAGAGAGAGAGAGAAAGGTCTTCCTTCCTTTGGTTCACTCCCCAAATGGCTGCTACGGCCAGAGCTACACCTATCCAAAGCCAGGAGCCAGGTGCTTCCTCCTGGTCTCCCATGTGAGTGCAGGGGCCCAAGCACCTGGGCCATCCTCCACTGCCTTCCCAGGCCACAGCAGAGAGCTGGACTGGAAGAGGAGTAACCGGGACTAGAACCTGGCGTCCATATGGAATGCCGGCACTGCAGGTGGAGGATTAACCAAGTGAGCCACGGTGCCGGACCCCACATTCACATTCTATACATTTGCAATAATAGTACATGTTAGTGTTTTATGATTAAATTTACATTTTTCATGTTTCTAAAGTCTTCATGATTACTTTTATAGCACTCAAACTTGGTTTTATAATAATATATTATAAATTTTGAAAAGATAAGTGTGATGTTGCACACTTAAAATAATTTTATATATTGTTTATAGACAATTATCTACCAAAGCAGCTGCCCAATATGTTACAGCTATTTTATTAATGAATGGTTAAGTTTCTTGTGATGGTTGTAAGAAGTTATTACACACTTCTTGGCTTAAATAGGCACAAACTTTCTATCTTGCCATTTTAGAGACCAAAAATATGGTAGATCTCACTACACTACAACCAAGCTGCTTTCACAACTGGTTTTCTTTCTGGAAGTTAGTTGATTTCTTTCTAGAAGTTAGTTGATTTCCTTGCTTTTTCCAGCTTCTAGAGATCATACATATTCCTTGGCTTTTGACTACCTTAAAGTCAACAACTACTGCCAAGCCTTTCTCACATTTTATGATTTTTGCACTAATTCTACCATGCTCTTCCACATCTGAGAATCCCTGTGATCTTATTGTGCTCACCCAAGTAATACAGTGTACCTTTCTTATCTTATGTTCTTTTGATTTTTATGTCTCCTAGGGCAGGGACTGGGTGTAGCTGTTAAGGTGCCACTTGAGATGCCCACATCCCATGCCAATCTGCATGGATTCAAGTCCCAGCTCCCCACTGATTCCAGCTTCCTCGCCCATGCACAACTGGGAGGCAGCAAGGGATGGCTCAAGCACTTGGATCCCTGCCACTCATGCAGCAGACCTGCATTGCCTTCCTGGTTCTTGGCTTCAGCCTGACTCAGCTCTAGCTGTTTTAGCATTTAAGGAGTGAACCAGTTCAATGGAAATTTCTTTATCTGTATGTATGTCTCTGTCTAAAACTTTAAAGCAAATAAAATTAAAAAACACTCAAAATGTGTTTCAAAAAACTAATCTAATTAGCAATTTATTTTTGTATACTACTGTGATTCTCTTTAGCACATAACAAAACATATTCACAATTTACACTGCAGATTGGGTGCAGATATCTTTGAGAAAGCATTATTTTGTCTACCCTCATGAATTTTGCTAAATTGAGTCATAGTAATCACTATTTACAAGAACCAACTTGAAGTTTATAAGTATACTACAGATAATTAATCATTTTACCACCAATTACAAACAGAAGTTTGCAAAGTTATGAATGATTCCAAATAAATATAGTTTTTAGAGTATAGATTAAGTATTAAATTATTTCTGAGGTTTAGATAAACTTGAAACATTAATTTCTCAAGTCCTATGTCCTTTAGTACATTCCTGTACCAGACATTTTTCAGGAATCAAGTATTAGTTTCAATGAGGTTTACCTTAATTTCTAATGTAAAATATGGAGGAGGATGTTTAAATTTTGTAATTTGAAAGATCAGCAACAAAATTCTAGAACAACATAATAAAGGTGAGGAAATGAAGCCCAAAGTCTTTAAGGAACTTGTCTACAGCCAAACATCCAGCAGTGGTAGAACAAGAGCCAGAAACCAGTTTTTCTTGACTCTGGCCTGTGATTTCTGTTTCATCACAATATCCATCAAAAAATAAAATGTGTTCATGATGATTTATTTCAACTGAAATAAATTCATAGTGAAAGATATATGATAGAAATAACATCACAACAGGGAAACATGGAGAATTGTACATTATGGAAAAAAATACAGTTAACAGTAACATTTTTATGAATAATAGCTCCAGATATTTTTATATTATGACATTATTTTTTTCTGTCTGCCATTTTATACTCTAGGTGGTTATAAGTACCATATTATGATTGAGTTATATGGAAAATAATTCTTCCAGTCAGAAATTCTAATATGTATTTGGGACTGAATATTTGTGTTGCTAATAATGATTATTTTTTAAAGAAGATTTATTTATTTATTTGAAAGTCAGAGTTACACAGAGAGAGAAGGAGAGGCAGAGAGAGAGAGAGAGAGAGAGAGAGAGAGGTCTTCCATCCACTGGTTCACTCCCCAGTAGGCTGCAAGGGCCAGAGCAGTGCCAATCCAAAGCCAGGAGTGAGGAGCTGCTTCTGGTCTCCCACTGAGTGCACGGGCCCAAGGACTTGGGCTGTCTTCTACTGCTTTCCCAGGCCATAGCAGAGGGCTGGATCGGACGTGGAGCAGCCAGGGTGCAGTAGGTTAATCCTCTGCCTGTAGCATAGGCATCCCATATGGGTGCCGGCTCTAGTCCCGATTGCTCTTCTTCCAATCAAACTCTCTGCTGTGGACTGGGATAGCAGTGGAAGATGGCCCAAGTGCTTGGGCCCCTACACCCGAGAGGGAGACTAGGAAGAAGCATCTGGCTCCTGGCTTTGGATTGGCGCAGCTCCAGCCGTTGCAGCCATTTGGGGAGTCAACCAACGGAAGGAAGACTTTTCTGTCTCTCCTTCTGTCTGTAACTCTACATTGCAAATAAATAAATCAAATCTTAGATTTAGAAAATGACATAGTGAAGATTCAGTCTAGCTATTAAGATATCCTTCACATTGGAATACCTACGTTTTATTTCCAGCTCTGGCTTCTGACTCCAGCTTACCACCAATGCAGACATATAGGGGACAATGATGATGGCTCAAGTGTACGAATTCCTGCCATCCACGTGGGAGACCTGCATTGAGTTACTGACTCCTGGTTCCAGCCCCAACCCATCCCGGCCCTACAAAGAAGACATTTGGGAAGTGAACCAGTGGATGGAAGCTCTCTCTATTCCAACCTTCTTCTCTATCCCAACCCCTCCTTTCTTTGTTCCTATACCTGTAAAATAAGAAAAAATAGGACTTAGAAAATGATAATGTACTATGATTGAAAAATTTAAAAAATACACATTGAAAAAATGAAATACTTTTTATACTAGTAACTTTATTTTATACAACACCAAAAAGAGAGGCAAATAATAGGGTGATCAAGTAGTTTTTTTATTAAAATTCAGAAAATTTGTTAAGTAAAATGGAATGCTAGTGATTAGACCCAGACAACAGATATCAACTGGGTTTTTCCCAGGCAAGTTTGAGATATGATTCTGTTACTAATCAGGGACAGCAAATTAGTGGTGTCCAAGGTCTTAGGAGCCTTTTCATTCATACTTAGCTTCAGTCTCTGGCTGTATCACTTACTGCCTTTGTCATGTTGTTACTTTGTCACTTACTATCTTTGTTTTACCTAGGATGTCATTTAAAACATTAAAGATTAGTCATTATCGGTAAACCAGAACAATAATAACACCTATCGCTTTGGTTCACTGTGAGGAAAAGTATCATATGATATTTAAAGGAATTGCCAGGGCTATTGGTATAAAGTGAATACTCAGAGTAGGATAGTTATATGTGCTGGTACTGAGATTATATTTTTTAAGCACAGCAAGTGAGTCAAAATAGAGGTAAGTAACATGGATTAGGAGATCTAGAGACAAATCTCTTGAGCACAATGAAGGTATTTATACCATCAAAATTTGCTATTAGTGAAAATAATGTTATGTATTCATTCCAGTTATACTTTACTCTTTTAAAACACAAATAATTCTGGTAGAAATATACATTTTTAAGTATCTCATAGGTTTGTGTCCTTGTTATTCATTGTTAATTATTACATAAGATAGCTTGTGATATTTTGTTTACAGTTCAATTAGTCACAGACCAATTTGGCATCTATTACCACAATTGAATTTTTTACATACTAGAAAAGTTCTGTCCTTACTCTTGCATTCCAAATGAGAAAATGGAATGACGTATACTCAAATCAGATTACAGGGTGAACAGTAAAAGTTCAACACAGGTTTGCAGGTCCCAATATCTAAGACTCCAATTCAACAAGAGTAGGCAAGAACTTGATGGCAGAGTACAGAGGTTGGAAAAAATAGAGCTAATGTCAGGAAAGCTGTAAGAGGCTGTATTTGATAATCAAGTGGCTACTTCTAGTAAATGGCACTGGGCCACTACTGTTCATCAGGAGCAGTGCCTAAGAATTTGTAGATCTCTATTTAGGCTACCTATTATGCTACCTGTGTTTTTAAATGTTCAAACTTGCACTATGACAATTCTTCAGTTAGTGAAGTGTAGGTAGCAGTGTTTGAGTCAGAGATTATCATATTGTAAAGTATAAGGAAGTTCTCTGAATTTCCTTTGCAAAAGTAATTAACTTATTTCATAAACCAGTTTCTCTATTTTAGCTGTTTAACGTGTTTTTCAGCAAAAGGGATATTAACATGGATAAAGACTGAGAAATAAAATGAATAAATCAATAAAATATAAAAAAAAAACAGAGAAAGAAATTCTAATGAATGAAATGGCACTTACTGGGAAGTTATTTGCTAATAGTTTCTGGCATATACTATGTGAAAAATACATAGTTAAGCGGTGGAAACAGAGACCACATCTGCCTTAGTCACTTCTAGAACTAGCCTCACCAGGTCCCCCAAAAGCAATGCACCAGGTGAGCAGTCCTCCTTCAGAGCTGTGACTCAGCAAGTCCTCTGAACTCCTGAGGTACAGCACCAGTCAGGTAGTGCCTCTCTTTAGAGCTCTGTTCTTCAAATGTCCTCCTCAGTGCTTTGCAGAACCACAAAAACCTGGGTCTCCTCAGCTAATGCAGTTAGCCCGTTACTGACACTTACATGGTGGAAAAATCAGTTACTCAGTTTGCTTATATTCAGGTCTCTAGTTGGTCCAAAGTACTTGTGGTCCTCCGTTGATTGGTCAGCAATAGTGTGGCCATTGTGTGCTTTTGGGCATTTTCATGATGGTCAAGTTGAAACTATATGCAAGTAGCTGTTACTTTGTTTGTTCAGGGTCTGGTGGTCCTATGGAAAGCAGTCAACCTTCATGACAGAACCTGACATCAAGACGTTATTTCTACAGGAACTAATCAAACTCCTGAGCCTTGATATCTGGGACACTGTGGGACAGGCTGGACGTAAGAGATCACTCCTTCGACTTAGTAAGTTAGTAAGAGGCCGATTTGCAATCATCACATCATGGCAAAGAAATTTTAAGCTAAAGGAGGGATACCAAGAAATTAGGGCCTTAGATATCCATGTCAAGGGCACTTTATAAGGCATTTGACCTGGTTTGTAAGAAGCCCACATCTCATATCTAATTAATATTAGGGTTAGAGTGTTGGCTTTGCTACTGATTCCAGCTTATTCATAATATTTACCCTGGGAGGTAGTAGTCTCCGGTCAAATCACCGGGACCCTGCTACATACATGGGAGATTTGTATGAAAGTGTCCATGATCACTAAAAAAACAAAACTAGAACTAAAAGCACTTTATACCACTAGCACGGTTTACAATTCCAGCGCTTGCATTTTATTTAGTGATGAAATATCTCATATTTTGTGTTAGTCCTCTGTGTACCAGGTGTATCAGCCTTAAACATCATGCTGGTTCATGCTGGTACATTTCACTGTGGTTAGGTCACAGCTGTCATTAGCTGAGAAATTCTGTATAAAAAGTAGAACTTATCAAGGGAAAACTAAAAAAGTAACCGAGAACTCTGTCAAAATATTCAGGTTGGTTCCACATAGTAGTTCATATAAAAACAGATTCCAGGATAGGGGTGAAAAAAAAAAATCAAACACTAAATGACTGGTCTGAACATTGCGTAGTGAACCAAAAAGCCACAGATGTTTCCAGCTTTATGTCTGAAAATGTGGAAAGATGAATGATTTATATATTTTCATTTTTATGATAGGGAGAGTCAAGTGAATTGTGCTGTAAGTAACAAGTCATGAGATGTTGGAACATATGTTGGAAAGCTCAGTGAGTTGGAGGCTGAAATTGGCTACTCTGCCCCGTCTTCACAGCTAACCATAATTTGCTTCTAGTTCTGATGTTTCTGCAGTTCAAATACATTTTTTATTACTTTATGGAGACAACGGAGAGGTGGCAAATAACTTTGACAACTTTAAATATTAAGAAGACATTTGGGAATTGTTTCTAGTTGAAAAGAAAATAGAAAATAAGTCAATAATATATAATTTTAAAATATACTTTTTGAAAAATCTTAAAACTATTTCTAAGAAAAGGCAAATACAGTACCATAATATCTATTTCTTACTTGCCTGTTTTCTACATTTACATTTTTTATTTTACAATCTAAAAATAAAAAAAAATTATGATCATACTCATGATACATAAGGATGGCTGATTTATAGTCTAAAAATAAAAAAAAAAACCCTTATGCTTGTACTCCTGACACTTGTGAAGGCTGGGTTTAGATGGTGGATTACATTACTAACCAACAAATATTGCTGCAGTTTATAATCATTAAAATATTTTTTGAACATGACTCTCAAAGGTGTTTACATAATTACTGTATTACCTAAATCCCAAACCAGCTTTTCTTTCTTTGTAAATAGCCCTTCTTATCTCTTTCCTTCACCTACAGGATCCCACAAATTGGGCCAGCTGCTTACTTAGTTTCCGCACAGTTCTTATCAACACTTCTGAAAACCCATCCTTTCCAAAACAGCCTTTGACATAAGTGACAGCCCTAATATTCATCTGAGTATTTATCAAGGAAAATTCATCTGCTAATAGACACTGAATATTTGTGTTAATTAGTTTTATGTAAGAATTGCATTCTCAGTAGGGAATATATACAGGTGTAGACATCCACCGGGATTCTATCTGCAGTTTTTCCCACACTGAAAACTGTTTCTCTTTTAAGTAAAACATGTTAAACTCCACCTGTGTTAGTCATACTCTAGTTATGAGATATAAATCTTACCAATTATTTTAACAGAGGGATATTAATTTAAAAATTTGTTAACTGGGGCCAGTGTTGTGGCAGAGAAGGTAAAGCCACAACCTTCAGTGCTGGCTTCCCACATGAGCATTGGTTTGTGTCCCCGTCGCTCTACTTCTGATCCAGCTACCTGCTGACATGCCAGGGGAAAGCAGCAGAGAATGCTTGAGTTCCTGCTACGCACGTGAGAGACCTGGATGAAGCACCTGGCTCCTGGCTTCAGCCTGGCTCAGCCCTGGTTATTGGGGCCACCTGGCGAGTGAACCAGCAAATGCAAGACCACTTTCTCTCTGTCTCATCTTCTCTATGTAACTCTGACTTTCAAATAAGTAAATCTTTAAAAATTACTAGCTAGATACAAAAATGTTCAATAGATAATTCAAGAGGTAAGAGGAAACATGAAGGTACCATGAAAGTAGTAATTACATCTAGAAGCTCCTACTCAAAACTAAAATGTCAAATGCCTTAAATCTGAGAATTGCCTTTGATCTCAGCCTGCATTGTAGTGGTTCTACCCCTTCCAGTAAGCTAGCTCATCTAGATACCTATGAGACATTAAATGTATATAATTTAGTTAGCTTTTTCTAGCAGATACAGCAAAGCATTAGTGTGTCAGGATCTGTTACATTCTAGAAATGTATGTTCTTATTAATGTACTTTATAAAATACACTGTATTATTTAATTTAGTTAGGATAATTGGTTGAAATTATTTTTATTTTGCTGAAAGTAAATGCAAATGCACTTTTGGTCAACAAATATTTAGGTGAATACATATGCCAATGTATGAAATTCTAGAGATAGATAGATCTCACATATATAAAACTAACAATTTCACTATAGTAAAATAAGTTTATAGATTTTAATGTATTTCCATATAAACTAATCAGAAGCTAGGAATTCATTTTAATAAATGATTTTTCAATGCCAGATAATGTTTTATAATATAAAATATGATATACATATATATTATGCCTAAAACTTCATTGAATTCTGTAATTACTGCTTAAAAATATCCAGCATTAAGAAGTATGTAAAATTGTTGTTTCATCTGTTAGGAATTTACTGAAAAAAAGTGTTTTTGTCCTGCAACTCTGCTAATTATACACATAATAAGGGCAATCACCAAAAATATTTGATATTTATACATTAATTATGTATACTGGTCACACAGATGTACATGAACTTTGTATGAGTGTTCTATCCTATAGCTTTGTATGGGGTGATTATGGGATAAAAGACTCATAGAGACTTAATACAAATCAGAGTTCACAAAAGCTCCAGAATAACATATTTACAAACAAGCGCTGATTTATTATGATAGGTCAGATAATTTGCCTGAACAGTCTATACCCCAGTTTGGAAATCTGAAAGGCATCCAATATGCAATGATTTCAAAATGAAGCTCTCTTCTCCAACTTTATTGACTTGAAGTACCCCATTTTTCTTAGGATGAAGGAAAATATTTTTGATATGGTATACCTCGGTCTCCATTAGTCAGTCTTTTCTGCCCTTTTTCCAACACATCACCTTTCACCCATTCCTTTAAGATATCCACAGACTCTAGTTTTAAAGTGCTTCTTTTTATGGCTGTGCCAATCTGCACATTCTAGTCCATCTGCCTTGATTGCCACCACACTCCACATTTTCCTAGCTCACCATGTAGACTCAGTGATGTTTTCCACATCCTCACAGAACAGATTGCATCTCTTCATTATGTGCTTATTTGACAATACTAAGTACAGATTGCATTATGTAATAATAGGCTTTGTGATAAAAAAAAAAAAAAAAAAGCATGTGGTTCCAAAGCAGTCCCACTTACCACAAAAGTGTATGGAAAAGTGGCAGTTTCCCTGCATAAAGTAGAATTTCCATGCCATCATTAAAACCATGACTCATCATGTTGTAGACATCTTCAATTTTGTCATAGAAATTTCACTTTTTTTAATGTTTTGAAATAATCAGTTACTTACATAAGTGTAGATATTACAAAATAAGTCTTTAAAACTACTACTCTAGGCCAGCGCCGCGGCTCACTAGGCTAATCCTCCTCCTTGCGGCGCCGGCACACCGGGTTCTAGTCCCGGTCGGGGCGCCGGATTCTGTCCGATTGCCCCTCTTCCAGGCCAGCTCTCTGCTATGGCCTGGGAGTGCAGTGGAGGATGGCCTAAGTCCTTGGGCCCTGCACCCCATGGGAGAGCAGGATAAGTACCTGGCTCCTGGCTTCGGATCAGTGCGGTGCGCCGGCCGCAGCGTGCCAGCCGTGGTAGCCACTGGAGGGTGAACCAACGGCAAAAGGAAGACCTTTCTCTCTGTCTCTCTCTCTCTCTCACTGTCCACTCTGCCTGTCAAAAAAATAAAAATAAAAATAAATAAATAAATAAAAAAAACTACTATTCTATACTTCATAAGTACTATACTTCCTAAGTAGCTCATGAGAACTACTCTATACTTCATAAGAACATTCAATCCTACTTTCACATTTAATGTGATGAATATGTTTTAAGTTTTTGTCTGCTTCTTAATGTGGTGTCCCATATCAGCAGAACGCTACCTCCAAGATTAAGAATGTTCATTCAAAACGGTGACCTTACAATCAATAAGTGGCAAGTGGAAGTCAGAGATTCCATTTAGACTCCTTTCTTCTTTTTGGGTTTCAAAATTTGTGAAAACTGCTTAAATAATTGGTGTACTAGATTGGATTATGGGATGTATGTGAGTTCAGGTGATGAACCAGCACTCTCTGGTGATGATTAAATTATGATAGTGCATATCCACGGAATGACTAGAATATTGCATCACTGATCGTGTGGAGAAGGTGTTTCCCTATGTGGAACTGCTGAATCATTTTCAATGAATCTTCAAAAAAGTTTCCACCGTCTCACCCAGGTCACCATGTTTGACTTCTCTCTATTTTAATAGGCATGGTCAGAAAACTTCGGACATCAGAAAAAATATCCTAAATCTTTAAACTGTAAAAATCCAGCTAATTTTCCCTGAAATTACATGAATATGATATAGCTTGTATATGGAGGTTGGTTCCATGAGCATTCTTTCATAATGTCTGAGGGCAGCAGGAATATAAATCATCCAATTTCTTTAACCCAATCAGGACCACTTGGAGATAAGAACCATGCTTCTTCAAGAACTGAGTTGAAGTTGCTAACCACAGGTATTTGTAAATATTGCCTATTTTCTTGTATCATTTCCTAATTGTCTCCAGGTTTCTACTTCCTTATCAGTTTTTTCTGTGAATACTTAATAATTAATGAATCTCAAATAAATTGGGCTCTTTGAAATTGCTCCTTGGGAACTCAAGATAAAAAAGGTATGAGTAACAGAAGAAATATTTAAACACTTATTGAAGAGAACGATTTTCATTTTTGGTCTTTCAAGTAAAATAATCCTCATGGAGATGATTTATCAATGGGTCCAATTTATAATTGTCCCAAATCAGAAGTGAATACAGATTTGGAAGATAAGTAGAAGTAGCTACCATTGCTCCCTGAAAACCATTAGAGTCAAATGTAGTGATGAACAAATGCAGAGATGCCTAGAAATTTCTCCATGTTTTCATTCTCCTCTGCTCTTTTTCAAGCTCTTCTTTCCAAGTGGAAGCACAGTTGATCATGGCAAACTCAGGGGATCCACCAGGAATTTGACTCCAGAATCCCAGATCAGAGCTACAAAAAGTCAGCAACTTCCCACAGACTGCTAAGTGAGTGTATTCTCTTCTGCTTTGGAAGCTGTAAGAATTCAGCTTCTCTGATTTGTAACTCCTTCTCTAATTCTCCAGTTCTCCTTCTGGATACAATTAAGTAAGATATTTATTTATTAAATCATTTACCTGTAATACTCATAGTACACCCATAGAAGGAGCCATAATTAATGGTCATTTCACAAATATTAAATGAATACATAAATACTGATTTCACTGGAAGAGATATCTACTAAATGGTTGGATTATAAATTCCAAATAATACATAATTCCTTATCACTGACACAATTAACTTCAATTACAACAGAAAAGAGACTCTACTGAATTTAGAGGTATTTCCCATGTTAAGAGAAATTATGGCAGTTATTTTTCATTTAGCAAAAAACAGAAAAGGAAAGTCATAGGAGTAAAATACTTTCACCATCAGTTGATAATTCAGATTAGTCAAGGACTCATTATCTGTCTATTGATAGAAAAATAAGGGTGTCCCTTATGATTCAGTGTCTTTGCAAATAAATTGTACTGTATTGAACTTTATCTTCCTTCACGAAAGAATGCAGTTTCTACATATACATCAAGAAGTCATTGAGTAATCATTTGTTATTAAATAGGTGGAATTTCACGCACTGAAACCTAACATTAAGTCCTAGAAAACAGTAGTCTTTAGATATTTGTTTAGGAAAGTCAAAAGAATCACTTATATTATTCAGTTTCACAATGAAGAAATCTAGCAGGAATCACCATGAATTATAAAGTAGTGCCTCAAATATCCCTGATGTTTAACACTAGATGGATAAAGTAAACACTGAGAGATCAATACTAAGATGTACTCTAAATGGAAGAATCTACTCAGTACAGTGAAAAATAATGCAAATTATTTTCAAGCTGAATTCTTACAGAAATTCTTTCAAAATTTTTGTTTTATTTTTAATGACTTTATTAGCACATTAGATTCTCAGGGAGTCAGCAAAAAATGCAAGATAATTACTACAACACAATTCTCATAAATCCTCATGCCAATGTGATGTTAATGCAAAGAGAACAGAGTCCATGTAGTTCACAGATATAATTCTAAGAACATGGTGCTTCCCTTCCTCTAAGAATTGTTACTTCCTATCCTCTCTCACTTCCTCTCATTTTCTTTCCTTCTTCCCTTCTTACCTTCCTTCCTTTCTTGTTTTTTTTTATTCTCATTCACTCTCTTTTTCCTTCTTTTCTCTCTCTCTCTCAACTATTAAGACTGCCCTCATCATTCATTCCAAAAACATTTAATAATTTTTTTAGGGGAGGTATAAACATGCTATCCCTAATTCAAAACATTTATTCTTGCTATTTCAAATTGCTTGTCATTTTATCCTCCTAGTCTGCAGGTCTTACCCCGATATTGTTATTTCCCATTGCTTTTTCCAGAAGAAAGATTAATTCTGCTATGGTCAACCAACCAAGTGATACGCCATGAGTTCTTAGTGACTTCAGCAGTTAATACCATGGGCTGTACATGGAAACGGTATCAACATGGCCCTCAACAGGTCTCAATGCATTAAAGATTTTTCAAACAAAATTTTATCTATCATCTAGAGCTGTATATCTTTAGATGGGTACAGACAAATATTTATCTCATAAGAACACAATAGGAAGAAAACATTTTTAAGAATTAAGCAATATTTGACAAATTTACATGTTAGGTAAATTGTGTAAAACTTCAGCTTCATCACTTTTTAACTGTGTTATCCTAATTTCCTTTCTCTTCTGTGAGATGTGAGTTTTCAACAATGAACCATGGGAGAAATTATCTTCCAAGTCTGCCTCACGAGTAGTCCTATAGTTTGGTTTAATTGATGAATGCACAAATGTGGTTTGTAAATCCTAGGTTTTGTGAAAAAAGATGCTTTTGTTAGCATGGCTAGAAAAAAAAAACTAATAAAAGTACTGTGAATTACACAAAGTAAGTGTTTTCTGCAATACTTCTAGTGTCAGTTCCACAGACTTTCAACAAGCCAGAGTGCTCATGCTGTCTCTCACACCCTCCCAGAATCCCCCACCAGGCATTTTTTCACCTATCCTGGGCACACAGTTACACTAACGGTTACTTATACACTGGCAACAAGGAGGTGTGATGAATCCTTCTCTAACAACTGATTTTGATAAAACAAACAAGACATTGTGCACAGAAGCAAAGGCCATCTCATGGGAAGAGTGTGCAGCTAAAACAGAAACTGTCCCTGGAAACAAGGCCGAACTCCTTACAACACTGATTGCTACCCAGACACTTAACTTGCTTGTGTGGCTTGAAACTGCCAAGAAGTAAGATAACAAACACTAGGAATGTTCGAGTCTTAAAATTATTGAAAGCGGAAACGGTGGTTTGTGTGTGTTTTGTTTCGCAAAAGGAAATTATTTCCAGTTTGGTCTTTACTCACCTTTTTATTCTTAATAAGTCCATGACATTGTGAGAATTACGTGACATATGACTATAGTATATTCTGGACATTTCAACCATTATTTGTATCTCAGAAATACAGTTCTAAGGGAGTGGGATAAAAGCTTGTCACGCATTATTTCTCCTTTAAGAGATGAAGTTTTTGTGGTATACCTGGGAGCCTCTATGGAAGACTTCAAATAGACACCATACAACTACTCAGTCCTGTTTCCAGGCTGGTACTCAGGCCGGGTGACAGACTTAAGCAGTTGGGTTTCCTGGACCATTTGCTTCTGGTTAGTGAGAGAAACCAGCAAGAGATTTCAACAGTGAAAAGAGGAAAGGGTGTGATATTTACGTTCCTGGCTCCTTCCAGGACAAGCCAGCTGCCGTTCTTACCTCCACACTGCAGCTCCTCACCACAGCCACTTCCTGTGGCTACAGCTCACCCTGGGTTCCCACAACCCTTGAATCCCAACCACTTCTCTTTCCTTCAGTTAGACAGGAGTTTGCTACTTTAACTAGCAAACAAATTGCCTTATTATTTCCTATTATCTTTGGAAAAATTCCATTTATTAAATCTGTTTTAAATCATCTTCTGAGTCCCATAAAAAGTCACACAGAGTATAAAATAAATTAGGTTTAGAGGTTATCCATCATTGTTCTTTACTAATCCTAATCTTATTTTCACTTCAGAAGACAAACTAAAAAACCTAAAGGTAAACAAATAAAACCAACAAACATGAAGCATGTATAATTTACAAAATGGATAATAAAGCATCATTACTTTTTTGTATAAGAAAAAGCTATTGCTATGTACTCAGATTTTTAAAAGAAGGCAGGCTGAATGCTATGCTGGTAGAGCACAGGCCTTCTGATCAGAAATTTTCTCTTTCAAAAACAGAGCTTTGTTTTTCCCTAGTCTCTGACTGGTGGCCTGTGACTTCACATCTCACATCTACATGCAGATTTCTGGGGCTAGAACACTGGAGATGGGCAGGGAAGGCTGGCAGGCTGGAATTCCAGCGAGAGCTGATGGTGCAGTCTGGAGTCTGAAGGTTCTCTACAGGCAGAAATCCTCCTCCCCTAGGACCGCAGGCTTTTCCTTTAAGGCCTTGAAGTGATGAGAAGAAGCCCCTGCCCATTGTTGGTCATCCGCTTACTGAAGTCGACAGACGTAAGTCTTAATCACATCTGAAAAATCACCACACAGTCACAACCAGATTGGTGTTTGTTTATACACTTTTCAACTTACAAAAATTTACTTATTTACTTTTATTTTATTTGAAAGGCAGAGAGATGCACACACACAGAGAGAGAGAGAGAGAGAGAGAGAGAGAGAGAGAATATGAATCTTCCAATGATTCACTCCCCAAATGTTCACAACAGCCAGAGCGGGCTAGGCCAAGACAGGGGCTCAGAACTCAATCCTAATCCTCCATCTTGGGGACAGAGACCAGGTATCTGAGTTATTCTCTCTTGCCTCCCAGGATGTGCATTAGCAGGAAGTGGAATTAGAAGTGGATTAGAATCAGGCTTTCTGATATGGGATAAAGACATCCCAAGAAGTATCGTTACTGATGCAGCAAATGCCCATCCCTTGATTGGTATGACAGAAAACTGCAACCACGTTTATACCATAGATTAGTAATCAAATCAGAATAAGTCTTCAATAAATGGAAAATATTTGCTACAGGAATGGGAAGGGATGGCCGGTGCCATGGCTCACTTGGCTAATTCTCCGCCTGCACCACCGGCACCCTGGGTTCTAGTCCCGGTTGGGACGCTGGATTCTGTCCCGGTTACTCTTCTTCCAGTCCAGCTCTCTGCTGTGGCCCGGGAAGGCAGTGGAGGATGGCCCACGTGCTTGGGCCCTGCACCTGTGTGGGAGACCAGGAGGAAGCACCTGGCTCCTGGTTTCGGATCGGCAGAGCAAGCCGGCCGTGGCGGTTCATTTGGGAGGTGAGCCAACAGAAAAAGGAAGACCTTTCTCTCTGTCTCTCTCTAACTCTGCCTGTCAAAAAAAAAAAAAAAAAAAAAAAAGGGAATGGTAAGGGGTTATTTACGTTAGCACAAAGTATCCATCTAAAAAGTACAAACACTCATACACATACACACAAAGGAAATTTGAATGGCCATAAGATATTAGAATGATAAGGCAGCATTATCTATGTCTAATGTTGTAGAGAAAAATAAACAAAAACATAAAATCAGTAGTTAAGAAAATGATTAATATCAAGAAGGAAGATGGGAAGAGTTTATCAGCTGAGGGCTAAGGAACCCCATATCTTTGTCTATAGATTCCTCAAATGTAGAGAACATCTGTAATTTATGAATATTACCTTAGCTCTTTTCAATGAATGACATTGTGATCAGCAATAGGAAGGAACCTTGTGATAACTCACATGGGGAGTTAACAGGGTCAGACATTCACCAGCGGAAAGGTTAGAAATTGTAGCAAACATTAAATTTTAATTTCCTTAAAAACTGTACAAAGGTAATTTGGAAATCTCACTAACAATACAAATTTGAAGATGTTCAAATATCTTTCCAGTGAAACATAGGATCTATAAATGACTTAGATCAGGACAGGAAAACAATAAGAATCTCTTTAACTTTTAGATTTTGTGACAATAGTATTGTCTCATATAAAGAAAGCATTCCATTCAGTGTTCAAGTAAATGTGATATAGAATATTTTCCCCTAGGATTTAAAAACTATTTTAAAATTCATTTTTTCTACTTATGCTCATATGTTTCATTATAATCATAAAAAAACTAAGGGTGGGGCCAGCGCTGTGGTATAATGGGTAAAGCCACCATCTGCAGTGCCAGCATTCCATAAGGTGCCAGTTCGTTTCCTAGCTGCTCCACTTATGATCCAGCTCTCTGCTATGGGCTGGGAAGGCAGGAGAAGATGGCCCAAGTCCTTGGGCCCCTGTATCCACATAGGAGACCCAGAAGAAGCTCCTGGCTCCTAGCTTTGGATCCATGCAGCTCCAACTGTTGCAGCCAATTGGGGTATGAACCAGCAGATGGAAAACCTCTCTTTCTCTCTGTCTCTCTCTGCTTCTCCTTCTCTCTATGTGTAACTCGGACTTTGAAATAAATAAATAAATCATTAAAAAAAAGCTAAGGAGTAAGAGGGAGCCTCTTCCATTGTTGTTGGAACTCTAAAACAGAACAAAGAATGAAGAGAGAAAAATTGAGGTTAAGGTTTCAAATTTTCTTATTTTTCAAAGAGAAGAATATACTTATGATATTTGTAAAATTACTGTGAAACTTTCCAAAAGTTTAAAAAATATATTTGCATTATTTCTTCACCAGCAAATTTGAGACATGCTATTGCTACTCTTTTATTTAGTACTACATGAAGATTAATATCTAAAGCTGTGGCTACTGTTTTGTGTATGGTATGTGCCAATATCAGAAAGGGAGAAGTAAGTGGACTATGCCAGTTTCTAGCCAGGAAATTAAAATAAGGTAAGAAAAATAAAAGCATTTGCACATAGACCCTTAAATCAGCCACTGTCGGGAAAGTGACAGCCCACTTTTTTTTCTCTTTCCGTGGCTTTGATTTGCAGATGAACTCTAAGTAGTATTTGAATGTCATAAGGTTTCACTTAAAAAGTGAAAGAAATGAAGTTGGAGAACAAACTTTAAAATGGAGTTTAGTTTGACAGCAAGTGCATGAATGAATGATAAAGGTTCTGGAATATGTTTCATCAGATTCATCATTTAGTAGTAACTTTTTGTTACTTGATAGTTCTTACTTAGCCCATGAAATGTTTAAACTATATTCTTTAAAACATAGCTAATCATAGTCCAAAATACATATCTCTTTAGAATCCATTTATTTGTGATTGAGTATAATCCATTTATTAAGTTTCCCAAAACTATTGGAACTGAATTATTTTAGAGCTATCTTCCAAATTAAATGCCCTGATCCTAAGGGGGGCAGGGTGTGAGTGTCAACATCCACAAGTTGTAAGATTTCTAGTGCAATCTGAAATTCTTAGAACTTATGATAGACCCAACATCATGCTAGAAAGTCAAAACAGTGAATACAGTCCTTAGAAACAGTGAAAAACACTGCGGTTGCCAGAAAGTGGAAGGAATCCTAATGTCTTGCCACAGAGAGAACAGAATTCAACACATACAAAAAGCACATCCACACAATTTCACATTTCATAACAAAAAGCGGTTGGAAATGCCTCATGTATATCAGTTTTGACCTTTGAATACACATCTCTCCACTCATTTTTATAACAAATTTTCCCTATTTCCATAACATTATCTTTGTCATTTTTTTCTTTATTTCTTATACACTATTACATTTCCCCCTGTTCAACACAAATTCTCAAAGTTTTTCTTGATCTGGATGTTTTTATTTATTTATTAATTCATTTTTGTGCCTAGAATACAAATTCTGAGTTTGGTAAATAACCAAAATGTAGTATTTAGAGGCAGAAAACACTGTTAAAATTTATATTTATATGACATGATATTTATATTTTGCTGCTTTAGCAAAAAATACTATACATAGAATGCTTTACTTAAACACCAAGCATTTATTTCTTAGGGTTTTGCAGTCTGAGAAGTCCAAGAACGAGGTGTCCACAAACTGGGTGCTTAGTGACGACCTCCTTCCTGCTTCGCAGATGTCTGTCATCGCTGTGACCTTTCTAGGTGAGAAGAGCAAGACAGCTCTCTGGTGTCTTGTTTATAAGGGCATGGATCTCCCACATGAGGCCCCAAACCCACATGACCAAACTGCCTCCCAAAGGCCCTACCACTGAATACCAACTGCCATGGGGATTAGGTTGCACCATATAAGTTTGAAACTGCTGCATATGGGGATACTGTTATTTTCCCATCTCTCTAGTCTTTCGTATTTTCCTTCCTATATTGATGAAACATAGAATTTCAAATATGTAGAGTAAAACCAAGTTGCATGCTGGGGAACCAGCTGTGAAAATGATGTACATATGACATTCTCATTAGAAATATTTGAGAGAAAGAAGACTGGAGATAAAAAGTGGGAGCACATTATGCAGTCAAACTTTTCTTTGAAAATGTACCCATCTTAATTTTAAATTTGTTTACTCTGGATTATAGCATCAATAAATTCCAAGCTCAAAACAATTTTTTTTAAAGATTTCTTCATGTATTTGAAAGTCAGAGTTACACAGAGAGAGAAAGGGAGGCAGAGAAAGAGAGAGAGAGAGAGAGAGAGAGAGAGAGAGGTCTTCCATCCATTGGTTCACTCCCCAATTGGCCACTGGAGCTGTGCAGATCTGAAACCCAGAGCCAGGAGCTTTTTCCAGGTCTCCCACACAGGTACAGGGGCCCAAGGACTCGGGCCATTTTCTACTGCGTTCCCATGCCATAGCAGAGAGCTGGATCGGAAGTGGAGCAGCTGGGGTTGAAAGGCACCTATATTGGATGCCGGCACTGCAGGTGGTGGCTTTACCTGCTATGCCACAACACTGGCCCCCACACAATTTTTTAAAAATGCAAGTTTGGGGGCACATATTTGGCTGAGTGGTTAATATACCTGTTGGGACTCCCACATCCCATATTGGAGTATCTGGATTCAAGTCCAGCTCCACTTTTGATTCCAGCTTCCTGATAATGCATTTGGGAGACGGCAAGTAATGGGTCAAGTAGTTGAGTCCCTGTCACTTACATGGTATATCCAGATTGAGTTTCTGACTTCTGGCTTCTGCCTGGCCCAACCCTGGCTATTGCAGTCATTTGGAGAGTAACTGAAATGGATGGGTGATCTTTATCTGTCTTTCCTTTCCAAATGTGATTAAATAAAATTAATTAAACATTGAAAAAACAAAAATCAGTAAAAATGCAAAGTTAATATATATTATGTTTAGAACACTACTACTGGTTTTATGCTATGAAATTAATGAAGGATTTTATCCTTTTAGTTAGAAAAGCATTTTTACTCCTCTCCAACATTTGCAGTGAACACTGGGAAAGCTTTGTGAGGGACATAAAACACACACATTATGAGATTCTGTTTCAGGAAATCTGTCTTTGCCTTTATACAAAGAATTAGACAAAGAATGGTCCCTCACTTCAAAGTAAATAAAATACTGTTTGAGAAAGAAGATATCAAGATTAAATATTTTAACTATAACTTATATGTATTATCATTCTAATGGTGGGATAATATTTCAAATGCTATGCATAATTAATAGTTAAAAGAATTCCTCAAAAATGATTACTATGGAGACTCCAAAGAGAGTAGGAGTCTTGGTTGGCAGGAATCATGGAAGTCTTTGAAGACAGGATTTCAGCTGGGTGACTGAGATTAGGTCAAATTTGAACAAGGGCTGAATAGTCAGTGACCCCAATAATGAGGCACAAAGAAAATTCCCATCAGCAATTTGAGATAGAATTAATGTTGTCTGGGGCTGGCGCTGTGGTGCAGTGGGTTAAAAACCCAGCCTGCAGCTCTGGCAACCCATATGGGCATCAGGAGTCCGGGCTGCTCCTCTTCTGATCCAGCTCTCTGCTATGGCCTGGGAAAGCAGTAGATGATGGCCCAAGTCCTCAGACCCCTGCCCCCACGTGGGAGACCTGGAAGAATCTTCTGGCTCCTGGCTTCGGATCAGCTCAGCTCTGGCTGTTGTGGTCATTTGGGGAGTGAACCAGAGGAATGGAAGCTCTCTCTCTGGCTATACCTCTCTCTGTAACTCTGTCTTTCAAAGAAATAAAAAATAACTCTAAAAAAAAAAAAAGAATTAATGTTGGCTTAAGGACAAATGCAGAGATTAAGATTTAAAAAGGAATCAGTGAATCAGTGGGCCTGCGCTGTGGCATAGCAGGTAAAGCCGCTGTCTGCAGTGCCAGCATCCCATGTGGGTGCCCGTTTGGTCCCAGCTGCTCCACTTCCAATCCAGCTCTCTGCTATGGCCTGGGAAAACAGTAGAAGATGGTCCAAATTGTTGGACCCCGGCACCCGTGTTGGAGACCTGGAAGAAGCTCCGGCTCCTGGCTTCAGATCTGCATTGCTCCAACCATTGCAGCCAACTGGGGAGTGAACCAGTGGATGAAAGACCTTTCTCTCTCTGCCTCTCTTTCTCTGTGTAACTCTGACTTTAAAATATATAAATAAATATTTTTTAAAAAATAAACAGTGTCTGAAAGTTTGTTCACAGCATACTCACAGAATGGAAAATCATTTATGTTAATTTTTATATATCCATCTTAGTAAGATTAATTTAGGTTAATGTCTTTCTTTTATATATAAGACTTACTGAAGAAAGGAAGAAATACATGACTAGAGAGAATAATAATTTTATTTAGTGGCAAATATGAGTGTTCACATGCAAAATCCTAGGTCTCTAATGCCAAATTATATTCTCTTAAAGCAAAATTTTGCAAGGAGTCTCAGCTCATGATTCACTGAATATTGGATGCTTGCATATCAGGACCAATTAGATAACATAAAATTTTAAATTATCCTATTGTTAATAACAGCAATAACATAAGGTAACTATAAACACATATAACAAAACAGTGCAAATTCTTGCCAGAAAAGTATTAGACATTCTTGAAGGGCACAAAAAAGATGATGTGAATCAAAGAGAAAGTTTACCATGTTTATGAGTTGTGAAACTTTCATTTCTACCCAAATTAATACATACATTCTATATAATTATGATAAAAGTAGCACATCACTTTTCTTGAACTAGACATTTCTTAAATTCATAACAGAAAAGAAAAATGTCAAATACAGCCAACATAACACTGAGGAAGAAGAAGCAGAGATATAGAGTTCGTGCTAGGAGATATCAGGGCTTAAACTATGTCAGCATGGTAATCAAGTCTGTGAGGCTTTGGCACCTCATGAGACGAACAGAGTAACTGAGCCCTTATTAGACTTAGGGACAGTTCCATGGATACATGGCAGAGGCACCATGCAAGTAAGCGGAGAATTAATAGATTATTTAATGAATGTCTCCCTTTCAAATGAAAATATATCCTAGAGTGAGATTCCAGAACATTGTAGCATAAAGTAGTCACTTTTCTGCTCTCCTCTGGGAAAGCATTCTGTAACAAGCAGAAAAAGAAACATACATAAACATTACAACTTTGAGAAAGCTAGAAAAGACAACAATGTAGGCAGTGTGCTAGAAGCAGGGTCCTGAAAGGACATGGAGTAGAGAACACACAAGGGTACAGAACTGAGAAAGGGCTGCACAGTGTACTTCCTCAGAAGTTCAAGGGATGGGATATCACATGCCAGATACAAGCAAAACTCCTCTTAGTTCCCTATAATGAAGACAGGAAGAATGAGTTAGCAGCGGGATTTTCCCAGGGGGACTGTGATTCAACAAAGTAGCTACAAGAACTAATTTTGCAAAGTTGCTCTAAGAAATGCTCCCCATCAGAAATTCTCTCACCCGACGCCCCAACACACTGATGTGTTAGGTAACAGTACAATAAATGGCATGCCATTTGTAACAAAAAATAAAAATATAAAAATGTGCAAGTTCTTAACCTTTTCTCACACAGAGATGAGTTCACTATTTCTAATGCTTTGGATCTCTCACTGTATATTGATCAGGACTATAGGTGATTTACTTACATATGAGTACATATGATATACCTATGAGTGTTGTCAGTCTCCAGTAGAAGAGTAGAACAAATTAATGGAAAACTATTGTCCTGAGTTAATTCTGCGTGGAAGATATTATTGCCAGATGCCTGTCTAATCAGAGATGTGCATTTGCAAAGGTTCTACTCCCAAATATACCAGCCCATATACAGGGATTTTAATCCTTTTCTTTTAAGACTATGCTATGGAAGAATAGAATTCAGAGAAGACTGGAAAGAGACCTCAGCAATAAATGTGTTTTGCTGAGACATTTGCAGGGACAGAGGCTCAGTGGGAAGTATGCATGTGTGTGCCTGGTTTACTTCAAGAATATCCGCAGGGCCGGTGCCGCGGCTCAATAGGCTAATCCTCCGCCTTGTGGCACTGGCACACCAGGTTCTAGTCCCGGTCGGGGCACCGGATTCTGTCCTGGTTGCCCTTCTTTCAGGCCAGCTCTCTGCTGTGGCCAGGGAAGGCAGTGGAGGATGGCCCAAGTGCTTGGGCCCTCCACCCCATGGGAGACCAGGAGAAGCACCTGGCTCCTGCCATCGGATCAGCGCGGTGCACCGGCCGCAGCGCGCTGGCCGCGGCGGCCATTGGAGGGTGAACCAACGGCAAAGGAAGACCTTTCTCTCTGTCTCTCTCTCTCACTGTCCACTCTGCCTGTAAAAAAAAAAAAAAAAGAAATCGTCCTGAAGACTTCTTTTTCTATGTTTGTGGTCTTATGACATTTCCTCTTGTGAGAATAAAGTTGGGTAAAGAAAATCTATCAGGCAAAGAATCGTTTCTACAAAATATTTCTCTGCACCCTGATTCAGGCAGCCAGTCCTTGTCCTTCAAACTAGCACCAGGTAAATCTAATAGCGAGACGCCCAATGCTAAGTTTTGAATTTGGATTTACCATCTGCAGGTAAATTTTGACCCTGATATTCTCAGGGTGGGTGAAGCTATGGCAATACCTCACATCCCTGAGAATTTACTTCCATGTAAAATGTGGGAATTAAAACCACCTACAGTGAGTGTTATTTGCAGGTGAAAGTTCTAGCAGTACATTGCCAGGGACATACATGCTGGTCAATAAATGGTAGGTTTTAAAATTATGCTTTTGGTAATTTAATAAATAATGGTGTTTAGTTTCTACATGGCATTAGTATTGTGCCCATTATATTCTCCTTATTTTAGATTTTATCATTAATGGTTTGTATTTATCAGATTATGTGGTAGTCACATGATCCAATCACTTTTGTTTTCGAAAGGCAGTGAGAGAGAGAAGGACAGAGAGAGAGACAGAGAGAGAGAGCAATATTAATCTTTAATTTGAGGGTTCACTCCCCACATGCCCCAAATAGCCAGAGCTGAGCAGGCTGAATCCAGGAGCCAGGACCTCCATTCAGGTTTCCTACACTGGTGGCAGAGACCCATGTATACGAAGCATCATCAGCTGCCTTCCATGATGTACCTAGCAGAAAGATGGATCACACCCCCAGAAGAGCGAGTCACTCCCAGGCACTTTGCTTTGGGATGCAGGTATCCCAAGCAGTGGCTTCACCAGCTGGACCACAATGCTCACCCATTCCTGACCTATCATGTGATCAATGCATGTCAGAAATATCACTGCACTTATTCAAGTTCATAGCTACCTTCGGCTGAGTATATATTTAAATAAATATAAGCTGTTTGGAATGTATACATGATTTATAATTGATATGATAATTCATAAGTTGACCAAAAATAAAAATTTTTCTTTTTCAAAAGATAGTTAAATCTTTGAAATTGTCTTCTATCTAATGCAAGTTTTCTAAATATAAATAACACATGCAACCTTGGATAAGCTAATCATATGAAAATAAACTGTTTAATACCTCTAAGATATTAACTTTTTGCAGGGAATATATTGCAAGGATATTATGATTCCTTATTTACTCTAAATTTTAAGCTACAAGGTAATTATGCTAGATAAACATGCCAGCTCATTTAGCTTAAATATGTAACTAATGAGGCAAACTCATAGGTTTAATTGCATTAAAGGTCATCAGCTTAGCTTTGCTCTATTGAAACAGAATGCACTCCAAACACCAGCTAGCTTCAAGTAAATGAATGAAAATAATCATAAGAAATTGCAAGACATTGAAACATTTAGTTGACATTCATCATCACAACTAAAGTTTTCAGAATCATGTAATTAATACCATCAAAATAATATGTAACATGCACATTTTTACATAAATAGAAATAATTTTTAGATTATTTTTTATTTTTCTCCAGCTCATAAAAATCTGCTTATATTTTCAGTATGTTTAATAGGGAATTTCTTAAAACATGTGATATGAAATATGAAAGCTCTGCCTAGTATTCAAAGTCTTCTCTGCTCTAATGTTACACATTTCAAAGCCTTCTCTCTCATTATTCCTGTTATTGTACTTCCAAGACCATCCTTGAACATGTCACAATTGTGGTTATCTTTATCCTCTGTTGACACTTTTGTCATGTTCCTTCCAACTCACAGCTCACAGCTTTTAATTTTAATATACTGTCAACAATAAATATCACTGATCTGTATAACTTGCTACTGAAAACAACCCAATGAATTAATAACATGGTTAGATTGAACAAACTTTGAGTCCAGAGAAATATAATTATAATTATTGATTTTGTTATACTGAAAGCTAACAAGGTAACTAAAGTCACCATGATTCTATATCTGTGCCATCTCTGAAATGTCCTGATGACAAAAATCCCGACAAGCTGAGGTGTTTTAAGTCACTTACATAGTACAGGAATCTTGTATCTCATATGTCAAGTTCCATATAGCTCACCAGTGAACCACCTTGAAAACCAGATTCAAGATCATTGTATGGATGTCCTATTAGTTTTTTCTAAGTGATTCAGAATTTCTAACCAAGAAAAAAAAAAACCTTAAACTAACACTAGCTCATTTCCTTTGCTTTCAAAGATCTCTCCTATATTCCAAGTAGTTTTTCTCTTGCCTACAGACCGCCATTCTTTTGCAATAGATTCTTTCCACTCAGTAAAATATTATCCTTTCATAGATGTTTTTACCAGATTCTGAATTTTTTCATCAATCAAATGGTTCACATTGCCCCAGAAAGCACATCATAGCTAGGACTTTTAAACTGATCCTTTTGTATGAAACTATATTATGTATCTCAGAATATCTTTAGAAACAGAAACTATGGGGTTGGAGCTGTGGCAGAGTGGGTAAATCTGCTACCTGCAGTGCGGGCATTCCATATAGGCAACAGTTCAAAACCTGGCTGCTCCACTTCCAATCCAGCTCTCTGCTATGGCCTGGGAAAGCAGTAGAAGATGGCTTAAGTGCTGCACCTGTGTGGGAGACCTGGAAGAAGCTCCTCGATCCTGGCTTCAGATACATGCAGCTCGGGCCGTTGCAGCAATCTGGGGAGTGAACAAGCGGATGGAAGACACTCTCTCTCTATCTCTCTATCTCTCTCTCTCTCTCTCTCTCTCTCTCTCCTCTCTCCCGACCTCTCCCTGTACTCTCTAACTCTGCATATCAAATAAATAAAGAAATCTTTTTAAAAAGGAACTTTATTAGATAAATCTGATAGCTATTCATCTGTAGGTGAATTATTAAATATGGAGAATGAAAATGCAAAAAATGCCCATGAGAGTATTTTAGGCATGGAAAGCCAAGACACTCTGGGAAAAAAAAAAAAATGGGCCTTCAAAGCAGGAGGTACCTTTCTCTGAAGGGAGGAGAGAACTTCCACTTTGACTATGACCCTGTCGGAATAAGATCGAAGTCAGTGAACTCAAAAGGCTTCCATAGCCTTGGCAACTCATGACAAGAGCCTAGGGTGATTTCTGACACCATAAACCAGAGTGTCAGTTGTTAAGTCAACAACAGGAGTCACTGTGCACTTACTCCTCATGTAGGATCTCTGTCCTTAATGTGTTGTCCAATGTGAATTAATGCTATAACTAGTACTCAAACAGTACTTTACACTTTGTGTTTCGGTGTGGGTGCAAACTGTTGAAATCTTTACTTAATATATTCTAAATTGATCTTCTGTATATAAAGAGAATTGAAAATGAATCTTGATGTGAATGGAATGGGAGAGGGAGTGGGAAAGGGGAGGGTTGCGGGTGGGAGGGAAGTTTTGGGAGGGAAAAAGCCACTGTAATCCATAAGCTGTACTTTGGAAATTTATATTTATTAAATAAAAGTTAAAAAAGTAAAAAAATATATTTATCAAATTTAAAAAGATACAGTGTTTTTTGTTATCTACTCATTCTAAATTCAGCATGAAAGGAAAGATTTTTATAAAATTAAAGAGGTGGGGGCTGGCGCTATGGTGCAGTAGGTTAATCCACTGCCTATGGTGTTGGCATTCCATATGGGTGCAAGTTCTAGTCCTGGTTGCTCCTCTTCCGATCTAGCTCTCTGCTGATTGCCTGGGAATGCAGAAGATGGCTCAAGTGCTTGGATCCCTGCACCCACATGGGAGACCCGGAGGAGGCTCCTGGCTCCTGGCTCCTATCCTCAGAGCAGCCCAGTTCCAGCCATTTGGAAAGTGAACCTGAGGATGGAAGACCTCTCTCTATCTCTCCCCTCACTCTCTGTAAATCTACCTGTCAAATAAATGAATAAAATCTTTTTTTAAATCATTTTTATTTATTTGAAAGACAGGGTTACAGAGAGAGGTAGAGACAGAGAGAGAGGTCTTCCATCCACTGGTTCACTCTCCAGATGGCCACAACGGCTGGAGCTGTGCCGATCCTAAGCCAGGAATCAGGAGCCTCTTCCGGGTCTCTGGAAACTGCATTTTAAAAAAATATGATCCATTAGTCATGAATATAAAACCACTCAGGAATATTCAAGTGATATCTAATAGAATTAGATATATGCCATGCTTCACTCTTTTTAAAAATTATTATTTACTTGTTTTCATCTTGTATTTGAGAGAGAGAGAGAAAAAGAGAGAATGTGTTTCAGATATAAAGACAGAGATCCTCCATCTACTTCCCAAATGGATGCAACAGCTGGATCTGGGCCAGGCTGAAGCCAGAATCTGAAATTCAGTCGGAGTCTCCTACATGGGTGGCAGGGACCCAGGTGCTTGAACCACCATCTGCTACACATTGGCAGGAAGCTCTAACCAGAAGCAGTGTCAGGGCTTAAACCCAGGCACCCCAACCTGAAATGTAAGTTCCAAAACAACATCTTAAACCAGGGTGTTGAATGTTCATCTCATGTGCCATATTGTTATTACATTTCTATTTTTGTTTTTTACTGATGGAAGCACAGATGATACAATAACATTTTATTTATTTCGCTAAATTTTTCTTAAGCTGTTAATAAAAGAATTCAAGAACAGTAAAATGAAGTATAATTTTAAACTGAAAATATATTCTAAAGATAAAGTTATCTTGACAGTTTTGACAATGCAACAATAAGATGACTGTAGCAATAAGAATGGTTATCAAAGAAAGAAGAAATTCATCAAGTAGAAGTATTATGCAGAAGTTTGTCCAAATATTTGTCTCTCCCCACTTAATAAGTTATTATTGTGGAGTTGGAGGTTTAATTTAATAGAACAAATACTTGACAAATACTATTTATCAAGAAGAGGCTCAATTTTATAGGGACTACACAGAGTATTATTTCATTACTGGATTAAAAAATGTGTCATGTGTGGCTGGCTTTGTGGCTCAGCATGTTAACCACAGTTTGAGACACTGGCATCCCATATCAGAGTGCTGGTTCAAGTCCTGGTTACTTTTCTTCTGATCCAGCTTTCTGCCAATGCTCCTGGAAAGGCAGCGGAAGATGGTTCAAGTACTTGGGCTCCTGCCATGCATACAGGATATCAGGATGAGTTCCTGGCTCCTGGCTTTGGTTTGACCCAGGCCTTTGATGTTGTGGTTCCTGGCTGTTTGGGGCATGAACCAGCAGATGGAAGATTCTGTCTCTCCCTTTCTCTCTCTCTCTTGCTCTGACCATTAAAAAATAAATCATTAAAAATATATTATGAATGCAAATACGCATATGCATTAATTAGGTAAACATATGATTAAATAATTATTAAAAATTTTAAAAAATAACATATGTCTATGATAGGTAAGACTAGTCAGAATGTAATACATCTGAGCTGGTCAATCATTTAAGAAGTTGTATGGAAAGATTGGAGATAAACTGAATTTTAACAACATTGTAAAGTATTCAATATATAAATATGTTTAAATGTTAGACTATAATTAGAAATGATTTACTATAAAAATGTATACTAGAAATTTGGCAAAATAGAGGAGAGTCATCCCTTTAAGAATGCTTGACAGTAGCTGGCTTGAAAGTCTGGCAATCCACTAACACAACGTTGATGAAATCGAATGTTAAGGCATCTTGAAAAATGTAAAGGGAGGGAAAACGAGTGTCAGCTTCGTGCTCAGATTCAAAATGAAGAACATCTTTTCCGTCAGATACTGCCAAGAGGAAGAGAAAGTTGCATTTCACACTTATTTTTCTAAAATATCACATTTAATTTATAGTCTTTGCCAGAATCCATTCTTTTCTAAATTTCTCATCCTACTAATCTGGCCAACTACCTATCCAGTTGCTCAATTCCAAAACAAGTCCTCAATTCTGGCTGTTTATCTTACCTTCTACATCTAATCCATCAGAAATTCTATTGTTTATCATTCCAAGATACTTTTGAAATGACAACTCTTTTCTAGTCATTCCTTGTGGCTAAGGTGGTCCAATTAACTACAAGATTTTGTCTTTCTTTCTGCAGTCACTTGTAAATTACTCTGGGTTCTAAAATGATTTAAAATGATTGCTATATCCAAAGCTATTTCATTCTATGCAAATTAATAAATGTGATACACCAGCTCAACAGAATGGAGGACAAAAATGTTATGCTAATCTCCCTAAAGGAGAAAAGGTATTAGACAAAATTCAACACCCCCTCATGATAAAAATTCTGAACAAGTTACTCATTGAAGGTGCATACCTCAGCATAACAAAGGCCATGTATAATGATCCAACAGCTAACATCACATTGAATGAGGAAAAGCCAAAGACTTTCTAAGATCTGGAACAAGTCAAGGATGCCCATTTTCTCTGTCTTGTTCAACATATTACTGGAAGTTCTAAACAGAGGAAAAAGACAAAAGGAAAAAAATGATGGACACCCAAATATAAAAAGGAAGAAGTCAAATTGTCACTATTTGCAGATGACATGATCTCATATGTAGAAAACCCTAAGACGCCACCAAAAAGCTGATAAAGCTAATAAAATCAGTTGAGTAACAGGATACAAAATCAATGTACATAAATCAGAAGCATTGCTAGCCACTATTAGTGAATCATCTGAAAAAAGCAATCAAGAAAGTAATCCAATGTCTAATAATGCTAACATAAATAAATTTTCTGGCAATAAATTAAACTTAAGAATGAGCAGAAAGACCTGTACAATGAAAACTATACATTAATTATTAAAGGAATTGAAGAGGGCATAAAGAAATGGAAAAAAATCTCTTCTTCAGATATTGGGATATTCATATTAAAATATGCATACTACCCAAGCAATTTGTATATTCAATGAACCCTATCAAAATTTCAGTGACATTTTCCAAAGAACTAAAAAATAAAAATTGCTAAAACATGTATGGAGCCACAAAAGACTCTGAAATGCCAAAGGTAGCTGACTAAAAAGAAAAAAAAAAAGAGACATTACATTATCTCACTTTAAAATATATTACAAAGCAACAGTAATTAAAATAGCATGGTATTGGCATAAAACATATCCCAAAACCAATAAAACAGAATAGACCCTAGAAGTAATCCCACAAGCATACAGTCAACTGATCTTTGACAAGAATGCTAACAACATACATTAGGAAAAGGACAGTCTTTTCAATGAATGGTACTGGGAAAATCAGATATACACGGAGAAGAATTAAGCAGGACTTAATCTCTCACCATGTACATAACTCAGTTAAATTTTATTAAAGATCTAAATGTAAAACCTGAAACTTTCCAAGTACTAAATAAAACATGGGGAAAACACTTCAGGGCACTGAATGGCAAGGGGTTTCTGGATCAGATCATAAAAGTATGGGAGACTGAAGAAAAATTGGAAAAGTGAGATTTCATCAAATTATAAAGCTTCTGCATAGAAAAGGAAACAAAGAACAAAGTGAAGAGATAATGTATAGAATGGGAGAAATATTTGGAAAATATGGATCTGATAAAGGTTAATATCCAAAATATCTAAATATATCCAAAATATATAAAGGACTCAAATAACTCAGTGACCAAAAAAAGTAAATAATCCAATTAACAAATGGGCAGTAGATCTAAAGAAAAGACAAACAAATGGGCAACAGGTACATGAAAAGAAAATACTCAGTGTCACTAATCATGATCCAAATGCAAATCAAAACTAGGATGAGATACCACCCAACTTTAGTTAGGTTGGCTATTACCAAAAAGACAAACAATAATGAGTGTTGATGAGGATATGGAGAAGAGGGAAACTTCATAAACTGTTGATGGGAATGTAAATTAGTAAAGCCATTGTGAAAAACAGAATAGGGTACCCTTAAAAAAACTTAAAGAAGGAGAAAACATTTGATACAGCAGCTAAGTGACCACTTGAGAGGACATCATTCCATACTGGAATGCTTAGTTTGTGTCCTGCTCTACCACTTCCAATCTAGCTTTCTGCTAATGTATCTTGGTAAGAAGCAGATGACAACTCAAGTACATGGGACACTCCCATCCACACGGGAGAATCAGATAGAGTTCTAGACTCCTGGCTTTTGCCTGGCCCAACTCTTACTATTGAAGTAATTTAAGGAGTAAACAGGGGTTGGAAGATCTGCTCCTTTCTGTCTCTTGGTCTCTTTTTCTGTCTCCCTGCCTTTCAAAAAAATGAAATGAATATTTTTTAAAAATGGAACTAAAAATAGAACTGCCATATGACCCAACAATCCCACTCCTGTGTATACACAAAAAAGCAAATTAAATCTATCTGTCACTCCCATGTTTATTGCAGCACTAGCCACAATGTGCAAGAAATGGGAAACAAGCTAAATACCTATCCACCAATGAATACATAAAGAAAATGAGGTGCATATACAACATAGAATACCGCTCAGGCACAAAAATGCCTGAAATTTTGTCTTTTGCAACATGGATGCAACTGAAGGTCATTATGTAAAGGGAAATAAGCTAAATACAACAAATATCACATTGAAAAGATGATCTTACAGAAATTAAAAATATAATGCTGGTTTCTAGAGTATAAGAAGGAAAGGTACAAAGGAAGGTCGGAGAAATATAGAGCGGCAGGTACGAAATTATAGCTAGATTGGAGTAGGAGATTTTGGAGTTCTATTCATAATAGGGTGACTGTAAATGTTAACGTACTGTGTATTTGTAAAATAGAATAACTAGAAGAAAGCATTTTAGATGTTTTCACATTATATATAGTTTAAAGATTTGAAGAGATGTATATATTTACCCTGATTGGCTATTACATGATATATACATGTACCAAAAATCAGATAAATATTTATAATTATATATACATGTAATTTTCTTAAAAAGCTGAAGATTAAACAACTTAAAACTTTGAATAGCTTCTCATCTTCAAATTAAGTCCACATTTGTTGCCTTGGCCAACAGTGATCAATCTTAACTAGCTTCAATGCTATTTCTGACTGCATAGTTTCCACTTACATTCTGAATCACTAATACCTGCATCGACCCATACTCACACACACAAGTGTTTTTTTTTTTCTTTCAAAGTACAAAGTCTTTTCCCTTGGATATTGCTCCTACTTAATTTTTCTTTGTATACAGTTCTAACACAAATCTTCAAAATGCTGGATTTCAATCATACATGGTGCATAATATTTCATTGTGATACGTGAGAAAATGGTGTTTGAGCAGCCAATAGTTGTGCTGTTACAGGCTTTTATGGGATTATTTGCCTAGTTGAATATTGGATAGTCAATTAGGCAGATATAAATATGTCCTTATGGTTAAGGACTTTAAAAATCAGAATGATATTGAAGTCAGTTAAGTGATGCTCTATATCACAAGCTTATTGTGACCATAGAGAACATTATAAGATATACATATATAATATACAAAAAAGATTAAAAAACATGTAAGTGCATAGTGTGTGTATATAATGAAAGTGTTCAATAGGTTTGTGGAAAAATGGAATTAAAATATGTTTATTTTGATGAAAACAATTTTGAAATCCATGCTTAGTTTTTTCATAATAGTAATTTTTTGAACTTTTTGGTGAGACGTTGTATGCATGGATTTCAAAACGTTTGTATATATTGAATTAAACATTTAAATCCATTTTCCAAGAAATTTTTAAGTACACACACATGCAAATATACATATTTAGCATCACTAGAGTTAGCCTTAACACTGATTTATATGCTTTTATAAAATGCCAGAGCTAGAACTAATTTGTTTGACATTCTAAGAATTCTAATATTGTCTGATCAAATTTTCTGAGAATGCAATGAATGTCCTCTCATACCAATCTCTAAGTTCAAGGTTACTTACTTTTGTTTTTATCATGGCTTATAAAATTGACTTTACCATAAGATTAGACTAAACTGTTCGGTAAATATGTGGCCTCTAGGTGTGTCTGATAATTTGTGTTTATTTGTTATTACCAAAAGGGAGTTGCTACATGCCCTTGTAATGTAAACCTTGACAACAAGTGCACAGTTACTTTAAATATCATTTACTGCATAGAATGGATAAAACAGTAATTTACATAATTATATAAAGCATAGCATAGTTGGTTTGCAAAATAACTGTTGATGAACGTCTTCATTCAGGCTAGGTAATATTAAAGAACATATTTTTTTTCTCAGTGAACTCATTACAATAGATTGAATTCATAAGCCACTCAGTGATTCCTATTAAGAAATCAGAACATTTGGCTTTTCAAGCCTGATCATGTTCAAAAATAAGTGTATCTACTTCCAAACTGGTGAAGCATACTGCGATTTCATGAGCTCAGAAAAGACTTAGACATAAATGTGTGTTGTTTCTTTATACGGAAGCCAGAGTTTTCTCATTTATGGAAACCAAAAGAAAGAAACAACATGCCAGTTTTAAGTAAGCTCTCGGAAAATAGTTTAGATAAACGAAAAATACATACTGCCATTCTTACTTTGTGTTATATACTTATGTGTTTACCTTCTATAATATTTAAAAAATAATAATTTATGTACAGGATGAAGTTAAAATCAGAGCTTTGCTATATATATATATATTTTTTGGACAGGCAGAGTGGACAGTGAGAGAGAGAGACAAAGAGAAAGGTCTTCCTTTGCCGTTGGTTCACCCTCCAATGGCTGCCGCGGCCAGCGCGCTGCAGCTGGCGCACCGCGCTGATCCAAAGCCAGGAGCCAGGTGCTTCTCCTGGTCTCCCATGGGGTGCAGGGCCCAAGCACTTGGGCCATCCTCCACTGCACTCCCTGGCCACAGCAGAGAGCTGGCCTGGAAGAGGGGCAACCGGGACAGAATCCTGCGCCCCGACCGGGACTAGAACCCGGTGTCCCGGCGCCGCTAGGCGGAGGATTAGCCTAGTGAGCCGCGGCGCTGGCTTTTGCTATATGATTTTTAAAATTCTCTGTACTTTAGGTTTCTAAACCTTACTTTGTGAGAAGTAGCAATATAAATGTAGGGTTTGCATTAACTAATATATGAAGTTTTTAGAATGATATCTAAGATCTAATAAATGATGAATCATGTTAGCTGTTTCACAGATTGTCCTTGTCCTAGCAACATTACCTCATAGCTTGTAATTAGACTTTGATGGAACACTTGCCTTTACTTTCTAGATGAGTTAACCAAGGGATAGCAAGTTTAACTAACTTATCCACAGTCATTTGACTACTATATTTAGAAAAATGATTCAGACCTAAGAATTATATCTGTAGCCTGTGATCTCCCAATTTATTGTGACAGTGATAGAATGATGATCTGGTAATATTTTGTAGTGGTTCACAGAAAAGATAGAACAAAATTGTAAACAGGTCAAAAAAGATTCATATTTGATGATTGATTCAGAGCTTAGAGGACAGTTAGGCCGTCTCTGGGCAAACAAGATGGAGAAAGCATGGAAAGCATATGCATTCCTACCTAAAAGTAATTTTAGCCGAAGAATCTAGAGGTCATTCAGAATATACCAGATAAATCACTAGGGCATGAACAGCCACAGAAAACAGTTTTATGTATTGAGGATTTGTGGTAGACAGAGACCAAGTTTTAGGGAGCTAGTAACCCATAGCTATTTAATTTAAGGGCCTTTTTGTCTATACTAGATAACATTTCATTATAAACTGTAGTTTGTGTTCTTGTTTTTATTTTGGATTTCTTTGAACTCACGGATCAAATGTAATGGAAGCTTTTTGAGGGCAGATCATGCCTCCTTCTTCTGCACCTTTCACAAGCACCTAACATGGTGTTAAATACTGCCATGATTAATCTGATTATTGATTATTGTGGATTCTACATATATAAGGGCCACCTTGACACAGTGCCTGCCACATTTGTCCCACACCAAATCTTGTGACATTACACTTGGGAATTGCTTTTCTTTAGACCTAATCACTCTGAAGATGGAGATTGAAATGTGGTTGAAGGTTTAATTGTTGTTTTTATTCAGTGACGGATACTCTCAGAGAAGTATACAAATAAAAAGGACATTAGAATTATTAGAAAACAAGGTAAACCCACACCTAAAGAGGACCAAGCTCAAGTGGCATCAGCGGGATGTTCTCATGTCCCAACTTGATAAACTTGACCTTTCTAATTCATTTTCTTGATTTTATTGTTTTTAATTTGAGCACCCTTTAAAAGTCATCATAAAGTATTGTTATAAATGATGCCTGCTCTTTATTTATAATCTACACATTTATTGCTACATATTTTCATCTAAATATAGCATTGCTTACAAAACACGGGTTTTTAATGCCAGATTTTAATTTTCCCCAAGTTCACAATATTCTATAAGTTTCATTTTACATATGTTTCAAAACTGGTTCAGGTCCTGGGTGTTCCACTTCTGATCCAGTTCCTTGCTGGTGTGCCTGGGAGGGCAATGGAGGATAACCTGGGTGCTTGGGCTCCTGCACCTGCATGGGGGACCTGGAGGAAGCTCCTGACCCCTGATTTTGGATCAGTCCAGCTCTAGCAATTTCAGCAGTTTGGGGAGTGAAACAGTGGATGGAAGCTCTCTCTCTGTTTCTCTCTCTCTCTCTCTCTCTCTAACTCTGCTCTTCAAATAAAAAAATAAATCTTTCAAAGAAAACATACTTTGTATTCAAATTTAGTCTCAAAATATTCACATTTTAGTTCATTGATTTTATGTAATTATTGAGATACTTGGGCTTAGATAAAGCTTCTAAATTCCTTTCACACTGCTACAGTTAGATTTATAACTTATTCATACATTTTTCCACCTATTCACATGGTGATTTGGACAGCCCATTTGTTTTATTTTTCAGAAATTTTAAAGAAGTTTACATACAACAATTCTATTCATACCTAGATACCTAAGAACTTACACAAGGAACATTCAAGAAATTCATGGAAAATTTGCATTATATTTCAATTTCACTTGTACATGAATTCTTTCAAACTCTCTTGTATATGGTTATCTAACATTTATGATATGTTTTACATTATCTCTCCTTTATATCTGTTTATTTGTTAAACCAATATTTTCTCTCAACTAGCTTGTTAATATACATATCTTATTTTTCTTTCCCTGGCTGTAGAGATTACAAAATATATGTTTTATATATCAAGTTATATAAGTTTAGTGCTTTGCAACATCCCTACAATTCAGTGACCTTAGAGAACTTTAACTCAATTTACTTATTTCTTTTCTGTGTGCAATCATAATAATTTATTTTAATTTGATACACATTTTAAATATTATAAGACCTTAAAAGTTTTAGATCTAGATTTGATTACATATTATTATTTCAGTTGTTTCTCATTTCTTCCTGTTTCTCTGTGTGTCTGACTAGAATTATTCTTCTGATAATGAACATGACTTAGTATTTCTTTTATTTAAATTACATTGTAAATAAACCATCTTACTAGCTTTTTTTTTTTTTTTTTTTGGACAGGCAGAGTGGACAGTGAGAGAGAGAGACAGAGAGAAAGGTCTTCCTTTGCCGTTGGTTCACCCTCCAATGACTGCCGCGGCTGGCGCACTGCGCTGTTCCGATGGCAGGAGCCAGGAGCCAGGTGCTTTTCCTGGTCTCCCATGGGGTGCAGGGCCCAAGCACCTGGGCCATCCTCCACTGCACTCCCTGGCCACAGCAGAGGGCTGGCCTGGAAGAGGGGCAACCGGGACAGAATCCGGCGCCCCGACCGGGACTAGAACCGGTGTGCCGGCGCCGCTAGGCGGAGGATTAGCCTAGTGAGCCGTGGCGCCGGCCACTAGCTTTTTAAATCTTAAAATGCTCTTATTTTACTTTATATCTATAAACTTTTGAGTAAAAATCTTAAGTTTACAAGTGCTGGTTTGTAGTTATGTGTACATCCATGTAACCACTATATTATCAACATTCCTTTTGATTATTTTGATTAATTTATTTGCATTTATTTGTTAGGTAGAGAACAGAGAAAGAAGAGAGAGGGGAGGGTGTGAGCGTAGGGGGGAGAGGGGGAGAGAGGGAGGGAGGGGGGGAGAGAGAGAGAGAGAGAGAGAGAGAGAGAGAGAGAGTCAGAGGACGATCTTCCATCCCTTAGTTCACTTTCCAAAAGTATGTAATAGGCAAGACTGGGCCAGACCAAAGATAGGAATCAGGAATTCCATCCGCATCCTCACATCAGGGGCAATGACCCAACTGCTTGGAAATAGAGTCGGGACTCAAGTCTGAGCACTCTGAGATGGGATGCAGGTGTCCAAAGTGGTGTTTTAACTACTTCACCAAAGCCCACACCAATTTTTCTTTCGTGATATTTATAATGATATCATAAAGTACATATAGATTGTAGAAAGTCTATTTCACTTGACATTATATTTCTAAGATTCCTCAATGTTGCTATATGTATCAGATGCATACAGATATATAAACATACAGACACCAGAGCAAATGTTTTGTCTTGTGTTTTTTTTCTGTTCAATGACCCCAGCACTGTATCATTAATATTTTAAGCATATATACAACTTGAAATTACCACACAGTGAACAGACATATTCCCATCACCTAAATTCTATAATTATCATTATTTCATATTTGTTTAATTGCATATATATATATATACACATGCATATATGCTTCTCATTAACCACCTATCACTGTAACTTATTTTGGGTTCCTCTCAATGAAAGAGACAACTTCATACTTATGATGGCTAACTTTCGGTATCAACCTGACTGGATAAAGGAAAACTGATAAGGCATCATATTGGACTTATCTGTGATGGTTCTTCCAGAGGTAGGTGGAGAAGATCCACCTCACTATACACAGCTGTCTTCCAATGCTTTGAGGGACAGAAGAAACATACACAGAAAGAGAATTGTTCTCTCTCTGAGAGCTTATATGATGGATTGCTTTTCGCTGCCTGTGGGCATCAGAATTCCAGTTTCCCAGTCTTTGGACTCTAGAACTCAATCAGCAACAACTCTGGTTCTCAAGTTTTTGGTGTCAGTCTGAGAATCGTACCACAGACTTCTCTGGTTATGAGGCTTTGGACCTGACCTGAACCATGCTGCTGACATCCCAATGTCTCCAGCATGATGATGGCCTGGCATGGGACGTCTCTGCTGCAATGATTTCCTTAATTAACTCCCTAGACTCTATGCCTTTGTCTATCTGTCTATATAGTTGATTAGTTCCATCTTTCCGGAGAACTCTAGTTAATACAATTCACCTCCATGTGATTCTCCCTCATATTATTAATTAGAATTTTATATTCAAAGTTCTGTTTTTCAAGTAAGTTTACCTATGGAGATAGATACAAATTTTAAGGGTGTAAAATTAACTATTTTATTGCTAATAAATATGCCACAATTTTATTTTCCTTTTGTGTGTGTGTGTGCTAGTATGGTAGAACGTTGAGTTGTTTCTAGCTTAAGCACATTCTAAGAAAGTGAGTTTAAATTATTTTTATTTATTTATTTTTGAAAGGTGAGAGAGAGGCAGATAGCAGGAAATGTTCCACCCATAAGATGCCTATAAGTACCAGGGCTGGGTCAGGACAAACCAGACGCCTGAAAGTCCATCGGGTTCTCCAGCATGGGCAGCAAAGATTTAACTTCTTCAACCATCATCTGCTACCTCCCAGAGACTGCATTATCAGAGACAGAGATGGGACTTGAAACTGGACACTCCAATATGATATGCAGGCATCCCAAATGGCCTCTTTATCTCTGTACCCAAGGCCTACCATAAATAAGTTACTATTAAAAAAACACTGCACAAGTGTCTTTATGGACTCTGTTAATTGATTTATAGCCAAACACCAGGATTCAGGATTGTTGATCTAGAATTTATGTATGTTAAATTTTGCTTTTTAAAAGACAACAGAATGTTGTAAACACACATGGTTAGATATCTGAATCTCTCTCCTGCATAAGCAAACACACAAAGACAAACCACACACATGCAAGCACACACGTGGACACAGATTTTATAATGCACTGTGATCCACAGTATTCTCAAACGAAATGTCATAATCCATCACAATTATTCTTCTTTCCTGGAACTCAGTATTATTCCCAATCTTCGGACACTAAATTTATTTTAGTTCCCTATTATCATGTTTCATCCCCTGATCCTATTTTCCTCCTCAGAGGAGAATAATACTCTTTTTTGAAAACTAAACTACTCTACTTGATATTTGTACATTTCCTAGCAGTGCGATGCTTTGATATTTCATCATTTAAACACATTGATTTTTTTAGTGATTTCCTGTCATCTCCCATCTCAGTCTCTAAACCACCCTTTCCTTACAGTGATTAATATGCCCATTTTCAATGATCTGAAGAAAGGATCTCTTTTCAGTAGGCTTATTTTCTTTCAACATTAAATGTATTATCTCGAGCATTTCAGTGAGAACACATTAATAATTTACTTAAAAATGTACACCCAAAATGATTCGACAGAATATAGACAAATAAATATAATGGGGACAGAATAATGAAAGTAAAACCAGAATAGAAACCATCTGAAAATACATTAAGGTTAAATGTTATCAGCAGTCTGCCTCTTAATTTGCTGGTCAGCATTTCCTGGAAATTAAAGCAGGATTGGAAAACACAGAGTAACATAATTAGCTAATAATATTAGTTCTCTAGTCATTTATCTACAAAGACATCCTTGTTCATGGTACAAGTGCTCACTGTATAGAAATTTGTTATTGTTGGATGAAATGTGAGTTTTTATGCTTGAGATCCCAAACACAAGGGGAAGGTCTTCTGACTCAGTTATCAATGGCTTTCAATTAGATTTGACTCTTTGCCTAAAGAGGTTGGCTCATGCGTGTGCAGCAGACATTTACATACACAGTTAATAGTTTCATATAAAAATGTTAAAACCTTGCTAATTTCATGGGTAAGCCCCAAATTATTTGATATTAAACAGAGAAAAAGAAATTTCAACTTGAAAATGTTTATGAAATTTTAATCAACCAAAATCTTAATTATCCTGAGCATCTCAGCAACATTATCTTCAGAACAGGCACCCTTCATTTGAGGCTAAGAACGTCTTGCTAAAGCTACAAGGAAGTTTGAGTTATCATCATCACCTGCAAACACCTGACTCTCCTGGCATGTGGAAGTATTTGGGAATGTTGAAATATATATTTAAGAATATTTCAAAAGAAATATCCATACTACCAAAAGCAATTTGCATATTCCTTGTGTTCCCAATCAAAATACCAATGACGTTCTTTTCAAATCTAGAATATAAACAATGGAAAAATTCATATGGAAATGCAACAGACTCTGAATAGCTTAGTCAATCTTAAACAACCAAAAAAAAAAATTGAAAGCGTCACAATATCAGACGTTAAGACATATTACAGAATACTGTTAAAAGCCGGGTACTGGCACAAAAATGCATATGCAGACAAATGGAATGGAATAGAAACTCCAGAAATTAATCCACACATCTGCAACGAACTCATTTTTGACAAACAAGCTGAAATCAATCCCTGGAAAAGTACAGTCTCTTCAATAAATGGTGCTGGGAAAAATGGATCTTTTCATGCAAAAGTATCAAACAAGACTCCTACCTACATATTATACAAAAATCAACTCAAAATGGATCAAGGATCTAAATCTATTACCTAATGTCATCAAATTACTGGATAAAAACACTGGGGAAAATATGTAAGATATTGGTATAGGCAGAGACTTCTTGGAAAAGACCTTAGAAACCAGGTAATTAAAGCAAAAATAGACCAATGGGATTATATCAAGCTAAGAAACTTCTTCACTGCAAAGGAAACCCTCAACAAAGTGAAGATGTAACTGACAGAATGGGAGAAAATATTTGTAAACTATGCAACTGATAAAGGATTAATATCCAGAATCTATAAAGAGTTCAAGAAACTCAACAACAGGGGGCTGGTGCTGTGGCGCAGCATCTTAAGGCCCTGGCCTAAAGTATTGGCATCCCATATGGATGCCGGTTATTTTTATTTATTTATTTATTTTTTTGACAGCAGAGTTAGAGAGAGAGAGACAGAGAGACAGAGAGAAAGGTATAATTTTCTGTTGGTTCACCCCACAAATGGCTGCTATGGCTGGAGCTATGCTGATCTGAAGCCAGGAGCCAGGTGCTTCCTCCTGGTCTCCCATGCAGGTGCAGGGCCCAAGCACTTGGGCCATCCTCCACTGCCTTCCTGGGCCACAGCAGAGAGCTGGACTGGAAGAGGAGCAACTGGGACAGAAGCGGTGCCTCAACCGGGACTAGAACCCAGGGTGCCAGCACTGCAGGTGGAGGATTAGCCTAGTGAGCTGTGGTGCGGGCAAGGAGGCCGGTTCTAATCCCAGCTGCTCCTCTTCCGATCAGGAGGATGCACCTGCCTCCTGGCTTCAGATCAGCACAGCGCCGTCCATAGCCACCATTTGGGGAGTGAACCAACAGATGGAAGACCTTTCTCTATGTCTCTCCCTCTCACTGTCTGGAACTCTACCTCTCAAATAAATAAATAAAATCATTAAGAAAGCCCATGAGAGTATTTCAGGCATGGAAAGCCAAGACACTCTGGGGAAAAAAAAAAAAAAAAAAAAAAAAAAAAAACCTAAATGAAAGATCTCCGCAAGTGAGATCCCAGTGGAAAGAACGGGTCATCAAAGAAGGAGGTACCTTTCTCTGAAAGGAGGAGAGAATTTCCACTCTGACTACGACCTTATCAAAATATGATCAGAGTCGGTGAACTCAAAAGGCTTCCATAGCCTTGGCAGCTCATGACAAGAGCCTAGGGTGATTACTGAGGCCATAAACAAGAGTGTCAAATTGTTACTTCAACAACAGGAGTCACTGTGCACTTGCTCCTCATGTAGGATCTCTGTCCTTATTGTGCTGTACATTGAGATTTAATGCTATAACTAGTACTCAAACAGTATTTTTCACTTTATGTTTCTGTGTGGGAGCAAACTGTTGAAATCTTTACTTAATGTATGCTAAACTGATCTTCTGTATATAAAGAGAATCGAAAATGAATCTTGATGTGAATGGAAGGGGAGAGGGAGTGGGATAGGGGAGGGTTGCTGGTGGGAGGGATGTTTTGGGGAGGAAGCCATTGTAATCCATAAGCTGTACTTTGGAAATTTATATTCATTAAATAAAAGTTAAAAAAAAAAAGAAAAAAAAAGAAAAGAAAAAGAAACTCAACAACAACAGAACCAACAATCCAGTTAAGAAATGGGCAAAGGACCTAAACAGGAGTTTTTCAAGAGAGTAATTCAAATGGCCAACAGACACATGAAAAAATGCTCAGTATTATTAGCCATCAGGGAAACACAATTAAAAATCATAATGTTGTTTCTCCTCATCCCAGTTATAATGGCTCTCATATAAAAATCAAAAATAATAAATATTGATGAGAGTATAAGGAAAAAGGTACCCTAATCTACTGTTGGTGGGAATGTAAACTAGTACAACCATGATAGAAAACAGTATAGAGATTCTAAACAAATCTGAAAACAGAGCTACCACATGACATAGCCATCCCACTCCTGAGAAAATACTCAAAGGAATTGAAAGCAGCATACAAGAGAGTTATTTGTAATCCAATATTTATTGCATCTCAAGTCACAATACCGAAAATATAGAATCAACCCAGATGTCCATCAACTTATGACTAAATAAAGAAAATGTAGTATATATACATTATACATTATGGAATACTACTCAGCCGTAGTAAAGAATGAAATCCTGTCTTTTGCAACAAATGGATACAAATGGAAATCTTTCTGCTCAGTGAAATAGGCCAGTTGCAAAAAATATAAATAACATATGTTTATTCTGATATCACCCTCATTCTAAATTTATACTGTTAAGTGAGAGCAGCTCTTCACTGTCTACCTGCTGCATTCCCTTGCAGAAGTGGGAATCTTCTGGCCTGTAGAACATCTAAGGCCTGTGAAAGCATTTGGTCTGAGTCTGCCAAGGCAATTGTAGGTGGGACTCAACCTGTAGACTAATTTTTAAGTAGGTAACTTCATATGCTCTGCAAATGGTGTTATAAATATCCAAAAGGCCCTTGGCAGAAAACAAAAAATGTCCCCACCCCTGCTGATTTGGTGAATGTCTGAACAGAGACAAAATCATATGAACAATCAGCCGGCTGCCTTAAGGTGATCTGATTTAAAATGTACCTTGTAGGTAATTATATCACTTTTAAAATGGAGCAAATACACAAGAAAGGAAAGAAATCTTTATTCATGTTGAGTTTCCTAAAAAGAGATTTTACACTAATAGCAAATTTCAACAGGAAAATAAGAAAGGTAGGAGCAATTTAGTTGAGAATAGAGTTTCTAAATAGTTCAAAGTGATTTCCTGATGGTATTTTAATATGAAGTTTTACAAACAACACACTTCAAAATTATGGTCAAGCAGTTGTACCCATTTTCAAGTGACATTCTAAAGTGAATTAACATAATCACCTCTGTGAAAAGGTTCTGAATTGTGAATGCTCACAATGCTTTACAAATTTTGTAAAAGTGGACGAAAAATGCAAATATATGGCTTATATATTTGCACATTATATTTTAACATATTCTTAACTGTATGTATTGGAGGACTTTATTTAAAGAAAATCTTTTCACTAGTATCATCCTGTTAAATAGACAAATACCAATATTAAAAATAACCATAGGTAATACCGGTAGAAAGTTACAGGGGTTTATTTTATCTTTCTTTTTTTGACAGGCAGAGTTAGAGAGAGAGAGAGAAAGGTCTTCCTTCCGTTGGTTCACTTCCCAAATGGCCGCTACGGCCGGCGCTGCGCCGATCCGAAGCCAGGAGCTAGGTGCTTTCCCTGGTCTTCCATGTGGGTACAGGGGCCCAAGCACATGGGCCATCCTCTACTGCCTTCTTGGGCCACAGCAGAGAGCTGGACTGGAAGAGGAGCAACCAGGACTAGAACCCAGTGCCCATATAGGATGCCATAGCCACAGGCCGAGGATTAACCAAGTGAGCCACGGCACCGGCCCATGGGGTTTATTTTATCTTACATCTATTCACTCTGGGAGCTAAGAAATAGTTTTCAGAAATCAAATATACTTTGGATATACATCTTCCTTATTTGTGGCTAAGAAGCACATTGATGTTTTCATACCTACAGATTTGCTTGTTAATAATTATTAGATACTCTATAATCAATGCAAATAAAACCAATGAAATTTCAAAAAAATTGTTTTACAAGTATTCATTTGTCAAGTATATGATAAATTTGCACACAAATGTTTGTTTATAAAGAATGTGAATATTCACATATGCATACACATATGAACTCACATATTAACATTACATGTGTACTGAAAAATAGCTGTAACCACATACACATGAACTTGTATACAAGAATAAAACATTATTAAGTATTTTAAACCAAATGAAATGTCAGCAAATAAAGAGTGACAATCATTGTTACATATAACAATGTTATTAATACTAATAATTGATGAATAACTTAATAAATAGTGTCTGCACAATGGTTAATATTGTTAATGACTCTATAATATGAGTAGTCATGCATTTCATGTTTTCTAAGAAGCAATCATTTAAATGCTAAAAATGTATCTATTGAACTAGAAAATTAGATAATTGGCCATATAAAGATATATTGTATACACATAAGATGGTCTTCTTTCATAGCATTTACTAAATGAATGAATATATTAATAGAAGAAAACTTTTTTCAGTATGGATGGAACACTCTTTAATGCAACGTTAATTTCCTTTAAAATTCAGGAAACAATGCATTGATACTACTTTTAAAAATATTTTTACTAAGTTATTTGTTTATACAAATACTACTTCCTCTCATATTTACTTTTGGTTCACTGCTTAATTTTGTTTTAAAAATTATTTATTTGCTTCCATTTTATTTGAAAGACAGAGAGACAGAGCTCTTCCATCTGCTGATTAATCTCCAAATGCCCACAACACCCATGGCTGGGCAGTCGGAACCAGAACCCTGGAACTCCATGCAGGTCTCCCCTGTGAGTGTCAGGGATCCAAGTGCTTGGACCATCACTTGCCACCTCCCAAGATGCACATGAGCAGGAAACTCATCAGAAGTGGAAGAGTCTGGACTTGAATCTGAATCTGCAATATGGGGATGGTGTGTTATGCCCACTCCAATTATTTCATATTTTTAAAATGTTTCACTAACATGTAATACCTGTGCAGTTTTATGGGGTATATATAAAATATCAGAATTACATACCATTCTTGCTAATAATATTACAATTAGACCTAAGTACCCATATAGAAAATATTTCATGACATGTCAGGCATATTGCATTGAATTTTGGCTATAAATATTGTAAATATATTTAGATACATTTGAAATATTAGATTTAATATGAATATTCACATAATTTTTAAAGCAGAATTGCCAAAGTTTACTCGGGAATGATAGCATCAATTGAGACTAAATTTGAGGGTAGACTAAATATAGCCATGCAAAAGAGAAACATGAATATAACATTACATACATACACACACACATATAAACATGCATACACATGCAATGTCAATTTATTCCATCATTCTATATTTAGACAATACACATTTAACATTCAGCATTCCACATGAAAATTTCATTAACATATTTTATACATAAATAAAATATTACCACTTTGCAAAGTATTTCATTTTTGAATACACAAAATTATTAAAAAGTAATCATTATTCAGGAAGGAAAACTATTGGGATGCTAAACACTGATGACTAGTTGATTCAACACCTGTACAATATTTATATTCTATTTATCTTTCTAAATTAGGCAAGAGTCACAGAGAAAAATAGAGTGATATTTAAAAACACTTTTAAAAGTTCATGTTTACTGAGATTTGTTAGCCTGATTTTTGTGATTTATTATGACAAATGCTTTAAAATTTCAAAATATGAAGCTTTTTTATAGCTATGGTAAGCAACTCCTTCCTGTTTACCATCTGAGTTTTCACTTAGCCAAAGGCAAATAAATTAAACTTTTTTTTTAATAACTGGATTGTTGCCATCTTCTGAAGCTGATTATTTTATGACTGTTTATCTTTTAAACATATTTTGTTTTTTATTTATTGGAAAGGCAGAGAAACAGGGAAAGAGACTGAAACAGAGACAGGTAGATCTTCCATCTGCTGATTCACTTCCCCAAAACCTGAAACAGCCTGGGCTGCCCCAAGCCAAAGCCAGCAGATCAGAATTCAATCCAGGTCATCCACACACATGACAGGTATCCAAATAATTGAACCATAACATGCTGTCTCCCAGGTTGTGCATACGCAGGAAGCTGTAATCAGAAGTAAAGCTGAGACTCAAACCCAAGCACCCCTGTATGGTCTTCAGACATCCCAAGCAGTGTCTTAACCACTGTACCAGTTGTCCAGCCCAACTGCATATCTTTATGATATAAATCTAAGGATCACTCCACACTCAACATAAAGAAAGAAGATGGAGAAGGAGGAGAAGGAGTAGAAGGAAAAGGAGGAGAAGGAGAAGAAGAAGAATTTGATTTTGATTTTAGTATCTTAATTTTTTCAAACATTTCGCCTATGTAAGCAATCATCTGAAATATGATTAAATTGAATGTAGTCATTGAAAAGCTGACTAAAGACAATGCCCATTTAACTCAGGGACACTTTGCCTTTCAAACACATAGCCTTACTTTGGGTGCAAAGACTTGAGTAAGACATTTATGACTGATAAAGAAGTCCAAGGAAAATTAATCATGGACTAACTCATGAAGAAAACAATTTCAGGGAAAAACTGTACTACATGGTTGCTGAAAATCAAATAAAATACATTTTGACAGAACCAGCATGGCATATTAGATGGAATTATATACAGATTTACTGGTAGTTGAAATATAAATGAACATCAGAAATATAAAATATTGGTAAGCTTAGTTTGTATCACCAATGTCATAGTGTAGAGAAGTCTATAATTCTCCAGCAAGGTACAGATGAACATGGTTTCAAACCTATTTTTATAAAATATAAGCCCAGATAAGGAATGTGTCCTTGTCATTCTTTCTTTTTCTATCCCACTTTATAGAGTTATGAATGACAAATAAATATATCATAATAAGATATTTTGATATATTTATACATCATTTAAAAATTACAATAAAGCTAATGAACATATCCATCACCTCACATAGTTTTTGTATTGTGCAAGTGGGGAGAGGAGTTGAGATCTACTCTTTCATCAAATTTTAAATAATTAGTATACTGTCATTTACCATGGTTATTAGGCTATTCATTAGGTTACCAATGCTTGCTCATCTTGTAAATGTAAGCTTGTACTCCTTAACCAGTATTGCTCCTTTTCTCTCATTTTCCAGTCCCTGATAACCACCCACTCCACTCTCATAATATGTATTTTTTTCTTAGTGTCTACAAATAAGAGGGATCAAGTAGAAGCTGTTTGTCTCTGGTTTGTTTTAATTAACATATGGTCCTCAAGAGTCATCCATATTGTTGCAAATGACAATATTTTATTATTTTCATGTGGAAATAATCTATATTTTGTGTGTAGATGTGTGTTATCGTCATTTCCTTGTCTAGTCATCTGTCAATGACATAGAGTGTTCCCTTATCTTATCTATTGTGGCGCAGCAAACACAGGGGAATCTTCATTTTAAGTGTGATTCACAGCTTTTTTCTTAGAGAATTCCATTAAACTTTACTACCATACTTATCTGGTTTTGCCTTTTTTGCCTTTTTTGCATCTACTTATTGAGTAACTTTTTTCATTTTATTTTTGTTACAGTTTTGTCAAACCAAAACTTGCACATTGGGACTTTTTTTTATTCATACATAATAAAATTTTGGCTCAAAACGAAGTTCTACCTGAGCACTCCTTTTCTGACATCTGTAATCTGCTATAATTATCTGCTATGAAAATGTGATGACATTTTAGGGTTCTTTTGTCCTTTCATTGATTTCATTTTCTTTCAGTTGTGGGTATCTGCTAATTTCTATTGTTCCACAGACTGTCCTGTTCCTGACATTAATTCTAGGTACAATGAGTGGATCTATTTATAACACTTTTGAAGCTCAATGAGCTTAGCATGAGTAACACACTTCATAGTACAGTAATACCAGAAAAATCAAAATCATTACATCAGTAACATCAAATACATATAATATGATATTGACTTGCTCAATCTTAATAGGAATCTTGTGATACCCAAATGATTATTATTCATTTCTAAAATGAAACAAATTAGGCTTGTAGTGGTAGTATGGATTGCTCAGGAACACAAATTAAGGATATAGAATAGGAATTTGATGTAAGAATTTTAGAGTTCTTGTTATTAAACATGCTGCCATGAATGTCCCCTCATTTAATAGGTCACACATTTTAAGGAAAACATTTACTAAGACAAATTTACCATTCACAAATATTTACCTATAATATCTCAACATTCTTGATTCAGAAATTTTTTCTGTCAACTACACACATTGGAATTTTTTTTTTTTTTTTTGACAGGCAGAGTAGACAGTGAGAGAGAGAGACAGAGAGAAAGGTCTTCCTTTGCCGTTGGTTCACCCACCAATGGCCGCCACAGCTGGCACGCTGCGGCCAGCGCACTGCGCTGATCCTATGGCAGGAGCCAGGTGCTTCTCCTGGTCTCCCATGAGGTACAGGGCCCAAGCACTTGGGCCATCTTCCACTGCTTTCCCAGGCCACAGCAGAGAGTTGGCCTGGAAGAGGGGCAACCGGGAAAGAATCCGGCGCCCTGACCGGGACTAGAACCCGGTGTGCCGGCGCCGCTAGGTGGAGGATCAGCCTATTGGGCCGCGGCGCCAGCCGGAATTTTCCTTTTTTACTGTATGTATGTTAATGCCATGTAAAAAATTATCATGAAATTAGTGGCTTTAAACAACACTCATTTATTACTTCACATTTCTATAGGTAAAATATACAATCACATTTTGTCTGCATTGTCTGCTCAGTCCCATAAGGCTGCAATCCAGGTATTGTGTATGCTACTCTGGAGGCTTAACTTGGAAATAGCTGCCTCTAAGTCCCTTCATATTGTTCAAAAAATTCACCTTGCAATTATGGAGCTGAGGTCTTCATATTTTTGCCAACTGCCCGTTTCCCTAGGTTTCCTCAGATCCTTGCCCTGTGGTCCTCTCTATTGGCAGATCATATCACCGATACTTGCTTCTCCAAGGCAACTGAGAGAAGTGTTTCTCTGTAGTACACTAAGCAGGAGCCCTATGGCATATAAAATTGTTGTGGGGTGATATCCCAGCATCTTTGGCATGTTGTATTGGTTACAGGCAAATCATCAACACCATCCCAACTCAAGAAGAGGGGTTTAATACAAAGTCATGGATATCAGGATATATGAATCATTGGCAGAGACATTCTGCTCAGGTACTATACACCAAAAACATTATGGTCATGTTAAATACTGATACTAAATCCTATGCTTTGCTTTGAATTCAGTGAAGAATTCGGGGAATAATCTCCTTGCACAAAAATGTTCCATTCTGAGTCACTAGTAAAATTTTGATGTTGTTCAGAAGCCAACACTGTAACTCCTGGCCTTTGGTATATAACTGAGATACGTGATTATTTAGATCCTCTCATTCTCACTCCTTTAAGTCTCAAGCACCCACGAACTCACCCTCCATCCTAACAGCGGGATTCGTCCTCCTGAAGGCTTGCTCCTCTGTCAGACTTCCAAGTATCAGAGCTGAGGGAATAATGATTTTAGTTACTTCTGAAAGTATTGGAAACTAGAAGCTGTAAGTGGAATATATTTCCCCTTTGATTACTTTATTGATGGCTGCTCAGTGATCGACCTACACACAATTGATCTGAGCAGCCTTGCAGGACTTGGCATACACGTCTAATTGAGATTTCACAGAACAACATCCAGTGTACTGAGCCTGATTCAAAGGGAAAAAATCCTTCTTGAAATTGTCGCCTATTGAATTTGAACTGATTCATGATATTCTTCCAATTGCTTTTCATGACACCCACATTTAAATGTGCCACTGTCAACGAGGCTATGATTGCTTCAGATTTAACATCTGGAAACATTTTTTTTTTTTATTTGTAATGGCTTATGAAATTCCTACATGTCTACAATTAAGAGCACTTGAAAGTATAAACTAATAATAGTACCAATCAAAATGAGAGGCAAGAAAATACATATTCTATGTTAGAATATATATACAGCAAAGAAAATAATAAGAATTTTGTATTTCAATAATTTAATTTCTTTGACAGGAAATGAGTACACGTACCTAAGAATATGGAGTTCAGGGCACCTAAAAAAAAGCTAATGTGCTTGTGCTACACTCATACATTTAATGTTTCATATATTATTAAAGACAGCTCTAGGCAAGCACTCTGCTCTAAAGTTTGGAAAGGCCATTTCATGGGCCAAAAAATACCCAGTGCATAATCTGGCTTTGTGTATCCACGTGTTCAATCACAAGTTGACATAACATTTTAAAAATGTGGTACTTCCTCAAGTGTATGATAATGCCTCATATAGAAGAGATTTATTGTAGAAACGTTTTAGAGCCTGCAATTTACTGGTGAATCTTCGGAGTAGGGTCTTCAGTCTGGCATCTACATAGTATCCTTGAAATAATAGTTGGGGCTAGCATTTGCTGAAGGGGATAAATTGTTGCTTGGAACAACTACATTCCATATCAAATTTGGGAAAAAATATGGTTGCTTGGAGAAGGCTTGTTGTATTAGTTCTCTATGTCTGAATATAATACAAATTACAGCCACTGAAAGCAATGTAGATATCTTATAGTTCTATTGGTTCAGAAGTCTAAACTGTGTCTCAGTGACATAATTCCTTTCTGGGAGCTAAAAGGGAGATTTATCCTCTTTCACTTCTCAACTTTGACAGTCTGCACTGGTCTCTTGGACTGTGATTTCTTTCTGCACCTTCAAAGTGAACATTGGGCAGTCTATTTCACACACTATGGATAAAAGACGGTCTTCAATCAATGGTGTTGGGCAAACTAGATATCACGTAAAAGAATGAAACTGGACATTTATGTTACAAAAATGAACTCAAAATAGATTAAAAGCTTGGGGTCAGTGTTGTGGTATAGCAGGTTAAGCTGCTGCTTATGGTGCCAACATCTTGTATTGGAATGCCAGTTTGAATCCCAGTTCCTTCACTGCCAATCCAGCATCTTGCTAATTTGCCTGGGAAGGCAGAGGATGATGACCTCAAAGGTTGGGCTCCAGCCTCCCAGTAGACCTGGGTGGAAGTCCTGCTTAGTATCGGCCCAGCCCTGGATGCCATGGCCATCTGGGGAGTGAGCCAGTAGATGGAAGATCTCTCTCTCTCTTTCTCTTTCTGATACTCTGTCTTTCAAACAAATAAATTAATAATTTTTTAAGAATGTCTTAAAATCTTAAGTGGAATACCAAGAACACAAAACTACCAGAAGAAAATGTAGAAATACTTTTTGATATTGGCTTATAAATAGGCAAAATAGGATAGCACCAAACTAAAAAGCTTCTGCACAACAATTGAAAAAATCTACATAGTAAAAAAAAAAAAACAATTAATGAAAGGGGAGAAAATATCTGAACATTCATCTTGTAAATTGTTAATATAGAAAATATTTACAGAACCCAAACAACTTTAGCAATAAGGCAAATAAACTGATTAATAAATGGGCAGAGGAGTTGATAGACATTTCTCAAAAGACATGTGAATGACTAAAAGATATGTGAAATTACACTCAACAGTAGTATTCATCAGAGAAATGGGAAACAAAAGTACAGTGAGATTATCATTGCAAGTATGTTAAGATGACTGTTATCAAAGAGACAAAAGTGTTGGCAAAGCCATGGAGAAAAGGCACCCTTGGATCTTGCTAAAGGAAATTTACATTTGCACAGTAGTTATGGAAAATAATACGGGGTTTCCACAAAGCATTAAAAATAGAATTACCAAATAATGAATAAATCCTACTTTTAAGTATGTAAAACTTCATACACAAAGGAAATGAATCACTATGAGGGCAAGATAACTGCACTCCCACCTTCATTATAGCCTTATTCCAACAGAAAGAAAATAGATCAACCTAAAATTTCAGTGACAGGTAGAAGAACGAAGAAAACTTGTTGTGCAGACACACAAACACACATTCAATGATATATTATTCAGATTTTCATTACTATAGCCAGATGCCAAAGACAACCTATTTATGAAGGATGGGATTTGTTTTGCCTCAAGGGTTTTAAAGTTCACAGTCCAAGTATAGGGAGGTGCCATCAGTGTAGCTGCTTAAGGAGACTAGAGGATGGCAACAGCTTCATGTGTTGAGTAATGATTACATGGCAATACAGGACCCAGAGTGAGCTGCTGAACATAATTTAGCTTGTATAATCAACCTTTCTCAAGAACTACTTTCCCAGGCCAAATTTCAATAACCTAAGACCTTCCACTAGATCTATGTCTTAGATATCAAATTAAATCAAAGCTCCATCTCCTTAGTACCATAATTTCAGGACTTAGGAATTTAATCAGTCAGCATGATTCTGGAGCCATATCCTATTCAAATCATAGCAATTATTTTTCAACTAACCCTAAAAACGATGGAAATATTGCCATTTGTGAAAATACAGATGAACTTGGAAGACATAATATTAAGTGAAATATGCATGGCGCAAACAAAACCATGTTTGAGCTCATCTATACATGAAATGAGCAAGTAGAATGGTAGTTGTTAGGGGTTGGGGGAGGAGACAAGGATAGAAAGAAACAGTATTTTTCACTGTATGTTTCTGTGTGGGAGCAAACTGTTGAATCTTTACTTAATGTATGCTAAACTGATCTTCTGTATATAAAGAGAATAGAAAATGAATCTTGATGTGAGTGGAAGGGGAGAGGGAGTGGATAAGGGGAGGGTTGCGGGTTGGAGGGACGTTATTGGGGGGAAGCCATTGTAATCCATATTCTGTACTTTGGAAATTTATATTCATTAAATAAAAGTTAAAAAAATAAAGTTAATTATAATGTATAATATATTTGAAAATTGCAAGCAAGTAGATTCAAATATGTTCATCATAAGGAAAGAGTATGTGAGTTGAAAGACGTGTTAATCAGCTTGAGTTAACCTTTCACCATATATATATATATATATAATATAGATTAAATGTATAAGTTGTATACCATACATATACATAATTTTTCTCAATTGCATCTATCAAAAGAAATGATTAAAATATTTTATACAATCATAAAGATATACTAAAATGAACTTTAAGATACTTCAATTAATCAGTCATAAAGGGATCAAAGAGTCTCACTAAAAATGTGACATCAACAAAAATAATATGATTTAACTCAGTATCAATAGGAAAGTTTTAAATGTAAATATGGAAGACCAATTGCTTACTTATTAAATTGATTGTTAACATTGATTTTTTTCTCAGAAACCTTTTTTTAAAGTATACAAACTCCATGCATTTCATAAATACAAATTTAGGAACATAGTGATTCTCCCCACCCTTCCCTCTCAGAAACGTGAGAGACCAGTGGGTTGAGCAAAGTAAGTCAAGACTAGAATTATCCAGCCAACATACAGAATCAGGAACTAAACATAATTTTGTTCTTCAGATCTACTACATTTTGAGATACTTTATTAAACAGAAAATTTTAACTGATAAAATATCTAAAAGTATCCAGATATACATGGGCACATATATGCATACATACAACTATTTTTGACCTTATCTTTAATGATGTCATCTTGTACTCTTTAAGTTGCTTACTTACTTCTTTGGTCCTGTTTTTTGGCAACCTACTCTCTGACCATCAATTCTTATTTTTCCCTTTCAAGTATCCTCTGTCCTCTCCCCAACATTTGTATAACTCAGCATGACTGATAATATATTTTTTTAATTATCACCTATTTCCTTAATGCTTTCTTTTCCATTTACATCTATAATTCAAGGGAAATTCATTAAAATTTCTTTCTTATACACATGGTTACACCCTTGTTCTCTCACATTTATTCTCAGCATCCTACTTATATATCATCGAATCTATATCTTTAAACTCTGAAGTGCTACCTTAAGCCTACAATGTGATTGTTACTAAGGCCAATAGCTTTGCTTATAGAATTTCCATTGCCTCTTATCAACTCAAGGACATTTTCCTAATACTTTGCTCCTTTATCTCCTACATTGAGTTTTTACCTTCTTCTCCATGGCTCAAATATAATAAGCATATAGCAATGCTCACTCAGGCACACTTCAAACCTTTACCATTATCAGTCCACTGAAACTCTTCTTGTTAAATCACCATAAACCTCATGTTTAAAGCCAATGATGGGTTATTAGTCAATACACTGTTTAATTTGCCTTTTTACTGGATGCATGTAATCAGTGTCTTCACTAATTTCTCACAATATATCTGAGTTCTTTCCTGTCTAATTGAACACTCTTGATTTCTTTGATAAGTTCCTTATCTTACCTCTCCTCTAACACTGAACACTGGACTATGTGAGAGCTCAGCCCTTAGATCTCTCCTGCCTTTTTCTTCAACCTCCCCTATATGTTCTTTGCTTTCTGTTCCTTCATCTTCCCTAATCTCCCTAAATTCACTTCCAGATGATCTCATGGCTATTTTATAGCTGAACCCTACATATGTGCTAATTCCTAAATGTGTATCTCCAGTCCACAACGTTCTACTGAACTGCAGGCCCTTGAATCTCCACTATTTCCAACCCTTGCTCAATCCTCAATCATACATATCTTAGTCCATGGCAACTTCCTCCCTGTAGAGACTTTTGTTCTTATTTACTTCTCAGGGATTCTGTTGGATTCCATTATAAGATTTATCAGGAAGCTGTATACGTTTTACAACTTCATTGATACCATTGGATCTAAGTCAGCTCTATTATATTCTCTTAACTGCTTTCTCTCCCTCTAAATAGAAGTTAGATTTTTTTTTTTTTGACAGGCAGAAGTAGACAGTGAGGGAGAGAGACAGAGAGAAAGGTCTTCCTTCCATCAGTTCACCTCCCAAATGGCTGCTACGGCTGGCGCACTGCGCTGATCCGAAGCCAGGAGCCAGGTGCTTCCTCCTGGTCTCCCATGTGGGTGTAAGGGCCCAAGCACTTGGGCCATCCTCCATTTCCTTCCTGAGCCACAGCAGAGAGCTAGACTGGAAGAGGAGCAACTAGAACTAGAACCCGGTGCCCAGATGGGTGGAGTATTAACCAAGTGAGCCACAGTGTACTCTTCTCCAGATAAGGACATTGCTGAGTTTTCTTAACCCTTTCTTTCCAAAGAAGCTCGATTTCTTTTTAATGATGCAACTAACTTCATCCCACATGGCTATCCAACTTCTGTATAGTCACATTGGTTTTTTTTAAACACATGTTAACTTCTGTACTTCTACACTATAAAATATATATCTTTAATATAGCTGTTTATTGTCTGTGACCAATTAAAACATAAATTCCACTGTTCTAAGGGTTCTAATGGTCTTTTCTGTTTTTCCATGGACATAACCCAAGTGTTTAACAGAATGCCTAGAACATAGAAAAACTCAACATTACTTAACAGAATCTGATTAAAGATGTATGAAGGAATTAGCATAATGCTACAACTGGGAGTTGCTAGACACTTGATCTACCAATGCTCATTGCAAAAAAACGACATGCCAATTATTTCCTAGCAACAAACACATTGCAAATATCTTGTAAATTACTGTCTGTAGTCCTCGCACAAATTCTATATTTCTGACTACTCTGAATTCTTTCTGAATATTGTTTCCTGAGATGTAACAGGAGTAGATATTAATTTCTTGGTTTTTACTTGTTCTTTTATAAATCAAAGTATTAATTTAATTTAAAACATTGGAGAATTAACCTTTTTCACACACTTTATAATGCCATGGCACAAGTCTAGTCACCGCCTCTTTATACCATAACCGCATACAGTATAAATGGAATTGTAGGCTGCCACTTACTTACCATTCAATTACCAGTCACCTATTGCTTCCTCCATGGAGCAGTACTATGCATTTGAAATGGGTCTGTTTAGTTAAGCAGCATCATTTATTTAAGATGTGAAAAATGCATGGCATATCTCCTCAGACATATCTCCTCATTGTATGCAACAGGAATTAAGAACAAAACAAACTCCTACTACAGAAACTAGCAGCAGCTTCTAAGAGTTCATCAGAAAATCTATTAACAAAGGTTTCATGGAAGAGAATCATCACTGAAAAACAACTGCTTTCAAGCCTTTTGAACGTTAAGATCTCCCAACCAATTTACAAAGTCGTGTTCCACGTTCCAGTCACTCACAGGAGGTCACAGCTGAGGGTCTCCAGCAGACCGAGGTGTTTGGAGACTGTTTATGAGGCAGCACTTTCAGTCTGAAAAGATCACATTCGCCTTTGTAGCACACTGTGTGTGCAAATAGATTTCCTGGTCAAGCTTCTGCAACAAACTGTGGCAAAAGCTGCCTGCAAATTTGTTGCTAATAAGGCAGCTTCAATGTGTTGTCACATGAGCATTTCTGCTCTAGCTTTACAAGGACTCCAAAGGATGCTGCATAAAGAATCGAAGAATCCGCTAGTGGTTGAGATGCAACCCCAGGACACGTCAAAGGCAGATTTCAGCCTAAGGCTCTGGTGAAACAGGGACATAACCACAGAAGCGAAACCCATGTGTGTGTTTCAAAGGATCTGCGTGATAGCCTGGTTATGTGCTTAGTGGAGAGAGAAGTAACCAGGATCCCCTGGGCTTTTGCTTTCGTGTGCGTGTGTGTGTGTGTGTGTGTGCGCGCCTCTTCACTATGCTCCCAGGCATCATGACTGGTTTGTGAGCACAGCCTACATCATAAAACTAGCGCAGGCTTCTTAGCCATAGGAAATCCCTCGAGGACAGCAGAACCAGAGGCAAATACTCACAGAGGCCCTCTGCTCTCTAAAAACGCAAGCTTTTTTTCCCCCTGGGGACACTAAATTTAAACATCAGTAAGTAGGACAAAGAATTGTTGGATCCATAGGACATTTTCTAAAATAGGGCAAAAAGAGTCATCTTTGTTATAGGAATGGTAAACAATTTGGATGAGGGAATAGGGGAGAGGTTAGATGTCTGACATGGTGACAGATTTCAGGTATTTTTCCGCCCTGTCAGCATGCAAGCTACTTGTCCACATGACTGAAAATCTTCCCAGATCATTCAGGTAACCACATTAAACTTGAGAGCTACAGTGACTAGCTCGTCTTCGATGGCAGCAATTACTCAATATTCATGGAAATAAAGAAACAGGACATCTTGGTGTAGCCGCAAGATGTTACTTTCCTAAACTTTTAGTTAAGTAAAATAAAATGAAATCACCCTTAACTGACAGCCATGGAACATATATTCCTATCTTCAACAAATAGTGCTAAAAGCAAGGTGAGACAGGATTACATAAGGAGAAACTAGTCAGTGTTGTAATTAACTTAAAGGAAATCACATCACCTTTGAAGCAATTTCAAAATATGAGCTCTTATGCGAATTCAAATATCTGTTTTACTACAATATTGGCTAATTTGTAAGAGCAAACATGCTCATTCCAGGGATGGTCATTTTTATGTGTCTGAGATCATTTTTATCTTTCTTCCAAGCAGATTCCACCATTATCTGGCATTGGACTCTCTGTTCATAAATATGTATCATCTATAACATTTTAATATATAAACATAATGTATTTATATCAATGAGATACCTGTACTCTCATATTTGCTGCGATACTATATAAAACAGCCAAGATATGCAAGATATGGAATCAACCACAGTGTCCATCAGCAGATAAACATTTTCACAATATTCCATTGTAAAATATTGTGAATATTATAAACATATATTTATACCTTAACATATACTTTAATATTTATCAAACTAAATTTTAACTGATATCTAAAACGTACATATTTATGGGGAAATATGTAAGGTCTCAACACATGCATACATTGTAAGATAATTTTATTTTCTGAGTTTTAAAATTTACATTTCTTTGAGAAGGAGAGAGAAATAGAGACATCTCACCCATTGGGTTTCTCTACAAATGCCCAGAATGGACAGGAGTGGAAGCCAGGAACTGAAACCTCAATCCAAATTTCCCACATGGGTGGCACAAACTCTATTCCTTGAGCTCTTACTGCTACCTCCCCGGCTCTGCATTAGCAGAAAACTAAAATGAGGAGCTGGAGCCAAGGAATGAACCCAGTTACTCTGATGTGGGACAAGTGCATCTTAACAGGCATTTTAATTTCATGCCCAAGTACTCGTCTCACAATTTTTTTAAAGATGTATTTACTTAATTTAAAGAGTTCCAGAGAAGCGTGGGGGAGGGAGAGGGAAAGAGAGACACACACACACAGACAGACAGGCATCATCTTGTGGTTCACTCCCTTAAATGGCTGCAACAGCTGGGATTGGACCAGGCCAAAGTCAGGAGCCTGGAACTCCATCCAGGTCTCCTGCATGAGTGGCAGGAACTCAAGCACCAGGGCCATCTTATGCTGCTTTCCCAGATGCATTAGCAGGGAACTGGATAGGTAGTGGAGCAGCTGGGATTTCAATATGTCTTAATATGGGATGCTGGGATCACAGGTGGCAGCTTAACCCATTGTGTCACAATGCCAGCCCCACTAGCCTTTATTTTTGTTTTTAGTAACACTATTTGACCAATAGAAGGGGCAGATAAATATATACATATTAGATAAGAAATGCAAGTAGAATACATATCCATTCATTGAAGAGCCATAATGTGAATAATCAATCCCATTGCAAATACAAAATATTCACAAAATTGTACTCATGAAAATCTTATTCATATGTTTGATTTTTGATACAGATACTCTGATATTTTCATAGTATGAATTTTATAAACACTAATTTGGATTTATACATAGAAACTATCTACATGACTCCAAATTTGTGACCTTTCTTATAACCCTCCATACTGCTACTTTTTTTTTTTTTTGACAGGCAGAGTGGACAGTGAGAGAGAGACAGAGAGAAAGGGCTTCCTTTGCCGTTGGTTCACCCCTCAATGGCCACTGTGGCCGGTGCGCTATGGGCAGCGCACCGTGCTGATCTGAAGCCAGGAGCCAGGTGCTTCTCCTGGTCTCCCATGTGGGTGCAGGTCCCAAGCACTTGGGCCATCCTCCACTGCACTCCCGGGCCACAGCAGAGAGCTGGCCTGGAAGAGGAGCAACTGGGACAGAATCCAGCACCCCAACCGGGACTAGAACCCGGGGTGCTGGCGCCGCAGGTAGAGGATTAGCCTATTGAGCCATGGCACCGGCCCATACTGCTACTTCTAAGCCATCCTTCACATTGAAGTTGGGGTACTACGTGGTAAAGTTTATAAGGTCCTGTAAACCTCACACAGACTGACTTGTTATATAGATTATTTGTCCACAGTAACATTTATAAGATTTTTTCATATTATGGATAGCTAGATTATTTATTGTGAAATTTTTTGCCTGTAATTTTCTTTATAGACCACAAGATTTTGTTTGAAGATGATCTTTTATGAGATAAAATTAAATTTTTTATAAATAAAATGCATCTTTTTAATGTAAACCAATTTCTTGGGTATTTTTCTTAAACAATGTCTTTCTCCGTTTGATTAAAATCATCCCCAATGTGATTCAAAGGTAGACATTACTATGGGCATTTCATGCTAGCTTTATGATTGACTACAGCATGATTCTGCCAACTCTTCCCCAGAGCAAAGTCACAGGAACATCATGAATCAAGGACAAAGAAAGAATTCCACTCTGTGTATGTACTATGGAAAATTAAAAATTGCTGATTAATTAAAAATATTTGCTAATGGTAGGTTTGTTTGCATTAAACTCTCCATTCTTTACTTACTGGGCAATCCAAAAGTGTCAGATAACTGGGTATTGTGAAAAGTGATAGTCTTCCCCATCCTTCATGTTAAGGAGTTTACCTTAAAACAGAAAAGTAAGAAATGTAGGTGAAAATTTGCATCAGATCTTTCAACCTATAGAAACACTTCTAACAGATGTTTCTGCAAGAAAAATAAAACTTACATGGACATTTGATACAGAAATATTCTCAGACTGTTTTTTATTTCCTTTTCATATGGAATCAAAATAAATACTGGAATGCTAATTTCTTTCAGAATTTTGAACCATTAACTGACACCTTGCATAATACTGTATTTCCTAAACACTATTAGCGCAAAATCTGCATCCTCTTTTATATCTTTATCATAGTCTCATCTCAAAACAGTATTCTGTTATGTCATTTTGCAAGATTCTTATTGATAGTTATCTGGGGTTATAGAAAATACTAAGAGTACCATGGAGTCTTCATGCTATTTTTGTCAAACTGGGCAAAATATTTGCTTCAATGTTGAGAAATATGTTAGACTGTATTTCTGTCAACTTGATTACCCTAGAATTAATCTTCCAATAATACTCTTCCCTGTATGGCTTTAGGTTACAGTTTGCCAAAAAGCAGGTGCATGATATTTGGCAAGCAAAATGGAGCATGACGCTGGGAATGCCATCACTGCTTCCAGGTGATAAAGCAAACAGCAAATGTGGTAGGCTCCCATTGACTTACATAGCACTTCTTTCAGCATGCTTGTCAAACGTCAGCCCTGCTGATCAGGAGCAAAACCAGGACCACCAGAAGACATTTTGCCAGAAACACAGAGAGCATAATCATGAATAATTATCAGCTTTCTATAAACCATTATACCACTCATAATCTGTGGTCTTACCTCAGCAGCAGAACATGCCAAGGTTCCATATGTACCACCAAGTTTCCCTTCATCTCTACCACAGTGATTGATATTTTTCTTTGATTATATTTAATTTCCCTTTTAGATCTTTACTTCCCCATCTTCCCTTATAATTTTTTTTTTTTTTTTTTTTTTTTATTTTTGACAGGCAGAGTGGACAGTGAGAGAGAGAGACAGAGAGAGAAAGGTCTTCCTTTGCCGTTGGTTCACCCTCCAATGGCCGCCGCTGCAGCCGGCGCACCGCGCTGATCCGATGGCAGGAGCCAGGAGCCAGGTGCTTTTCCTGGTCTCCCATGGGGTGCAGGGCCCAAGCACTTGGGCCATCCTCCACTGCACTCCCTGGCCATAGCAGAGAGCTGGCCTGGAAGAGGGGCAACCGGGACAGAATCCGGCGCCCCAACCGGGACTAGAACCCGGTGTGCCGGCGCCGCAAGGTGGAGGATTAGCCTATTGAGCCATGGCGCCGGCTCCCTTATAATTTTCTAAGATCTAATTTACAGCAATTTTAATTTTTGGATAATTATTTGAGAGACAGAGACAGAGACAGAGACAGAGAGAGAGAGAGAGAGAGAGAGAAACAAGCTAAAGAACTCACTTCCATCCTCTGATTCACCTATCAAGGTCCTGCTAGAGACCCATCTACTTGAGCCAATACTGCTGCCTTCCAGGGCTTTGTGTTAGCATATTTATGTTGTTTGTACATGAGCAAGTTGATATTCAAAGACATTTATTTATATCCTAATAAAAACAGTTTTCAACTTTCCAAGTCTTAAAAATTTTAACGTGATAAGTTATTTCTTTTCTTTTATTAACTTAAATAGTTAGGAGTATAGATAAAATGAATTTAAAGTTCCATACAATCACCATTTCAATTTCAATCTCTTATGCTTAAATTTCAAATTTTCAATCTCTTATGCTTAAAATATACATTTTTTCTATTGAAATTTTATGCTTCTTTTTTTAAAAGTGACTTTTCATTTTTAATGTCAAATCTCATCATATTTTGTGCTGTGAAAGTAGGAATTACAACCTACTTATTCAATGTTAAAATTATCACATTAAGAATAGTAGGAAGATTTTACATTTCTTGTTGATTTTGAAAAACTTGCAAGAGATATATTAAGTTAAATTCAGTTGCAATATTCATATAGAGCACAAAACACAAATTCTAATGAAATTAGACACACCAAAAAATGTTGACTAAAATTGTTATAGTCCTATATAGATTTATCATGTATCAATTTAACTTGTTTCATCATTAATTTCCACTGAAATAATTTCTTATAGTCTTAAAATATTGTAATATACAATTTATATTGATAAATTTAACCAGATAAGTAAAAAAGTACCATATTTGTGAAGAAAGTAACTTTAACAAAGAGCTGGATAGGAAGAAAAGCAACGGGACTTGAACCGGCGTCCATATGGGATGCCGGCATTACAGGCCATGGCTTCATCCACTACACCATGATGTCGACCCCTCAAGTAAGATTCTTAATAGAAAAATATTAACATTATTGTGAACCTTGTTGTCTTTTGAATTTAAGACCACTTATGTGTCCTATGCCTTCTGCTATATATGAAGACACAGTGTTCCTTCCCACAGGAGGATACAGCACCAAAGTGCCATCTTGGAAGCAGAGACTGGATTGTCACCTGACAGTAACTTGCTTGATCTTATATTTCATAGTCTCCGGAACCCTGAGCAATGAAATTCCACTCTTTATGTATTATTCAATTTGTGATATTTTGTTATAGCAACAAGACACTAATAAAAACAAATCAATAAAACAACAGTAAACTAACAAAATTAAAGGTTCAACATACTGTAGAATGAATGGAATTTTATAAATTATTCACCTTTGATTTAACTCTTAAAAAAAGTATAAAAATATCAAAGTGGTATTTTATATTGGACTTTTTTAGCTTTGCTTGACATTCCCTTTGTGATAATTGGACTACTTGGTTCTCCTCTGAACAAGTATGCAATGAAGTGGAACAGGTACGTATTTATTGTTAAGGAAAATCATATTGGATCTAAATTAATGTTGTAGACAAATTGTTAAATAGTCATGTTATTTTGAGCATCTAAGGATAATTCAAATGGTTTCTGCAAAAAATTGAAATGAAAAGACAGGTTTACCATATTGCAAGGAAGTTTGGAAAGTCATGATTAGCATCTTCCTAATACATGTTTTCCATGAACTATTGGAAGACCTCTTGTATAATACCATCAATGTCCCTCATCTTCAAATGAAGATATAAAGCCCTATTTGCCTAAATTTGTTTATAATAAAAACCTATCCTATTTCATATTACTAAATATCTGGGACAATGACCTCAAATGCCTAGGAAATGTGTTCATTCTACTTATATGCAATAAATGTGTACTTAAGAAATGAGCACTGATCTTCATTCTCCACGCCCATATATTTATTTCTGGGGACAAAGGAGGGGAACTCACATGCAAGTCATGAAAATAAGAGTACATTCTCTCAAGAGACAGATTAATCCCAGCACCAAATTACTTCAATCTCCATCTCTTTAAGTTTCTCAATTTTCAACATCAACTATTATTTATTATATTTTTCTTTTAATGAAATGTGGAAGATTTAAGCAATATAAATGAATTTACATTGTTGTATTATGTTACTATACAATATATTTATATGTAGAATTAAAATTGACTATTAAAATACTTAGTTTTATGATATGTGTATATGGTCTAGAAAACTAGTGATTTTGTTCATAGACAGTACGCTATCTTGGTACAAATGGTTGGTTGCCCATATATCTTTCATCAGCATTATTATGGGATTAATTTTTCTATATCTGAATATTTCATGAAAAAATTTTGAACAAAATTGAGTCTATTAGTATCACCATTTCTTACTTAAAGAAAAATTTCAGAAAAATGTAAAAATAACAAAAAACATAGGTCCTTTAATCTCACACTGAAACAAGAGTGTGTCTGCCAATCACTAATAATGTAATCATGACAGATCCTGGTTTATGGTACATCTTCTAAAGTAGCAAACTCCTTGAGAGGAACATAGAAAATCTGTTTATTAATAACCATATTACTACTATGTACATTGAAACATGCACACAGATACTTACACCTTAAATTTATGTTGTATGAGTATAGGTTTGTCGGGAGAACATTTGGGTTCCCATATCATAAACCTCCCTCTAGATATAAGAATAAAGGGGGGGTTGGTACTGTGGTGTAGATTAGCCTCCACCTACAGTGCCAGCATCCCGCATGGGCAAAGGTTCAAGTGCCGGCCACTCCATTTCCAATGTAGCTCATTGCTAACACACCTGGGAAGCATTGGAAGATGGCCGAAGTACATGGGCCTCTACACCCACATGGGAGACCAGAAGAAGCTCCTGGCTCTTGGCTTCAGCCTGGCCCAGTCCCAGCCTCTGTGGCAATCTGGGGAGTGAACCAGTGGATAGAAGATCTCTTTCTCTCTCTTTCTTTCTTTCTCTCTGAATTTCTGCCTTTCAAATAAATAAATATACCTTAGGAAAAAAAGCATAAAAGGAATGTGGTTAAAAATACACATATGGATTTTTTCTAAAAAGACATCATTCATTCAATTTGAAATTCATGAGAAAACCAAGCATTAAGTGGTAAAACTATCATCAATGAAGGCCATTATACTCAATCTCTCTTAAGAACTATTCGATAATTAAATAATGCAACAAGTACTAGGGTTTTATTTTCTAAATATTGCATGAAGAAAGAAAAATAATTATTTGCATAAATGAAATTGAGAAAATCGGAGTCCATGAGTGGAGGACAAACCTGAAAGATCTCTGATATTCTACCCACATGTTCTCTGATTTCCAGATCTGATGTTCTGACTCTCACAGTGGTTATAATTCCTAAAGTTTGTATGATTTGATTTCAGATTTTAACCTATTTCTATTGGAAATAATGATCCTAACAAATGCTGACAACACACTTTGACTACAGAAAATCTTGATCACTGACGTGCTAAGGAGTTCATTACAACACTAAGAATGACTTAGGTCTGAATCGTACTGTTTCAAGCCGATTTACTCATCTTCTAGCAGGTTTATGCTAATGTATGAGGCCATCCAGTGAGGCTGGGGGTCTGTGGGCCCCTCAGACGTAGGTAGAATGTCCTTCACAAGCAGGCTGTCAGCTGTGGCTAGAAAGCTTGTCTCCAGACTTGTCCCCTACTAATAGCTTTTTGTGCTGCATATGTCACCTCAGGGTTTTAATCACACCTTCTGGTAGGTTACAATCTTTCACATAAGCTAGCAGAGGAGGGGGCTGAACCCCTGGGAGAGTCAGGCTGTCCCCAGGAGATTCCCTTCTATTTCCCTAGGCCCCAAGCCAATCAGCATACATATGTGAAATCCTCTGTCCAATGGGCACCCCTATAGAATGTTTTAAAATCCTGGGCACTTCCTGAAAGCCAGTGTCCCCTGTGGACACTCCAACTAGTCTCTTCTCCGGCCAGATGCTTTTTCTGTCACTGGTCAATGAAATAAAACTGTCTGCTTCTTTGCAAATGGCTTCCCAGCCTTTTATTTCTATACTGAGGTTAGGAAAGAACCCACAAAACTCACTCCTGCAACTGCCCTCCCCTCCGCGACTCGACTGGTGACAATGTACAAAAATCTAGGCCCACCATAATTTAAAAGGTTGCATTTATTTATTTGAAACGTAGAGTTACACAAAGAGAGGAGAGGCAGAGAGAAAGAGAGAGGTCTTCCATCCGCTGGTTCTCTCTTTAATTGGCCGCAACAGCCAGAACTGTGCCGACCTGGAGCCAGGAGCCAGGAGCCAGGAGCTTCCTCTGGGTCTCCCACGTGGGTGCAGGGATCCAAGGACTTGGGCCATCCTCTACTGCTTTCCCAGGCCACAGCAGAGAGCTAGATGGGAAGTGGAACAGCTGGGTCTCGAACAAGTGTCCATATGGGATGCCGGCACTTCAGGCCAGGGCATTAACCCATTGCGCCACAGCGCCGGCCCCTACATTTGTTTTAAAATATGTGATAAGAGAGTGCACTCCTTAACTTGATTATAACATACTCTGTCACATGAAATTTTACTTAGTCCTTTTAAAATCTGTTTTTGAAGATTTGGTTGGAATCATCTCATCTCAAAATTTTACCATGACTGGTAGAGCATAATTCCCCAAAAGACAAATACCATATGGTTTTCCTGACCTGTGGTAACTAACAGAGTATCTGAAATGTAATGTAGAGGAGTGAAATTGACATTCTGAGATTGAATGATTGTTTACAGTCCTTGTCTCTACTGTTGAGGAACAGTTCTTGATGTTTTTCCCCTCATACTATTTGCTGAACTGTTTACTTACTGAAGGGTTAATCCTATGAGTATACAGGAAAATGAAAACAGAACTTTATAAAAATTAAGAGTGGGAACAGGGGAGAGAGGAGGAAGAAAGATGGGAGTAGAAGTGGGAGGGGTACTAGAATGGGAAGAATCACTATGTTCCTAAATTTGTATATATGAAATGCATGAAGTTTGCACACTTTAAATAAATTTGAATTTTTTTAAAAAAATCCTGTGGTTCCTTCTAAAAAACAGTGCTTAATCCAACCTAGACCAGGCCAATTCAAATAAGTAAGAATGAGTAGGGCTTCATCTGTCACTAAGATATTCTGACACCAGAAATTTTATGGGCCAATTCATTCTAACTCCCAGACTTTTTAAAAGAGCTAATATCATTGGGCCTTTAAAGCCAAATCACTGTTATATATGATTTTTTCCATCCATTTACAGCTGTCATTTTTAATTCATTTTTAGATTGCACTTAATTGAGAATAAAATTCAGACCATGACTATCACAAGGGGCACATTAATTTTAAAGTTCACTTGCAGAAGATTTGTTTTTAATCACAGTGATTTTTCTTTTTCATCTATATTTGCACTAGGGCTGGGCAAGAGGGCAGGAAGAAATATTGAGTCTATCTAACTTCCGTTGATTAAGATGATATGAACAAATAACTGGCTTTAATTATCTAAAATGCTTATTCAGGATGCAGAAATATGGGCATTTAAGTATGCTATTTTATTGCATAAAACATTATGTTTCTTTTTGCACATGTATAGTGGCATTAGATCCTAAAATTATCATGACCCAGGTCATAAATTGTATGAAATTATTTTAATGTAATGAGAATTAATGTAATGGAATATGGCCAGGCATTGTGGTACAATGAGTTAAACTACCCCAGCATCTCATATCTGAGATCCCGTTCAAGACCTAGCTACTCCACTTCCTGTCTGCCTTCCTGATAATGCATCTGGAAAGGCAGAAGAAGATGGCCCAAATAATTGCGTCCCTGAAACACACTTAGGAGAACTGAATGGAGCTTCAGGCTCCTGGCTTCCACCTGGCCCAGCCACAGCCATTGGAAGAGTGAACCACCTGATAAGAGATCTCTGTCTATCCTTCCCTTTCTCTATCTGTGTGTGTATGTGTGTGTGTGTCTCCCTCTGGATGTGAGTGTATGTGTGTGTGTGTGACTGTCTTTCAAATAAATAAAAAAATAAGTTTTTTGAAAAAGAAAAAAATAAACATATTGAAGTAGTTGAATTGAGATGGAAGGAAGGATTCTGCCATAGCAGGAAATAGCTTAATGGAAATATAAATTCAAACTTTCTCAACTTAGCGTGTTAAATCTTATCAATGACTTCCCATTGCTTCTTAAGTAAAGGCAAATATCCTTGATGGGCCAGCTTTGGGTCCCCACCAGCTGTGCACTCAGTCCACCTCCCTGCCCCAGTCTTATACTACTTTTCCCATCAGTTTTAAGAATCTGGATATATAAGTATTTCTTCAGATCTGCATTTCTTCAAGCACTTAAAAAATCATTCACAAGTACTTTTCTGCTCAAACAATTTTTTCTTCAAGCTCATTCTTGTATTACATCTCTTTTGCCTTGGATAACTAATGTGTATTCTGCTTTAGTCATTTCCTCCTTCTCAGACCCACATCCTCAGGTCAGGCTAGAAGTCTCTCTACATGCTCTATAACACTGGCATATGCTACCATGTCAGAAACATCTTAGCAGAAGCATTGCTGGGGATTTAGATAAGTTTTGGCTATAAATCCAGCAGAAATCATTTTTTAAAAAGGTAGGTGAATGTGTATGAGGACTTATCTATTCTTTGGTAACAAATTACCAGGAACTAAGTCACAAGGAAGAACAAGAATTTATTTACTTTTTATTTATTTTATTTATTTCACAGATAGAGTTAGACAGAGAGAGAGAAAGAAAGAAAGGTCTTCCTTCCATTGGTTCACTCCCCAAATGGCCGCTACAGCTGGAGCTATGCCAATCCGAAGCCAGCAGCCAGGTGCTTCTTCCTGGTCTCCCATGCGGGTGCAGGACATTTCTATTCTGTGGTAACAAATTACCAGGAACTAAGTCACATGGAAGAGTAAGAATTTAATTTTTGGGGGCCGGTGCTGTGATGTAGTGGGTAAAGCTGCTGCCTGCAGTGCCAGCATCCCACATGGGCCCCAGTTTGAGTCCCAGCTGCTCCATTTCCGATCCAGCTCTCTGTATTGGCCTGGGAAAGCAGTGGAAGATACCCTGATCCTTGGGCCCCTGAACCCACCTGGAAGACCCTGTAGAAGCTCCTGGCTCCTGGCTTCGGATTGGCGCAGCTCTGGCCGTAGCAACCGACAGGAGAGTGAACCAGCGGATGGAGGATCGCTCTCTCTTTCTGCCTCTCCTCTCTCTGTGTAACTCTGACTTGCAAGTAAATAAGTAAGTCTTCTTTTTAAAAAAAAGACTTATTTATTTGAAAGACAGGGTGAGGGAGAAACAGAAACATAGTGATCTTCCAGTTGTTTATTCTCTCCACAAACATTCCTAGAAACTGGGGCATGGTCATGTGGAAGCCAGAAGCTAGGAACTCCACTGTGGGTGACAGGAGCTCAAGCATTTGAGCAAATACTGCACTTGAGGCACTTAACAGGAAACTGGATCAGAAGCACAGAGTAGCTGGGACTTAAAGCAGGCACCTTGATAAAGTATGCAGGCATCACAAGTGATGGCTTAATCTACTGTGCCACAACACCTGCTCAAACAAAGATTACATCACAACTCTGGAAGTCATAAATCTGTAATGAGTGTTGCAGGGATAAAATCAGGGTATCAGCCGAACTGCTTTCCTCTGGAGGCTAGAAAGCAGAGTCAGTCTCTTGCATTTCCCAGTTTCTTCCTGTGTTGCCTGCCCCCAGCTACACACTCTGACCTCTGCTTCCAACAGTGGTATCCTTATGGACTCTCCTGCCTCTCCAAGGATTGTTCACAAAATTAAAACAAACATTTCATATACCTGATGATCCAAAGGGAGGCATACTGGAAATTAAATATATACATTTTTTCTCACAACTAGAAGGTAATTGAAATACTTATTATTAGAGCTTGAGAGCTGTGGCAAAGTGCTGCTTAGAGCAGAAACTAAAGCCTTAGAATTTCTTTTAAAATTATTTATAAAATATGAGGCATCTTCAATAAATTCATGGAAATGCCTATTATGAAAAAACTACATGGATTTCAGGCATTTTTCCATCAAAACAAATATATTTTACTTCAATTTTCCATGAAATTCTTCAAGAACCCCAATATGAGCTACAAAAAGAAGACAATAAAGATGATGTAAGGAAAAAGATGAGACATAAGAATAAAGAAGAATGAGGAAGAAACAAAGTAACAACAAAGAATATGCAATCATAAAAAATAATAGTTCTTAACTATTTATATAAGATATATAGAGGGAAAAGTCACAGAACTACTAAGAGAATTTAATAAAAACACAACAGATTTAAAATTTTATAAAGAATTTATACAAATTCACTTAGTGAATCGTTAAGTGGAATGAAAATGTTCCTAAATCATTAAACTTACAGAAGACAGCAGGAGAAATAAAAAGCAATGGTGGATCCAAGCTGCCTGAATAGGGTACAGCCAAGCTAACTTCAGCTGCCTTGTGGTGTAAAAAGAACAAAGAAAGGGCCATGAATCCAGGGATCTGGCTGAGAGAAATTTTCAGTGAAGTGAAAACACAATGAAGATTCTGTGGTACCAGGGGAGAGAAGACAGAGACAATGCTGCAGCCACTGCTGGCTAGGAGCCACCATCTTACCAAGTCAAGGAAGGAAGAAATTGTCACGTCCTCCACCACTCACACTTTTAGCTGGGAGGGAATTCCACAGTCACCCACCAACTTTGCTGCAGCCTGGGGAGTTGACTGGGGTCTGAGCAACTGCAGGGCTTGGAGAAGGAAAACTACAATTGTTTTCCTCCCACACCCCCATGTACCCCTCACACTCACCCTCTAGCAGACTCTGAAGCGAAAAGTTACACAGTGAGCCTCTGCCCCTACCAGAATCAATCAGAGTCAGAATCAGGGCAACTTGTGGGGCAAAGCATAGGTTCCCTGCATTCGGCAATGCAGAGTTTGCGGGCATTAGCCCCAGAGCTGTATTCACACACTCTACATAAGCCAGGACGATTCCCCTTAGCTTCTGGGGGCTGGCAACAGATCAGGTCCCATAAAAAAAAAAAAAATCCCCCTCCATCCTGGAACATCCAGGTAATGATCCCACTGCACCCTGCAACATGAGGATGGTAACAATTAATTCTAAATTTCTCAACTGATGGAATCTACCAGGTGGACATAGCCAATAGCCTACCTGTTTCCCTCCTCTCTGGACTTATATCCTCAGATCAAAATTTCCTATATACCTTGGAGTCACCCTGTAGGACTGGAACAGGGTTCAGGTCCCACTTTCCAGTCCTGGGTTTAGGGCTATTGGTCTCATAAGTCACAGAACCAGTTGGACTCTCCCAGCAGCACGTGAGAAAGAGCCCATCTGCATGACACAGTGCTACAGCCACAGCGTTTTGTGCCACAAGCTACAGCATCACTAAGGCTTGCCAGTGCGACAAGAGAACAGCCACCTTTGTCTCAGCACCAAGAACAAGTCCCTGGTATCACAATCCCCAGGGAGACTGACACCAGACTCTGTGGATTGAAGATACACACCCTAGGAAACTCATATTCATCTCAAAGTCACACTTTTAACCTGCGAACTGCAGCAGACTAGGTGACAGTGTCACTTATAGACACAGCTGACACTGATTAAGACACAAGAAATCACTCAGACACTAAATTCCTGAGCTCTCCTAGAACCAAACCAAAGCAACAAGCCAACGATACCTGCATCCCATCTAAACCATAAACCCTTTTCCAATTAAATCTACTCCATGAAGAAGAAGGAACAATTACACCAGATGTGCAGAAATCAACACAGGGACAAAGGAGATATGAAGAAACAAGGCAACATGATGCCTCCAAAAGAACAAAATAATCCTCCAGAATTAGATACCACAGGAAATAATGAAATTACAGATATAGAATTCAAAATAATAATTGTTATAAAACTCAATGAGATGTAAGAGAATACAGACAGATTAAAGAAATGAGGAAAACAATGAGTGACATGAATGAAAATATTACTAAGGCAATAGAAATCATTAAGAAGAATAAAATAGAAATTTTGGAAATGAAATCTTCAATTGGCAAAATGAAAATACAATTGAGAGCTTTGATCCCATAATAGATGTAATAAGAATTTCTGACCTCTAGGACAAGACTTTTGAAATCAACCAGACAAAAATAAAGAGAAAAGAATTAAACAGAATGCAGAAAGTCCACGTGAAATATGGGATACCATTAAATGACCAATTATTGATAGTGTAAGTATTCCTGAAGGAGAAGAAAAGAAAAAAAGGGGGTTGAGAACTTGCTAAATAAAATAATATTTGAAAACTCTACAGGTCTTGAAGGAAATATGAACATCTTGATACAAGAAGCACAAAGGATCCCAAGCTGATTCAACAACAACAACAACAAAAAAAACTTTTCCAAGGCATTTTGTAGTCAAATTGTCAAAACTAAAGGACAATGAGAGAATCTTAAAGACAGTAAGAGAAGAGTAAAGTTACATATTAAGGTAAATCAATTAGATTAACATCAGATTTCTCAGTGGAAAACATACAGGCCAAAAGAGATTGGGGTTATATATTTAAATTTTAAAAGAAAATACTTTCAATTAAGAATAATTTACCTGGTGAAGCTATCTGTTAAAAGTGAAGGAAAAATAAGGTATTTTCCAGATAAGCAAAAATATAGAATTCATAATCACTAGGCCAGCCTTACCTGAAGCAGGTCCTCCATTTTAAGTAAACATCATGAAAACACATGACACACACCATCAAATTCACTAACACAACAGGCATAATCAGTATGTGATTAACAAAATGACAAGTGTTAGTTCTTATCTATCAATACTAACTTTGAATATAAATGAATAAACTCTCTAGCCAAAAGATTTAGGTTGGCTGAATGAAATAAAAATAAAATGACTTCACAATAAGCTGCCTACAAGAAACTCATTTTTAAAACAGACTGAAAGTGAAGGGCAGGAAAAAGATATCCCAGGAAATGGAAACCAAAAATGAGCAGGAGTAGCTATCCTGATACTAGATATAACAGACTTAAATTCAAAAACCATAGAAGGAGGTAAAGAAGGACATTATATTTTGACAAAAGGTATGATTCACAAAGAAGAAATAACAACCATAAATATATATGCTCCAAACACAAGACTATCCAGATTTATACAGAAACACTAGCAGACCAAAAGAGAGGACCAGCACTGTGGTAAAGAGGGTAAAGCTGCTGCCTACATATTGGCATCCCATATGGGTGCCAGTTTGAGTCCCAGCTGCTTCACTTCCGATCCAGCTCTCTGCTAATAAAAGATAGCCCAAGTGTTTGGGTCTCTGCACCAGCGTGGGAGATCTGAAAGAAGCTCCTGGCTCTTGGCTTCAGATGGGCCCAACTCTGGCCATTGTGGCCATCTGGGGAGTGAACCAGGGGATGGAGGACCTCTCTCTCTCTGCCTCTCCTCTGTGTAACTCTGACTTTCAAATAAATAAATAAATCTTTAAAAACATGTTATACATGCAAGTGTCTTTTATGTACCTATAGTGCCTTCTACCTTAATTGTGAATATCAAAACTGTTGTGGAAAATCTACCTCTCAAATAAATAATTAATCTTTAAACAAAGAGTTGATGAACAAATTCAGTAAAGTTGCAGGTCACAAAATAAACATTCAAAAAAAGTAACTTTTTAATACAGTAATGATAAACTCACTGAAAGAGAAATCAAGAAAGAAATCCCATTCACAATAGCTACAAAAATCAAATATTTATAAATAAATTCAACCAAAGAAGTGAAAGATCTCTACAATGAAAATTATCAAACATTGATGAAAGAGATCATCAAGGATTGAATGAATAAATATCATTAAAATGTCTATACTACCTATAATAATCTACAGATTCAATGTAATCCATATCAAAATACTAATGACATATTTTACAGAATTTTTTAAAAAATCCTAAAATTCATATGGAATCACAGAAGGCCCAGCATAGCCAAAGCAATCAAAATAAGAAAAATAAAGTTGGAAGCATCAAAATAGCTGATTTTAAAGCATACTGCAAAGCTATAGTAATTAAAACAGCGTAATACTGAAATTAACAAGGTGCTACATAGATCAATGGAAAAGAATAGAGATCCCAGAGATTAAGCCATGGACACAGAATCAACTGTTTTTTTTTTTTTTTAAGAGTATCTTTTTTAAAAAAAAAAAGATTTATTTATTTATTTGAAAGTCAGAAAACACAGAGAGAGGAGAGGCAGACAGAGTCTTCCATCCGATGGTTCACTCCCCAGACGGCCGCATCAGCCGGAGCTGTGCTGATCTGAAGCCAGAAGCCAGGAGCTTCTTCCCAGTCTCCCACGTGGGTGCAGGGGCCCAAAGAGTTGGGCCATCTTCTACCGCTTTCCCTGACCATAGCCGAGAGCTGGACAGGAAGTGGAGCAGCCAGGTCTCAAACTGGCGTCCATATGGGATGCTGGTGCTTCAGGCCAGGGCGTTAACCCAAGGCACCACAGTGCTGGCCCCAATCAACTGTTTTTTTAACGAAAGTGCTTAGACTGGCCGGCACGGCAGCTCACTTGGCTAATCCTCTGCCTGCGGCGCCAGCACACCACGTTCTAGTCCTGGTTGGGGTGCTGGATTCTGTCCTGGTTGCTCCTCTTCCAGTCCAGCTCTCTGCTGTGGCCCCGGAAGGCAGTGGAGGATGGTCCAAGTGCTTGGGCACCTGCACCTACATGGGAGACCAGGAGGAAGCACCTGGCTCCTGGCTTTGGATCTGCATGCCAGCCGTAGCGGCCATTTGGGGGGTGAACCAATGGAAGGAAGACCTTTCTCTCTGTCTCTCTCTAATTCTGCCTGTCAAAAAAAAAAGTGCTCAGACCAAAGAGTGTATTAAGGATAATCTCTTGAACAAATGATGCTGGCAAAACTGGATGCACATATGTATAAGAATGAAATTAGTTCTATACCTCTCAAGACAGACAAAAATCAACTCAAGATGGATCACAGCCCTAACCTTAAGATCTGAGACTATGAAGTTGCTGGAAGATGATATAGGGGAACCACTCTAAGACAATGGTCTGGGAGACAACTTCTTCAACAAGACCCCTAAAACACAAACAACAAAAGGAAAACTAAACAAATGGGATTATATAAATCTCAGAACCTTCCGCAAAGCAAAGAAAACAATCAATATAGTGAAGAAGCATCAAACAGAATAGGAAAAATATTTGCAAGTTACCTATCTGATGAAAGACTAATATCCAGAATACATCAGACACTTAAAAAACTCAACAACAAAAAACAATAAGAAATGCAGTTTAAAAATGGGCAAAGAATCTCAACAGACAGTTCTCAAAACAAGAAATCCAAACAGTCTAAAAATATATGAAAAAATATTCAACATCACTAGCCATCAGAGAATTGCAAATCAAAACTACAATGAGATATCACTTCACTCCTATCAGAATGGCTAAAATCCAAAAGACAGTAACAAATACCAGCCAGGATGTGGACAAAGGGAAACGCTTATACACTGTTGGTGGAAGTGTAATTAGTGCAGCCATTGTGGAAAACTGTATGGAGATTTTTTTCCAACCTTTTTATTTATATATGATGAACAAATTTTATGTATTTCATAAATACAGATTTAGGAGTATAGTGTTACTTGCCATCCCCTCTCCCTCCTGCCTACACTCTTATCCTCTCTCCTCCCTCCTTCCTTATTCCTTTAATTTTCAGAATGACATATTTTCAGTTTATTTTATAATCATAAGCTTAACCTCCACTAAGTAAAGAATTCAACAAATAGTAAGTGAAAACCACTGATTCTCAAAAGTAGAGGAAAGGGTTATAAATAATAACCAAATATAAAAAAGGCAATTTTGCTCATACACATTACATCCTTTGTACTCTATTAGTTACCACAAGATCAGGGAAAACATATGTCATTTGCCTTTTGGGGGACAGGTTTATTTCTTTAAAAAAGTTAGAAATAAAATTATCATGTGATCCACCAAAAGACATGAATACATGGTATCAAAGAGATCTGCAGCAGCCTTGTTTACAACAGCCAAAATTTGAAATCAATCAAGGTGTTCATCTTCAGATGAATGGATTAAAAAAACGTGGTATATAAACATAATGGAATATTACTCAGCTATAAAATGAAATTCTACCATTTGCATCAAAATTTATGCAATAGGAAGATTGTTGGGCATTGCCTAAAATCTCCATTACAATATGGTACCTGGCAGATGTTCGAGGGGCGTGTCTGCGGCTGCTGTGGTTAAGCTATGTAAGATCAGAACATGGGTGGGGATAGGTCCATTTTGGTTCCGGACACATGGACAGTGCATGATTCCTTTATGCCCCTGTGCATGGTCCACCCATGCCTGCATGACCTTTTCACTGATTGCCTCCCTACTGTGCATGTCTTTCCTAAGCTTTATAAGCCTGCACACTTCCTCAGTAAAGTAGTTCCTCCTTTGACAGAACTTAACTCTCCTGTTCGCCTTGTCGGGGAGTGTCTGCACTGTCCCCTCTGGTCAGGGGTCAGCCTCAGGCTTAAGACTCCAACAGAAGATATCATGTTAAGCGAAATGATCTGGACACAGAAAGAAAAATACAGCTTTCTCTCTCTTATACGTGGAAGTTTAAATTTTAAAAAAAGGAAAAAAACAAAGAAAGAAATGTAAGTATTATTATTGTTGCAAATGTAGTTTTTAAAAATTGTTTTATACCTGTGTCAACCCATTAACTAAGAATGTGGTGCTGGGGCCAGCACTGTGGCATACAAGGTGAAGCCTCCACCTGCAGTGCTGGCATTCCAGATGGGCTCTGGTTTGAGTCCTGGCTGCTCCACTTCTGATCCAGTTCCCAGCTAATGCATCTGTGAAAGCAGTGGAAGATGGCCCACGTACTTGGGCCCCTGCATACAAGTAGGAAACCTGGAAGAAGCTCCTGGATCCTGACTTCAGCCTGGGTAGGCCCCGCTGTTGTGGCCATTTATGGAGTGACCCATCATGTGGAAGATCTCTCTGTATCTGTCTGTCTCTGTCTCTCCTTCTTTCTCTGGATTTCTGTCTTTCAAATAAATAAATAAAATCATAAAAAAGAACTAGAGAAGCTAGTATTGGTTGTTAACTTCATATCACTTCCAGAGCAGCTGATTAAAAGAAAAAAAGAAAGAAAAGAATGTCATGCTACTATAGTTGTAATGATCTGAGATTACTTAAAATTTACTGTGTCTGTGTGACATGGGCATTTTTCCACTCAATTATTATTTACAGCAGTTGTCTATTTTCCCACTAAGCTAGTGTCTTTTTTTTTCCTGTTATACTTCTTATTTGATGAAGCATGTAATGTAAATGTAAAATATGTTATCTGAAAAACCATGAAAAGAAAGGGACGGAGAGGAAGGGTGAGAAGATGGAGGAAGGGAAAATCATTATACTTTTAGAATTGTATCTAATGACTACATTGACTCTGTTAAAACTAATTAAAAATTTTTAAAAAATTTAAATTTATTTAAAATAATTATTTTAATTTAAATAATAATTTAAATTTATTTAAAACTAAAAAAAAAAAGCCACAGAGCATTATAAGAATTATAATGTGCCGGCGCTATGGCACACTAGGCTAATCCTCTGCCTGCGGCGCTGGCACACTGGGTTCTAGTCTTGGTTGGGGTGCCGGATTCTGTCCCAGTTGCTCCTCTTCCAGTCCAGCTCTTTGCTGTGGCCCGGGAAGGCAGTGGAGGATGGCCCAAGTGCTTGGGCGCCTGCACCCACGTGGAAGACCAGGAGAAGCACCTGGCTCCTAGCTTCGGATTGGCACAGTGCGCCAGCCATAGCGGCCATTTGGGGGGTGAACCAGTGGAAAGGAAGACCTTTCTCTCTGTCTCTCAGTCAAAATTTGCCTGTCAAAAAAAAAAAAAAAAGAATTGTAACATAATATTTTAATTTGCCCTCAAATCTATACATTTTGTTCAAATTTCACCTGCTTTTTCATTAATGTATTTTTTTTTTCTGGGCTAGGATTCAATCCAGAATTTTCTCTCATTTCTCCTTAGTCTCAGGAAGACAAGGACAGTTTGTTATCTTTGTCTTCCATCATGTTGATCCATTTGAAGATGACTATTTATTTTGTAGATTGTATTTCACTTTAGGTTTTTCCAGTGTCTTTAATTGTGAAATTTAGGCAGAAATTCCACAAAAATGGTGCTAAGACCCTCTTGGGACACCACCTCAGAAAGCTCATAATATCAGGTGATGCTAACTTGATGGTTGCTTCTACCATATTTTAAACCATAATCATTTCTCTGAAATATAAGTATTTTGTGAGGTGATATCTTGAGACCATGCAAATAACCTGTTTCTCAGCCAATAGTTTAGCACTCATTGATGATTCTTGTTGGCAACAATTATTACTCTGATGTTTGCCAAGGCAAACATTGCTCTTACTTGGACAATTTAAGTAAGAAACATTCCCATGGAAATCCTGTAAATGGTGTTTGTGTTAGCTTCCTAGGGCTATCAAAACAAAGTACCCCAAACTGGGTGGATTAAAACAACAAACACACGTTCTCTCACAGTTCTGGTTACAAGTAGCACAAAATTAGTTGCTGGCAAGGTCTTTCCCCAAAGACCTGGAGGAGGGGTTGTTTAAGCCTCTGTCTCTTAGCTTCTGGTGTCACAGTCTTGACTTCTAGACATCTCACTCTTAGCTGTGCCTCCACCTTACCATGGTACTTTCTCCAGTGTGTCTGTGTCTCTTCTTTTTAATGACACTGATTATATTAGTTAAATGTTTACCACCATTGACTTCCTTTGAGCTTCATTACATCTGCAAAGACCCTATTACCAGATATGTGCTTGAAATATTGTAAGGAACCAAAAAACAAACAAGCAAACAACTTTGCTACATTTCCATTATTTCTTATCAGCTTCCAGTACAAATTATTGTGAATTTTTTTTCTTTGATTAGCTTTGTAGTTTAGCAGTTTTCTGAATTATTAAAAAAAACCTAGCCGGCGCCACGGCTCACTAGGCTAATCCTCCGCCTTGCGACGCCAGCACACCCGGTTCTAGTCCCGGTCGGGGCGCCGGATTCTGTCCTGGTTGCCCCTCTTCCAGGCCATCTCTCTGCTGTGGCCAGGGAGTGCAGTGGAGGATGGCCCAAGCGCTTGGGCCCTGCACCCATGGGAAACCAGGATAAGTACCTGGCTCCTGCCATTGGATCAGCGCGGTGCGCCGGCTGCAGCGGCCAGTGGAGGGTGAACCAACGGCAAAGGAAGACCTTTCTCTCTGTCTCTCTCTCTCTCACTGTCCACTCTGCCTGTCAAAAAAACAAAAAACAAAAACCTGAATCATAGTTTGGTCTCTCATGCATCATAGGAAGAAAAATAGAATTCAAGATCCTGAAGTTATGTTTTGTAAATATGAGTACCAAACCAGAAGTTTTTTTAAACATTTATGTAGAATAATATAGCACAATCTCTAAAGGATTGTTCTCTGAGAGGCTTCCCATAGGATTTGCTTACATGTCACGATGCACAATAAGTTAAACTGTCATTGAAGTGCAGAGATGCTCATACCTTTGTTTGCAGACTGTGATCTCTGACAAGTTACAAAAAAAAATAAAATAAAATAAACAAGCTCTCACAAAAGTGAAAAGCACAGATAGCAGACCTGATTAGTTTAATAAAATGGCCACTTCTGTTTTGGAAACATAATAAAGAAACTTCTTTAATCATTGAGTCAGCCAAATTTGAATCATGACTATTTTATCAATGAACAGGCCAATAATACTTTACCTCACTCTCAAAGATTGAAAAGTTTGATCTCCATGCCAATCTACCATTCAAACAAATAACAACATTAAACTTAAGAAACTATTTTTTAAAAAAAAAAAGGTTCAACATAGGCTGTAGGTGGCATAGCTACACAATCACTCATTTGTATAATAAAATATAACATGACTGTGCAGTTTTAAGCCCACTGGTCTTGAAATATTTTTCATTTTCTATGTGTGTATAATAAAGGAAGCACAGGTTTGGGCAGTTTGATTTCACTCTGTAGTTTCATTGCTAAATTACAACCCAGATTCATTGCTTGATTGAGCAAACTTTGGTCAGACTCCTAAACCATCTCCTGTGTTTCATCTCCTTGCTAAAATGCTCATGGTTTATTGAGTTGGCAAACTTGATTGATTGTTGTGATATGTAGAACATCAGTATTCTGCTTTTAAATGAATGGATATCACAAAAACAATTACTGTGGGAGCTCCCATTACTATGAAGTTGAGCTCTTCTAAGTAATGAGCTGTTGCTTTCAAAAACTAACTTTGTAGTATGAAGAATTTTCTAATTTTCATTAGCTTGTGTTTTGTTTTTTCTTTCAATACTCAGAGCCAACAGAATGGTTGAAAAAAGATTAAAACATATTAAGCAAAAATTGTGTTAACAGAATTCCTAGACCCTTTCCACACTATAAAAATAAGGAATGTTTCCCATGAGCAAAAACAAACAGATTGAACCTAACAGTGGCTTAAGTAAGCAAATACTTTATTTTTCTCATCACACAAGAATTCTAAAGCCAGTAACCTAAGGTTAGTTCAAGTGTTCAGAAACATTAATTAGGAAAGAAATGTTTTCTCTTCTTTAAGTTCTACAGCCCTAGCACATGGCTTTTATCCTCATGGTTGTAAAATGACTCTTTCGCCTCCAGGCATTGTTTTTATCTGGGCATGTGGAAAGATAAAGGCCTGAGGGATATTCCAACCAAAACTTTTTAATAAATGGAATGTTCCCAGAAGTCTGCCCCAGAGGTGTTGGCTTACATCTCCCTCACTAGAGTTCAGCGAGGTGTCCAATCTACAAGCAAGGGAATTTGGGAAGTTGAGCAGTTTAACAGCCTCTATAGAAGAGAAAGGCTTTGTGAGGAGACAACTGAAGATACATTGATTTAATCAATACTGTGTTTTTAAGCACTGTGTTAAATGCAAACACTAAAATTGTTACTGGATTTGAGAGAGAGAGAGAGAGAAAGAGGAAGAGGATTTGATATCTGGTAATATATGTATTTTTTTTTTTTTTTGGACAGGCAGAGTGGACAGTGAGAGAGAGAGAGAGAGAGAGAGAGAGAAAGGTCTTCCTTTGCCGTTGGTTCACCCTCCAATGGCCGGCGCAGCCGGCATGCTGCAGCCAGCGCACCGCACTGATCCAAAGCCAGGAGCCAGGTGCTTTTCCTGGTCTCCCATGGGGTGCAGGGCCCAAGCGCTTGGGCCATCCTCCACTGCCCTCCTGGGCCACAGCAGAGAGCTGGCCTGGAAGAGGGGCAACTGGGACAGAATCCGGCACCCTGACTGGGACTAGAACCCAGTGTGCCGGCGCCACAGGCAGAGGATTAGCCTATTGAGCCGCAGCTCTGGCCTAATATATGTAATTTTATTTTCAAGTAATGCTCAGTATTTTAGGATAGCTCTCCTAGTTTGCACCTGGATTATCTGAGACATCATACAAATTTGTAGAAACATTATAAAGTATTTGTTAAAAACAAGTCAGTCATGTGAGATGGATTTCATGGAGTATCTCCCTTGGTGCTTATATGAGGATAGAACAGTAGTTAGTTATTGAGAGAATTTTAACTGTGCTTGTTCCAATTGAGAGGAACAGAAGAGAAAAACTTTCAGAAAACCTTGAGTTAAATCTTTCCATACTTTTCCTTAAATGTTTTTTCAAATTCTGCTCTTTGCATTTAAACTAAACAAGTGATTTCTTCTAAAAGACTTCCTGTTTAAATATATGATTTCTATATCTATAGCTAACACATAGTAATTGTCATTTTTTTCCATTTAAATTTCAAAATCAGATTATCTAAGATAATTGATATTTACTGTTTTACTTGTATAGACCAAAAAAAAAGAGATCTACAAAGTCAAAAAGGAGAGAGATAAACAAGTTTTTTTTTCCTTTTTAAAATTTTTAAAGATTTATTTATTTATGTATTTGAAAGTAGAGTTACAGAAAAGAGAGAGACACAGAGAGGGAGGTCTCCAATCCACTGGTTGGCCACAACAGTCAGGGCTGAGCCAGACCTAAGTAAGGATCTCCTGCATGGGTGGCAGGGGCCCAAGCACTTGGGCCATTTTCTGCAGCTTTTCCCAAGCCATTAGCAGGGAGCTGGATCAGAGGTGGAAGAGCAAGGACTCGAACCAGTGCAGTATGAGATATCAGCATCACTGGGAACAGCTTTACCCACTACGCTACTATGTCAGCTCCGAGAAATAAACCTTGTTAAATAGAAAAGAGGCAAAATTTTGACCACACATAGTCCAGAATACATATGCTAACTTTAATATTCTCAGTTTCACCAGGTAGTCACACTTGTTTTTGCCCTTATTTATTCTAGAAGATTGATCAGTGCAAAAAAAAAAAAAAAAAAAAAAAACATAGTGGAATAATTGAATTACCACATTTGAGTCCTAAAATCCAAAGTTTCTCACTCACTACTTTATGTCAGTTATAGAAAAGGATAATTTATTTACCTTTTCCTGTTAAGAATTTTAAACCATTGATGCTGGAGCCGTGGCCAATTTGAGTTGGCTGCTCTACTTCCCATCCAGCTCCCTGCTAATGTGCCTAGGAAAGCAGCAGAAGATGGCCCACCACGTCCTTGAGCCCCTCCACCCATGTGGGAAACCCAGAAGAAGCTCTGGGCTCCTTGCTTTGAATCAACCCATCTCCGGTTGTTGCAGCCATTTGGGGAGTTAACCAGTGGATGGAAGACCTGCCTTTCAAATAAATAAAGAAATCTTTTTAGAAAAAGGATTTTAAACCATTTATACCCACTTTACAAACTGAAAGCTTACCATCTTTAATTCAAAAGATGGAAAAGAACTTTAAAACCAGAATTTAACACATCCAAAATGGCTTATAATTTATAGCAAATATGTTAAGGAAAGCAGGTTTTTAAAATTGATATAGTACATTAAAAATTTGTGACTGCTTAACATTTCAGTGCAGCATAGCTTTATATGTTTTAGAATAAAATGATATATGAAAATTCACTGCATTATAAAGAATTATTCATAAATTTATTTTTAAAACAAGTGGAGAAAGTACTTCCTTCACAGTAATTCAAGAAATATATACAAAATATCATGGAATGAGGAATGCATTTGCTCTGAAATAATTTCCAAGTACATTATTATAGTAATGCAATAACCTTGCTACTAAGGATTATGTGATATCTTTTTCATTCTGTTTTCTATTTGCTTATACACTGATTTTTGAAACAATTTTTAGTAAGATCAAAGATTGAAATCACTAATAGGCTTCATTTTCCTACAGGATAAAATAAATCCTTCTCTTGGGACATATACAGTTTTTTATGTTACTCCTATTTCACTCACTAGTTTCTAAATTTTGTTTCTTTTTTTACATTTACAAATAAAATGGAATTTTATATCAAATTTGTATTTATTCCCATGTCATCAATCAGTTCTAACATTTGAAAATGACTTAACCTTGATATTTATTTATACTTGACCATCATCTCAGAAATGGATAGACAGCCCGCTAGTAACTATAACATACATGTTCAGGAGAGATAAATGGTTGGAATACCCATTCACACTCTAATCAGTGACTTAAAACTTGAATTGAAATGACTATTTTACTACGAAGTCTTTCATATAATCATACAATAGCTCTAATGCTATTTTTCTATATACATGTATACAAATATGTATGTACAAATACACATATCCAGAATTCTAAAAAAATCTTGTCATTTTCCAGTTCTACCAAATTTTTCCATAGACATTAGATAAAATTATCATGTTTATAAATATTTTAACTTCATTAAGTATCTTACTTAAGTTCTGGTCTTTTAAATAAAACTGCTTGAGACCTCATGTATTATTTTCTATAATTTCCTATTTCCTTCTCTTCAGATATCCCCCATTATTGGCATTACCACCATTAGAGGCATTACCACCTCTGCCTTAATTAGACAGTTTTTGTGTGTCTTTTTCTTACAAAGGCCAATTAAACTTTAAGTCTTTAAAATTTTCTAATAAGTCACTGATTCTCTTTTTGATGCCTTTATATAATTTTTTTTAGTTTTTCCACCAATAAGCTGTAATTCACTAATATTTAAGATCTCCTTTGGATTAACTATCTAGTAGTCCTAAAAAAGTGGCCACATTCAGTACACACCTCTGGGTAATCACGGAAACAGCAAACGCTCCACTGAGCCACAGAGACTTGGATCAAAGTTAAAAGCTGTCAGAGGAGAAAACCAACAAGTAGTTCCACAAATGCCTAAAAATAGATGCAGACATATAAGAAACAAGAATAAAGAAGACAATGACTCCCCCAAGGAACACAACAACATTTCAATATTAGAATATAAAGATGAAGAGATTGAAGAAATGCCTGAAAAGGAATTAAAAAGATGGATTATAGAAACACTAGAAGCAATGAGAAGCAACTTAATGGTTTAAAGCAATCCACACATGACATGGAAGAAAACTTTACCAAAAAAATTGAGATTTTGAAGATAAATCAAACTAAATTATTTGAAATGAAAAATTCAATATTTCAAATAAAACATACAATGGAAAGCCTTAACAGCTGATTTAGTGAGGCAGAAAAAAGAATATCTGAGCTAGAAAACAAACCTTTGGAAATATCTCAGTGAAGAAGAAAGAAGGAGGAAGAGGAGGATAAATTAGAAAAACTAAAAACAGTGTTGGAAATTTACAGGATACTATCAAACGAACTAATATACCAGTCTTAGGAGTTTCTGAAGGTGTGGAGAGAGAGAATGGATTAGAAGACAAATTCAGTGAAATAATTACAGAAAATTTCCCTAATTTGGAGAAAGAAAGGGACCTTCAGGTAAATGTGGAATATAGAATCCCTGATAGACATGACCAGAAAGAATCTTCACCATGACACATTGCAGCTAAACTTTTAACAGTAATATGTAAAGATTCTAAAATGTGCATGAGAGAAATGCCAGATTACTTCAGATGAGCTCCAAGTGGACTTACAACTGATTTCTCATCAGAAACCCAATAGACTAGGAGAGAATGGAGAGACAAAGTCCATGTCTCGAAAAAAAAATCTGTCATCCTATAATACTATACCCTGCAATGCTCTCATTTATGGATGAAGGTGAAACAAAGAACTTCCATAACAAACAGAATTTGAAAGAACTTGTTTCCACTCATGCAGCCTTAGAAAAGATGATTCAGTATGCCACACAGAAACACAGAAAGATAGTTATCATTATGAAAGAATGTGAAGGCAGGAAATCTCCCAGTAAAACTACAGAGGAAATCCAAAGTAAACAATAGGAATATTTATCGAAAAGTGGCAGAGCCAAGTTGTTACTTACCAACAGTCACCTTGAATTTAAATGGCATCAGCTCTCCAATTAAAAGGTACAGATTGGCTGAATGGATTAAAAAACAAGACCCATCTATTTGCTGCCTACAAGAAACATACGTAACCACAAAGATACACACAGATTGAAATTGAAAGGATTTGAAAAGTTATTTCATGCTAATGGAAAGCAGAAGTGAGCAGGTGTAGCCATCCTAACATCTGACAAAATAGATTTTTAACATAAAAACTGTTGAAAGAGACAAAGAAGGGCACTATGTAATGATTACAATAACAATTTAACAGGAATATGTGACTAGAATATACGTATATGCACCCAAATACAGGGAACCTGTTATTTAAAAGAAATGTTAATGGATCTAAGGGGAAACATAGTCTCCAACACAGTAGTAATGGGTGACTTCAGTACTCTACATTCATAAATGAACAGGTCAGCAAGACAGAAAATCAACAAAGAAACAACAGTTACACTACAGTATAGACCAAATAGACCTAACTGATATCTAAAAAAGTTTTCATCCCACAGTTGCAGAACATACATTCTTTTCATCAGTGCATGGAACTTTCTCTAGTATAGACCATATGCTAGACCATAAAGCAAGTCTCAGCAAATTCAAAAAAATTGAAATCATATCATGCATCTTTTCTGACCACAATGACATTAAGCTGAAAATTAACAACTTAAGAATCTCTAGAAATTATGCAAACACATGGATACTGAAGAACATGCTCCTGATTGAAAGGTGAGCCAGAGAAGAAATCAAAAAATTTTTGGAAACGAATGAAGATGACAATGCAACATATAAAAACTTATGCCATACAGTAAAAGCGTTTTAAGAGGATGGTTTATAGCATTTAGTGCCAATTTCAAGGAATTGAAAAGGCATCAATTACATGAACTATCAAGACAACTCAGAGACCTAGAAAAACACAACAAACCGAACACCCAATTAGTAGGAGAGAAGAAATAATTAAAATTACAAGAAAAATACACAAAATCAAAACAAAAATAAAAAGAATAGTGAAATTAAGAGTGGCTTTTTGAAAAAAATAAGTTGATATACCACTGGCCCAACTAATCAAAAAATGAGGGAGAAGATCAAAAGTAGTAAAACCAGAGATAAAAAGGCAGATGTAACAACAGGTATCACAGAAATAAAAAGAATCATCAGGAGTTACTACAAGGAGCTATTTGTCAAAATAATCAAAAATCTAAAAGAAATGGATAGATTTCTGGATAAATACAGTCTACAGAAATTGAATTATGAAGAAATAGAAACCCTAAACAGACCAATAACCAAGATAGAGACTAAATCAATAATAAAGACACTCCCAAAAAAGAAAAACCCAGGTCTGGAAAGCGTCACTGGTGATTTCTACCAGACTTTCAAAGAACAACTAATTTCAATTCTTCTCATGCTTTTCCAAACAATTGAAAGGAAGGGAATCCTCCCAAACTTCTTCTATGAGTCTAGCATCACTTTAATTCCTAAACCAGAAAATGATAACAACAGAGAAAGGAAACTATAGGCCAATATTCCTGAAGAACATGGATGCAAAAATCCTCATTAACATACTAGCTAAGTTTTTCCAACAACATCAGAAAGCTCATTTATCTGGACCAAGTAGAATTTATCTCTGGTAAGTAGGGGTGGTTCTGCATACACAAATCAATAAATGTGATACATCACATTGATAAATTGAAGGATAAAAACTATGATTATCAAAATAGATGCAGACAAAACAACTGATAAAATATAAAATCCCATCAGGACGAAAACTTTAAGCAAATTGTGTATAGAAGGAACATTCCTCAACACAATCAAAGCAATTTATGACTAACCCACAGCCAGCATCTTATTGAATGAAAAAAAGTTGGAAGCCTTTCCACTAAGATCCAGAACCAGAAAGGATGGCCCCTTCACCACTGCCATTCAATATAGTTCTGGAAGTCCTAGCTGGAGCCATTAGGCAAGAAAAAGAAATCAAATGATACAAATTGGAAAGAGGGAAGTCACATTGTCACTATTTGCACATGACAAAATTGTATAAATAGGGGATCCAAAAGACTCCACTAAGAAACTATCAGAACTCATAAAAAAGTTTGGTAATGTGGCAGGATATAAAATTAACACACTAAAATAAATAGCCTTTGTATACCAAACAATGCCTTGGCAGAGAAAGAACTTGTAATGTCAGCACTACTCACAATAGCTACAAAAAAAAAAAATAAATATCTTGGAACACATTTAGCCAGGGAAGTGAAAATCTTTATGATAAAAATTGCAAAACATTAAAGAAAGAAATTGAAGAAGACAAAAAAAAAATGGAAAATTTTCCACATTTGTGGATTGGAAGACTTAATATCATCCTCATGCCCATAGTACCAAAATCAATTTAAAGATTCAATGCAATCCCAATCAAAATATCAATGATATTCTTCTCAGAACTAGAAAAATCAATGCTGAAGTTCATATGGACACAGCACAATCTGAATAGTTAAAGCAATCTTATACAACAAAAACAAAGCTGGAGGCATAATTCAGGGAAGTTATAATCAAGATAGGCTGGTACTGGCACAAAAATAGACATGTAGTCCAATGGAACAGAAAAGAAACTCCAGAAATTGATCAAACACCTACAATTTGCCAATGTTTTACAAAGGAGCTTAAATCAATTCCTGGAGCAAGGACAGCCTCTTTAACAAATGGTGCTGGGGAAACCGGATGTCTGTGTGCAGAAGTATGAAACAAAACTCCTACCTTACACACTTTACAAAATCAACACAAAATGGATCAAGGATCTAAATAAATCTATGACCCTATATCATCAAATTTCTAGGGAAGAAGATTGGGGAAACTCTGCAAGACATTGGCAGAGACTTCTTGGAAAACACCCCAGAGTACAGGGAATCAAAGCTAAAATAGACAAATGGTATTACTTCAAGCTGAGAAGCTTCTGCACTGCAAAAGGAAATATTCAGTAAAATGAAGTAACTGATAGAATGGGAGAAAATGTTTGCAAACTATGAAACAGATAAAGAATTAATATCCAGAATATATAAAGAGCTCAAGAAACTCAATAACAATAAAAAAAAAAATAAATAAAAATGAGGAAAGGACTTTAATAGACATTTTTCAAAAGAGGAAATTCAGGGGGGCCGGCACCGTGTCTCACATGGTTAATCCTGCGTCTGCATCGGCAGCATCCCATATGGGCACCGGGTTTTAGTCCCAGTTGCTTCTCTTCCAGTCCAGCTCTCTGCTGTGGCCCCAGAGGGCAGTGGAGGATGGCCCAAGTGCTTGGGCCCCTCCACCCACATGGGAGACCAGGAAGAAGCACCTGGCTTCTGGCTTCGGATGGGTGCAGCACCGGCTGTAGCAGCCACTTGGGGAGTGAACCAACAGAAAAGGAAGACCTTTCCCTGTGTGTCTCTCTGTCTATAACTCCACCTGTCGAATTAAAAAAAAAAAGAGGAAATTCAAATGACCAACAGACACATGAAAAAATGCTCAGGATCACTAGCCATCTGGGAAACGCAAATCAAAACCAAAATGAGTTTTCACCTCAATCCAGTTAAAATGGTTCTCATACACAAATCAACAAACAACAAATGCTGGTAAGGGTGTGGGGAAAAGTTTCTCCAGTCTACTGTCAGTAGGTATCTAAAGTAGTGCAGCCACTGTGGAAAACAGTATGTGGATACTTCAAAAAGCTAAAAACAGATCTACCATATGACCCAGCAATTCCACTCTTGGAAATTTACCCAAGGAAATGAAATCAGCATATTAAAATTACCTGTACCCCCATGTTTATTGCGGTTCAATCCACAATAGCTAAGATATGGACAATCAACTCAGATGTCCATCAACTAATGACTAGATAAAAAAAAATTGCGCTAAGTGTGTACATATATATGAATACTAGTCAGCCATAAAAAAGAATGAGGTAGTCTCTTTTGCAATAAAATGTATGCAACTGGAAATTATTATACCCAGTAAAATAAGCCAGTCCTGAAAGGACAAATACCATATACTTTTCCTGTTCTGTGCTAATAGAGTTCCTAAGATGTAATTATAGGAGTGTAATTGACATTTTGAGATTTGATGATTGTTTAAACCCATGTATGCTGCTACTAGAACAGTGTTTTTTTCCCTTCTTACTATTTGCTGAATTATTTACTTGGTGTAGGTTTAATCTTGTGAATATAAAGTAAACTGAAAGTAGATCATTGTAAAAATTAACAGAGAATAATTGAGGAAAGAGGAGGAAGGTTGCAATGTGTACTGTAGAGAGAGTAGTGTGGGAAGTATCACTATTTTCATAAAGCTGTATATATGAAATACATGACATCTGTTTATCCTAAATAAAATTTTAAAAATAGAAAGAAATAAAGTTAATATTTTTATACTTTAATACACCAATTTTCCAGAGCATTTTCTTAAAATTCTGCATTAAAATGATTTGCCAATGGCAAAGTTCATTCCATTAAAGACTAAAAGGTAATAACAAGAAATCTAAAGGCCACAGTTGTGAAGTGACTTAGAATCTGTGGGAAGATTGCATTGAGTATGAAAAGAATAAATGAAGATAATATTAGCATTTAAAATATCCTTGAAAGAGGTAACACAAGGCCAGCACCGCAACTCAATAGGCTAATCCTCCGCCTGTGGCACCAGCACTCCAGGTTCTAGTCCCGGTCGGGGCACCGGATTCTGTCCCGGTTGCTCCTCTTCCAGTCCAGCTCTCTGCTGTGGCCCAGGAGGGCAGTAGAGGATGGCCCAAGTGCTTGGGCCCTGCACCCCATGGGAGACCAGGAGAAGCACCTGGCTCCTGGCTTCGGATCAGTGTGGTGCGCTGGCCACAGCGGCCATTGTGGGGTGAACCAATAGAAAAGGAAGACCTTTCTCTCTGTCTCTCTCTCACTGTCCACTCTGCCTAAATAAAAAATTAAAAAAAGAAAGAGGTAACACATTGTAATTTCTGTCTAAAATCTGAGACTCCATTACTAATAGGAGGAAATCCCATTCACATCACAGACTCAAGTCTAAAACTCATGAAGTCACCTTCTTTCTAAACTACATTTAGTATGCCAGTCAGACAAATATCATCATCATATTGTGGAAGACAACAGAGGGAGGCAGAAGCTTGACCACTGTTCTCAATCTCTATTTCGTGGTCTAAAGAAAGAAAAATAAATGCTTTTAAAAAATCATGCATGATCATCTTGTTAATTGTATCCATCTTTATTATCAACATCATTATTTTTAAGAGTATATTTATATATTTATATTATTTATTTGAAAGGCAGAGACAGAGAAACAGAAACAGACAGATTGAGACAGCTATTCCATCTACTGGTTCATTATCCAAATGTTCCTGACATCCAGGGCTAGACCATACCAAAACCAGGATCCCAGAACTCAGTCTAAGTCCCCAACACAATTGAGCTACAAAAACAACTTTTATCCCACAGTTTCCCCAGCACCTTGTTAAAGAGGCTGTCCTTGCTCCAGAAAGTCTGAGTCAGGACTCAAACTCAGGCACTCATATGGGTTGCAGGTATCACAAGCACTTAACCACTGAAAACACCACATGTTTACCACCACAATGTTTAATGCTTACTTTGTTGTGGATCTAAAATTAGCAAGAAATTAGGAAGAAAAAACTTACAGTAAGTCAACCATTTTCCTTAAATTCACTAATATTTGTATTAATTGCATAATCCAAGTATTAATTAACACAAATTTTTATTACCTTAAAAATATGTACTATTCATCAAACATAATTAGGTACTAAACAAGCAAGATAAATAATTTGATTTCAAATATGTATGAACTTAAGTGCATAATTATATATCTTTTCCTACTTCTGTGATCTCCATTCTATATTAGGGGCCACTCTCCTATTTATGGTCTGACTAGTAAGGAATTAACCAATAGACTGGAATTATTATTTGTTTTCCTGAGTGCTTTCTATATGAGTTTTTTATTTTGTGTATTTATTTAAACAATTTATTGAAATGCAGCGTACATACTAACAAATGTACATAAGTAAACAAACATGATTATTTTGTCTTCTGATCACACTCATATTCGACACCTAAATTAGAAGCAAGACATTACTAGTACCCCAAAAGCCCAAACCATTCCCCTTCTTTATTTTTTTATTTATTTGACAGCTAGAGTTAGACAGTGAGAGAGAGAGAGAGACAGAGAGAAAGGTCTTCCTTCCGTTGGTTCACCCCCCAAATGGCCGGTACGGCCGGAGCTACACCAATCCGAAGCCAGGAGCCAGGTACTTCTTCCTGGTCTTCTACGTGGGTGCGGGCGCCCAAGCACTTGGGCCACCCTCCACTGCCTTCTCTGGCCACAGCAGAGAGCTGGACTGGAAAGAGGAGCAACTAGGACTAGAACACGGTGCCCATTTGAGATGCCAGTGCAGCAGGCAGAGGATTAACCATGTGAGCCACAGCACCGGCCCCACTATTCCCCTTCTCCCTCTCCATATTTTATAACTATCACAAATAAGAGAACACATGATATTTGTCATTTGGGGTCTGGCTTGTATCACTTACCACAGTGATCTCAGATTTCACCCATTTTGTTGTATTTGTCAGGATTTAATTCTTTATGATTGAGTAATATTCCATTGTGTGTGTGTGTGTGTGTGTGCGCGCACGCGCATAGGTTGATTCCATATCTTAGGTATTCTGAATTTGGTGCTACAAACATGGGAACACTTGTAATTCTTTCACATGCTGATTTTATTTCCTTTGGGCACATTCCCAGGAATGCGGTAACTGAGTCATATGATAGATCTATTTTTAGAGTTCTGAGGAATTTCTATAATATTCACAATACTGCTTGGACCAATTTGTATTCCTACCAACAGTGTACTAGGGTACCCTTTTCTCCACAACCTTATAAGGCAGCATTTGTCATTTTTTAATGTTTGGATAATAAATATTTTTAAAATATGTTTTTATTTATTTATTTGAAAGGCAGAGATACATAGAAAGATAAGGATGGGGGGAGAGAATCTTCCATCTGCTGATTCATTCCCCAGATGGATGCAAAGTCCAGGGCTTGGTCAGGCTGAAGCCAGGATCCAGGGCATCACGTGCCCAAGGTCTTGGGTCATCCTGCACTGCCTTCCCAGGTGAATTAGCAGGGAGCTGGGATAATAAATTTTTTATCTTGGATGAGGTAAAACCTCATTGCAGTTTTTATTTGCATTTCCCTGAAGGTTAGTGATTCTGAGCATTTTCTCCTGTGTCTGTTAAGCTATTTATATTTTATCCTTTAAACAATGCCTGCAAAAACAGTGTGGAGGAAAGTTTAAATCAGTAAGTTCCTACATGAAAAAATCAGAAAAGTATCAAATAAATGAACTGTCAGTGTATCTCAAAGATCTAGAAAAGCAGGAACAAACTACACCAAAATCAGTAGACAGAAATAATAATGTTCTTAGCAGTGTATCCACAAAGCATTTTGAACCTGTTAAAAACTAATTAAAATAAAATATTAAAAATAAATAGAGAATAAGCAAAATAAAAATTAAAAAATTGTACAAAAGTTAAGTGAAATAAATGGCTGATATTTAAAATCAAAAAGATAAAATTGGTAAACTACTGAAGCAGCTAACCAAAAAAATGAGGGGGAGAATATTTAAAATATCAGAGATGAAAAAGGAGGTGTTACAACTGATAATACAGAAATAAAAAGAATCATTAGGAATTATTACAAATACCGATACACCCAAGAAAGTAAGAACCCTGAAGAAATAGATTTCTGAACACATATAATATATCAAACTCCAGGCATGAAGGCAAAGAAAGCCTGAATGAACCAATAACAAGACTGAGATTGAATCAGTAGTAAAGAGCCTCCCAACAAAGAAAACCCAAGGGATGGATGACTTCACTGCTGAAGTCTATGAAACTTTTAAAAAAAAGAACTACTACCAATTCTTCTTCAACTATCCTGAAAAATTGAAAGGGAGGAAATGATTCCAAACTCTTTCTATGAGGCCAGCATTACCTTAAATCCAAAACCAGAGAAAAATAAAACAAAAAGGTAAACTGTAGACTATTACCCTTGATAGACAGACATGATATAAAAATTCCCAACAAAATACCAGCAAATCAAATCCAACAACACATATGAAATATCATATACCCAGACCAACTGGAATTTATCCCATGGATGCAGGGAGAGTTCAACATATGCAAATCAATAAATGTGATACATCACATCAAAAAATGAAGAATTAAAGCCATATGATTATCTCAATGGATGTAGAGAAAACATTTAATAAAATACAGCATTTTAATGTTCAAAACCTTTAAAAATGGGTATTAGAAGGATTCTATCAACACAATTAAGGCAATATATGACAAACTCACATCCAGAATAATATTAATGAGGAAAAGCTATAAATATTTCCACTAAGATCTGGAAAGACAAGGATGCCTACTCTCACCAATATTATTCAATTGTGTTCTGGAGGTTTAGCAGAGCCATTAGGCAGGATAAATAAATAAAGGGGATACAAACTGGAAAGGAGTAAGTCACATTACCCTCTTTTTGAAAATGACATGATAATACATATAGGGAAACCAAAAGATTCCACTCTAATAGACTATTTAAATCCTAAAGATAATTTGGCAAAGTCACCAGATATAAAGTAAGCACAGAAAAAGAAGCATTTTCCTATGCTCTGAGAAAGAACGTATAAGATCAGTTCTGTTCAAAATAATTATCAAAAAATTCAATACTTTGGAATAAATTTAACTAAGAATGTGAAAAATCTACATAATAAAAATTATAAAACATTAATTAAAGAAATAGTAGACACTCAAATATGAAAAAAATCTTCCATTGCACTAGATTGAAAAAATTAATATCATTAATATCATCAAAATATCTATATTACCCAATGCAATTTATAGATTCTGTGCAATCCCAATCAAAAATACCCAGGACATTCTTCACAGATCTCAAAAAACAATCCTAAAATTCACATGGAAGCACAAAAGACCCTGACTAGCAAAAGCATTCTTAAACAATAAAACAAAGCTGGAAGCATCACAATACCAGATGTCAAGTCATACTGCAGGGCTGTTTTAATAAAAACAGTTTAGTATTGGCACAAAAATAGACGTGCAGACTAACAGAACAGAATTGAAACTCCAGAAATTAATCCATACATTTGCAAGCAACTAATCTTCAGCAAATGAGCAATTACCATTCCCTGGAGAAAGGACAGTCTCTTCAACAAATGATGTTGGGAAAATTGGATTTCCACAGGCAGAAGTTTGAAACAAGAAGCTTATCTTACACTCTATAAAAAATATCAACCAAACAAACAAAAAACAAAACAAAAAATCCTTACCATTGAACAATGATCTAAATTGAATATTTGAAATCAACAAATTAATAGAGGAAAAAATGGGGGAAATTCTGTAAGACATTGGGTTAGACAAAAGCTGCTTAGACAGGATCCCTGACATAGGCAAAAAACAAAGGAGACAATGGTATTATATCCAGTTAAGAAGCTTCTGCACAGTAAAGAAGACAATTAACAAAATGAAGAGGCAACCAACAGAATAGAAAAATACTTTCAAACTCTTCATCTGATAAAGAATTAGTATCCAGAATATATAAGGTGCATTAATTTTCTGAAACACAAATATAGTATCTCATTGTATTCAAGAGGTAGTTTATTGTACCTCATCATTTCAGAGACATAATTTTCCTTTATATTTTAACATCTCTCTAAATGATATATGTTTTGCAATTGTGGTATTGCTATAATTTTACTAGTTTAGATTTATTTTCTTTTCTATATAATTTTTTTCTGGCAGTAAATAGAATAATGGTGCATTTCGCAATAGACAATGTCTTACATTTGATAAAACATGATGATGTTTTTAATTCAAACAATACAGTATTAGAATAATAACAAAATATATACTTACATATGAAGAAATTTGTATCTAATTAGCTAGCCAAAATATTTCTGAATGCACACACAAACACATACATATACACACTTCCTACCTATGTCATAATATCAAAATATATGGGGTCCACCCTTTGGCTTCTAATGCATCCAAATACAGAAAATGTGATACTGCCCTATAGGTCATTTACTGAAGTATCCAATGGCCCACCATGAAAAACTGGCTCTCCTTTGGGTTAACAATGACAGATAAGCTATAAAATTCAATAATTAATTATTTGTCTTAGTTCACTTAGCCTTTGCAACACAATTTTTCAGAATTGATAAATTCTTCTTGAAATTCCCCTTGAAATATTTCCTGCATATAAAAAGAAATTGAAATGTTTTATGCATATGACTTTCATAATATGACATGCTGATACTATTCTTCCTATGTGACTCCTCTCTGTCACAATCTCTTTGGAGATAATGATGTTTTGAAGGCTTCAATTAATTGCTCTCAATCACTCTTCTCATGTTCTCCATGCCTTATCTAAATGATCGTTAACAAAGACTTCTTAACTATTGGTATACCTATAGAAATTGATATATGTACAGACATATGATACATTATATGTCCTAGTCTTGAACAATTTCCTCTATGACCAAAAGTCATGTATACTACTATTTAAAATACATAAATATATTTTATTTATAGAAAATAAATTACATATTAAAATTTTTGTCACATCTAGCATGCTGGCTGGACTCATGCTAGTTATATTCATTTATCCCTTAAATTTCTGTTAACTTTTTATTTGAAATTACTGATTAACATTTATTAAGTAATTTGCTACAGTTATAATATGGTTTCAAAAATAAATGAATCTTCCCTTTTTTGGTCTTACTGCATAAACTTAGTGCTTTAGGAATAAGGATCTCCAAGCATAATTATGGATATACTAATATAAGTTGTTAGTAAGTATTCTACTACTTTTGTATCCTGTATTTACCATATCAACTAAAATATTTTGAAAAAATCACCAATTTGAATCTTTATTCAAATTCCCAAGCAAGACAGCCAGTATAATGTAACTTAACTGTTCTCTTAAATCTCATTTTGGAAATCCAGATTAAATGCTAAAAATCTATCATAAAGGAATAGTATATCACAAAGGATTTGAACTATGTGCTTATATTCTAGATTTGTCTTTTAATGACACTTATATGGATTATGTTATTTTGCTTTTAAATATGGAGAAATAGATAAATGACTTGAATTATTCATTGACTAATATATTCCAACCAAATCCTCTTAAAATATGATAAATCTCTGTATAATGCTTTGTTGCCACCCTTCTGCTGAAAATAATGATGTACATCATGCCATCAATTCTCATGCTACAGTCCCTCCCTTAGCCAATTAGGTAAAACTTGTAATTGTGAGAGAGAATTGCCTTGTCTATCTAATATCTAATTAAACAGCAAGGTCACATGAATATTTACCCTGTGATTGTGGTACCACACAGTCAACACTGCTTTTAATGAGTGAACTAATGATGGTCCTTAAAGATTTATTTTGTAGATTTTTTTCCACCATGCCTATTTATAATTTGAGTTTATTATTTGAAATTAAGAGTAAAAAGAAAAGTGTGAAGAATAATATTTATGATATGTAAAAAGAATATTTCAAAGTTGATAAAAAGTAAGTCATTTATAGGAAAATTTGACAATGTAGATAATTATAATTTATCCTTCTTTAATCTTTATAATGCAATAAAATACAAAGCAACTAAGATTATAGATTAGAGTGACAAGAAAAATGACAGAAAGATTAAAATATCTTTAATTATAACTATTAACAATAACATACTCCTTAAGTTTTCTTTTTAAACAATGTCTACATAGAATTTAACAAAATTTTAAAAACTTCTGTGGATATACTAAAAAGGTATAATAAAGGCTTCATTATTAAGTCTTTAAAGACTTTTTGGTAGATTTATTTATTTATTTATTTGCAAGGCAGAACTATGGAGAGAGGAAAAGACAGAGAGAGATTGAGGTTGTATCTACTGATTCACTCCACAAACGGCTGTAAAAGACAGGACTGTGCCAGGCTGAAGCCAAATGCCAGGAATTCCATCTAAGTCTCCTACCTGGGTGGCAGGGGCCCAAGCTCTTAGGCCACTTTCTAATGCCTTCCTGGGTGCATTACGGGAGAGCCAGTTTAGAAACAGAGCAGCCAGGACTGGAAAAACACTCTGATAGGGGATGCCAGTATCCCAAGCATCAGTTTAAAATGCTGTGACACACCCTGCCCCCTCACTCTGCCAACATTACTTTAATAACACAAATTTTAAAAACTGTCTCACCTCTGTAGAAATTCTTGCAATTTTCTTCTTGAAGAATCAGAGAAAGAAGGAAGGAGGTAGGGAGAAACAAAGGCAGAGAGTCAGAGAGAACTCATCTCCACTGGCAGTGAAAACCAGGCACTGGGACTCAATCCAGGTCTACTACTTGAGTGTCATGATTCCAATTACTTGAGACATCCCCCTTGACTCCCAGGGTCTGCATGAGCAGGAAGCTGGGGTTAGGAGCAGGGCTGGGCATCAAACCCAGTTATTCTGACATGAGATGTGGGAATCCTACCTGGCACCTTAACCTCTAAGTCAGAGAACAGCTCCCACAGAAACCTTTTTAAAAGAACTGGAAAGAAAAAATATTAGCTGGAGACAAAAACTGCTTCTTCTCTCCTCCCATGCATTTATTATCAAATGGAAAATGGGAATGCAAAATAATGATTACTCTCAACTTAAATTTTGGATAGAGAATAGGCATAAAAATCCACTCTTTCTACTCTAATTAGTAGGCAGAATGTTTTCCAAGCCTGAGACTAAACATTGTGATCATACAAAGTGGCAAAGGTTAATTTTGTAAGTACCTCTGATCCCTCCTCTTTCTGGATTATTTAGTAACCCTTGTGCTCTGTTTTCCTTCTCAATTGTCTCCTGATTTACTTCTATTTGCTTTCCTTGACATACTTTTTTTTCTCACAAGTAGAGGCTGATTAGTTTTTGTTATGATTATATGCCTTGATCTCTGCAGAGACTTTGAGGGAAGCAATGAGAGGTGCATAATGAAAAGCTGTGTTGCTTCTGCTGAGATTACAGAATTAAATGTAATGCAAAGTTTATAGAAAAAAAGAATGCAATCACTCAAATAAGCTGAAGGAAAGATGAGGAATAATGGCACAGTGGATGGTTATGGAGTTAATCTAAATTAAAATATATTAAAATCAATTTTGTCTTGCTGGATCGCAGAAAATGCTTCTCTTTACTGTCTTCATTCTTTGTCATACAGTGTTGAATAATACTTTCACTCCAAATGCATGTGTCTCCAACTACAGCAATCTCTCAGAGGAAATCTGTTAGACAAATTGGTTTTCCCAAATTGTCATAATTGCCTATTGGGGTGAATGAGTCAATAAATTTCAATGGATTCACCACTTATGGGTAATAATGTGTGCATTTGATAAGAATTTTAAAGTGCATTCAATCTTCAGTTCCATACCCATAAGCTAATTTGATTAAACAAATCCTAGATGAAATTTAGTCCAAATGGAGTGTTAATGGGCAAACTATAAAAGTCAGTATTAAAAATTTTATTGTTACTTATACTGCAGCAACATTTTAATTACTAAATACATAAACTCAATTTAAATCCTGCCCCTTTGATAGAAAACTTCCTTAGCCAAGGTAACCTAGAACGAATTTTACTTCATTTTAGTCCTCATTCCAACTAGTACAGCTGCATCGAACTAAAGTATATTCACTCTATTATTTATGTTTTAAATATCCACTTTAATGAATATATTTATATTTTTCTTATCTCCAGGTAGCCTGTAATTTCCTAGAGGTTTGAGGGTTTCCTTTACTTTTGGTAAACTTCACAATATTTATCAAATCTCCCTGAACATACTAGACACTTGAAATATAGTTCATTCAAAATCAGTTAAACTGATATGTTCTCCAAATTATAGTTAATTTTTGAGTGTCTATAAATAATCTGTACATTTTATCAAAATTTTCATTGTCAAGAACCACCTTTATCACCAACCGTAAATTTTATTTCACTACACCTGGGTCCAAACTTACATTCCTATAATGTTGATTATCTGTATTTAGCCAGTACAATATGTATAGGAAAGTACTGCATTAAATGACTCATTTAATCCTCACAACATACTACACTAATGGATGTTATCATCCCATTCATAAAATTTATGTTCACTGTCAGTTAGTAGGCAGATATTTGAGTTTAGCACCAGCTTTACAGAAACAAACAAAGCATACTTGGAAAGCTTAGATCCTTGCAGCTTTTGTTCTGACTCGATTAGAAAGAATACAGAAATATACGATTTTCTTGCTGAATTTGATTCTTCTTTTACCCATTTACTAGCCTGGGCAGCTTTGTTCCTCTTGACCAATCTTAGTTTCATCTCTATTTCACTTGAATGATTCTCAATAGAGAATGTAGCTATTTCTGCATTATAATGTTGATAAGGGAATTATGGGCTAATTAATTTCATTAGGTTGATTTCTGCTTCGTTTTCTGCTATTTACTTTATGTGAACCTTCAAGTAACAGTGATAGAAATTGGTAAATCAAAAAAAAAAAAAAAAGACAAATTTGAAAAAAAAAAACAACATTGCTTTTGCTAGCCTCTTGTATCCATACTTAATAATCCGATCAGTAGAAACTATTTTACTGGAAACACCTTAAACCACAAGCCTCACAGAAGGGTTTAGAGGGCTTTGTCAAAAAAAAAAAAAAAAACATATTAAATAACATATTCCCATGACTATCACAGATCAATCGATTGCTAGAAAATAGAAACAAGAATAGTATTTTCAGGTTCATGGCCCTGGATCCCAGCTGTCCTTTTAAATCACCTCTGTTGTACTGCGTGGTTCTGTATTTGCATCTCTGCTCAGCCTCAACAGAACACTCTCCCAGTGCCAAAAAAACAAAGCTTAATATGTCAGTGGTTGATAGAAATACTCATTATCATAAAAAATAACAGCCAGATCAAACACTCCAAAGCTTTTGATTCACTTTCAAGCACAAAGCAAAGGGAAAATCAAATTGCCAAAAGTTTAGATATAATTATTGACACAATTCTGTTTCAGAGACGAGAATGAGTTTGCTTCGGTTTGTTTTTAAGCCTTAGATGACAGTCTTCTGCATTCTAGCTCTCGAATTTAAATTGATATACTGTTTCACCTAGAAAAACTATCTCTTTCTGGAATTCTCTTAATGCTTAATAGCTTGTCTTCAATAATTTTATTTGGTAAAAATGAAGTTTTAAATCAGTAAACTTTCTAACTGAAGATAAATATATAAGACATACTTTTTCATTAGTAATGAAATACTATTTTATTAATAATTAAAATTAAAATTTCACAGTCAAAACACTGAAAACAGATTCATTCCATTAAGCTATCTCTCATTCTGCCATTCACCATTTACAACAGGAGTATAGAAACATTTACCTCCATCATTATCACATAAATCTAGATATTAAAAGAGCAGTAATGTGCTTTTCAGAATAACCAAATTATTTAAATAATGCCAGGTTTGATGTCCCCAATAGATCATATAGCCTGTTTCTCATACCTGCTAACACAAATGAAATCATATATAATCACATCAAATTCTGTTTATCCAACTGTAGTAAAAATCAGCAGGTGGTTAGACCATAGTTACTTTAATGTTGCATTTTAATTTCTTGCAAACTGCCAGAATCCAGTGCCTATGACAAACCTTTGATGAATAACAGCATTACATATTGGCCTAACATACCCATCATATCTACTCTGTCCTCTGTATTTCTTAAAATCCTAAAAAGAGAACATCGTAGTTACAGTCAACTTTTTGAAATACGTTCTATCAATAAACATTAATCCAATGTATTTTTATTTGTACTTTCCCATTGGAATACCAAAAAAAAAATGAGTAATCAAATTATAAATATTAGCAGCTTATTTGAGCATAGAGTTAAACAACACAGTACTTAGTGCTAAAAATTACTGGTTAGTCTGGCCCTTATAAAAAAAAAAGCAACATTTTATAACATGCTTAGAGCTGAAAATAAGAATTTGTGGATCAGAAACTATGTTTTGGGACAGAGTGCATCCAAACTTAAAAAGAGACAAATGTACGAAAGTCTACTTGTTATTGGAATATGGATAATTAACTTTAAAAATATGGCAAATTGATGGACCTGTAAATTATAGAGATAAAGACTGTCAGCCTAAAAAACAACAAGAATCACACTGCATGTAAGGATCAAGGAACTTACTGTGGCAAAATGAACATAGACACCTGGAAAAAGGTTTTCTAGTTGAATGTAACTGGTGCTCCAAAACAGTATCTGAGCAATCTGCTTACAAAGCCTAAAAAGGGAGAGGAACAGAGTTAGTTACCACAAATTGCTGGTTATAATTACGTTGTGTAACAAAAATAGAGCAAACTGCTAATTGGCTATTGCTTATTTGCAATTATACATTCAAGCCATGTGCTCTAGGAGAAATACTGATAAGCAGGAACATGTGTTTTACTTGAGAACTATTTTAGAGAACAAATGCTTTACTTAATATATACAGTCCTTGGGGTAGCTGTTGTATCATAATGGGGTAAGCACCTGCCTGAATGCAGGAATCCCATATTGGTGCCGGTTCAAGTCCAGACTGTTCCACTTGTGATCTGGCTCCCTATTAATGCACCCGGGAAAGCAGTGGAAGATAGCCCAAGTCCTCAGACTTCTGCACCCACGTGGGAGACCTGGATAAAATTCCTGGCTCCTGGCTTTGGCCTCGCTCAGCCCTGTCTGTTGAGGTCATTTGGGGAGTGAACCAGCGGATGGAAGATCTGTCTCTCGTCACTCTCTCTGTACCTCTGCCTTTCGAACTAATAAAATAAAATTATAATAAATGTATCTATAAATATCTATAAATCTATAATAAATCACACACTGTCCAAATAGCAAGGAGTTATTTGATAATAATTAATGAATACATTAGGGTATATGTGACTAGGGTAGACTAATATTTTCTCCAAGGAAGGTGATTTTTAGTGAGCCTCAGTCTTACCAGATTGTATTGTTTTGCCAAGACAAATGAACTATGGCTTCTGAGTTTTGGTAATGGTACAATCTAAAAACCAGGGCATAGTTTTTTAGAAATAAAATTTTAAAATCTTGAAGATGGAGCAGACACTTGGCACAGCAGTTAAGATACCACTTGGGACACTTGCATGTAATATCTAAGTGATAATTATAGTGTCCTGTCTCTGCTTCCAATTCCAGCTTCTTATTGATGCTTACCCTTTAAGGCAGCAGCTTTGACCCCTACCACTTACATGGGAGGCCGAGATATTGACTCCTAGGTTTGGCCTGGCCCAGTTCCAGCAGTTGTGGGTATGTGGGGAGTAAGCCAGCCAAAGGAAGGTGTCTATCTCTCTGCCTTTCAAATAAATTTAAAATAAACTAATTAATTTTGAAGAATTAAAATCATGGAAAAAATAATCATAAGGCATGCAGATCCTGGAGGGGAGTTGAAAAAATAAAGACAGGAATTGTCCTGTGGCAATCTGTAGAAAGCATTCTTAAACCCAAGTGCCCAGTACAGTAGAAAGATCCTGTTTATGATCTTGATGGAAGACAAAATAGGAAATAAGGGACATAAATAAAAGGGAAAGAGAGGCAGAAATGTGAAGTTCCAAAGTGTTCATAATTTGTACTTACGCTAAATGATAAATGAGTGGGGCAGTTCTTAGGGGCCTGGCGTAAAAGGCAGAGCTGGCAGTTAAAACAACTGAGAAACATAAGGCTACTCTTTTTCTCTTTAAGCCTGTAGATTATGTGAAAGTATATTTCTTAATTTGCAAATATATGAGAGTACATCAAAAAGTTGTTGGAAAAAAGAAGCAAAAGTTTGAAGTGAAAATGGTTGAATTCTATGCATAGGTTTTTGCTAATTCACATTTACATAAGTTTTTTGAGGATCCCTTTATGAATGGATTTTTGAAATATTTTTGTACCAAAATAAGTTTATCTTTTAATTCCATTTTCCAATGACTTTTTGAAATATCCTTATAGTGACTTTTAGCTATCTTCTATATCATTGACTAATATCAATTCTACTGAGTTTAAAAAATACTGTTTAATAAAGATGGTTTCATTTTTGAACATTATAGAAATGGTTCTATGGTTTAAAATAGTCATTTTCAGTAATATTTTGGAATTATTTAAAATAATTTTTTATAATTGTTTCATACAGTGCACCCTTAACATAAACTAGGCAAAACAATTCATCTTCTCCTTTAAATCACCTATTTCATTATTAATTACTAGCTTTGTTATTTTCCTTGTGGTTACAAGGGTGTAAAGCTTTTACATTTTTGCAAATGTTTGCTTTATATGTTTCAAGCTATATTAATAGGTTAATGAATTGAATATCGCCTTAGCTTTGTTTCATTAAATATTTAATAATTTTGACCTTTATTTATAGTATTATATAATACCCCTAAAATAACTGGAAGAACTGCTGTGGAACCCCAAAAACTGAGTCTGCTCACTCAGTACACAGCAAGTAATGACAACAGCATGATGGAAGAAAAAAGGTTCTTATTGCAAAATGCAGAAAAAGGAATTGGGCAGCTATGGCTTAATTCCCAGACTTCCTGAGGGGTTATGGATAAAGATCCTTAGATTGAAGTTGGGGTTGAAAGATGAACATTCAGCTCATGTCCAAGTGCCTGGTTAGTCTATAGTGCTCAAGGCTCTCCTTTGATTAATGAGCAGTGTCACCTCCCTTAGGGAATTTTGCTGATGGCAAAATGGGTTCCAGTTAGTCAGATGGTAGTTACTGTTTGCTCATGGCCTGGGATTCTTGGAAAAGAAACCTCTCAAGAAAAGACTAAACCTCAAGATGTCTCTATAGGGGAGATAAATTACTTTATAAGTCATTTGTTCAGAGGACCTGAAGAAGTGGCTACACAAATTCCCTCAATTTACTCAGTTAATTTTAATCGAAAAAGGGCAAGAAACTAAGCTGAGGGAGGGAGCTGGCAGACAGTGGGAGACTAGGACCTCCTGGTCCCGAGCACCTGTATCAGAGGCACCGTACAGCAACTTGGTTTTTGCAATAATGCTTGCATCAAAGGGTACATTTTTAAAAAATATAAGTAACAATATTTTGACTGTTTGCATGTTATATGTTTTCAAATCCTTTCACCTTCAATTTTCTTATCATTCTATTTTACATTTGTTTTGGAAAAGGCCTATGATTCATTCTTTTTCCAACTTAACCATCCTCTCCATTAATTTCATTACTTAGTCTTTATATAATTTAATTGCTATTATATGAATGCGAATTTTCCTTTTGCCATTTATAATGTTCATATTCCTTATTTCTTTTCATTATGACTTATTTACTTTTTAAATTTTATTTATTTATTTGAATGACAAGGTGATGGAGAAGGAGAAACAGAGAGAGATCTTCCATCTGCTGATTCTGTCCCCAAATGGCCAGGGCTGAGACAAGCCAAAGCCAGGATCCTGAAACTCCATCGTGGTCTCCCATGTCTGTAGCAGGAGTCCAAGTCACTAGTACCATCTTCTGCTGCTTTCCCTGGCTCTTTATCAGGCAGCTGCATCTAAACAGCAGATATGGGATTGAAGTGTCACAGGCAGTGGCTTAATCTGCTGTGCCACAATGCTGGTCCCTCTTTATGCCTCTTTATGCCGTTGATTTGGTTACTTTTACTTAAAAGGTTTTTCATCTTTTCCATTAGTTTGACAGCATTACTGTGCTGCCTGTCTCTTATGTCATACTTTTGAGATTGCCTAACATTTTGTAAACAAGTGTAATATAATTCATAATTCTCATTCTAGAAGATACACGAGTATAGAGCACTTTAAATGCATTCACTTCCTCCTGATGTATGCTACTGATATTTTTGCCATATATTCACTAGTAGGTATAATCAGCCCACTCTGTCCAATATATAAGACGTGGACAATATTGTCCAATATAGCAAGTCTTGCTTTCTTAGATATTTCACTGTAATTTTTCCCTGCCTTATTTGTTCTCCAGTGCTTTACTCCACACCAGAAGCGTCATATACTCAAAGAAATTCCACAGATGTGTTTTAGAGATTTGTCAGACTTGGTATAGAAAGAATGTTTAATAATATTTATCTTCAATGCATACTTTTTTGGAAAACAATGCATACATTTTTGGCTTATCACAAATATATAAGAAAATCTACCTGATTTTTGTTTTATTTTTATTGCCAAAAATTTTCAAAAGGTAATAAGCACAGTGATTTCTAAGTTTAAGTTTCTTGACAAAAGAAACATGACGTTTATAAAGCTGATCAAACAAGTTCTCTCTTTCAACCATGGTGCTGCACCAAACATGCCAGCTGAGGCTAAATAGACAATGATTTATTCCTTACTGAGAAAGTTAATGGAATGGGTGTTTAGTATACTGCTGTCTCCTGGGATGTCCACATCTTATATTTTAGTCCCTCGGTTGGAGTCCTTTGTCCACTCCTTTTTTCATCCCAATCAAAAACTTCACCCAGCTTTATTAAATATTATTTTCATAAACAATCATGGTATTTCATGCAGGTTGTGGGAAAACATCAACAGTATACAGAAATTTTTAACTCCATTCTTCAGTGAACTACCAGAATCAGAAAGCCAGTATAAAACTCAATGAAGTCTTCGTTTGATGCCCTAAAAAGGGAAAGTTTAGTGTGAGGGTTGACATTTCACACTAGCATGTTGTTTAACAACTTTTCACAAGCTGACCCTTTCAGTTTAGAAATGAGTGGGACACAATGATCAAGCTGAAGATCCACATTCCAGAAAAGGTACAGGAGTATGCTCTGTTGAGGCACAGCATCTCAGGGGTGTCACTGTGAACTCCAGATTGCCTGTCATGGTGGTAACGACTGGGGAGGGGGCGGTCAGTTCCCAACAGGTCTCTGGATTTAAGGGACTGTTAAGCATATGATGGAGGCAGACAGGGAGGAGGAAGAGGACATAAAAGCAAATGTGAGTTTTCCTCACTTGGTCCACTGCTGAGTCTGGCAGGCAGCAAGTAATGGCTCAAGCACTTGGGTCTCTGCTATGTATGTGGCAGACCCAGATTGAGTTCTAGGCTTCTGGCTATGGTCTAGCCCAGCCTCAGCTGTTCAAGCATCTGGGGAGTGAATGAGCAGATGTATACAATTGCAGTCTCTCTCTCCCCCTCCCTCTCCCTCCCCCTCCCCCTCCCTCTCCCTCCCTCCCCCTCCCCCTCCCCCTCCCTCTCCCTTCCTCTCCCTCCCCCTCCCTCTCCCTCCCTCCCCCTCCCCCTCCCCCTCCCTCTCCCTTCCTCTCCCTCCCCCTCCCTCTCTCTCCCTCTCTCACTCCCAAATAAATAAATACTTTAAAAACATTGAAACTAAAGTTACAAAGTCAGATCCAAGACTACTTCCAGGCAGTGAGCAGGGCAGACATTGTAATTATAAATTTTAAGTCATTTATGTTAGATGACATTTTCATTTTTATTCCTGTATAATCACAATATGTCAGGAATTGATCAGGCATGAATAAGAGAAAAAGAAAGGTTTCCATGTAATGAAAGTCATATAGAATGTGTTTTCTTTTCAGGTTATGAAAAGCATTATCAGAACAATGCTTTGCACAATACCAAGAGTGAATCAGAATAGCTGTTGCTAAGTAACAGGGCTTTCAAACAGTTGTGGTATTTGATATGTAAATTTCAGATAACTGGGGCTGGTGGTGTGGCATTGGCTGGTGAGGCTGCCGCCTTTGATGCTGGCAACCCATATGGGCACCTGTTTGTATCCCAACTGCTCCAATTTTGATGCATCTTCCTGCTAATGGCCTGGGAAAGCAGCAGAAGATGGCCCAAGCGCTTGGGCCCCTGCTACCCACATGGAAGACCCAAATGCATTTCCTGGTTCCTGGTTTCAGCCTGGCCCAGCCAGGGTCATTGCAGCCATTTGGGGAGTGAACCAGCAGATAAAAAATTCTCTTTCCCTCTCTCTCTCTCTCTGGAACTCTGCTTTTCAAATAAATAAATAAATCTATAAAAAATTTAAACAACTAAAACTCATAAAAAATTTAAACAACTAAAACTCATAGTTGTTTTCATTAGTTAAAAGATACCAAGTCTCTGTAATATAAAGCACATTGCTGGGAAAGGAAGTATCTAGAAAATTCATCCACATGTATGGGGTTAAAAAAATTCAATAAAGTAAAGTTTATATTCCAGTCTCTGTTCTATGAATGACTCAGACTTTGCAGAATTTAAGATTCTCCTTCTCAACTTTTAAGGGAGACATGATATTGTATGGTAAGAATTTTGTCCCTTCTGAGGTATTACATCCTCATGGAATGGAATCCACATCTCTATCCTAGTAACAACGCTGGGGCTATGTGCCACTTCTCATCATGGTAAATATCCTACACCTACTCTTGTATGTGTGTGATGCTCCAGTTTTGCTTTAGACTTGACAGCCAAGATCTTTCAGTTCCTGCTGATATCAAGATATTCCTCAATATATTTTCACACTGTGAAGAAAACAGCTGACCAGGTTGGACCCCCTTCTGTTGAAAGAATGGACTTTAGAGCTGAGAGATTTTTTTTATAGTCATGAACCTTCACTTGAGTTTCCTTCAAAGAGAAAAGTTTAATTTTCAATGGCTGCTAAATCGAAGGAGAGGAAATCTGGGTGGTAAACTCTGAGTACTGAAACTTTAGTTTAATTTGTATGAGGAATAATAACAAATATAATTTAAATGGAATTTTTTGTCATGATGTTCTACCCTCCATACAAAAAAAAATCCTATGTAATTGAACTGGTGAATGTGACATATTGCAGGACAAAAATATTTTAAAAATAGAACAAAAGGAAGCAGAGAAGGATATAAATGAAGAGAAGTAGTGACAAATATTGTTTACTGTTTACTTTGTTGAAAAGCACTGTACAAAGTTCTTTGTATGCATAATCACATTAAAATTATGACTAAATTCAGATACTACAGTTGTTATGGATTGTTGTGAAGACTAATAATATCACCATTATTCAAATGAGAAGTTGGTGGTTTATACAGGATTTGTAACTTGTTGAATATTGTAGTTAGAAGAGAATTCAAAACCAGTGCTGACTTCAGAGAGTACAGGTTTAACTACTATTAAGCCCCTTCCTTTTAGAAATACTAATCCAAAAAGCTCATCTAATTTGAATTTCAATAAAAATCTCTATTTTGTAAAATTCCTTTTGTACTAAATATAATAAGAAATTAAATTATAATCCCTCCAGGTCGGAGATTAGGATAGACAAGTCACAGAAGTGCCAGGAATATATTTATTCAGAAAACAAGAGGCAAATGCAGGAGCCTCTTAACTGGACTCTCACATGTGGGTTCTGCAGAGCAACCCAGGGCAAATCAGGAAGATTAACGAGATGCACAGGTAAGCTAGACAGTTTCTTCCTAAGTCACTTTAATGAATGACTTCAACAAAAAGGAGTTAGTGTAAGAGACTTGGATATGGATAACGAAATCATCAGTTTTAAACCAGAACAAACCTCCAAACCAAAGAAGCTAGCTACTTCCTTTCTTTGTAAAGAGCCTTGCCTCCCTCCAGGCATGGAGCTAGCATGGCCCCCATAGACTGATATGGCCCACAAACACAACTGGAAGAATTAAAGTTCCACTTTTTAAGAAATTTTAAACCATTCTTATATGTGAATTGTGGCTTATTCTGTACTCTTTCATAATGTCTATATTTGGGAATCAGTCAACAGATTAACTGCCGGTAAAGAAAGAATTCATAAATAGTCCTTACCTATCACATAACAAACAAAGCTTCTTCAACCAGCAAAGCCTGAATAATGCTCCAAACCTCCTCAAAAGATGTCTTTCTTAGGAACGCTGTTCTTTTCACCCATAATCCAACCTACTTCTGCCAGACTCTGGCTTTCCCAAGAGCCTCTTTTGTCTGGGTTTTATTCTCCCAGGATACCCTTTATCAGCTCCAGCTGTTGAAGGTGAGTCTTTTTTTTCTTTACTTCACAAAGGGTTTTCAGAACAGAGAAAAGTTTAATTACAACCCCTTAGAGAGTCACCTGGAATACTAAGAATTGTTGCCTGGATCCTCTAGTTTTTATCCAACCCTACCTCTGGGGCTAGTGAAACATAGTGCAAAAAAACAGGTGCTTTTAAACAAATCAATCTTTGTAAAAAGGAAGTCCTTCCTATACAGTTAAAGTGTTGGTGATGAAGAGTAAGTTAAATCAGCTACCTTCATTTTACCAAATTGAAAGAATAATTCCTGTGATATAGGACAACTGGGAGATAATATACGGAAGCATCTGGTAAGATCTTGGCACATACTGGAGAAAATGTTGCAGCCCTTGGAATGAAAGAAACTCGAAACTGCGGGGCTTAGACAGGAATTCAGGAGCTGTGGAAAAGAAGAGCGGTGAGCAGTGAAGATCTTCACTCACAGAAACAGTATAAACAGCTCTGCAGGTGAGATGAGTTAGGAGGAATATACTGCTTGGCTAACTCCTCAGCTATAAATCGGCCTTCCTCTCTCAATCAGTGCGTATTGTTATAACAAACTGCCATGCTTATTAACAGCCAAAGTTCCTTTCTAACAGCCTGGCGACTGGAAGGCCAAGATCACAGCACCAGCATGGTGAGGTTCTGGTGAGGTCTCACTTCGGGATTGCACATGCTGATTTCTCTTTGTATCTTCACAAACTGGAAAAGAATGAGGGGGTTCTCTGGGGTCCTGTTATGAGAAAACCAACCCCATTTGGAAGGGCTCCACTCTCACGACCGGGTCACCTCCCAAAGGCCTCTTAATGCCATACCATTGTGGTTCAGGATTTCGCAGGTGTATGTTGTGGGGACACAAACATTCAACCCACTGCATTTTCCTAAATTGCTAACCATCTGTCTTAGCACCTGGGGTGAAAGACAACTTGAGGGCAGGAAAAGTATCCTTCCAGAAGTTCTGAAAACGTCTGCTTTTCCTCAGTGGATTAAACCAGATATATTTCACTTTTGTAATAATCAGATACCCACAGCTTTGTGTGCAATGGAGAACAACTTAGTGTTTGTGTTCTGTCAAAGGTGAGTGAGGGAGACTAGGTGTTCCAATAACACCCACTGTTGTTGTGATGGAGATTCTAGTTACTGTCAAGGCCTCCTTGGTCTCATTGAATACTTGCCTGTTTTCCTTGGCTGAACACCTTTTATGAAAAGAGAAGTATGCCATTCTATGACCTTCTAAAGAATTTATTTTGAGAAGTCTGCCTTCATGAATTAATGGTAATATAAGTAGTACTAATAACAATAAACATATATGTAATTTTAACAAAACACATTGTTAACAAATAAGTAACATCTCTAGGAAATGTATTTAAATGTAATATTTGATTTAATTCTTATAAAAAACATATGTGTCAATATTCTTATTTTGTAGATGAGATAACCAAATGATATGTTTAGGCCCACACAACTACTTAAATTGCTTAGTGGCATAGCTAAAATTCCAGAAAAGGCGTACTCCCCCATTGTTCTCTCTACAGATTAGAAAGAACGAATGTCCTACAAACTGCCGCACAGAAAAGGAATGGGAATATGCTAACCCTGTCTTAAGAGGATTCAGAGGGCAGGCATTTGGCACCCCAGTTACCTGGGATTCCCGTATACAATATTTGAGTGCCTGGCTTGCATCCTGGCTTCATTTCTGATTCCAACTCCCCAAAAATGCATACCCTGGAATATCCTGAGATGCAGTGAGAGATGGCTCAAGCACTTGTGTGCCTGCCACCCATGTGGCAGCCCCAGAATGAGATTTTAGCTACTTCCTCAATTGGGCTCAGCCCTGGCTCCTGTGGGCATTTAGAGTGAATCAGAGGATGAAGATATCTCTCTACCTATCTCTGTCTCAGCCTGTATGTGTGTGTGTGTGTACCATTCAAATAAAATTAAAATGATTTTGGAATTTTCATGTGTGTATGTATGTGTTTGCTGTATTTTGGATTCTATTTAAAAGACAATAGCCATGATATACATATCGTTATTTTCCAGTTTACTGCTATGCTATGGGAACCTCAGAAAAATTAATAATCTCTCTAATATCACGCTCATAAAAAGCATAAGAAATGAAATTCAAATTAAGTCCTGGTTCTCTGTGGTTTCTCCATAGTTCCTTTCTTCTGCAGTAGAAGGCACATCTACTCTACAAACACATAATTATATTTAAATAAATTTTGTTTTAAATTATATTTAAATGAATTTTACCAGGGAATGTGAATGGATCAATTTATCTTCTTTGTGTATTCCATTTTTTTTAGTCATTAGTTGGTAATAGTTTAAAAAAATTCTGAATGCAAAGGAACTTACATGCTTATTAGAAGAATACAACACTGTACTGACAAAATTGTTCTGGACACATTGATGGATATTTTAGAAGCTCCTGCAGTTTAGCCTTGAGATCTCTAAAAGGACAGGGCCCCTAACATTTAGTACGCATGTCATTCTTCATGATGTAAATGCTTATTAATGTCTAATATCAAGGTACCACATGATGGCACTTAATGCAAAGTCAGGAGGAATTACATATAGAGCATTCTCATACACAAGTCAGCCCAGATTACCACGGAAGTCATGGCAAGAAAAGCACACTTTAATCTAAACATGAAGCAGGTAACAAAGGAAGCTGCGAATGTTACTACCTGAATTTAGTCAACATCAAGCAAATACTGCTCCAAAATTTTAAAACCAAATTTTGTCCTGAGATTATCTTGGCATTGAATAACACTGACTTTCCATTGCATCCATTGTAGTTCAGAATTTGATTCTTTGAACCTGATTTTTTTCAACCTTCCTTCAACATATTTCTAAGACATTTTACAATTCCCTTATAAAATTCAAGAACTGGCACCAGCGCTAAGGGGAACTTCTTATAGAAAGGGGAGTCACATTCATCAAAAATGACGGGCTATACTGAACAGGAAAATGTGTTCCTTTTTTCATTGCCCCAATAAATCACTCATTCATAGAAAAGGACTTTAAGGACATCCTCATAATTTCACTTCCACAACTCTACCAATACCAGATCTTCAACATTAAAGGTATTAAAAAACAACTTGATGATAAATAACATCTACAAAGCAAGCAATCGTTTGCAAATCATCTGAAAGAACACTTGATCCAGGCAGGTACTGTTATACTTCAAACAAATTTCTCTCATTCCACTAAGCAGCCTAACAATTCTGGATTGTTGAGCCACCAGGGAGGAAATATTAATTATGTTGGGTTTGAGTTTTAGTGACATTATTTTGAGATGTTCAACAAGTATTAAGTTTAATTTATGCAAGGCCCATAGATGATGTGAGAGTTTAAAAAAATCACACTTATGTTGGCTTGACAAATTTTACTCCAAAAAATAATCAGACCATATGTACCACGGGTGACCATGGGTTATATCAGGAGAAATATATCCAAGGAGCTGGGGAAGTATACAAAAATGACAGGATTTTATGAACTGATACAATTTGAAGGGACTCTATAAAGATGCAGGATGAAAGTCTGGGTTTGAAATTGAACCAAGTTTAGAGAAGAGAAAGCATCCCCAAAGGAATGTGTAAAAGAAAAAGAGATTTGATGATTATATCAGGAGAACAAATTGGATCTATTCCAAGAATTAATTCATCCCATCACATATGAATGAAAGGAACTCCTGGGAAGAAAATGTATAGGAGAGAGGTCTTACACTTGGGTGTCTGTATCGAGCAAGAATGTGTTAGGCAAACCAAACACATTAGGCCCAATATAAGGTGAGAGATCTGAATTGTGCAACAATATCATTTATTTTATTCCCATACACTTGTAGAAAGTTTTTTAGTTCAAGAATTTATCATTCACATCATTTTTGAATAACTTCCATGAATCCTGTAATCATTGGTTTTATAATGTTGTCAAGTTATGCATTCTCACAAAAATGCCCACAATGAAATACACTCTCTCCCTTTTTCCAGAAAAAGATGTTTCATGTTCTATTATGTGTTTTCTAAACTTTGATGTATGCTTGGTTAAAAAGGAATGTAAAAAATATGTAAAATGAAAAATAAATTTTACTCATGGGCTTTATCAGAGCTTACCAACTCCCATGTTGTCAGCTATTATTGAGTGTGTTTAACAAATCATCCATGTCACAACAACTTCCTTTTCTTTAGAATGAATAAAATTGATTCCATGTTTTTAAAAATTTAAAAAGTGAATCTATAAAAAGCTGAATAATAAATATGAGACAAAATATAACTGAAAACCTAAATATTGCACATTAGCTGACAGTAAGACTTCTGGATATGTGTTATGAGGGTGAAAGAACAAGTGTCATAATTAAACATGGTAGAATTGTAAATAATATTGATTGAACTCAATCTTAGATTATGAATTTATTATGGATTATTCTATTTCTAATCTGCATATGATAATCTATGAAACTCCACAGAGGACAAGAGTCAGGGAAATTCTCCTACTCACAGGGTTTAACACCCAAGAATATGCTTCACATCCTTTCCAACATAAAATCTTTACTCTTCTTTATTTTTAAAAATTTCTCTTTTTTTGTTTTATTTACTTGAGACACATAAAAACATATACAGAAAAAGAGAGAGAAAGAGATCTTCCATCTGCTGGTTCATTCCCCAAATAGCTGCAACAGGGCCAGGCAGAACCCAGGAGCCAAACTCAATCTAGGTCTTCCAGGTGAGTGACATGGACCCAAGTATTTGAGTTATCACCTGATACCTCCTAAGGTTTGCATTAGGAGGCAGCTGGGATTAGGAGCAGAGCCAGGACTCAAATCAGGCACTCTGCTATGGAATGAAGGCATCCCTAGTGATTCCTTGTCCATTATACCAAATGCCAGCCCCCCAGTCTTTATTGATAGCTGCTTTAGTGGTAAGCCCTTATAATCTCAATTTTGTAATCTTTTGTCTATAATACTCTAAATATCTCAGTCTATTGCTAAAATTTCCACTGCTGTTAACAACCTATTATATATTTGTGAATATAGTTTGGAAAATTCAAAGTAATATTTGCCATTTTTATTTGTGGCAAGGAAGTTTCAAAGCTCACAGAAAATGGATATTATCTTTTAGTTCATATTTTCCAGGAACTTTTGAAAACACCCTCATGAAATTGATTTTCTGTGTGTGTGTGTGTGTGTGTGTACTGTTTACTTAACCTTAATATAACCCACATAATAAAGAAATTCTTTATATTATCACCTGAAAGTTATATATAAAATCTAAAATCCACCTGACATTAGCTCTCTCTCTCTCTCTGTCTCTCTCTCTCCCCCCTTCTCTTTGTAACTCTGACTTTCAAATAAAATAAAAAATAATGAATCTCATTGAAAATTAATAAAATGTAAAATAAATATAACCAAATCATACATAATTATGCACAGTTGATTGGCAAAAAATAAAATGTCTCACCAAACCAAGAGGTGGCTAAGATATATAGCAAAGAGATTATTCCAACATTGCTCAAAAAAGAAAATTAATAAGAAATCACTTTATAAAACAACACATATTGCATGTTAAGAATATAATCCAGTGATTGTACTCTCATATAGTACCTTAATATAATATTTTTGCTTGCCTATTAAATTGATAATTTGTATATACTAATTTGTAAAGTCGATTTGGTGAATGATATATAGAATGTTTGAAGACAGAATAGAAAAAAAAAATAATGTTCAGCTAAATTATTGTGGGTAAGAGCTTCAATGTTGCAGATATTTGCTCACAGATACAATAGACCAGATGGGCCCTGTGTTCTCCTGTGTTCCAAGAGTCTGAATGCTCCAAGAATTTAAAACCTTGATGACTGTCTTCCCAGGTCCTGCTCAGGGTTGTGTTTTCAGTAAGAAGCCTTGAGAGATGAGATAATGTCTCTTCCTGGACAAAATGTGGCTTACTATATTAACAGATATAGTAAGGCTATAACACCTGGGCTTGGTGTTTCTTTCTTGACAAGTCTAGTATGTGTTTAGACATCCATTATGGGCTCTTTGTGTCATGCCTGTGGGACTTGGGGTCATGGGAATTTGACACAGCCCATGGGAAGTACATGTCACTGCTTTTGCTGTTAAGAATTGAAGTCCTCTGTCTCTGACTTTGGAGTTATGTGTCCTCTGCTAGCACCCGTGATGTAACATACTAGGATATCAGCTTGCAGGTAAAGTTCTCAAAATTTACCTGGCCACAGTGTGAGACATCTCTAGTTGTGTGTCATTATTGAGAACCTTGAATGCCAATTCAATAAGTGCCAGTGCTGTGGCTTAGTAGATTGAACCTCTGCCTGTGGCATCAGCATCCCATATGGGCACTGGTTCATGTCCTGGCTGCTCCTCTTCCAATACAGTTTCCTGCTAATGTGCCTGGGAAATCAGTGGATGATGGCCCAAGAGTTTGGGTCTCTCACATGATGGACCCAGGAAGAAACTCCTGACTCCTATTTTTGGATCAGCTCCAGCCATGGTGATCACGTGGGGAGTAAACCAGCCAATGGAAGACCTGTCTCTGTCTCTTCCTCTCTCTGTAACTCTGCCTCTCAAGTAACTAATAAATTAAAAAAAAAAAGAAAGAAAGAAAGCCAATTCACTAGAAAACTCTCTTGTACATTTAAACCAAGAGGTGTATAAAATACAGTTTATATTAGTATTGGATGTGATAATGTAAAATAAACCCAAATCTGGAAATGACACAAATGTTAATCAGCAGAAAGACGAATAAATGGCATCACCAGCCAATACAATCCTATGACACAGTGAAAACACAACATGCAATAAAACAGGGTGGGTAGCTTGAGTATATTGAGCAAAACCAAGCCAATAAAAGAAAACTATCTAGAGTATGATACCATTTTATGAACTTTTTTAAAAAAAGTGTTAAGTAATTTAAGCTTTGACTACATACACATTTAGTACTATTATAACCTGTAGAATTGCAAGAAAACTATAAATATAGTATCCAGAATGTAGCTAGCCTTGACAAGAGTTTGACTGGAGGTAGCTTAAATGAAAAACTGTATACAGGCATTTGTTAATGACTCAAAAAATAAAAGCCCAAAATTATATTTTTGATGTGTCAAACTTTTTTGATAGATTATAAAAATCTCTATTAGTCAGATTTACATTATTTCAACAAATACCAGAGAAGAGCTTCTTAGGAAGGGAAAATTTTTTAAGCGTACAATTTTGGAGATCCACAGTCTAAGATCCAGTGATCCCAGGTTCTGAAATCTGCTGAAGATTGTGGAATGCGTTTGAAGGGAAGACCAAGGTGAGCCAGGAAGCAGAGCAAGCCATATGTCCAATTGACCTTTCTGAAAAATGTATCTGTTTTCATTTATATTTGGAAGTTAGAGAGAAGGACAGAGAGAGAGAAATGTACAGAGTGAGACACAGAAATCTCCCACCCTCTGGTGTAGTCCCTAAATGCAGACAACAGCCAGGCTATGTCCGGTGGAAGCCAGGAGCCTGGAACTCTATCTGAGCCATCCCCTTGGGTCTTCACCTGCTGCCTCCCACAGTGTGCATTAACAGAGTCTGGAATTAGAATTGTAGGCTGGAATCCAATCCAGGTACTCTGCTAGGGGGTGTGGGCATCCTGAGTGGTGTCTTTACTGTTCTACCACATACCCACCACCCCAACCCAGCTTTTATAACCTAACCTACCCTCTCACAAGAACTACCACCTAAGAGCACTCCTCAGTGACACACATCCCACCCACAGGGCCCACCTCATGGGTGCCAAAATTATATCAATTAACCACCCTTAATCACTAACACTAACTTAAGAATTTGGGGGCCAAGCCCCCAGTACCTCAGCCTTTGGAGGACACCCAAACTATTACCCTAATCATAACATAATCCAATAACTAAGTGATATAATCCAGAGTTAGAAAAGGATGCTTTGCAAACTATAAGCACTAATGAGATCAAAAACTGTTTCCATCTTTCATATAATTGCCACCAATTGCCAGTACAATAATTTCAAACTGCATTATTTTTTACTGCATGAAACACAGACTAAGGAGTGTTAAAAGGTATTCTTTAGGCAATCAGTTTTGTATTAAATTCCATTTTATTTTGTAGAGATAGAAAATTGAAAACGACACTAGTAAATCCAGATTCTAAAATTGCTGCTTTGTTTGTAATTTGGGGACTAACAAGAAACACTCCCATTATCATTTTTCTTCATGGAATAGAAATTCAAGCATTTTTATTATATTTAAGCCTTCATGCATACTTTAAGAAACCAACCACAGAAATATTAAAAAAAAAAGTTCAAGAAGTTGAATGTTAAATAGATCTCTCTCTCTCCCTCTCTCTCTCTCTCTCTCTCTCTCTCTATATATATATATATATATATATCATGCTAAGTGAATACAAAGTAAATTAAATTCACAGAGAAAAAAAAATCCTGGTTTTCAAATGTTGCTAGTTTTCCTCAGCTCTGTCTACAAATACAGTTAAAAATTATATTGAGCTATGAAGTCGTGAGTTTTCTTGATGATAAATCAAAGTTTCTATCTATAGTATCATATGACTGGTAAATTGTTTATAAGGGAAAAAAATCTTAAAATCATTACTCCAGTATATATTTATTTCATCACATGCATTTGTTTGCAAAAGTTAAAGTAAGTACATACAGCACCATTTATTGTTCCTTTTCTAAAACTAAATAGATAAATAAAAGGAATATAAACTAAGTCTTGTGCTATTTTGTGTCATCTAATAGGATTTATTCCTGGTCTGTTTCTTCACAGTGTAAATGGAGTCTTAAGTCTATGGCTTCTAGTCTCATGATTATTTCTTCTCAATTAATTTCATATTTTATAAGGCGTTTGTCACTCTTACCCCATTAAAAACCTTTTTTTTTTTTTTTTTTTTTTTTTGGCTTCTCAATAGCTCCATTACTTTCCTGCAAAGCAGAGCCCATTTGTTTGGCAGGATGTCACCTCAGCCGAAAATCCCCAAACAAAAGATTACTGGCCTGGTCCAGAAGCTGTATGGCCATGACTGGGCCCCTGCATCTTTGGGATTGGCAGCAACCAATATTCTCACTGTCCAGGCTGTTTCCTGACCCTCCACATTTTACATTTGGCTTTTCTCTCTTGGTGTGGAAAGAGAAACAAGCCACAGTTACTTTAAAACCAACAATTATCCTCAGTGTTTAAGAAATTTGCTCCCCTTTTTTTCCCAAAGCACTAATATCTTACCTTACCTCTTATCTTAAGATAGGGGGAAATTGCTAAAAAAAAAAAAAAAAAAAAAAACCACACACACACACATGGTGCCAGTGTAAATAGAATGTAGTGCTAAATGAGCACTACCTTTGGCTCCAGTCTGCTGAGCAAATTTAAGTTTTCTTGGACACATTATAGAAAAAATAGAACAAAACCCAACATAGTAGGATTCATGTTGAAATAGCTTTGATTAGAAAAAATGTGCTATCTCTGAGTTTGCTTGATTCCTTGTATTAATATAAGCATTACTCAAATTATGAAGCACGTTATTCCTAAAAGTGATGCAACCTGTGGCATTAACTAATGACAAAGCAGATGCAAAGACATTTTGCTTACATTTTGGTAAGGATGTGGAATGTTCAGAGCAGTCTGAGTTCTTCCTGCCTCATATTCCTGCCTAAAGAGTATTACTTGGATTTCTCCATGCAAGCCTTTTGTCATTTCAGTCTTTAGTATTCAACGTAGATAACAATAAACACACTCTGAAATCCCTGAGATATTCCCTGTGGTCGCATCCCTGTCCCCTGAGCCATGACCCCATCACCACTCTCCCAAATCGGAACCAAAGCCAGCTTCTGAGACTTCTTTTTTAAAGTTATAATACATTTTTAAAATATGTATTTATTAATTTTAAAGACAGAGTGACAGAGAACGAGATCTCCCATTGACTGATTCACTCCCCAGATGATTGCGCGAGCTGGGGCTGGAACTACTGAATTCCGCAAGACACCAGAACTCCATGCAGGTCTCTCACATGGGTGGTGAGGGCCATCTTCCACTGCTTCCCCAGGCATGTGCAGAAACTGCATCGCAAGCAGAGTGGCTGGGACTTGGATATGGAATACCAGTGTCGCAGGCAGTGGTTTTAACCCCCTGTTCCACCAAAATGTCAGTCCCTTCTGAGACTCCTTACTGCTTCTCAATGTGAATCTTCTTCCCTAACATCCCATTGAATGAATGAAGTTGAAAGAGAGGCCTGGACCAATTAGGCTGATCCCTAATGCAATAGTTCATCAGCTATTATGTGACCCAGGATCAGACAGTGAATGTCTCCAAGACATAGTTTCTTCCCTAGTAAAATACTTGCCTCACTCCTTAGTTGGAAAGATTGACTGAGATGAGGTAGGTGACAGGCACAGAGTACTGACTTGATGACTGTGAGAAGGATAAGGGGCTGGAAGATAATAATAACAATAACAGGCATTACTACAAATCAGATGAACTTAAGACTCTTCACTATCAGAATGTTTCCTGCCAGGCAGAAGAATACCCAGAATATGACTCAGAAAAATGAAACAATATATAATTCAATATTAGAAAATAAGAGTTATGAAATTGACAATCAAGAAATTTCTTTCAAGGAAGCTTTCTAGTCCCAATATTATTTTAAAGGACACAAACTTGAGAAATGGAACTATACATGTACTAATATGAAGCTGTAGAAATACTCACTTTATGATTTATGTTTGAAATGTTTTAATCAACTGGACTCAATACACATGCTGTTGATCAAACACCGAAGCATATTAGAGAGAATGTTTTATTCTTTTTATATAGTGTATATTTTAGTATGTAAAATGTGCTTATAATTTATCTTACCAGTTCTCTGCATTGCAAATTATATTGTTTTTCATATTTTTAGAATCAGTATTCACAGATTCTTATCCTTTCATAGGGTATTACAAACACTTAAGTGTTGAACTCTTCTGCTAGATATGTTTGTTTCAGGAACTTGGAGAATAAAAAACATGACTTTCCTTTCAGTTTTAAATGTCTAAACAATCAAAGAAACTATGAGGAATGAATATTATTAATTAGAAAGTATCAAAGTTGATAGAGAAGCATTTCAGAAAAAGAAAAAAATCAGGCAAAGGCCCACAGTCCAAAAGCTTGGAATTCTGCTTTAGCAAATGGCCATCTTTGTGAACGGAAGCCAACTCAGAGTAGACTAGGAGGAAAGGGAAATGTAGTAGTAGAAGACCTAGAGATCACATGCAATTCTGCACACAGTGTCTCTGGGCCTCACCAGAACCCAGAACAAGCCCTTGAGCATCACTGGAAAGAGAAACATTTGCCCCCTTCTCTGTCGCTTTCTAAGGGAAAATGAAGGCGCATATTTGATTTTCTGTCGTTTTGATTTTCCAACCCAGCTTATCAGTTTTTTCTGCTTTCCTGAATTTGGCTCTTGACAATTTTCTCAAATAGTGCCTTCCAGTCTTCTTTCCAAGAGCTCGAGTTTTGGTTGTCATCTAACTAGAGTTTGTTCAAACTTGAGAGAAAAAAATACAATTGACTTAGCTATGATCATGATCTGTTCAATCGGCTGTGACTTTATGGAAGAATAATGTAAAGTTTAGGTCTATAAGGCTCCGCTGCCATGAGATGTGCAATGGACAGAGTACAGGGTATGTGTTTTAACCCTGTAATGGGAAACAGGTGTGAACTCACCTTGACTACGGAAAAATATTTCTGAAGGAGACTGTGGGTGTGAGAAAAAGTATGTTGGTTAAGCAATGGTAGATGATGTAGTCAGTAAACTTTAAAATCTTGGTTGCTTAATTGAATAGAAACATACTCCTGACTCACATGAAGTCCAATTGATAGATTTGCCATAGATGTAAGAAGTTGACTCCACATGTTCAATCATATAGTCTGGTGGAGGCTCCCACATATTTAATATGAAGCTTCCGAGATTTCCCTAGATTTTGTCACTGGCTAAGAAAAAAGACAAAAGCATAGAGAATTATGTGTCCCTTATTTTTTCAAGGACAATTTACTAAATAGTGACATGGATTCAGACAACTGTCACGTCATGTAAACTATTTTAGCACCCTGTTTAATGGAATCCAGGGATCCTACACAGGGAATTTCCGAATTTCTCTTACAAGTATCTGCAATGTAACTTTGTGGGGTTTTTTTCTTTTCTTTTCTTTTCTCTCTTTTTTTTTTTTTTTTTTTTGGACAGGCAGAGTTAGTGAGAGAGAGAAAGGTCTTTCTTTTTCCATTGGTTCGCCCCCAAAATGGCCGCTACGGCCAGCACACTGCACTGATGTGAAGCCAAGAGCCAGGTGCTTCCTCTTGGTCTCCCATGCGGGTGCAGGGCCCAAGCACCTGGGCCATCCTCCACTGCCTTCCTGGGCCACAGCAGAGAGCTGGACTGGAAGAGGGGCAGCCAGGACAGAATCTGGTGTCCTGACTAGGGCTAGAACCCAGGGTGCCGGCGCTGCAGGCGGAGGATTAGCCTAGTGAACCGCGGCACCGGCTTGTGGTTTTTTTGTGTTTTTTTTTTTTTTCAAATGTGTTTCTTTCTGTTATTTTAAGCATGATGCTTCATTTTAGCTAAATATTTATGTGGTTGAAGTTGTCTCTGGACCATTATTCCTTGAGAATAGTGTTTATTTATTCTTTTCTTCCCATATTCTTCACAGAACCAGAAACAGAGCAAGTGTTTAATTAGTTGTCAAATAGGAGAGGATATAGAAATGTATCATGGACAGGTACTTTGTATGTGGAAATGCACAAGGCTCTTGGAGCATAGCAAATAGAATGTACAAGAATCTTACAAGTCTAAGAAAGCAGCCATAAGTATTTGAGGTTACTTTAGATAGAATCCCATCAGATTACACTAATTAAAATATTTTCTTAAAAAACATGCTTAGTAACTTCATAGTTATTTTCTCAATCACTATATCATGATTAGCAGCTTTGATCTAAAACATAAGATAGATTAGGGTTCTCTAATGAAATAGAAATAATAGAAAATAAAAGTTCATAGAAAATGCATATTATGTGTGGGAGCAAACTGTTGAAATCTTTACTTAATGTATGCTAAACTTATCTTCTGTATATAAAGAGAATAGAAAATGAACCTTGATGTGAATGGAAGGGGAGAGGGAGTGAGAAAGGGGAGGTAGCAGGTGGGAGGGACGTTATGGGGGGGGAAGCCATTGTAATCCATAAGCTGTACTTTGGAAATTTATATTCATTAAATAAAAGTTAAAAAAAAAGAAAATGCATATTATGCATGAATTTCAAAAAATAATTTTACTACTTAGTTCCATTTTTCCACAGACATTTTAAAAATGCCTTCATATACGGAAGTGCGGAGAGGATGTTACCTAGGATATATAATGAAGGAAGGTAGATTTTTTTATTATGAGGAGTTGGCTAATTTGATCATGTAGTCTGAGAAGTCACAGTCTGCAGTCTGCATATATCCTAGGTAACATGCTCTCCCTGCATTGAAAGTGAAATGACTTTCCATGCCTAAAATACTCTCATGGGCTCTTCAGCCATATCCGAATGCCTTAAGGGCTGATTCTGAGGCCAGAGTGCTATTTAGGACATCTTCCATTCTATGAGTCTACTGTGTATCCCACTTCCCATGATGGATTGTTCTCTCCCTTTTTGATTCTATCAGCTAGTATTAGCAGACACTAGACTTGTTTGTGTGATCCCTTTGACTCTTAGACCTCTCAGTGTTATCAACTGTGAACTGAAATTGATCACTTGGACTAGTGAGATGGCATTGGTACATGCCACCTTGATGGGATTGTATTGGAATCCCCTGGCATGATTCTAACTGCACCATTTGGGGCAAGTCCGATTGAGCATGTCCCAACTTGTACATCTCCTCCCTCTCTTATTCCCACTGTTATATTTAACAGGGATCACTTTTCAGGTAAAATTTAAACACCTAAGATTAATTGTGTGTTAATTACAGAGTTCAACCAATAATACTAGAACAAAACAAGGAAAAAATACTAAAATGGATAAAGTATTACATTGTATATCAACAGTCAGCACAAGAGCTGATCAAGTCACTGTTTCTCTTAGTGTCCATTTCACTTCAACAGGTTTCCCCTTTGGTGCTCAGTTAGTTGTCGCCGATCAGGGAGAACATATGATATTTGTCCCTTTGGGAATGGCTTAATTCACTCAGCATAACGTTTCCCAGATTCCTCCATCTTGTTGCAAATGACCGGATTTTGTTGTTTTTGACTGCTGTATAGTATTCTATAGAGTACATGTCCCATAATTTCTTTATCCAGTCTACTGTTGATGGGCATTTGGGTTGGTTCCAGGTCTTAGCTATTGTGAATTGAGCTGCAAAAAAGAAGACCTAAATGAAAGATCTCTGCATGTGAGATCCCAGTGGAAAGTATGGGGCCATCAAAGAAGGAGGTACCTTTCTCTGAAGGGAGGAGAGAACTTCCACTTTGACTATGACCCTGTCAGAATAAGATCGTAGTCGGCAAACTCAAAAGGCTTCCGTAGCCTTGGCAACTCATGACTAGAGCCTAGGGAGATTACTGACGCCATAAACAAGAGTGTTAAATTGTTAAGTCAACAACAGGAGTCACTGTGTGCTTACTTCTCATGTGGGATCTGTCCTTAGTGTGTTGTCCAATGTGAAGTAATGCTATAACTAGTACTGAAAAGTACTTTACACTTTGTGTTTCTGTGTGGGTGCAAACTGATGAAATCTTTACTTAATATATGTTGAATTGATCTTCTGTATATAAAGATAATTGAAAATGAATCTTGATGTGAATGGAATGGGAGAGGGAGCGGGAGATGGGAGGGGTGTGAGTGGGAGGGAAATTATGGGGGGGGAGCCATTGTGATCCATTAACTGTACTTTGAAAATTTATATTTACTAAATAAAAAATAAATAAAAAAAAGAAAGTGAAATGAAACTAGTACTTGTGAACTGGTTCACTCTATCCATCTCTCTCTTTCTGTCTCTCTCACCCTCTCTCCCATCTTCCCCCTCCCTTTCCCCTCTCTGCCTCTCAAATTAAAAAAAAAAAAAATTATAAAGGAGTAAAACATGCCATGTTAATCTGTAGTTTTTCCCAGAGCCCTCTGCTAAACCATCCACTATATTTTGACATTCTGGAGTTTTCTCAGAGTTCAACCCGCTGCATATAATGATTAATTTTAATCAGTTATTTAGACCCAATATTGAGAGTTTTCAACATCAACCCTCAACGCTTCATCTGGAAGTTTTGCCTGGGATTTCTGCATCTCTTTTCTATCACTCTCTTTTATTATCCTGAAGAGAAAGTATTATTTTTGATTTTATGACAGCTCAGCCACTTCTATCAAAGAACAATCTTTGTCATTCCTCACTACCTATCTTCTTCTCTGCTGCTCTTTGGCTTCCTCTGAATCAGAAACATTCCTTAGATTTATGGCCGTTTCTTGTACAATGTTCTTTTCATTTTGTTGCTTGGATCTTTACTCATTCTAGCTCTACTTTCTTCAGCTCCATTTTGGCTTTTTTCCAATCTTCCTGTCTTTGAAGTTTCAGCCTGCCTATTTGTCTTTTTTCTATCTGTGCTCTTTATTCACTTGTAGACTAGTCTAACCCATTCATTTCGTTCCTGAGCAGAGAGAGTTCTCCTTTCTGATGGATTATGTTTTATTGCATAGAGTCCTCAAATACTTAATGACTAAATTTTCACTTGTAGAGGACCTACTGTGTCAATAGTATATACAGACAAGGTTATTTATCACAAGAATGATAAAATGGATGTGGTTATACAGATGAATGCATAGAAACCCAAATAAATGCATTGATAAGATGTGGAAACTTACACAACAGGCCCTGGATAAATTCTCCAAACATTTTTTGAGCTATTTCCAGATTTGAGGCACTGGTCCACATATTGGAAATATAATAGAGAAGACGACTTTTGATGTCCATGCCTTCATGAAGCATTATGTGGAACACAGTAAATCAGCAAATATGTAATTATGCATAAAATATAAAATTTAAACATATAAAAATGCATGACTTGCAACATATAAATAAGTTGTGATGCATGCAGTGAAGAACATGGATTTGCACTTTGATAGATTATAGGAGTGAATGGAATAGCCCTTCCTCAGGAGGTGCCATTCTAGCAGAGATCTGAAAGTGCAGGAAGAGTCCATTAGAAGAGCAGTTGGACGAGCATCACAAGCTGAGGCATGCGAGTCACACAAGGATCTATACCAGAAAAGCTAGAGCTGTGCTCACAGAACAAAATACACCTGGTATTGCTGGAGCACAAGCAGCATGAGATAAGATGAAGAGATGGGCAAAGACCAGATTCACGTGCATCAACAGGCTTATTGCGGGACAGGCATTTGGCTGTTGGGGAAGTCTGCATCCACATCAGAGTGCTTGAATTTGAATCCTAGCTCTGGTCCTTATACCAGTTTCCTGTTAGAGGACATCAAATGAGGCAGCGAGTGATGGCTAAAATGACTCCTTGCCATCCACTAGGGAAATGTGTATCGAATTCAGGTCTTCTGGCTTTGGTCTGGCCCAATGCTGTTATAGGCATTTGGGGTTTGAACCAGCATGCAGAAGATTTCTTTCTATCTGTCCATCTTTCTGTACCCCTCTGTCTTAAAAACAAATAAAAAAATTTAGAAATGCTAATTAGTTTCCTTCTATCAGAAAGCCATGACATTTTCCTGATACAGTAATAAAATGCCACTAAACACTCTGTTGCATTCATTAACACTATTATATTAACATTCATTTGTCTCAAGTATTGATCCTAGTTACTCTTATCTAACTTAGTTGTATTTAATTCACTCCTTTTGTGAACTCATCCAGGTTTGAGTCTCTAAATACACTATATGCCCTGATGATTTCCCAATGTTGCCTGTAGCATAGACCTCTCCCCTGAATTTCAGAGCTTTATATTCCAATATGTAGTAGACATCCTCATTTGAATATTTAGCAGACATCTCAATCACAGCTTGACCAAAGATGAACACCCTCTGCAGACTTCTTATCAGGTCTGGGAATTCCTTCTGCCTCATTTGTCAGCTAGAAGTTAGCTTATGCTCTTTACTGAATGCTATCAGAATAACCCAAACTCCTGGTTCAGAGGCAAAGGACTTTGTTACTTATGACACCACAACTGAATTAACATCCACATACTTGTATAACTTTCCCTTGCCCCCAAGTGCCATGATGTAGAAGCCACAAAATGGATGCTACATTTGCAGTGGATTTTCATTACTGATAAGGAAGAGAGCTTGCACAATCTATATGTTGTTTTTTCCAGTGTAGCAACTTTTTTTTCCCCACCTATAATCATATAACCATATTTCCTTTATGAGTTCATCCACTGATGGACACCTGGGTTGGTTACCTAACTTGACTACTGTGAACAGATACGGGAGTGTAGGTATCTCTTTCATATACTGACAATTTCGTTTGGCTACATTCCCAGATGTGAACTAGCCAAATCACATGTTAGATCTAATTTTAGCTTTTTGAGGAATCTGAATACTGTTTTCTATAATGGCTGTGCTAATTCACATTCTCACCAACAGTGTACAGGGCTCCTTTTCCACACTTACCAACATTTGTTTTTTTTTTTTTTTTTTTTTGACTTTTTAATAAAAGTCATTCTTACAGGAATGGGGTGATACCTCATCATGGTTTTTATATTTTTCCCCAATAGCTGGCAATACTCAGCATTTTTTCATGTTTATATTTCTTCTTTTTTATTGTTTAAATTTATTTGAAAGTCAGAGAGAGAGAGAGAGATCTGACACTGTCTTCCATTAACTGGGTCACTCCTCAAATGACCACAACAATCAGCGCTGGTTTAGGCCAAAGTCAGGAGCCAGGAGAATCTTCCAGATCTCCCACATGGGTATAGGGGCCCAAGCACTTGAACCATCTTCCACTACTTTCCCAGGAATATAAGCAGAGAGTTGGATCAGAACTGAAACAATCAGAACTCCAACTGGTATCTATCTGGGATGCTGGCACTGCAGGTGGCAGCTCAATCTATTTTGCCACAGTACTGGTCCCTGCTTCTCCTCTTTTGAAAAATATCTGTAGAATTATATATATGTATATAAGAAAGATAGACATATATTCTATAGATATATTTTATATATATGTTTTATACTATATTATATATTTGAAAAGCAGAGTGCCAAATAAGACTTAGAGACAGAGGTGTTGCTCCCCCTCTTCGTGGAGGAACGACACAGGACCCTGCGCTGTTCTTTTGTCTGCTCGGCCCTCCCCGGTTTTGCCGCTGGTTCTTCCCTGGTTGGCTATCGTCCCTCCACCTCCGTGGAGGGGCGGGCCCCCTGCCACTTTCCCCACTTCCGCGGGGGAGCGACACACCGCCGGCCGGCTCTCTCGGGGGCTGCTCAGGTGTTCCTTCAGATAGATGTTCCTCTTAGATGTTCCTGGTGCATGTTGTCTCTCTCCTCCTTTATAGTCCTCTTCCATCAATCCCAACTCTGCTACCCACACGCCGAGTACGCTGCTCTCCTCCAATCAGGAGCAGGTCCTACAGTTTATTGGTTGAACTGGAGGCAGCTGTGTAGAAGCTGTTTCCTCCTCTCCCAGCTCCATATTGTGGGAGAGCAGATGCATAGAATAAGTCTTAATTCCAGTAACTTAGTCTAGTCCGAGTTGCTCCCAGTTGCTCCCCACAAGAGGGAGAAGAGAGAACTTACATCCCTAGTTTACTCCCCAAATCCCACAGCTTCCAGGGCTGGGACAGACCAAAGCCAGGTGTCAGGAACTCCATCTGTGCAAAAGAACCAATTGCATGGGCCATCATCTGTTTCTTCCCAGGAACATAGGAAGCCCGTATTCAAAGCACACTCTCTGATATGGGATGTGAATATTGTAAGATTCAGCTTAACTTGCTGTGGGAAAATGCCCATTACTGATTGTTTAGCTGGATTGTTTTATTGCTGAATTTTTTGAGCTCCTTAAATATTGATCTTCAATGTGATGTATAGTTTCAAATATTTAATCCCATTCTGTTAGTTGTCTTCATGTTGTTGATTGTTTCTTTTGTTGTAGAGTCTTCTTATTTTGATATGATCTCATTTGTCTATTTTTGCTTTTATTGCCTATGTTTTGGGGAGCTTAATCAGAAAATGTTGCCTATGCCAATGTCTTGTATTGAGTTTCCTCTGTTTTCTTCTAATAGTTTCATAATTTCAGGTCTTACATTTAGATCTTTGACCCATTTTGATTTTATTTCTGTATTCTACATGGTTTTATAGAATGTACTACACAAGCTTGAGTTTTTGTCTCTGAAGAAACCATCAGCACATATTTCAAGGCTGCTGTCTACAAATGTAAGCTTCAGAGATGGTCCAAATATCAGCAAAAGCTTTGCATTCTTGGTATCCCTGGCAAAACAGTAGAAATAAAGAAATGCCTTACCCAGCATTTCTATAAGATGGGCATAAAGTACTAGAGGTCACAGAGGCTTCTGGAGAAAGGGCAAAGGAAAAGAGTTGCTACTATTGCTCTAGACAGAAAGCATTATTTTGTGGCACTGGTGTTCAGGTAAAAAATATCAACAGTGAAGCTGGCTGGACTTGACCCACATCCTAAACTCCTTGGTAAGTTGACGGTTCCCTGGGATGGAAAGGCCTAGGAACCTGAGCCAAAGTCTAGATGCTTCCAGCTTTCCTCCATCAAATTGCATCACGCAGTTGCTCGATTCCTTTGTAATGCACATATTTGTTTAAGAGTCACCTTACTGTAGCTCACAGAGAAGAACACTGTTAACTTGCCCATAGTCTCAAGAAGACAGGCCTCCCATACATGACTTGTTTGGTCTTCAGGCATCCATGGGTGAACACTCATCTGGGAACATAGTGGCTACTCTTCACTGCTGCCCAATACCGATCAATTATAATATCAACTCTGTACTCTTTTTTTGAAAAATGAAATTCTAGAATCCCTTCATCTATTATTTCTTATAAGGCAATCTTTGCATTATAAATCCAGATGAGAGCTTCACACCATTTCCCCTGTCAAACCATGTGACACCATAAAAATATGGGAGCCAACATGGGCTTATCCCGTCTGTTTATGGACTGAGTGGTGAGGGTTCCTAGCATTGCTACTTTGGTGTCCCTGCCACGGCTAGGCCCACTTTCTGTTTTCTTTAGCTCTCCTACATTCAAGAAACTCTACCACCATTATTTTCACCTATCACAGCCAAAGCTGTAATGCCAATTTATGCATTTTGAAACTCACTTTAAAAAGTAACATTATTGGGGTGAGGATTGTGGCTCACTGGATTTAGCCACCACTTGGGACACCTGCTTCCCATATTGGAATTCCCAAGTCTCACCTCTGCTTCTGATCTAGTTATCTCTTAAAGTACATCCTAGGTGACAGCAGATAATAGCTCAAGTATTAGATCCCTGCTACTATGTGGGAGACTCACACATGGGCTCTTACCTTCAGCCTGGCCCAGCCGTGGCTATTGTGGGAATTTAGGGAGCGAACCAATGCATAGAGGATCTCTCTCTCTCTCTCTCTCTCTCTCTCTCTCTGTGTGTGTGTCTGCCTTTCAAATTATTAGAATAAATAATAATTAATTAAGGTCATTTTGGAAGGTGTGTCTCATTCATTATTTCAACAGGATTTTCAGGTCTTAGGGGTTCTTACTGAAGTATGTTTTTAAAATAAAGAAAGGGAGAGAAGACAGGCAGGCAGGAAGGCAGGCAGGCAGGAAGGAAGGAAGGAAAAACACTCCAGATATTTTTGACCTGAGTAACAGTGTCTTCAACTATACTTACTGCCTACTGAGTATGAGTGTGGCGGATTGCTGGCTACTTTCCCTAACTTATATTCCCTTCCTGGGCTCACGGACTCCATGCTGCAGCTCTATGGCAGTGTCCCACCAAGGGAAGGTGGGATAAAGGGATATATCTATCATTTACAGGCTTGGTCCATGAAAACATCCTATGTGCTTTTTTGTTCCTTTGGCTTATCAGGAAAGGAGAAATCTCTAGAGAAATTTTGGATGCTTTATAAGATGAAAGATTGTCAATCAGAGTTGGGCTCTGAGAGATTATGTGAAGAAAGACTGCTTGGACAAACTTGCCTATGTTAGAACTGTTTTTAGAACTTATTTGGATTCAAGCAATTAGAAATTTTCTGCAATCATTTTGCAATTAGATTATTTAGCCCATTCCTTCAGGGAGCATTAGAGGAATGGATTGATGCTTATTTGCTAGGAAAATCTGTTTTGGATATTTTTCTTTCTAAATAAAAGAGTAGCACTTCAACATTTGCTATCTCTTATTTCCTAAAGTTGCAATAAAGATGAATTTATTAAACATAATAAAATTATTCTGCTGAATTTGCCCCAAGAAGTGACTTAAAGGATTGTCACAGAATCTCCTTTGAAAAATTTCAATCATTTTTTTCTATCTTCTGAGGTTATGTCACTTACACAGAGGAAGTTTTTATTTCCTCTGTCTCTACTCATCCTCACTTCCTTCCTCTTTACCTCTGCTACCTGTGGGTAGTATTTCTTGGAAAGTCCCCCACAGTCTCCAACCTTGTGCAAGATATTTCTACCTAGCAGTCTCTGGCACTAGTACTGAAGACTTTCCATTGAGCACATCCAGGTGTTTCCAAAACTCTGGAGATAAATGTGTAAATATTCTTGGTACATTCTTAGCCTCTGGGGAACAAGCACTGTGGGATTGGCAGATGTCAGATGTTTGGAGTACGCTTCCCACTACTGCTCCTTTTCCTGTTGTTTTGTACTTCACAGTAAAAACAATTTACAAATCTTTTCCTAACATTGTTTTCTCCCCTTAGTCCTACCATACCTGGTCTTAATGCAATGCCCCTTTCTTGGATGGTATGAAAAGAAAGTTATAATAAAGAAATGAGCAGTAACATATTTAGTACTCAATGATCCTTTAATCGTTTTCTATCAGTTGTGTATGTTTATTCAGTACAACTGGTAATGGTACTATTTACTTCTAACTACTCTGCATAATGAAAAAGTCTCATGACTACTTCAACAGCTTTTATTTGTTTTCACATAAACAAACAAGACATAGTAAAATAAAGTTTCCATTTAGATGGGAAGGTGGGATAAAGCGATATATCTATCACTTATAGACTTGGTCCATGAAAACATTCTATGTGCTTTTTTTGTTCCTCTGGCTATCAGGAAAGGAGAAATCTCTAGAGAAATTTTGGATGCTTAGATATTTAGATACAGATTAGATACAGATTAAATGGCATTTAGATACAGATTAAATATGATATATAGGAAGAGAATATGGATGTTTTTATTTTATTTATTCACTTGAAAGGGAACAAGAGAGGGGAAGAGAGAGAGAGAGAGAGAGATTTCTATGATTTGCTGTTTCGTTCCCCAAATGTCCACAACACCCAGGGCTGTGCCAGGCTGAAGCAAAGAGCCTAGAACAAAGCCTAAATCTCTAGCATGGATAACAAGGACTCAAAAACTAGAACCATCACCTAGTGCTTCCCATGTATACATTAGCCAGAAGCTGTAAAAAGAAACAGAGCCAGGACTCAAACACAGTAATTCCACATGAGAGGTAGGCATCTCAACTTGGCACCTTAACCACTGGGCCAAATGTCTGTCCATTATGTAAATTTTTAAACTTTTTATTTTAAAGTTATTTTAGGTCTATAGAGAAATTACAAAATAATAGATACAAGAATGTATTTAATTTTCAAAAATATCATTCACCCAACTTCCCCCAATGTTACAACTGACTGAGCCATATTTTATCAAACACTATATACTCCCATTAACTCATCTAACGATGAATGAGTTCATGAATTTTCATATTAAATGTATTTTCTGAGTTTCCAATCTAGGATCACACCTAGTATTTATTTGTAATGTATCCTTAATCTCCTCCAATCTGAAAGAACTTGACTTTTGTGTATGTGTATGTGTGTGTGTGTGTTTATTTTTCTAACCCTTAACACCTCCTTTGAAGAGAACTATTCAGGTATTTGGTCACTCATTTGGGGTTTATATTTTTTCTTATCATTAAAATTTTTCATTTTTGAATAGCGAAGATGGCGGAATAGTGAGGGCGCGCACCGATAGTCCGGGAAAATTTAGTTTAATAAAAGGGGAGTTACAGTAGCCTCAGAAAAAAGAACCAGGAAAATATTGCAGACGAAACTCTTCTGGATCCAGTGGGCGTAAATCGGAGGACCTACTGGGAGAACAAGGTCGCCCACCGCGCGCGAAAGCCTAGCCGCAGGACCGAGCCACGGGACCGAGCCACGGAAGCCAAGCCGCGGAAGCCGAGCCGCGGGACTGAGCTGCGCAAGCTGCAGGGTCTGCGCGCAAGTGCTCAAAGGGGAGTGCAACAGCGGGGAGACTTGGGACGTCCAGGGCTCCGAGTCCACACATCGGCGCTGGAAGGGGAGCAGACCTGCATGGAGAGCGTGGGAGCCCACAGTTCGGGACACCAGCGGCAGACTCAACACACCAGCGCTGGAACGCAAGGTGAGCCGAACCTCAATAACCCGAGACACCGGCAGGCAAGCGGAGAGAGGAGACTAGAGGGAACGACCCCCGGGGTGGGGGGGACTTCACCAAGCTAACTGGAAGAGAGAGAGAGGGGGAAAAAAAAAGGTGACTGGTATGGACACGGGTTTCTCTCTCTCCGTTCACCTCTCAAGGGCGAGCAAGACAAAGAGCAGGTGCCATCTTGGACATACGTCATAAGCAGAGCGACCTCAGGTCTGCACCGGCCCTGAGCCTAGCAGAAAAACCTGACTCTGGGTGGGGCGAATTAACAGGAGATTAGGACCTAGTAAATTTGTGGTGCTACTGAACTGAGACTGTGAAAAAAGAGACAGTGGGGGAGAGAACTCACGGAATTCACGTGAGCACTCTCCAGAGACGCTACAATTCCGTAACTTTGGCAACCCAGTGGGAGACTGAAGGAGAATTTGAGCCCACTCCGAGGGCCGAACAGATTCCCTGTGTGGTCCTTGGGAAAGAGCTTCCGATCTCTGGCTCCCGTGGGTATATCATTTGCCTGCTAACTACCTCCAACTTCGTTCCGCTGTGCAGAATAACTTCCCTTTTGAATCAAAAAAAAAAAAAGAGAGAGAGAGAGAGAGGTTTACCACGCCCAACCTGGGAGTGTCACCTTTGGCACACCAAACAGAGCACTCAGGCCACACCCATCTCAAGCCCTAAGGCTCCATCAAAAACAGATAGTCCACTTAATCTAGAGTCATAGTATAACAAGAAAAAGCACCACAGTGAAGAAACCGAATATCTCCAATATGACAAATAACAAATGCAAAAACCAAGGTAATAAAAACAAGGAAGTCACCATGAAGCCCTCAAATGAAAAAGACACCCCAATTCAAGATTATGAGGCTGATGACATAGAAGAAATGCAAGAAGCAGATCTCAAAAAATTGATAAGAACATTAAGAAGTTCTCAAAAACAAATTCTTGAACTACAGAAATCCTTAATGGACAAGATAGAAAATCTCTCTCGTGAAAATGAAATATTAAGGAGGAATCAAAATGAAACGAAACAACTAGTACAACAGGAAACTGGGATAGTGACTGAAGTGAAGAATTCAATAGATCAAATGAAAAACACAATAGAGAGCCTTACAAACAGAATGGGAGAAGCAGAAGAGAGAATATCAGACTTAGAAGACAGAGAACAGGAAAGGATACAGTCAGACCAAAGAAAAGACGAGGAAATTAGAAATCTAAAACATATTGTCGGGAATCTTCAGGATACTATTTAAAAACCCAACATTCGGGTTCTAGGGGTTCCTGAAGGCATGGAGAGGGAGAAAGGATTAGAAGGCCTTTTTAGTGAGATATTAGCAGAAAATTTCCCAGGTTTGGAGAAGGACAGAGAAATCCTAGTACAGGAAGCTCACAGAACCCCTAATAAACACGACCAAAAGAGATCCTCACCACGACACGTTGTAATTAAACTCTCCACAGTGAAACATAAAGAAAAGATCCTAAAATGTGCAAGAGAGAAATGTCAGATTACTCTCAGAGGATCTCCAATCAGACTCACAGCTGACTTCTCATCAGAAACTCTACAAGCTAGGAGGGAATGGCGAGATATAGCCCAGGTACTAAGAGAGAACAACTGTCAGCCCAGAATATTATATCCTGCAAAGCTATCATTTGTGAATGAAGGTGAAATAAAGACTTTTCATAGCAAACAGAAATTGAAAGAATTTGTTGCCACTCATCCAGCCCTGCAAAAGATGCTTAAAGATGTGTTACACACAGAAACAAAGAAACACGGTCATCAATATGAAAGAAGGTAAAGGAAGGAAACCTCACAGCAAAAGATCACAGGGAATTCAAAGCATATATTAGAACTTATCTTTGGCAAATGGCAGGGCAAAGTTACCACTTATCATTAGTCACATTGAACGTGAATGGCCTGAACTGTCCAGTTAAAAGACACCGTTTGGCTGATTGGGTTAAGGAACAAAACCCATCTATTTGCTGCTTACAAGAAACACATCTTTCCAACAAAGATCCATACAGACTGAAAGTGAAAGGCTGGAAAAAGATATACCATGCCAACAGAAATGAAAAAAGAGCAGGCGTAGCCATCTTAATATCAGACACCATAAACTTTACTACAAAAACCGTTAAGAGAGACAAAGAGGGACACTACATAATGATTAAGGGATCAATTCAACAGGAAGATATAACAATTATCAATGTATATGCACCTAACTACAGGGCACCGGTTTATCTAAAAGATTTGTTAACGGACTTAAAGGGAGACTTAGACCCCAATACAATAGTACTGGGGGACTTCAATACTCCACTCTCAGAAATAGACAGATCAATAGGACAGAAGATCAACAAGGATACAGTAGATTTAAACGACACTATAGCCCAAATGGATCTAACAGATATATACAGAACTTTCAATCCTACAGCTAAAGATTTTACATTCTTCTCAGCAGTACATGGAACCTTCTCTAGGATTGACCACATACTAGGCCATAAAGCAAGTCTCAGCAAATTCAAAAGAATTAGAATCATACCATGCAGCTTCTCAGACCATAAAGGAATGAAGTTGGAAATGAACAACTCAGGAATCCCTAGAGCATATGCAAACACATGGAGATTGAACAACATGCTCCTGAATGAACAATGGGTCATAGAAGAAATCAAAAGAGAAATCAAAAACTTTCTGGAAGTAAATGAGGATAACAGCACAACATACCAAAACTTATGGGACGCAGCAAAAGCAGTGTTAAGAGGAAAGTTTATATCAATAGGTGCCTACATCAAGAAATTGGAAAGGCACCAAATAGATGAGCTTTCTATTCACCTCAAGGATCTAGAAAACCTACAGCAAACCAGACCCAAATCTAGTAGGAGAAGAGAAATAATTAAAATCAGAGAAGAAATCAACAGGATTGAATCAAGAAAAACATTCCAAAAAATTAGCCAAACGAGGAGCTGGTTTTTTGAAAAAATAAACAAAATTGACACCCCATTGGCCCAACTAACTAAAAAAAGAAGAGAAAAGACCCAAATCAATAAAATCAGAGATGAAAAAGGAAATGTAACAACAGACACCACAGAAATAAAAAGAATCATCAGAAATTACTACAAGGACTTGTATGCCAGCAAACAGGGAAACCTATCAGAAATGGATAGATTCCTGGACACATGCAACCTACCTAAATTGAACCAGGAAGACATCGAAAACCTAAACAGACCCATAACTGAGACAGAAATTGAAACAGTAATAAAGGCCCTCCCAACAAAGAAAAGCCCAGGACCAGATGGATTCACTGCTGAATTCTACCAGACATTTAAAGAACTAACTCCAATTCTTCTCAAACTATTCAGAAAAATCGAAGAAGAGGGAATCCTCCCAAATTCTTTCTATGAAGCCAGCATCACCTTAATTCCTAAGCCAGAGAAAGAATCAGCACTGAAAGAGAATTACAGACCAATATCCCTGATGAACATAGATGCAAAAATCCTCAATAAAATTCTCGCCAATAGAATGCAACAACACATCAGAAAGATCATCCACCCAGACCAAGTGGGATTTTTCCCTGGTATGCAGGGATGGTTTAATGTGCGCAAGACAATCAATGTGATACACCACATTAACAGACTGCAGAAGAAAAACCATATGATTCTCTCAATAGATGCCGAGAAAGCATTTGATAAAATACAACACCCGCTCATGATGAAAACTCTAAGCAAACTGGGTTTGGAAGGAACATTCCTCAATACAATCAAAGCAATCTATGAAAAACCCACAGCCAACATCCTATTGAATGGGGAAAACTTGGAAGCATTTCCACTGAGATCTGGAACCAGACAGGGATGTCCACTCTCACCACTGCTATTCAATATAGTTCTGGAGGTTCTAGCCAGAGCTATTAGGCAAGAAAAAGAAATTAAAGGGATACAAATTGGGAAGGAAGAACTCAAACTATCCCTCTTTGCAGATGACATGATTCTTTATTTAGGGGACCCAAAGAACTCTACTAAGAGACTATTGGAACTCATAGAAGAGTTTGGCAAAGTAGCAGGGTATAAAATCAATGCACAAAAATCAACAGCCTTTGTATACACAGGCAATGCCACAGCTGAGAAAGAACTTCTAAGATCAATCCCATTCACAATAGCTACAAAAACAATCAAATACCTTGGAATAAACTTAACCAAGGACGTTAAAAATCTCTATGATGAAAATTACAAAACCTTAAAGAAAGAAATAGAAGAGGATACCAAGAAATGGAAAAATCTTCCATGCTCATGGATTGGAAGAATCAATATCATCAAAATGTCCATTCTCCCAAAAGCAATTTATAAATTCAATGCAATACCAATCAAGATACCGAAAACCTTCTTCTCAGATCTGGAAAAATTGCTGCTGAAATTTATATGGAGGCACAAGAGACCTCGAATAGCTAAAGCAATCTTGTACAACAAAAACAAAGCTGGAGGCATCACAATACCAGATTTCAGGACATACTACAGGGCAGTTGTAATCAAAACAGCATGGTACTGGTACAGAAACAGATGGATAGACCAATGGAACAGAATTGAAATACCAGAAATCAACCCAAACATCTACAGCCAACTTATATTCGATCAAGGATCTAAAACTAATTCCTGGAGCAAGGACAGTCTATTCAATAAATGGTGCTGGGAAAATTGGATTTCCACGTGCAGAATCATGAAGCAAGACCCCTACCTTACACCTTACACAAAAATCAACTCAACATGGATTAAAGACCTAAATCTACGACCTGACACCATCAAGTTACTAGAGAACATTGGAGAAACCCTTCAAGATATTGGCACAGGCAAAGAGTTTCTGGAAAAGACCCGGGAGGCACAGGCAGTCAAAGCCAAAATTAACTATTGGGATTGCATCAAATTGAGAAGTTTCTGTACTGCAAAAGAAACAGTCAGGAGAGTGAAGAGACAACTGACAGAATGGGAAAAAATATTTGCAAACTATGCAACAGATAAAGGGTTAATAACCAGAATCTACAAGGAGATCAAGAAACTCCACAAAAACAAAACCAACAACCCAATTAGGAGATGGGCCAAGGACCTCAATAGACATTTTTCAAAAGAGGAAATCCAAATGGCCAACAGGCACATGAAAAAATGTTCAAGGTCATTAGCAATCAGGGAAATGCAAATCAAAACCACAATGAGGTTCCACCTCACCCCGGTTAGAATGGCTCACATTCAGAAATCCACCAACAACAGATGCTGGCGAGGATGTGGGGAAAAAGGGACACTAACCCACTGTTGGTGGGAATGCAAACTGGTCAAGCCACTATGGAAGTCAGTCTGGAGATCCCTCAGAAACCTGAAGATAACCCTACTGTTCGACCCAGCCATCCCACTCCTTGGAATTTACCCAAAGGAATTTAAATTGGCAAACAAAAAAGCGGTCTGCAGCCTAATGTTTATTGCAGCACAATTCACAATAGCTAAGACCTGGAACCAACCTAAATGCCTATCAACGGTAGACTGGATAAAGAAATTATGGGATATGTACTCTTTAGAATACTATACCGCAGTAAGAAACAACGAAATCCAGTCATTTGCAACAAAATGGAGGAATCTGGAACACATCATACTGAGTGAAATAAGCCAGTCCCAAAGGGACAAATACCATATGTTCTCCCTGATCGGTGACAACTGACTGAACACCAAAAAGGAAACCTGTTGAAGTGGAATGGACACTATGGGAAACGGTGACTTGATCAGCATAGCCCTGACTGTTAATGAACAACTTAATACATTATCCCTCTTAGTAGTTTTTTTGTCTGTTCTACTTAATATGACTGGTTTAATTCTGTAATTAATACACAGTTATTCTTAAGTGTTGAAATTTAACTGAAATGTGATCCCTGTTAAACATAAGAGTAGGAATAAGAGAGGGAAGAGATGTATAATTTGGGACATGCTCAAGCTGACTTGCCCCAAATGGTAGAGTTAGAAACATACCAGGGGACTCCAATTTAATCCCATCAAGGTGGCATGTACCAATGCCATCTCACTATTCCAAGTGATCAATTTCAGTTCACAATTGATCATAATGAAAGGACTAAGAGTCAAAGGGAGCACATAAGCAAGTCTAGTACCTGCTAACACTAACTGATAGAATAAATAAAGGGGAGAGTGATCCAACATGGGAAGTGAGATACTCAGCAGACTCATAGAATGGCAGATGTCCTAAATAGCACTCTGGCCTCAGAATAAGCCCTAAAGGCATTCGGATCTGGCTGAAGAGCCCATGAGAGTATTTCAGGCATGGAAAGCCAAGACACTCTGGCAAAAGATCTCTGTGAGTGAGATCTCAGTGGAAAGAACAGGTCTTCAAAGAAGGAGGTACCTTTCTCTGAAGGGAGGAGAGAACCTCCACTTTGACTATGACCTTGTCTAAACAAGATAAGAATCGGAGAACTCAGAGGGCTTCCATAGCCTTGGAAACTCATGACTGGAGCATAGGGAGATTACTGATGCCATAGACAGGAGTGTCAATTGGTAAAGTCAACAACAGGAGTCACTGTGCACTTACTCCTCATGTAGGATCTCTGTCCTTAATGTGCTGTGCATTGAAATTTAATGCTATAACGAGTACTCAAACAATATATTTCACTTTGTGTTTCTATGGGGGTGCAAACTGTTGAAATCTTTACTTAATGCATACTAAACTGATCCTCTGTTAAAAAAAAAAAAAAAAAAAACAACTATCAACTCCCAACTTGACTCTCACTGGGATTAAACATGACAATAGGTCTGATCTGATTTCATCATTATTAAAAAAAAATCATCTATTATTTTTCACTTTATGTTTCTGTGTGGGAGCAAACTGTTGAAATCCTTACTTAATGTATACTAAGCTGATCTTCTGTATATTAAGATAATCGAAAATGAATCTTGATGTGAATGGAAGGGGAGAGGGAGTGGGAAAGGGGAGGGTTGTGGGTGGGAGGGACGGTATGGGGGGGAAGCCATTGTAATCCATTATTCGTACTTTGGAAACTTATATTCATTAAATAAATAAAAAAAAAATCATGGTAATAGCACTTAAAAAAATTTTTTTTTCATTTTTTGCAAGATTATCATTAAAATGATGCTTTCCTTTTCTTATTGTATCTTATTGGCAGGGACTTCATGCCAGTAACTTTAATCACTTGGTTGGTGTGGTATCTGCCAAATGTCTCCCAAGCCTACTTAACAGTTTTTCCCTTTGTAACTAATATACATCTAGCAGAAATTTATAATGTGACTGTGCAAAATCCTGTTCTCCAGCATATATTTCTCATTAACTTAATTGCCATTGATGACTATTGCCTACAGACATTATACTGTGGTATTTGTCCAATGGCAATTATATATTTTCCTTATTCCTTCCACATTATTTAATTGTAATTATCTTGTAAGGAAGAGTTATTGCTGTTTTCCCACTTATTTATTTATTGTGTATTTATTTCTAGCAGCATAAACTTCTAAATATTTATTTTATTGGTTATTATCCACTATTATCATCATTTATCTTGCTGCTTGAATTCTAAGATAATTCTTAGAGTGCTTAGGTTGTTTTTTGTGTCCTTTTCACATGCCCTACCATTGCTCTAACATGTTGCTTTCTTGCATTACAAGATATTCTAGTCTCGTATTTCCAACTCATTTCTACAAAGACAGTGTCAGTCATTTTTTTTTTAAGCATACGATATAACATTTAGAAACCAAGATCTGGTTACAATTGTGCTCATTGCTACTGGAGCATGATATTATTAGGCTCCCACAATTGTCAGATCACAGAAATACACACACACACACACACACACACATACCCACACATGAAAAAGCTATGTATAAGTTTCAAATTTTTCACCAAAATAAACTTATCTTTTAATTCCCCTTCTCATTGACTTTATGAAGCACTCATACCAGGGACTTCAAAGAATGCAATTAAAAGTAATGTGCATTTCTGATTAATTTCTTGAAGGCCCCTCTGTAGACTAATGAATACATAAAACATTTATATTTATTTCTTTACCATTTTTCTGCTGCATATATTAAAATCCTTGACTTTATATGATATCAGCTATAATATAATACCATAAAGTTTGTTGTAGCTTTTCTTTACAAATTGTTACTTCCGTATCTGATATAGGGAAACTGGATCACAATGTATTTTTATTGATTAAATTGTGGTATGCAAAAATAAAAGTTTCATATTTAAAAACCCATATCTTTGTGAAAAGCATGTTAATAATTAGACTACAATACTGTGTGTATTCTCTTTTACCTTAACTTTTCAGTACACTGTCATAACTCTACTTTCTAAAATACTTAAGTTAGGTTGTTACTTCTCCATTTTTAGTGTGGTTTAATTATCCATTTGTAATATAGTCTCATTAGTTATAGCTTACATTGTGTTTTGGGTTACCCTCACATCCAGCTGGATGGTGAGGGGGAGGGGATGAGAGAGAGACAGGGAGAGAGTGAGTCCATCCTCGGGTTCACTTTCCAAATGGCTGCAACAGCTGTGGCTGAGCAAAGCTGAAACCAGATGCTTGGAACTCCATCTAGGTCTCCCGTGTTTCACCCACCACATCACAATGCTGACTTGTAGGTATTATTTTTAATCTATATTTTGGCTAAGTGAAGATTGACCTTGAAATGTAATTTTAGAGCTATCTAAAAAAATGCTCCAAAAAGTGTGTTCCCTCTTCATCTGTACTACTTATTTCCCTTTGATTCCCTTCAACCTGTTTTCACTCCCTGCCTATCAGTAACTTATCCTAATAGTTATTGCTGTTATTCCTATGTTTGTTTTCAACAAATAGGATATGCACGCATATTTCCATATATTCTTCTTTATTACATAAAACTTACTATAGATACTTATTGAACTTTACATTTTCTGTTTATCAACATATATTGAAAATAACTACATATTGGGAAAGGGGAGGGTTGCGGGTGGGAGGGACGTTATGGGGGGGAAGCCATTGTAATCCATAAGCTGTACTTTGGAAATTTATATTCATTAAATAAAAGTTTAAAAAAAAAGAAAAAGAAAATAACTATGTATGTTCTTTAGTATAAATCTATTTCCTTTTTAAGAGTTTTTAATTTATATGTATATCTATAGTTAGTTTATTGCTCTTATGTCTGACATTTAAATTTCATCCATGGGTGGGCATTGGGCACAGCAGTAAAGACACTGCCTGGAACACCCACATCCATTTTAGAATGTCTGGGTTTAAGTCTCAGCTCCACTCCAGGTTGCAGCTTCCTACTAATCCAAACCATGGGAAACAGCAGATGATGGCTCAAATAGTGGGTCATCATCATCCACCCAGGAGAGCTAGATTGTGTTTAAGGTTCCTATCCTTAGAATGGACCAGCCCTGGCCAGTGCCGCGGATCACTAGGTTAATCCTCCGCCTGTGGCACTGGCACTCCGGGTTCTAGCCTGGTTGGGGTGCCAGATTCTGTCCCGGTTGCTCCTCTACCAGTCCAGCTCTCTGCTGAGGCCTGGGAAGGCAGTGGAAGATGTCCCAAGTGCTTGAGCCCTGCACCTGCATGGGAGTCCAGGAGGAAGCACCTGGCTCCTGGCTTCAGATCTGTGCAGTGCGCCAGCCATAGTGGACATTTGTGGGATGAAACAATGGAAGGAAGACCTTTCTGTCTGTCTGTCATGCTCACTAACTCTGCCTGTCAAAGAAAAAAAAAAAAAGAATGGACCAGCAACAGCTATTCCAGTCATTTGTCTGTCTGTCTATCTGTCTGTCCCTCTGCCTTTCAAATAAATAAAAAAAGCAAATAAATAATTTTTAAAACTGGCTTTTAAATTTTACAATCACTAACTGTTAAAATGAGCAGCATTCCAACAGGGTCATAGTCAAAGTGGAAGTTCTCTCCTCCCTTCAGAGAAAGGTACCTCCTTCTTTGATGGCCCTGTTCTTTCCACTGGGATCTCACTCGCAGAGATCTTTCATTTAGGTCTTCTTTTTTTTTTTTTTTCCAGAGTGTCTTGGCTTTCCATGCCTAAAATACTCTCATGGGCTCTTCAACTAGATCCAAATGCCTTAAGGGCTGATTCTGAGGCCAGAGTGCTATTTAGGACATCTGCCATTCTATAAGTCTGCTGTGTATCCTGCTTCCCATGATGGATTGTTCTCTCCCTTTTTGATTCTATCAGTTAGTATTAGCAGACACTAGTCTTGTTTGTGTGATCCCTTTGACTCTTAGACCTATCAGTGTTATCAACTGTGAATTGAAATTGATCACTTGGACTAGTGAGATGGCATTGGTACATGCCACCTTGATGGGATTGTATTGGAATCCCCTGGCATGATTCTAACTCCACCATTTGGGGCAAGTCTGATTGAGCATGTCCCAACTTGTACATCTCCTCCCTCTCTTATTCCCACTGTTATATTTAACAGGGATCACTTTTCAGGTAAAATTTAAACACCTAAGATTAATTGTGTGTTAATTACAGAGTTCAACCAATAATACTAGAACAAAACAAGGAAAAAATACTAAAATGGATAAAGTATTACACTGTATATCAACAGTCAGCACAAGAGCTGATCAAGTCACTGTTTTTCTTAGTGTCCATTTCACTTCAACAGGTTTCCCCTTTGGTGCTCAGTTAGTTGTCACCGATCAGGGAGAACAAATGACATTTGTCCCTTTGGGAATGGCTTAATTCACTCAGCATAACGTTTCCCAGATTCCTCCGTCTTGTTGCAAATGACTGGATTTTGTTGTTTTTGACTGCTGTATAGTATTCTATAGAGTACATGTCCCATAATTTCTTTATCCAGTCTACTGTTGATGGGCATTTGGGTTGGTTCCAGGTCTTAGCTATTGTGAATTGAGCTGCAATAAACATTAATGTGCAGACAGCTTTTTTGTTTGCCAGTTTAATTTCCTTTGGGTAAATTCCAAATAGTGGTATGGCTGGGTTGTATGGTAGGGTTATATTCAGGTTTCTGAGGACTCTCCAAACTGACTTCCATAGTGGCTTATCCAGCTTGCATTCCCACCAACAGTGGTTAGTGTTCCTTTTTCCCCACATCCTCTCCAGCATCTATTGTTGGTAGATTTCTGAATGTGAGCCATTCTCACTGGGTTGAGGTGAAACCTCATTGTGGTTTTGATTTGCATTTCCTTGATTGCTAGTGATCTTGAACATTTTTTCATGTGCCTGTTGGCCATTTGGATTTCCTCTTTTGAAAAATGTCTATTGAGGTCCTTGGCCCATCTCTTAAGTGGGTTGTTTGTTTTGATGTTGTGGAGTTTCTTGATTTCTTTGTAGATTCTGGTTATCAACCCTTTATCTGTTGCGTAGTTTGCAAATATTTTTTTCCCATTCTGTCGGTTGCCTCTTCACTCTCCTGACTGTTTCTTTTGCAGTACAGAAACTTCTCAATTTGATGCAATCCCAATAGTTAATTTTGGCTTTGACTGCCTGCGTCTCCAGGGTCTTTTCTCCCATAGCCTTGGCAACTCATGACTAGAGCCTAGGGAGATTACTGACACCATAAACAAGAGTGTCAAATTATTAAGTCAACAACAGAAGTCACTGTGAACCTTTTTCTCATGTGGGATCTGTCCTTAATTTGTTTTCCAATGTGAAGTAATGCTATAACTAGTACTGAAACAGTATTTTACACTTTGTGTTTCTGTGTGGGTGCAAACTGATGAAATCTTTGCTTAATATATATTGAATTGATCTTCTGTATATAAAGATAATTGAAAATGAATCTTGATGTGAATGGAATGGGAGAGGGAGTGGGAGATGGGAGGGGTGTGAGTGGGAGGGAAATTATAGGGGGGGGAGCCATTGTATTCCATAAACTGTACTTCAGAAATTTATATTTACTAAATAAAAAAAAATGAGCAGCATTGTGCAGATATATTTTCAGGTTTCTAGCAAATGGAATAAAAGACAATTAAGTCACTTCTGAACCATCAGTATATAAACTAAACACAGTTCAAAGTTATTGCAAATAAGACTTAAAGTTCACTACTTTTTTAAAAAAAATAACAAACATTTGTCTAAGAAATATAAGAATATGATTTTAAAACTAATGCCATTTCACATAAAAACTGTGTTAATTCACACAATATGCTAATATTTCATCACAGGAGCAATATGCCTATCAATAGCTCAAGAAAGAAGCAAGATTAACTCCCCATTGTCAAGTGGAATTTTCATCTGGTGTGAACTGATTTATACCAGCATCTCTCTACATTACTTATGCCTTAGTAGGACATTAAATTCCTTAGTTCTTATCATATCTGCAGTAGTAAAAAGACATATGGTTTTGTCATAGGCATTATATGTCCCAAAAGCAATAATACTATTGTACTTCTACTGCTACTATTAATTGTAATTCCTATTAGATAACTAAACATGCTGCATATTTATTTTCTATGTTAACTCAGTTAATCTTCTAACAAATCTGTAAGAGCAGTATCATTACATCCACAATTTATGTATTTAAAATAAACAAACTGAAGCCCGGACAATTCAATCCAGTGCCAAAAATCACACAGGTAATAACTATAGTTCAGTTTAAATCCTGATAGCTGTTTTCTGAATTCATTATACTTGTATTTTGAGAGAAAGTCATGCACATTGATAATGTGAAATGCTAGGTACAAATATTTTGGGTTTTGTATTTTCTGTGAGCTTAATACACACATTGTTTTGGGCCAAAAGCATACCCACCAGTCCTCATAGTTCTGAAAAAACCTCTATGAGAAATCACATAATTGTTACTATTGCCAAAACCGCAAAACTCTAAAGCATGGGAAAGTGCAGTTTGGGGCCATCATATGCCACACACTTCTGAACCCCCAGACTGACATGCAGTTTCTATGGCATTAAACATTTATCAAAATCTACAATAATCTTCTTTTACAATTTTTTAGCAGTTGGTAGTAAATAAATCTTTAAGCATGATATTTCCCAGGTTCCTTAAGAGTCTGAAAGGAAGGCACTCCAGAACCTAAAAATGTAGATATTTTTCACTTACAAGGACATTAATTCTCAGAAAATTGTAGTGAAATCTTCAGTCATGAGATAATAAATTTTGATTCTAAAGTAAGAAACTCTAGTTGGGTATCAAAATCCCCAAATTCATATACATTGCAATTTATGTGTTTAAAGAATTCTATGTCTTATTTTTTCTCCCTGTTTTTCTGTTTTAAAGAATATCATTTTATTATTTGAACTAAAGACACCTGCAGAATACTTAATCATCTCAAACAGGAATCAAAAGATCCATTGCTAGTCTTGGTTTCACTAATAACCAGCTACTTGACATTTGGAAATCCATTTACACTTTAGTAACTGTTAATTGGTGCCTTGTATAGCACACACACTTTTTTAGATATGTAGTGAACTGAGAGCCCCTTAAAGAGCAGTTGTTCAGATTGCAGTCAATCGCCTTTCAAGAAATTCCCAGTAGAGGAGCAATCCATAGCAAGATTAACCATTTCACCCAGATAATGTCTTGGAATATGGTCCTAAATGGCACTTTGATGTACATCTTTTTCTCAAAGCATTTGTCTGATTCTGAATTTCTGCTTGGAGGAAAAATGGTGCTAAAATTGGGTTCTTAATTTATTCTGCCAGTCACATACGCATTCTTTCATCTGACTAACTTGTAGTGTGTGAATTTCCTAATCTCAGCATTCGCGTCCTTTTCTTGTTGCAGGATTAAAGATGAAGAAGTAATTCAGAAAGATCAGTTTGTAAAAGAGAATATAATAAAGCCCTTTGCCCCACTCCAGAAGGAAATATTTTTGTTAATCAAATCCTACCTTGTCCCACAGAACAATGCAAAATTAGTTTGGTTGTACCCTGTAGGGCTCTGAGGCCCAGAAGCCAGGGACAGCAGCAGTACAGAATTGGCACAAAGTAGCAGAAATGTCATTTTTTAATTATGTGGTTCTAAGGAGAATCTATTATCCACTGCTGAGATGCTGAAATCAGACAATTTATCTACAAGGCAGCTCTGTCTACCATCTACAATATATGTTTCTTGTCACTGCAGGAAATAGAACAAATGGATGTTTTTATTTCTGGTGCCTTATGGTTATAAATTTATTCTTTTAAGTCTTTGCCCCTGAAAGGGAACAACACCTTGACCTGTAATGCTTGGTACCCTCCTGCCCACTTCTCCTCCATGAAAGGTTTTCACGTCTTTGTCCCTCCATTGGTATCAAGCCTGCTGAATCCCCCACTCAAGAAGTCTTTGCACAGCTTCCATATCACCTCCCTGACGCCTTTTGTTAAACTTAATAGAAAGGAAACTTTGAGAAAGCCCAAGAAAACTAGAGGCATCCACCTGAATTAATATAAATACAAATTGCTCTTTTGCATTTCACAGGAGATGCTGGGAACTATTTGAAACATATCCTTTCTTCTTCTCTTGTAAGCTATATTCATTTAAATGTAAACTAATACTTATACCTACAAGCTTGTTCCTAATGGTTCTGCAGTATTTCTGCTTTTTCACCCTTAAGGTATCAAAGCAAATGAAAAATTTTTATTCATATTTGTCTTCTATCTTTAAAATATTTGCCAAATTCATTATGTTCTCTACTTAGGGATCCAAGCATTTCAGACCTATTAACCATCAGGTATCATCTAAATGCTTTTAAAACAAACGTGTGCAGTTTACTTTAAAAGAATGTACGCTCTCTATGTTGTGTAAGGACAGGAAATTTGATCACAATCCGGCAAGCTGGCATGATAATAACTGCACTGCCCTCTAGTGTAGTATTTTAGGTAGAGCAATGCAAAGGCAGAGGATTATGTTTTGTTGTATTGCAAAAGCATGCATGTAGGTTTTCAGAATCAAAGGAAAGTGATATGCCACCTGCTAGGCCTTGGAAGGGCTTTGTATTTTCTTCTGGAATACAAAGTTTTCAAAGACTGTTGGTTGGCTTCCTAATGTCAAAGCCATATATCACTGAGGTATTTTCACCTATCCTACTCTGGCAAAATGCAAGGAGGTAATGTAAGGATCTTTACCACAAACTTCATTGCTATAAATATTAGCAACTGAACATTCCAATAACAATTTTCATTCACTCGAGGTATTTTTCTTAGAATTATATGCAATTCAGCTTAGAGTAGTCATGTGTTTCAATGCAGTGTCATTCATACCTACACATGTATAAAATAGCTCAAATCAAGCAGAAAGGAAAAAATAGTGTTTAGAAAGGTTTGTCCAGTAATATATACTAACTAATATTTAAAAAAATAACTTTTTACTATTATATGATTCATATAGGAATTTTATTCTGAATTTGTCGAAGCAAGCATTCCCAGATTCTTGCAGATCACAACCAGGAATATTTAGCAATTTGATATGTAGGATAAAATACACAGGCAGCAGGGAGAGCAAAAAATAACAAGCTGTTGGAGAATAGGATTACCTTCAGCCTCTGTGAGATAGCGAATCGTAATATAAATACATAAACATAAACATCACAGAATCTCACCACCAGACCCATGTATAATTTATGCAGATCAATGTAACTTTGTAGCTTCTTACAGATACATTGCTGCTCTGCTGAATTGGGGATCTCAGTCTTATGAGTTCCCATTTTCCTTACCCTGAGATAGATAACCAGATGTTTTTCCAACTAACTAGACAGCAGGAAGAGTCAATACCAGAGTTAGCCATTTGTTCCAATTTTACATCTAGCACAAATGCTGATACTTCTATTGAGTTACATAACACTCTGAGCTTCAGTTCTCCATCTCTGAAATGTGGATTATAGTAGTGTTTATCTCTCACGATTGTAGGAAGATTAAATGAGCTAGGTCGTACTCATATGCATGGATTTCAAAAATTCACATTTTTTAAAACAGATATATTTGTTTACTTGAAAGGCAGAGTTACAGATAGAGAGAATGGAGGAGAGAGAGACAGGGAAATGGAGCTTCCATTTGCTGATTCACTCCCCAAATGGATGCAATAACGGAGGCAGGCCAGGCAGAAGCTAGGAGCCTGGAACTCCATGCAGGTCTCCCACTTGGGTGACAGGGACCCAAGTCCTTGGGCTATCTACCACTTCTTTCCCAGGTATATTAGCAGGGAGCCAGATCAGAAGTGGAGCACCCAGGACTTGAAACAGTGCCTACCTGGGATACTGGCATTGTAGCTAGCAGCTTAACCCACTCTGTCACAATGCCAGCCCTGTAAACTTTAATTGTGTTTCACAAACCTTTTGAAGTACCTTTGTATATGTCAATCAGTTTTGTTTCTAGCACTTAACTAGATATCACGTCAAAGGAATTACTGGCTGCATACATATTTCTAAGCATGAATTAAGGCAACAAGCTATTGTTGCCAATAGGAATAACATCGTCAATAGTGACAACAATGGAAAGAGAAAGAAGGCAGAGAAGAGTACAGAGAGGGAAGTCACCTGTGAGACTAGGAACTCCATTAACACTACCTGAAATGCCCTCAGGTGTAGTTACTATGGTGATAAAATAGGCTGGCTAGGACATGGTGCATTTAAGGCACATGGCAACCCAGCAAGAAGTCCTCTGGGAAAGTCTTTTGTTATCTATGAGTAGATAAGTAAAGTTAAGAAAAGAAGCCCACCCATAGGGAATTGATGAGTTCTGTCTGGATCTCCACATCCTCTCTCTTCTGAGAGTTTGGAAACTGACACATGGAGAGGAAGGGGTCTTCTGTCTCCTCCCATGTATCCAAATAGAAATTAATCATTCCAACATATTAGGGCATTGATTAGTCAGAAGACCATTATAAAGCCAGGAAAAAAGACTGAAACGTTATGGTTCCTGGTACTGGCTTTTGCCTTATCTAGTTAGTGACTAAATCTTTTATGAAAAGTAGTTTAATTCTGACTATTTGGGTCCTTATATAAGTAAAAATGATTTAACAACTTCTGATCAAAGATTCCATATTTTATTCTATCAGCTGGTTATATTTTAACCAGTGAAATGAAAACTGACTTAGAAATCTGATTTGTGTGTGTGTCTGTGTGTATTGCCAGTTAAGTACAGATTTTAGATGCAAAATAAAGAAACTTAGTCCAAAAATAAATGTAAAACATGATTCAAAAAAATCAAGGCATTGTGAATTTCATAAAAGTGAAGATAAAGAAATTTCAAGAGATAATTAAACAATAGAATTACTACCCTGAAATTAACCTGTATTTGACATTCTACTAAATTCAGCATTAACAACACAACCATTTTTTTCTCAAAAAATTTCATAGTAGGCAAGTTTCTTGACCTTCAAAATATTAAAAATAACTAGACTATCATTGATTTAAGTATTTAAGAGAACTCAAGTAAAATCAGATTTTTTTTTCAAATTCCAACTCATATTTCTCAGTGTGTGTTGTGGGAAGACATGCATGCAGGCACACACAGCACACACATACAACTGAATGGTTGTCAGATTTGATTTTTTTTTTAAGTTAATAGATACTCTGCACTTGATTAACTCTTCCTGAATATTTTCTGCAATTTTTATGCAATTTGACTCATGTCCAGTAGGTATTTTCCTTCCTTCATGAATACGCTTGAAAAGAGCCTGGTTTTCTATCTCCCATTCCTTTCAAAAATGCTTTAACAAAGGATTAAAGAAAGTGAAGTCTTTCTTAAGAACTCTCAGTACTTTTGTCTGGCAACATCAATCAACAAAAAAATGTGTTTTCCTCTACATACTTACTTTTTTTAAAAATTTTTTGACAGGCAGAGTGGACAGTGAGAGACAGAGAGAAAGGTCTTCCTTTGCCGTTGGTTCACCCTCCAATGGCCGCCGCGGGCAGTGTGCTGCGACCGGCGCACTGTGCTGATCCAATGGCAGGAGCCAGGTACTTATCCTGGTCTCCCATGGGGTGCAGGGCCCAAGTACTTGGGCCATCCTCCACTGCACTCCCTGGCCACAGCAGAGAGCTGGCCTGGAAGAGGGGCAACCGGGACAGAATCCGGCACCCCAACAGGGACTAGAACCCGGTGTGCCGTCGCCGCAAGGTGGAGGATTAGCCTAGTGAGCCGCGGCGTTGGCCTACATACTTACTTTTATTTAAGAAAATATATATTTCCTGTCCAATAATATCATTGTTTAGCAACAGCAAATTTTACCTAAAATATGCCAGCTTTCGTTAGCTTAAATAGATTCATTCAAGATTAGAGAAACTTAAACAGCAAGACAGCAGGTATTAGATACTGATTTTTAAGAATGGAACTATGCAATCAAATTTGAATTTACCCAGGAAGGGCATGTAAGATGAAAATTTAAAAATGGAACATAAAAACCAAAACACCAACAATGGAGACTCTGCAGTGCTTTCCGCTTATGTTTCCTACTTCATTTTTTTCATAGATTGATAGATAGATAGATAGATAGATAGATGGAAAGTGGTAAGCTGTGTAGGTATGGAGGCTTGTATTATTCAAGAGGGTTACAAATCTCAATCATGAAAATGATAACTTCTCAATCTTTTAGATGACTTCAAATTGCTATAAATGGCCCTGGGTCATACCTTATTATACTAAAGACTGAGAGATAGGGAGAGAAAGAGAGAGAGAGATGTATTGAAAATAGGAATGTTGTATACCTACATTATCATTTTGAAAAAGCTATCAAAACAAGATTTCATGGTGATTTTGTGACCCTATTTCAACCAAGTGTTTGGTTTTTATAATATTATCTCAAGTTAAGTTTAATTAAATAAGTCTTCAACTAACATGAATGTATCAACACCATTTTTAATATTTAAAATATGTATATAAATTTGAGCTATATAATTCTTTGATCATACTAACCTGTTATTTTATACTTTTTACTTGTTGAATGGTAATTCTACATATTCTTTTATTATAATTTAGTTAAGTAAATTTTAGTCATATCAGGCTGTAGGTGATAATGTATGGATAAAGAAAAAAAGGAAAAATACAGAAGATAACAGAAGCAGACTATTACAGGAAGTCTAAACATTTCCTTTTAAAGAAATGTTACTTTCCTTCTCACTATAATACTTTTGAGGATGACTGGAAAATGGAAAGGAAGAAAGAAAAGAAAAATTGTAGGCTGCTGCAAATATAGAAAAAAAGAGAAATAAAATAAAGTGAATCCATACAAAATGTCATTGTGAGAGTTTAAAGTATGCAAACTGTCCCTGGATTACTTACTACCCACCTTCATATTCAACCCTTCAGTAATGATTGGAGATAAGAAAAGTAAATCTATGCTAAAGGTTTTACAGCAAGGATTGATTTTCATTTTTGTAACCAAAATTCGAAGGTTTTGGGAAGGGATTGACCTTAGGCAAGCATTTTCTTTTTATCTTGCTGGAAAACTATCAATTTTAGAAGGCATTGAAGGTTTTATAAATGTTCAGCTTAAATCATGTAGCAAAATATATTTTGAATGAGATCATCTTCATCTAACCTAATGCAAGTCCAGAAGAGGATAGAGTTTTATATAGGACTATTGTAGTTTGAATCTCAAAGATCATGTTGGATCATGTTAGATTACTGCCCTATCTCTCCCTTTGCAATTGAGGTGTTCATGCTTAAAGTTTAAAAATCAGACATTCTTCCAGAATTTATTATGAATTCATAATATCATTTTAACAGAAATTTAAAAATTAGAACATGAGTTAGTGCGTGTCAGCCAATAAACAGTGATGACAAAATAGCCTTCAAACCTTCCACAGCAAAGCACTCCATTAGAGACTGAGTAGACGGATAATAGAGACCCAGTGAGATATCCTTTATATCTTCTGTCATTCTTAATAAGCTAATTCATATCATTCATTCAATAGATAACTACTGATCATCTGTGATGCGTCCTAGCCAAATCAGATATAATAGTAAATAAGAACAAAGTGTTTACTTTCACAGACTTTGTATTCTGGAAGGAAAAGTAGAAAATGTGAATAAATGCATAACTACTTCTTGTTCCAACTACAAAGAAATATAATACAAGTAAAATAATGAAATAATATGTGTTTGGCAGGTAGTTGTGAGGAGACTACATTGGTATTACTAATAAAAACTTTATCTGAAGAGGTAAAACTTAAACTGAAATCTAATGCAAAATAAAATAAAGGAAGAAAGAAAACAAAGGAAAAGGAAATATAATGGCTTCTTGCAAGTAGGAGAACCAGCAAGTTCTAAAATCCATAGATGAAAATATTTCTGTCAGGTACAAGGGACCATGAAGAAAAATAAAGAGGAGCTAATGTGAAGCCAGGAGGATCTTTAGCAACTACCTGGGCTAAGGTCATAAGGATGGAGACGAGGCAATTCACATGGCTACGGTGAGTCATTGTAAAGGTTGGGTGTTCAAAGTATAATGAAAGTCACAATGGAAGGGGAGAGGGAGTGGGAGAGGGGAGTGTTGTGGGTGGGAGGGAAGTTATGGGGGGGAAGCTATTATAATCCATAGCTGTACTTTGGAAATTTATGTTCATCAAATAAAATAAAATATAAAAAAAAGAAAGTCACCAGAAAGCTTTAAGCAAGAGCTGATATAATTTGATTTTGAAAATATTATTTGGATATTATTTGGAGAATGGATAGAATATATGTGATAAAAGAGGTTGGAGTACAGCAAAGATACATTTGAGATATTGTGAGATATAGTAGTCAAGAGATGCTCTAGGGGTTTATCACTGGAGATGTTGAAAGTTCTGATTTGGAAAATATTTGAAAGTAGATGACACAACATTCGGACAGGTTGCATGTGATATATAATGGGAAAAGAAAAAAATCCATTCTTTTTAGTACTTTGAATTGAGCAAATGGTGAGCAGTATCATTACTGAGATGGGGCACATGAGTGAAGAAAGTTAAATAAGAAAAATGAGAAGTTTTCTTTAGTTATGCTAGTTTCATATTTCCTATGGATATACTACCAGGAGTGGGATGGCCGAATCATAGATGGATTTATGTTCAGATTTCTGAGGAATCACTATACTGTCTTCCATAACGGTTGTATTAATGGTCTAATGGTTTCTTTAGTTATGTTAGTTTCTTTAGTTATGTTAGTTTGATATTAATATTAGACATCGAAGGGTGATATTGAATAGGCAGTTGAATAAACAAGTCAGTCTAGAAGAAGTGAGTTTAGATAGAGGGGAAAGTATATAAGAGTATGTTACATGAAGAAGACATTTGAAGTCATTTGACTGAGTTAGATCAGTCAAAGATAGGTTATGGTAAAAGAACTGAAAGCACATGAATTGCTTCGTTATCCAGATCTAGGCAAACAATAAAGGGCCAGCAAAGTAGACTGGAAAAGAATCATCCCTAAAGAAGAAGGGAGACCAAAATAATGTGGCATCAATCCACATTATTAAAATTTTTTAAATTTTTTATTTGAAGAAATTACTCTTTAAAAAATATAAATGGGGGGCCTGCACTGTGGCGCAGCAGATTAAAGAGGCATCCCATATGGGTGCTGGTTCTAGTCCCAGCTGTTCCTCTTCCTATCCAGCTCTCTGTTATGGTCTGGGATAGCAGTGGAAGATGATCCAAGTCCTTGGGCCCCCACACCCATGTGGGAGACCCGGAAGAAGCTCCTGGCTCCTGGCTTCATATTGGCACAGCTCCAGCCATTGCAGCCACCTGGGGAGTGAACCAGCAGATGGAAGACCTCTCTCTCTGTCTCTACCTCTCTTTGTAACTCTGTCTTTCAAACAAATAAAATAAATCTTCAAAACATAAATTAAAAAAATAAAAATATAAACAGATTGTATATATTTCAAAGACACAATTATAAAAATGTAAGTATATTTCATTCATTCCTCCTTTCGTTCCTCCCTGATTTTCTTTTATTTTTGCAATAATACTCTTTCAACCAGTAAAAAATAGAAAGACCACAGTTTCACAGGAATATGGTCAGGGTTTATAAATAATAATCAAATCAAAAGACATCAACTTCAAGCTTATACATTCAGAGTTTTGTGGTTGCTTTGTTGTTGTTTGTACTCTATGTTGGCCACCACAAATCCGAGAAAACATATATTTGTTTCTTGTTTCTGTAGGTCTGGCTTATTTCACTAAATGTTGATGGTCTAATGGTCTGCAGTTGCATCCATTGTATTGCAAAAGACAAGATTTCATTCTTTTTTATGGCTAAGTAGTATTCCATTATGAATATATACCACATAATCTTTTTCTAATCATCAGTTGTTTGTTATGTGTGTTGACTTCATATTTTAGCTATGGTGAATTGAGCTGTTATATACATGGGAGTACAATTAACACTTTCATATGCTGATTTCATTTCCTATGGATATACTACCAGTAGTGGCATGGCCAAGCCATAGGTGGATTTATGTTCAGATTTCTGAGGAATCACTATACTGTCTTCCATAATGGTCATACTAATTTAAATTTCCAACAACAGTGGATTAGAGTACCTTTTCACTCACATCCTCAACAACATTTATTGATTCTTGATAGCTATTCTACCTGGGGTAAGGTGAAATCTCATTGTGGTTTGATTTACATTTCCCTTAAGGCTACTGATCCTGAACATTTTTTTAATGTGTATGTTGGTCATTTGTTATTTCATCCTTTAAAATATGCCTGTTCATGCCCTTTGCTTATTTCTCATCTTGACTGCTTTATATTCTTTTGTTTAGTTTCTTGAGCCTCTTTTATATTCTGGACAGTAATCCTTAATCAAATCCAGTCTGCAGATTTTTTTTTTTTTTTTTTTGACAGATAGAGTTAGACAGTGAGAGAGACAGACAGAAACAAAGGTCTTCCTTCTTTTGGTTCACCACCCAAATGGATGCTTCAGCCAGAGCTACGCCAATCCGAAGCCAGGATCCAGGTGCTTCCTCCTGGACTCCCACACAGGTGTAAGCACCCAAGCACCTGAACCACCCTCAACTGCCTTCCTGGGCCACAGCAGAGAGCTGGACTAGAAGAGGAGCAATCGGGACTAGGACCTGGCACCCATATTGGATGCTGGTGCAGCAGGCAGAGGATTAGCCTAGTGAGGCACGGCACTGGCCCCCGCAGTTTGCAGATATTTTCTCCCATTCAATTGCCTATTTACTTTGTTGAGTAGTTCACTTGTTATGCAGAAGCTTCTTAGCTTGATGTAATCCCATTTGTCTATTTTTGCTGTTATTGCCTATGTTCCTGTGGCCTTATCCAAGAAGTCTTTGCTTATGCTAATGTCTTGAAACCTTTCCCCTATAATGTCCTCTAGCAGTTTGATCATATCAGGTTGTAGATTTAGACCCTTGATCAACTGCTAGTTGCTTTTTCATGTTGTGTAAGGTAGGGAACTTGTTTCATACTCCTGCATTTCCAGATCCAATTTTCCCAACATCATTTGTTGAATCAACTGTCCTTCCTACAGGGAGTGATTTCAGCTCCTTTATCAAAGATTAGTTGCCTATAGATGCTTGGATTCATTGAAAGAGTTTCTAATCTGTTTCATTGGTCCACATCTTGATTTTTGTTCTAGTAACAGGATGTTTAGACAATCACTTCCTGTAGTATGTCTTGAAATTTTATATTTGATATTTCCAGCTTCATTTTTTATGTTTAAGGTTGTTTTAGCCATTCGGGGTTTCTTGTGTTTCCATAAGAATTTTAGGATTGTTTTCCTAGATATGAGAAGAATGTCCTTAATACTTATATTGGGAACACATTGAATCTATAAATTGCTTCAGGTAGTCTAGACATTTTGATAATATTAATTTTTCCAATCCACCAACATGCAAAGTTTGTTTCCATTTTGTGTTATACTCTATTTCTTTCTTTAATGGTTAGTAATTTTCATTGTAGAGATCTTTCACATCCTTGGTTAAGTTTATTTCAAAGTATTTAATTGTTTTTGAAGCTATTGTGAAAGGGAGTGATACTACAAGTTCTTTCTCAGTCATGTCATTGTGCATACAATTGCTTTGATTTTTATTTGTTGATGTTACATATTGCAACTTTGCCAAACTCTCATATAAATTCTCATAGTCTTTTAATGAGGTCTTTTTGTTCATGTCATCTGAAAACAGGGATAGTTTGACTTCCTCATTTTTCTTGCCTAATGGTTCTGGTTAAAACTTCTACAACTATGCTGAATAGTAATGGCAAGAGTGGACATCCTTGTCTGGTTCCAGAGCTTAGTGGAAAGGCTTCCATCTATTCCCTCCTTCAGGATGATTCTGCTTCTTGGATTGTCATATATTGCCTTTATAGCATTGAGGTGTATTCTTTTTATACCCAATTTGCTTAAGAATTTTATCATGAAAGATGTATTGTGTCTAAACAAGTCTAGTACCTGCTAACACTAACCGATAGAATAAATAAAGGGGGGAGTGATCCAACATGGGAAGTGAGATACTCAGCAGACTCATAGAATGGCAGATGTACTAAATAGCACTCTGGCCTCAGAATCAGCCCTAAAGGCATTCCAATCTGGCTGAAAAGCCCATGAGAGTATTTCAGGCATGGAAAGCCAAGACACTCTGGCAAAAAGATCTCTGTGAGTGAGATCCCAGTGGAAAGAACAGGTCTTCAAAGAAGGAGGTACCTTTCCCTGAAGGGAGGAGAGAACCTCCACTTTGACTATGACCTTGTCTAAACAAGATAAGAGTCGGAGAACTCAAGGGGCTTCCATAGCCTTGGAAACTCATGACTGGCGCATAGGGAGATTACTGATGCCATAAACAGGAGTGTCAATTTGTAAAGTCAACAACAGGAGTCACGGTGCACTTACTCCTCATGTAGGATCTCTGTCCTTAATGTGCTGTACATTGAGGCTTAATGCTATAACGAGTACTCAAACAGTATATTTCACTTTGTGTTTCTATGGGGGTGCAAACAGTTGAAATCTTTACTTAATGTATACTAAACTGATCCTCTGTAAAAAAAAAAAAAAAAAAAAAAAAAGAAATTATCAATTCCCAACTTGACTCTCACTGGGATTAAACATGACAATAGGTCTGATCTGATTTCATCATCATTTAAAAAAATCATCTATTATTTTTCACTTTATGTTTCTGTGTGGGAGCAAACTGTTGAAATCCTTACTTAATGTATACTAAGTTGATCTTCTGTATATTAAGATAATCGAAAATGAATCTTGATGTGAATGGAAGGGGAGAGGGAGTGGGAAAGGGGAGGGTTGCGGGTGGGAGGGACGGTATGGGGGGGAAGCCATTGTAATCCATAAGTCGTACTTTGGAAATTTATATTCATTAAATAATAAAAAAAAACCGAATCAGTATTAACAATAAAAAAAAGAAAGATGTATTGTGTCAAATCCTTTCTCTGACTCTACTAAAATGTCATGAGACTTTTATTCTTCAATATGTTGATATTGATTTGCATATTTTGTACCATCCCTGAATATCTAGGATAAATCCTCTTAGACAGGGTGGATGATCTTTTGATGTGTTATTGGGTTTGATAAACTAGTATTTGTTCTGGAGTATAACATGTATATACATGTAATATTAGGTGTAACATTTCTATTTCCTGTGCTTATATAATGAATTATTCAGTTTGGTTAGCTTTTTCCATCTAATATTGGACAAATATTAAATCCTTAACTTCATACTTATTTCAGTTTAAACATATTTATCAAGGTTATTTTCTTCATTAAAGTGATACTTGATCTAAATGGTACTGCAAATAAATGTATTTCTAAGTCCTTTCCATCTTTGGGCAATTCTGTCCATGAAATATTTCTGTTATTTCCAACTACCTCATTATTAACATCCAAAATCCTTGAACTTCTATTTAAGTGCATTGGGGTATACCTACAAATTTTATCAGCTAATGTGAAAAGTTAACATGTATTAAACTAAGAAGATAGTTGGGAAAATTCCACCCCAATTTCTCCTGTCCTTCTATGCAAAAAGATCACATAAATCAAAGTAATTAAATAGAATCCTAAGCACTGTATGCTGGAGAGCAAAATGAACATTACCATGAGAGTAAAGCTTCAGTATCCCTCCCATGAGCAGCACTTTCCAAGATCCCAAAGGGGTAAGATTTTTGAATTAATGATTTTGTGTTTTTTTTTTTTTAATTAAAATGTCTTACCAAATTATCAAGTTACAGGGTCATTGATTTGTATCAGCCTTAGTGTTATACCTGATGCCTAAGCTCAAGATGTTTTTGTCCTACAAACTTTTATAGTACCGCTTATAGTGTATATTATATTCATTATTTTTCATAGCTGCTTGTTTGTCTCAATTTTATCTTCCAAGGATATGTGCTCCTTGAAGTTATATCCCATTTACACTTTCTAATTTGTTGACACAAGCAGAGGTCTAATTCAAAGTGTATCTGTTCAAATGAATGAAAATTATCAATTGACTTCCAGGGCTGAAACTTTAGTTCTTTAGAAGACAATGCAAATACTTCTGAGAGGAATAACTACTTTGACAACTTTTATGGAGGAATAGAAATACATTTGAATGGAAAAGTCTAGGTTGAATAAAATCTAATTTACTTTTTAAAAGGTCCTTGAATTGTGTCATGAAAATTAATATTCCGTGAAAATTAAAACTCCCAAGCATCTGAATGATCCTCACTTGTTTGTAGTCATCTTTGTGTTATTGGGAGGACTGGTTTGCAGTTTTACTTCCTCTTCTCAGTGTCAGTACTCATTTTTCATGTACTGTGTAATGCATAACATTAAAACATGTCACTGAGATTCATATCAAAACTAGTGATAGCAAATATAACAGGTTTCCCTTATAATGTCCAGTCATACTGATATTTTGCATTATGTCATCTTTTTTGTAAGAATGATGAATCATTCACCAGATTTTTATCTTACTAGGAAAATTACTGCAAAGTACAGCACAAGCTATAGCTAACACTTGAAATAGTTATTTAAGTACTTCTTGTAAAATAAAAAACACTCTATGAATGCCAAAGTTTTTGCTTTTTTATTTTTTGCTCTACAATAACCTTACCTTCTCCAAACATGAATATGAGGAGGCAATCATTTTTTATTGAAATTGAACTGAGGGAATTAATTTGTATAGAATATAATTTCTAAGACTTAAACTAAAAGCTTATTTTAACTCCTTTCAGAATTTCAATTATTTCCATATTTGTAGTCTATTTTTTCTTGGCATATCTTTTGCAGCCTTCATCCTGAGACAATTCTGCAAATGACATAGCTCCAAAAGTTCCAGTTAATAATAAATAAACAAGGGCCAGCATTACAGCATAGCAGGTAAACCTCCTCCCACAGTGCCGTCATCCCACATGGGCACCAGTTCAAGTCAAGGCTGCTCCACTTCTGATCCAACTCTACTATGGCCTGAAAAAGCAGGAGAAAATAAGCCCAAGTCTTTGGGCCCCTATACCCACATGAAAGACCTGGAAGAAGCTCCTGGCTCCTGGCTTCTGATGAGCCCAGCTTAGACCATTGCAGCCATTTGGGGAGTGAACCAACAGATGGAAGACTTTCTCTCTCTCTCTCTCTCTCTCTCTCTCTCTCTCTCCCCCTGCCTCTACCTCTGCCTCTCTGTAAGTCTGACTTTCAAATAAATAAATCTTTTAATAATAATAAATAAATGAAATGTTTGAAGCTTCACTAAAGATGATTGAGAAAACTGAGAACCTGAAAATTTTCTAGATTCAATGTCTATGCACAAAGAAATGTTATAATTTTACAGGATATCTAGCTTTGTTTAACTCCAAACTTATTCCCTGATGAGATTGGGTTAATTTTACTTGGGGGAGTTAGAACATAAACTGACAGCACAACTTTGCTTATACAAAAACGCTTGGTATTAATTTTAATAAAAGAAATATTTTATTGGGACTTTTCAGAAGAGAAGGTGACAGAATCTAAGCAAATGTGTCAGAGATAAAAGGCACATTTTATATGTTTTCATTTGGACATCAGCGGGTGATTCTCTAACTTTTCAGGGGGGAGATAACTTCCTTACACATGACAAAATGTTACTTGATTGTGAACTCCCATTCATATTTAAGCAGTTCCATTCAAACAATTCAACCTTTGTACATTAAGACTTGGTATTCATATCCCATGGCTCATCAATTTCAATTTCAGCTTCAGACTTGGCAATGCAGATATGTTACAAAGAATAACTCTCAAGAATGTTTTCCTTCTGAAGTCTCCTGGACAGAACTCTCCTTTGAAGTCTTGCATCACAGATTCTTAGCAATTTATTCCTTATTTAAAGTTTTCTACATTTTGTTTAGATCTGTCTGTCCCTTACTGGCTCACTCAACTTTTTATCTCTACCACACACACACAGACACACATACACACTCATGTACATGTACACACATGCAAACACACATGCATATATAAAGGCATGATAACAAATTTTCAGACACAGGAATGAAAAATTTACTCACAGACTTCACTAGAATTTTCCATAATTGAATCAAATACACAAATGGTTTGACATTACCAGGGGTACATAATACATTTTAAAAATCAGATTTGGGTAAATTAAGAATAATTTTCAGCCAGCGCCGTGGTTCACTTGGCTAATCCTCTGCCTGCAGCGCCGGTACTCCAGGTTCTAGTCCCGGTTGGGGCACCGGATTCTGTCCCGGTTGCTCCTCTTCCAGTCCAGCTCTCTGCTGTGGCCCAGGAAGGCAGTGGAGGATGGCCCAAGTGCTTGGGCTCTGCATCCGCATGGGAGACCAGGAGGAAGCACCTGGCTCCTGGCTTCAGATCAGCACAGCGCGCCAGCCGTAGCAACCATTTGGGGATTGGACCAACAGAGGGAAGACCTTTCTCTCTGTCTCTCTCTCTCTCTCACTGTCTAATTCTGCTTGTCAAAAAAAAAATAATAATAATTTTCACTCAGAACTGGTGTTTTCAAGAAATGATACAAATACACTTCAGTAATTTGATTTCCATTCTTTTCTTTCCTTCTCAACTTCCTTTTGGCTACACATGTACATTAGAAAGATCACTTAGATTACATGTCTGTTGTTCTATTATATGATGAAATTTCACAGCTTGATTTGCTGGTCTGTCACTCTAAATGTTTAGATTATTAAAAGATTACTATTATATTGGTCATCAGTAAAATAAATTTGTGTATTTATTTGTGAATGCTCAAAGATTTCTATCTGAAAATTTTCACTGCTTCCCTCCAAAAATCCTTCTATCCTTCTCATCATCCTCATCATAATTCTTTATTTATGGACAGGAATTCAAGATTGCCCACACTTCTTAGCAGTAAATTAAATATTTTTTTTCTATCACATCTGTAACATACACATAACTTTACTACTAGTGACTGGAGTCTCCTCTCGGAAACCTAGTTACTAAATCTTAAACAAATTAACCCGTTCTGTCTGGCTCTCTGAAATCAATGAAGAGTTTACCCAATTGACTAAGTAGTTATTATCCTCTGTTACTGTAGCAACCAAAGATCTCTTTTTGAAACATACAAAATAGATTACAAAAGCAATTAATGCCTGAAACAAGTTATTCCTAGAAGGGCTAACCCTCAGCTGTTGCAACCTGGTGAGTTGTGGGATTGTTAATTAATAGCTGGTCATTAACTGCACTACATTTTGCCATTAGAGTTTCATGCTTCCTTTTCTGACCTATTTTGTACATAAATACCACTTGCCTTGTAACAAACACTATTTGAAATCACTAGTTGCATGGGGTTCATTTCTTCACATAAGAATTAAGAAAATCTAATGCGAAAACTTCACACTGAAACCACAGGTATAAATGGAAGCAAACACATATTTCTGAAATCAAGATAAAAAAAAAACTGAAGTGATCCAGGTGCTTTGCTAATGCATATCATGATGCTTCGATGCCACACTGACCTTTCATGCTCTGATCTGCGGTTGTTTTATGAAAAGGTCAAAGCATGCCTCTGTTGTAGACAATTACACATTGCTGGAAACACAGGACAGGGGCTGACAATCCAAAAGAAATGAGTGGTTTCCTCATGAAGTTTAGCCCAGCAAGGGTAGAAATCCTTCTGCACTTAAAAGTTGATACTGCCTCCTTGGGTGCTGCACCCCTCTGGCCAGCAACTTTGGAAGGATTGGAAACTTGTGGGGGATACATAATATTGGGAATAATAGACAGACAACTTCCCTGGGCTCTGGTAGCCAACCAGGCTGTGCGTTTCCTGATACTGCACAGGTTGTTTCATGTTGACTCTTAAATAATATGGCCACATATTTTTCAGGTGGAATTTCAAGCAGGGATTGCTCTGAAAAACATCCAATCCTGACCCTTTCTTAAAACAAACAAACACAAAAGCAAGCAAAATTGGAAAATAGGGTGGGATTAAGCCACTTATTTTGCTATATACTGTGGAGAATATATTTGAGTAAACAGGAAAGCATAGCAGTAGTTCTCAGTACTGAATTGATATTACAATAATATGGAAAGTATTTTATTAAAATGTATGAATTCCTAGGCATCAATTCTGAAGTGTTGATTTCAGGAGTCTGGAGTGACGGCCTGAACTACTTTTATTTTTATACTATTTACTATTTTCTGAATGATTCTGAAGTACCTCCATGACTAACAAACCCTGGATTAGAAAGCTAGAGGTACCATTGTCATAAGTACATTGCCAGGACATTTCAGAATTTATTACAGAATATTTAATAAATGTAATAATGTGAGTTTTTAAAGAAGGTTTATTGATTTATTTGAAATTCAGAGTTACACAGAGAGAGGGAGAGACACAGAGAGAGAGTGTGTGTGTGATCTTCCGTCTGCTGGTTCACTCCCTCCATGGATGCAATGGCAAGCACTGGGCTAGGTCAGAGCCAAGAACCAGGAGCTTCCTCTAGGTCTCCCACACAGGTGGCAAGAGCCCAAACACCTGGGCCATCTTCTGCTGTTTTTCCCAGATCATTAGCAGAGAGTAGGATTGGAAGTGGAACATTCAAGACTTGAACTGGCCCCCATATGGGAGGGTGGTGTCTCAGGAGGTGGCTTAACTCACTATGCCAGCCCCAATAATGTGAGTTTTTAACAACTGTAGGAGAAACTGACAGTAAGAGTCATGTCAAAATAAATCATAGTTCAAAAAATGTGAAAATGAATGATACAGCACCAAAAGGGATAACACAGACAGGAAGTGAAAGTGAGAAGGAGAAAAGAGACTGAAAGATCAGTCTGTAATTGTGATCTTCAGTTTTATGTATCAACTTTGTTAGGATCGATTTGATATTCAAATACTAATGGAAATGTGGCTGTAAAGGTATTTTGTAGATATGATTAATTTCATGATCAGTTATTTCAAGTAAAGTTGCTTATCTTGAAATATCAGCATGGGTGGCTGATTTAATCAGTTGAAAAGAGTAGAAGTGATGTTACCTTGAACAACAACAAAAAAAATTCACCTGTTGACCCTACCTCAGCCTGCCCTGCAGTTTTGGGGACTTTCTAATCAGCCCCCATAATCTCATAAACCAGAATCTAGTAGTAAATCTCTTAATACAAATCTCCTATTAGTTTTGTTTCTCTGAATGAACTCTGACTCATACACTACTGTGAAGCTACCACTCATTCAGCCATACTCATAGTTTTCACTGGATCTAAAAAAACCCACTCGAGAGCAGGACCCTGGAAGGCTCCATTCATGAAGTTCTACTATATGATGTATTATATGAAGTATATATGGTTTTTCTTCGAAAGATGGCATTTTCACGGTATATCACATGCATGGGTGGCATCTGGAGTTGTGCAAATCTGGGGTGTTGCTCAGCACTGTTGAAGTTTCTTTTCTATCACTGTCTTTGCCAAACTAAGTGAAAATGTGATGCTGGTATCCTAAGCAGAGTTTTATAGTATCCAAAGCAATTTATAGATTCAGTGCAATCCCTATCAAAATAGCAATGACATTCTTCACAGAAATGGAAACAAATCCTATTTTTTTGTTTGTTTAAATATTCATTTGAAAGTCAGAGTTACAGAGAGAGAGGGAGAGACCTTCCATCTGCTGGTTCTTCCCAAGATGGCCACAACAGCCAAGCTGGGCAAGGCCAAAGCCAGGAGCCAGGGTCTTCATTCAGGTTTCCTGCATGGTTTACAGGAGCCATCAGCAGGGAGCTGGGTCAGTAGTGGAACAGCATGGACACAAACTGGTGCCCACATGAGATGTCAGCATCACAGGTGGCAGCTTTACCCATCACGCCATAATGCCCACCCCAACCAAAAATTTCTTACAAAACTACAAAAGACCCTCAACAGTCAAAGAGAAAATGAGTAGATCTGGAATTATTAAACTACCTAACTTCAAGATAAAATGCAAAGCTATAGTAACCAAAATATAATACTGGCATAAAATTAGACCAATAGATTGATGGAAGAAAATAGAGAACCTAAAAAAAAAAAACCTACATATTTACAGCCAATGATTTTTGGCAAAGGTATCAAGAACACACACCAAGAAAAAGAATATTCTTTTTAGGAAATGGAGCTAGGAAAATTGGATATCAACAGGCAAAAGGATCAAACTAGACTTCTATCTCTTATCTCTTAATCATGCATAATAATTAACTCAAAAAAGATTAAAGTCTTAGGTGTAAAAATGGAAATTATGAAACTCCAAGAATAAAAGTTACGAGAACTGCTTCATGACTTTGATCAGGGCAATAACATGTTGATAAAGAACTCAGAAGCCCAGGCAACAGAAACAAAAATAGACAAATGGGACTTTATCAAACTGAGAAGTTTCTGCCAAGCAAAGGAAGCAACAAACAGAGCAAATAGATAATCTACATACTGGGGAAAAATATCTGCAAGGGATGCATCTCACAAGGGGTTACTATCCAGAATATATATGGATCTGAAAAACTTCGATAGCCAAGCCTCAAATAATCCAATTAAAATGGGAAAAGATTTGAACAGACATTGCTCAAATACACACAAATGACCAACAGATACATGGTAAAAATGGTCGACATCATGAATTATCATGGAAATGAAAATGAAAACCACAATTAGATATCACCTCACCCAATTTATGATGTTTATTACCCAAAAGACAAAAAATAGTAAATGCTGCTGCTGAAGATGTAGCTGTGATGGGAATACCAATTGTTAGAATTATTATGAACAACAGTGTGGAAGTTCCCCTACAAATTAAAAATAGGACTATCATATGGAAACTATTCACAGTAGCCAGGATATGGGCGTCCATCCACAGTATCTAGAGAAGAATGAATTTTAACATGTGATATATATATATATATACACACACACACACAAATACTATTGTGTCATAAAAATGAATGAAGTCTTTTCATTTGCCACAGCATGGGTGAATGTGGAGGATATAGTGTCAAGTGAAATATGCCAGGCACACATGGACAACTATTGTGTTATCTCACTAATAATTGAAATCTAAGAAAGTTGATCTCCTAGAAGTAGAGAGTAGACTAGTGGTTGCCAGTGGCTGGGGAGGGGAGAGAGGGTTGGGACGAAGTTGATTAATGCACAATATAGTTAGACAAGAATAGGTTAGACAGAATAAGTTCTGATTTTATTGCACACCAATTGTTAACTATAGCTAACAATAGTATATCACACATTTCAAAACAGCTAGAAGGGAAGATTTTGCGTGTTCTTACCACAAAGAAATAATCAGTGTTGGAAGTGATGGATATTCGAATTGCCCTGATTTGATCATTACATGAGGTACACATGTATTCATACACAATACTCCACAAACATAGACCAGTATCATTTGTCAATTAAAATAAAATAAAATAAAACATTTTAAAAAATATGTTATTATAAGAAGTCTGCACAGACAGAAATCCTGTTCTTATTAAGCTTACATCACAGTAAGGAAACAGGACACGTATAGTGAATGAGTAAATGTTACGGGTTTCAGAAGATCATAAGTTTGGGGGGATAATGTTGGGGAGGAAGATAAGTAGTGTAAGGGACAGACCAAGGTAGGAATGGGGTGACAGCAGGCAATTTAATATAGTAGAAGGAGTAGAGGGTAAGATGTCACTAAGAAGGTAAAATCTGGGCAAAGACATGAATAGAATGAGGATGTGAACTATGTGAATACTTTTCAGAAGAGAATTTTAGGCACAGCCTAAAATTTTAGGGAACAGCCTAACAAAAAAATGCCAGGGACAGAAGTGAGGGGGGAGATTAATAAGAGATAAAATTAGAAGGATGAGGGGCATGGTGATTCCATAGAACAATTTTTGGAGCTGAAGTTCAGAACTTTGTCTTCAACCATGAATGTGATGCAGAACCATTGCCCTTCTTCCAGGCCAGCTCTCTGCTGTGGCCAGGGAGTGCAGTGGAGGGTGGCCCAAGTACTTGGGCCCTGCACCCCATGGGAGACCAGGATAAGTACCTGGCTCCTGCCATTGGATCAGCGCGGTGTGCCGGCCGCAGCGCGCCGGCCGCGGCGGCCATTGGAGGGTGAACCAACTGGTAAAGGAAGACCTTTCTCTCTGTCTCTCTCTCTCACTGTCCACTCTGCCTGTCAAAAATAAAAAAAATAAAAAAAAAAAAAGAGTTTGAGCTGAGCAGTCTGAGGATCAGATTTAGATTTTAGAAATCTAATGTTAGTGACTATATTTGGAGTAGATATTAGGAGGGAAAAGGCAGAGGAAGAGAGACAACTTGGGGAAGCTATTGGAGTAGGCCAGGGGACAATTTTCACCAAAATAAATGTAGAAGTGTAGGTGGTAAGAAGTCGTGCGATGTGGGTTGAAAGTAAAGCTGTAAAGGTTTCCTGAAGGACTGAAAATGAGTTGTAAAAGAAAATGAGTCAAGGAAGGCCCACAGGGATATATTTTGAAGACAGAGATCTCCCATCTGTGTTGAAGCACTAAACTCAAATTGTTATCAAGAAATTTCCCTACATAAGTAACACAAACTAGCATATGAGCTTCAAATTCTATCAATGAGTGCCAAAAAACTGAACTTTCTTTAATATTGATGAAAATAATTTACCATTACCAAAATACTGTTAAATAAAGCCAAGTTTAAAAATCTCAGTCCATCCTATTTCCTAAATAGTTAAAGCAGCAGTAGGTTTGAGGTGGCCTGCCTCAGTGGGAAGAGGAAATTGTGTGTGTTTCATCCCAGGGTTTAGTGACTTCAACATAAAGGGTGAAATTGCCTTTATTGGGAGGCAGGGAGATCACATAAGAAAGATCTTCAAATGCTTATAAACCCAGGTCTGTTGTTGTTGTTGACTTTTTTTCTTTTTCCGGATAACTGGTTCCTCACCATTTCTCAGCACAACTGCTAACAACAACAAAACAACAGATTTTAATACTGAACTAAGATACATTTTAATATTGATTCAAGTTAAATTTTATGGGACAGGCACCATGGTGCAGTGAGTTAAGGGGCCATCTAGGATACCAGCCTCCCTATCGGAGTGCCTGTTTGAGTCCTGGCCACTCTAGTTCTGATCTAGCTCCCTGCTATACACCTAAGAAGCAGAAGATGATAGCAGAAGTTCCTGACTCCTGGCTTTATCTTGGCACAACACAAACTGGTGCATCTATTTAGGGAGTGAACAACCAGCTGGGAGGATCTCGCTCTCTTACAAATAAATATTTTTTAAAAGATAAATTTTAAAAGGACTGTGCTCACTGTTTGCTTTCTAAAGTTACTTATCATTTAACTTTCACTAGTTTATTTACTACTAAAAACAAATGATGATGAAAATATTTTCCTAAAAAGAAACTAGAAGAAACGGTTTTGAATGTTTTCACCATAAAGAAATATTAAATATTTGTTAAATATTTAATATAAATAATCATATATATTTTATATCTATATTACATATAAATAAATATTATATTATAGATTTATATATATTTATATACAAATATTTGTTAAATATTTAATATAAATCTAATAAATATTTAATATGAATAATATTGTATTATATGAATATAAATATATATAATTAATATATATACATTTAAAAGACATCATACATGTCCATATATACATATAGAGAAATAGCATATGGTACCTCATAAATGCAATTTATTATGTGTCAGTTACAAATAAATGAGTAATTTAAAGTCATTTTCATTAGTAGGTGTAACAAAGAGGATTCTCTCATTCAAACATGAGAGATCGAGATTAGTATTTGTGAAATTTCATCATAAGCTTTATTGAAATCTGTTTTTTTCATCTTTAAGATGTGGAGAAAACCCACATAAAGCACCATTGCAGAAACTGAATAAATTGATAAATTCTCTATCCCATAGCAGCCACTCCGTGCTAAAGGGTTCATTTCCTTTCTTTTCCTTGAAAACCTTCCTTTTGTAACACACAATTGACAAGCAGTGGCTTGATTTTTAGAGTCATTGAACCTGCCTCCTCATTGGAAATGATTCAGTTTTTGACTTTCTTGTTGTGTGTTCAGTTTTGAAACAAACTGTATTGAAACATAATTGACATATATGAGAATACCTCCAAAAGTCTGTGGGAAAATGGAATTACAAGACAAGCTTACTTTGATGCAAGACATTTTTGAAATCAATGCAGTTTTTTCATAAGATTGATTTTCCATGAGCTTTACCATTTATGCCATAGAATGCAGTGAGTTTGTCAAACACATACACTTGCAAATTCCTGGCCACAATCACAATAAAGACCAATTCCCTCACCTCCAAAGGTTTCCTCCTGACTCCCAGTAGTTCATCTCCATCTCCATCCCTAGCTCCCAGAAAATGACTCTTCTATTTCTATCACTACAAAAATTTGCATTTTCTAAAATTTCATTTAAGGACATTCATCTAATATTGACTATTGTGTGTTTGATTACCTTCGCTCAGTATATTTTTTTTAAGATTTTATTTATTTCTCTGAGAGGTAGTGTTACAAAGATGGGGGAGACAAACAGAAAGGTCTTCCATTCACTGGTTCACTCCCCAGACGGTCACAATGGATGGAGCTGGGCTGATCTGAACCCAGGAACCGGGAGCTTCCTCCAGGTCCCCAATGCGGGTGCAGGGGCCAAGCACTTGGGCCATCCTCCGCCGCTTTCACAGCCATAGCAGAAAGCTGGACGAGAAGAAGAGAAGCCTGGACCACAATTATCACCCATTTGGGATGCCAGCACCTCAGGCAGAGGATTAACCTACTGTGCCACTGCACCGGCCCCTGCTCAGTGTACTTAAACATTTATCATTTTATGAGAGTTTCAACTGTTCCCACTTCTCTCCCACTCAATATTGTGAGTATTTTTAATTTTAACTGGTATATAAAGTATCTAAACTGTTTTCAGGCTTGTTTTTCCCAATGACTAATGATGTCAAACTTCTTTGTACTTATGTAATGGACTTTCTTGATCATTCTAAAGAACTGTCCTTTTATTTTGTCTTTGGTGGTCTGCTCATATTCATGTTCATTTCTGTCTTTTTCTATCCACCTATTTGTGCTTACTTTTTAATTTTTTTGGTTTGCTGAAGAGGGAAATTGAATTTATTCCTTCTTTTCTGCCATATGTGTATTCTTAATGTTGAGTTTATAGTCAATTATTAATGTCACTAAGTTAGAAGATATTTAATAGAATATCTCTACCTTCTATAGTTTTATTTTTTTAATAGTTTTACTAGGAAATACTAAGAAAGGGATATAATGCTTCAAAATCTGATTATAAACTTATTGATTTCCCCTTTAGTTCTGAATCTCTATTAGACAAATATACTTTGTAATTATATTTTCCGAAATTATTGGCACTGTCATCAGTACTATGTTGCTAGTATCTATTTTGTCTGAATATGACCCCCTCACTTTTTTCTCTTTTCCCTGCCTACATACTCTTATTTTTTCTTTCATGCTGTTATGTTGAATTTATTTGTGTCATGAATTAAAAGTGTGCCTCTTTTAGACAAATCATATTGACTCTTGCTTTTGTAGCCAGTCTCATAAACACTGCTTTGTGATTGGACAGTCTATTAATAATGAATGGAAAAAAGGATGCATATGCCATTTGCTATTTGATTTTCATTTCCTTTCTCATTTTTCCTGTTCTTTTTTCTTCTACTTATTTTCTGTTAGATTATAGTATTCAATTTTTTTCTTACTTTCATTTTCCAGCTGTATTTCTGTGCTTTCTGTCCAGGATTGACATTAAAGTTGGCTTTATAAGGCTCTAGGAAGTAAAATATATATCTTTGACTTATCGCAGCATACTTTTAGTAAATATTAAGTTATTTCTGAGAAAACCTAGAAATTTGAAGACAACATATTTCCATTTACTACCTTACCCTGTAGTTTATGTCACTATTGCTATGTATATTATTAGAATAATAATAATGCCTTACACATTAGCTATTTTTTTTTTGACAGGCAGAGTGGACAGTAAGAGAGAGAGACAGAGAGAAAGGTCTTCCTTTACCAGTTGGTTCACCCTCTAATGGCCACTGTGGCCAGCGCACCGCACTGGTCCGATGGCAGGAGCCAGGTGCTTCTCATGGTCTCCCATGCAGGTGTGGGTGCCCAAGCACTTGGGCCATCCTCCACTGCACTCCCGGGCCACAGCAGAAAGCTGGACTGGAAGAGGAGCAACTGGGACAGAATCCAGTGCCCGGACCGGGACTAGAACCTGGGGTGCCGGCGCCACAGGTGGAGGATTAGCCTATTGAGCCACGGCGCCAGCCTACACATTAGCTATTAATATATTATGTTTTTAGAAGGTTGTAACAAAAGAAAAGATAAATAGCAGGAAAAATACTGTGTTCGTTCATATATTTGCTGTTTCTTGTGTTTGTCATTATCTTCAAAAATTCAAGTTTTTCTGGTACCAGACCCTGCTTTTTGAATTTCTTTTGGGGTCTGCCTACTGGCTCCAGGTTCTCTCAGTTTATGTTTCTCTGAAACCTGTCAGATAAAGAATGCTCAGTTAAAATTTCCTTTCTTTTACTCTATTAATTTGGATGTATTGCCCTAACATTGTGAGGCTTGTACCTTTCCTCCTATTTGTAACTTTTCAAGAGTAAATATTCCTCTGGCTATGTCATCTTTGTTAAACTTTCCAGTCTCTTTAAATAGATGGTGTTCAAAATTAATATAGTTTTTATAATCATAATTTGTATGAGGGTTTGAACAACCATATCACTCTGCCACCTTTACCAATAATCAGGTAATTTCATATTGAAACACTTCATATTTTGTGCAAAAATATAGATGACACTATAAATGTAAAAAAAAGAGTTTGGATTAGGTTGGAGAGTAAAACTTGAGAAAAATCCAGTACTATGAACTTGGTTCAAATTTTAGAAATAAAAATAATCTGCTTCATAAAAATTTTTTGAAGCTCACATAGGTCTTTAAGGCAATGATAGTATCTATTGCTATAAATTTCATTATTAATGCCAAATCTATATTTATTTTTAATGTATTTTTAAGTTTAAAATGTAACATTGAGGACAGCAAGGAAGTAGAGAGGGCAGATGAAATTTTTGGCAGACAGAAAAGTCTACACTTGAGAACATTTGTTGAAGATATTTTAAGCTCTTCCTACCTATAAGGTGAGAATGTTCTTGTCACTATATTAGAGTTCAAAGACTGGGGCCAGTGCTGTGGCATAGCCAATGGTGCCTCTGCCTGCAGTGCTGGCATCCCATGTGGGCGCCAGTTCCTGTCTCGACTGCTCCACTTCTGATCCAGCTCCCTGCTATGGCCTGGAAAAGCACTGGAGGATGGCCCAAGTCCTTGGGCTCCTGCACCTACATGGGAAGACCTGGAGAAAGCTCCTGGCTCTGGATGAGCACAGCTCTGGCCATTGCAGTCAATTTGAGGGTGAACCAATGAATGGAAGTCCTCTCTCTGTCTCTCTGCCTCTCTTTCTCTCTCTATGTAACTCTGACTTTCAAATAAATAAATCTTTAAAAAAAAAGGTCAAAGTTGAAATAATAAGCAGACCTCTCATTTAGAAACATTTGTCTATTTTTAAAAAATGGCATTTTAGTGATCCCTGTTAAATATAAGAGTGGGAATAAGAGAGGGAAGAGATGTACAATTTGGGGCATGCTCAAGCTGACTTGCCCCAAATGGTAGAGTTAGAAACATACCAGGGGATTCCAATTCAATCCCATCAAGGTGGCATGTACCAATGCCATCTCACTAGTCCAAGTGATCTATTTCTGTTCACAATTGATCATAATGATAGGACTAAGAATCAAAGGGATCACATAAACAAGACTAGTGTCTGCTAATACTAACTGCTAAAATAAAAAAGGGAGAGAACGATCCAACATGGGAAGCGGGATACACAGCAGACTCATAGAATGGCAGATGTCCTAAACAGCACTCTGGCCTCAGAATCAGCCCTTAAGGCATTTGGATCCAGCTGAAGAGCCCATGAGAGTATTTTAGGCATGGAAAGCCAAGACACTCTGGCAAAAAAAAAAAAAAAAAAAAAAAAAAAAAAAAGACTTAAATGAAAGATCTCTGTGAGTGAGATCCCAGTGGAAAGAACGGGTCATCAAAGAAGGAGGTACCTTTCTCTGAAAGGAGGAGAGAACTTCCACTTTGACTATGACCTGGTCTAAATATGATCAGAGTCGGTGAACTCAAAAGGCTTCCATAGCCTTGGCAAGTCATGACAAGAGCCTAGGGTGATTACTGATGCCATAAACAAGAGTGTCAATTTGTTAAGTCAACAACAGGAGTCACTGTGCACTTACTCCTCATGTAGGATCTCTGTCCTTAACGTGCTGTACATTGTGATTTAATGCTATAACTAGTACTCAAACAGTATTTTTCACTTTGTGTTTCTATGTGGGTGCAAACTGTTGAAATCTTTACTTAATATATGCTAAACTGATCTTCTGCATATAAAGAGAATCGAAAATGAATCTTGATGTGAATGGAAGAGGAGAGGGAGCAGGAAAGGGGAGGGTTGCGGGTGGGAGGGAAGTTATGGAGGGGGAAGCCATTGTAATCAATAAGTTGTACTTTGGAAATTTATATTCATTAAATAAAAGTTAAAAATGGCATTTTATTAGTTTGATGAGAAGATGTCTTAGTCTGATTTTTGTTGCTACACCTGAATATCACAGAATGAATAATTTTCAAAGACTAGAGGTTTATTTATATCACAGTTCAAGAAATTGGGAAGTCCAAGAGTATGATGCCAACACCATGTGAAGGGCCTTCCTGGTGCATTGTTCTGAGGGGATCATGTGATAAGACAGTGTGCTAGTGTGGGTCTTTCCTCTTCTTGTTATGAAACATAGAAGCTTCACTTCCAGGAGCACATCTAATCCTAATTGTTTCCCAAGGTCTACAGCTACAAATACCATTAACTTATCAAGTAAGGGGTAAGTGTTCAACACAGGAAATTTTGTGGATTATGAGAACTGTAGCTTTAGCCAATAGTGGGTGAACTGAAACTTTGATGAAGGTCACAGTCCAGCGTAAAGGTAATTTACATTGATAGAGGCCTTTTTTAAGTGCATCAAAACAAAGACTCATGGTAGTAGTTAAAACTGCTATTACTATGACATTATTGTATATTTTTTGGAGAAGCACATGCTGGTAATGTTATCTCAGAGAACAAAATTGTGAAGGAAAACAAAATATAAACAGCCTGTAAGAAGGACAAGTCTCTTTATCCCCATAAAATGAATGAAGTTGCATTCTTGTTGCCAACTTCTACACGTTATGTAGTTGACTTTATGAAAGTGAAATTACATAATATTTAAGTATTTGTAGGAAAGTTACATGGAAAATAATTGATTTTTTCCTCACTTCTTATTCCTTCTTTAACTTGTCCAGTCCATAAACAAGGAAAATTATTTTTCATTATTATTATTTGAGAGGCAGCATGACAAAAAGAGGGAGAGAAAGAGACAGAGGCACACCATCCATCTACAGGTTGATTCCCCAGATGGCTACAACCATCAGGGTTGGGACCAGTCAAAGCCAGGGGCCCAGACCTTTGGGCCTTCTTCTCGGCTCTCCCAGACACATGAGCAGGGCTTGAATTTGTGCTCATATGAGATGCCTATGTCAAAAGAATTGGCTTAATCTGCTATACCACAATGCTAACCCCTGTAGAAAATTCTTAATATCTGATTTTTCAGATTTTTCTGTGTCTGGCATATTTCACTTAACGTAGTGTCATCCAGGTATATGTATGTTGCTACAAATGATAGACTTTCTATTTTATGGTTGAACAATATTCCACTGTATACAGGTACTAAAATAGCCATACCCATTCACTCATCATTGAACACTAAGGATTTCCCCCATATCTTATCTATTGTGAATAAAACTGTAATGAAAATGGGAGTATAAGTACATCTTTAAGAAACTGATTTTATTTCTTTGTATATATACCCTGAAGTAGGGTTGCTGGATCATATGGTAGAACTATTACTAATATTTTGTGACATCCATACTCTTTTCCATAATGGCTGTGACAACAGTGTAGAAGTTTTGTCTTTTATCTAAACTATCACCTGGAAGAAGCAACTGGCTCATGACTTTGGCCTGGCCTACCCTGGCCATTGCAGCCATTTGGGGAGTGAATCGGCCGATGGAAAATCTCTCTCTGTCTCTACATCTCTCTGTGCAACTCTGACTTTCAAATAAAATAAAATACATCTTTAAAGGAAACAGTATATTTCTAACATTGAAAACAGACACATAGACCAATGAAACAGAGTAGAGTTCCTGGAAATAGACACCATTAATATATGATGAGGAAACGAAAAATCTCTTCAATAAATGGTATTGGGGAAAATGGATATACATATACAAAAGAATAAAATATATTTCCTTAAGTCATATACAAAAAATTAACTGCAAATAGGTTAAAGGCTCAAATATAAGATCCCAAACTCTCTAACCTCAAGAAGAAGGCACACAATAGAAACTCCTTGACACTAGTGTTGGCATGACTTTTTTGGATATAACACTTTAAATGCAGTAAATAAAGGAACATAAACAAATGGGAATACATCATTTTTAAACTATTCTTTTGATCTTTATTGTCAATATATTTCGTATTGGTTATCTCCCCAAATATCTAGTGATCATGGATCACCATTAATATCTCAGCATATAGCATTTAAAAGATTCCAACAAGACTGTATTATTGCAGCCTGGGCTTAGAGCCTGATGAAATTCCTGTGAGGAGATAGGAAACCAACCTTTTGGTGTCGAAACAGTGATTACTGGGGGGTTAGTCTGACTAGGTTGGTAAATGGTATGGCTGACTTCATTGTGTTGACCCTGTGCTTCCCTCTTCCAGCCAGATGCTCTTAAATCCAGAACAAATTTCTCTGGGAATAAAGCTGGGATTTCCTGTGGTGGTCTCATCTGCCACTGTTCAGTACTGTCCCATAGGGTTTCAAAACAGCTAAGTAGCTGTATTCACACAAACAGTTTAGATTCACCCAAGTCTTCAGCAACAAGAAATTGTCCAAACCTAGGCATCCCCATGCGCCACAAGGAACTTTTTTCCTGTAATTGCTGCTGGTTCAGCTCTTACTGTTCTATTGAAGGCATTGCTTTCTGACTTTCAAGATATTGTTGAGCAGTTCTCTCTGTTGCTAGTCATGCTTTCCTTTATCTTTATTCATTGATAAACAGTCTTTCATGTTCACTTTGGAAGGCAATAAACGTATGTATTATTTCTGATGAAATGGGCATATGAAATAATAAACAAAAGCAAAATTTACAAGATAGTTTTCATTTTTCTCTTACAGCATAATGTAAGTTTTTGATGTGCCAAGCCAAAGTGATAGTTGGGAGTTTCATGTTACTGGTTATCTAATTGCTTATAGAACACATTTTTAAATAAGTTTTTATTAAAAGAAAGCCATTGCTAATGCTTTCCTGAGAAAACCTGTATTTACATTATCTTCAATCTTTCCTTTTCTATCCTAATTTGAAAAATAATTCAATAACGACTTTTCTCATTTCCTGAAATAGAAGATGAAAAAGAGTCTAGGATCTGTGCTTTCGTCAACTCCTTTCCTGTAATCCCACCTTTGCTGCAGTGATTGTTGAATGTCTTCAGTAATTATGAACCTATATCATGCTGCAATATTATCCTAGGCCCTCAATAAATGTAGACTTGTTTCATTAATAGAAACAAAATATAAATTTACACATAATAAGCTAAATTATTTATAGTAAAAGTGCCCCCAGAAAAGCCTAAAAAGAGGTGAAAACTTTGAGAGGGATCTTGACTCATTTTTATAGTAGTCAAGAATGGTAGATTAAAAGGTGATAAGTAGGAACAATGGCATAAATATGGGAATAGAAAAATCTGTTTTCAGATTCCATTTATTCTTTAACTCAACTAATATTTGTTGACTTCTTATGATATGCCAGTCACTATTCTAGGTAAGGATACAGATAATCTTTGTGTGACATAATCAATCTCACTGAATCAGAGGCTGTTGTGAGATTTATAGAGAAAAGGCATCGACCAGTTAGATTGAGGGCAATGCAAGGCTCTAAAACTAAAATCTCACTCTTCCTTCCCATTCCTTCAATACATATTTCTTGTTTTATCTACAAACATGTTGTGTACAAAAAAATCCACACCTGTATCTTCACCTGCCATTAATATTTACACCTTTTTTACTTTTCTAGGTAATTGTTTTGTATTTTTCAGTTCTTTGCTATTCTACCTCACATATCTCCTCTATTCTTATTTATGTCAAGTAAATGTGATATGTATTCAGCTATAGAGAGCAAATACAGTTGCTCTACTGCCAAACATCACCATAAGCCATGCTTTCATAACTTTTTATTTTCAGTTTCAGTAATAGTTCCCCTCCAATGGGTAATTTTGCTTTTGGCCTTTAGATTGTGAATAACTGAGAGAGTCATTTCATTTTTTTGCTTTTAAAGTTACTTGCCTAAGGTAAAATTCACTATCAGTTACAACTATAGATCAGATATCTGAAGACATTCCTTGCCTGGGAGTATGATCTGTACAAGTTACAGTAATATTACTGAGTAGGGAGGTTAGCAGCAGTGGGAGACTCTACTCCATTGGAGATAATGCATTAGGTCAACGTTAAATACACCTTCATGCTTTCAGACACACTATATCATACTATCTGGCACTCTTTGAAGTACATATCCTTAGTGTTAATAGGTAAACTGAAGCACTGCAGGAAGGTTTCTACAGTTCAGAGGTTAACAACTTCCACTGTCTTCCACTCCAGCAATTAACCCTAGGACGTTTCTGCTGGTCTCATCAACATTCTTTAGCAACAAAACAGAAATGTTGCACATAAATAGGAGCAGGTACCCTGCATAAGAAGATCTATGTCTGTATGGAAACAAGTAAGAAAAATTAAAAATGGCAGCATTAAATATTTTAGCTTTAATGCTTTCCTTACTTTCTTCTTCATCCAGTAAAGATCTTTTTAGAGAAAATTATTTCTGTCATGATGCCATAAGATTTGCTTTGGAGGAAACCATTTGGCTTTTTTGACTTGCTGTTTAATGACTGGGACCAATGACAATATTTAAAATTCTTGCTGTTTCGTTTTCCCTGCCCCTGACAGGCTAAAGACTAAAATGTTGGATTTTGAGAAAGGAAGCCTTTCACCCCACTCTGCCATCCTCAAAAATAACACTTGTGTTTGACAATTTCCATCACGTGTGTCTGCCTGTCTCTTCAGCTGTGCCCTTGTCAGTGCTTCCTCTCACTTTTCATTTGAATCACATTTAACATCTGCCCTTTGATGATCAGATGTGGCGATTAGCCTCTCCTGGGTGCCTACTTTACCAGACTCCCTGGCACTGAACTCAATTGCAATCGGCATGAATATGGATGGCATTAGTGCTTCTAACCTCTGCTCCCTCTTCACAGCACTCTTTCCTCATCCCTGTCCCCTTCTCGTGCTGCAATGATTGCCACCAGGTCTGCTCATCAGCTCGCCTTGGTCATTAAGCTGCAAATCTGCAGCATGGCACCTGCAGCTAAGGCTGTCTCTATTACCTAAAGCTCTTACACAGCCAGAATACAATCACTCAGCTGATGGAAGTCTTACCTGCTGTTAGTGAGATCAGCTTCAGTGGGGAAGCCACTGCAGCAGTGGGCAGAGCATTCCACAGAGTTGAATGAGAAGATGCATATTCCATAACAATTAAGATGGTGGTCTCTGAAGACACTGATACAATTTTCATTCAGGACCTGTTACAGAGCCTTGGTAACACATTTCTCCATATAACTCAATTATTCATTATAAGAGGAATAAGAATCTCTTGAGTTTTGCTGTCATATTTAAGAGAGGAAAGGCCAACAGAATTAAATGTGGATCGTATAGTTGTTTAGTAGCTGAAAACCAAAGGATACTAGCTTTTGCTTTTTATAGTAACAAATTTGACCAAAATGATATTCTATCTTTGGAATAAAAAGAATATGTTTTGGGGCTGCCGCTTGAAGTGCTGGCATCCAAAATGATTGCCAGTTCAAGTCCAGGCTGCTCCACTTCCGATCCAGCTCTCTGCTATGGCCTGGGAGAACAGTGAAAGATGGCCCAAGTCCTTGGGCCCCTGCACCCATGTGGGAGACCGGGAAGAAGCTCCTGGCTCCTGGCTTCAGATCGGCGCAACTCTGGTCTTGCAGCTATTTGGGGAGTGAACAAGTGGATGGAAGACACACACTCTCTTTCTCTCTCTCTGCCTCTCTGTAACACTACCTTTCAAATAAATAAATAAATCTTTTTTTTTAAAAGAAAAATGTTTTTATAAGTGTATGGATTATGGTTATATATTTTTTCTTTTACAAAGATTTATTTATTTCTTTATTTGAAAGGAAGAGTTTCAGAGAGGCAGTGGCAGACAGACAGATCTTCCATTTGCTAGTTCACTCCCCAAAGGACCGCAATAACCAGAGCTGGGCTGATCTGAAACCAGGAGCCAGGAGTTTCCTCCAGATCTCCCACTTGGATACAGGGACCTAAGAACTTGGGTCATCTTACACTGCTTTTCTAGGTACACTAGCAAGTAGTCAGATTGAAAGTGGATCAGCCAGGAATTGAACTGGTGCCCATATGGGATGCCAGCATTGCAGGCAGCAGCTTTACCCACTATGCCACAATGCTGGCCCCTATTTTATGTATTTGCCACATTGTATCCACTTCAAATTCATTTAATTACCTGTAAGTTATTTAGTGTATTAAATTTATTAAACATGTTTGGAAAGTTGAATTATATTAGAAAATTTTCGGGGGCCGGCACCGTGGCTCACTTGGCTAATCCTCCGCCTGCTATGCCGGCATCCCACATGGGCACCGGGTTCTAGTCCCGGTTGCTCCTCTTCTAGTCCAGCTCTCTGCTGTGGCCCATGAAGGCAGTGGAGGATGGCCCAGGTGCTTGGGCGCCTGCACCCACGTGGGAGACCAGGAGGGGGCACCTGGTTCCTGACTTCAGATCAGAGAGGCACTGGCCGTGGTGGCCATTTTGGGGGTTAACCAACAGAGGGAAGACTTTTCTCTTTTCTCTTTGTCTCTATCTCTCACTAACTCTATATGTCAAATAAAAAAAAAAAAAAAAGAAAATTTTCACCCCTATTGGCATGTTATATTTGCTTCAGTTCAGACCCTTGACATTTACTGCCATAATTAATGTAAAAATCTGACACAACCCCATCCCCCTGCATCTACTCTTGATATTGTTACCAAAGAGGGTCACAAATCAGAATACATCAGTTTCCTATTATTAAAGCCTTTTTTTTGTTAGTTCCCTGTAGTTTTTAGGAGAAATTCAACCTCTTTCTCATTTTTTTAACATTTATTTTTCATCTACTTGATATTAAGGGTGAGAGAGAGAGAGCAAACAAGTGAGACAGAGATCTTCCAACTGCTTTTTCACTCCTCAAATGCCAACAACAGCCAGTCCTGGGCCTAGACAAATTCAGGAGCCAGGAACTCCATCTGGGTCTCCCACTTGTGTGGAAGGAGTCCAGGTACTTCAATCATCTGCTGCCTACCAGGGTACATTAACTGAAAGCTGGATTAGAAGCTGAGCCAGCCAGAATTCAAACCAGCACTTTGATAAGGTATGTCCCAAGGAGCACCTTAACCCACTGCAACACAATCCATGTCCAAATCAAATCTCTTAAGTGTGGCACACAATGTATTCTTGACTTTTATCCTTTATATCCACATTCAAACCAGGCAAAAGGATTTGAAGTTCTTGGAGTGTACCAGATTCTCTCTTAACCTGGCTATTTGTAGATACAGTTCTGTGTAACACCATAGGAATACTCGCTACTCTATCAGTTTAGACATTAACTGTCCTGGGATGTTTTCTCTGAATTTACTATATTGCATTTCTAATGACTTTGCAAACTCTTTTAACTCTCCACAGTAAATTTTAGTAAACTAAAATTATTTCTCTGTATACTTTCAAAATTAGCTTAATAGCTAGCTCTTAATACTATTTGTTAGTATATATTCTTAATTAATAACATATGACTTTTTAAAATGTTATACTATGGAATTATTTTTCATCTATAGTTATATCTTTTAATCCTATAGAAATCCAACTGGTTTTCAATAAAGAACAGCTACATATTCTTTAACTTCAAATTTATAAAGAATGAATGATTTATCTTAGGGTAAAGTGTGAAAATACGTTTCAGCTTTGAGTTACTGATTTTGCTATTTTATTAAAGACATTTCCATTTGTACCTTATTAGAAAGTTTTGCTATATAGCTCTCTAATTAAACTAATATTTATGTCTGAAAATTAAAATATTAGTATTTTAGTTTCCCCAAGAGAAACAACAAGGATAGCATTACTCAAATAACAATAGAGGGCATAAAATTCAATGTATTCTGCCTGAAGCAGGTGCTGAAATATCCATTTCTTGCAGCCAAGAAACTGCTTTTATCTATTGCTGGAAATGTGTTTTATACTAGTAGCAATTTATATCACATTTTCTTAGGAAAGTCATTAAGAAAAAAAGGCAGCAAGAAATAATGTGTCATAACAATCTTCAATAACTTTTTTATGTGTCAATAAAGGTAAACTTCTGTGTCTGCCACTGTGAATGCATGAAAAATATCCTTACTATTATATGTGTTTGAATTTTCTCACAAATTGTAATGCTGACAATCTCAAATTAATTTTGTTGTGACTGAGTTGTCTGGCAACTTATTTGTCCTCTTTTGGTGACGTTGATAAATAGACAACATGTCAACTCAGGTGTCAAATTTCTGATTATGTTTTGCCTGATCATCATTTGTATAAAGAGTATTTGAACTCTATTTTAGATATGAAAATTTTTTTAGCAAGTTTCATTTGGGATAGAGGAAGAATAGTAAGAGTGTGGGTTACCACCAACAGATTATACAATGCTTCTGGTGGTGGTGAGAACAAAATATGATGCTTCTTTAAAGAAGCAACCCATGTTTTTATTTAAGTATTAGAAATTCTAGATTTGCAGCATGTACAACATGATGTGTACTTATATGTATATATGTTATAGATACAAATGCACACACATATACATACAAACATTTTTGGAATGAATAAATAATACTGATTAATATATATTGACTCAAATCCAATTTTTCATGTGTATGATGAGAACACAAAATATACTCTTGGCAATTTGGGGGTATACATTATTCACTGTGGTCATCACACTGTACAAAAGATCTCTTAAACTTATTTCTCTTATATTTTGTATCCTTTAAAACATATCTTCCTTTCTCTTTGCTTCTGTAAGTTCAACATTTTTAGGGTTCATAATATAACAGAGCATTCAGCATTTGTCTTTCTGCACTTGGCTTATTTTCTTTAGCATAATGTCCTCCAATTTCATCTATATTATCACAAATGACACCTTTTTTTCTATTTTAAGGATAACAAGTACTCCATTTTTACAGTTGCACATTGTTTTTTTTTTCCATTCATTTACTGATGGATACTTAAATTGATCTTAATACTTGAAAACTGTAATTTTTGACATATTTGTGACAAGTAACTAAAGCTGATTTCATCTCAATTGAAAAAAAGAACAGAGAATTCTACCCCATTGGTTACCCAAAACTGGCAACATTTCACTAGACAGTAATTTCCAGTTGTTCTTATATAACTCTCTAGTTTGAGGAAGTCTAGTCAACTTAGTGTCTAGACATTCTCCTACTTCCTTGCCAACTCAGTTATGCTCACCACCTTAGACATTTTTTTACAGGATATTAAAGGGTAGTTCAGTATCTTCAGTGTCACCCATCTTATAATAAACATGGAAAGTGTTCTTCACCAGTTGACCTAGTGATCATTTCAATGCAGAAAGTTTAACAGCCATTGAAGTACAAAGATGCTCACTTCAGTCCTAAGAGAAAAAGAGTAGAAAAACAGTAGGAATGATAAGGGTAAATAATGATGGCTCAGATAAAAATGGAACTTAAAACAGTGTTGGAGAACTATGAGATACTATCAAATGACCCAACATATAAGTCTTAGGAGTTCCTGAAGGCATGGAAATAGAGAATGGATTAGAGGGCATTTTTAGTGAAATCATTACAGAAAACTTCCCCAATTTGGAGAAAGGAAAGAACATCCATTGGCCCAACTAACAAAGAAAGTGAAAAAAAATAGAGGGAGAAGACCCAAAATAATAAAATTAGAAATGAAAAAGGAAATATAACGACAGTTATCATGGAGATAAAAAGAATCATCAGAAATCACTACAAAGATTTCTTCTGCAAAAAAAATCAGAAAACTTATAAGAACTGCAAGACATAGTAAACTTAAATATAACAATAACAAAGATGGAAACTGAATCAGTAATAAAGACCCTCCCAACATAGAAAAGCTCAGGACTGGACAGCATCACTGCTGAATTCTACCAGACATTTAAAGAACAACTAATTCCAGGGCTGGCGCCATGGTTCACTTGGTTAATTCTCCACCTGCGGCGCCAGCATCCCATATAGGTGCCAGATTCTAGTCCCGGCTGCTCCTCTTCCAGTCCAGCTCTCTGCTGTGGCCCAGGAGGGCAGTGGAGGATGGCCCAAGTGCTTGGGCCCCTGCACCTGCATGGGAGATCAGGAAGAAACACCTGGCTCCTGGCTTCGGATGGGTGCAGCGCTGGCTGTAGCGGCCATTTGGGGGGTGAACCAATGGAAGGAAGACCTTTCTTTCTGTCTCTCTCTCTCTCACTGTCTATAACTCTACCTGTCAAAAAAAATAAAAGAACAACTAATTCCAATTCTTCTCAAGCTATTCAAAATAATTGAAAGGGATATAATCCTCCCAAACTCCTTCTATAGGTCCAGCACCACCTTAATTGGATTGGTTCAACATTTGCAGATCAATTTATGTGATACATCATATTAACAAACTGAAAAACAAAAACCATATGATTATCTTAATAGATGCATAGAAAGCATTTCATAAAATAAAACATCCTTTCATGATGAAAACTTTAAGCTAATTGTGTATAGAAGGAGCATTCTTCAACACAGTCAAGGCAATTTATGACAAAACCATGGTCAGTGTCCTATTGATTGGAGATCCAGACCCAGACAAGGATACCCACTGTCACTACTGCTATTCAATACAGTCCTTGAAATGTTAGCCAGAAACATTCAGCAAGAAAAAGAAGTCAAATGGCTACAAAATTGGAAAGAGGAAATCAAACCATCTCTATTTGAAGATGACATGATTCTGTACATAGGGGATCCAAAAAAGACTCCACTAAGAGACTACTGGAACTCATAAAAGAATTTGGTAAAGTGGCAAGATAAAAAACACACAAAAATCAACAGCCTGTGTATACAGAGACAATGCCATAGCTGAAAGAATATCTAAGATCAATCCCATTCATAAAAAATTAAATACCTTATAATAAACTTAGACAAGGACATCTAAGACCCCTACAATGAGAATTAGAAAATATTAAAGAAATATAAGGAGACATCAAAAAAGAAATGGGAAATATTCCATGTTCATGGATTGGAACAATCAATACCCATGTTGATTTCCATAACGCCCATATTACCAATAGAAATCTATAGATTCAACATGATACCAATGAAAATACCAAAGACATTCTTCTCAGATATAGAAATCATGATACTGTAATTCATATTAAATATGAATATGAATATGAATATGAATATGAATAGCTAAAGGAATCTTATACAACAAAAAAATCTGGAGATACCACAATACCAGAATTAAAGACATACTACAGGGCAGTTATAATCAAAACAGCCTGGTACTGGCATAAAAACAGATGGATAGACCAATGGAACAGAATAGAAATGCCAGAAACCAAGCCACACATCTACAACCAAGTTATCTTTGACAAAGGAGCTAAAATCAATCCCTGGAGCAAGTACAGTCTTTTCAAAAAATGGTCTTAGAAAACAAGATCTGCATGCAGAAGTATGAAGTAAGACCCCTACCTCACATCTTACACAAAAATGCACTCAAAATGGATCAAAGACCTAAATATACAACTCAATACCATCAAATTATTAGAGAACACAGGGGAAAATCTGTAAGACATTGTCATAGCCAAAGACTTCTTGGAAAACACCCCAGAAGTACAGCCAATCAAAGCAAAAATTGACAAATTGGTTCATATCAAATTGAGAAGCTTCTGCAGTGCAAAAAACATGCAGCAAAGTGAAGAAGCAACTAACAGAATGGGAGAAATAATTTGTAAACTATGCAACTGACAAAGGATTAAGATCCCGAATATATAAAGAGATCAAGAAACTCAACAACAGCAAACAACCCAGTTAAGAAATGGGCCGCCAGCGCCATGGCTCAATAGGCTAATCCTCCGCCTGTGGCACCGGCACCCTGGGTTCTAGTCCTGGTCGGGGCACCGGATTCTGTCCCGGTTGCTCCTCTTCCAGTCCAGCTCTCTGCTGTGGCCCGGGAGTGCAGTGGAGGATGGTCCAAGTGCTTGGGTCCTGCACCCCATGGGAGAAGCAGAGAAGCACCTGGCTCCTGGCTTTGGATCAGCGTGGGGCACTGGCCACAGTGTCCATTGAGGGGTGAACCAATGGTAAAGGAAGACCTTTCTCTCTGTCTTTCTCTCTCTCACTGTCCACTCTGCCTGTCAAAAAAGGAAGGAAGGAAGGAAGGGAAGGGAGGGAAGGAGGGAAGGAAGTAAGGCAGAATGGAAGGAAGGAAGGAAGGAGCCAAGGAATTGAACAGGTATTTGTCAAAAGTGCAAACCAACTGGCCAACAGATACATGGGAAAATGCTCAGGATCATTACTCACCAGGAAAATAATGAGGTCTCACCTCAGCCTGGTTAGAATGGCTTTCATAAATAAATCAACAAATAACAGATGCCGGTGAAGACACGGAGAAAAAGGTACCCTAATCCATTGATCCATTGTTGGTAGGAATGTAAACTGGTACAAGCACTGTGGAAGACCATGTGTAGATACCTCAGAAATCTGAATATAGACCTACCATATGACCCAGGCATCCTACTCCTAGGAATCTACCCAAAGTAAGTGAAATCAGCATATGAAAGAATTATCTATATCCCATGTTTATTGAAGCTTAATTCACAATAGCTTGGATATGGACTCAACCCAGATGTCTGTCAACTGAAGACTGGAAAAAGATATATAGGATATGTACATATGGGATATAACACATTGGCTTAAAAAATGAAACCCTGTCATTTGCAACAAAGTGGGTGCAACTAAAAGACATTATATTAGTGAAATAAACCAGTCCCAAAGGACAAATATTGTATGTTCTCTCTGATCTGAGGTAATTAATAGAGTATCCAAAAGGTAATCCAGCAAAGTGAAATTGACACTGAGATATGATGACTTTGAACAGCTCTTGTCCCAACTGTTGAGGAACAGTTTTTTTTTTTTTTCATAGTATTTGTTGAACTTTTCTGCATATAGGATTAATCATATGTGTATAAACTTAATTAAAAACAGATTTTAGTAAAAAATAACAATGGGAATAGGAGAGAGAGGAAGACGGGTGGGAGTGTGGAAGGGAGAGCAGCTAGGTGGGAAGAATCATGTTTCTAAATTTATATTTATGAAATGAATGAAGTTTGTATGTCTTAATTAAGTTTTCTGGGGGAAAAAAAGAATGGAATTTCAACTAATTTTAAAGTGCTTTATAAGTATATTTATCTAAGGAGGTAAGCACTAAATAATGCAAAGGAAAAAATTTGAAGGTTATATGTTTATACGGGGTTTATTCAAATTTAGAACACACACAGAAGAAATGCATGTAGAAATAAACAAACAAGGCTGGTGTTAAGCCGTTGCTTGTGTTGATGGCTTTCCATAACAGAGTGCCACTTCAAGTCTCAGCTGCTCCATTTCTCATCCTATGTCCCTGCTAATGCACGTGGGAAGGCTGCAGAAGATGGTCCAAATACTTTGGACCCTGCCACCCATGTGCGAGACACAGATGGAGTTCCTGGCTCTTAGCTTTGGCCTGGCCCAGCCTTGGTTGTTGTAGGTATTTGGGAAATGAACCAGCAGATGGAATATTTCTGTTTCTGTCTCTGTGTGTGCGTGTTTATATGTGTTTCTAACTCTCTGTTGCTCTTCCTTTCAAATATACAAAATCTTTCATTTAAGGGTAAATATCGATTTTGTTTAGATGTTGATATTATAATTGCTTTGATCCGGGTTATGACTCTTTTAATTTATGTGAAATTGTGAAAGTTACTTAACTTCTCTAAGTCTCAGGGTTTTGGTCCCAAACTCAGAATAGCTAAATTAATATTAGAGGCCTTATTTATAAGTATAAAAAGACATCACATGTATAGTGATCTTTCTAATGTTTTCTTGTTGATCAGTACATGTAGTAACTATTAAGCCTGTGATTATTAAGTAAATTGAATGTATATTATCATAAAAATAAGGGGGGAAAAAAGAAAGGAAAGAGGAGGCAGTGAAAGAGATGAAGTATCATTATGTTTTTAGACTTGTATATTTGAAAATACAAGAAGTCTGTTCTGTTTCTTTTAATAAAAATTTAGATGTATAAGTACTTTAGTAAAGCCTCAGTAAAATCATGACAATTTTTACATTCCTCTTAAAGAACTTATAGATTCTAATTACATTTATAATAATAAACTAATAATACTCTGAAAGAAAAAGAAAAAAGTTATCATTTTATATACTACAATAGATTAAACTTAGAAACTAACATTTTTTCATCAAAACATTTTTCAAGTTCAGTCCCATTACCTGGGTACCTAGGGAGAACCCTGTTAGCATATTATCCTTAAAAAACAAAGTTCACATTCATGTTATAAAAAGGACATTCAGTTTTCATATTCCACTGTGCTGGCACATTCCAGCCTGTATTTTTGAATGCTACTTATTTCTAAAAGTGTGTTTTTCACTTTTAATATCTGGAAACTAATGTTCACAGAGGAAACAATGGAACAGCAAATTGCTATGGATTATTTTTGATTTGTGTGGCAGCAACTAACAGAGGTCACCAGATTCTTTTGTTTCTTCAATTATTGTCTACCTCATTTTTATCAGCTAAGTTAAAGCTACATCGACAATTTCAACTTTAATATATAAGAAATGCATTGAAAGAATATTAAAAGATTGAGAATCCAACTAATTTACTTTCAGCACATTTTCTATATTAGATAATATTGCTGATGCCCTGTTTTCCTTTTACCCTTTTTTGTGTAATGAATGCCAGTCTGTTTCTCGCTTTGCTATTTTTTTTCTGAAATGATCAGCAGAATGTTGTGTTAGCAGTTAGCCATTCATACTGATTCTTCCAAAACAGTAAGGCAAAAACTGCCAAAGTATTCTAAAGGATACCATTCAGTCTAGCTCCTAACATAATCAAATGTGAAAAGTTGGACTGTTTCTAAAACCCAGCACTACATAATGCATACTCATAACTTTATCTAATGCCCTGCAATTGAAAATGAGCATTCTTAGGAAGTGAAAAAATAATGACATCCCTCATTTGAGTAATGAACATCAGAAAGAACTCAAAGGAATCACTGAAAAGAAACACTACCTGTAGTTAGGAGTGTAGCTTATTTGAGAGTGAAATGGTTTTCCAAATTCCCCAAAATGTACTCCTTTGAAAATCTCACCTCTGAGAAAGTTTGGTTTTGTGGAGTGGACACAGTTCCCATTACTGAAGTTGCTGCCTCTCACCTGTATAGGAAGAGAGCAGTAAGAAAGAAAAGACAGTTTCTCAAGCTCAGAGCCTTTTTTAGATTAACCTGACTAGTACAGAACGTACTTAGGTGGAAGACATCCACAATGTGATTACCTTTTTCACCTCCACTTGGTAGTGGCAGCAGAAGCCTGGAATATGGGGACAAATTCCCCCTAATGGAGAACACAGGAGTAAGGAATTTACTACCTTTTCTATCATTGCACATAACCTCAACACAGGAACGACATCTGGGAAATAGTCTTGCCAACCAATCACAACTTGAATGTTCTAAATGGTCTGATTCAAGAAGATCTACAGTAAGCATTCCAGAGGAGATTAGAAACTTCATTGTGAAAATGAAAGTTCAGCTACTTTCCTCTCTTTGGAGAAGAGTAAGCATTTCCTACTATAATTTGTTCATAGATCTATTCATAAATTTATCCATGTTTTTAGGACATTGTCTAGCACATAAACCAGCAAGCAAACCAGAATAGTAAATATTGAACAAATTAATTAATGCCTAAGAGAGTATCTCCTTTCTTAAAAAAAAAAAAATTGTGAATTTTGTGTGGAATATCACAGAGAAAGAAAGGTCAAGGAATTTTCTATCCTGTGTCCCCGGAAAAGTGAATTTCTAGACAGTAGATAACCTAAACTGAAAATAGATAGTCTTGATTTTTAATCCTACAAAATATGTGTAATGAACAAATTCCCTTGGCAGTATCACCTACTGACCATAATGGACACCATTAAGAAGTGTGCTCAGATGCATGTAGGAGAGTACTGTAGTAAGGCATGGTAAAGAAACTGAGTGTGAAGCCCACCTCTGTTATCCTGTAATTTTGTAACTTTGGAAAAGTACCTTGAAATGCTGGCTACTCAATCCTAACTAGTAAATTATTCACAGAAATTTGTTGGTTGTTTAGGACAGTTTACACCAATAAGAACCTTAATTGTTGTTAACTAAATTCCTAACCACACCCTCATTCCCAAAACTACTTGGAGTTTTGGTGGGATTATCTGATGTTGCATTTCCTACATAATACATAGGTATACCAAAGTGTGTCAAAAACATGGATCACTTTATTAAATCTCAAAAATAGTGCTATATTTTGTGCTATAAGCACAGAAACTGACTAGCAATTTAAGGCCAAAAAGAAAATGGAGCTGTTTAGCAGGATTGATAATTTCTACAGGACACTTCACGATTTGGGACAAGCAGACAAAATATAATACCAAAAATGGCAGAAATTACTGGTTTCTAGGCAGTTTCAAAGAACCTAAGTTTCAGAAATCAGAGAAAAGTCCCTTCAAGGGAAGTTTAGGACAAAAACAAAATCAAACTCTTCTATGATGAGAAACCTCACTAAACATACAAAATCAAGGATGAAAAGTAATCTGTAAATTTTTATCAAATTCTTAAATGAGCTACACTAATTGAAAGGAAAAGATTAGCTATTGTTAAGTTTGGACAGAACATTTACAGAACAGCTGACCTTAGAGTCAGGAAAGTTATCAGGAATACAGAGAGGAAATATATAATAATAAAAGGGTAAGTTTTCCAAGAAAAAAAAATAATTCTTAACTTCAATTATGTAAAAACAGTGCAAAAATGTGTGAACCCAAACAGAACTGCAAGGTACATGCATGAATTCACTATTGTGGTTAGAGGCTTCAGGCACCCTGCTCTGTCAAAAATGGATGGATGCCGAAGAAAACCAGTAAGGACAAAAACAACTCACCAACACCATCAATCAGCTGAATATAATGGACGGATATCAATGAACTACTTCACCCCAGAGCAGAATACACATTCTTCTTAAGCTCACGAAAAACATTCACCAAGACAGACCATATTTTAGGCAGTATAGCACACCTTAATTAATTTAATAGAATATACATTATATAATATCTATTCTCAAACCACAAAGTAATTAAACTAGCTGGAAAGTTCTCAAATATTTGGAGCTTAAATAACAGATTTCTAAATAACAATAAGTTAAAATTTAAAAATATTTAGAACTAAATAAAAAAACACAACTTATCAACATTTATGGAACACAGTGAAAGCAGTCGTTAGAGGGAAACTTACAGCATTCACTGCACATGTTAGAACAAAGAAGGTATAAAAATCAATCACCTAGCCGGCGCCATGGCTCAACAGGCTAATCCTCCGCCTGCTGTGCTGACACCCGGTGTTCTAGTGCCGGTCGGGGCACCGGATTCTTTCCCGGTTGCTCCTCTTCCAGTCCAGCTCTCTGCTGTGGCCCGGGAGTGCAGTGGAGGATGGCCCAGGTGCTTGGGCCATGCACCCTCATGGGAGACCAGGAGAAGCACCTGGCTCCTGGCTTCTGGCTTCGGATCAGCATGGTACGCCAGCTGCAGCGGCCATTGTGGGGTGAACCAACGGAAAAAGGAAGACCTTTCTCTCTCTCTTACTGTCCACTCTGCCTGTCAAAAAAAAAAAAAAAATCAATCACCTAAGCTACCTTGGGAAACTAGAAAAGTAAGAAAAAATTAGTCCAAAGTAAGCAGAAGTAATTGAATAATAATAATAAATTAGAACAGATGCCAATGAAATTGACTATAGAAAATAATGAATATATCAGTGAACTGCAAAGCTATTTTTAAAAGATTTTTAAAAATTTGAAAGGCATAGTGATAGAGACAGAAAGTGTGTGTGTGTGTGTGTGTGTGAGAGAGAGAGCGTGCGAGCGAGCGAGAGAGAGAGATCTTCCATCCACAGGTTTATACTCCAATGCCTGCAACAGGCAAGGCTAGGCATGCCCAAGCCAGCAACCAGGAATTCCATCTGTGTCTCCCACATGGATAAGGACCCAAGCACTTCAGCCATCACCTTATGCCTTTCAGGATGTACATTAGCAGGAAGCTGGATTAGAATCAGAGGCAGGACTCTGAAATGGGATCCCATGTACTCTGATAAGGAATTTGGACCTCTCAAGCAGTGGTTTAACCAGTTGCAATACATAGCCCATGCAACAAAGCTATTTTTAATCAAAAAAAACTCTAAATATGCCAAGAAAATAAGGAAGAGAACACAAATTAGTAATAGTAGGAACAAAAGAAGTTCATCATCAATGAAGATCCCATGAACATTCAGAGGATAAACAAGCCAATGAACCACAAGGTCTTGGGTTCTAAGAAGAGGAAGATTCCTTGAATGTTTTCTAGTTGTTTATATTCTACCAGTGTGGGAGCATTTATATGTCCACATTTTCTTTGGTCTGTCCTGATTTACATCTGTTGGCCCATATTAAAAATCCACAGTGCCACTTAAGGTATATAAATTGTAATCAGTTTGGATGACATATCACCTGCTTACCCAGCAACATGATGGGACTGGTTTATATTATGCGATAAGAATGCATTGTGTGCAGCTCCTTCTGGGGCTACATTCAATGACAGTATGTCACTAACTTGAACCCAACAATGAGAGTAGATTTACATAATGAAAAATGGCATTCAAAATCATGTCATCTACCTTCCAAACTTCCTACTCCACAAGAACTCATACAGAATTATACCACTGTGTTCATGCAAAGTGTAATACATTGGTGAAGATCATGGGCTTTGTTTTGTGTTCATCATAGCAAAGTTCTTTCCTTTTAATAACAAGAAATATGTGAAAGAAAATTGCTGTAGAAGCTAGCTATCAATGGGGAGATAAGTACAGATGTCCCCAAAAGCTCATTTATTTAATGTTTTCTAGAACTGAGCAAACAGACTCAGTATATCTGGGTTAGTTTAGTGGAAGAACAAGCAGCTACTATAGACTGAGTCCTAGGGACCTTATATTTGAATCAGGCCTTTCCTTGGACCAGGAAGTGCCATCGCTACATAGGCATGCAGATATTCTTTTTCTTCCTCATCCTATAAATCATGAGTGTTAATGACACAAGAGATATCTCTACTGAAGAGCTTCTGGGGGCCGGCGCTGTGGCATAGCAGGTAAAGCTGCCGCCTGCAATGTCGGCATCCCATTTGGGTGCCAGTTCAAGTCCGGCTGCTCCACTTCCAATCCAGCTCTCTGCCATGGCCTGGGAAAGCAGTAGAAGATGGCCCAAGACCTTGGGGCCCTGAACCCACGTGGGAGACACAGTAGAAACTTTTAGCTCTTGGCTTCAGATCAGTGCAGCTCTAGCCATTGCGACCATCTGGGGAGTGAACCAGCAGGTGGAAGACATTTCTCTCTGTCTCTCTGCCTCTCCTTCTCTCTCTGTGTAACTCTGGTTTCTTGGGGCCGGCGCTGTGGCACAGCGAGTTAACACCCTGCCCTGAAGCGCCGGCATCTCACATGGGCACCAGTTCAAGACCTGGCTGCTCCACTTCTGATCCAGCTCTCTACTATGGCCTGGGAAGGCAGTAGAAGATGGCCCAAGTCCTTGGGCCCCTGCACCTGGAAGAAGCTCCTGGCTCCTGGCTTCAGATTGGCACAGCTCCGGCTGTTGCAGCCATCTGAGGAGTGAGCCAATGGATGGAGGACCTCTCTCTCTCTCTGCCTCTCCTCTCTCTGTGTAACTCTGACTTTCAAATAAATAAATAAATCTTTAAAAAGAGCTTGTTTGGCTGCATCTAATCTAATCATACTGTCTACGGCCTGCAGAGAACTCGGGTCTTGATGCTCTCTGCTGAGTGTCTCTGTGTCCCACCTTTGGAGATTTTATTCTCAGAAAGTTACAGAATACCTCTATACCTCATCTGACATCTCAGAAAGTTACAGAAAACCTGGGTGTATAGCCAACTTTCCAAAATAAAGTAAAATATATCGCATGCAAACCAGGCAAGTAGCATGCAAGCAGCTATGGGGGGCGGGGGGAGGGGCATCATCTCGTGGGTGGGATTTGCTCTGCATCTTCCAGCAAGGATATAAGTCCTTACGGTGTCCACCTTCTTGGCAACCACGTGTTTTTACCAGAAACTGACATAGTGGAGTGGAAGACCCACCCTTCACCATAGGAAGTGGACCCTGCACCATGTTTGGACTCCCACTTTCTGAGACTGTGTGGTTATTAGGCAACAAAACCTGTTTTTCCCCTTTGTACCACCCAAAGTGATATTGGAAATGACCCCCTAAATATATATATGAAAATGTGGCCCTTTAAAGTTCCCCAGAAGTCCCATCTGGGATGCCACATATGTTACCGGAATTTGGGGTGCCATACGATATCATCACATGCTTATTAATAAATCCCCAATATTAATAATAGCAATCAGAGAGATAAAAAAGTTGCTACCAGGCAGTCCTGTTTCTAATTCAACTGACTAAATAAGACAAACACATTTTTATATGTGCATTTGAAAATTTTTCATTTTTATTTGAAAGGTGGTGGGGAGGGTGTTGTGCAGAGAGAGATAGAGATCTTCTGATTGCTGATTCAGTCTCCAAATGACTGCAATAGTCAAGTCAAAATCAGGAGTTTAGAACTCCATCTGGGTCTCTCATATGGGTGGAGGGACCCAAGTACTTGAATTATCACCTGCTGCCTCCCAGAATGCATATTAACAGGAAGTCTGAACTGAAACAGAGTAACTAGGACTCTAATCAAACACTCATCCCAAGAGGTGATTAGCTTCTGCACAAAATACCTGTCCCAGAAAATAGTGTACTAGAATTACCTGTGAATTGAAATGCTGGCAACATTTTTTGGTTTTCATTTCTGATACAAATATAATATCATAATTATCAAAAATAAATATCATGATACAAATATAAGTAAATAACAAATAAATAATAATAATCAAACAGGCTACTTCTTTGAGATTCTGAATATAATGATAGAGTATTGCTTCTCAAGTGCTTTAAACAGGCAACACTACTTTGAGGAGACATCGTATAAGGATATTGTCAAACAAAATCCCTTTCGTCCAACTCAGAGTTCTTTGTGATACCAATGTTTTGGTTATTTTAAAAGTGAACTTTCTTAAATATGGTGTTTTCGTTTTATTTTACCCTATTTTTATGTAATCTAATTGGACAATTGGGAATTCTGAGGCATTAAGAAATTTCTCTTGGTTTTTTAATTGGCCCAACAGAATATGAGCATAAGAATGAATGGTGCAGGGAGCATCTTATGAGTGTGTATTGAAACAATTCAATGTGTTTCTTGTCATCCTTTGCCAAATGAAAGCTTTGTGGACGTGGACATATAAAATCAATAAATCAGTGAGCTCTCTAGACTCAAAAGGATGATAATCATATATTTATATCAAGAGCAGCTAATTTGTTCAAACACTTTAAGTCTAAATAATACAAATGTTTCATATTTCTCTGTTCTCAAGTGAAAGTAACAGCCTACTACTAATATAATAATTCTGCTGCTGTGTATTTCAGTCTGATTTTATAGTTATTTGGAATGCAGCTTAAAATTATTTTAAATAATGAATTATTTATTCAAGTCTGAATATAATGAGTCAATCTGTAAGAATATTCCATTCCTTAAGTGAAAGACTTTTTAGAATAGGTAGCATAATTGCAAACAGGATTTTTGAAATCATAATTCAAGACAGCAGTAAAATATGCCTTTTACTATTGAAAAGAACAGAAGAAGTATTGTGCAACTGTTATAGATTCCATTTTTCTTGCAACCACTCTAATTTTCTAGAGAATTTGCTTGTATTATTTATAAAAGATTTTCAAAGTTTGCAGAAAATTCATATCAGGAAAAAAACTATGCATGCATTTCTGTACTTTCATACACTAAATTTATCTTTTAATTCCAGTTTCTGTGAACTTTTTAAAAACTCCTCTTGTATGAATTTGGTATGTTTTCTATATTTTAATTGCCTGAGAGATTTTAAAAATGTGTACATTTGTTTAATTGAGAACGAGAAATACAGAAAGAGTTGAGAGAGAGAGAGAGAGAGAGAGAGAACGCTGATGCAGGGATTCAGTCCCCTAAAGGCTGTACGGGCCAGGCTTACCAGGCTGAAAATGGGAGCTGGAAGTTCTGGCCAGGTTCACCATATGGGTGGCAGGGACAACACTGATCCATCACCATGGCCTTCCAGAATGTGCATTAGCAGCAACCTCCAATCAGGAACAGACTCTTGACTCTCACTTTGGCACTGGAACATGGGATGCAGATATCCCAACCAGCATCTTAATTTAGGCCAAACACCTACCCTGAGATGTGGATGGTCGAAGAACTTTAGACAAAGTTAGCTTGGCACTTTTATTTAAACATTATCCAAATGTTTAATCTGGTTAACATGACAATTAGGTCCATTGCGTGAAACAGCAGTGTAACTCTTCACTACTATATGAACAAAACAATCAGAATTCAGGAACATGTTATCAGAGAAGCCAGTACAAGATTTTCTGCAGGAAGACAACACTTTTCTCAGCTCTCCATAAGTGTGAGAACTTAAAGAATCCCTTTTCTTTCTTGTTATAGGCCCAGAACTCTTCCTGCTGCTGCTTATTTTGAAATAGTAACCAATTGTCTCACTCTATATATTTGAGCACTAGTGTAATCTTGAATGGAAAAGGAATTTGTCTTTCCATCTTTCCTTCTTTCCACTTGTCCAGAAAGAGACATTTTTAATGTTCAGACTATTCCCAATATTAAGTTTTATTCATAATCACTGGAGCATAATAAAAGTTACAAATAAACTTGGCAATATTTCAAAGTCTGAGACTATTATATATTAGGCCCTAGTTGATAGTTTCTCGTTCTCTGAGACAGCAATCAGAAGTTGTATTGTGATCCTGCCTCCTGTATAATTTCTTATACTGGAAATTCTTCCCCTCTGTGGTGTCACAAAGATTATATGTTTGAGTTTTGCCCATGGACCTTGGAGCTTAGTGTCCTTTTTATGCTATCAAGATGATTTGTAGGGAGAGAGGTTAGAACGCTTCAGATGTGACTGGTCCTCAGAAAGGACAAGTATTGGTTATACAATTGGGATTTTTGGCCCCATTTCCTGACCTCTGATCAAGAATGAATGGCTGAAATTTTAGTTTAATAATCAATGACCAATTATCTATTCAATCATGATGATGTAATAAGACCTACAACTCCTGACCCCAGCTTCCTGCCAATAAAGACCCTTGGGTCAGCAATGATGGCCAAGTGGTTAGGCTCCTGTCAGCCTTGTGGGGGATTGAGTTTCCAGCTCCTAGCTCTGGACTGACCCAGACGTGGATGTTGTAGGAATTTGGAGAGTGAACCAGCAGTTGGGAGTTCTCTCTCTTGCCTATTCTGTTTTTCTATCATTAAAAATAAAAATAAAAACAAAAAATTCCATCAGGAGGAGGGAAATTTTTTTCTGCCGTGGACCACTTGGATGTTTATACATCATTCGTGAGCCACACAAAATTATAAATTTCAAAATTAGCCTGCTATAGATGTATTGAATTTCGAGTCCTGCCTGTGGTTGCCTTGCCAGGGCCAGACCAAATGAATACATGGGCCAGATAAAACCTGGGGTATAGATGTTCCCCACCCCTGTTGATGGGGTTCCTATGGTGCACAGGTTTGTGAACACACTGATGTGCTTTGGAAGTGGCATTTCCAGAGAAGGAATGGAAACTCCATCACTTCCCAGTCCATAACTTGTCTTACGCTTATCTTCCATTTGGCTTTTCCTGAATTGAACACTTTCTAGTAAACCTGTTAGCTTAAGTAGAAAATTTCCTGAGTACTATGAGTACTCTGGTAAACTATCAAAAATTAGGAAGAGGATTGTATAGAGGAACATTTTCAATTATCAATAATTGTGCCTCAGATTAACATCACTGGCTACAATACTGCCTCTCTGCAAAGCTGTAGGACATGTCAAATTTAAACATGGTCAACTAAAACTGACATCTCAAGTGGGACCAGCCTTGTGGGACTGAGATTTGATCTATGAGGCCTGTGTTAAACATGGATAGTGTCACAATAGAGTTATTGGATACCCTAATGGTGATTTAAAAAAATTGGAGAAACTGTTGTTACTGTGGAATAAAATATCTATATACCATATGAGTTCAATTTTGAAAAACAGTATATGTATCTTATAATTTTCCACCTTGTTCTTGCAGCTTTAAGATTCAGCTCAGGCAGAAAAATATATGTACCTCTAAGTAGAATTTTTCATCTTTGAGAGCTTCTGAGCTTCCGTGGAGCTACACTGATAGACTACATTTGGACCACTGAGCACATTGTCAAGAGCATCACAGATTAAGTGTTACTCTCATCCTGAGTTTTATACCTGGTACCTACCAGGAAAGAGGACAACTTTAATCAGGTGCCTAAATGACAAAAAGGCTCTCAGTTTGGAGTGGTACAACCTGCATTAGAGTTGACTCTTTTCTTAACAGAGGATCTTTATCAAACTACAAGCAGGATATTTGGGGGGCAATATGCTTGTTTTTAAAGGGCAGTGAAGGAAAAAGCCCTGAAATTAATGTAAAACTACTGTCATTAATCAATAAATAAAAATAAGAACTCATTAAAGTGAAAAATTTATCTATATACATTTGTCTTTCAGCGCTGATCAGGATCTCTAACTGCCACAAAGTTCTACCCTCTCCCAGATATTTTATTGGAATTGATAGCATGTGTTTCATATGGTGTTTGTTGCTTTGTCAGGCTAAAGTGTCATTTATAAGTGTTTTCCTCAGAAAAACCATGTTTTCTCTTGGTAACACATAGAGTTAGCAGTTTCCTGGAGGGTGCCAACTATGACTGCTACAGCAGGGACTTCAAGGGCTCTCATAACTGACTGATCTCTAATATCTTCTCCAGATTTTCAACTGGACCCGCTGAGCTTCCGAGTCATCAAAGCTGCGTGGTGTTCCATGGGAAAGGTAGGAAAGGTCAATCGTTCTTTTTTTTTTTTTTTTTTTTTTTTTTTTTTTTACAGGCAGAGTGGACAGTGAGAGACAGAAAGACAGAGAGAAAGGTCTTCCTTTTGTCGTTGGTTCACCCTCCAATGGCCGCTGCGGCCAGCACACTGCGGCCGGCGCATTGCGCTGATCTGAAGCCAGGAGCCAGGTGCTTCTCCTGGTCTCCCATGGGGTGCAGGGCCCAAGCACCTGGGCCATCCTCCACTGCACTCCCGGGCCACAGCATAGAGCTGGCCTGGAAGAGGGGCAACCGGGACAGAATCCGGCGCCCCGACCAGGACTAGAACCCTGTATGCCGGCGCCGCAAGGCTGAGGATTAGCCTAGTGAGCCATGGCGTCGACCAATCATTCTTTTTATGTTGAAAATATGATCTCATGAATCATAAAGGTCACTAGCAATATATTCCAGAGCTCAAATAGTTCTCAATATGCTTACTTTCAGCTACTTCTCAAAGATGTAGTTATGCAGCACCCAGAAAAGAGAAAGGAACATAGTTCAATAGTGGCAACTGAACCATGCTCAAAAGCACTCTTCTACATCTAATTCCTGATCCCTACTCATTTCTTACAATAGGATCCATTCTCCCATAGAGGTAGATCTTTCGCCCAATAGGCTCTCAATGGTTCCCCATAGTAATTTGCTAAACAGTGAAGAATGAAGATAAAACTTTAGTAGCAAACAATACTTCAAATTTGTTACAAGCTTCTTTAATTTGAAAAAAGGGGAAATCTCTGGGAACTTCTCCACTATTTTTTGGGTGATAACACTCTCCTCTAGATTTAACTGAGACTTAAGCTGAGATTTTCCACAACAGTTTTGATATTCACTATTAAGGTAGAAGGTACTGTAGGTACATAAAAGACACTTTCATGTATAAATTTTTATTTATTTATTTGAAATTTACAGTTACACTGAGAGAGGAGAGGCAGAGAGAGAGAGAGAGAGAGAGAGAGGTCTTCCATCCAATGGCTCACTCCTCAATTGGCCACAACGGCTGGAGCTGCACCGATCTGAAGCCAGGAGCCTGGAGCTTCTTCCAGGTCTCCCATTCAGGTGCAGGGGCCCAAGGACTTGGGCCATCTTCTACTGCTTTCCCAGGCTATAGCAGAGAGCTGGATCACAAGTGGAGCAGCCGGGTCTCAAACCAGTGCCCATAAGGGATGCTGGCGCTTCATGCCGGGGTGTTAACCCACTGTGCCACAGCACCAGACCCATTTATAACATTTATGTGAAGTCATTTACATCCATGACTTCTTTAAAAAAACTAAACAGAAAACTTCTGATAGCTCATCCAAAATTTTATTTGCTAAATATTCATAAGGAAACACAAATGTTCTAGCTCTTGTCCAAAACTTCTAGTTAATTTCCATCAATAAATGTTCCAGTCTTAGTTCACCATTATTTCAGGAGGATCTCAAGGTCACTATGATCATTATTTTCTCTTATGTACTACCAATGTTTATTTTTAATTTGAGACTGGTAAATACAGTTTAATAGGATTTTAATGGCTTGTTGGACACACTTCAGTGTCCAGAGATATGGCATCATCTTCAGGAATGTCATTATGTAGATTAATTATCAATAGCAGATAGATATCATGAGAGTAACTTGAAAATGAGAGATGCTATAAATGAAATTTTTCTAAGCAGAGCAAAACAGCATCTTATTTGCAACTATTTAGTGTTTCTGAAATCTACTTTTTGATGATGTATCTATTTCTTGTTACTGAGAATCTTTCTAAAGTAATCTTAGAGAGGGATTGTAATTAGTCAGTTTAATTTATAAGGTCAATTTATTTAGATACGTGCCTGGGTGCCTTGTTCTGTAGGAAGCAGAAAAACACACTCTTTTTAGTAGACAATTTCTTGAATTTTATTATGTTCGCTCAATGAAAGGGTTGAAATATAATATGGCAATCTCTTTGCATAGTAGACAAAATCCTCTCACAGATTGATCTGGTTCAACACTTTTATTAAATCCCCAAAATGATCTAGGAGAAAACCATCTTTAAAAAGAAAATATTTTATTAATTTCTTAAAGGTCTTCATATTCTATAATATTTCACAGTGTATGCAAAACTTTTACATAAAATTATGCATGATAGTTTTTAAATAATATCATTAACTATTGTACTTTTATGCCATTTTTTCACTAATATATAAGATCAGATTGATAGAAAAATATCATGGGAACATAGAAAATAAATGCATTATTATGCCTATTTGTTGGTTTAAATTCCAATATACCTACTTGATTTTGTCAAATCTAAATATCTCCAGTGTAAAAAAAGAAATCACTGGTAATGTAACACACTGAAAGAAAAAAACACCTGAGTAATAACTTTTAGCTTTGGTGCTAAACTATAGAATAATAAGGTCTCATTAAAGATATTTTAAATGTCAATTATACTTAACATCTGTAGTTTTAACAATGCATGTGGGGCTGGTGCTGTGGCATATTGGGTGAAGCTCCACCTGCAGTGCTGGTATCCCATTTGGGCACCGGTTCGGATCCCTGCTGTTCGACTTCTGATCTAGCTCTCTGCTGTGGCCTGGGAAAGGGATGGAAGATGGCCTGATTCCTGGGGCCCCTTCACCCACATGGGAGACCTGGAAGAAGCTCCTGACTACCGGCTTCGGATCGACGCAGTTCTGGCCATTGTGGCCAATTGGGAAGTGAACCAGCAGATGGAAGACGTCTCTCTCTCTGCCTCTCCTCTCTCTGTATAACTCTGACTTTCAAATAAAAATAAATACATTTTTTAAAAAAATGTATGTAACTCAGTTAAAGGGTTGACATTGTTGTGGGGGCTGGCACTGTGACATAGCAGGTAAAGCCACCACCTGCAGCACTGGCATCCCATATGGATGCCGGCTCCAGTCCTGGCTGCTCCACTTCCTATCCAGCTCTCTGCTATGGCCCAAGTCCTTGGGCCTCTGCACCCATGTGGGAGACTCAGAAGAGGCTCCTGGCTCCTGGCTTCAGATCAGCACAGCTCTGGCCATTGCTGCCAATTGGGGAGTGAACCAGCGGGTGGAAGACTTCTCTCTTTCTCTCTCTCTCTCTCTCCTTCTCTCTATGTGTTAACTCTTTCAAATAAATAAATAAATCTTTAAAAAGAGAGAGAGAGAGAGTAGTTATGACCTAATTTAGTCACCAGCAGGCAGCAGGCAATGACAAACATGTCACCCTTGTTATTTGGGTGAAAGTAATTAAACATAAATCCTGATGTCAGAGATGCAAAATGAAAAAAAAAAAGGATATGGCCATAGAATTGCTAGAATAAAGTTTTTTTTAATCCTATTTTCATCTTTGCTGTCCTTCATGCTTGATCAACTCTAATCATTCTATATATCATTTTTTCATTCATAAAATGGACATAACAAGGTACTCAAAGGTACTCATCACATTATTGTTGTGAAGATGGACTTAAGCTAATCTTCAAAAGCATATGGCACAAGTCCTAGAACAATTTGTGTATGTGCTCAACGAGTGAGTTTCCAGAGGTACTGTCCCATAGAGTTAGTTTGCCTAAAGCGCAACTCTTCTCTGAAACATACCATTTGTGAACTTGGGAAAAATTGTTTAAGTTCAGTGTGCACAATAATGTTGTCTCATAATAGTGAAAGGATGACACAAGTTTTCTCATATGATTTAAGTAAAATATGTGCCTAGATAAAGCAGTTTCGCTACTTTTTTCTTTTACTGCTAACTGGAGAAGCTTCCACTTATACAACATAAGCATCTTGAATGCCCCTTGTCATGTAGAATATTGCCAGACTTGAAAATCCATGCAAAATGGTCCCATTAGTTAATAACCCTGGACAGCTTATGAAGAAAGGCTTGTATATTAGTTTGTGAATTTTTTTCTTGCTTTTACAATTTAGTGTGACATTCAAGTATGTAGCAGTGGTTTTACAAACAAACATATAATTCATATTTTCTCTCATATCTTTTACTTTCTCTTCAGTGCAGTGGCAGTTATAGTATAGAAAGGATGATAAAATCACCTGGACTTTGAAATTAAGTGAATGCATTTTTATAATGATTTGATAAGAATATATTTGGATAATATATAATATAAAATCATACTGTGATGCAATTAAACTTTAACAGCACTTTCCAAAGAGTTTTCTTTTTTTGTAGTTTGTGTTCTGCTATGTGAAGCACATGATGAAATGTCCCTGAAAAATTCACCATTTAAGTTCAAGGCTGCAGATCATTGAATATAGTGCCAAGAAAATTAAATGTGTGCCCAACTAGCAAAATGCTGTAAGTGAATTTGAAGCCCTCTAGAGAGCACATCCGTCAGCAATATGCCATCAACTCGGCTCAAGTTTACCGCCTCAGCCCTTATAAGAAAGAATTATTGGGGATCCCAAGGTTAAGAAATGATATCTCCACTTTGGTAAAAGAGCAGATCTTTTGTGTTTATGAGACTACCTCGTTTAATAGTCTCTTTTGAATATAAAGGGCTCTAAAATGTATGTAAAAATAATACTAGATTTATTCAGTCTGCATGGAACTTGGGCTTCAGAGAGTCCATGACCTTCTGAAATTATTAAGAAAATGATTTGTTGGAATATAAATTTTGACAGTTATGTAGACCCATCAGACCATCAAAAGGGCTTTGAATACAAAAAAGGAAAATATATATTTGCATATATTGTTCACTTTTATGAACTAATAAATATTGGAAAATTAAATATTTTATTTATATATTCTTAAACTCAATTCCCACTGCATTGAGGAGAATACTGAAAAAACACAAAAGATAAGGAAAATGCTGTAAATAAAACAGCTAGGAGATGGTGGTTCCAACAGCTGAACCAAATAGTACTTTTCCTGAGACAAAGAAGTGACCTATATTCACCATTGCAAAAGTCTGATGTGGAGAAAAGACCACTGTCAAGGGAATTAGAAAACTCTGGGTTGAATTCCAGCTCTATATCTTCTATTAATATTAACAAGAGTTTTCTACTGATGGTTTTCAGTATGTTAAATGTTCTTTGCATGCCTACCATATAAGGGTTATCAGATTTAGCAAGTAAAAATACAAAACTTTCAGCTCATTACAAACTAAAAAAATATATATATCTTAGTATAAGTATGTCCCAAATATTCCATGATATATACTTATCTTACAATATATATTTATTTTTTCTGAAGTTCAAAATTAACGCAGAGCCCTATCTAATAATTGAAAAGTCTATTATATAGGAAAAGGGTACAAAAAAGCATCAAAGACACATTTTCAGCTTCTTCAAGGAATTTATTATCATGATTTAAAAGAGACAAACACATGAAACATTTTAAGGAAATACCACTCATTGAAGTGGATTGGTGTGACTCACAAAGTCTTTCTTCCTCTATCTCCCATCTTCTTCTCATTACAGATGCATTTTTACAAATCTGGTACATCTAAATTCTTAGTGAGAGGCAGGATAATGCCAATCTTCCATTGTCTGCCTTGTTGACTGAAAAAAAAAATGTGGAGAGATTAAAAAACCTGTTTAAAGTGGATCTGTCAGAGTTTTCCAGTGGTTTTTAAGAGATCAAAGATCACACTGAAATAAAAGTGGTTATAAAATTCAGAAAAGTAAAGGAGGCTGGTCTGCAAAGTCAGATTCAGTGTTTATCAACCAGCATGTGCTCTGTGCTGAGGAACAGACCCTCCAATGTATCTACATCTAAACAGTTTAGATGTTTCCTGGAGAAGATATGTTAAACAAAACTCTATAATATCTATAGTATCTCCTGAAAACTCCCTTGTTCATTTTGTAAAATTGGTGGCTATTTCACAAGTGTTTTTCTGCATTTATCTGATGACATTGATGACTATAGAAGTACATGTAGGATTGGTTCACAGATTTGTAGGCTGTTAGAGAAGGGACGATGTGTCATCCTCAAGGCAGAAACATAGCTCTCATTTTTTTTTTTTAATTTATTTGACAGGTAGAGTTACAGACAGTGAGAGACAGAGAGAAAGGTCTTCCTTCCATTGGTTCACTCCCCAAATGGCCGCCACGGCCAGCGCTGCACTGACAGAAGCCAGTAGTCAGGTGCTTCTTCCTGGTCTCCCATGTGGGTGCAGGGCCCAAGCACTTGGGCCATCCTCCACTGCCCTCCTGGGCCACAGCAGAGAGCTGGACTGGAAGAGGAGCAGCCGGGACTAGAACCGGTGCCCATAAGGGATACTGGTGCCACAGGTGGAGGATTAACCAAGTGAAAAACGGCTTGGGCCCCACAGCTCTTATTTTAATAAAAGAAGTTGACGTCCAATGAGAGACAAACATACTTCAGAGGTTAGGGAATCTGAAAATTTTTATTGAGACCTAGTTTTAATAAATATATATTTGGCTACTAAGTTACATGCAAGCAGGTAGCTGCGAATAGGTAAATAAAAACAGGATTTGGGGCAGCATTTAAAATGCCCATTATAAAATCACAGAAAATGAAAATGGGCATTTTGTACAAAGCATGGAAGTTCTGCTTGACTCTATTTAAAATAATCTGTACCAGTTAAAATATATATTATGTTGCAGTAGTAATCTCAAAACTCAATGACTGAATACAGCAAGGAGTTATTCCTCGGTTATGTATAGTGTGGGTTTTTAAGTTCTCTGTATAGTAACTCAGGGTCTCAAGTTTATAGAACAGTTCCTATCTTGATTGTGGTCAGTTTCTACACAAGAAATAAAGAGAATTCTGCAGATTCTAACACTGCTAATGATATGATTTGTGATGAAGTTACACTTACCATTCCTACCAAACTCACTGACCAGAACCTGGATCAAGGCCCCACGAAGTCACAAGGAGTCAAGGTACTCTAACACCCTCATGATACTAGAATTTGGAAAGTGAAAAATATTTGCCTAGGAGTAGGAAGAATAACCATATTATGCATGATTACCCCTGTGTTTTGGATACTGTAAGTAATGTAGAAGAGTTTAGTTGCTATATACACAGAAGTGAAATTTACAATGGGTGGAATAGTTCATAAAACCAGTCAGACTCAGGTATGATCTGCATTTTCTTTAAGACCACAGCTACGTATTTAGGTAGTTGTGTAGCAAAGAACCTTAAAATTACTTCAGATTGACAAAACTGGATCCTGTCTGTCAAAAATACGTATTACAATCATGTTTTGCTCCAGGAACTCTACCAGTGAATGAAACAAAAAAAAATTATTGTCTCATGGGACTTGATCTAGTAGTTTTTTTTTTTTTTTTTTTTTTTTTTTTTTGACAGGCAGAGTGGACAGTGAGAGAGAGAGAGAGAAAGGTCTTCCTTTGCCATTGGTTCACCCTCCAATGGCCGCCGCGGCCAGAGCACTGCGGCCAGCGCACCGTGCTGATCCGATGGCAGGAGCCAGGTACTTATCCTGGTCTCCCATGGGGTGCAGGGCCCAAGCACTTGGGCCATCCTCCACTGCACTCCCTGGCCACAGCAGAGAGCTGGCCTGGAAGAGGGGTAACCGGGACAGAATCCGGTGCCCCAACCAGGACTAGAACCCGGTGTGCCGGCGCCGCAAGGCAGAGGATTAGCCTAGTGAGCCGAGGTGCCGTATCTAGTAGTTCTAAAACATTGCTTCTCAGTCACTGACAACATTGTTACAAGGAGAGGACCTATATATTCTCCTTAACATAAATGGGGGGAAGAAAAAATGTAGATGAAATATGCCAGAATCTCTGCAGCATTAGAATGATGCAACCTCAATCTAAGAATATAAGAAAGTAAAGAAAATAATCCACTGAGTATTTTTATCTAAATGCTAGCACCAATGATACTCATTTAAACATGTTGAAATAATTCACTATGTCTCAGTGAAAATATTGATACATGTTAAGTCTGCAGATTTCAATACTTTCCACTATCCCTGAACAGAAGCTTGTGTTATATAATTTATATGCACTTGCCAGTCACAAGCAGTTGTTGGAAAATGAAACGTGATCATGTGGAAGTGAATATGCATACATGTTTAAATTATTCCTGTTGTCTAGTATCTAGCTTCTAACAACCATGGAATATTCTAGATACTCATCTTCATTGATTAAAATCAATATGGCTAACAACTCTCTTATATTAGAAATCAATTTCACTCCAGCAGGAGTCCCATATGTGATACACTTTGACAGGTACCAAAATAAATTGCACCTAAAATTCTGTATGTGAATGATAAAATTTTTTTCTTTGAATCATTACTATTTACTCACTGTAATTATCTCATAAACTATTTTAAAAATTCTGAAAAAGTGAAAGAATAACACATGAATATGCTTTTGTGTGATTTATTTACTTATTAATTTATTTTTAAAATTGACTTGTTTACTAAAAGGAGAGACCACTGAATTCCAAGTAGGAGTCTGATATATGGGAAAAAGGTAGCTTTGAAAATGGAGATTGGATAAAAAGATTCTTTAATCTGCAGTTTTACTCATTGCCCTGGCCTGATACTGAATATAGTTAATATATTCAAGCAACAATTCCACAGTTTAAAATAGTCTAGCTTAAAGTAGGAGGCATTGTTTTTTTGGTTCCTTGGAGATATTCCAAAAAAATGAAAATGAATTCAGTTGTCCATATCGTGTAAATCAGACTCTAAAAGTATCACTATTCTCTTTCATCTAGGTTCATACAAGATAAAAATCTTGTATTTGGAAGCTTTTTCCCAATTATAATATTAAAAAAATCTCAAGGAAATTAGTTTAGTCATTTTTTCCTGAAAAGGGGGCTCGTGTTTTAGAAACCGGATGCATACAATGAAGGTATTCCTCATTCTCTCAAACAGAAGAAGGAGAAACTTAATGGGAAAGAAAATAAGGAAAAGGCGGAAGGAGCCTGTGAAAGATAAGATGTTGAACACGAGGAAAGAGAAAGCTTGATAGGGCAGCAGCTCTACTGGTCAGTCACAGGTTTCTTTCTTTTCCTGCCAGAGAATATGTAGTCTTCAAAAATTTGATATGGGCATTGTAGAAAATGTTTAATAGAGTAAGAAAATCTTTTTGAAATGTAGTGTACTGTTATTTTATCCGATCAAGCTTACTTTTTATAAGTCAAGTACAATATGTGAGATGCCATGTTTCAGGGTCAGGCTGTTAAGAACTCCAGTTGTATAACAGTATGATTTATTGAGATATAAATTCATATTTTGCTTTCATTGCTGTGAAAGAATTGGAAACAACTGTATCTTGGGGCCAGCATTGTCTGGTATAAAGTCAAGCCTCTGCCCGAGACACCGGCATCCTGTATGCGCACAGATTCCAGAGCCTGCTGCTGCAAGTCTGATCCAGCCTCCTGCTAATGTTCCTGGGAAAGCAGCAGAAGATGCCCCAAGTGCTTGGGCCCCTGCACCCATGTGGGAGACCTAGAAGAAGCACTTCGCTCGTGGCTTGGGCTGCTGCGTTGCTGATATTTGGGGAGTAAATCAGCAGATGGAAGATCTCTGTTTCTCCTCCTCTCTCTGTAACTCTGCCTTTCAAGTAAATAAAAATGAAATATTCAAAGGGAGGAGAGCACTTAAAAAAATAAATAAAAATACCAATACCTTAATGATACCCAGAATCGGCCGGCACCACAGCTCACTAGGCTAATCCTCCGCCTGCAGTGCCGGCACCCCAGGTTCTAGTCCCGGTTTAGGTGCCGGATTCTGTCCCGGTTGCCCCTCTTCCAGGCCAGCTCCCTGCTACGGTCCGGGAGTGCAGTGGAGGATGGCCCAAGTGCTTGGGCCCTGCACCCCATGGGAGACCAGGAGGAAGCACCTGGCTCCTGGCTTCAGATTGGCGCAGTGCACCAGCCTTAGCAGCCTTTTGGGGGGTGAACCAATGGAAGGAAGACCTTTCTCTCTGTCTCTCTAACTGTCTAACTCTGCCTGTAGGGGAAAAAAAAGTGATACCCAGAAGCTAGAGGAAAAAGTTTTCCAACAGGTATCTCAACAGTAGTCACATTTAGTAAAATACAGAGTATTTTTCCTAAAAACATTCCTTTGGATCAATTGTACAAGATATTTGCAGAATTTAGAGTATGAAAGGAAAACTAATCATTCCTAACTTCAAATCTATTGCCGTCTGTGGGGAGCAACTTGGACTAGACTGTTACTGGAATTAAGACTTATTCTATACATCTGCTCTCCCACAATATGGCGCTGGGAGAGGAGTAAACAGCTTCTACGCAGCTGCCTCTCGCCAACTTGAGTGATGACCTGCAGGAGCTGATCCTGCTCCTGATTGGAGGAGAGCAGCGTGCTCGGCGTGTGGGTAGCAGAGTTGGGATTGGTGGAAGAGGACTATAAAGGAGGAGAGAGGCAACATGCACCAGGAACATCTAAGAGGAACACCTGTGCAGCCCCCGAGAGAGCCGGCCGGCGGTGTGCCGCTCCCCCGCGGAAGTGGGGAAAGTGGCAGGGGGAACCGCCCTTCCACGGAGGTGGAAGGGTTGGTAGCCAACCCGGGAAGAACCAGCAGCAAACCCGGGAAGGGCCAAGCAGACAAAAGAACAGCACAGGGTCCTGTGTTGTTCCTCCGCGAAGAGGGGGAGTGACATAATGGTGCCGTGACTCGGATAGGAAACCTAGGAGGGAAGAAGCGGGAAGAAGCTGGAAAATACTGGAGAGAGAGACTAGAAGAGCCTAGGGAAAAGTTGGACGGAAAAGGTGCCGGAAGAAGCTATCAAAAGCCTAGGCATAGACTCGGATACGGACTGTGGGAAAGAAGTTAGGATTGGACGTTAGGATTGAAAGCGAAAGTGAAAGCTGGGAGAAATCTCTAAGGTCGAAAGTGAAAGTGAAACCTAGAAGAAACTTAGACTCAGATATGGACTGTGGGGAGAAGCCAGGAGAAATGAGAGGGGAATGTTGTTGGAAGAAAAGTTAGGAAACATACCGGGTAGAGAAAAATATGTTAGGGAGGATGAAGCCGCGGGGGCAGGCTGAGGCGGAGATGTAAGCTATGTTGGGATTCGTCGAGTCAGCCCGGGGAACAAGGGGGGATAATCTGGAACCAGAGGCGGAGACGTGGGCCAGGTTGGAATCTGTCAGATTAGCCCGGGGAGCAAAAGACGGGAAGCCAAACCGTAAGGCGGAAACGTAGGCTAGGTTGGATTTCGCCAGGTTAGTCCGGGGAATTTAAGACTGAAAACCAAGAAGTGGAAACGTAAGCTAGGCTGTGTGATTCGCGGAAGCTGCCGCGCGCAGAGAGAGCGTGTGGGGCACAAACGGGGAGAGTGCACGGGGCACGAGTAGGAAACGCGGGGCTAGTGCGAAGGCCATGGAGCGGGCGCGAAGGGCGCAAGACTGCGGAGTGCGCGCGAAGCCGAGAACCCACCGCAGGGCGGGCGCCGGGAAGCCGCGCAGATGAGAGAAGCACGGGCTGAAGCAGCGCAGAGCCGGGAAGCCGCCGCGGGGCGAGGCGCCGAGAAGCAGCCTCGGGGCGGGCGCCGGGAAGCCGCAGGGATAAGAGAAACAGAAGTTTAGAAGTAAAATGAGAGAAATAGGAATGCTGGCAGATAGAAGTAAAATAGGAGAGATAGGAATGCCCGGAGATAGAGAAATAGAGAAAAATAAGGCCTCCCCACAACATGGCAATGAGAGAGCTTGGATTCGGTCTGCCTGATTAGTAAGACGATAAGCACCTGTGGGCGGCTGCAGGTCACCGAAGACAGGCACGTTATCAACACCAATAAGTCTCCCCACAAGACGGCAATGAGAGGGCTTGGATTCAGTTTGCCTGATTGGTAGGGCTTGTAAGCACCTGTGGGCAACTCCAGCAAGCAGAGCAGAGTGTGTGCCACGGGGCACCAAAGACAGGTGCGTATCAACGCCAAAAAATAAAAAGAAAGGGGGAATTGTGGGGAGCAACTTGGACTAGACTGTTACTGGAATTAAGACTTATTCTATACATCTGCTCTCCCACAATATGGCGCTGGGAGAGGAGTAAACAGCTTCTACGCAGCTGCCTCTCGCCAACTTGAGTGATGACCTGCAGGAGCTGATCCTGCTCCTGATTGGAGGAGAGCAGCGTGCTCGGCGTGTGGGTAGCAGAGTTGGGATTGGTGGAAGAGGACTATAAAGGAGGAGAGAGGCAACATGCACCAGGAACATCTAAGAGGAACACCTGAGGAACATCTGAGCAGCCCCCGAGAGAGCCGGCCGGCGGTGTGCCGCTCCCCCGCGGAAGTGGGGAAAGTGGCAGGGGGAACCGCCCTTCCACGGAGGTGGAAGGGTTGGTAGCCAACCCGGGAAGAACCAGCAGCAAACCCGGGAAGGGCCAAGCAGACAAAAGAACAGCACAGGGTCCTGTGTTGTTCCTCCGCGAAGAGGGGGAGCGACAGCTGTCAAGCCAGACTGGGAACTAAAAATTAAGTTAGATTTAAAATTTTGAAAATTATATTTTTCCTATCTATTTTAGCTTCTGGAATTCATACATATTTCTGTTAAAAGCTCCTAAGAGGTGCCTATCAGCCTCATGGTTAAGATGCTCACATCCATATCGGGGTACCTGGGTTTAATATTCAGCTTCGCCTCTTGACTCCAGCTTCCTGCTATTGTGTTCCCTAGGAGGTGTCAGTGATTGCTGACATAATTGGGTTCCTGCCAACCACAAGTGAGATGTGGATTGTGTTTCTGGCTTCTAGCTTCAGCCAGGCCTAGTCCCAAGTGTTGTGGGCATTTGGGGAAAGAACCAATAGATAGGAAATCTGTCTTTCTCTTTTTTTTCTGTCTCTCAGAATAAGTTAATAGCTACCTCTGAGGGCTGACTTTATGGTATAGAAACTTAAGCCACCACTTGGGATCCCAGCATTCAATATGGGCACTGGTTCATGTCCTGGATGTTCCACTTCTGATCTAGCTTCCTGTTAATAAGCCTGGGAGGGCAGTAGAAGATGGTCCAAAAACTGGGGTGCCTCCCACCTTCATAGGAGAACTGAATAGAGTTCCAGGATCCTGGCTTCAGTCTGGTCCAGCCCAGGCTGTTCCAGCCATTTGGGGAATGAATCAAGTACTGGTAGAGGGAAGACCTCTCTCTCTCTCTCCCTCTCCCCCTCCCTCTCTCCTTCCCTCCTTCTCTCTCTCTCTCTCTTTCTCTCCCTCTCTCTTTTTATCCCCTTTCTGTGTAAAACTCTGCATTTCAAATAAACAAATACATCTTTTTTAAAAATTTAAAAGACTACTGCTCATTTCAAATTTGGGCTTAATTTTGGAGTGAATAGTATCTTTTGTGTATAAAAAAACTTTATAAGCTACTGGAAAAAGCACGGGAAATATCCACTAAATACCTGGAAAATATAGAATTAAATCAAGTGTACTTCAATCCACCCTTTTCTTAATTGCTATGGAAATTACTCCAGGGACAAAAGTAAGCAAGTAAACTAGTCTAATCTCCTTGTGAGCATCACTGAAAGTCTGGAAAATACATACCAGTGATACTAAGAGGAAAGTGCGTCTCTGGATTCGAATTACTTATGGTAAACAAAAATGCCATCTGTAAATATATTAGCTGCAGCTCCCTGGATAAAGTCATTTGTGGTGTATAGTATTCTTGGATATGTAATGTACGAGTTTCACAACCTGTATGTTCCCTGCTGTATGAGGAATTCACAAAATTTACTTAAGCATCTCAACTATTCTTCTAGACTAGAGAAGGCACACATAGTCTACGAAGGAAAGTTTTGTGACGTCATGTATGATATTCCAGACCTCTCCTGTTTGATTTAGGCTTTATGAAAGTCAGTAATTTATCTCAGAGATCACTTACTTTAACTGATAATTATCTTCTGCAGTGCCTCCTTAATGCATATATCCTTGAATTTATAAGTAAACTTGATGTTAGGTAAGGTCTAAAAATCATTTTGACCTGATTCCACAATATGACTCTTCATGTTAGTTTGAATTATTTTAAATATTCCCAATTTTGCTGTTATTCTAGCATTTTTAAAATGATTAAATATTTTCATTTATTTTACTTATTTAAAATGGAGAGGGAGAGTGGGAGAAAAATCTTATATGCTGCTGAATTCTCCAAATGCCTGCAAAAAGCAGAGCTGGGCTAGGCTGAAGCTAGGAACCTGAAACTTAATTTGGGTCTCTAAAATGGGTAACAGAGACCCACACACATCATCTACTGTCCCCCAGAGTACACATTAACAGTAGCAGGAACTTGGAATAGGGAAGGGAGCCAGGATTCAAACCAAGGCACTGCTGTGTGGGACATGTACGTCACTACCAGAGTATTTACTGGTATACATAATGCCCACTCCATGGCTGCTCTTACTTCCTTTTCAATTTCTGCCATATCCTTTGTCCATTAGAAAACACCATGCACATTTCTCTCTCTTCACTTCCCAAGTTTTCTCCCTTCCAGAACTGTCATTCCCAGAGCCAGCAACGGTGGCCTAACTCCTTCCTAACCTAAAGAACACAGCTTCAACGTAGTTTCTTCAGGAAAGCATCCCTCTGTGTCTCTGAGAAGTCTGATCTCCCCATTACATATGCTTGAGACACCCCATGTTTTCCTCTGAGATGTTCCTCATTCTTATAGACATTTGTATAATGTCCCTTTCTCATCACCAGGCTGATATTTGATGGGCCAGAGACTATGCTGATTTTGTTCACTGCTATATTTCCAGGATCCAGCATAGGGTTTGGCATAAAGTTGGTATATGATACAAGAGATATGATAATAACAGTCCCAGTATTTTTATAATACTCATGGATATGTATTTCTGCCAAACTAGGAGTGACTTGTATCCCCGCAAAGATTAATCACCTCTATTTTCCTTTATGTCTAAATTCGGTTTTTGTAACAGGAAATTGAAATAAGAAATATTCTGCTTAATTTCAGCTGAGGCCCCAAAGATAGAATGTAATATTTTAGGTGTTAGGGCACCAATGAAGAATACAGAATATGATAAGCATTACAAAAGCTGTCTCTCAATCCCCTTTTTTAACTAGAAAATGATGGGAAGTAAAGACTTAAGGAGAGAAAATGTAGTAAAAGTGGTCAGAATTCTATGTTTCCTTTACTGCCCTTACCCTCATCCAAGGAAAGTCAGATATATATATATATATATATATACACACACACACACATATATATGTATGTATATACATGTGTATATAATCCCTCATCTTAAAGAAGGTGAGTAGGAATGCAAGGGTTATCTATATTCTAAAATATAAGAAATATTAGAAAAATATGTAAATCTTGCTTAAATGTCACTTTATTGAGAATTTTTGATACTAAATTTATAAATGCAAACAACATATTCACCTCTGACCTTCATTCTCACCTTCACTAATGCATATTTCTCTGTAGAATTTACTAGTTTCTTATTTATTACATATTTTTAATTTCATTTATTTCTTGCTTCCTTAATATCAGTTCCACAGGAACCAAGAGTTCATCTATCTTATTTATTATGTCAGAATCTAAAACATTGGCCTAAAGACCATAGATATTAAATTACTATTTGGTAAATAAGTGAAAAAGATTAATGGAGAATTTGGGGCTATAGTTATTCATGTATCTTCTAAGAAAACAGAATTTAAATGTTACATTTGAGGGTCAATGTCGCTTTCAATGACATTGGGGAAAAGATGAGTGGTTTCTCTCTGCACCAAATGTATCCATAAGAGGGGTCAGTGTCACCACAAAGAGATATTTAAAAATGAATTGGTCGTCAGGGAGCCACAACTTAGGAGGAGTCATGCACAGCCTGCAAAAGCAGAAATCAGATGGATGTCAAGGTACTGAAAGCAGCCATCCCTGTGATACATGAGAGAAAGGCAGCAAGTATGTAACTTACCCAGAGGCCCCTGGTGCCAAATGATACTCAGCTAGTTATATAAAGCCATAACTATGTCCTTAAATCTTATTTAAAGGAACGTTATCCCCATAGAGTCAGAGACAGCAGCAGCTAGTAAGATAAGAGTTGGTAGAGTAAAGCAAAAAGGAAATTATTATGGATCTTTGTTCAGTCATGCGCCTTCAAACTGAGGTTCCATCTCTGGGGGAAGTCTAATTTTGATAAGACTTCGGAGTGTGAATGATTACAATTGGCTGGATGGCATATGCTTATTAGTGGGAAAATTTATACATTTTTATAACTATATGAAATATACCTTTTGTTTGTCACCTAAGAGAAACCTAATAAGCTATAAGACCTATAATTTATCCATAGACAGAAATGTCACAAAAAAATAAATGAAACAGAGGAGAAGCAATACCATACAAAAAAAGATGATTGATAACTTTCTAGTATAAATACATTATATGGGTTATACATGGTAAGTAAAAGAACCCCAGCCTAGACCAATTCACTGTGAAACTACAAAACACTGAAGACAAAAGTAGCACGATATTGACAATGTATAAGCAAACTGACCTATAAAAATAAAGACTTCCAGTATGGACTCAAACATTTTGAATGTCTTGTTGGTGCACTAAAAATTTCTGGAGAAAGTGAGGCCATTCAATAAAACTGTCAGAACAATTGGTTTTGCATATTGGAAAAAAGAGAAAAGAACAGAAAAGAAAAAATGTAACCTTTTCTCACCCCACACATAGAAACCAATTCTAAATGATCAAAAACTTAAATGATAAAGCAAATCACTAACTCTTTACATAAAAAAATCATACATTTCAAACAGTACTTCTCCCTTGCACTGATAGGTTAAAAAGACTATCAAAAACTAATCATGAAATTTGAAATATAAAAAATTGTATCACTTGAAAGTCATGAAAATTGCAACTCAAAAAACACTATAAAAAAGACAAAACTCAGACTACTTCCTGAAAATGATTCTTTTTTTATGTACTTTTTTAAACTTTTATTTAATAAATATAAATTTCCAAAGTACAGCTTATGGATTACAATGGCGTTTTCCCGCCAATAACTTCCCTCCCGCCCGCAACCCTCCCAACTCCCGCTCCCTCTCCCATTCCATTCACATCAAGATTCATTTTCAATTATCTTTAGAAGATCAATTTAGTATATATTAAGTAAAGATTTCAACAGTTTGCACCCACACAAAACATAAAGTGTAAAATACTGTTTGAGTACAAGTTATAGCATTAATTCACATTGAACAACACATTAAGGACATATACTCTATAGAATACTATACAGCAGTAAAAAAACAATGAAATCCGGTCATTTGCAACAAAATGGAGGAATCTGGAAAACAATAGGCTGAGTGAAATAAGCCAGTCCCAGAGGGACAAATATCATATGTTCTCCCTGATCAGTGACAACTAACTGAGCACCAAAAAGGAATCCTGTTGAAATGAAATGGACACTATGAGAAAAAGTGACTTGATTGGCCCTTGTTCTGTCTGTTGATGTACAACTTAATACTTTATCCCTTTTAGTATTTTTTTTCTACTTTATACTATTGGTTGAACTTTGTAATTAACACACAATTATTCTGAGCTGTTTAAATTTAACTGAAAAGTGATCCCTGTTAAATATAAGAGTGGGAATAAGAGAGGGAGATGTACAATTTGGGACATGCTCAATCGACTTGCCCCAAAGGGTAGAGTTAGAAACGTGCCAGGGGATTCCAATTCAATCCCATCAAGGTGGCATGTACCAATGCCATCTCACTAGTCAAAGTGATCAATTTCAGTTCACAATTGATCATAATGATAGGACTAAGAGCCAAAGGGATCACATAAACAAGACTAGTTTCTGCTAATACTAACTGCTAGAATCAAAAAGGGAGAGAAGGATCCAACATGGGAAGCAGGATACACAGCAGACTCATAGAATGGCAGGTATCCTAAACAGCCCTCTGTCCTCAGAATCAGCCCTTAAGGCATTCAGATCTGGCTGAAGAGCCCATGAGAGTATTTTAGGCATGGAAAGCCAAGACACTCTGGCCAAAAAAAAAAAAAAAAAAAAAAAAACTAAATGAAAGATCTCTGCGAGTGAGATCCCAGTGGAAAGAGGAAAGAATGGGCCATCAAAGAAGGAGGTACCTTTCTCTGAAGGGAGGAGTGAACCTCCACTTTGACTATGACCTTGTCTAAATAAGATTGGAGTCAGTGAACTCAAAAGGCTTCCACAGCCTTGGTAACTCATGACAAGAACCTAGGGAGATTACTGATGCCATAAACAAGAGTGTCAAATTGTTAAGTCAACAACAGGTTTCACTGTGCACTTACTCATATAGGATCTCTGTCCTTAATGTGTTGTTCAATGTGAAAATGATTCTTTTAAAAAGAACTAATAATTAGAATGCTAAAATATATAAAGAAAACCTGTAATTCCATATAATGACAAATATCAAAATATATGAACAGGAAGATAAAATTCAAATGAGAAATAATCATATGCATAGTTGCCCAGCCTTAATTAAGTCAGATGAATGAAAAAGTTACAAGAACTATTATAGAGCTTCTGGATTGTCAAATATAAAGTTTGACACTACACATGTTGAAGATGAAACAGATCAATGAAAAAGATTATCTACTAAATTTTACATTGTGTTGGAGTTAAATATATACATATTCCATGGGTCATAAATTATACTCCTAGCTATCTGAGTATAGCCTACATAAGATCTTGGACATGTATCTGCTGATTTTTTGTGAGGTACTGTTCATAGCATTAATGTATGATTGAAAATACGACACTGGCTAAATAAAAGTTAGGATATTCACACACAGAGTTGAGTTTAGCAATGGGAATCAAGACATGAAAACTACAGGAAAAACGTAAATCTCAAAAAATGTTGAATAAAAACATTTCAGAAGTCTACACACATAAATGCAAACACATACTCAATATATATATATATATGTAATATATATGTAGTCTACATAGGATGCCATTTTTCTTTTTTTTTTTACAAAAAGATTATTTATTTATTTGAAAGTCAGATTTACACAGGGAGAAGGAGAGGCAGAGAGAGGTTCTCCATCCACTGGTTCATTCCCCAGTTGGCTGCAATGGGCAGAGCTGTGGCAATCCGAAGCCAGGAGCTCCTTCCAGGTCTCCCACTGGGGTGCAGGAGCCCAAGGACTTGGGCCATCTTCTGCTGCTTTCCCCAGGCCATAGCAGAGAGCTGGATTGGAAGTGGAGCAGCCAGGACCAGAACCGGGACCCATATGGGATTGCCAGCACTGCAGACGGCAGCTTTCCCCACTACGCCACAGCGCCGGCCCCATAGGAAGCCATTTTTCTAGAAAATTAAATACATAGTGGTAGGATTATGCATGTGTGAAGTAAGACATGAAAACCAAAATGAAGTAACTTCTGAGAAGTGAGCCAAAGAGATGTGATAAGTCAGACATGTGAATAAGTGCCAGAGGTGGTAATCTTTTTGGCTGGGGACTCTGTTTTTATTATGCTTCTAATGCACACATACATAATATCTAACAGAGCATCTATTTCACTAAATTGGAGAAAGCCTTGGAAATCCTTTACTATGATTTATGACACAGGGAAACTTGAAGGGCTGTGTTAATGACTCCAAAGAGGGACCCAAAGGGATCAGAAGTGCTTACTGGAAGAATGGAATGGATATTTAAGCTGATTCTCCAGCAATGGGAGAGTGGGGATTTGCTAGAAAGAAGAGGAGATGAGTTATTATGAGATTCCCAGAAGAAGAAACATGTGCAAAGAAACAGAAGTAAAGGAACAAAGATTATTCCAGAAATCGCTAGTACTTCATATGCAGCTGAAGATTTTAAGTTAGGAGCTGAGAGAACTGAGGTTCAAGGAACAGCTGTCTTCACATATGAAAGGATTCCTTGAACATATCTGTTGTTAAATTCGTATTTCTTTGAGAGACAAAGCTCCTATCCACTGACTCGCTCTCTAAATGCCCAAGAGCCAGGGACTAAATCTAGGTTTCCCATGTGGGTCGCAAGGACCAAACTTCTGCCTTCCAGGGTGCATGTTAGCATGAAAGTGGAAGTGAAGCCGAATCTAGGACTTGAGCCCAGGTACTTCAATATGGAATGTGGAGATCCCAACATGTGTCTTAACTGCTCCTGATTGTGTTCTACCTCTTATCTATAGAAATTAATTTAGTATATTTAAACAGAGGAATAGAAATAATAAATTCACACATGAATCCAGGGTAACTTTTAAGATGGGCCTAGGGTGCAGTGGGTTAAAGTCTTGGCCTGTAGTGCTGGCATCCATATGGTCACCGTTTCTAGTCCCGGCTGCTCCTCTTCCAGTCTAGCTCTCTGCTGTGGCCTGGGATAGCAGTAGAAGATGGGTCAAGTCCTTCCCTGCACCTGTGTGGGAGAACTGGCTCCTGGCTTAGGATAGGCGTAGCTCTGGCTGTTGCAGCCATCTGGGGAGTGAACCAATGGATGGAAGACCTGTCTCTGTCTCTATATCTCTCTGTAATTCTGTCTTTCAAATAAATAAAATAAATCTTGAAAAAAAAATAATATGGGCCCAAATATTCCACAAATAAAGTACTTTTAATATCCATATTAGAAGAGATTAAATGTCCAAAATTTGAAGTGCTCAGATGAAAAGAGGTGAATGCATATGAAATGTTAAGCATCGCAATGTAGAATTCCTGTACTTAAGCTGAAACAAGCTATTGACTTCAACTTAATAAAAACAATGTAGTGAAAAAGTAGATGTTAAGTGTTACATGTTATTTTAGCACAACAGCTATGAAGCCAGTGAGGAGGTCACTGCTCTCAAAAAGAAAGGTCAGCATTTTGTCAGGAAAAGGGCTTTCCCTCATAGCCTAGCTCAAGAAGCATAAATGGAGAAGGGGACTGCAAACAAAACTTCGACGTACAACAGTGTTGAAGCACATACAAGGATCTGACTGTGGTGTGCAATCAAAATGTGAACCAGGTTCACAATAGCCATAGGACTTTGTGAAGGTCAGTCATTAAGAATAAAAGTATCTAAATGGACCAGATGTAAATATGGACGTAGCATGCACTTTCACATACATACATAAATATCCTATCTCCATAAAAAAACTTTTAATAATTTATTTTTATTTATGTAAAGAGAAGAGATTTCATGTAGCTTATAGATACAATTATAAAAACATAATGATGCTTCCCTCTACCTATGTTTCTTCCTTCCTTCCTTCCTTCCTTCCTTCCTTCCTTCCTTCCTTCCTTCCTCTCTTTCTTTCTTTCTTTCTTTCTTTCTTTCTTTCTTTCTTTCTTTCTTTTTCTGTGATACTATATTTTTAATTAACTTTACTGTCAAAGCCTTAATGCTCCACTAAACAAAGCGTTCAACAAGTAAAAAGTAGACAGACCATTGTTCAGGAAGAATATAGGCAAGAGCTACAAACAATAATCAAATCCCTAGATGTCAATTTCACTCAAATACAGTATTTTTTAATATTCTATATATTGGTAAATCAGCCTTGAGGCTCTTTCCAAATGAAAGAAATTAACTTTTCACAATTGACTGTGGGCATGCCTTTATTTAGTATATTTGATTCAAATTACTTTTATTTTGTTTTCTAATTCATGATTCAAAATTGATGCCAGATATTAGAATTGTAGCATTTTTACCAACTGTTTGCCAACTAGATTCCTATCTAGTAAACATGTGTTCAGTTCCTAGGTATCCTTCTCACATTTCATATTAGGATTTGAACAAACAACTTCATGCTAAAGAAACAACTTATTAACAACATCAATCAGGACACTAGGGATGTTTCAGAGAGGAAAACAGAAACAATACTAGTTATTTCAACAGGCAGAAAAACCTACAGCAAATTGGTTTACAGATATTGAAACCCAAAAGAGAACTTCGTAAGTGTAGAGAGAGTAATGATAACAATCCATCTAGCACTGAGGTTAAGAGGAGAGAGTTTAGAGTCCTTGGAACTTAAAAGCTGAGGAAGGGCCTCAGCAAATTAAGACTTACATCTTTGAAGAAGGAGACAACATGGCTGCTGCTGGTTTCTCGGAGACTGGGACTGGTATAAGAAACTGGAAACCTGAGCCAGTTTCTATCAGTACCAAACAGAACTGCTGCGTGAAAAGTTCTTGCTAGACTAATTCTTACAGCATCTACAAATAAACCTGGAACAATCACCTCCCTTCCTCCATCCTCCAGTTTCATCCAGCACCTGTAATTCTAAAGCTAAGAAGGAGCCAGTCTAAAAGAAAGACATGTGATATTCAGAATTGCAGTCCCAGCACCACGGAGCCAAGCATAGGAAGGGAAGATTCATGGCTGAGAGACAACAGCTCCTTAAACAAAATAGGGGGATGAGCAGACACATTAGAAGACCTTTCTCTCCATAGCCTGTAGCAGAAACAACTAATTGATATCGTACTAGGTAGCTATCCTATTTCTTCTGTGTGTTTACATTTAGGGCTTACTTTCATGTCTGAGTCAAAACCGGAGTATTGAGTACATAGGATCTGGTAACAGAAGGAGGGGAAATTCCTAAATCTTAAGCCCCTGGCATTTGGTGATTTAGAATCATTCATGTAAGGAATGGTAAATGAATAGGCAAAGTCTGGAATGAAAATCATGAATCATGAATGCAATAATGCCAAGGAGATTTAAATTCTAATATGATCAAAGTATATATTACAAATTAACTGCTAATGGCCTTCCTCTTCATCAATCAATCAAGAACAGATATTTAGTTGAGTTGTCAAATTATTGTTCAAAATTTGCTGGAGGGACTGTGAATTAGAATAAATGATCAAATTGCTGTTCTTATGAGTCAAAACTGGTCATGTGTCACAATCCAACATCTCAGGTTTACTACGGCCCATCAGTCTTGGCTCAAATGTCTATCTTACCTTAGAAAGTACATGGGTATCAGGAAAAGCCTGAGTTGTGATTAACACTAAAACATTTTGTCTAATCACCTAGTTTTATCTTCTTACCTAGCAAGATGTTGAATCGTTAGACTTATTGAAAAATAATAACCTGGGTAGACCCATGTACAGGGTTTAAGAATTCTGATTATAGAATCAAATGTATTTTTGTAGATAAACTACTTATTATCTAGTTATTGTACTTGGGCAAGTTATAAAACTCATTCTGACCTCGGGTTCTTCAGCCATAAAATAGCAAATGCTCTTTCTACCAATGACAGCATTTAAAATATTTAGCAGAGCCTATCATATTGCAAATTACATCAGATGACACTCTTTTGTGTGTTTTTCTCTCTGAAAAGGACTTAATAATGTCTATAACAAAGTTGTCTTGAGTATCAAATGAATAAATATGTACCAAGTGCATTTAGTAGCTTCTGACAGTAAACATCCTATGATGATCTTTTAAAATTATACTAATTTCATTTTAAAGATTTATTTATTTATTTGAAAGGCAGAGAGAGAGAGAAAGAGAAGGATCATACATCCACATGTTCATTATCAAAATGGCTGCAGTGGCCCTGCCTAGGTCATAAAAAGCCCAGAATTCCATCTGGGTCTGCCACATGGGTGATGAGGACCCGAGAATGAGCCATCATCTGCTACTTTCACAGGCTCATTAGCAGGGATCTGGATTAGAAATGGAACAGCAGGGACTCAAACAGAGATGCCAACACTGTAGGTGGCAGATTATCCTGCTGCCCCACAATGCTGTTGCCAATATAATAATTATTAATATCATTAGAAGTATGACTATTATTGCTGCTAGTACTATTGTTGTTCCTATTATTTTTATTATTTGGGAACATTTTCCCCCAACCTCAACTCACAGTTTGTACCTAAACGACAAACTATGTTACAGGACTGTTATTTACATTCAGGCTGGGTATGTATGTGTGTGTCTGTATGTGTGTAAAGAAGAAATTGTGGGTCCAGGTTATTTCTGCTTTTTTAACATTTATTTTATTTATCTGAAATGAAGAGTTACAAAGAGAGGGAGAGACAGAGAGAAAGATATTCTATCTCCTGGAGGTTCACTTCTCAGTTGGCTGTCATAGCCAGGGTTGAACTACACCAAAGCCAGAAGCTTTGAATTCCATTCAGATTTCCCAGGTAGGTGGCAGGAGTCCAGGCCTTTGGACCACATCTGCTGCTTTCTCAAATGCATTAGCAGGGAACAAGATCAGAGGTGGAGCAGCTGGGCCTTGAACCAGCACTCATATGGGATGCTGGTGTTGCAGGTGCCAGCTTAACATACTGCACCACAGTGCTGCCCCTGCCCCAGGTTATTTCTTGATGCACTTCTTATATCTCACTTCTACTAGTCAACTTTTCTCTACTATAATAAGAACAGAGAACTCTCATTATTCCCAAAGAAAAAAAGATTCATTTGGCTCATTGTTCTGAAAATTCTCAGTCCACGATTTGATGAGCTCTGTTGGTTCACTCTGGTGATGGTAAAAACCTTCAAAAATTCTCTTCCTGGCAAAAACCTGAGGTGATTCAGTGAGCCCACATATCTATTTATGTCTACACAATCTTAGAAAGCCATCAGCATGCAGTCATGGGAGCTCTAGTTTCATGACCAAACACAATTTAATAAGTCTGAAAGACCCCACCTATAAATATCATAATTTTAGTACTATTAAATAAGACCTTTGGGATTAAATCCTGGGAATGGGCAAATGATCAAGTCATAATATTGCCCTATATTTGACTTGAAAAACTAAGTATAAATAGCATACTGAAAAAGGAAAGTCTATATTATCATTGATCTTACACTACTCTCAAAAGCAATTTAATACTGATTACTCACAAACTCTTTATTTAACAAGAGAAACAAAGTCATCAGCTCCAGTTGAAAATTACATCACACACATAACTTTGGACCTGGAAGATATCTTAGAGATCGAATGAGGATTGGATTTAATTATTACAAATAAGGAAAGTCAAGATCAAAGAGATGAAATTGAGGATTTCAGCTGTTTCTGAAAGAATCCTAGGGGTAAAACAATTTTTACACAAATCCCTCAGCATTACAAACTCCCCAGTGAAAGTCCAATTGGCTTGTTTGGGAATGTTTTCTGAAAGATCTCATTGTCTAACAAGAAAATACATTTAACTTCTACATAATTTCATTCCAAGAAACTTCCTTAAAAAGAATGGAGTGTGTTTAATACTCTTGAAATATCTTCTTGGGTAATCTATATTGCATCCTAGAACTACGTTTAATTTCTCTTTATTTATGAGAACCTCTGTAGGCTTATCTAGGTTTAGAGAAATAATTACTAAGGATTGTCCTAAAAATTATTCTCTTCAAAATCAATCTTGAGAGATAGATGTGGTTCAGCAGATTAAGCTGCCATTTTGGACATGTGCATCCCTGTTAGAGCGCTTGGTTCAAGTTCTGGCTACTGCACGTCCGATACAGCTTTCTGCTAATGCACCTGGGAAGTAGAAAATGATGGCTGAAGACTTGAGTCTTTCCCAAGCAAAAAAGAATTCCTGGCTCCTGAAGTCAGCCTGGCCCATTTCCAGGTGTGGCAGCCATTTGGGGAGTTAATCAGCGGATGGAAGAGCTCTGTCTCTTCTGTCTACGTCTCCTCTGTCACTCTGCCTTTCAAATAAACAAACAGATAAAAAAAAAAAAAAAACTCGAGTATGTGCCTCAGCACTTTGCTGCCTTGCATTACCACATTTCTGAAAATCAGTCTCCTCTAACGTGTTGTGCCACCTCATTTCTGTTCCGCCTTTAATAATTTCAGTAACACCAGGATTTTACATTATTCATAGATTGTCAGAATCTGTAGATAATTCATTTCCAGCTTCACTTTACTCATTATAGATCTCAAAATCCACCTAATGTGTTATCTTGCACATCTTTTTAGGTCAAAGTGATTTCAGTCAATTTCTTTCTCTCTGTCTCCTTCTCATCCTAACACCCTTGACTAGAATTATTTTATTCCTTCAAACATATAGTCACATTGATGTTCGTCAGGCTTAATAAAAAGCTGTTTTCAAGGCCATGAACTTAATTTATCGTGATTTAGTTGTCAGTGCTGTTAATATTTCCCATGTTTAATGTCATTGATTTTTATTGCTACAAACTTAGTTTGCAATGAAAAGAATAATGCTGACACAAATGAGTGTGTGTATATGTGTGTGTGTGTGGATACTTAATACATTTCCTTTGTATCAATATATCACCAAATGTGGCAGGTTCTGATGAAAAGAAAATAAGACATCAAGAAGGATATCTACATTATCTTTGCAACATTTGTCTTCATCAGTGAATAAACTGTTAATGAAAGTGTACAGTAATATCCCTGGAAAATGTCATGTGCATTTTTCAGGACGTAGAGAAGTCTGTGAGTTGCAAAATACATGTTTCAATAGACAACAACTCAAAGGATTCATGCTTGTTTCTTTGATTGTGGAAAACAAGTTTGTAATATATGAACTAATTTAGAGCTTTCTTAGGTTTTTGTTTAAACATTCAACCTTCCCTTGGAAAGGAGAAGCACAAATGTTCTTTTGTTTCTCAATTTAAACACCAACATAAAAATCTATAGAAGCACATAATGGAGAAAAAACTGTGGAAAATTTTTTCTCTTTCACCTGGAAATTTACTGCTTGATCCCAAAGTGCCCTAACGGGAAGGAAAAATGGCTCAATGGAGTAAACAGAGACTGGTAAATTACCTTTTGGGCAGAAACAGGCCTAATTAAAAGAATTGGTCAATAAAGCAATAAAAAGCTTAAAAATATTTTTTGAAAAAACCATTAAAGAATAAGAATTTGATTTATTATCCTCTCAAAAATGAGAGGATTATTTGAAGAGAATCATGGAGCTTGAAAGAACAAGAGAGACCAAAATTATGGGGCATTTCAAAGAAGCAAATTTCTTGAGGTAGAAGACAAAAGCCTGCATTCACTGATCTTAAAGTAGAAGGGACCTTTCCAGACACTCTGTTTCATTTTTATATAAACTTGTTTTTAGCTTCGAAATTCATTTTCTGCTAAATGAACTCATACGGGTAAAAGCAATGTTTCAAGTGAAAGACAGAATTGTTCTTATTGAAATAGACACAGAGGGCCAGAATTCTATCTGTTCAGCTTCTCCTTCCATCTCCAATGTGTAACTCTTTTTCATAGAGAAATTTGAAAACTGCTAATCCAGACCACTATCTTCATTTTACAAAGAAAACAAGCCCAATAAAGATTAAATGATGAGATCAAGATTACATACATAGAGGCGGACTCAGTATTAGAACCATTGTTACGATGGCTATCATCCAAAAATCAAAAACAATAAATGCTGGCAAAGATGTGGAGAAAAGCATACCCTAATCCATTGTGGTGGGAATGTAAAGCAGTACAGCCATTACAGAAGACAGTATTGTGATTCCTTAGAAATCTGAAAAGAGAGATACCGTTTTGACCCAGCTATCCCACTCCTGGGAATTTACCCAGATGAGATGATATGAAAGAATTATCTGCACTCCCACGTTCATTGCAGTTCAATTGACAATAGCTAACATGTGGACTCAACCCAGATGTCCACAACTGATGACTGGATAAAGAAAATATGATAGATATACACTATGGAATATAACTCAGTCATAAAAGAGAATAAGATTCTGTTTGTTGAAACAAAATAGATGCAACTGGAAGCCATTATGCTTAGTGGAATAAACTAGTCCCCCCAAGACAAATATCATGTTTTCTCTGATACATGGAGGTTAACACAGAATACAAAAACAAAAATGTATAGGGATGAAATGGATATTTTGTGATATAATTGTTGTTTTTAGTCTTTGTTTATACTCCTGTGGAACTGTAGTCTTCATACTTTTTACTTGTTAAATATTATGGTTAGTGGTTAATTAAGCCTGTGATTATAGAGTAATTGAAAGTATGTTTTTACAAACATTAAAGAAAAAGGAGAAGGGAGGGTAAGAGGGGGATTGAGAGATGGAGAGGAAAAGGGGGGGTGAGTATGGTTGTCTTGTTAAAACTGTACCTCTGATATACATGAAACATGTTCTTTATATTAATACAGATTTTAAATACTAAAAAAAAGGAAAACCAGGAGCTTATGTGCAATTCTATAATAAAATGAAAACTATTTACTAAGCAAAATTTGTTCATAACTCCTTAGAAGCAGGACGAAATCTTGAATATATTCACTATCAGTAAGACTTCATATGCATTTTAAATCTTTTATCTTTCACATATGAATTTAATTATGATTTCTAATCATGGTTCACTTGTAACATAAGAAAATTTAAAGGAGGTTGGGTGTTGAACAGGGAATATATGATGATTCAATTACGTATTTAATGTAACAGGTAACACTAGCCATCTAGTACTAAATCAGTAGATCCTTTTCCTCAAGAACTTACCTTATAGAGGGAGGCATAAACAATATTATATGAGAGAGTAATAAAAAATCTTGTTGTCATCAAACTGAATTTTACGGAATGTCATTATGATAGGATTGGATTGAAAAGATTGTTGAATAAGAGAAGGTAGGCTCAATATTAAATGTCATACTTACATTAGGCTTTGAAGATGAAATGAGAACAAAACAAAAGAAAATAAAATGTTACCATTTTGCCTTTGAAGATCATCTTAAATATGAAACAGTAAGTGTAGAAATGTTCCACAGAAGCAAATACAGAGCATTTTGAAGATGTAAATTGATGAGTTCTCTGATTTTTCTGCATGGTATTAATTTCAACTAATGCTAATCAGTCCCCACTGATTCTCTTTCACAACTATGAAAACTGTTCTTTGGTAATTATAGTATGTTGAATTATTCTACTTGGCTGAAAATACCTGCATCTATTTCTCATCAATACTAATATTTAAGAAGATATTTTACCAACTTCAAAAGGACATAAATTTATTTTTAATTAAATTCTTCCAATTAAATGTAGAAGTTTTAAGTTGAAGTGCCTTGTACTTGGCAAAAACATAATATATGCTCTTAGAAAAGTAGCATATAAAAGAGGTTCTTTATACAATCCATGAAAGATTTATTGAAATTCAAGTGCATTTAACAAAATAACATCTTTATTATTTCCATGAAAATAAATGACAAATTAGAGAACTAAATTTCCTTCAAAAATACAGTTTTGAAAATTCAAAGCAAAAGCACTTTAAGGATAAACATATTTTGAATAAAAGATATAAGTGGGTTTTTTTGTTCTTGTTGTTTTTTGAGTTTTGACTTTTTTTTAGTAACAAGCAATTTTGAACACCAATTCAGTAAGATTTAGCAATTTTTAATTTATTTAGAATTGAAGTTTAAATTTTATCTGTTGTACCTTACTTGAACCTCAATATAAATACACATGGAGACAAAGTGCAACCAACACACTACCCCCCCTTTTACCTCTAAGATAATTTAATCAATCTAGAAAGACAAAATGAGCAATTCAGAACCGCTTACCCTGTTCAAAAAATATATTACTTTAATTGCTTACTGTGAGTTATTTAGGTAATTTCTATATTTTTTTTCAAAGCAAAAACTGTCCTTTTTCTTCAATGGTTTATTTCATTAAATATAATTATCCCATTAGTGGTTTATGACAGAAAGCTCATCTAAAACTTGTATCCAAAACTCATAGAGTCATCCTTACACATGATTTCCCAGTTTTCAAGGTGCATCTGTCATTTTCCAAGCACCACAAGGCAGACTTGTTGACATTTGCTCCTTCTCTGCAAAGAACTTGGAAATGCCCTTGGTACTAGAATTCCTTGCACTAGGGCTATTCTATTAATTCTTAATCCAACAAAAGATGAAAGGAGAAAGGTCTCTACAATAATTGTTATCCATGTGTAGTTAAGCAGGTTCGACCATAAAAGTTTCTTTAAATTTGATCTTTGTAGACATTTACTAACAAGCCCAGATACATCAAATTCTGATTTTATTTTACAAATAACTTAGTATTTTTTAGTCTTGTAAGGTTAAATTTATAAACTAAATCCCCATATTTCTTTTCTTTCCTTATTTTTTAATAAATTTACTTGAAACATAAATTACAGTAATTATTTTTAAAGTTAACATGCTTTCCAAAATAAGAAGATAAGTATATTCAAATTCCTACACTAGGTCTAAGTTATTTATTTGAAATATTCACCCGGCTAAATATTTTAAAAAACATACATAATAAATAGAGAAATAAGGAGTTGAGATTAGATGAAATCCATAAATTTATTGATAGATAATTAGTATACTAAAATTTTATAAATATCTCAATTCAACATATTTTTAGAGTTTCTCATTATACTTTCCCAACTGAAATACAAAAAAATTCCTATTAGATAGAAATAAAATAGAAGCGCAGTTCATCCTTTGAAAATTCATTGTACTCCTGACACTTACGATTAGAAGAAGTTTTAATTTCAGCAACTTAAAACAGTGATCATTTTTAAAACAGCCACTTCATAAGACTTTGGAGCATATACCAAGAACTTGCATATATATATATCATTATTGAAGCAGGTTTTGGTCATTAACATTTCATGCCATGCCAGTTTCTTTGTGATCTGTAACAAGGCTACACCATGAATGACAAAGCACCTGGCCATCTTTGATACCATTTAAGAGCATGTTATATATAAGCGCCTGCAGTTGAAAAGGTTAGTGGAAAGCTGTAAACTGAAAGGTCATACCTGATATGACTCAGAGAATGAAAATATTCAGTTGTTGCTAACTAAGGTATCTCCCATCTTGTCAAAACTACATGCACTTTGAGAATTATTTTGGACATCTTTTTTATTTATTTTATTTATTTTTTTTATTTTTTGACAGGCAGAGTGGACAGTGAGAGAGAGAGACAGAGAGAAAGGTCTTCCTTTGCCGTTGGTTCACCCTCCAATGGCCGCCACGGCCGGCGCGCTGCAGCTGGTGCATCATGCCAATCTGAAGCCAGGAGTCAGGTGCTTCTCCTGGTCTCCCATGAGGGTGCAGGGCCCAAGCACCTGGGCCATACTCCACTGCACTCCTGGGCCACAGCAGAGAGCTGGCCTGGAAGAGGAGCAACCAGGACAGAATCTGGTGCGACTGGCACTAGAACCCGGTGTGCTGGCGCCGCTAGGTGGAGGATTAGCCTAGTGAGCTGCTGCCTGGACTTAAATCTTGAGCACAATCTTTGACTTGGGTCTGAGTTATGCCTACCCAGGTCTGGGAAGTTAGTAGTGCAGATCCCTAATGGCTCTTTAAATATTCAACAGATGTCCAGGAATACTTCTGGTAAGTTAGAAAAATATTCTAGGAATAATTTTGTCATTCCAGTTGTCTCCTGTCTTAGGAAATATTTATTTCTGATTCCCAAGGGAATGGAAAGTTTATCTGAGAAATACAAAAGGAATTAGCAAAATAAATGTTTTACTAAAATGTCTGACCGTTGGGGACAACAGCTCATAGGACCTGGAAGTGATAGCTCTGTTCACTAACAGAAATGTACTTAGTAACTTTGAAGTCACACACACAATTGCACTGATACCTTGGCTTGGGCATCGGTAATTCAGAAAGTGAAAATAGGTAAGAAAAAAATCGTAGCTTTCAAAAGATTGCTAGAAATTTTTAAGCAAAACAGTCATTGTGGCACATTTGGAATAAGAGCCACAGAGGTGTGCACATAGAAAATAAAATGTTTGTTTAAAAGAAGAACTCCAAACATATAGAAATATTTATATATCTAAAGGTTATGGACTTTTGGACTCCTAAAATGATGAAAGCAATCTTAAAAGTGATTCAAGAGCGCTTCTTCATATTGAAGACAGGGAAACTAAGGTGTCCACTTAGAACTGCCACTGGAATCTAACTCCCTTCTCCTATCCCTGAGTGTCTTTCATATGTACCATTCTCTCTAATAGAACATTCAATTTAACAGAGACTTGTTAAGTATTCTTGCATGAAAAGCGTTAAACCTTTGCACATAAACTATGTTTCTGCATAAAATGGTACAATTTTATAAACATAAACTTACAAACTTCAAATTGTCCTGGTGTGCAGAATGGCTTTCTATAGCACTCTGTATTCCTGAAACAATGAAATCAGAGTCTTATGTTATTGACTCTTTTCCAATAAGTGATTAAAGTATAATGAAATTCTAGAGAAAAAATGCACAATGGAAAGAGATAAGTAACAAGAATGTGTTTGTATTTCAGCAGTGGAGAGCACCAGTGCAGGAAATGGCCTTATAAAACACATCCTAGGACAGCAGTAGGCGTGGCCCTGGAATGTGAATTTGCTTCCCTTTTGAAATGCACTTTTCATTTTCATCATGCACTTGCTAAATAAGAAATAGCCTTAATGCTAAAATATAAATTGTTAATTCTGCCTTGGAAAACAGATAACATTTAAATATTTATCGTAACACTAGTCTCCAATTTGCACCGTTGGATGGATAATCAGTTCAGAGAAACAGCTATGAAAATGGCACATTAAAACTTTAATTTTTGTAGAGTTGTATATCACCTTGCTAATTTTAAAAATTTGATGTTCCAAAAGCTTAACTATTAAGGATCCTAAAATTTAAATAATATAGATTAAATAAGCATCCATTTGAACGTATTTCTTAGACTAGGCTTTTATTCTTGTTAATCCTTGTTTTTAATTCTGTCTCAACTATGAGATATACTCATTTAGACATCTCTAAATTTATTCTCCTAAATGATCATTCGGTTTTATGTCTTAGTTTATGATTTCCTTAGTAATGTCATTACAGCTTTTAAGAACTTTAGCTCTCACTTTTCTTTGGGTAACCTAACCTTCATTCTCAACCCACTCATTGCTCCATCGCCTTAAATTAGATGCTACAAAAGACATGCTGCATAATTCTTGAAAGTAAGATAAAATATAAAATCAACTTGAGGATTTTGTAGTAAATGTTACTGATAATATTTTAGTGCATAAGAATTTCAAAAAATAACTATAAAGTAAACCTCTATCGCCTCTTTAGAACTGATGCTTTAAAACACAATTAAAGATAATCATCCTTTTGGCCACAGAGGCACTGGAATAAGGTTTACCCTTGCACATTATAGAACAGCATGATATTTAAGCAACAGCTTGTAGACATTTAGCAAACAGGTAATGTATAACTGAGACTTCTGAGAAAAGGAAAACATGCTGAAATGAGCCTAACAATTCTTTCATCTTTTAGCATAAAGTCCACTTTCTAGGTCAAGGAGCAAAACAGAAACCTAACCAGGGCACCACAAATCTACTGCATCAAGGAGACCAAGACCAAAGTGTAGGGAGGCCAAGGCACCTAGAATTCACAGAGTAGACTACCAAAGAGGAAAGAGCTGAATGGAAAGACACAGAGATATCTCCAGAAGAGGACTCCTGGAGGCTTTGATGGATGATGAGCTATACATGCATGAAATTAAACATCTGACATAAGGAAAAGAACAATTGGAAAATAGTTGAGAAAAATGCCCGTGGTTCACACTGGATTGGAAATATTTTGTATTCTAATCAGTCAGAGCTGAAAGATTTCCAGTCTCTGGAACTGCGTCATAGTAATTTTTTTAACTTTTATTTAATAAATATAAATTTCCAAAGTACAGCTTATGGATTACAATGGCTTTTTCCCCCCAAAACTTCCCTCCCGCCCGCAACCCTCCCATCTCCTGCTCCCTCTCCCATTCCATTCCTATCAAGATTCATTTTCAATTATCTTTAGAAGATCAATTTAGTATATATTAAGTAAAGATTTCAACAGTTTGCACCCACACTAAAACATAAAGTGTAAAGTACTGACTGAGTACTAGTTATAGTATTAATTCACATTGAACAACACATTAAGGATAGAGATCCTACATGAGGAGTAAGTGCACAGTGACTCCTGTATTGACTTAACAAATTGTCACTCTTGCTTATGGTGTCAGTAATCACCCTAGGCTCTTGTCATGAGTTGCCAAGGCTATGGAAACCTTTTGAGTTCGCCGACTTTGATCTTGTTCTGACAGGGTCATAGTCAAAGTGGAAGTTCTCTCCTCCCTTCAGAGAAAGGTACCTCCTTCTTTGATGGCCCATTCTTTCCTCTTTCCACTGGGATCTCACTCGCAGAGATCTTTCATTTAGTTGTTTTTGTTTTTGTTTGTTTGTTTGTTTGTTTTTTGCCAGAGTGTCTTGGCTTTCCATGCCTATAATACTCTCATGGGCTCTTCAGCCAGATCCAAATGCCTTAAGAGCTGATTCTGAGGACAGAGTGCTGTTTAGGACATCTGCCATTCTGTGAGTCTGCTGTGTGTCCCGCTTCCCATGTTGGATCCTTCTCTCCCTTTTTTATTCTGTCAGTTAGTATTAGCAGACACTAGTCTTGTTTATGTGATCCCTTTGGCTCTTAGACCTATCAGTATGATCAATTATGAACTGAAATTGATCATTTGGACTAGTGAGATGGCATTAGTACATGCCACCTTGATGGGATTGAATTGGAATCCCCTGGTATGTTTCTAACTCTACCCTTTGGGGCAAGTTGGATTGAGCATGTCCCAAATTGTACATCTCCTCCCTCTCTTATTCTCACTCTTATATTTAACAGAGATCACTTTTCAGTTAAATTTAAACACCTAAGAATAATTGTGTGTTAATTACAGAGTTCAACCAATAGTATAAAGTAGAAAAAAAAATACTAAAAGGGATAAAATATTAAGTTGTACATCAATAGTCAGGACAAGGGCTGATCAAGTCACTGTTTCTCATAGTGTCCAAAAACATTCTCATGATCCATAAGGAAATTTTTTTCTATAAAAAGCTCAAGAACACCAAGCTGTCTCCAAGTAATACAAGTGTGTCTAAATTGCAGACCAATAATATTTAAAGTAATGTGACAAATTTCAACATCCATCTATGTAAATTTCACAACAGCTGGGTCCATTCAAAAGTAGCCAGACAGCGCCAGCCGTCGCGGCCATTGGAGGGTGAACCAACGGCAAAAGGAAGACCTTTCTCTCTCTCTCTCTCTCTCTCTCTCTCTCTCACTATCTACTCTGCCTGTCAAAAAAAAAAAAAAAAGTAGCCAGACATACAAAGAACACAGATGAGGCATCTGACCTGCAGGAAGATGAATAGAATAGAATAGAATAGAATAGAATAGAATAGAATAGAATAATAAAACCAGGTTTTGTGGTTTGATAGGTTTAGCTCTCACTTGGAAAGCCCACATCCCATATCAGAGTCTCTAGATTTGAGTTAGTTCCACTGCCAATTCAGCTTCCTGCTAATAAGCCTGCTGGGAAGCAGCAGAGGATGTATTTGGGTCCCTGCTAGATTGGAGTTTCATGCTGCTGGGTTCAGCCTGGCTCAACTCTGGCTATGGAGTGTAGTTAAGAAGTGAACCAGGGGATAGAAATAATCTCTCCTTCTCTCTCTCTCTCTCTCACACACACACACACACTCTCGCTCTCTCTCTCTCACTCTCTCTCTCTCCTTTTCAAATATAAAAACAAAAACATTAAAAATAAGTAATAAAATTATTCACTGTAAAAATAAAGCACAACTTTAGGATCGTCTCAAAAGATAAAAAAATAAAAGTTAACGTGCATTTACAATAAAACTATCAGAAATCATAGAAGAGACTGTATTTCCATAACCTATTAAAGGCATCTTTAAAATATATAGAGCCAGCATCAAACTTTGTGGTAAAAGACTAAATTTCTTCATTTGGAGATTTCGAACAAGTCATGTCCTTCTACGTCCACATAACAGTTCTATTCACTATTGTAACTGGAGATTCCAGACAATTAAATGAAGAAATTAAAAAATATATATCCATAGGCTATTAAAAGGAAATAAAATTGATATTGTTTCCAAATGACCTATTAATAACTGATGAAAACCTAGAAAAATGTCCTTAACGTTAGTAAACAAGTTTGCAAAGGTCATAGTATATGACTATTATATAAAACCTAAATGTATTATTATGCAATAATAAATCACACTTGGAAATTTAGATTTAAAAACAAAATATAGCACAAAAATTTGGGATATTAAATAGAAAATTATGAAGTCCTAGTGGAGAATAGAGACAACTGAAACTGGAAAACACTGTTAGGTGGAATCAGTGATCTTAGTAACCACAGTAAAGTTTTTTCTAAAATTTCTCCTCCATCAAAACCATGACAACACTACAGAAAAGCACAAAAACTGAATTTTTTAGGTATTCTGGAATGTAAGTAATCACTCATGAGAATTTATTCAAGAAACACAGATGAATTTCAGTAAGAAAAGTTCCATTTCAATGAGAAAACACAGGGTTTTAGTGAATTCTTTCCTTGCTGCTTTCCCCCCAGCTCCAGAGTTCTGGAAACACAACAGACTATGTTTCTATAGTGGACACATAGTGGACACATAGTGGACACACAATGACAGCAAAAACCTGGATGTCTATAATCACTCAAGTAGAAAACACAGGTTTGGAGCTTCTCTCACATAGCATTCGCAGGTTATCATCTTCAATATCAAATATCTAGTAATGTCTTGGTGTTGTATTCACAGGTTTGTATCATTGGATCTTAAGTAGACTTGTCTCAGTGTAAGACGCCTTTTACATATAGGTGCTTTTCAAAAATAATCAATGACAACTATTTGTCAATGGTAATCATTGGCTTAAACAAGAAACAGACCAAAAACCTTAAAATGAAGAGTTTAAAACGAAATGTCCCTGGGGGCATTAAAATTTCTGGGAATCTAGAGGTCCACATACATGTATAGAATCATACTCAATACAGGGCTAAAGGCATTCACTGGAAAGACTTCACAATAACTTGTACTCATGGGTTGACTTGAGATTCTATCCAGGCATAAAGTGAATGAAAAATCAGAATTATAAAGCTCTTGCTATGTATTGGTGATATGATCCAACGAACAGAGTCCCTCTACAAAACCTGATAGATTCGTTGGTTCTGGGAACTCTGCAAATTTTTGTTCAGTTATTTTCCTGCTCACTAGACTAACCATGCACAAATATCAACATAGGGATGCAAGAAGCATTAATAAATATGGTAGCATTGTGCCTCTATAGAAATATAAAAATTCTAGCAACAGACCTCAAAGAGAATGAATTCATTGAAAAATAATTTAAAATATGATTTTATGGAAACCTAGTGAGTTAAAACAGAATACAGGCAGAAAATTTAAAAAGTTAGGAACACAATTTGTGATATGAATGAGTTTAACACAAAAATGAGATGAAAAAGAATCAAAGACATTTTCATGACAAAGAAATCAATAAATGAAAACATGTAATTGAGAACTTGAACAGCAAGGCTGATGAAGCAGAAGACTGAATTCTTGAAATTGGAGATAGATCATTTGAAATAACCCAATCTGACAAGAGAAAATTAAAAGCAATAAAAAGAATAAAGAATATAAGACCTATGAGACACCACTAAGTGAGCATGTATTTGCATTTTTGGTATTCTTAAAGGAGAAGAAAAGGTAAAAGATATAAAAATATATTCAAAGAAATAATTGCTGAAAACTTTCTAAATCTAGCAAACGATAAGGACATCCAGATCCTAAAAACTCAAGGGACTCTTAATAGAATCTACCAAAAGAGATCTTCTCTGAAGCATATTATATTCAAACTGTCAAACTAAGACAAAGAGAGGATCCTAGTCTACCCATTATAAAAGTGCAAATAAATACCATTATGATATTTATCATTATGAGAAACCTTCTTAAGGAATAGTTTTGGAAACTTAAAATAGAGAAAAGAAACTCTAGAATATTTAAAGACCTGATACCTAATTTTAAGAATTATCATGATTTCATGATAGAATAATGAGAGAAATTTTGAAAAATAAGAGAATAATATAATGAACTTTGGCAGATATTAAAACAGTATTTATATACCACATTAAACACAGCTTAGTGATGAGACAGAGAGAGAGAGAAAAAAAACAAGAATGAATGTAAATGAGAATTCTAAAAACAGCAAGGGAAACCTATCAGATCATATATAAAGGAATCTCCACTAAACAAACATCAGACTTTTTAGTAACACATTGCCTCGAGATCAGCACTCTAAGAATGTTCAAGGCGTTCTACACTAGAGCTACAGAAAAATAAATACCATGATGCAAGCACATAAATGTATCAAACTAATTGAGAGATCTGACACTCAACAGAGAAAGGATTATTCAAATCTTATCAATACAGAAAACCACCAAGCTGAAAATGTGAACAAAAAGAGAAATAAGGCCCCGAAGTGTAAAACTAGCAGAAAGAAAATTTAACAGTGTGGGACTATGTCTTTATCAATAATAATAATGTAAACATATGAAAATATTCTTTTAAAGCATTTTTTGAAATATTTTTATTTATTTATTTGAAAGACAAGAAAAGGAGTTCCCATCTGCTGTTTCATTACCCAGATGCTCACAACAATTGGGGTTAGGCCAGGCTGAAGCCAGCAGCCAGGAACAAAACCCAGATCTCCCACATGAGTACCAGGAAGCTAACCATTTAAGCCTTCACTACGACCTTCTCGGGTCTACATTAGCAGGAAGCTGGAGGCAGGAGCCAGAAATAGGGGTCAAACCCAAGTACTCCAATATGGGATGCTTGCATTTTAACTGTTGGATAATATTCGCTCACCATTTCAAGGAGTTATTACCAGGTGAATAAATTTTTAAAAAGCCAACAATATGTTGCCTTCAAGCTGACTTGCCCCAAATGGTAGAGTTAAAAACATACCAGGGGATTCCAATTCAATCCCATCAAGGTGGCATGTACCAATGCCATCTCACTATTCCAAGTGATCAATTTCAGTTCACAATTGATCATAATGAAAGGACTAAGAGTCAAAGGGAGCACATAAACAAGTCTAGTACCTGCTAACACTAACCGATGGAATAAATAAAGGGGAGAGTGATCCAACATGGGAAGTGAGATACTCAGCAGACTCATAGAATGGCAGATGTCCTAAATAGCACTCTGGCCTCAGAATCAGCCCTAAAGGCATTCGGAGCTGGCTGAAAAGCCCATGAGAGTATTTCAGGCATGGAAAGCCAAGACACTCTGGCAAAAGATCTCTGTGAGTGAGATCCCAGTGGAAAGAACAGGTCTTCAAAGAAGGAGGTACCTTTCTTTGAAGGGAGGAGAGAACCTCCACTTTGACTATGACCTTGTCTAAACAAGATAAGAATCGGAGAACTCAGAGGGCTTCCATAGCCTTGGAAACTCATGACCGGAGCATAGGGAGACTACTGATGCCATAGACAGGAGTGTCAATTGGTAAAGTCAACAACAGGAGTCACGGTGCACTTACTCCTCATGTAGGATCTCTGTCCTTAATGTGCTGTACATTGAGGCTTAATGCTATAATGAGTACTCAAATAGTATATTTCACTTTGTGTTTCTATGGGGGTGCAAACTGTTGAAATCTTTACTTAATGTATACTAAACTGATCCTCTGTAAAAAAAAAAAAAAAAAAGAAATTATCAACTCCCAACTTGACTCTCACTGGGATTAAACATGACAATAGGTCTGATCTGATTTCATCATCACTTAAAAAAATCATCTATTATTTTTCACTTTATGTTTCTGTGTGAGAGCAAACTGTTGAAATCCTTACTTAATGTATACTAAGCTGATCTTCTGTATATTAAGATAATCGAAAATGAATCTTGATGTGAATGGAAGGGGAGAGGGAGTGGGAAAGGGGAGGGTTGTGGGTGAGAGGGATGGTATGGGGGGGAAGCCATTGTAATCCACAAATCGTACTTTGGAAATTTATATTCATTAAATAAAAGTTAAAAAAAAAAGAAATTCACTTCACAAATAAAGATATTTGTAGAATGAAAGTGAATTGATAGAAAAGTTAAACCATAAAATGTGAAAACAAATGTGAAAAAGAAAGATACACTCATAACAGATAACACAGATTCTAAATAAGAAATAAAGAAAACCATTTTACAGTGCTCAATGAATCAATACAGGAGGAGGTAATAGCAATTATATATGCAGCCAACACTGGAACATCCAGTCATATAAAACAAACATCATTATTTTAAAAAAGAGATTTGGGGCCGGCACTGTGGCATAGCAGGTAAAGCTGCCGCCTGTAGTGCTGGCATCCCATATGGGCACTGGTTTGAGACCCAGCTGCTACACTTCCAATCCAGCTCTCTGCTATGGCCTGGGAAGGCAGTAGAAGATGGCCCAAGTCCTTGGGCCCCTGCACCCGCATGGGAGACCTGGAAGAAACTCCTGATTCCTGGCTTCGGATCAGCACAGCTCCAGCCATTATGGACAACTGGGGAGTGAACCATTGGATGGAAGACCTCTCTTTCTCTCTCTCTGCCTCTACCTCTCTGTAACTATGACTTTCAAATAAATAGATAAATCTTGAGAGAGAGAGAGAGAGAGAGAGAGAGAGAGATTGGGGCCTGCGCTGTTATCTAGCAGTTTAAGCTGCAGCCTGTGACACCAGAATCCCATACAGGCACCCATTCATATCCCAACTGCTCCACTTCCCACCAGCTCCCTGTTAATTTACTTGGGAAGGTAATGAAGGATGGACTGGATGCTTGGACCCTTGCCACCCATGTGTGAGAACTGGAAGGAACTCCTGGTTCCTCTCTTTCTCTCTCTCTCTCTTTCTCTCTTTCTCTCTCCCCCTCTCCCTCCCTCCTTCCCTCCCTCCCTCTCTCTCTCTCTCTCTCTCTGTAACTGCCTATCAAATAAATAAATAAATCTTTAAAATAAATAAATAAAATTAAAAGAAGAGATGGACTCTAGGCTTTTGGATCTGATACAGGATGTGTTTCTAGATAAAAGACTTCTAATGCTAAAAAATAGATAAAAATTACACATTTCAGAGACCAAAATATACCATTGACAAATAATCATATGAGGAGACTCATTTCTCATTCAAGAAATGAAAATTAACATCAGATTTTGTTAACAGTGCTAAGTCACTAGAACTTACATAATTAAGATTTTCATGAACAAATGGAGACAATCATGGGAAACAACTAGAACTCTCATACATTATCAGCAGAATACAAAATACTACAATTTGGAAAATCATTTCTTTGTTTCTTTTTTTTTTTTTTTTTTTTTTTGACAGGCAGAGTGGACAGTGAGAGAGAGAGAGACAGAGAGAAAGGTCTTCCTTTTGCCGTTGGTTCACCCTCCAATGGCCGCCTCGGCCGGCGCGCTGCGGCCGGCGCACCGCGCTGATCCGATGGCAGGAGCCAGGAGCCAGGTGCTTTTCCTGGTCTCCCATGGGGTGCAGGGCCCAAGCACCTGGGCCATCCTCCACTGCACTCCCTGGCCACAGCAGAGAGCTGGCCTGGAAGAGGGGCAACCGGGACAGAATCCGGCGCCCTGACCGGGACTAGAACCCCGTGTGCTGGCGCTGCAAGGCGGAGGATTAGCCTAGTGAGCCACGGCGCCGGCCACATTTCTTTGTTTCTTAATCTTTTAATGTGATCAAGACATTTCATTCATATATATTTCTCCAAATTACATGAAATGTATGCTCACATAAAGATATTTACCATAATGTACATATCAATTTTATCCACATTAGCCCGAAACTAGACATAACCCCTATGATCATTAAGTTATGAATACATAAACAGTACCACTAACCAGTAAAAATGAATTAATTAATAAAAGAATTATTAAACCATAGTACCCATGTTAGGCAAAGTAAATGCAGTCATACAAAAAGACTACATACCTGCTTATAGAAAATTATAGAAAAATCAAAAGTAAAGACAGCAAGTAAATTTGGGATTGTTATGGACAGAAAATTTAAATGAAAAAAAGGAACAGGGAAATTTGTACGGATGAAAATATTCTACCTCTATGTCTCACATGGAAATATAACACGTGTCACATATACAGCTTAAAATTATGGTAGTCACATTAAAAAGTAATGAGAGCACGGCAATTAATTTTAATTAAAGCATATATTTAATAGAAAGAATTGCTATCATTAACCATATTGAAACATATTGCTTTTTTTTTTTGAAACATATTTCAAATGCCAAACACCATGCATGGTTGCTGGTGTATTTAATAGTGTAGTGTGCAATATTATGATTTTGATGTTTTGATCATACAGATTGTGATAGACTTGACAAATCTTATAGAATTATGTACTTAAACTCATGCATTTTATAGAATGTAACTTGTACATAAGAATGGTATAAAGAATAAAACAGTACAAGCAGTGATGAGAATGATTTCTTTGTACACTTTGATAATATATGCATCATAATATATGCATACGAGTAACACATCTATTTCTATTATCTGTCATCTATTTATCTATCATCTAATATCTATCTTGCATTTCTAGAGATTTAAGGACCAACCAAGTGTTTTAGAAAATAGTATATTCTATATACAGTCAGTGTAAAATTATGTACTTTGAGCAATTTTTTCACAAATGGAAACATGCTGTGTACATTGGTTTTTACTCTACTTCCTTTATTTTATATTAAAAAAACGGTGTCTAAAACAGTTGGCTGACTCTCAAGTGCTCAAAAATGCAAGACTTTAATATGATGTATGTTCGCCAGAAAGCAGATAGTCAAAGACACTGTCATTCCCTTAAGGTATACACATCCCATTAATCAATATGAATGGCAGCAAAGAAACACTCCACATGGAAAGAAGTAAGTCCCTTTATTATGGATTCATTTTTCCACACAGTGTTCAGCTGGTTGCTAATTTGAATTTGAAGGAAAAATTGATACTAGCATTTCATATATATATATATATATATATATATATATAGATGTGAGTCTGGAATTCATTACTCTGAGATCTTCCTGTCCTTTGTGTCAGTGACCTTCTGGAATAATTATGGCCCCATGTACAGTGTATTGATTAAACAATTAATAAATGATGATAAACCTGGGCATTGCCAAGTATGTGCACTGTGGCGGCAGCAGCAGAGCAGGGGTTGAATACTAAGTTCTAACTGTGTAACGGAAGAATCAGAAGAATATGTAGGGAGCACCAATGTTCCAAGAATCTATGGCTATCGTAGGGAGACTCGAAGAATTCCAGACATTTACTTCCATCTGCTCTTAGTTTTCAACATTCCATAGTACTGTCCAAAAATGACATTTCAAAAAAAAAAAAATAACTACTTATGGCAAATAAATGGTAGAATTGGAATGCTCAGTTCCCACACAGTTTCACACAGAATTTCCACATCTTTTTTTTTCTTTATTGTTTTTGTACTTTGTACATTGTTGGAAATCGTTATTTTCCTAGAAGTACACAAAGTGAAATATTCTTAAAAGGAAGCTTTGTATTTGACCTCAAGAAGAATATTTTAAGATTTTCTATAACAACACTTTTTTTTACCACTTAAGGGTTTGTTTCTATGTCCAATTGCATATATAGTAAACATGTTCATTTACACAGGAAAGACTATAGTATATGTATTTAGCATTTCTTATGATTGTCTTAAATATTATTATTATTATTTTAATTTCAGAGGCAAAGAGACAGGGAAAGGAAGAGAAAGGGGTTGATAGAGAGTTCCTATATGATGGTTCACTTCCCAAATGCCTACAATGGCTATGGCTGGACCAAACCTAGGAGCCAAGAACATAGTACATGTCTCCCACATGGGTGGCAGGGATCCAACCACTTGAGGCTGTGCCTCAGAGGATCTGCCCTGGTGGGGAACTTCAGGCAGAAGCCTAAGTTGCACATCAAACCCAGGTACCCTGATAAAATAAATAAACTGAATTGTTTTCTGGTGAAGACTATAAAGTAAAACTATATATGTCAAAAATTCTTTTATGTTAACAAACGTTTTGATTTATTAAAATGTTCAAGGTTAATAGATTTGGAAATCTTATTTGTAGTATTATTTTTCATAATAGATATGATTCATCATAAATGTGCTTAAGTTGTAAGTTTTAAGGTCATTTATTCTGTTAGTAAACAATAAACATAATTATTGAAAATTATGTTTTTCAAAATAACATTATACACAATAAACACACAGTTTTGCTAATTACATCTATGCATAATTAAGTTCTTAGGTCATATGCATATTGATAGTTTTTCTAAACACTATATAGTTTTCAAATGAAAGATTATCATGAATTGATATATTTTATATGATTATTATTAAAGCCATGATCAGTCAATAGACATGACTCAATTTTAAAAAATTCTGTTATCAGAAAAACAATTGATACTTGTTTATTGAATTATACCCTTTATTTCTCAACTTTTATGAATACTATATTTATTGTTTGTCTTGCATTATTTTGTTCTTTATATAATTTTAGAAGCAAAAATAGTCAAATAACATGTATATGTATATATATGTGTATTGTGTGTGTGTGTATATATATAGATTTACATATGTAATTATAGTGATTAAGATGCCAGTTGGGGGCTGGCATTGTGGTGCCGCGGTTAAGCCATAGTTTGTGTAGCTTGTGTTGCTGGCGTCCCGTATTGGAGTGCTGCTTTGAGTCCTGGTTACCCTGCTTCTGCTCCAGCTTCCTGCTAGTGCACCTGGACGTCAGTGAATGATGGTTTAAATGCTTGGGCCCCTGCCATCGATGAGGAGACAGAGTTCCTAGCTCCTGGATTTTGCCTGGCCTAGCTTTGGCTGTTACAGCCATTTGGGTAGTAAACCAGCAGATGGACGATATCTCTGTCTCTGTATCTCTCTGTCTCTGTCTCTCTCTCTTCTCTTGTATATCACTTGGCCTCTCAAATAAGTAAATCAGTCTTAGAAAAAAAAAAAAGAGGCCAGTTAAGATGTCCACATTCTAAATTGGAGTACCTGGATTCAATCCATGGCAAGGTTCCTGACTCCAGTTTCATGGTAATGTGGACCCTGGGACACAGTGTTAGTAACTTATATAGTTGCTTTCCTGCCACTCATGTGGAAGACTTAGACTGAGTTCCTGAGTTCCTGGTCCTGGCTTTAGCCACATGAAGACATTTGGAGAATAAATCAGTGGATTGGTTAGCTCTCTCTCTCTTTCTCTAAAAAAAAATGTGTGTTGCTTTTCCTGACTTCCTGACACTTCATTAATATTATTGGGAGAGAACAGAATATTTCTTCAGTTTCCTCTATCAGAACATATCTGAGTAAAAAACACAATAATACCCCCCACCTGACAAGGAATCAGTTGATCCTACAGGGTTGAGAGTATAGCTGTGTCTGAAGGCTTGAGACACAGGTAAGCCTGTGGTGTACGTTGCAGTCCAAATTGTAGGAGACTGATACAACAGCTCAAAAACTGTCAGGTGGGGAGTAAAGTCTCTCTACTCTGCCTTTAGTTTTGTTCAGGCCTCTGATGGGTTGGGGGAATCTCATGGCAAGATAAGAAGCAAAAGACCAGTGAGAGAGTCAGATTCATTCCCTTGTAGCAACTTATTCTAGAAGAAACTAAGTGGGATTCCATGAGCACTACATTATCCAGTTCTGAGGATGTACTGGGTGTCCTACTAGACAACTTATAAAGGTTCTACCTCCTCAACATTGCCATATTTGAAAATCAAGACTCCAAGACTTAAACCTTTTGGGGACAAATCATATATGAATCATAGCAAGTTGTTAATCCAATCTCAACAGGTGTAAATGTTTATAGCATAAACTGTCCCAGACAAGCAAGAATGTATTATCACCTTATGTCAAAGAAAGAAGAAAGAACAACTACAAAAAATTGTCATGTTTTGAATTGATTCAAGTAGACTTTGTAAAAAAATTAGACTGATCTCTACAAACTTGTTCTCAAATATCATTTATTTATTAGGTACATATAAGCAGAAAAAGTACATGGACAAAAGTTTGTGACAATAGCCACTTATCCTATTCCTTTAAAAGTGTCAAAAAAATCAGACTTAGATAAATGGAGACTCTACTCAAAGACTATAATAATGGAGAGAACTGTTTAATCTCAGGATATGGTAGCATGTCAAACCCAAAGATTAAAAAGTGTTTCTTTTTGGAGAAAGGGGAAGCAAAGTTAGCAAAAACTTTCAAGAGAACATGAAGAGTTAAATGGACAAAATGATGAAGGTTTGGTGCATTCTCAAAATGAGCTGTTCTACACTTGCCTGGATAAAGGAGAAAATCAAAGCTTGAATGTGTAGAACAATGAATAGCATATGGTCCATTCATGGAAGAGGGAAAAAGAATGGGCAACTGTGGACACTGGGCCAAGCCATACAAAATGGCATCATCCACAATCAGAGTAACCTTCTCTCCATCTTTAACTGTGTCTTCAGTCATTTCTCTTAATCTTAATAAATATTTCATTCCTACAGAAAACTAAAGAGAGAAAAATGAGAACCAACCATGCACCCCTCCATCTAGTTTAATAAGTCTTCATGTTACATTTGGTTCAAGTATTTTTATTTTGTGCTATTTTTAAGGAATAGAAATCTTATTAGTATCATTACAGACCTCAGAAAACAATTCCCCAACCTACTCCTGAGAAATGTAACTGCTGTTCTAATTTGTTGTGCTTTAATCCTTGAATGCAAATGTATAATCAGCAATATTGCTTGCATTTTTAAAAAATTTTTGTAAATGTTCCCATACCCTTGTAGTTATCGTTCTGCAAACTGCTTGTTTTCATGCTACATTGTTCCATAATTTTATACTTTGATTTATGCAGTGCTAGTTCATTAACTTCAGCTGCTGATTACAGTTGTACCTACCTCATGAACATTTTGTAATATTTATGAGTACTTTAGTAAGGATTTTTTAGTAAATATTTTATTTCTGCTGTTCTCCAGCTTATAATAGTTTGATACATGACTTCTTGATGATGTTGAAAAAACATACGCATTCATAGAAATCATATCTTCAACTTTTAATTTTGGTATTTTTCTCCTGTTATAGTGTAGACATCTCTCTAAAACTCATATTGATTTTTAAACTTTATTTATGATTATTTATTTGAAAGGCAGAGACAGAAAAGAGAACGGCAGACAGATATTTTCCATATGCTGGTTCACTTTCTAAATGACACAATAGCAGGGACTGGACCAGGCTGAAGCCAGGATCTAGGTACTCTATCCAGACTCCCACATGGGTAGGATCCAAGAACCTGAGCCATTATCTGCTGCTTCCCAGGAAGCTGTGATAGGAGTGTGCCAAGACTCAGACCCATTCACTATGATATAGAATGCAGGTGTCACAACTGTCATTTTAAGTGCTACACCAAACACCTACCCTCTGTGTTGAAATTTAATGTTAATTGTGACAGTATTAGGCAGTGGGGCCCTTAAAAGGTGTATAGGTCCTGAGGACACCAGCCTCAAGTTCAGCTTCCACGGCTTTCTCTTGCTCCTGCCCTCTTGCTCCTTTTTGTGACCTAAGACCAGGAGTTGTCCTTTGTGATGCTTGATGAAGTAAGAAGGCCCCCATCAGATGCTGGTACTTTGATACTGGGCTTCCCAGAGTTCCAGACGGTGAGCCAAATGAATTATGTTGCTTATCAACCACTCAGTCGGCACTGTTCATTATAGACGCATAAAATACTGAGACACCTTGGCTAGTGACATGCAGTACGATATTCCTCTCCAAGGTTGGACAGCAGCAGTGAGCCACAGCTCCCAGCAAGTCGCGTGATATGATGGCAAGCAACAAACACTCTACATAGTACAGTGTTGCCAGGGGTTTTTTTTTGGCAAATATTTAATAGCTTTCATGAGATATTCAACAACAATTTGTTATTAACTAGGCTTTGTATTAGATTATTTTTCCCAACTGTAGGTTATGTAAGTGCTCTGAGCATATTTATCATAAACTAGACTAAGCTATAATGTTTGGTAGGGTAGTCAATATTAAATAAATTTTTACATGCAATATTTCAAATTTATAACGGTTTTATCAGTTCTCAGCCCCATTATAAGTTGAATAACATCTGCATTTCAAATAAGACTAACTGAATTTTCTTTCAGATTTATTGCTGAGCACTTGTGTAAGAGGTTCTGTGGCCACTATATCCATATTTTGTGGTGTGGTGTGCATAGCTTTAGCTTTACCAAGTATGATCATTCACATTTGTTCTCCACAGTGATAATGATTCATCATGGTTACATTATCTGTGTATGACAGTACTCTTGCCCCAGAGCTCTCCAATAGTTGATATTATAATACTATTTGATAAATTATGCATGTGAAAATCTGTTTCACTTGAGAAGGAGGGAGGGAGGGATGGAGAAAGAGAGAGAGAAGCAGAGGAACAGACACACACACACACACACACACACACACAACACATGCAGAGAGCAAGCTTCCGTCCATTGGTTGACACTCCAAATGTCTGCAATGGCTAGGGTAGGGTCAGGCCACAGCTAGGAGCCAGGAAGTCAATCCAGATCTCCCACAGAGATAGCAGGGACCCAACAATTTGAGGAATCCACATAAATATGAAGCTGGAATCAGGAGAGGATCCAGGAATTCCCAAATATTCCAATCCTTAGATCGTAACTGCTAGGATAAGGACTCACTCCAAGATTTTAATTTTTAGAATTTTTGCTATTTTCTGTTAATTTTTCTTTAGCTGTTTTGCCCCAAAGGATTATTTTAGTTATTCTTTTCTTAAGTAGTATGTCATCTTTCTGTATACACCTAATTCTAAATGTATTTAATTCATGTATTTATTTCTACTTAGAGATAGTTTTATAATCATTGAATCTTATTACCTAATTTAATTACTTTAAAATCAGAGTTCAAATGCATTATTATAAGTTCTTTTAAACTTATTTGACTTATTTTATAGTCAATATTTATAAATTTCAATCTATCAGTGAAATTATTTTGTAATCTAATTGGATAAATTACATAAATCTTAGTGAGAATTATCTCTCTCTGTCCAGCTACTACCCATCTATCATTTTCTGTATCAAGTATCCATCATGTATCTGTCTATATCTATGTAAGAAAATTTTAATTTAACATTTCATATTTATTATACCTACCAGAATGTGTTAGAATCATCCGTTTCTGATATAAACAAATTGAGAATTTCTATATTTATAAATTTTATTGTTTTCTACTTATGGATTTGGTATTTTTATTATATCTTGGAAGTTGGGCTTTTATATCCAAAATATTAGTGATGTTCATATTTACTTGATGGATGAATTTTGAATGTTTATCTACTTCTTTTTTTTAACTTTTATTTAATGAATATAAATTTCCAAAGTACAGCTTATGGATTACAATGGCTCCCCCCCCATAACTTCCCTCCCACCTGCAACCCTCCCCTTTCCCTCTCCCTCCCCCCTTCCATTCACATCAAGATTCATTTTCAATTCTCTTTATATACAGAAGATCAGTTTAGCATATATTAAGTAAAGATTTCAACAGTTTGCACCCACATAGAAACACAAAGTGAAAAATACTGTTTGAGTACTAGTTATAGCATTAAATCACAATGTACAGCACATTAAGGACAGAGATCCTACATGAGGAGTAAGTGCACAGTGACTCCTGTTGTTGACTTAACAAATTGACACTCTTGTTTAAGGCATCAGTAATCACCCTAGGCTCTCGTCATGAGTCGCCAATTAAACCTTATTGAGTTGCATTTTATTTTATCTACTATTGCTTGTATTATAGTAGCTTTTGTTTGGATAGTGATTGCTTGGTGTATGTCTTTTGATTAAACTATTTTTAGAGTATTGTCTGTATTTGTTTTAGAATGTTTTAAAGTGGCATATGATTTAAATATTATGTCAATAATTACAAATCCCATCTTTAATTGATTATTTTCATCTGTGTACTGTTATTGTGATTATAGATATATTTTGACTCACTAATCATGTGTTTTTACCTAACATATTAAGGTATTCATTTGAAATCATCGCTGCCTCTCCTTGTAGCACCTCTCCCCATGGTTTCTCTTTTTACAAGATATAGTCTCTTGCTCCACCAATGTCACTCTAGCTGTATCATTTGCCTTTTCCAATGAAATTTTCATGGAATTAGCACCCATCATTTTTTAACAGACACATTAGACCCCTTGTGTGATTTTCCATAATCTCTTTTTTCTCTAACACTAGATTAGAGATTCTTAAATAGAAACTTCTCCAACAGCCCGTCACCAAATGAAAAATTTTATGATGTCATGCCGAATTCAACTTAGAGTGGATGTTTTGTGGGGGCAAAACCCATACCTTTACTGGTATGGCCCTGAATGTTGAGGTAGTATTTTCATATAGCAGAACCTTCTAACCTAATGGCGAATCCCATCTTTTCTGTAACTGATTTGGTCACACTTGAATACATAAGGTTTCTGTTTTCCTTTTCATTTCCTCTGCTTGTTGAGAAGCTTCAAATTATACTCACATCTTTTCCAATAGATTCCCTTCAATTTTCAGTGCACGAGGAGTTGAGCAAACATTAACTACTATTGATCAGTCTCTTCAAACTATTGTTGTAGTCCTGACCTGAATTATAAATTCACATTTATTTTAAGTGATATGCAATTATATTTATATTCTTTTTTACATTCAAGAACATTAACTTTCTTTAGATATTTTACTCACTTTTTAGGAGTCTTATCTTTTCACTTTTAATATTCTCTCAGTCTGTTTTAATGCTCCTTATCTAGTGATTTTGTGGTCTTTTTAAACTTGCCCCAGGCTCTTTGTGTAAAATCAGGTCTTGTAATGACAGGTTGTGGCTCCTGCCCAATCCTGATATTGAGAATATTGAAGTTCCAGTCCAGAGCAAGGAGACAGCTTTGTTCGGATCTTGATTTGCATGTTACTCTTTGTTCTACTCATTAGGATGAAGTCCAAGTTGAGAATAATAGTTTATTTTGCCATAGACATAGCCACTCTGAACACTCCATAGCTGCGTATTTTGTGCAGGAAGAAAAGAATTCAAACCTTATACCTACACAGAAAGAAATATGTATATTTATTTTTTTACCTTGTAAAGACACTACCCACATCATACAGGAAAACTTATACCTATAAGCTTTTTCTGATTTACAGTTTCCATATAGCTTAATAGTCCCCCCTTCAAACCTCCTGTTACCAATTTTCATTTTGATTATTCCTCAAGACCTAAACTCAGAGCTGCCATTCTCTATAGCTTTATTTATCTTGGTTTTCTTGTCTCTCAGGACATAAGTCTTTTTAAGCATAGCTTTGGCTACTTGGCTTTCACTTTGTAAATACTACCTGTCATTCAAATATGCTTAGAGCAGAGTAGGTCTTCAAGGCGTGTACTTCCTATACCATAATGGCATTATCATTCATGCACAATTCCTATTTTAAGCAATGCTGCTAAGTCCTTTTTTATTTGATGTCCACATCATCTTATTTTGGGATACATCATTTATATTACAGAAGATAGGATTCTTGATATTTTGCATATTTTATAACTTGTATATGTAGCTAATTTTTCTATAGCCAGATGTTAACAGGGCCTTGTCTAAGGTAATGGAACTGTTGTACCAACTTTGTTTGAGACCTAGGTGGATTTTCATTCTGATAAACAGGGAGTGACAGATCAAAATCTAGTTAATTTTATTCTCTGGTAATGATCTTGGGTTTCTTTTTTTCATCTTAACTAAACAAACACAACCATATGAGAAATATTTTCTTCTAACGATGATATAAATTTCTTACGTGATGTAAGTCCATTACTCTAATTAAGCTATCTTGTTAATCTCTCTTTCACTCTGTCCCCCAACTGTCTCCTTCCCTCCATCATTCTCCTCTTTATTCTGATGTGTGTGCCTGCATCTTTATAACAATGCTAGTATTATTGAAACTGAGAGATATTTCTATCCTTCAGTGTTTGTGTCCATTCCAAGGTCCCATATTATCTAAGAATATTTGTCTTAAGTAGACTTGCCTAATACATGTTCAAAACATCATTCCTAAAACTTAGGATTTTTGATGGTCCAATGCACCTTACCCTTTGTGGGTGGTACTACATATTTCTTCAAAGCAAATAAGGAGCTTACTATATACACCTGAATGACCATAATTTTCATAGTTCTATAATAAACACCATTTCTTCTCTATCCAATCTATTTTAGAAACTATTATAACTCCTTTACTCCAAAGCTCCGAGCAGGTATTATTTCAATTGCTTATTTAAAAATTCAGAATAAACAGGCCAGATATTACATTTGTGAATTATATCCAAAATTAGTTATTAATAATACAAATTTGTCAAGTTTATCTTATATTTAGTTCTGTATTCCCACAATCTTGCTAAACTCTTGTGCCTTGACCTTTTGATTTTGTTCTTGGCAACACAACGTTGTACTTTTATTTAGAGTAGATCAGTTTTCAACAGCATTACAGCTTTCTCATAATTGCAACCTAGTGACATAATACCAAAGTCCATTTCCTATGTTTATTTCAGTTAGAAGAGCACCTGCCTACTTCCTGGCTACCCCAAATGCTTTCTAAACTAAAAATAGTGGGTTTTCTGCATGTTAAGTCAAGTCACTTTCTTGGACATGGGCTTGTCAATGTGCCTGTGTGAGCACAAGGGAGTAGCATAAGGATTTATGATTCTGCAGTCAGAGGAATAGTGGAAGAAATTCTCTTCCAATTATACTTATTAATTAAATGAAAGGTGAGCTTTGACCTAAAGAAAGGTGGGATTCTAAATCTAACAGTGTGGGCTGAATTCTTCCCTCTTGAGTTTTTAATTTAGTAGAGCTACAGCTCAAACTGTTGCAAAAAGGATTTGTTCACCATACAAAAATAGGAACAGAGTCCTGGGAATTTAATTATTCCTACAATAAAATTCCTGTTTTATTAAATATAAATAGGTATGCCTAGTTATGTTAGTGATTTTATAGTACTTAAATACCAATAATTATTCAAACAGATTTATTGAAGTTTAATGGCAATGTAATAATAATGTCGGTATGTTTTATATGCAATAGTTGTTACACCTCATTAACCAGGTTGGTAAATGATCCATTGCTGTTTAATTAACATGCAATGACTGTGTTATTAAATCTTAAACTGTAAATTAAATCCTGATTTGAGACACTTAATTTTAAAGTGTGATTGAAAACTTCTTTGAGCATGAGCCTCCAGAGTCCCTTTTAATTTCCATGGCTCCTTCCTGCCCTGATCGTATCCCACAGTATACGTCTGGTATTGGAGAAATGGGCTGCACTTAATTGGTGTGGTTGAACTTTCTCTTAATGGAGAAAAATATGTCTCTATAGTAGGTGCACAAATTTTGAATGGAGAACTCTTTTAAATTCCAGGTCCTTTTTTTTTTTAACAGATGGAAGATTCCTTTTTGTTAACTTTTATGGAAAGAAATAGCCTTAAGCCTCCAATCTCTACTCCTACATTCATAGCAGAATATTGCACATGTATGGCTAGCTTTCTCTAGTTAACCCACAGCTCAACACACACTGTTTGCCAACAGAAAGATCCATGATACAGACATTCTTCAGTGAATCAGCTGTGTGTAAAAACAGCATTTTGATGTTAAGTGTGCAGGGACAGTTAATAAGGAGAATCAAATCCTGTTAAATAGTACATATATTTTAGAATCATGAAAAGGCAAAATTTCCTGGAGTATTCATTAGAGCTGGTGTGATAGTAGTCCAAACAAAAGCAATAAAATATTATTTTCCAGATATTTTAAATTTTCACATAATTTCATGGTTTTGGCATAGTTTAGTATGCAAAAAATATCTCCAGTGTTGAAATCTATATTCTATGTGAATTTTCTCCATTGCTAATACATGATATCTTTCAATAACACTTTAGCTTTCTGTAATACAAAACATCCAGAGATTGGGGACAATTATTTTTATAATTTTATATAATTTCCAAAATCCTTGTTAGAATAGGTTTATGTCATTTTACCATGATTTTGGATAATATTGATAATGCTAGAAGACATATGACTTTTAAATTTAAGAAAATATTTAAAATATTTTTAAAGATCTTCAACAAATATTAGTGAGCATACTTTATATAAAATGTAACCTTCCCTTCTGTATCTGTGGATTGAGGAAAACAAGTTATTTCAGAGTGTTAATCAGAACATTCAGTACATCAGCACAATAAAAACATGTTTTCATAGAATTTTGTAAACCTAAAAGTAAAGGTGTTTCCTCAATTCTTCCTTCTCAAAATTATTTTTGCCCATTTGTTCACATTTCTCTCCTTTTGACTAGCAAACTTTTACCTATACTCCTACCATTATTACTACCTTATAGCCCCTATTGTCTCTCAGTGAACATTTCTTTGAAGTTCACTTTGAGCAGTACTTCTTTTCTTATAGTCATTCCTGTTCATCTGATATTATTCTACAACTACTTATTATTCTACAACTACTTATGTATTTCCAGGGTTGCTTCTTCCTAATTGACTGTAGGCAACTTGCAGGCACAATTCATGCCTTATTCATCTTGAATCATCAGCCAAAGTAGAGTGCTGTACACAAGAGCTCAATATTTCTACTGAATAAAAAACATTTAACTCTATGAGACTACATGAAAATGTCCACAGAGACTACCAAGACTACATTCTGCTTCCTTCACTGTACTCGCCTGTAGCTCTGCCTGTGCAAGTATTCGTGGTGTTCATGTTTCCTCCAACTTCTCCTTTACCAAAACCTCCTCACACACAAAAGAAAAAGAGTCCCACTGGTCATTTTACTGTGCTGTGATCTGTCAGTCTCTGCTACGAGAGGTGTTTGACATCTCTTCAGGAAGCATGGGGCAAGACTTCATTCAAGCAGTTCTGAAATTATTCTACTTTTACCAAAGTCTTCCTAATGCTGGAAGTCAATAAATACTTATGAAATGTAGATATATTCTAATTCTCCTTAAAATAAAACATTATTTCATCAGAACATGAACAAAAGTGATCCAACTAACTTACAAACCACTCAAAATAGTGCAACACTGTCTTCAGATAAAGATGTCTAAGAAAAGTCTCTTTTACGTGCAATTTCCCCAAGATGAGGAAAGAACCACCACAGAAATGTGATTGGTTACAGATTGGAGAGAGGGAGGATGCTGCCACTTTCACAGCCATTGCAGTACATTGAGCTCCGTAGAGACAGTGCCAGGGGAAGTGAGAGCTGGATGGGCATTGGATGGCTCTCTTCCTCGATGAAGAAAAAGAAATAAACATGGGCAAAGGGGATCTAAGAAACCAAGAGACAGAATGTTGTCGTAGGTATTCTTTGTCAAAACTGCTGGAAGGAGCACACTAAGAAGCACCCAGATACTTATATCAACTTCTGAGAGTTTTCTAAAAGTTCTCAAAGAAGTGGAAGACCATGTCTGTTGAAGAGAAGGGAACATCTGAAGGCATGGCAAACGCAGACTAGGCTCATTGTGAAAGATCAAGGAAAACCTGTATGCCTCCTAAAGGAGAATCGAAAAGTTCAAGAATCCCAATGTACCCAAGAAGGTTCCTTTGGCCTTTTCTTGTCCTAAGTATTGCTCTCAAATTAAAGGAGAATATCCTGGACTATCTATTGACAATGTTGCAAAGAAGCTGAGAGATGTGGAGTGATACTGGGCAGATGACAAGAGCCTTCAGAAAAGAAGGCTGCTAAGCTATATGAAGAATATGAGGATATTGCAATATATTGAGCTAAAGAAAATCTTGTGCAGGAAAAATGGAGTTATCAAGACTGAAAAGAGCAAGACAAAGAAGGAAGAAGAGAAAGATGAAGAAGATAAAGAGGAGGAGGAGGAAGGTGAAAATGCAGGTGATGAAGATATGATGATGAATAAGTTGCTTCTAGTGTAGTTTTTTTTTTTCTTTTTTCTTGTCTTTAAAGCACTTAACCCCCCTGTATCTAACTCATTCCCTTTAAGGAAAATATTGAAACGTGAGCTATGTAAGATTTGTTTTTTAAACTGTACAATTTCTTTGTGTGTGTGTGTGTGTGTGTGTGAACACAATACCAAATATGTTTAGATAGCCTGTCCAGGTGGTATTTTCAGTAGCCACTAACCTTGCCTGATAGGGTGTGGGGGTTGTAAATTTGCATGGATATTTAAAGCAGGTCTTGTTGGTGCACAGCACAAATTAGTTGTATATAGGGATGGTAGCTTTTTATCCTCAGTTGTCTCTGATGAAGCTTACACAAAATAATTATTGTTCTGTTAATTGAATATCACTCTGTAATTGCAAAAGAAAAAGCTCTGCAGCCGTTTTGTTGTCATCCTGAATGCTTCTAAGTAAATACATTTTTATTTAAAAATGTGATCACATGAATGCCATTTCTTTTTAAAATAAAACTTGAAATGGAATTTAAAATCACATTTTCTTGTATAAAACTATACTTAATTTTCATTTATTTGTTTTTTTTTTATTTTAAATTTTCATTTATTTATTTTCTGTATCCACCAAGAAAGATAAATTCCTTGAGAACCTGGTTTTTCACTGTTGAGTCCTGTCTTCCTAGAATAGTGGTTGGGCAGCAAACACGTGGGGAACCCGTGAAGATTTGTTTGCTCTGTTTATGCATTCTACTTAAATACCAGATTTTGTGGCGCTTTGCATTTATATAGTAGGTTTACAGTATTTCTTTTAATCCTGTAATGGCTTTGTATGGTACATAATTAATATTTAATTAATCTAATTTTACACACAAGAAAGCAGATGAATATTAGTATACTTGCCTGAATTAGTGGGGCTATTTAGTTGCAAAGCTCACCATAAAGCCAATGTTCTATTACTCCCAATTCAAAACCATTTCTATCTTACCACGGCAAATAATTTCAACTATACTTAAATTCAGAAAAATATGATTTTCTCAATTACTCAAGTATATAACTCAAGTACAATACTCAAGTATATAACTTCATTCAGAAATTCTAAATTTTAGACACATGGTAAAACGTTTTTCTATTCACTGTCCTTTGTGATCCTCCAATGTGTTCTCCCTAATTAATTCATAGACACATGAAACATATATATGAATTAAATAATGTATATATTGTTGTACTTCTGTAAATTCCTTCTTCCTCTGACAAAAGCGCATACCTCTCTTCCCCTAGCTATGAGGTAAAGGGCTTTATTCTTGAGAGAAAGCAAACCTCAGTGTTTTTCATCCTGTCTTCAGTTCCTCTTCCAGGTACGTGTAGATGAGAAGTGGCAAGTTCTCTTCTCTCACCCAACCTAACTTACGAAACAGGGACTCTGTCTTGGGTGGGCAATAAATGCCTAGGCACCTATTGCTTACCCTGGCTTATGAGGCAGTGTTTCGATTTCAACAAAGCGAAGCTAAGAAGACATCAGGCATTGGATATCATAAAACAAGTGATCTCTTATAGAAAGATTCTCACTAAGAAGCTTGTGGTTGGTTTACTCCCAGGGGCCTCAGTTCAGTGATTATTGTCTGTGTCAATGAGAAGAAAGCCATAAAGCCACTGGTCCTATCTCCTCTCAAAAGAAGTGACCTTATCTGCAACAGAGCATGGAGAAGTTCAAGTCCATGGTGGTGCTCAAGAACAACGTAGGCTGTGGCGAAAAGAAAATGTGAGATTCTTGGATTTGATGATGACACACTGGATTGTGGACAGTTTACAGGATAGAATTGGGAATAATGAAGTGAGAGCAGCCAAAGGAGCCACAATTTCATTGCATTTGCAGAGCAATTTGTGCTACAAATTTGCAAAAAAAAAAAAAAAATAGAACAATCATCATATGCTGAGTAGAATTTAGCAATTAATGTGGTCAGAGAAAGCCCTACAAATACTACTGTCATTTAAAGTGACTGTGAGCATAGCTTTTTGAGGAACAACACAGGAGATTCAACACTGGGGAGCAGGATGGTGGGGGACGATTTCCACTAAAATAATCCAGTTGCAAAAATGAATCAAGAAATAATAATGGATAGTCCAAGAGGGGAAGTGCCAAGAGATATTTTGATATTCTAACCGAAGAGCCAATTTAAGTCAGAATATTGGAAGGTATAACCCATACACAAGAAATTTGAAGATAGATCTATAGAGATTAACTAAGTTGAAAGAAAAAAAATGTGGAAAAAGTAACAAGCTTCAAAGAAATATGTTATGTCATTAAGCATACTAACCAAGGCATAATGGGATTGCTAGGAAGAGAAGAGACAGAGAAAAGAGTAGAAAAGATAGTTGAAGAAATAATGGCTGAATTTTTCCCATTTTAAACCATTAGGCTCTACACATGAGAAGCACAAGCTCTAGCATAAATTCATAGAGAGCCACAGAAAACACAGTTCAAATCACAGGAAATGCAGAGTGAAATGTTGGAAGTCCAAGACAAGGAGAAAAATTCACAAAGTAGTAAAAGAAAAATGATTCATCACTTGCCATACAGTGAGATTCCTAGTTAAGTCTCAGCACAAGTAATGCAGGCTATAAAGCAGTGGGAACATATGTAAGTGTTTCAAACACCAAAACTACCAAGAATTCTATATTCAGGCTAGTTAGCTTTCAAAATGGAAGACAAAATTAAGACATATATGATAAAGCCTAAAGGAACCACTGAAAAATATTTACAAATACATAGTGGAAAAATCAATCATTGAAATGGACCTAAATGTAAATTGAAAGAACGTGGAAAAATTTCTAGATGATCTTGGGTATGACAATCTTTTTAACATACAACACCAAAGACAGGATCCCTGAGAGAAACAACTGATTAATTGGACTTCACTAAAATTAACAACTTTTACTGTTCAAAAGACAATGTCAAGGGGAAGAGAAGACAAGGAATAGACTGGGGGAAAAATATTTGCAAAAGATTCGTGTGAAAGGGGACTATTACCCAAAAATATACAATGAACTCCAAAATATCAACAATAAGAAAATCAGCAATCTGAATACAAAATGAGCATATAAAAGATGCCTCAACTACTGCTTGGCCATGCACCCCTAGACCCCTCTCTGCATCTACTGTCTTCTGGAAGGGACTTTTGTCTTTCTCCATGCCCCGCACCTTTCCCAGCAAGCTTTGAAGACTGTGCTGTGAGAAGAGGTCTGGGTGGGGACTGTGCACAGGGTCTTCACATACCTTTATTCCCCCACTGCCAGATATATACAGCTTCCCAGTTGTGGTTGCGGGAAGGAAAGAGGTGGTGCCTCGCCAGCCTTTTATCCTGCAACATCAGCTCCATCTCCTTCAGAGTAGGGGACTAGCCTTGCCTGGACTTTAGGAAATGTTGTGGGGGAAAAAGAGCTTTGCAGAGAGGAGGGGGACTTTTAGAGAGAGGCAAAAATTAACCCTGGGAGGGAGAAAGGGAGGAGAAGGGTTGGCTGCATGTTACCCTTCCTCACCTCTTCCCTCAGTGGAGGTTGGAACAGTCACGAAGGAGGGAGTCAATTGCTGTTCAGCCTCAGGATAAAGGCACCATGATATTTACCCAAATGAAATAAATATGTGATGTCCACAGAACAACCTGCATATCAATGCTACAATAGCTTTATTATCAAAAGCATAACTTGGAAGCAACCAAGATGTTCCTCAGTAGGTGAATGAATGAATAAACAAATTCCAATATACCTATACAATAATATATTATTTATTGTTAAAAAGGAACAAGGAATCAAGTCATGAAAAGACATGGGGAAGAGCTATGCATAATGGTAAGCAAAACAACCTAATTATAATGCTGACTGCATGACATTCTAAAAAAGGCAAAACTATGGGGGCAGTAAAATGTAAGTGGTTGTGTCTAAGGTTGTGGTGTGGGGGAGAATAAAGTGAAGGAGTGTGAAATACTTTTAGGGCATTGAAACTGCCTTGTGTGATAGCATAATGGTAGATATATGACATTTTACATTTGTCCAAATTCATAGAATGTGCAACACTAAAAGTGAACTCTCATGTAAATTATGTATTCTGGGTGATAATAACAGGAGAGACTGTGCCTAACTGTAGACAGGAAGTAAATGGGAATTCTGTACTTTCCATTCAATTTTTCTACTAATCTAAAACTACTCTAAAACATAAAGTCTATTAAAAATCATTAGAGAAATTAAAATGCCATAAAAGAGTAGCATTATAAAAACAAGCATAAAGCTTCTTCTGCAATTCCCTCATTAAAACATGTTGAGTGCCAAATATATGCATCCATTCTGCTCTTTGTGTTAGTGACTTAAATTTGAAGTATATAAAAATTTTTTCTGCAAAATACATGCTTTTTTGAAAGATGAAACATACACACATATAATAATTAATCCAGGCCATTGAATGGTGACTAACATAATTAATCTGTAGATAAAATTCTTTGGGAATTTAAAAGCAGCACCACTTACTTCTTGGGAAAAATTGGGGGTAAATGGCATTACCATTGGTCTTCAAAAGAACAAAGGACTCAATAAATATATGACCACAGGCTCTCCAAGTAGCTGGAACAACAAAAATAAAGGCATGGGGTTTAGATAGTGGAAGTTTGAGAACTTTGCAAACAAAAATTACTGATTCAATATTGAGGAACACCTTGAACATGCAAAACTGAGAGGGAAGACTGGAATATGTGGAGGGTGATGGAGAGGATAGTTCTGTACCCTAGGAGAGCTATTTCACTCTCTGAGACAGGAGGATGGGCAAATATTCATTTCAGATCAACAAATCAGTGGATGGAGAAATATAAATCAGGTATTTTAAAATACTCTATCTTACTAAAAGAAATCAACCAAATCCTTGGAAAAAGATCAAAGTGTTATGGGAATAAATTAAGTTTGAACTCAGTCAAATGTGCAGGACATAACGTGACGATATAAAATTGGAGATAATAGAAGACACAGGCTGTCACAAATAACTGAGCAGGTCGTGGCTTCAAAACAGTGTCCAGGTGAGACTAGAAAGTGTGGGTGGGATTTCTGACACTGACTGTGGGTGCGCTCAAAGGAGTACACTTCTCTAATTCACACAAAAGTGTCAAATGCACAAGAAGTGACCTTGAAATTGATGTTTAGTTTTATTAAAAACCAATAGTTTTAAGTGAACCTAGAGTAAACTTAAAAGAAAAACTTACCCAAAATTTAAAGAGGCCACAGCTTATGTTCCCTGGACTTTGAAAATAATAAGGTATTCCAGAATTATGATGTTTAAATTCTGTAATGGATGAAGAAGTCACATTTGAAAAGCAGAACTCTCTTCCATCTTAGCTGTGTTGGCAAATGTCCCAAAGCCATGGAACAGACAAAATAATTTGCCAATATATTTACTGCATGGATTTAATTGCATAAAATTTTACTTTAGCCAAATGGCTTTTCTGAATCATAATTTACTTCGGACTTCCTATTTTGAAAATCTAGCTAGCATTTTCTGGAAATTCATAATGACTTGTCTAGTAGGCAAATTGTAAATAAAAGACATGCCTCCATATGCTTAGGTATTTAGGTAAATTGCTCCTTTCATGGAGCAATTCAAGTTGTTGAAACATAAAAGACAATATTGTATTTAGATTGGCATAATTTCAACTTTGAGGACAACTCTTTTAGCCATCCAGTGTATAAAATTTACAAATTAAAGAAGAGCAGAATCAACCTTATCCAGTTTGTTGGAGGATATAGCTAGAATATGTAAATATGAGGGGAATAATAGCAACATCTTGATTTTTTATACTTCTCTCTTTGCTACAATTAAATTTCAAACTATACACATTCACTATTTCACTCTTGAATTTTAGAATTCCTAGATTAATAAAGCTTACGTATTTTTGAATTACTGTAGATTCAGAGGAATTTAGGTCAGCTGCATGAATAACTCTTTCCTGTCTGGTCTGCCTTGTAATGGCTGCATATTATTCTTGAAGCAGAAGATAAAGCAAATACTATGGGTAATATAGCGCAGCATGAAGCACCACCAAATTGATTTTCAACTGGTACCAATCAACTGAAATGAATGCAATTTTTAGTTTGCAATAGTTTATTTTTGCATATTAGCACAATTGATCTTATTTAATAATTGATTTTTCCCTCTTGTGAATGCTACCCATGACGGACTTATTATTTCTATTTTCTGATGAATAAACAGCTTTGTACTTTCCATGTGGCCAAATTGCATGTGTCAATAATGCTTGGTAGACTTTTTTGCGTATCTATGAATGCTGACAATTTTACATTTTTCAGACAAGACATTGATGTAGACTTTGATGCAGAAGCATGAGATCCTGGAAGCCTCCTAAGTAGCATTTAGTTAAGTGTACCTATTCCCAGGCCTCATGGTACTTTATTTTTTTACAACAGTTAATGCTGTTGAATGAATACTTATTATTATTATTTTTTATGTCATATGTAGAAATCATACCACTTGTTCTACTTAAATGCGTTCCTCAGATAAATGCATAATATAAAACCTAAGTATTATTATCTCTATAAATCTATATTTATTAAAATGGGTTTTATAGACTTTGGCTTTTTTGATTATAAGAAAAGTTCTGAAATATAAATTTAAATTTAGCTATGCTGATTCCAGAACCTTTTTAACAGTAACCCAATTAAGATAGTTGCATTTATTTTTCCACTTTTAATATCCTTCTCTAAGTTTTTGTATTATTACAAACACAAATAAACTTTGTACCCTTTACAATCGAACTGATTAATTTTCATTTCATAACACTAGTGCCATTTCAACTTGGTGGACTTTTTTCCAGCAAAAATGATAATGTTCTCTGTTATAACTCAAGATAGTTTCTTGAAAAAAAATCAAGGTAGTTGTAAAGAAAACAACAAATAGATACCCATTCTCCCTTCCTTTGTCCCAACATACTCTTCAGGCTACAGAACTGTCAGCCACAGCATGGTTTCTACTAAAATTGAGTTCAACTCAGCATCTTGTCAGACGTATCCCATGTTTTGTATTCTCTGATTGTCTGAAAGGAACAAACAAACGTAGGGAGTAGGGAGGTATTTAGAGAGCTTCTAGGGAAGCTGTCATTCCATTGTAGCTTTGTTCCTCACTACAGAGAGAGGTTGATACTAAAATTGCTGGAGGAAAAGAGAAAAAGAAAATAGCATCCACAGCATGTTGATGAATGTCAAGTAGAGAAAGATATGCGACCACAAAGCAATTCCAGTCATGAGTGCTGACACAGAATGAGAGGAGAATACTTGAATATTTCAGTAAGTACTCAAGAAGAGAAGGGTGTGAACAGAATAATGCTATAAATTCTTCATTAGTGAGAATTACACTTAATTATCTGTAGCACTCTGGCTATAAAATTTCCAAATATTTATCTAAAATATCATCTCTAGATTAGTTAGATAAGGGAGACTCAGTTAAAATTCCTATGTGAGTGTGTGTAAGCCTTACATTCACTATGTGAATTATGCAGGGAGCAAAGGTGCTTAAGGTGTGGAATAATGTACAGAAATCTATCTTCTGCAAGCTAATTGAGCACATATATATAGAAAAAACTCATGGCAACATCGCCTGTGAAATGAAGAGACATCAAAGGAAGAGAACATGTGTGTGTGTGTTTGGGGCATGTGTGGAAAAAGGAGAAAGAGAATTACACTGTATTCAAAAAAGAAAACTGTATAGCTATTAAAATAATTGAGTATATTCTGATCTAGAAAAACATACACTACATACTATAAATAAAATAGGGAGCTACAGTATAATATAAAGTCACATCATTTGTTTTTACTGATTTTCTTTTTTTATTATTATTTATCTTTTGAGAGAGAGAGAGAAAGCGAAATCTTCCATTTGATGATTCATTCCCCAAATGCCCAAAAGCCAAGTCTGGGCCAAGAATTCAATCTCGGTGTCCTTTGTGGGTGGCAAGGGACCAAACTACGCAAGCCATCACCAGCTGTCTCCTAGGATGTTCACTAACAAGAAGCTGGAACCAGGAACTAACCAGAACTCGAACCCAGGCACTCTGATATGGTGTGTGGATACCCCAAAAGGTACATTAATCACTAGGCAAAACCCTAATTGAAAAGTTGCATTAATCACTAGGCACTAACCCCAATTGAAATTTGTTTAAAAGAAGAAAAAAAAATTGTAGTTGAACATACAAGTTGTATATTTGCGTGTAGAAAATATCAAAAATAAAAGATAGTGTGCTGAAGGGCAAAGAAGGCAGAAGTGTATACACTTTTTACCACACATAAATATGTTTTTCCTGTTTAAACAATATAAAAAAGATTTTAAATGCACAGTTTTCTTGGAGTAAGTACACATTTGAAAAGTTTACAGATGTGTGGGTGGGAGGGTCAGACTTCCTGGTAGTCCCTCCCACCTTCATTTCAGTGCCCAGCACCTCTGGCCGTTTCTATAAGACAATAAATACAGGTAAATGCAGTTGACTGCTACAGAATGACCAATTCATTTTGTTCCATTCTCATATGCCTCCTCCCTGCATCCCATTTTACCACGTGGTCTGTTAGTAAAACATCTTGGGATCACATTACAAACTGCCAAACAGGTGTCTTTTGACTTTCAACTCTATGATTAAAAGGAGAGTGGAATTAGAGAACAGTGTCGAAGGTATGTACATGTGGAACAGCCAGCTCAGATGAAGCAAATGCTAAGTGAATTAATTTAATCAAAAGAGTTATGGGAAAAGCATTTATATAATCTATATTGAGAAGACAGTAACAAAGTAGGAGGGGAAAGGGGGTTTAGAATATCACTGTAGAAAATTGGCACCTGGACACCTTTGGATACATAAATCTTTGATGATCTCCCCATTTTATCAAAATGTCTTAAATAACAAACAATGCAGCCATCACCAGTATCTGGAGAGGCAGAACACTACAGATGTTAATTGCCATATGGAAGAAGAATGTTTAAGCAAACTCAGACTTGTTAAAAAGCCCATTTTGTGAAAGGGAATCTAAGGCAGAGTAACCAAACTTTTAAACACACATTGGTTTGACTTATGTGTTACAGCAGGTATTGCCTTTGTAATAAATGCACATAGAATTTCCCAAATGCATCCACATGGCACTTTTGAATGTGTTTTGCAACTTGTTCCATATGCTTGGCAGTTTCTGGGCAGGAATAACTCACTACCCATGTGTTTGGCATACCATTACATATCATAGTTATGTGATTACAGGAAACAAACGAGTATTTCCTGTACTATTTTCAGAGTGATTACATCCAGCCTTTGCATATAAAAATATTAAAATGTACATAGTGTTAGTATAGATTTTAGCTACCCTGTGTTTTAAATCATGTCTGAAGTGTTCTAATGCCCCTATAGCAAGTATTTTATCCACTACTTTCCCTCTTCAAGTGGAAGTACTACTTAGTACTTCAATTTGGCACTTAAGAGTATTGCTAGGACTTAAAATGTTGGAATAACAACATGGTTCACCTCCCTTCTTCCAGCCACTCCTTATTCTAATACATTTGATGTCTACTACTGATAGATTTAGTTTACTTTTGCCCAGTTTTGGTAGATTTCTAATGTATTCCATGCCTCCCTCTTGCTTGTTGGATTAAGACTAAACTCCATAGCCTACTCCTGGAAGCTTTTTGCAAAGCTGAATTTACCATTTCTGACTCATGTCCCTCTAATAGCTTTGTTTTTTGCTGCTTGTTTCTCAATGCAACCTATACTTTCTTCTATTTTAACTTGACTCAATATCTTCCACCTGAATTCCAGAGTGCCCTTCCCAACCCCTGTCTTTGCAAGTTCAACCAACTCTTAATTACTGTTTAAGGGCACTAAAATGTATTTAAAGTTCTGATGTTCACTTATGTAAGGTGGCAGAAAAATATTCACATTTCTGCACAGAGAAGGACACTTAACACATTGTAATTGGTAACTAACTGATGTTTGCCTCGTTTTTTCCACTAGTGGCCATTAAATGACTATTTTACCTTCCTATTTTTCACTTTTTACTATTATGCATCTTTCTCATTCTCCCACTAGTTCCCCAACATAGAAATATTATGAATAGGAAAACACATGTTTGTGTATTGAGTTTCAGTTCAACATTAATGTAACCTGGATCTGGTTGCAGACCACACTGGCTTCAGTCTCATGTACTCTCAACATATATGAATCAGACAAAATATAGAGTATCGGGCTTAGCTTATTGTGTTCTTAGGTAAATCAAAGAGGTAATCTGTGCAAAATGCCTGGCACAGTGTAGTTTGTCAATGGTTATCTGTCAAAAATAATTAGTGACAGGAAAATTTGATAGCTGTATCAATCATGACTCGGGATTTTTATGTAATTTTCCTACAGTGCTGACCCATACTGGAAAAAATGAGTGCAATTTAACAGAAAAGTAGATGAACTTGTGCCTAAACCGTTTAAGTTTTAGTGATGCTTCTGGCATCTTTGCCAGTGTTTCTCCAAGCATATACCTTAATATATACCTTCATTTCATCACCTATTAGTCAAGGAAGTAATTAAATTGTTCCTAAGATCTTTTATAATACTAAAACTCTGCAATCATTGTTTACATGTATAGCCTCATTAACTTCAGAAAGATCTGATGCAGCAAATATTTAGGAGCTAATATATCAAGATAATAGAAAAGCATAGAAAATATAGTAATCAATGTACCCAGATGAGATTTATCTAACTTGTTGCCTTATATGCAGTGATCCTTTTACCCTTTGATTCAACTTTTATAAACATCTACTCTTTGTCAGATACTTTGACAGGTACCGGGGTTGAAATAAATGACACACAGTTTCTGACCTTAAGGAGCTCATACTAAGTGAGTGAGAAAATCTCCAAACATGATCATTGTAATGACTAAATGAGGTAAACATTGGAAAGAAACCAGTAATTCACATTGGGAAAGAATGTTCAGGAAGAATTTCTTGGAAAAGATATCCTAAGCTAAATCTTAAAAGATGAAGAAGGAGGCCTGCGCAGCGGCTCACTAGGCTAATCCTCCACCTTGCGGCACCAGCACACCGGGTTCTAGTCCCAGTCGGGGTGCCGGATTCTGTCCCGGTTGCCCCTCTTCCAGGCCAGCTCTCTGCTGTGGCCCGGGAGTGCAGTGGAGGATGGCTCAAGTCCTTGGGCCCTGCACCCCATGGGAGACCAGGAAAAGCACCTGGCTCCTGCCTTCAGATCAGCGCGGTGCGCCGGCCGCAGCGCGCCAGCCGCGGCAGCCATTGGAGGGTGAACCAACGGCAAAGGAAGACCTTTCTCTCTGTCTCTCTCACTGTCCACTCTGCTGGTCAAAAAAAAAAAAAAAAAAAAAAAGATGAAGAAGGAATGTTAGAAAGATGTTTTATAAGGATACACAACTTCAGTTAGAGAGTAAGAATAAGTTCAAGAGACCTATGAAACAACAGGATGACTATAGTTAATGTAATATATTTTGAAAAGCGCTGAGAGTTGATTTCAAGTGTTGTCAGTACCAAAACCTGCTGAATATTTGAACTAATGAATATGTTAATTAGTTGGATTGAGCCAATCCACAACATACATATTTCAAAACATCATGTTGTATATAAAACATGTATAAAAAGTACACAATTTTATTTATGAATTAGAAAAAAAGTTTAAAAAAGATGGAAAGGGCATACCTAAATAATAAAGCTAATGTGAGGTGGATGTTACAATCAGCCGGAAAAAGAAAGGACCAGGTCTCACAGGAATCTATTAGCCAGGTAAACAAAAGAGGAATTCAAGGATTTCATGCTAAGTAGAAGAAAGAGCAAATGGTGCCTCAAGAGGCTACAGAGTTAGTCACTGGCCTGGAAATAAAGGCCTTGTCATCTTGACAAAGAGAGCTTTTAGTGGGATCTGGTTTGTATTTTAAGAACAATGGATCTAAGGGGAAATGAGCAGGATGTAAAGAAATGGATAAAACTACAGGACTGGAAACTGCTGCAACCATTTTGTAAAATCATCAACACAAAAATAACACATAATATTTCACTATTATTAAATATGTTTGGGCTCTTTTTTTAAGTGGTGTGTGTGTGTGTGTGTGTGTGTGTGTGTAAAACTGGTTTACAAGTCAGGGATGTGGAAGAGAAATGTGCATTTGTAAATGGAACATGTTTCCAACATAACATGACAATATTAAAGAAATTCTAACAGCAGAGAGGGTGGCCAAGATGACATTCATTAGCTTGATAATTCAGCCTCCCTGAGAGACTAGTCCTTGGCCTTCCATGCAGAGAAATGAATGAATAACTGCCCATGAGGTCAGCAATGCTTTGCCCCTTCTCTGGCAGTGCCTCAGTTCCTGATTATATTTTAGTTTCATTTTATGTTCATAGATGTATTCCAAAACACCATTTTTCTTTAAGATGATCAAAATAATAGAGAAAATCATATTTTGCCTCTTTCAAATGATCTGTACATTGTATCTCTCACGTTTTATGAGTTATCTTCCAGTTTAATTCCTAATGAATGTTCTTATTTCCCCCATTTCCCAGTTCACAGGGACACTTCAACTCATGCCTCCAAGAAATGAAAATTCTAGAAATGTATTTCTTGGATCTTAATGGAAGATATTACACATTGATAAATTGCAGAAGTTTTTTCATAGAAAGACCAGGAATATCATACTCTAATTTTGTGAAAAAATGAAGAACTGCTTTTCATATATCTGATTCAACAACAACAAAACTCAGTGGTAATAGCAGTAACAATGGAAGGGGAATTCAAGATAATGAGGTCCAAGACTTCTATGGTGCCTTTTATATACATAAGTGTAGAGCTTAAAATTTCTGGAACCGTGGCCAAACTGCATGTATCAATAATGCTTGGCAGACTTTTTGCATGTCTATGAATGCTGACAATTTTATATTTTTCAGACAAGACATTGATGCAGAAGCATGAGATCCTGGAAGCTTCCTAAATAGCATTTCGTTAAGTGTACCTATTCTCAGGCCTCATGGTACTTTGTTTCTTTACAACAGTTAATGCTGTTGAATGAATACTTATTATTATTTTTTGTCTATATATTTTCATCTATTGAAAGGGCAGAGTGACAGAAACACACACACACACACACAGAGAGGAGAGAGAAAGAGAGAGAGAGAGAAAGAGAGAGAGAATCTTCCATCTGCTAGTTCACTCACCAAATACCTGCAACAGTCAGGGCCAGGACAAGTCAAAGCCAGAAGCCAGGAATTCCATCCAGGTCTCCCAAGTGGATGGTTGGGTACCTAGCTCTGGACCCATCCTCTCTGCCTCTCAGGATGAATTAGCAGCAAGCTAAATCAGTAGCAATGTGTCTAGAACTACAATTGCATGATGATAAAGGATGTGGACATTCCAAGTGGTGGCCCAACCTCCTGCATCACAATAACCATTTCTGAATAGTTATTCTTGTAAAAACTCTACTTCTGGACTTCAGTAATATATTTTAATTTATTGTTTTGTCTTCCCTCTCAACCTATGTCTTTCTTTTCTTTTGTTAAAAAAAATTCTTTTTTGAAACAAGACCCCTACCTTACACTCTATACAAAATCAACTCACAATGGATTGAAGTGCAAATAAAAACCAGAATGAGTTATCACCTCACCCACATTAGAATTGCTTTTATTTTATTTTTTCTGTACTTTATAATTATTATTTTTTGACATTCTTAATGTTTAAAAATTTTTAGTTTAGAACATTTGTAGATACAATTTGAAGACCATAATGATATTCCCTTCCTCCCTCCCCACTTCACCCTCCCACCCTCCTTTCTTTCCCCTTTCTGTCTTTATTAGTTTTTGAAATAACATATCTTAAATTTTCATTATAGTAAGAATGTTTGATACTGCACCGAATAAGAAGCCTAACAAGTAAAAAGCAAAACAAACAAACAAACAAACAAACAAACAAAAAAAACAAAAAGCCTCTAGTTTAGAGGGAATATAGACAATGGCTATAAACGATAATTGAATGGATAAGTGACCATTTCTCTAAAACTCAAAAAATGAAAAAAAATGCTGGTAAAGATGTGGTAAAAAAATACCCTAATACACTGTTGTTGGGAATGTAAGCCAGTATAACCATTATGGAAGACAGTATGGTGATTCCTCAGAAATCTGAAAATAAATCTACCCTATGACCCGGTCATCCCACTCCTGGGAATATACCCAAAGGAAATGAAAACAAAATATGAAGGAGTTATCTAGATTCCCATGTATATCACATCTCAATTCACAATAACTAAGAGATGGAATCAATCCACAGGTCCATCAACTCATGACTAGAAAAAGAAAATGTGGAATATATACATCATGGGATACTCAATTTCCTACTTTTCCTCCTCTCTGAAGAATTGCTCATTTCAAACAACATTTATCTCAAAAGCTTCACGGTCACTTCTTTTTACATCAGTGAAAATATGCTAAGGTTTGCCATGGAAATAACCCAAATTGGTAGTGGTCCATACCAACATAGGTCTGTTTCTCTCATAATACCTACCCAACCACTGTTCTTGGAAGTGGCTGTTTTGTTGGCAGGGGGAGTAAGTGATGAGGTGCAGGGAGAGGTTATGTGCACCATTTGAAAAAATTGTCTACAATGTAATACTCAGACCTATCTTGGGGCAGGGGGATATTACTGTTGATGAGTAGCACAACAGATTGTGACCTAATATAGAAAGACTCTCAAAGCACTTCCAGCAATGGCACATTACTCCACTCACATTGCATTAACTAAAACAAGTCATTTAACCAATCCTGCTATCAGTGGGTTTGAGAACTATTGTTTCACTTAGCAAACATATAATACAATTTACTTATATTTTAGTGTCACTCAGATTTGTTTTCAAACCCAGTTTGATCTTTTCAATTTGTCACTGAGTACTTACATCTCAGTGTGTCCAGGGGCCGGCACTGTGGCAGTGAGTTAATCCTCGACCTGCGGTGCAGGCATCCCATATGGGCGCCGGTTCTAGTCACAACCGCTCCTCTTCCGGTGCAGCTCTCTGCTATGGCCGGGGAAAGTGATAGAGGACGGCCCAAGCACTTGGGCCTCTGCACCCACATGGGGAATCCAGAGGAAGTTCCTGGTTCCTGGCTTTGCATCTGCCCAGCTCCAGCCGTTGTGGCCATTTTGGAGTGAACCAGTGGTTGGAAGGCCTTTCTCTCTGTCCCTCCCTCTCACTGTCTGTAAGTCTACCTCTCAAATAAATAAACAAAATCTTTAATAAAACAATAGTATATCAGTGCCTCAAGCATTCATATGTCAGCATGAGAATTCATAATCTCCCAAAGTTGGCTGGTCTCCCACTTCCATATGTTCAGTAATCTCAGAATAATTTTGAAGTCCTTAACCATGTTTCATCTAATCCCTTAGAAGCACTTTTGGTCCTGCCATTGAAATTTTTTTCATATAATGATACTTATCTATATTGGTTCCTCATCCCCATACATCACCCTCCTATCTGGTCTGCTAGTCTCCATTTAATAATATAAAATGCAGTTACTTTAAGTGTGTTTTGATGCTGTCATTTTCTACTCAAAAATATTTGTTGACTCTTCATCACCAAGAAACTATGGTCAAAACTTCTTAATCTGTAATTTAAGATGATTCATTGTATACTACTCCCAACCTTAATTGTTTATTACTTCTGGACACTCATACTTTATTCCATACCAATTGGAAAAGCCTTCAACTTCTGAACAGAAATATACAATTCATAATTTCTTCATCTTGTCTCTTACTCTCTCTCTTGTTAATGTAGTTTTTGTAATTATTTTTATCATTTGGAAGAGTCCTATACATAGTGGGTTTTTAACGTGTTCTTAACAAGAAGGAAAGGAAAAACTCTATCATTTAATAATGTGAGCATAAAAGTACTTTCAAAACGTTGTCTCATGTATTCCTTGCTTCAGTGTTTTGAAATGGGTACAGTTATTGTTTTATGCATGAAGCAAATGGTAGATTAAAATGGTTAAAAAGGAATAGAATCTAAGTTTTTTCATTCTAAGTCAGTCTATACTTTCCTATGTAATATTTGTAACTTTATTGGTGTCAGATATTCTGTTGAGTCTATTACATTGATCAGAGACTTGGTTCCATCAGATTTTACTAATTATCAGCCTTTAAATAAAATTAGTTTCAAAAACAAATGCTAAGATGATTCCTTTTAAAAAAAAAATTATTGCTGGCGCGACGGCTCAATAGGCTAATCCTCCACCTAGCGGCGCTGGCACACTGGGTTCTAGTCCCGGTCAGGGTGCCGGATTCTGTCCCGGTTGCCCCTCTTCCAGGCCAGCTCTCTGCTGTGGCCAGGGAGTGCAGTGGAGGATGGCCCAAGTCCTTGGGCCCTGCACCCATGGGAGACCAGGAGAAGCACCTGGCTCCTGCCTCTGGATCAGCGCGGTGCGCCGGCCACAGCGTGCCTACCGCAGCAGCCATTGGAGGGTGAACCAATGGCAAAGGAAGACCTTTCTCTCTGTCTCTGTCTCTCTCTCTCACTGTCCACTCTGCCTGTCAAAAAAAAATATATTAACTGGAAAGGTAGAGTGACAGAAACAGGGAGAAAGACACAAAAGGATCTTCAATTTGCTTGTTCACTCTCCAGATGCCCCAACAGCCAAGGCTGGGCAAGGCCAAAGCCAGGACCCACGAATGTCACATGGATCTCTCACACAGATGGCAGGGCCCCCAGTACATGGGCCATTATCTCCTGCCTTCACAGACACCTTAGCAGGAAGCTGATTAAGAAGTGTGATCTCAAATTGGCACTCTGATATGGGATGCTGGCATCACAAGTGGTAGCTTAACCTGCTGTGTCACAGTGCCAGCTCCAGGGAGGTGAGCTCTAAACTCCTTGTCTTAAGTATGTGGATCTCATGGGTCTATGTAGTCTTCTAATGGCAATGTTCCCCAATTTATGTCATAGTTCTCAGCATCAACCATGATAACAATCTCACAAAATTATGGCATTTCATCATCTGCTTATAACGTCTTATATTTATAAAGATCCTCGGACTAAAGGTTATTTGAACTAAATAATAAAAACAGAGTTAAGTACAAGTTCATCATGTTGCTTGATAATGAAAAATACATAGAAACAGTTTATACTGAGATAAAAGGCTATCTTTCAATTGATTAAAATACTCTCTCTCTTTCTCTCCCCTTCTCTATATTAGTTACTTTGAAAATATCTAAAAAAAATTAAAATGCAGCAATTGAATCACGATTTCCCTTTTCTCAGCTAGAATAGGTAAATTTCTACTGGAAAAAACGTAGTATCACTTAAGATAACAAGGAATTTTTCACAAATTTTGTTATTCTGTGAAGGAAGATTAGTATGAGAGAAGTTTAAAGCAAAATCTTTTCATGTCAAGCCAGAAATACACAAAATGCCCAATACAAGAGGTTAAAAAAGTTATATTTTCATATATATATACATATATATCTGGTTTTATATATGTATTATATAAATAGCTATCTTTATATATATTATACATTATTATATATATTTATATATATAGTTATTCATTAGATAAAGCCTGGTGCTTTTATTGGGCTGTTTCCATGGAGCAAGTTAAATGTTTCAATTCTCTTCTGTATATTGATCAGAGCCCACAGAGCTGTGAATTTTTTTTCAAATCAAGGTCATGTTATCATTGGTAATCAAAAGCAACATTCCAAATATTTAAAACTCTACTCAAATATAACATTAAAAATATGATTAAGACCTATTTGCAAAGCCTTTTAACTACAAATGAAATATTATTCAGGAATAAGTCACATTTGAATTGTGAGTAAATTTTAGAATCTCTCTTAGTCTAAATAAAGGGAAAATACAATTTATGAACTTTTACTGAAGAAAAGTCAATGCTTAGTACATACCGGAAATTCAGTCAGTACTCATTAATGTAATTTGCAATAATAGCTAAACAGAATAAAAGACACACATTTTAATTGGGATTCTCTATTAATAAAACAGCCTGTGCACTACAGCCCCTAATTGGCACAGTCTTCTTTATGTTTTTAATGGCTAAATGGCCTAGAGCAGAAAGAACAGGTGGTAAAAGGAATTATTTTAATAGCAGTAGAAAGAAAGTAAAGAAACAAAAAGTCAGATCCATCTAAAGAATGAACCATTAGTATAAAGTTGGGCCTTGCTCAGTTTTATGATGGTACTATGTCTTCTAAATGTTTCCATATTCCCCCACAATGATTAGAGTGCTCTTCACATTTTTTAAGCTAACACAGGGCACTGCATATATTCTTAACTCACTATCTCTATTGCCTCATCTAACAGACACAGCAAAGAAAGGACACATTCCTTGGCTCTGGATTTGGAGGGCATGTCTTTGTAGAGACCAAAGGGAGCTATTCCTTCTGAATTTTGTTACTTTTAGTAAGCTCTATTCTACATGTTACTAAAATTGTAAAATGAATTGCATTGGATTGTCCACAAGAAAAGGATCAGTGACAGCATTTTTCAAAGTGAATGCAAAAGAAATGTAAATAGAAAACATTAAGCAACTCTTCAAGTATCTTGCAGTTATTCTTTTAAGTATGTAATGAATATATTTAATTCTGGAGATATATATATGGGGGGAGGGAGAGAAGAATCCCATAATTGAGTTGTGATTTGGGTACCTAATATTTCTCTGATTCTGTTCAAGAACCAAAACAAATTATAAATGCACTATAAGATACCATTATACCTTCCATTTATCAGTTATCTGAATTATAGACAAATCAGAAGAAGCCTCGATAGACCAGCCATTCAACAGACACAATGGAGCCATTTTAATGTCAGCCACCTTGGCAAGAGGAAACGAATCAGAATATTCACTGAAAATTGCAACGTAGCTTCCAGCCGGTGTTCCCCAGAAATTTCAGAAAGGTTAAAGTAACATCTTTCATTAATAAAGAGAGAGCTAAAGTATGAGAAAAGATGCAAAGGCAGACGGGAAGAGAGAAGAAATCATAGAGAAGCAAAGAAATGTGCATAAAATAGGAACAGGCCCCACACCTGTGTAAATATGTGCGGTTCTGTTACGTGAAAAAATTCTCCTCAGCCTTGCCCCACAGCAAAAGAAAACTGCTTTAGCGACTATCACCCCAGCACACAAGGAATCCTTTTATAACTAAGTCGATTGTGAGTTAGATTAATCACCATGTATGAAACCTTTCAGGCTGAAAGGTAAATTTCAAGGTGTTGAAGTAACTTCAGTATGGACGCTGTTGCTTTTGCAGGAAAGCTGTCAGTTCTTTCATGGGTGCTGTCAAGTAGAAGTTGTCAATATGAATAAGAGACCATGGGGAAACTAACGCGAGAGAGCATGAGGATAAATTTTTGATGAAGGAACGTGGGGTTAAATTGCAAGGAACCCTATATGGTTTTTCATTAGAAATTCCATCTAGCAGTCTGTAGCCCACAGGCACTCTGAGACCAAATCTAAAGGAATGTGTTTACCGAATGACTAAATCCTGTAGTCAAGCCCATAGCAATCTCAATACTTTTTTTTTTTTAATAATAGTTCAACCTAAAATTAACGTCATTAATGATGTTTTAAACGTTGACATCTTCTGAGGGTTTCTCACCCTTAAGAGTTTTCCTCTGCACTCCTACTTTCTAGTTAAAGAGTGGTTAACACATAACTGCAAAAGCCAACTGTGTTAGAAACCTAAATGACTATACTTGTTAATGGGGAATAGGTGTTTGGGCTGTGTGGGGGAATGTGCCAGCCAGACAAGCTCGCACTACCTAAATGAAGCCATTGGAGCCATCTCAGTTCATAACTTTCACACTGCTCTGTGTTTTTCTTTGGGTTCTCTTAATTCAAAACCTGTGATCTTTGGAAATGGTTTTGTTTTCCCATGATCTTAGTTGGGCTTCCTAGAGAGAAGGGGCTGGCAACAGCTCTTTCTCAGCCTTGCTGGAGTTCTAACAACAAACCTCTTGTAATGATGCCAGTTCGAGGGTGGGATTAGGATATTTGTCCAGGAAAGCTGGACTTTCTCAGTCTCACACCTTTGGTTTTAAAAACAGCAAATGTGTTCTTGAGTTTTAGAGAAGATAAGACATGTTTATTTTCCTGTTGACCTGAGGCCTAGACCCTGGAGATAGCAAGGTCGTTTTTTAAATGCTAAAACCTGAAATGTTCCAGCACATGGAAACAGCTTCACCTTTCAACTCCCATCAGTTCAAATTGGCCAAGACAATAACATCACACATTTAAAGCTGTATATGTGTTAGAAAGTCAAGACTCACCAACCAAAGGACCCACCTAGAAACGCTGTCAAGGAATCCTCACATTCTATGTTTTTTTGTTTTTTGACAGGCAGAGTGGACAGTGAGAGAGAGAGAGACGGAGAGAAAGGTCTTCCTTTGCCGTTGGTTCACCCTCCAATGGCAGCCGCGGCCGGCACATCGCGCTGATCCGAAGGCAGGAGCCAGGTGCTTCTCCTGGTCTTCCATGAGGGTGCAGGGCCCAAGCACTTGAGCCATCCTCCACTGCACTCCCTGGCCACAGCAGAGAGCTGGCCTGGAAGAGGGGCAACTGGGACAGAATCCGGTGCCCCGACAGGGACTAGAACCTGGTGTGCCAGTGCCACAGGCGGAGGATTAGCCTATTGAACTGTGGCACCGGCCCTATATGTTATTTTTTAAACAGTGGGATATATATGATGAGGTCTATTGTTAGGTCCCTGGAATCAATTAGGAACATACAATGGCAAGGCACACAAGAGAATAGCAAACACCTTGTCAACCTGGAATCTTGAATGAGGCATGAACACTGTAGCTACCTACACATAGAATGCCCTGCCACAATTTCACCAAATTGGTCATCCAAGAAATCTGTGAACTTAAACTGGAGAATATATAAATGATCATTAGCACCAATAACTATTTGTTTATCATTATAGAGATAAAAAATAATTTGGCCCATTTCATTTTTCAACAATTGAGTACTCTTCAATGAAATGACAATGTTAATTATGATCCTGTGACTCATGATCGTAAGAAATTAAATTCTGTGCAATCCATAAACTACCAAAATTTACTAAGTGCATTTTCAGAGTGAAAATAAGTATTTCCCTGTTTTTAAGTGATTGACTCAAAATTTGAAATGTAATAATTTAAACTAATAGTATCACATGAGAATATTTGAATTAAATATTCAAACAATGGATTTAGCATTTATAGTCAAGAATTATTGCACTCTACTCTAACTGATAGTAAATACGTAATCCAAAACAGTCGTGTGTGATTTTTTCTATCTCTTTTCTTATTTGGAAGTCAGAGTGATAGAGGAAGACAGAGAAAGGGTGATCCTCTATCCACTGGTTCACTCTCCAAATGGCTACAATAGGCAGACCTGGGCCAGGCTGAAACCAGGAGCCAGAGATTCCACCCTGGTCTCCGACATGAGGGGCAGGGGCCCAAGCACTTAGGCCATCAGCTGTTGCCATCACAGGAAAATTACCAGGGAATCTAATCAGAAGTGGAATGGCCAGGAGTTAAACAAGCCCTCAGGGTGCAATGCTGAAGTAGTGAGTGATAGCTTGCCCACTGAGCCACAACACCAGCACCATGTATGTTCTCTCATAATCAGTGTATGTACTCTCTGAATTTGCCAGTGCCAAACAAATGAAGCAGTACTAGTTAATCCTTTTGGAAAATGAGTCATGGGCATCAATTAAATCTGAATAATCTCCAGGTATATCAAACTATGTATACGTATGTATATTAATTCTCTGCTGATGGACGTTATTCTGTATCAAACTAGGTGATGCTTATGTCTGTTAAAGAGAGGAATCTCATACATTTCTCTAGATTTTAATTAGAAACTAAAGTCTGTAAATCATATCTTAACTATTCCAAGTAGTTTTTTTCTCTTATTTTTATGTTATAAATATATGAGTGTTATTTATCTAACATTTTTGTAAAGTAATTGAAAGAAGCACTTGAAATGAATACCTGTGGTATAAGGTTAACAGTATGTTTTCCATTTTCAGTGACCCAGTTGGCAAAAATTAGACATTTGTTCATATATGTGAGTGAAAGCTGTATGTGCATACCTGTTTAGGTCTATCTTTTTTGATATACAACATCATATCAGTTTGTCAATATATGCTGTCACTTCTAAAAGATGGTATAATTTAGTATAGACCTTATTAATAGCAGGATATTGGATGCCTGGTTTAGGGTATTAGCTGAAAAATGCTAATTTGAGAACACAATCAAATAGTTTTTTAAAAATAAACATGTTTTACAAGTTTTTATTATTACAGAAATAGGTAAAGACAGAGAGAGAGATGTCTTCCATCTGCTGGTTCACTCTCCAAATGGTAGTAACTTAGACTGGGCTGGGTCAGGCTGACTAAAGCCAGGAGCCAGGAGCTTCTCCTCAGTCTTCCAGGTGGGTGCAGGGGACTGTGCATTTGGACCAGCCTCTTCTGCTTCCCCAAGCACATTAGCAGGGAGCTGGATCAAAAGTGGAACAGCTGAGACTTGAATTGGTATCCATATGGCATGCTGGCACAGCAGGCTGGGGCTTTAAAATCGTTGCGCCACAGCACTGGCTCCTTACAAGCTATTTAGCTATTTTTAATAATTGTTTGTAATTTAATAATTGTTTGTAATTTACTTACCTTGAAATTATTGACTTTGGCTTAAAATATCAGATCACATATAAACCATATACATATAAAATTATGTCTAATGGAAGAATTTTCTACCATTAAATTAGGCTTGCATTTGGGCCAGCATTGTGGCATAGCAGGTTTAGCTTCTGCCTGTGATGCTAGCATCCCATATGGATACTGGTTCCAATCCTAGCTGCTACAATTCCGATTCAGTTCCATGCTAAAGTGTCTGAGAAATTAGTGGAAGATGGCCCAAGTGCTTGGACCCGTGCACCCCCATGGAACACCCGGATGAAACTCCGGGTTCTGGCTTTGGACTAGTCCAGCCATTAGGGAAGTGTACCTGCTGATGGAAGATCTCTCCTCTCTCTGTAACTTCTTCAAAGAAATAAATAAAAATCTTAATTGTTAAAACTAGGAAGGCTTAATGACTAAAGCTTATTTTAATATCTATTTTATATTTCCTTGCAGCCAAGATAAAAATATAAACACATAGTGTCAAATGACAATAACATTTAAAACACATTAAAGAGCAAATTGTTAGCCTAGCAATTAAGATGCCCATGTCCTGTATCACACTACCTGAGTCTGAATCCTGGCTCCAGCTTCCTAGTCATGCAGACCCTGGAAGGCAGCAGCGATGGCTCATGTGACTGGATTCCTGCCACTTATGTGAGACGTCAGGATTTTGAGTGCCCAGCTCCTGACTTTGGTCCAGCACAGCCCAAGCATTGAAGGGATTTGGGCAGTGAACTAGCAAATGGGGCTCTCGGCTTCTTTCTGTTCATCTCTCTCTCTCTCTCTCTGTCTCCTCTCTCTCTTTCTCTCATGTCTCTCTGCTTCTCAAATAATAACAACATCTTTAAAGTTCATGGATAATGTTTATTAAAAATGTAAGGAATTCAAAATCTTTTTAAAAATGAAAAAGTAATACACATTAAACACAGATCTACATATAATCATATAAATAGTAAAAACTTTTCATAAATGTTATTTAATTCCCAGTTTAAAAATAAGTTTATGATTTTTATAGCCTCATGAGTATTATTTGTGCATTTTCTATCCACTGACTTTAAATCTATTATGTTTCTTAATATTTAAAGTGATATTCTTATTAACAGCATATATTCCTTCAGGCCATGTCTTTTTTCATCATATTTTATATTTATATTTATATAATATATATAATATATTTATATTTCATCATTATTTTATAATCTATCCTGACAACCCTACATTCCAATTGCATTAGTTTGTCAATGATCATGGAATCGGTTGGTTTAAGTTTCCCATTTTAATTCCTCCGTTGCTCTTTTTTGCTGCTTTCTTATTTGCCATTTTTCCCTAGATTGTAACGTGAATGATTCTGTTAACTTTTTTATCTTTGGTTCTTTTAACATATTTGTATTATTAGCTCTGGGGATTAATACATACATTCTGTGTTTTATGTAAACTATGCAAAAATTGAAGCCAGTAGGTGCATATCTCATTATTTATGCTATGGTGGTAATAAGTCCTTGTAATTGATGAGACAAGGCCATCAGCCTCAGCCATTCCAGCTCCTTGCCTGAAAATAGAGAAATCGGAATTTACCCCTTACTCCTGCATCCTTTCAAAAGACCAGTTCAGTCTCACACCCCTTGTGTTCCCCACCACATCTTCAGTATTCTTTCCAGGTTTGGAAGCCAGTCCCAAACTTAAAAACCTGTACGGAGAAATTCACCTCTGTCTGTCACCCGCACTTCTTTGAACCTCTAGCCCACCCTAAGATGTAAAAAACCCAGCCTGCTGAGGACTGGGCCCTCTGTCCTCTGTTTGGTCTATGTGCATGCTGGCAGATGGTCATCCACCTCTGCAAAATTATTTTCACTGAATAAATTCATTCTGGATGCAAGTTTATATCCTGTCTCCTCTCTGTTCTGCACCCGTTTTCCTTACACTAATGAGAAGTTGATTATTAATCAAATCATTGATCTCATTGCAATGGTTTATGTAATGTGTCATTTTTTCCCTCGCCTATATCAATCTTCGCCTATATCAACCTGCTTTTTTTTCTTTTTCTATTTGATTGTGAACAATTTAACTGTGATGTGCTGAGGCATAGTTTTGCTTGCTTGCTTGGTGTTTTTGGAAATATTCTATGTGTACATTCCTATTTTTAATAAAGTATAGCAATTGAGATTAATTATTCAGCTTTCTTGGCTCCATTCTTCTTCTGGTACTCCAATGGCATGTATATAAGACTACTTGGCATTTTCTAGAAGGACCCTGAGACCGTCTCAATTGTTCATCATTATTATTATCTCTTACTTGTTTTCACATTGGATGATTTCTCTTAATTTACTTTCTAGTCCACTGAATAAACTGTAAGCTGTTGTATTCATGTTAGATGTATAAAGTAATAAATTTCATAGTTTCAGAATTTCCACCTGTTTCTTTTTTATTATCTATATTTTTCTGCTGAGATTTTCTCTATTTTCAAGGATGTGAGCATATTTTTCTTTACTTCATTAAAAGAAACTATAACAAAGGTTTAACATCCCTGACTGGACATTAGAAACTTTCCCAAATATGAAAGTCTTTGAGCATCAACATAACACCGCAAATGGAAAATTATACACCTCAGCTCAGTGGTGGGTCATGTCAAAACACAGAAACAATACTGACAATATTGTATAAGATTACCCGCAACTAAAAGGATAAGATATACAAGAAACATAACTAATTTTGTAATTAGACTTGGGACCTATCCCAAGATATCTCATTATGTATATGCAAATATTCCTAAAATTGAAAAAAAAAAGTCCCAAATCCAAAACACTTTGGGTCCCAAGTACTTTGTGTAAGAAATATTTAACTGTGGCCCCTTTAAACTTCCTATATTCTAATTCCAACATCTTTTGAATATCAGAGTCAGTTTTTTTCTCTTGAAAATGTGTTCCATTTTTCTTATGCTGAGTAATTTTTAATGTAGTCAGTATTATGATTATTAAGTTGTGCAGAATCTATTATTTTCTGGGGTTAAGGTTACTTGCTTTAGCAAGCCAGAGGGAGAGGACGAAGAAGAGAGAAAACCTGGACCAGAAAGCAGACCTTGTTATAGACTCCCAGCGGTGAACCCCTTTAGAGTGGAGGTGGGGTCACCACTTATGGTTGGGCATTTGGTCACCTGACTCTTAGTAGGCCAGACTGGGTCCTGGAGAGTACAAGATGGAGTTGGGGCTCGAGATGGCACCTTCAGCTAAGATAGCACCATTTTACTAACAGTTTGTACCGTAAGCTCATCCTTCTGGGTCTATGATAGATATGAGGTTTCCTGTCTGGTTCTTCCCCTTTCAGGAGCTCCCCTACTCTCCTAAGTGGCTACTGCCTCCCTGACTTCATTTTCTGGTGCAGATATTGCAGGTGTTCTGTCACCAGCAGCACACGCTCTGCTTGTGCCTTGCTAATGATTCCCACATTTAATCACAGGCTTAGGAACTCAATTTCCCTTCTCCCACTGTGTGTACTATCCCCATCCACCCCCATGTGTTTGTGGTGATCACTAACGTAGTTGCTTTGGTGTTAAGTCCAGAATTCATAGTTCGATTTGGACAGGGAGGAGGGTATATTCTGATTGTTAGGCCGTCACAAAACATACCAAACACCGGAGTAAGAGAAAGGGTTTATTGGGGAAAACCCAGCAGACCGGAGGGAAGGGGCGAAGAAGCAAAAAAAAGAGAGCGCATGTCCAGGAAGTGGGTCTAATATCCCTTTTCCAGGGGCCTGGAAGGGAAGTAGGAACAGTGAATCCCATTAGCTTGGGGGTGGAGCTTGACACCGGTGGTTGGGCCATGCAGCCACCTGGCTTTCAGCAATGGCGGCCGGAGGCTAGGGCCTTAGATGTAGATCAGGGTGTAGATCATGCCATAGATAAGACTGTGCCATTTTCCTAACACTGATGGCACCCAACAATTGAAGTACTGAAACACAACAACTAAATTATTGAAACACAGTTCACATTTTGTAGTGAGGAAACTAATATTATGTAAATTTGCATAAATAACAAGAAATAGCTGAATCAGTTCTTAATATGGTGTATCTTATGGTAGTGTTCATTTTCATCTGAGGATATACATTTTAAATTCAATATTTACTAATTCAATATTTACAATTTACATATTATTTATTTATATATAATTTGTATATTATTTATTTATATAAAATATTTATAATTTATTCAATATTTACTAATATTCTGAAAATTAGCAGTTATTACTGAGAGCCTATAGTTAATTCTACAGTTGCTGATTAAATAAACTCACTATTAATTTAGAAATAAAAGTGTTAACAGTCAGAACTTAATATTTCCTGTTTATCCATGTGTTCATTCCAACAAATACGTTTAATATGAAAATAGAATCCAACTGTGTGCTTACGAGTAATTCCATATAATAGTTTTGATGAGAACAGCAAACTTATTACTATTTATTAATCAATAAAGACTAATTTTAAAAACCTTGCTAAAGCAAAGATGGACCTTGTGATTACCTACACTGCTATATGTTCCCACAACTAGCTGGATCAGCACAACACACTCACCTTTATGTTTATAAGAAATGAAGTTTATGTAAGTATGGCTTACACATTTGGAAGTTCACATTTGATGATTAAACCCTAGCTTTACAGCGAAATATTATCTTGGGTCAGTATTGATCTATTAAATTACTGCGTATTCCAAACTTATATTCCTTTCTATAATGTTATCACTTTTTTAATATACTACAAGTTGGCCATATCAGGGAGAATTTACTAAATACTAAATATGACTACTTTATATTCAGAAACAATGAATGCTCCTGAATAAACAGGATGGAAGTAGCATTCTCTGCACTCTCTCTTCACTGTTTTTCTGGAAGAATTCAAAACTGCTCAGTAAATTTAACTGTAGTCACTGACTGTGATGGAGAGTAATTAGCATTGCATGCATATTCAAATCTGTGTATTTAACCCAGGAGGTAGCAGACAAGGTTATTTAAAATAAAGCTTCTGGCATACCATGTGATGGCTTTAATGATCATTATGCTGGAAAACAGGTGTCAGACTGTTTCCCTTTCATTTTCTTCCACTCGTTGGTCTTCTTTTTCCATCTGTTTTCCCTTTTCTCCAACATCACGTGTTCATGTTTTGGTCTGTGAACAGTAATTTCCTGTTTTCAGTTTTAGGGGAGGTGATGCCCAGAAACACTGGAAATCAAGGATGACAAAAAACCTACTGTTCCCACGGCTACTCTGTTCTGTCTCATGAAACCAAAGTCCCTGCTATTTTATGTATAGATGGGATGAATCTAAGTGTCATTACTATGCACACCAAGGTGGTGTATCCCACGGATTATATTCTCCAAAGGGTGAGAGACCTGGATTGAGTTCTCACTTTGACCTTGGCTATTGTAAGCATTAGGGGAATGAATCAACAGGTGGGAGAGATTCATTCATTCTCTCTCTTTCTCTCTCTCTCTCTCATTCTCTAGTTCTCTCTCTTTCCCTCTCTCTCTGATATTTAATAAAAGAAAACTTTTAAAATTGGTAGCAAACACATTATTATTTATTTGTATAGCTTAAACAATTTTCATTACATACATTACATATAGTAATTTTCATTACTGTAAGACAACTTCTGGAATGCATGTTTGCCACCCTCACCAATGCTACACTCAGATACAATGGATATAATTAAATACCTTTTGGTGATTAAATTTCAATTTGGAATTTCTTACACAAAGATAAATACTTAAAAATAAAAAACATGGGCCGGCGCTGCAGCTCAATAGGTTAATCCTCCACCTTGCGGCGCCGGCACACCGGGTTCTAGTCCCGGTTGTCCCTCTTCCATGCCAGCTCTCTGCTATGGCCCGGGAGTGCAGTGGAGGATGACCCAAGTGCTTGGGCCCTGCACCCCATGGGAGACCAGGATAGCGCCTGGCTCCTGGCTTCGGATCAGCGCGGTGCACCGGCTGCAGCACGCCAGCCGTGGCGGCCATTGGAGGGTGAACCAATGGCAAAAGGAAGACCTTTCTCTCTGTCTCTGTCTCTCACTGTCCACTCTGCCTGTAAAAAAAATAAAAATAAAAATAAATTAAAAAAATAAAAAACATGAAAGACAAACTAAAACAAAAAAGTAGGAAGTCCTTAATGAAATGTTCAGGATCGATGTGTCAACAACCACAACCTATTTCTGTTAAACAGATTATTATTACATTGCTACTATATAATCTGCTTCTAGTCTAACTTCAAGCAGGCCATATTACATAATTTTTTAAAAGATTTATTTATTTGTCAGAGTTACACAGAGAGGCAGAGAGAGAAAAAGAGAGAGAGAGAGAGGCCTTCCATCTGCTGATTCATTCTCCAATTGGCCACAACAGCTGGAGCTGCACCGATCAGAAGTCAGGAGCCTCCTCCAGGTCTCCCACAGGGGTGCCAGGGCCCAAGGACTTGGGCCATCTTCCGCTGCTTTCCCAGGCCATAGCAGAGAGCTGGATCAGAGGTGGATCAGCCAGGTCTCGAACCGGAGCCCATATGGGATGCCAGCACTGCAGGTGGCGGCTTTACTCGCCACGCCACAGTGCTGGCCCCTGTATAGTGTTTTAAAAATCATCTTCCATAAAGAAAAACTTCATGATGTTGCTTGACTAATCAAAATTTTATACCAGCTTTCTACTATTCTTATGAACAAAACAATAATTAAGGACCTTGATACTTCTGTTTCTAAATCCTATCTGCAAGTGTGCAGGAATTATAAATTATTCATTCGTTTATTCATTTATGAATGCATCAAAAAAGTATCAAGAGCCAACAATATTCTATGCATTGTTTGAATTCTGGAATAAAGAACCTTATGCAACCAAACCAGATAAAAATTTCTGACTTTTTGAATGTGTGAGAGGAAAAAATGTAACGAAGAAATAATCAAGCTAATTTTTAGTATTTTAGAAGATGATAATATTATGCAGAAACATCCCCAACTAAGGGGAGACGATATGCTGTAGAACTTGAGGAATTAATTTTAAATACGATTATCAGGAATTCTCACTGAGCTGCTGCTGTTTATGAGCACATTGCCTAAAGACGAGGTGAAAAACGATGTGGTTATCTTACAAATGTTTTACAAGAAAAGAGACTCAGGTAAGAGGTTTTCAATGCAGGAATCTTGTTTTTATTTTCCCAGAGCAGTAGAAGCATCATCCTTACTGAAGCTGAGTGAGCAAGAGAAGGAGAGCAGATAAGGTCAGACAATTAAGTAGGGCAAGAGTTAGGCCACTGCCGAGGACTTTGGCCTTGACTCTGAGTAAGACAGGATGTGATTGGCAGGTTTAAAGCAGAGGAAGGGCATGACCTGGATTACTGTGTGAAATGGCCATCCTTTTGTGAACTGAGTGGAGCCAAGATGGGGCAAATCAGGGAGTTTAGGATTCTCCTGAGTTAATCCATGTGAGAGTTGATGGACAAGGATTAAGGAGAAATGAATGCCCAGAAGCATATGTGGGTTTTTCAGGGACATCTTAAAATGCACAAAATTATCACTACAAAGTTAGGCATAGAAAGAAGAGTAAAGCTTATTTAGGATAACCAAAGACTTTACAAAGGATAAAAATACTGATAAATAACAGAGATCACATAAAAATCTCAGAACTTATAAAACATTGGTGTTAGTATTCTTATTGCTTGCTTGCTGTATCTCTATGCTATTTTCCCTACACTTCTAGATGCATTTTGATAATGATTTCTATGGATACCAATTTTACAGTACAGAAAATAGAAACAAAATTCTCTTGTTGAAAAAATAAAAATTTGTTCAAGATGTTTCAGCAGAATTTGTCTTTATTTTTCATAGTTTAGAAAAAAATCCTTTAATTTTCACAACTTCCTCTGCAGTTTTTGGACAAGCTGTGCCTGCAGGGACACCCTCTAAAACTGCAATTCTTTAATCTTGTATCTTTAATCCCCAGAAAAGCCACTGTCCCAAACAGTGGTTGAGTTTGACCTAATTCTTGTCTTCTTGGGTTATTCAGTCCCAACTACCATGGCTACTATGGGCTGATCTTCTGGTCTGGATTAGCAGGGTGTTCATGGTCCTTAAAGAGAGAGAAGAAACGATTTTTGCCTTCAGATCCTTTTCCATGGAGTGAATGGTTCAAGGTCAACCAGAAGCCAGTATTGCTCTGAACTTGGAGGTGGTAGAGGCAGCCTTAGATCCGTTACTAGGTGGTATCATAGTGAAGACTGTACCCTAACTCATGACTACAGGACTTTATCTTGACTCCTTAGGAGCCTATACTAGCTTAGGATCTATTGATGTCCGGTTAAACTACTTTTATTAGTAGAGGTGGTGGGCTGGCATTGTGTCATAGCAGGTTAAGCCTGTGACACTAGCATCCCTATGGGTGCTAGTTTGTGTCCTAGCAGATCCAGCTCCCTTCTAATATACCTGGGAAAGCAGCAGAAGATGGCTCAAGTGCTAGGGCCCCTAACACCCATGTGGGAGACCCGGAAGAGCTCCTGGATCCTGGCTTTGGCCTGGGCCAACACTGGCCATTGGAGTCATTTGCTAAGTGAACCATTTACTAAGTGATCTCTCTGTTTGTCTCTCCCTCTCTCTCTGTAACTCTGCTTTTCAAGTAATCAATAAATTTTTGAAAAAATAGGTAGAGATGGGAAGAAATAGTCTATTTTTTAATATTGACATTAACACCAATATTTTATGATAAATTGGATATGGGTGCAAGAGAAGAATAAACAAGAAAAGCACCACAGTTTTAATGTGTGTTACTAGAAGACACATTGTTATTTTTCGCATGGTAAAGTATATAAGAGGAAAACATTTAAGGATAAGAATAAAAATTAATTTTGCACATGTGATTTTGATATGGGCATTGATATTCAAATACAGATGTCAAGAAAGGCAGTCTGACATATGGCTCTGGGGATTAGGGGAAGGAATGTAAGGAAGATGTAAATTTTGGGATCCTAAGCATATAGATGGGATTTAAAATCATGAGACTGTGTAATATTACAATGGAATTAAAGAGACAAATTCTAAGAATTACGTTTTTGTTGTAGTGCTATCTAAACAGGCCTCTGAGCCGAGACAGAATTATATAAAGAAAGGAAAAAGTAGTGACCAATGAAGTAAGAGGAGAGGAAAGAGACACATAGAGAGAAACGCTACTTAAGAATCCACATGCAGGAAGTAGTTAAAAGATATCCATGGATCAAATAGTAGCACTGAGAGCTGATTATTTAATTGTTTAATATAGATTTAACAGATGGTCTTGATAAATAGGTGTGGACAAATGTCCCTCTGGAACACAATAAAAGAAGAATTAAGCAGCTAGCCTGGATTCTTGCTTCTTCCTTTATTCCTACTCAGGCCTGCTGCTGTTCCACGGGCTCTACGCCTTGGGCTTCAGTGGGTGTGTGGGTGACAACCCCACTCTCTGTTCCCACACGCTCCCCATCAGATGGCCATAACTTTGGGGATGACCTATAGCAGCCAGTCTGACTCCACAGGTTGCCATGCAAATTTCTCCATCCCGCATTCTGTCCAACCCTGCTCTCAGGTGTCTCCTATCTGGACAACCAGTTCACATTTGACCCTGATGCTATTGAAGATCTTTATCACTCTTGTGAGCACTCAGGAGAGTGGAAGAACATTTCCTATGTCTAAGCTTTCTCCTATCTCCACTCTAAAGCTTCTCTGGCTCAAGTTCTCTTAACCTCCAAAGCTCTCACTAAAAAGCCGAAAGCCCTTTCAGCTCTCGCTGTCTCACTCACTTTCCCTCCCTCTCCTACCCAGGAATTCCAACCTGATTTCAGAACCCAGCCCTTGTGTAAAGTCTACTCCCCCTGTGTTATCTATGATCCTCTCTAACACCCTCCTCCCAGAGAAGTAAAGCAGAGTTTGGGAACAGGCCTATTTCCATGCCATCACCCTCTGGCCCTCATTCTCCAACTGGTCTGTGCCCCTCACCCTCCTGTACCACTTTTACCATAAGAATAGCAAGGGAGTGGCAATTCTAGCCTCCAGAGCTCTCAAGTCACCTATTCCACACTTTTGATAGCTCTTTTGTTTTATCTTGAGCAAGCCAGACAGGTCAATCAGGCCTTTTGATGGGTTTTGTCCCCACCTTGTAACTAAATATCAAGCTGACCTCACCAGGTCTCTTCAATTCCTACAAACTTGATTTCCGGGCCCCATTAGTGAGCATTTCCTAGATATATCTCTCCCAACCTATGTGAAATAATGATCAAGGCTCCTGGCCCTTCAAACCAGCAGGCTCACTGGGTTAATTACTATTTCCAGACAAATCTCCTTTTCCCTAATTGCCCCTTACTCTGTCACTTATCAGATTCTCCTCCTTAAAAATCTCTCCAACCAGAGGTGTCCATCTACTCTGATGGATGCTCTCCCCCACTAAACCTAACATAATGATGAACAATCTCCCGTGGACTTCTTGTCCCTGGCACATCAGCCCCTAGCCTACAGTCACCTTTGGGACCTGTCTTCCAGCTTGTTATATCTTAATGTTAGCTGTCGCAAAGCACACCGGACACTGGAGTAAGGGAAAGGGTTTATTGGAGAACAACCTACAGACTGGAGTGAAGGGGCGGCAAAGGAGAAAGAGAGTATAAGAGAAACAGAGAGGAGAGGAGCTAGCAAGGAGAGAAGATAGAGCAGAGAAGAGGAAAGACGAGAGCAGAGCCAAGAGCCCAGAGGAGGAGGCTAGAGAGAGGAACCGAGAGAGAGAGAGAGCAGGAGAGAAGGGGCAAGAGAGAAGAGCCAAGAGCCAAGAGCCCAGAGGGGGAGGCTGGAGAGAGTAACCGAGAGACAGCAGGAGAAGGACCAAGAGAGCACGTGTTCAGGAACAGGCCCTTTTAAAACTTTGCCTGAGGGCGGGCAGGGAAGCAGGAGCAGCCAATCGCATTATTATGGGGGTGGAGCCTGGCTCAGGTAGCTGAGCCATGTGGCCAACTGTGCCAGTTTCCTAACACAGCTGCCTGAACTTTTGTTTCAGAGGCAGTCTGAAGTGGCTGACTATTGACTAGGGCCTCATTGACCTAAGGTGTTCTTTCAGAAAAAAAATAAAAGTAGACTCAAATTCAATTAAAATCTAAAAAGACGTCTTTGGTGAATAACAATCTCATTCATGAAAATTTGGTTCAGCTGTAGCTGGACATCCCTTTAAAGGAATTTCTCTCTTTGAATCTAGGAAGATCACTGCCTTTAAAAATATTCTTTTGTAACTTACCAAACTTGGTTTGCCTATTTGTTTTAGCAGGTTTCCAATGATATAGCAAATGGCTAATCAGTACTTGATAGAGCCCCTAAGGTGGATTTTGCAGTCTCTAGTTTAATGTCACTGATTTATAGCTACAGTTTTATAAAAAGAGTAGAATTCCATATGAATGCAATTTTGGCTTTAATTCAGATACAGGCATAATATAATACCCGCATCCTCAGTCATCCAGGTGTAATTGCTAAATGTAAATTCAGTAAAGGCAAATGTAAAGATAAATATGTCTAAATTTAAACTTTGGTACTCTTAGCACATTCTAACATGTTTTCATAAATCGTCCAGATGAAAATAGTTCAACACTTCTTGAAAGTAACTAAGGTTGAAATTTTATGTGCTATCTTATTTAGAAAATATCTTATTTTGGAGACTTCGAAAGGGTTATTTCGAATGAAAATCAAGGAAATCAGCAGATGGAAAGCAAAAACTATTTGTCTATTTGATATAGAACTAGAATCTGATCCTCTGCTAAAGCAATGAGGCTTTTGCAAAACATATGTTAGTAAATATTTTGAAATCGTCTTAAAAATCTGTTTAAAACCTGCAGCATCTCCTTTTGATAATTTTGTATAATTGGTGACTGTCAGTTTTATAGCCAGCTCCCATAAGCTCTTTTCTCTTCCCTACTTCTAACTCTGTTAAAACTGTTACAAATTATGGAATATGATTCCAGGCACTAGCTCTTGAATTTGAGGTTTTATTTCTGATTTTTGGAATGACCAGAGACACAGATTTTGTATTCTGTTGAAGTAATCTGTTGTGTTCTCTTAATGTCTCTGTTAGGTTCTAATTATTTAAAACAGCTTATTTTTTATTAAGAATTATGGTTTGTTTGAATATATACTCTTTTTGAAACTTTGAGTAATTACTTTGTAACAGTGATCAAATCTGGTCTATATTATGTCATGATGTTAAGGAATCTTATTTCAACTAGATATATTAAGCCTTCTTGGTATCCTTGATAGGCATTCAAAAAATCTTTAGACTTTTGATATTTCCAGGTGGGCCCCTGAAATATTAAAGGCTATATGTGGCCAGCACTGCGGCTCACTAGGCTAATCCTCCACCTAGCGGAGCCAGCACACCAGGTTCTTGTCCCAGTCGAGGCACCGGATTCTGTCCCGGTTGCCCCTCTTCCAGACCAGCTCTCTGCTGTGGCCAGGGAGTGCAATGGAGGATGGCCCAAGTGCTTGGGCCCTGCACCCCATGGGAGACCAGGAGAAGCACCTGGCTCCTGCCTTCGGATCAGCACGGTGCGCTGACCACAGTGCACCGGCCGCGGCAGCCATTGGAGGGTGAACCAATGGCAAAGGAAGACCTTTCTCTCTGTCTCTCTTTCTTTCACTGTCCACTCTGCCTGTCAAAAAAAACAAAACAAACAAACAAACAAAAGGCTATATGTCTCTCATCTTGTAGAGACACCAAATAATCAGGCTGTTTGTATTATAGTACAAGTACTGTCAAGATGTGAAATTATAGGTAGGAAGTCAGAAATGAGCTTATGTGTGTGCATCCAGGTCCAGCATCTGCATCTCAAAGTCATCACGATAACCTTCCAGGTGTAGTCCAGTATCTGCACTTCAAATATCCTGCCCCTTCTACCCGTCCTGCTTCTTCTGCCTGATAACCTGCCCCTTCTACCAGATAACCATCCTTTCTCTAACCATCCTTTTTTTTTTTTTTTTTTTTTTTTTCTCTAACCATCCTTACTCTAACCAGGGGCGATGCCAGCCAGGCTTCCCCCTTCTGATAACTTCAGGGGGGAACTCAGAAAGGAATTTTTCGTATTTACATCCAAAAATTCCTTTGTTCCAGGAGGAGAAGAGGTGGAAGGCAAGACCCATCCCCTTAAAAACCTTCCAGCCTCAACCGGACTGCACGCTCAGCCCTCTGCCTCTCTGCTGAGCCGCCCACCTGGCCTGCCCAGGTGTATTCTCTCCACTCAACCATGTAACCTCACTCTCCCCCAGTCTGAGCAACTGGGCATTCTCTCTCAGGTCCTGTCTGGAGAGGTGCCCATCCATTCTTATGGATGTCCCTACCCTAACAAACCTTGCTATGTTGCTTTCTGCTACTCTCTGTCTCACGCCTGAATTCTTCCTTGTGCGAAGACAAGGACCCTTTGCTTCTCCGGTAACAGAATGGTGCTAAATTTAAAGTTATAATATAGAACACTACTGTTACAAACGTCCAAAAGTTAAAAAGTCTAATGTCTTATGTTACCAGACATATAGGTTATCTTAATGAGAAAGGCCCAGAGGCCTAAAAGGAATGTTTTATAAAATCCTACAGGTGCTTTCAAAAATATTGTGTAGAGTAAGCGAATGTCTCTTCTTGTTGGTTAGTGAGTTTATAATTTTAAACTTGGCTACTTAAAGTCTTTTGTTATCCACAGTTTTGTATATCAGATTTTCTGCTCAGAAAACTAAAACATTGTTGGTTCCACATTTAACTCTCCTCCAGTAGATTCTGAAGGGCTTTTTCCAGTGAACTCTATATTGTATTCAGTACTTTGGGATAACTTTGTAAGCAAATGAAGCCAATAATGCACTACAGGTTCCAACTGAGGGAAAGTATGGTTAATTGAGGTTATTAAGAGTAGAAATCAATTTGCATCAATTTGTAACTTAGAAAAACAGTTAAAGATTTTAAGAAGCTATTATTGAAACTGTTTTATTGTTCTATCTTGTATGTTATGTTTTACATGTATACATATTGTATGTCTACATGGATAAATTTATTAAGAACTCTGTTTTTAATTATAGATAAAAAATTGCTCACAAATTTAAACTTCTAAGTAAATTGAAGAAATATTTTGGTTTATGTGACCTGAATCTCTGTATCAGGTATTTTACATTTGTTGGTAGAAAGAAACTAAAACTGCTTAGGTCGTTGACATGTTTGTACTTGAGTTTGCTGGTCAAACTAGTTACACCATGTTACATATTTAAGAGATGTTTCCAAATACATGTATTCTTGTCTTAAAATTTATAGAAGGCATTGAAATGTTTCCATAAGTTGTTATTTAACAGTTGAAATTGCTTGCTAAGTTTTCAGTTGATATCCTTATTGTCAGTAAGGGACCTGGGAAGTCTGACTTGTTCCCTCATTTCTCTATTCTCTTCAAGATGGGAAACTGACTCTATACTGAAGGACCCCCCAGGATGTACAGTTTGATCTTTAGACCTTATAAAAGGGTTGGCTAACATTTTTCTGTAATAAAAATATGGCAAAGATGAGAGCTTAAATTATGATTTCATGGCTACATTTATACCATGTATGTTTCTTTAGTAGTGTTATGGCAAATGGTGGCAGAGAATATTATTACCTTGGTTCTTTGTCTCATATGGAAGAAGAATTTCCAAGCAGAAGAGCAGAGAGATTTAAAAGCAAGATTTATTAGAGTCAAAAACCTCTGGTTGGAGCAGCATGGAGGGGGCTTCCAAGAGAGGCAGAAACCCAAAATGGTCCCTGGCAGTTGAGTTTTAAGCACGATTTTGGGAAAAATAATAAACCTGCCAATCAGATTGATATTCAGTTACAAGGTGGGGACAAAGCCCTTTTTGCAGTCCTTTATCCTGTCTGGCTTGCTCATGATAAAACAAAAGAGCTGTCACAAGGGTGAGGTACCTAATTTGTTTTCACAAGACTGGGAGCTCAGAAGGGTGGAGTCACTGCTCATTGCTGTTGTCTTCTCATGATAAGATTGGAAGCTCCCAAGTAGTGGGCAGGCAGGCAGGCACTTCTGAGCTTCCTAAGGATAACTTTTGGAGGAAAGCGAGCACTCTGCACCCTGAATTTCCACTGGGACCACATTGACTACCCATTAACCCATCTGACTCCTCACAATAATTCTGAAAACACATTTCAGTCACTTAGGGAAAGCCACAGTTCTTATCAATAATTAAGACAATTATAGTCTAGCAATAGCTTTGCTAGTATTATAACCATGTATAGAAATTTTAAAAAGTAATAAATAAAAATACATAATCCCAACAAGTCACCACTAGAATTCCCTGAAAAATATTTTAACTTTGAGGCTTTGTATAAATAGAACTCTGTTCCAGATTCCACAAAGCAAAAACTTTGTGGAATAACTACTTTCCTTAAGCGAAATGTCCACTTTATTATTCCAGAATGTCAGCAATTTGCAATGTCATACTGACCTCTCCAGTTTATCTGTTTTTCTGCCATTGTAGGAGCACAAGAGATTGGGAACTTTTGTCATAATAATATTAATGTTATTGTTATTCTCAGAAGAGCCCCAGAAGGTTGGAGAAGTCAATTTTTATTTTCAGCTTCTTTCCCTCAGGATATTGGAAAGTTCATATTGGACTAGGATCAGAGCCTGTGGGGCTCTGCAAAGCGCCCAGTATTTCATTAGTGCTGGCCGTGATAGAATGTGGATTGTTCTCTCATCAACTATCGTTTTCAAATTGCCTTGTGAGATTTTATATGTTTAGCAGGGAGCTGGCTGGGAGTGGGGCAGCCAAGACTCAAACTGGTGTTCTGATATGGGATGCTGGTGTGTTACAGGCAATGGCTTTAACCTGCTGCTCAATAAGGCCATGGCCCCAGAGATTCTATCTTTAGCCTTTGTTTCCAAGTCTTTTAAACAGTGAGTTGTATAAGTATAACAGGACTACTAAAACAAAATATTACAAACCTAATGGCAAGAACAACAGAAATTTATTGTCACAATTTTGGAGCCTCGAAGTTTGAAATGAAGTTGTTGGCAGGGTTGCTTCCTTGTGAGGACAGGATCTGTATCAGGCATCTCTGATTCGCTCGTAGACAGTCATCTTCATGTTCACATGTCATTTCTCCCTGGAGGAATATTTGTCTCCAAATTTGCCCCCTAATTAAGAGTAACCCTCCCGGGACAGACGCTATGACTTGCATCCCATGGGAGTGCCAGTTCAAGCCTCAGCTACTGCACTTCCAATCCAGCTCCATGCTTATGCACTTGGGAAAGCAGCAGAGGATGATAGCCCAAGTCTTTGTGCCCCTGCACCCCTATGAGGCTCCTGGCTCCTGGCTTCAGCCTGGCCCAGCCCCAGCCATTGCAACCATTTGGGAGGTGAATCAGTGGATGAAAGATCTCTCTGTCTCTCTTTTCTCTCTCTGTAAATCTCATTTTCAAATAAATAGATCATTTTTTTTTAAACTAACCCTCTAATGATGTCATTTTAATTTGTATCACCTCTGCATCTCCAGAGAAGACCACATTCTGAGGTACAGGGGCTTAGAACCTCAACATATAAATTTGGCAGTTGCCACAGAACAACACAACAACGAGTCTGTTAAAAGGAATTCTTGACCGACTGCCAGTTCACCATATGTATCAAAACACTAAAGTCTCTCAATACTTATAACTTTGAGCTGGGATCCTTTGTTAGTCATTTCCATACGATACACAAGCATTTGTTCAAATAGGCATGCATGTATACATATTATGTTTGTATATGTAGGTCAAATTTGTTATGCTTTTAAAAATGATGGAACCAAATCTGAGAGAAAGTAAGTAACTTTCAAAAAGTCATAAGACAAAGAAACAATAGCATTAAGCTTTAAACTGAACTTTATTCTACACCAAATCTGGTACTCTTTAACCTCTACTGTGCTACTTTATGTACTTTGAACTGTGTGTGTGCGCGTGTGTGTGTTTGTTTTCTATGCATCAAATGCTATGCCATAAATGGCATGATCCAGAAAATTTGAAGTAGATGTCAGTTTCTCTACAATATGAATGCTAGGAAAAGAGGAGCATGTTGATGCCTCCTCACATGGGGCACCAAAAGTGTTAGAAGAGAGGCACAAAACAGAGAGGAGGCATTGTACAAATCTACAGCCAGACCAAATTTATTCAGAGTTGCATTAGGTACCTGCAGAGGTGCATGACCAACTGCTGGCCTGCACACTGATGGAACACGTGATGCTAACCACAGGGACCAGGCCTTTTTATATTTTACGAGGGCTAAGGATGGCAGTGGGGGTAGGGGTAACAGGCAGAGCAACTGGTCTTTCAGGTGGGAACCTGGGAAAGATTGTAGGGGTGGGGAGGGTAAAAACAATAGGTTGTGAGACCCAGTGGAGATTCAAGGGCAACGAATGAATTAATGTTTATCTATTTTTTGGACAATGAGGGAGGATGGCTAAGGCTTATTTCTTTGTTCTATCGGTGAGTGGTTCATTTGCTTTAAATTAGCATATGCAATTCATCAGCTTTATCTAAATCTAATCCTCCCCTAGTAGTCCTTTTGTGACAGTAAATAATTTAATATATCATTTTATGTGTTTGTTTAACATTGACCAATTGCTTTCACTAATCACCCTGACTTCTCAGTGGCTCATCACTGTCAATTTTATTTCTCAATCATGGTATAGATCAGTGTAGGTTGTGGAATGACCTGGATCTGTTTCACATAGTCATTTTAAGACCCAAGGTCCTTCCATCTAGTGATTCTGCCATCTCTCAAGTTTTCAAGGCCCCACTTTATCATCTGTATCTTTCTGATTAAAAAAAAGAAGATAGAGTGTATATGGAGAATTACACAGGATTTTGGGGGAGTAGTATTTAGAGTTGCATATATTATTTTCATCAACATCCCATTTTGTGTAATTCAGTTGCATGGTGTGGAATATTGGAGTGAAGGGAATAAATGATAAAATGATATAAATGAATAAATGATAAAATGATAAACAACTTGTCTGTTTTCCACAAGTTCTTACAAAATAAACCACTTTAGCATAAATAAGAGTGTAAGAACAAAGTTGACTGGAATCCATTGTTAGTCAAGATCAGTAAGCTTGCGAAGTAATCATGACCTAACCAGAAAAAAGTAGACCCAATTAGACAGGATATGTTAAAAAACAACCTATGAAATATTGACAATCTAATTTACATCATTGAAGATATAAAGAAAATCATGCATCGTACTTACCCTCAACGTTTCATGTATTTTTAAATTCCCAACATCAACAGTATAAATAACTACCCAATTTACATTCATTAAAATAAATGTATAAAAATATTATCCATTATCCAGCACTATGATATGTTAGCATCTCAGAAAGAAAAAAAAATGGGAGTAGTTCCTTTTTACCTTTTGGCACTTTAGCTAGCTCCTTTTCTTTATAATATTATATCATAATCTTCATCAATATTCAAGCTCAAAATCAGGCAGAATTATCTTATTTCAGACTGAACTCAAGCAGGAAGCAAATAATATGTGACAAAATATGATTGGGACAAAGTGGGCATAATAGGGTGAATTAAAAAGAGGGGGATAAAGACCGAAAGCAGTTTTAAGAAGAAATGATAGCTCATCATGCTATGGTTGAGACTGAAGAAGAAAACAAAAATTAGCCTAAGAAAAATTCATTCTCAACAGAAAATAGAGAATAGCAATACATACTGAAGATGTACTCATAGACATGAGGAATGACACACGTAGGAAATATCAAGCAGATTATTATGTACAGATAATGAGGACAAGGCTAGTTCTATGAATTTCTGTGCCTCATAACAGGTTACCAAGTAATTCCATAGGCTGAGAATTTTAGTATTAACTCCTCATCAGGATGCTAAATATTGGGCGTAAAGAAGAGTAAGCATATGAGTATAAAAAGGTATGTGAGAGCGCTGTGTTTACAGAGGTGACTCATTCAAGTCTGATCTAAAACCATGGTATGTGTACAAAACAAGTGAAATTCTATGCAAGGAACACACTGAAGTATCATTTTTAGTAACTATTTCCTGACCCTTTTTCAATTCTCTTTTAATTTTTTTTTTTTATTTGACAGATAGAGTTAGACAGTGTGAGAGAGAGACAGAGAGAAACATCTTCCTTCCGTTGGTTCACTCCCCAAATGGCCGCTATGGCCAGAACTACACCGATCTGAAGCTAGGAGCCAGGTGCTTCCTCCTGGTCTCCCCTGCGGGTACACGGCCCAAGCACTTGGGCCATCCTCCACTGCCTTCCCAGGCCACAGCAGAGAGCTGAACTGGAAGAGGAGCAACCGGGACTAGAACCCTGTGCCCATATGGAATGCCGGGCCGCAGGTGGAGGATTAACCAAGTGAGCCATGGTGCCGGGCCCCTCATTTCTCTTAACATTTAATTTGCATTATAAAATCTTGAGTGTTTCTGTTTTCCTAGCTTATTTCCTAACTGGGAAGTTTCCTAGAGTATATACTTTTTTTTTTTTTGTAAAGATTTATTTGTTTATTTGAAAGACAGAGTTACAGAGAGGCTTAAGCACAGGAATCCTTAGACTTAGTATTTTCTTAGTTTTCTGTATATAACAATCTGCTTGATACCTCTGATGTACAGCATTCCTCATGTCTGTGACTGTATCTCTAGTATATATTGCTATTCTTATAATTTGTTAGAGCCAACATTTCTTTGCAGGTAGCACTCAGAATGAATAACAGATTACCTTTTTTAATTTTTAATGAGAAAATTAAGGGATACGTAAATACCAATATGTTCTTGAAGTCACAGTTCTTCTATTTGGCATTTTTGAATGTGAATACTGATTTATAAGCCAAAGCTCATTTCATAGTCATTTGTGAGTTTAAAAACAAAATTAACCTACCAATTACAGTGCAGTAGAATTGCCCAGTGGTAAAAACAATCTTTGCCAAATCAAAAGATGTCCAGTCACATACACATACACATATGTGTTCATATGGGTACAAAGACACCACTTCTAGTGTTAACTTAAATGACTGCAAGGTAAGACAAGTTATGTCAATGACTGATTTAAAATATATATATAGCATGCAAATATGATCAAATAAAATTTCAGATGTTCATTCTAATCCATCCACATCCAATGGTTTGCTGACAAATCTAAACAGTTGAGAGAAAACTAACAACTTGTGTTCTATTAGGTTGGTAGTAATATTGCACAGACACCTACTGAAGAACCTTAAAAATCAAACCAAGATGGAGTGACCTAAGGCAATACCATTAAAAACAAGAAATTACCTTTGCCCCAAATAAAATTAAAGTTTAAAAATTATAGCCCTAAACTTTTTCCCCCAAAGCTAAAATTAGGTGCAGCTATAAAAATAAGGGACCCTATGCTTAGCTAGCTGTGACATTTGTGCCTGGCTGTGCTAAGACCTAACCCAGTTTGTATGCCTGCTAATACTCAAATAACGGTGTGGGAAGCGGGACACCGCTCTCCCACCAGGGGAACAAAGGGAGCGAGAAGTCGTTCCCCTCAGGGTGAACAAGATGGCGCTGGCAGGGAAAGGAACTACTAAAGAAGTAAACAACAAAATGGCGACGAGGTGCATGCCTTCCATGTGATCCCGTAGCTGATTGGATAGAAGACGCATGCCCTTCACATGATCAGCTCGCGGATTGGACTGCTGTGTGCATGGACTCTATAGTGCTTTTGATTGGTCGCTGCGGGTATATAAACCGTGTGGCTTTGTGCTGAGGGCTCTCTGGACTCCCGAGTTCAGGAGGCCCATCTGCGCAGATGCTGAATAAATCCTCTTGCTTTTGCATCAGCTGGTCTGGACTCTGAGTCTTTGGGGTGTGCCTCTCGACGTGTTAGCATCCTCACTCCGAGGGTCTAACACCTACATTGGGTTTGGAGTGAAAAACAGTACCAGCATACTATAATGACTTACTATATTATTTAGTGATGGTTTCAACAAATATTTGTTGAATCCTTTTTAATTTCCAGACATTGTAAATCATATATATGCTTATACACACACACATACACACATATACACCTATGTATATCCAAAATTTCACATCTATTTTCATTAAAAGTATGGGTGTTATCACAGTTCTACATCCAGTTAATAATTATCACCACTCTCAATCTAGCTTTGCTTACTTTTACTCTATTCTCTGATAGATTTAATTGAGAATTTATGAACTATCAAAGCAATTGAAATAATAGAGAGGAAATGGGCATATATCATGCATCCAACATCTTTGACTTAATACATATGTTCATTTTCTTTTGAATTACAAATCTTCAGGCTTCCTAATCTCCTCATCCGTCAAGATTGACTTTATTACAACAAAGCATGTTCTTGTAACAATGGCCCCAGTGAATTTATGCCTTTCCCAGAAAATGCCTTCTTTCTAAGAAGATCATTTTATTTGGATTGCAGAAAATTTAATTATCTCTGATATCTTGGTAATTTGCATATTTCACCCATAATGCACTGTAACACATTTTCCATTTAAACTAACATGACCTATAGATGAGTCATTTTTATCCTTATGGCTACTCTTGGATACAGTGATGGACAGACAAAGTTCTGCAATTACTGTTTCAGTCATATCTAACTGAATATATAAATGTTATGGGGGGACGCTGGCCATGAGATTTCAACTGTTGTGATCTGATTCTTTTATTTTTCTTTCTCCACATCTGTCAGTGTCTGTAACAGCACTGATACAATCTCTGAGCTGCTTGTCTACCATGACTTACACGTTTTAAATTTATACTACTTCCTATTTTTGTGTGTATCTCATATTTCCTAAAGCAGCAGAATTGTAAACAGAAGATGCACACCATGAAATGGGTGGGTAATTCTTTCCTCATAAATATCTTGAAAGATGAAGTGGGAAAATAAACACTACCCAAAACAACTGAGTGAAAAGAAACAAACAAAAATCAACCACTGTGATATTATGATGGAAAACTTACTGGGTCTGTATAAACAGTGTATTTTGCATCACATTGTGCTTAGAATATCAGTTTAAGTAGGTTTTGATTAATGAGAAACTCAAGAGGTTAATTTGAGTGAAGTTCAACCTGGCTTTTCTTCTAAAGGCTAATAATACAGTTTGAATAACTCAATTTATAGCCTTAGAAACCATCATCACTTTAGAGCTCTTGTGTTTTTTTTTTTTTTGACATTTTTTTAAATTCACGGTTATTACATTTTTGTTTTGCTTGTTTAGGATGAGAGCATTTGGTTCACAGTGAATAGCCCACACTTGAATGATGAAGAAAAACCTATAAAAAAGACCCCATCATATAATTCTAACAGCACTAACCTTTATTAAAAATAACTATGTAATTTTTGAGCACGTGAAATAAACATATCTAAAACTTGTCCAAATAATATGTTCTTTCTTTCAAGTATATCAATAAAAGACAGCCACCTCTGATGTTATCCACATAAACCTATTTCAGGAGGCTAACACTGTGGTTAAAGCCCTGGCCTGCAGAGCCAGCATCCCTTATGGGTGCTGGTTCAAGTCCCGGCTACTCCACTTCCCATCTAGCTCCCTGCTAATGTGCTTGTGAAAGCAGCAGATGATGGCCCAGGTCCTTCGGCCCCTGTAACCATGTTGGAGATCAGGAAGAAGCTCCTGGATCCTGGCTTAGGATCAATCAACTCAGCTCCAGCTGTTGTGGCCACTTGGGGAGTACATCAGCAGATGGAAGACTCTCTCTGTCACTCTCCCTCTCTTTCTTGCTCTCTCTCTCTCTCTGTGGCTCTATTTCTCTCTATAACTCTGTCTTTCAAATAAATAAAATAAATATTTTATAAAAAGGAAAAAAACTATTTAAAAAAAAAACCATTTCAGTAACAGAAAAGGGGACCCTTATATATGTTCAAAATTTTGAAATACGTCAGTTTTTTTTCCTAAGAATGAGAATCGTTTTTTTCAGAGTCTGTGGCTATTTTAAGCAAGTTTAAAGAATCTTTTTTTTTTTGCTGTTTTCTAATTTTGAAGTAGATTAGCATCATTGTTCTGATAATAAATTTCAGAATTTATTGGGGTCAAAATGATAGTCAAATAAATGTCTTAAAACTATAGGAATGTCTATCTTTTCTGATACCAAGATTTCAGAGAAGGTAGTATAATATTTGTTTTGTTTTTATCTCTCTATTCTTAGCTCTCTAGAGGGTGATAATAAATATATATCAAATGAAATTTTAATTATTTAATATTATTGATTCTTACTATTTAATTTATCCTGTGCTAAAAAACACTTTAATGTTCATCATTCCATTACAGATCAAAAAAATCCTATGAAGCACATAAAACTGTATTACTTTTTAGAAGATTAAATATAAATGTTATATAATTTACTCAAGTAAACAACAGAGCCCTGACAAAACCTCACTAAATTTGTTAAGCTCCAAAATCTATACTGTTAGCCATTATCCAATTACCATTAGAAGTAACTCTATTTTATACCAAATATGTTATGTGTTTTTCTCTAGTTTTCAGCCTCCCTTGTACATACCAAGTTGAATCAGATCGTGAGAGACATTCTGCTTACGGGGCTATGCATGAGAAGTGCCAGGTGTCATTTTCAGTCTGTGGTAATTTATACTGGGTCTGAACTTTTCTCCTTTTCTCTTTCTTTGCTATGACAACTCTAAGAGCTACAATGTTGCTGATACCCTAAGTGACAGAAGCCTTGAACAGCCCAAGTCCTTCAGTATTTATGTAGAACACAGTCAGCCTCCGCACCCAAAACACACTTCAGATTTGCATGAATATAATGAGATTTGGGAGATTATTAGTTACATCAACAAAATCCAACCTATTGTGATTGATATAGCATCCTATTAAAAAGAAATAAAAACGAATGTTTGTTACAAAGTGAATAAGTGACATTGACTCTGAGTATATATCATACAAAGAAGGATACATATCATTCACAATTGTCAGCAGACGACATCAAATTTGAAACTTTATATAAAGGCTCATATTTCTTTTTCTGAAGTTTATTTTATTTGAAAGGCAGAGCTACAAAGAGAAGGAAAAACAGAAGGAAAGAGAGATAGAGACAGAACAGAAACACACATACACACAAATACACACACAGGAGTAGAGGGTGGGGCAGCTTTCCATCTGCTGCCTTACTCCCTAAATGGCTGGAAGAGCTGGGTCAGGGCCAGTTTAAAGCCAGGAGTGCTGAGTTTTACCCAGGTCTCCCATGTGGTGCAGGGGCCCAAGCATTTGGGTTGTTCCACTGCTTTCCCAGGCACCTTAGCAAGGAGCTGGATTGGAAGTGGAGCTCCTGGAAATGGATGCTGACTTTGCAGATGGGGGCTTAACCCACACTGCCAGCCCAGAGGCTCAGATTTCTTAGTGAACGAATAATATTTTTTTATAAAAATATAGTAAAATTATGTGAATATTCAATTTTGAGCATGTTTGCTCAAATATTTTCTCCTTTAAGATGACTAAAAATTTTGTAGCACTTTTAACTTAGGAAGGGAGGTAATATGATATTACAAACTTTTTGTGCTTTTGTTAATATCATTCACTTTAACCTTTTTGATTGAAGTCATTTCTAAGTCAAGTGTAAGACCCACAAGTTCAAATGCCCAGGACTGGTAGAAATGGAGTAGGAGAAGGAAGCAATCTGATTAGAGTTTTCATGTGACAATTTATTCTCCCTTACTAAAGATTTCAAGGTGAACAGAAATCAGAGTTCCAACCAGTTTGAGTCTTTACACAGTATGACTCACATAAATTGGGGCATTTATTCAAAGTAGAGAAAAGATTGTTCACCTAGAATAATTTTTTAAGTAGATGTCATAGAAAAGTGCCATTAGAAACTTTACTTTGAAAGTAGAGAAGCTACACATATCTCAATAAGGAATAACCCAAACTATGGACTATCACAACATTCAACTATACGGATAGGCAAATTAGTAAAGTCATGTTGCTAAAGCTTCCTTTTATGTAGGGTAGACAGTCAAGAAGCAAAGCTGTCTATATGACCTTAGGAAAGCCTTTCATATGCTGGGCTCAGTTTTGTTTAATTTGGAGAGAATACCTGAAGTATCTCTTAGCCATATTATTCTGAAAAAAAAAAAAAATGTAAACTTCCTTATTGCATGGTGGTTAAAAATCTTGTGGGCTTCAGGATGATGTAACCTGGGAAACATTACTTCACTTTTTTGCAATTCAATTTCTTAATCTGTAAAATGGGGATAATATTAAGATCTATCTCATCAGGTTGTTGTGTGAATTAAATTAGTAATGTACATAAGTGATTAGAATTCTCTCTGACATCTAGCAACCACTAGACAGGTGGGAAATGTCTGGAAAATAAACTGGATAAGGCCCACAAAATCATTTGGTCTGGGCCTAAAGCAATTGCAGGCATAACTTGAAATTCAATAAATCTATGGCAGGCTAATTTTTAAGTTGATAATTTCATATGCCCTTGAATGATGTTATAAATATCCAAATGGCCCTTGGTGGGGAAAAGCTTCCCCAAGATAATAGTGAATCTTTATATAAATCTGGAGGGAGCAAACATAAGCCAAACTTGAAATGGGTCTCCTGACTGGGACTTGCTCAAACCTTGATCTATTTTTAGAGAGCAAAAAGGATGATAAAAATAAAACTTGGAGAGTAGAAGACCTCATCAAGTGCTAAGTAGAAGACAGCTTTTCCAAAATCCTTACCTTTCTAGGATGACTGAAAGGGAACCCCATAAGGAATAACTGGGCTGATGTTTAAAGAGAAGAGTAATCAAGCATGATGATAGCAACAGAAAAATGCTGAGAAGTCTCACGGAGAAGTGAATGTCATTAGGGCACTCTTTCCCCATTTCTTAGTAGACACAATCTTATCTAACTCCGTGTTCAGCATGAATGATCTTCCACTCATGAACACAGAGGAAACAGGTATTTTATTTAACATCAAAGACTTTTCTCCTATGTATTCAGTCGTACCTTGTATTTTGGTCCTCAAATACCTTGTATTTTTGGTCTAGGTTAAACTGAAGAAATATACTTATATTCTAATATTATTCTTCATTTCTTCTGTATCATGAAAGGAGAAAACATTTCAGTGAAAAATTAAAGAAGAAGATGTGTATTGAAAAATACAAACAACAAACACAGATGCCCTATGGCTGAAAAGCTTTATTTCTATAAACCTATGGGATTCTTTCAGTGCTCAGTTCAACAAGATTTTAACCCACACCCTGAGATCCCTTTCTCCTGTTACCTTCTAACAGTGGAATTAATTAGTATCTGGAAAAGTCATGCTGAAGTTTCATTAATTGTTCAACTACTTACTGAGTCTGTAGTCTTTCTAGGAAGGAAAAATGGTGCCCTGCTGACAATGTCATAGGGAAGCTTTGTTTAAATACTCTCATATGAACCATGAGACAAAGGAGAAGTAACTCCTGTAAGGAATTTTGCATAAAAGTTTTAACCTCCAATGTTGCTTCCTTTCTAGAACACTGCCATCACCAAGCTCAGACTGATCAAGTTGAGACCTGCCTGTCTCTTTCGCAGTGGCACCAGCACTTGACACATTCAGAGAGCGTGAGGCTATCATCCGAGCCAAGATACTAATTATAAAGAACATGAAAGGATGCTAAATTTGGCTTGAGAACAAAAGTAAATGGCTGTTCTTTTAAAAATCACTTCCAACATTTGATCTTAATCATTTTGGTGATTGTAATAACATTGAAAAAATAACAGCGCATAAAAGATTGGTAAATACTGCTAAGAAGGAATTGGCTCAAAGATAGTAAGATTACATTTGGTTAAGAAAACTGGATCCCTCTTCATTTATTCAAAACTTTTGTGTATTTTGCAATTGAAGCCATCTATGGTTTGCCAAATCTCTGCCTGATTTAATTATTCATAATAATTATCCTTAATAATATGTACATAATTATTTCATAATTGATTTTGTTTGACTGGGTTAGAATTTTTTCTTTTTTAAGACTTATTTTATTTATTTGAAAGACAGAGTTACAGAGAGAGATAGAGACAGAGAGAGAGGTCTTCCATCCGCTGGTTCACTTCCCAGATGGCCGCAACGGCCGGAGCTGTGCTGATCTGAAGTCAGGAGCCAGGAGCTTCCTCCGGGTCTCCCATGTGGGTTCAGGGGCCCAAGTACTTGGGCCATCTTTTACTGCTCTCCCAGGCCACAGCAGAGAGCTGGATCAGAAGAGGAGCAGCCGGGACTGGAGCCAGCGCCCATATGGGAAGCCGGCGCCTCAGGCCAGGGCTTTAATCTGCTGCGCCACAGCACCAGCACCGGCCCCTTAGGATTCTTTTGTTTGCAGTGATACCCACATGATTAAATGTAGTGTTTAGACAGTTGTCACATGCAAAGTGCTTGTTCCTGGCCAGGGGTGCCCACTCTGCACTGCTGTTTTCCTCCTCAATGATGACTTAATGGGAACATGCACTCTACTTCCTCATCCCTTCCTTTCTCACAGCTTCACAAACCCAATTCCAATTCAACCTGAGGCATACATATCTCCCGTTTGAAGACAAATTGGTTTTAGCTTTAGCATTCCCTCTTTCTACACCAAAATCTTTACCCACTGCAATTCTCATTCAAGGCTGAGAAACTCTCCTCAACAATAGAAGGAAATCATGTATTGGTTGTCTCATTTGTCCTACACAATCCCAATACTGTCAAATCTTAAAGCCTACAGCATTTTTGGTACAGATACAGGATTTAGTAACAAAAACACTTGGGGTACATTTTTCTCCCTCAAAGCTTAGGTAAAGTTAACTCTTACAAAGAACATGAAACCCTGATCCTCCAAGGTGTAGAGGTAGAATTGCTGCAAAGAAAACTCCTGCCCAAGAGAGACGTGGATTTTAAACCTCACCAGATGGATCCAGTGCCTAACATGCTCTAAAATGCTCCAGGGAGGGTCCCCATTGTTTCCATTCTCTGAACTTTCTTCCTGAGTAAATCCAGGCAGTTTTCCAATTCGAGAATATTCCCCTCCAGCAAGGTCTGATCATTGTAAATGTATTGCTAGAATGGCAGGCTTTCTTCTTTGGCAGAAACCCCAGAGTTAACAAATATGTGCCTGGGAAACCAAGTTCCCAATCTGGGAAGGTCAAACCGAGATGAATTGCAGGAAAGTCACTTTTCAATCATGCTGATTTCTTCTAAATTAAGCAATGCTGGAGAGCTCAGACACTGGCAACAGTGCTGTTATGATAAGCTGAACTCATTTAACAGCAGTAGCAAACCTGGGAAGCTGACTTAAATGAGCAAATGTCAGTAATGCTGGTAAACAAGTGTTCACACCTGTCAACAGCTGTGTGGGCTTGCTACACCAGGTGTGCTATGTAAACTCAACTCAAGCCACATTTATCACTTATTAAGAGTTATCAAAACGCATCGTGTGGACTACCCTTCTGGCAATTGTCACAGATGAAGCTGGGTGTCATTTGTCAGGGGCTTCAATTGAGTGGATTCACAAGTACAACGTACATTAGACATCATATCAAGTAGGGTCCAATAAAACTTCTGTGTTGTGAAATACAAGTCAGGAAAACTGCAAAACTGCAGCCGTGGGTGACTAGCACAAACCAATCATGGATACTTCCATGAAGCCAAAGAAAAATGTTTTCAGTGATTTTTTTTTTAAATTATAATGATGGGAGGGTTTACAATCATGCTCAAAAACTGTAGTGAAGAGGCACAGGCATTTGGCCTAGTGGTTGAGACGTGGTTGGGATGCCTATACTCATGGTGATAAGCCTGAGATCAAGCCCAGCTCAGCTCCTGATTCCAGCTCTGGCTAATACACACCCTGGGGGCAGCAGGTGATGGTTCAAGGACTTGGGTCCACACCACACATACAGGAGTCCAGGATTCAGTTTCCAACTTCCAGTTTTGGCCTAGCTGAGCCCGGGAAATTATTGGCATTTGGAAAATGAACCATTGTATGCCTGTCCGTTTCTGCCTCACAAATAAATAAAATAATTTTTTTTTAAATTGACATGAAAGGAGAGAAATTGCTGACTAAGCTGGTGCAAAGCAAGTCAACCTAAACCTGACAGTTTGCATATTTTATATTTTGTCCTAATAATGGGTGGGACTAAGCTGCAGAATGTGCTCTTTAGTTAGCAATTGTTTTGATTATAAGATTATCCTACTGCTATACAACATCATATTAAGCTAAATACTCCTATCATACATTTGAGTCTCTCAGATACTAAACTGTAAACTTACAAGTCAGGAAGCACCCTGGAAGTAACTTTTCTCATATATTCTCTCTCATGTTTCCAAGAAAACCTCTTTCTAAAGTCACTGATGAGCTTCTACTCAAATCTATCTAGTGAGAAGAAACTTAGTGCTTCCTAAGTAATGTTTCATTTCTGAATGACCACAATTCTCCGTGGAGCTACGTTACTATTCCCCATAATCTTAGTCCATTTGATCCTGCTGCTTCCCACAACAACAATGTGGTTTTCAGCAGGCAGAGGCTGTGTTGGACTTGTGCATGCTCTAACCCATATCATTCATACATGGCCCACAGAGGACAGCATAGATCATTACTTTTACTGAATGAGATAAACAGCAGAAAATAGGCCTCCTCTTTAGATCTTGATAATCATAAAAATGTTCAGGAATAGTTATAAGATCTTTTAATTCATTCCTTTCGATATTTACTCAAGTATTTCCCCATTCTAATTGTATAGCCATGGGTTTATGGAAGCATGTGTATGTGTGAAGCTGTGTGTTCTGCATCCATGGTTTCAACAAACCCAAGAATCAAAAAATATTTGAAACAGGAATCAGGTCTGAATTGAATAAGTACAGACTTGTACTGACTTTACTCTTGCGATTATTCCTTAAATAACACAACAAAACTATTTCCCTAGTATTTGCATGACATTAGGTATTGTAAGCAACCTTGAGCTGATGGGTGGGTTGTAAGTAAACACTACTCCATCTTATATAAGAGATTCATGTATCCATGGATTTTTGTATCTTCAGGGGGTTCTGGAGCCAGTATGTCACAGATACCAGGGGATGATTGTATATCAAAATCATGGGTTACGGATGTAAGTAGGACAATATCCATACTGTTCTTTCCAAATCTTTCTATTTCTTTCATAGATTCGCATAAAAACAATGTTGAGAATAATACCCATTCCCTCATTTTATCAGTTTCATATGTGCTCCTTGAAACATCGATAAAGTAGTCTCCATTACAAGGAAGATAACTGACTTCTAATTTCTGATAGGGAAGTGCATAAACATTCCTAAAATTTTAAATTACAGTAAAATCAAATTACTTTGCTTTAATTTTCTTTAAAATTGGAGACTTCAGAAAGTAGAAACATTCAATTTCTTATCTGTCTTTTCTGACTTACGCTGTTTTGCTAATTCCCTGGTTTGATATCAGCTAAAACTAACACCTTAACCAGTCATTACAAAAAGATTATGAGGCTGGCGCCACGGCTTACCAGGCTAATCCTCCGCCTGTGGCACCGGCACTCCAGGTTCTAGTCCCAGTCGGGGCACCGGATTCTGTCCCGGTTGCTCCTCTTCCAGTCCAGCTCTCTGCTGTGCCCGGGAGTGCAGTGGAGGATGGCCCAAGTGCTTGGGCCCTGCACCTGCATGGGAGACTAGGAGGAAGCACCTGGCTCCTGGCTTCGGATTGGTGCAGCACGCCGGCCGGCCATAGCAGCCATTTGGGGGAGTGAACCAATGGAAGGAAGACCTTTCTCTCTCTCTCTCTCTCTCTCTTACTGTCTAACTCTGCCTGTCAAAAAAAAAAAAAAAAGATTATGAAATCTTCCTGAGATAATATATTCTAACAAAAATAGTTCATGTATCAAATATGTATTCATTACCTACCGTGTACATTTCACAATTTAAGTATCATTTCTTATAGAGATTATATTTGTGGTGGAGGGAATTAGACAACAGGTAAAAAAAAGTGCAAACATGTTATCAGCTGAGAGTAATGAAAAAAATAAAACAGGCTAGAGTGTTTTGACCAGGGATATGGGGTGACAATTCGCTGCTCAAAAGTAATATTTGAGTAAAAAGGTAATGGGAAAAGAGTGAGAACTATGAAGAAAATTGAGGGAAGCGGACAAAACAAGTTATTGAAATGCTATTTAAACCTTTCTGTGCATGTGAATGAAGAAAAGTGACACAGACACACATATATATATACACACACATATATATAATGCCAATAGTAGAAAAAATTTATTGTTATAGGCTGATGGTAAGAAAGCCAAAGCAAAGAGGAAAGAAGAATGATTTTAGTTATTTAAGGAAAAAAATCAGTTTAATTTTTTCTATAGACAAATACTTCCCTCAATCCTTAATTTCAACATAATGTTCAACATTCATGATTTCATTTATGTTAGTATTTGAATTTATTTTTACCATACTTTCTCATTTCATGTACTGTCTCACTTTTGGAGTCCATTAGGTGTTAAATGTGTAACTGCCAATAATATCACTTGGGAGCTTGCTTCGCCTAAGGATTCTGGAGTCAATTTTGCATACAGAGATGGATGGGAAAGGTTTCAGGAAAGCTATTGAATTTTCATATGGGTGCTCAAATGAAACCTCGAAGCTGTGTGAATTTATTCTGTTGCTATACAAATATCATGTAATTTTGCATTACCTTTTATAGATTAGGAGGGCAACTAGGACTCATTGAAATTCTAATTATCCAAAGTGAAAGTCTTGTATGATTTTTGTTATAGATGGAACATATGTGTTTGAGCTTTCTCTTACACACACCAGCCCTCAAGCTGATTTCTGGAAAACAGTTAAACCAGCTGTGTGAGAAAGAAAAAAGCCCATTAGAGACAGCATCAAATCTTTCACACAGTATCTTCTTCTTTCCTTCTCTTGCCTGGGTTACATCCTTCAGTTCTGTGTTGGCCACTCACTGACAGAAAACGTTCAAGTAGTGATTCTGAGGAGGAATTAGCTTTGAAAAAATAATTTCAAACTTTGCATATCTTGGCTTCACATATTTATCATCATTTACAAAGGGGTAGAAATGTTCCTTTAAGAAGGGGACTCGCTGAGACTGAATAAAGGCTAAATGGCTTTGCTTACGGGTTGAGCATAAAATGGATCTCAGGAAACCTATTTTTCTTTCTGCACAGCTATTCAACATTTATCCATTATCATAGAAACAATTCAATTAGCAGCTCTTGTGGCCAGAATATAGACCCGCACTACCTACACCTTAATAGCATCTATGTATCATTGCAATCTAATTTCCACATTGAACTGAATGTCAACGGCAGCTTCCCATAGATTTTTTTTTTTTTTTTTTAGGTTTGTGTACTACTCTTTTAGTTCCATTCTCATAATGCTCTCTTGGTATACATTTTCAGTGTTTTCCTCTAATTCATGCCTTGAGTTCTTTAATTCCCATATTTTGATTTGAGTTAGACTTTTTAATTTTCAGACACATCATTAGGATGAAAGGGAATTGTTTGAGCCTTTTGCATTGTCATTAGTGAATTATTCAACAGGATTCTCCCACTGGCATTCAGAATATCAGCCATGGTTTTCCCCTTCAACTCCTGGTGTTCTTCCTTTCCTCAGAACTGCAGTGAGCAGATCAAAGAATGCTGAGGCAGTATGGAAGGAGGGATCCATTCACACGGGTAGGGTGTCCTGTAGGGAGGACTTCTGCTTTACAGCACCACTTGAAAGACACAGGTCTTGCAACTACATTGGTCTGCTGTCTGCTCACCTGATGGTCCAAGCATAGAGGGATGTGCTTGGATCATCCCCCTCGACACAGTAAGTGAACATGAAATGACCTTTCTCGATATCTCCTTCCCAATCTGTGTGGCTATAGTTAAGCTCTTCTTCCTGGGTTGACTTGTGTCATTTTCTGAAAATACAAGATCTAGCTGAAGTGTATTGTGGAGAAAAGTGTGTACACATTGCACAGTGCACATGTATAAAACAACTGCTAACCACACCTGAGATCCATCCTATACCAGCACTCACAGAGCTAGAGGGAACTTCAGTTAGTGGAGGAGTTGAAAAATAAGGAGTTATACTATATATTTTCCTTATGGCCATTGTGTGATCTTATTTCCTCTGACAATACTCTCATTACAGTCCTTATCACTTTAGATTGGAAGGAATAACTTGTTCTCAGGCACTGACCGACTCCCATGCATCCCTCTGAGCTATCACACACTGTCAGATTAATCTTCCTGCAAGAAGACTTTACATAAGTCCACCCTCTGCTTTATGCCTGCATTTGACTCCTCTGTGACTCCCTGCGCAATAAAGCTCATACCCCCTAAGCACAGCATTCATTGATGCCCTGCTCTATTCAAGACTTCCTATCCAAAGCAAAGTTTCTCTTTGAATCTCACCCGCTAGGCCATCCGCCCGCCCCACCACACACACCCCCCAAAATATATTTTCTTTATATGTGTGAAAAGGACATGCCCCCTTGGAAGCTTATGTCTTACCACTTCTCCTTACACACTCTATAATATGATGACTGTGTGAAGAATATGATTCTTCAAAACAATATTATGCTATGCTTAGTGATACCTTAGGTCATATGATAATGAAAACTATGGTATGTTAAGGATAGCATCCTGGGCCTGGTGCTGTGGCTTAGCAGGTTGAGCCTGTGCTTACAGTGCCAGCATCCCACATGGGCACTGGTTCCAGTCCCAGTTGCTCCACTTCTGATCCAGCTCCCTGCTAATGCACCTGGGAAGAAAGTAGGAATTGACCCAAATACTTGGGCCCCTGCACCCATGTGGGAGACCCAGAAGAAGCTCCTGGCTTTTGGCTTCCGATGTCCAAGCTCTGGTCTTTGCAGCCATTTGGGGAGTGAACCATGGGGTGGAAGATTCTCTCTCTCTCTCTTTTTCAAATAAATAATAAATCTTTAAAAACAGGATAGCATCCTTCCCTTTCCCCATTATCCTCTTTGTTCCATATCAGGCTAGCAAACTGTTCATATTCTTAAAGTCCAGCTCAATTATTTGCCTTTTTTTCTCAGATTTGCTGAGCACAAGTCCTACAAAGAATTAACCCTCATCCATCTTCAGTGCTATGAATCTTTACCTGTGCATACTTTACTAAATATACTTTACATATTTTCTGAGGTAATGTCCACGGGTTTGTCTCTTCTACTTCATAGACCAACCTGTTCTTTGAGGGAGAAGATGAGCTACATTTACTCTCATATACATGTCCTCAAACCTTAGCATGGTGATCAATACATATTTGGTATTCAGTGGAGGTTTGCTGTTAATTACAGCTGCCCATAGCTTCTTTTTTCATAAAATTGACATTGAAGCAAATTTCCTTCTTCAAGTAATCAATCTTTTTACCTTTCTAAACAATAGCCAATAGTCTTAATAAACACTATCCTTAACCTTAAAACAGATAGCTTTGTTTCTAAGGATCTCTAAGAACCGGAGAGGCAGAGAGGCTTGACATTAAAGAGGTTACCTTCCAGATTAAAAAAGGGTTAATTTGAATATGAAATAGTGAACCCTAGAGGCTGGGAAGGGCCAGAGTAGGAAGGATAGAGAGAGGTTGGATGACAGGAACCGAAACACAATCAGGAGTTCTAGTGTTCACTGCACAATGGTGTGACTGCTGTTCATGATACTGTAGGATTTACTGTATAAAAAACCGAAAAGAGAAGCTCCCAGGATGCAAAGTTAAAGAGGTCCCTAATATGATTAGTTTACACTACATACATGTACTAAAATACTGTACTACACCCCATAAAATGTGAAGTATTGCATGTTAACCAAAAATTAAAAAAAAAATTTTCTTACTAGGAAGAGTTGAAAAATATGCAGAGATCTCTTGAAGCAATTCAGTAAGCAGAGAAGAAAAACCTCTGTTTTAATAAAGAGCAGGTTGAAGTCATGGGGACAGATTTTGATATTGACCTCTCTGCAATCATCCTGGAAATAAACGCTTTGTTAAACAAAGACTGGATTAAAAGATATTTTTAATAAGCTAATAACAATAGCCGTAACTATGGGAACTCTTCACTCCTCCAGTTTTGAATTTAAAAGAAAAATGCAATAGGATTTATTATTTCATCCCTCACCAGAAGGATGAAATTTCTTCCAAAAAAAGAAATGGCAGCTTCTTAGTTATGACACTCATATGATGCAGGCCTGTCAGTCAGGCTGCCCCTCCATCAAGAGGAAAGATGTGTAATGAAACTGGGATCAGCGAGAAAACTCAGGAAATGGAAACTCCAACAGCCATTACTATGGCCCTGCTATTGTCCTCTCTCTCCCTCTCTCTCTCCTCCCATCCCCTTCATATTTATTCCAAAGACAACATGGGGGAGGAGGGGAGGAGAGAAAGAGAGAGAATGAGAGAGAGAGAGAGAGAGAGGGAGAGATCTTCTACTTGCTCATCCACTCCGAGAGACATCTATCTGCCGGTCCACCTCCCAGATGGCTGCACCAGGTCAGGCTGGGCCAGTTCAAAGTCAGGAGCCAGGAACTCCATTAGGTGTACCAGCTGAGTGGCAGGGAGCTGGATTATAAACCAGGGCATCTCAAGTGTTGGTTTAACTCTCTGAGCCACAGTGCTGGCCCCTGCACTGTTCTCTTTACATCCACTTCATCCCAAACATTGAAAAAGTTAACAAATATTAATAATGCACATTCCTATTCTCTGCTGTTCCTTAGGTAGAAGTGAAAGAGTTATAATGTTGTGCAAAATGTTATTCTGCACTAATCTGCATTCCAAATGGGAGCAGAATGTTATGGGGAAAATTATATCCCCTTTGGCATGCATTCAGCCTAAATTTGGGAGACCAGACAAATCTGAATAAATTATCAAGCCTACACCAAATCTCTTAGAAAGTGACTTAAACTGAACCCAATATCTTTAATGTTCCCAAATGACTATTTAACATCTTCACTTTTGTGTATTAACAACATTCAATATTCTTTTTAAATACTAAGTTTCTCTATATTTAAATGATACCATAAATATTTTTCTAAAAGGGAAAGGATAAGTCAAAAGATTAAGCCAAGGCAGGAAATCTCAAAAAGGATAATTTACAGAGCAATTATAATCTTTTGAACCATTTTGACTCCAAGATACCTCATTATTCTTTTTCTCTCTCCTGAAAATAGGGCCTTGAAAGTACAGATATCTTCTTATTCCAGAAATACTTATTGTTTGCTCTAAATATCCTGAACTCTTCATTACGTAAATTATTGTAGAAGTCACAGAATACAACAAAGCAGAAAAACATGATGAGGGTTAGGAAGAGGAGGAAAAGAGGAAGGAGGAGGAGAAGAAGAAACGAGAGCATGACACTGAGATAAAACCTGGATTAATAACAGTCAGCAAGATGGGTAAGTCCTGTGCTGCCAAGGGCATAGCAATTTTTAAATAACTTGCTTATTTAGTAAATTAGGACAGCAGGACCATGGGCCTTGTTTGCCCCGTGGTTTCAGGTACCTTATGGCAATCCCTCCCACCTCTAATGTGACAAGTAATTTCATGTGAAACATTTGCAGCCGGGTCAAGTGTCTGTATGGCCGGCCGCTTCTGTCTGCTTCCCCTTCTCTGAGCTCCATGCTGAGCAGCTTTTTTGCATCTTAATTCGAAAGCAGATATCATTGGTATGAACTGTGAAATCCCACTCAGCAAACAAGGACTTCCCTGAACTCTGTGTTAAGAGACTGAACAAGTTTTTACCTGGCTCATGCCTGCATGAGAGCACACCGCTAAAGGTGACCACAGCTCCTGTGCTGCAGTTCTCTCAAACTGCAGAGTATACCTTGTCCCAACCCACACGTCCTACCCATTTTCAGTCATTTTCTGCTCACCGCCTGTAATTTCCCATTTGTTCACAGTCCCCTTTTGTTTCTCCATAATCCTTCTAGCTTCTTCTGGTTCCAGCTTTTATGTTTTCTATAACCTCAGTCACCTATGTCTTGGTTGGAGTTGAACTCAGTTTGTACTAGAGTCTCTCTTCCCTACTGCAATAATCTGAGTGAGATCTATCTACCCAAGTTCAACAAGCGTCCAGTGCTATTGCTTTTCGACAGAGGCCGTATTGACTATGGAGGGGGCAAGTGAATTAGTGAACATTGTAAAAGAAGGAGGTGTTATTCACCCATCATGCAGGGTATAATTGAAAAACAGGACAAAGTACTTATCCGAGGAAGCAAGCACAAATCGGTTTCTGCCCATTGTCATTTGCACGTGTTGGTCCACTGTTCCTAAATATTCTATCTATTTATTTATTGGATTTGAAGGATAAAAAGAGATGGAGAGATAGAGAGAGTAGGGGTATGGGGGAGAGAGAGAGAGTGAACGAGTGCACCCCATCTGCTGCCGTATGCCCCCAAATGCCTGCAATGGCTGGAGATGAGCTTGGAGTCAAAACCAGGATTCTAAAATTCAATCCAGGTTTCTCACATGGTTGGCAGGGATCCAATCACTAGACCGCTCCGTTGCTGACCCCCAGCGTCTGCACTAGCAGGAGTCAGGAGCCAAAGGAGGGACTCAAACCCTGCTTTGACGTGAGAGACAAATGCCTTAATCAGTGTCATAACTGACACTAGGCTAATCACCCACCTTCCAAACATTCTCATTTTAACCAAAATCTGATATCAAGGTTTTTAAGTAAAATTTCCACACTTTTAAAAGACTTAAATGATCAATTTTGTACTTACCAAATAAACAAATAGTATATGCACACAAACAGTTTTCTCACATATTCTAGCAGGTTAAGACTGAAAACCTGGGTATATATTTCAAAGTCATCCTGCATTATAAGCAGGGAGGATAAGAAAAATGTTTTCCATCATTTAATGTAAATTGCTAAGCTCACTGTTACATTCTCTGAGACAATATTATAGCCTGAATAACACAGATGAGGTACCTGTTCTGTAAACTAATGGATGGATTTTATCTCTGGGGCTGTCAATTACCTTCAGTCCTGCTAAATTCATTTGAAAAACAATGTGTTTCTGAGGCATGGATTATTTGTCTGAATGAACAGAAATGTTATGATCAACAGTAACCATTCTTATTATAGATGCCACTTCTATAATAGATGCCACTTTCTCTATTCATCTATATCTATCTATCTATCTATCTACCTATCCATCTTTCTATCTATCATCTGTCTGTCTGTCTATACTAGGTACAGTGTCACTACTTTACAATACACCACAGAGTTTCAGTTTGGTTACATTTCACAAAAACTAGAATGCTATGATTGCTTTATGTTAAACATTTTACATGTCGTTTCATCACCAAATAAAGGACAGAGTCACATTTAATTAGGCATTTCAGAAAAATTGCAACCCAGACAATATTTGTCTTGAATTTTTTCCATCTTCTGCAGACAATTTCCTTACCTTTCTCGCCTTCCTCTACTTCAAAAGTAAAGTACTCTTCCTTTCTCCTTTTCTCTTTTCTTTCTCTGCTTCCTTTCTATGTTCTTGTACATCTTTCTCCTGTGCACTTCCACTGGAAATTATTAGAACTTTAATTGTTTTTTAAAGATTTACTTATTTGAAAGGCAGAGTGATGAGGGAGAGTGAGAAATGGAGAAAGAGAGAAAAAAATGAATGTGAACGAGTATTTTCCATCCACTGGTTGACTCCCTAAATGACTTCAACTACTGGGACTGAGCCAGGCCAAAGCCAGGGGTCAAGAACCCTACATGTATCTCCCAGGTGGGTGGCAGGAACCCAAGTATCTGAGCCATCTGCTGCTGATTCCCAAGCACATTAGCAGGGAGCTGGATCAGAAGCAGAGTAGCTATAACTCAAATTGGCACTCTGATTATGGGATACATGCACCACAAAAATTGCAGCTCAACCCACTGTGCTACAATGCCCACCCCTAACATTGTTAACATAGTAATGTTTTTGAAACTGCTACTTTACATCTTACTGCATTGTCATAATATATAGGCTCCCAGAAAGATTTTTAAATAAAATGTAAAATTTTAGGGATATGCTTTGCTGTATATTGAACTTTTTGGTTGACCGTATAACATGCACACCACATGTCCCCATCAGATAATTTGAATGAATGACCTCATTTCTGGTTTGATTCTCAATCATTTGAAGTAAAAAGAAAACCCATCGTTTATTGAAGTAGTAAGCAGAAAAATATCTGTGAAGAAGAAAGAGCAAAGCTGAGATATTGGAATGTCCATCTTTGACCATAAGAAAAGAAAACTCATCTACCTATAGAGCAAGCATAGAATAGGGCAGAGCTAGAGGATTTTCAGAGAAACATGCCTGCCCTGAAGATATAAATTCTAGAAATACTCCCTACCTGGAGCTTATCCTACTCATATGTGTGTGTGTATATGTGTGTGTGTGTGTGTGTGTATTTATATATTTAATTATTTAGGACAATAAATAGATTTAATATTTAGACGAGTTGGAATTCAGTTTGTGGTAATTCACAATAAAAGTATTTAACTGATATACACTTAATGTATAATTATTTACAAATATCTCCAGGGCTTGTATAGCTGGACTATGGCTTGATTGACTATTTCAATACTGGAGCCACCTAACCAAGTGAGTTTAACTAAGATACTTGCATTCTCTTAGCTTGAAGTTTTTTCCTTCTGTAAAATGGGTATTATCATATCTATTTTATGCAGTTGTTAAAATTTTTTGAAAAATACATAAACATGCTAAGCAAGGGCATTGGGAAGGCATCCATTCAACAAGATTAATTATACTTTTATTATGTGCTGCACACTATTCAAGATACTGAAGGTAAAATAGGGACCGTAATGCACATTTCTGCCTTCATGAAGTTTATCCTGTAATCATCAATCAGCCAATAAACAAAATATATATGAAATGTATAATATTGATAAAGATGATAGATAACTATGGAGAAAAATAAAGCAGAGAAAGGGAATGGGTAGTTTGGGAAAACGTTTTCCTTTATTCAGTGAAGTGTTTGCTGAGAACGAGAGATTTTCCACAAAAGCTAAAGTGTGTGGTGGAGTGAACCCTGCACAGAACTGGGTCAAGAGCATTCAGGCTAAGGGTACGATGTTTAGAAAGAAGCTGGGGCAGGAGCACATCCACAGCTCAAGGAACCCAAGGGGACAACTGAGCAGGCCTGAGGGTGGACAGAGGTAAGGTCTGAGAGTAATGGTGACAGTGCCAATAGATAAAGACTCAGATAATCCCCTTTGCTTTGCTATTTAACATTTTCCCTTGCCATTAAAACTTTTTTTCATTTTAAGATTTTTCAAAGGGGGAAAAAGACTTTCTTTCCATATTATCAATTCTTATAGTTCTCATTCTCAGGAAACTCTATTCATAGCTCTTCAGCTGGTTACCATCACATCACTAACTGATATTCTTAAAGCATTACTGCATGATTTTGTAACTAGTGTTAATCCTTTCTTACTTCTCTCTTAGATAAAGTTCAGAGCACTTTCTCTGTTCCTACTTCCTTAAAACCCTCAGTATGGTTAGGTCCCACTCATTAAGATCATTTATAATTATATTTTTAAGTGGGAGTAAAATACAAGCATCTTTACCTCTTCCTCCAGAAACTAAATGCATTATTTCTTGACTCTCCACTTTGAAAATCCAGGCTAAAAGTGAAATATGAAATCGGAAAAGACCCCTTAAAATTTACCCTGAAATGTGGCCCCTTAAAGTTCCCTAGAAATGCTATCTGGGGTGCCACATGTGCTACCAGAATTTGGGGTGCCTTACGATTTCACCACGGGCTTATTACTAAATCCCCGATATTAATAAGCCCGAGAGGGTTCTTGCCTAGTATTTAGAGAAGAATTCTAAATACCGGCACAGATAAATGAGGCAGCATGTTACGTTTTAAGCTTTTATTTAGTAAGAAAGGTGCATAAGAGAGTGAGAGTTTTATTTAGGGGAGAGAGGTGAATAGGGGGTTCATACCGAGCACCAGGAACCAGCCACGTGGATGAGCATCTAGGCCAGAAAGCCTAGAGCACACGGCCCGAAGGCCATTCGCCCTGGAGGCACAGGGCTACAGCAAGCCCTGTCCTGGAAAGAGGCCAGGGAAAAAGATCAGGGGCCCGGCCACACTGTGCCCTAGGCTTTTAACCCACTCCAAAGGGGAGTGGTTAATTAACCTGATTGGCTGGTGGGCACCCCGGTGTGACCAGGTAGGGGAATGAGGCCACACAGGGGCGTGACAAAGGCATCAGGTAGGAGCATGAGGTCACACAGGGGTGTGGTCTTCCAGTTCACAAATCTGATCAATTTTAACCTGTATGCCTGCCTACTTCAAAAGCAGTTCTTACCATTCATTCCAAGAGTCATGCTCCTCCCAACCCTTCCAACTTTGAAACTGCATCATCTGCATATGCTGAAGGCTTTGTCTTCTTTCTTATGCTGAGTTGGCCTCTAAGCTTTCTCTTCTCAGCAAATCTTCCTTTTGCCTAGAGTATAGCATCGAGAAACTTGTTTCAAAATATTTATATGTAAATTTTCTAACTCCTTATCACTTTGAAGCTATCTTTCTTATACTTATATATATGGAGTGCATACTTTTACCTGGTGCAAAATTCCAAGCAGAAAATACATTCTCTTCAAACTTTGGATCCCTTAGGCAATGGGACAACTCTCAATGACTAAGTCTGATGTCAGATGTTTATTAGTCATTGGTTATCTATTTTGGCATTTTTCCATTTATCATGCTAATCATTTCTTTTAGTTTTAAGTGAAAACTATTGTGTATAATTTTAATTATCCTAGCATATCTTTTCACTGTAAACTGTCCTGATTTGGACAGTAGTTCTAGACTCAATCCATTTTTTTTCAAATTTTATTTGATAAATATAAATTTCTAAAGTACAACTTTTGAATTATAGTGGCTTTTCCCCCCATAACCTCCCTCCCACTCACAACCATCTCATCTCCCACTCCCTCTCCCATCCCATTCTTCATCAAGATTCATTTTCAATTATCTTTATATACAGAAGATCAATTTAGTATATACTAAGTAAAGATTTCAAGTTTGCACCCACACAGACACACAAAGTATAGAATACTGTTTGAGTAGTAGTTTTACTGTTAATTCACATAGTACAACACATTTAGGACTGAGATCCTATATGGGGAGTAAGTGCATAGTGACTCCCATTGTTGATTTAACAATTGACACTCTTACTTATAACCACTAGAGGCTTATAACTTATATTATATTATATTATATTATATTATATTATATCTTATAATCACCAGAGGCTCTTGTCATGAGCTGCCAAGGCTATGGAAGCCTTTTGAGTTCGCTGACTTCAATCTTATGTAGACAAGGCCACAGTCAAAATGGAAGTTCTCTCCTCCCTTCAGAGAAAGGTACCTCCTTCTTTGATGGCCTGTTCTTTCCGCTGGGATCTCACTCACAGAGATCTTTCATTTAGGTCATTTTTTGTTTGCCACAGTGTCTTGGCTTTCCATGCCTGAGAAACTCTCATGGGCTTTTTAGCAAGATCCAAATGCCTTAAGGACTGATTCTGAGGCCAGAGTGCTGTTTAGGATATCTGCCATTCTGTGAGTCTGCTGTGTGTCCTGCTTCCCATGTTGGATTGTTCTCTCCTTTTTAATTCTATCAGTTAGTATTAGCAGACAGTAGTCTTCTTTATGTGATCCCTTTGACACTTAATCCTATCTTTATGATCCTTTATGAACTTCAACTGATCACTTTGACTAGTGAGACGGCATTGGTGCATGCCACCTTGATGGGATTGAATTGGAATCCCCTGGCACGTTCCTAATTTTACCATTCAGGGTAAGTCTGAGTGAGCATGTGCTGAACTGTACATCTACTCCTCCTCCAAATACTGTCCGAATTTGGACAGTAGTTCTAAACTCAATCCATTTGTACATGAATTGCTTGCTCCCTATGCTAGAGTAGGGGTCAGTAAGCTAAGGCTTACCTCAGTTCTTTTTCTGCAATCCAAGTCTATGAACCATTTGTATTTTTTAAATGGCTGGATATAAAGAAAGCAAAAGAAGAATTATATTTTGTGACATATGCAAATTACATAAAATCCAAATCTGTACATTACTACAGTCTGACTGGAACATAGCTTGATTCTTAGTTTACTTATTTATTTATCAAGGCTGCTCTGCCACTAAAAATTCAGAGGTGGGTAGTTGCAACAGAGATCTTGTGCCATTCAAAGCCTAAAACATTTATTATCTGTCTGACCTTTTACAGAAAAGTATTCAGATTCCTGTAACAATGATCATTTACTATGCATTAATAAAGTAATAATATTTTTTGTGGCATTTATTAGTATGACTCTGCCCCGTAGGAACTTGACTGCTACAATGTAAAATTACTGAGATGGCAAATATGCGGGCCAGTATCAGACTCTTCACAGATTTACAACATGAGTATCATTTTGTAAGGCCTTCTGGGATATTGCATGATGGACTTTGCATTACCCAATGATGCTTTCTATAATTTTTTTTATATTTTCTATTTTTTATTTGACAGATAAAGTTATAGACAGTGAGAGAGAGACAGAGAGAAAGGTCTTCCTTCCATTGGTTCACTCCCCAAATGGCTGCCATGGCCAGCGCTGTGCCGACCTGAAGCCAGGAGCCAGGTGCTTCCTCCTGGTCTCCCACGTGGGTGCAGGGGCCCAAGGACTTGGGCAATCCTCCACTGTCCTCCCGGAGGAGCAACCAGAACTAGAACCTGGCGTCCAATATTTGCTATTTTTCTATTACATGATTTACAGAGCTATTCAAAAGTTCATTATCTATTTGAAAACTTATAGCTCTGAAATTACTCAGGACAATATGTATGCATATTACCAAGCTTGTGAACAGATGTTGTATATGTCACTGCAAGCTTGCCTAAGTACTATTATTCATGCACTATTTAAAGCAAGAGTAGAGGAATGAGGTATGCTAGATATTTCATGGGGAAATATTTGTATTTGTTGGAGTAGAGAAGAAACAAAAACAGACTGCTTTTTTATAGTCTTTAATATTTGGGGCACCATGGATTCAATATTATAAATTTTCCATCTGTTTGATTGCAATCCAGCTACTTCATGTTTAGCTAATTAAAATTAAGTGTGAAGTTGTGCCATTATTGTGTAGATATGGCACTATTCAAACAATTGATTTAGATAATTAAGAAAAGCAAAGTTAATTCAAGAAATAATTCTAAGGCCTAATGCTTAGAAATGAACAGGAACAATAATCACTTTAGTCACCAGTTATAATACAGGTTTAGTTGTCATTGTATTGTCCAGTTAATAGTAGTTTCAGAGGTTGCCAAAGCCTCAGCTAGGATTTTCTAGTGTATTTGACCAAAATGTGACCAAAGGGTTATGTTAATTGCAGTATTTCAGGTCAACTTAATTTTTAAAAATTATTTACAAATTGCGGGCCAGCGCTGCTGCTCACTAGGCTAATCCTCCCCCTAGTGGTGCCGGCACACCGGGTTCTAGTCCTGGTCGGGGCGCCAGATTCTGTCCCAGTTGCCCCTCTTCCAGGCCAGCTCTCTGCTGTGGGCAGGGAGTGCAGTGGAGGATGGCCCAAGTGCTTGGGCCCTGCACCCATGGGAGACCAGGAGAAGCACCTGGCTCCTGCCATCGGATCAGCGCGATGTGCCAGCCACAGCGCGCCAGTCGCGGCAGCCATTGGAGGGTGAACCAACGGCAAAGGAAGACCTTTCTCTTTGTCTCTCTCTCTCTCACTGTCCACTCTGCCTATCAAAAAATAAATAAATAAATAAATAAAATAAAATAATTTACAAATTGCATTTACTTGTTATTAAAATAAATATTCTCTCTGTAGTTTTTAAATAAATATATAATAATTGTACATATTTGTGGGGCACAGTGTTATATTTAGTTAGCTATATACAATGTATAAATTGATCATGATCAAATTAAGGTAATTAGCATTTCTATTACTTGAACATTTACAATTTCTTTGAGGTGAGAATATTCAAAATCCTTAAAGATGATATATATTTTCTACCTATTTTAAAATACACAGTGAATTCTTGTTATATATAATCAACCTATGGTGCTGTAGGATACTAAAACTAATTTCTTCTATCCATCTGTAATATCATACCTGTTAACCAACCTCTCCATAATCTTCCCCACTGTATTTCCCACCCTCTGAAATGACCCTTCTACTCTAAACTTCTATGAAATCAACTTTTTTAGATTCCACAATTAAATGGGAACAGGTAGTATTTGTCTTTTTGTGCCTAGCTTATGTCACTTAACCTAATATTCTTCAGGATTATCCATGTTGCTGCAAGTGATAAGAGTTTGCTCCTTTTTATGGCTGGACAGTATCCCTTTTTGTATACGTATCACATTTTCAGTGTCCATTCATTCACTGATAGACACTTAGGTTGATCTCCTATCTTGGCTTTTACGAATAGTATTGCAATAAACTTGCAATGCAGACATCCTTGGATCTATTGATTTCCTTTCTCTTGGACACTGAGAAATCTGCCCACAATAAATCTGAATAGATGACTTAAGTTTATATGCGTGGTGCTCTCTTACATTTATTATGGATATTTAGTGTCTATTCTCTATGTAGTAGATATAAATATGGACTTTGATCCACAATACTTGAATTTGTTCCTAATCCTTAACTTCTAATGTCTGTGACAACATGTGATAAATCACTTCAACTATGTGTGTGGTAATAGTTTGTAAGATTAATTGAGACAATATAGGGTAAAAGCTCAGAAAATTATACCATAATCAGCATTATTACTGTAGTTTTTATCTTCATTATAACTCATCAACATGGGAACATTATCTAATTAAGAGAAGAAACTGATAGGAGAACTAAGGGCGCTACAGAAATGCAGATGACAGGAGACATACTGCGGATTCAACAGGACTCTGTGCCTATGTAGTTCCCACTGGTTCTTCTTATCTCAGTCCATTGATTGTTTTACAGATTCATCCGTTTATACAAACCCTAATGCCCACCACTCACACATCAAAGATTTACAGTATGTAACATGGTTTGCAAGTTCCCTCAAACTTGGTTCATTTAAATTCTGGTTTTAGCAGCTTATCTGATAGATTTTATGTTATCAGAGAGTTGAAATTTATACCCACTGAAAAAGTGTTTGCAAAGGAATCAGGTATTATATAATTGTGTACAATTTTTGGTCAAGGCAGCTCCCAGAACTTTTTAAACTACACACACTACAAATGAAAAAAAAAATCCATATATCTCCCCATTAGAGGAAGGAACAAAAAACAGAATTAGAATAAGTTCTTAGGAATATTTTAAGTGAAGCCTTACTTGGAATTCAAGAAGCAAGTGAAAAGCATTTGGATACATTTTAAGAGATAATTGCTACCAAATAATTTATGGGTACGGAGCAATACCCAAGAAGAAAATACCACTAGTTACAGCCTAGTAAATTAAACCTAAATAGTCTACATGCCTGGTATCGTGCTTAAAATTAATTGGATCATAGCAAAAAGTGCAGATTATGAAGACTAAACACAAGGGAAAACGTCATAAAGTTTGAAAACACATCAGTGCATCTTCATCCCTGCAGGTGCCTTTTATTTGTTGTCAGTGTATACAGATGTTCACAGCATTGTAAGAGCTTTTTCAGAGAGAGAGAAAGAGACAGAGACTGAGACTATTTCTCTGAAGATGGAGAAGAATGAAGAAAGACAAAAATCTTGTGCTTCTGCATCAAAAGCGTATTTTCTAATCTAAAAATCAAAATTTGTTTTTCCCGAGTCAGGTCTGAAATTCACTCCGAACACTGAAGTCAAAGGCTTAGGATGGGTGAGAAGGGAGAGACTGCTGGGTGTGATTTGGATTATTGCATATATTTGTTAGCTAACAATGTTACATTTAGTTGGCTAAAGAGTACACATTTCTTAAATTATGCTAAACACACTGCTTTAATGAGGTTTGCTATAAAATATTGATGTGAAGAATGGACAAAATACTATTTAACTTTTGACTCCTGATTATTTCCTGTTTATTTTCCAATGAATATTGTTTTCTTCCTGCACTGCAGCTACCATGATTCTTAATCACAATGAGTTATTTAGGTGGAGAATGTCTGTCTCATTCCAGCAATAATCTCTATGCAAATAGGAACCAGGCATGTTCTTTGTCCAGTTCAGATCATTAATGTTGAAGATATATTTGAAGAAGATAAAATGCTAAAAATGTATGAGAATATCCATGCGTCTCTTATAGGAGGGCTGTTCAACCTTGGCACTTATCCAGTGCCTCGGGTAAGTCTTTGTCTTGGTGGCAGCCACCTGAATTATGGTATGTTCAGCATCATCCTTTTTTTTTTTTTTTTTTTTTTTTTTGACAGGCAGAGTGGATAGTGAGAGAGAGAGACAGAGAGAAAGGTCTTCCTTTTGCCGTTGGTTCACCCTCCAATGGCCGCCACGGCTGGCGTGCTGTGGCCAGCGCACTGCGCTGATCTGAAGGCAGGAGCCAGGTGCTTCTCCTGGTCTCCCATGGGGTGCAGGGCCCAAGCACTTGGGCCATCCTCCACTGCACTCCCGGGCCACAGCAGAGAGCTGGCCTGGAAGAGGGGCAACTGGGACAGAATCCGGTGCCCCGACCAGGACTAGAACCTGGTGTGCCAGCGCCACTAGGTGGAGGATTAGCCTAGTGAGCCTCTGCCTTTGACAGGCAGAGTGGATAGTGAGAGAGAGAGACAGAGAGAAAGGTTAATTTGCTTTTTAATATAGATTTGGCTGTTTGTTTTATGCACTTACATCACACACACACACACACACGCACATACAGTCTTATCACTGAAATCCACCATAGCACACCATGATGCCCTGGCTGAGGCATTAATGAATTAATGCTATAACTAGTACTCATACAGTATTTCACACTTTATGTTCTGTGTGAGTGCAAACTGATGAAATCTTTACTTAATATATACTAAATTGATTTTCTGTAAAGAGAATTGAAAATGAATCTTGATGTGAATGGAATGGGAGAGGGAGCGGGAGTTGGGAGGGTTGCGGGCGGGAGGGAAGTTATGGGGGAGAAAAAGCCATTGTAATCCATAAGCTGTACTTTGGAAATTTATATTTATTAAATAAAAGTTAAAAAAAAGAAATACAAACATTAATATAGGAAAGAAAACCTATTAGAAATAATTTACTCTTTATACATACTTAACACACATAAAAATCTCTTTGATAAACTGGCATGACTGGACTTGGGTAACAAGCTTATCACAAATAGGTAGAGGGCCAGCGCTGCAGCTCACTTAGCTAATCCTCTGCCTGCAGCGCCAGCACCCTGGGTTCTAGTCTTGGTTGGGGCGCCGGGTTCAGTCCTGGTTGCTCCTCTTCCAGGCCAGCTCTCTGCTGTGGCCCGGGAGTGCAGTGGAGGATGGCCCAAGTGCTTGGGCCCTGCACCCACATAGGAGACCAGGAGGAAGCACCGGGCTCCTGACTTCAGATCGGTGCAGCGCTTTAGCCATAGTGGCCATTTGGGGGAGTGAACCAAAGGAAAAAGGAAGACCTTTCTCTCTCTCTCTCTTTCTCTCTCTCTCTCATTGTCTAACTCTGCCTGTCAAAAAAAAAAAAAAAAAAAAAAAGTAGGTAGACGATAGGGTGCTCTCCATAATCGGATTACGCAATAATATTGGAGGCTATGAGTCAGCTACTTGATCCATTCTTGAGCTCAAGATCCCGGAGAGTCTTATAGAACCTAAGAAGAAATTTGTATAATATAAAACAACAGACCTTTAATTTTAAGGCACCTAAGATTTTTGGGGGGAGGTGCAATTTGACCAAAAGACCAAAATATGAAGAAATCCTTTCTCTATCTTTAGAGAAACTGTGAAGACACTGTTTCAGCAGATCAGGAAACACCTTTTGGTGATTGAGAACATGACTGACCCACGGAAATACCAAGAAAAGGTTTGATGGTGTAGTTAAGGGACCCTGGAGAATGTGATGGTACAAGGAGCCATCAGGGGTCTAAGATCCAGGAATACAGGGAGAGAAAACCACAGGCTTGAAGGCAGCAGGGGAACAGGAAGCCAGATGAGTACAGATGGTCTCCATAGTTGAATATCTCAGAAATCTCGCAGTTTCAAGAGTGAGATCCTGGGGACCAGTGGTGCTAGTGCAAGGAAGGGCTCTAGGGCTGGAAAGAAAACTTAGACACCACTTGAAGTCCTTCCAGGAAGACAGAAGGGAACGAAATCAAAATAAAGGGGTTAATGAAAGTTAATTCCATTTTATTCACAGCTGAAGCTGAACAAAAGCAGAATTTCATATCATTCCATATAAGATTTATCTCAGTAATGCAGTCTATTAAATATTTAGTAATATATTAATATACTTAATTATGTTAATACTCTGGTGTAATTTTATCATAGAAATAGTGATATGTTTTGTGATTTAACACTCATTCATGATTAAAGTATTATTCCTCTATTCTAATTCATTATCCCAGCAGCAGTATAAGCTGGAACCCAGGATGCAACACCACATTGCGGGGAGAGTTGTTTTTATCCATTACCGACTTGTTCACAATTTAAAAAAAAAGTTAGTGGCTCTTTTTGCATGTTCTTACCTCAGATGTTTTATTTTGCTGTCTTTCTTTCTTGTAAGAATCTTAGAACCACGTAGTTGTTAAAAAAACATTGTTTAAAATGAAAAATGAAATGTGATGCTTTTTAAAAATTATGTCGTTTCATCAAAACTTACATTCAGACAAAGTGGATGGTCTTTGTAGTTGGAAATGTGGTTTTCTAATAAAATTTCAAATAACAAAATTGTACATGTAATTCGAAGGCCATTTTTGTGTAATTCAGTAGGAGGATAGCCAAAATCTAGAGAAATTTTGTCACACTGAACAGTACAGTGTTGGCAGCTTGCTGGCCAGGACACGTGGCTGGGTGCATTTGGAGAAAGCATGCAGAATGCTTCAATGTGTAGGTAATTATGCTCATTACTTTTGTTCACTGATTTCTTAGCTGGAGCAAGACAATTAGAAGGGAAGAGAAGAACAATCTGCATTGTCCCTTTTAAAAATTTTCTCTTTAATTGGAAGAGCTATAGAGAGAGAAGAGAGAGGGAGATATCTTCCATCCACTGGTGCACTCCCCAAATGGCTCAACAGCTGGGTATGGGCCAGGCTGAAGCCAGGAACCAGGAGCTTCATTCTGATCTCCCATTTGGCTGCAGGGACCCACGTCCTTGCGCCATCTTCTGATGCTTTCCCAGGCACATTAGCAGGGAGCTGGATTGGAAAAGGAGCAGCCAGATCTTGAGTCAGCACCTAAGTGGGAATGTCAGCATTGCAGGTGGCAGCTTAACCTGTTAAGTCACAATGCTGTCCCCAAGAAAACAATTTTAAAAACAAATCCTGAAAAAAGAGCAAATGGTAACAAAATGTTATTATTGAAATGGCCTGTCAGTAGGCAGTGGGGCGTCAGGATCCTGACATGGGCCATTTTCACTAAACTGTTATTCACAACAGAGTGCTCAGTGTGAATCTAATGGCTTTAGTAAATCAGTGGCATTAGTCTTATGACAACTGTGAAAAATTGTGTGTTTCTTTTATTAAAAAGCTCACAGAAAAATGTGAACAGCTGGCAAATTAAAAAATACAGTTGCAAATCAAATTCTAACAAACTGCATCAATTTGACCATTCCTTCCTCACTCCTTTGCCACTTCAGACTGCTAAAACAAGCAAATACATAAAGAAAAACTCATCAAGACCACGTTAAGGAAAAGGGACTTTCCTCACCTCTTAGGTGCCTCAAGAAAGTCCTTATTTTGATCGCACAATCAATGAAGTACCAGTTTTTTCCAGCTAGTCAATTTCCCTTATTCATATTTCATTCAAAGCCCAGATGGTTGACATTATTTTCCTTAAGAAGATTACCTTTATCATCTTTCATTTTAAGCACCATTGCTATGAAAAAAAGGGATTGTAAATTACTACCTTGGAGTATATGAATTAATAGAGTGTTGTACTACAAATGCTGTTGTCGAGTGTTTCTTTTATAATTGTTGCATTCCATAGCGAACTTAAGTAAGTGAATCATTTATGAGAAAGACAAACTCAATTTGTCTATTCAACAATAAATTTAATTTTGAAGAATAAAGTATTCTTTTTAAAAACTCCTAATGAGAAATCACATTCCGGAGACAGTACTGACAGCATGAAGATAAATAAAACACAGATTCTTCTCTTCACCAACACAGTACAGAATATAAGAGAAATAAATGTGTCTAATCAGAATACATGTAATAATATGTAATGTGTTTATTAACACAACATGTGCATGGTCGAGTAGAGGATATCTGAAGCTAACTGCCAGAGGGGAGTGGGAAATCTGAAAAGCAGACATTGGTTAGAATACAATACAGATAGGGTAAATTATAAGAGAGCCACACAGTAACTTGAGCATAACTTATAAGATGGTCAGCACCAGCAGAGGAAAGCAGTTAACTTTTACTAATCCTTCCAAGTCTCAAAAGGAACATTTTTACACCAGAAACCTTGACCCCTTTATTTAAGTCCTGCACACATGACCCTCCTACATCACCTTGAATCATGAGATAATAACTTTTTAATTGTCCATCTACGTGAAACTATAGTCCTAATGAGGAGGGGGAATTTGCTATCTTGCTCACCAATAATTCCCAGTAAATTCACAGCATCTGGTAGGTGTACAATAATTTTTCTTAACAAAAAGCAGAATGAGAAAGTCTTGTAGGAACAAAGTTACAAAGAGAAGTTTTCTCAAAGTGATGGGGTGGTAGCTGAGGAGTTGTTTAAAGTATGTGTTTAGATTTGCCTTATGAGCAAATCAGTATTGTGGAAAAGAACACAGTAGAAAGAGGTTGATGGGTAGAATGTTAAAGCAGAGTTGGGGAATCCAGCTAATATGCCAGAAAGAATGCAATTAAAGTTAATAAACTAACACTAAAACCAAACAAGCAAGTACAGGGTGTTTGTGCTGCCACGGAGCCCCCGGGGTCCCAGGTGGTCACCTTTGTATTCAGTGTATTTACAGGAGCTATTCAAGTGGAAGCCCCAAGCATTCTTTCAGTTAATTTCTGGAGTTGGTAGAGTATCACTTCTGCTGTAGTCCAAGTTTAAAACATGTACTTAATGGGCCACTTTCACCTAGCTCAGATGACTAAGATCTTCGTCTATATGGTATTGTTATTAAGCTGGAAAGTAATTAATAAACTTATACAGAAAAATATGCTTCATAGGAATTTGGTTATTGAGACTTTATCTCAATAAAACAAATACAAAAATATTTCATCAATTCTTGATGATAGTATTCCTCAATTTATAACTTAAGAATATTTAAAAAAATTAAGTTAGGGATATGGGCATAGAACAGCTAATATTCAACTCCACTGATAATAGATTAAAATAAATTAAAAATTTATTCAAAACTAATTTCATCCTCATCTGTGTCTTTGAAGTGATAACTCAAACCTAATTTAATCTTCATTTTGTATCTTTAACTCACATTTCTATTATTAATAATTGAAATATGCAATACATGTGTAAAGCATTATGGACATCAGAATAAGTATGAAACAATATCCAAATCTTACCAATTCAAAAAAAACTCCAGAATGTTTTTAAAATACTCAACTATAAAAACAATAGCAACTAAGTTTATTTTTGCTTTCTGATAGCACATTTCATTATACTTTTTACAAAAATGATTATTGATAAATATTTGTACATGTGAAAATGTCACTTTGATTCTATTTAAAAATTGTACTACAGCACAAATTCTTAAGAATTCACATAAGCAATGAAGCGTATATTCAGAACATCTATTTCTTTCACAATCCAGATATTTGACAATGTCTTTCTAAAGTATGTTAAGCTATTAACCTATTGAGCTTATTCTACAGGCCTTCTGTAAAGATCATAGTTCAAATGCCTTGTTCTTTGATCCTTTTTAACTTGGGTGAGAATTTATAACTTAGATAACTGTCAACTTCCTCTGATTTCTGCATAGTTTTCCATGTCAGCTCACAGGTTTATAGCCTCTGTAATAATTTTTCTTTCATATATAGCACCACCAATTATACAAGAACTGGTTACTAGAAGTATATTAACTGGCATAAAATCTGACAATTCCTAGGCCACCATGGAGTCTGATCTTTTTTATTTATTTACTTTTTTTGACAGGCAGAGTGGACAGTGAGAGAGAGAGACAGAGAGAAAGGTCTTCCTTTGCTGTTGGTTCACCCTCCAATGGCCGCCGTGGCTGGTGCGCTGCGGCCGGCGCATCGCGCTGATCCAAAGGCAGGAGCCAGGTGTTTATCCTGGTCTCCCATGGGGTGCAGGGCCCAAGCATTTGGGCCATCCTCCACTGCATTCCCTGGCCACAGCAGAGAGCTGGCCTGGAAGAAGGGCAACCGGAACAGAATCCGGTGCCCTGATGGGACTGGAACCTGTTGTGTGGGCGCCGCAGGCGGAGGACTAGCCTATTGAGCTGCGGCGCCGGCCTGATCTTTTTATACCTTCTCGTGCCACATTGTGGAAGCCTTTTCGTATTACTTGGTCTACAAGACATTGATGGATCCAAGTTTTCCGACTGCTTCAAGAGCCTGGTCTCACAGGCCAGGGCGGCATTGTATTCTACACTTCTCAATCAGCTTCAGCACATTGATTGTCATACTATATACTCCTTCACCTCAGTCACTCATTTGTACTTCCCTCTTTGTAAAATGTGTTTCTAGATGAAGTTACTGCAACTAGGAGAGAAACTGGCAAGTGTACCCCCAACCAATGCAATCTTTTGGGTACATAGGTTACATTTCCCAGAATTCTTAGAGATATGAGTAGCCATACATAAAATTCCAACTAATGAAAAGAGGAAAGAATGAATGCCAGTTTCAGACTTGATCTATGAACATCTCCAAATGAGATTTTCTTCTTCGCTCAGATACTGAGTGGCAGCACCTGAGAAACCCAGGAAGTACGTGAAGATGGCGCAGGCTCTGGCATCTTGGAATACTGAGTGACGACAACCCCGTGCAGCAGATAAACACCATTCCCCTAAATGATTTTAACATAAATAAGAAATAAACTTCTCTGTGTTAAACATGACATTCTCTTATTTAGAAGATAAAATAAAGCATTATTTTAATTTATTAAGAATCTTACATTTTTCCTTCTAACATCAGCTTAGGAACATATTAATTGGTAAACACTCATTGCTAAATTAATCATACATCTGAATAAATAATTAGCTGTAGGCTGATTTATATTGCTTTTCAATCTGGTTTAATATTAAGATATACAATAATTATAAAATTTGCAGATAAATTACACATTTAATTCTTCTGATTGGATAAAATATTTTTACAATATAAAGACAAATATATCCTGTGTGAGAAGTATATTTTATGTTATTAAAATGTGAAGATATATACAATTATATATATAATTTTTCAACTATAAATGGTAACCGTAACTTTTTAAATAGTACATTGAAGTACTCTACCAGGCTTTGTTCTAGGTCCTGGAAATGTAACAGGACACTAACCAGAAAGTTAATGCTTCATGGACATTACATTCTAGTGACAGGAAAAGACAACTGTCTGTATGTATCAAAGAAATATGTAACATTTTTATCAACTACCCAAATAATTATTTTATTTAAAATCTTTAGTTACATTTTCAGATCTCATTTATAACATTTGAAAAAAATCGAGAGGGCCGGCACTGTGGTGCAGCAGGTTAAAGCCCTGGCCTGAAGCGCTGGCATCCTATATGAGTGCCGGTTCTAGTCCTGGGTGCTCCTCTTCTGATCCAGCTCTCTGCTATGGCCTGGAATAGCAGTTGAAGATGGCCCAAGTCCTTGGGCCCCTGCACCCACGTTGGAGACGTGGAAGAAGCTCCTGGCTCCTGGCTTTGGATTGGCACAACTCCAGCCATGGCAGCCACGTGGAGCCACGTGGGAAATGAACCAGCAGATGGAAGACCTCTCTCTCTCTCTCTCTCTCTCTCTTTGCCTCTACTCTCTCTGTGTTACTCTGACTTTCAATTAAATAAATAAATAAAATTTTTTAAAAAAGAAAAACATTGAATGGGTGGCACCAAATATACTTTAATAACAAATATAAGCATCATATATATGCAAATAAATTTAATTTTATTCACAATAGTCACAGTTCAAGAACGATATTTGAAACAGATCACATCATTTATTGGGAAACATATGGAAGCTGTTGCATTATATTATATTATGTTATATTAACTTTATTGAAGTCTATATAGGTTGAGCATCTCCAACCCAAATTTTGACACCTGAAATTCCCCCAAATCTAAAAGTTTTGTGCACCAACACAAAGCTACTAGTGGAAAATTCCATACCTGAATATATGTGACAAGTGGGAGTCAAAATGCAGGTGCACTAAACATATTAGATAGCATTACCTTCAAACTGTATGTGTAAGGTACATATGAAACAAGTGAATTTCTTGTTTACTCTTGGGAACCAAGATATCTCATTATGTTTATGCAATATTCTGAAATTTAAAAAATGTAAATCATATGTTTCCCAGTACTTCAGATAAGGGATGCTCAATCATTTTCACAGGTAACTTTATACAACTTCTTCTTATATGAAGAAAAAATTGATGATTCAGTAGGTATAGAAAGAATTGATTAATTCTCTAAATCAGCCCATGTTTCCACATAACATATATATGTAACTTTATCAAGGACCATTAATTACAAGTAAATACCATTGAAATGACTTGAACAGTTATCCCTGTCTCTTCATTCATATGGAAATCCAATATACCATTTAAGTCCTGATGTGAAACTCCAATCACCTCTCTTAAGTATAACTGAATGACGTATCTCCTCTGAATATTCATGACAAGGGTTATCCATTACCAAAGCATGAGTATTTGTTTTCACTTCCAGCTATAGCAAATAGTGGTATGACTGTTCTGTTGTCATATTTTGTTAAAAAATCAAATTACTAAAGTTAAATATTAGACATTATCTTATGTGTGCTTCATATCTTCAAATATGCTAATAAAAATTAAGGGTTAACTCATTGATTAAAATAACTTTAAAGGTATCTACATATGTTGTGAAGCACTTACTTTAGTAATAATAATGTGAGATTATCAGTGCTTTAGAAAAAAAAGTACAATAAAGCCTCTGCCATACATCAGGAGACACTTCGAGGCATTCATACCATGAGAAGTTACTTCTCAAGCGAAGACAAGCTAGAATTAAAAGAATAAACTCTCACTAGGCGATGAGATTCCCTGAGCCTGCTTGCTGGAATTCACAGTAAGCAATCCCCCTTATTTTTCATATCAGTGTGTGTTGTTATTTTTAAGTGTTCAGAGCCCTTAGGCACATTTTGGGCAATTCTCATATATAACGTATAGGGTTTATATCTTTCCAGCTAAAAAAGGAAACATTATTTAAGGAATATGCTAGTATATTTTTGAAAGTTTCTATGTACTTCATTTGTTCTTATTTCTACAGTTGCTTTTTATGCAAATGTACCTATTCTCTTCTTTTTGTGTAAATGCAAGTACTAATTAGTTCTTAGAAAGATGTTACCATTTTCAGATTCAATTTCCACATTTCATCCATCCACACAATCCTACCAGTAAGGTAACCTAGACAGTAGATTGCCTTACATGACATATATATTTCTCTCATAAAGAACTAAAGTTGACCCAGTTATTTCAAATTGTGTTTTTGAAATATCCCTCTCATAGAAATTGCATAAAGGCCCATGAGCATAGTTTAAGAAATAAAGCATTATGATGAGTTGGGTCAAAAAGGTAATCTCCTAGAAGTTAAATGTGCGATGGTGACTACCATAGGCTAGGGAGGGAAATGGAGAGAAGCAATGGAGAAAGGCTGGTTAATGTGTACTAAGTAGAGATAGAGGCGTTTAGGAATTCCATTGCCATGGAGAATGATTATAGATAATGCCAATGTACTTTATAGTTCTCTATTAAAACAAAACCTAGAAGATGGAATTTTGAATGTTTTCACCGTAAAGAATTTTGAATGTTCTAGGATAGAGACATATCTATCCTTATTGAATATTACACAATGTGTACATGCATTAAAACAGCACATAGTACCCCATGATTATGCAGACATTTAGCAGTATATATTTTTAAAAAAATTAAATAAGGGGCCGGCGCTGTGGCACAGCGGGTTAAAGCCCTGGCCTGAAGTGCCGGCATCCATATGGGTACCTGTTCTAGTCCCAGCTGCTCCTCTTCTGATCCAGCTCTCTGCTACGGCCTGGGGAAAGCAGTAGAAGATGGCTCAAGGACTTGGGCCCCTGCACCCATGTGGGAGACCTGGAAGATGCTCCTGGCTCCTGGCTTCAGATCGGCGCAGCTCTGGCCATTGAGGCCAACTGGAGAGTAAACCATTGGACGGAAGACTTCTCTCTCTGTCTCTACCTCTCTCTGTAACTCTGTTTTTCAAATAAAATAAATAAATATTGTTTAAAGTGTTGTGCCTCCATATACTCTTTCCCCAAACACATCCACATGCATTACTCTGAATGTAACTATAATCCTTATCTTGGGATTTATAATTTCCATGGATTCCTTTACATGTTTTACATGCATATATTTCTCAACATTGTATTACCTGTATTGTTGCATTTAAATTTTGTGTAAGAGATTTCATACCAGTCATATCGCTTTTCACTTTTTGTTTCACTCAATATTATCTTTTAAGACTCACATATGTCAATATACATTCCTAGCTCTGGTTGGCTTTAGCCTAGTCCAGCCTTGGCTCTTGCAGCCATATTGGAAGTGAACCAGTAGGTAGAAGATTCTCTGTCTCTCTGTCTGTCTCTCTCTCTCACTTCCCCTTCCTCCCTTTGCTTTTCACACAAATAAACAATTTTTTAAAAAGTCAGGGTCAGGGTGTGAGGGAAGTGTCATATAGCTAAATTCTATGTCTTGGCCTTTTTACAGAGAGTTGTGGCCTAATGATTGAATTCTATATACTGAAGTGTCAATAGAAGTGATATAATATTGTTTTTTTAAATATATATATTGTTTTAAAATTTGAAAGCGTTACAGAGAAAGAGGAAGAGACAGAGAGCAAGAGTGAGAGAGGGAGAGAGGTGGATGGGGAGAGATTGATCCATCCATCTTCCAGTCTTCTGTTCATTCCCCAAATGGCTGCAAAGCCAGGAGCCAGGAGCTCCATCCTGATCTCCCACATGAGTGGCAGGGGCCCAAGCACTTGTCTGCTGCTTTCCCAGGCACATTAATAGGGAGCTAGCTAGTAAGTAGACCAAGGAGGACTCAACCTGGGGCTTATATGAGATGCAGGCATTGCAGACATCAGCTTAACCTGCTGCAACACAATGTTCTCCCTTGATCCAATATTTCTGGTCCAATGATTTTAACTAACAAGTAGACTCCCAGGATATTCCATTTCTATCTGTGGAATGAAGATGTTGTCAAGGTCCTAGAGGATGGTGGAATCACAACATGGAAAACCTTGATCTCTAAATTACCATTTTCAGAAAAGCTGACACTTTCTCAGTATTTTGGTGACTAAAAACATAAACTTTTATATTATTTGAGCCATTGTGCACAGCAGCTACTGTTTTTACAACACAATATTTAAAGTTCTAGTTCATTCATTCTTATGTTCTGTTTCAAGTTCATATGTACTAAATCTATCCATTCTTATCTAAACACACATTTTGGTTTTTTTATACATTTTAATTCTTATGAAAAATGCTGCAGTGCATAATGTCACATATATCTCAATGCATACACAGGGAGATTTTTACTGGGATGTACATGTTTGGATGAAATACTGGGTGTGGTTTGCTTGACACAGCAGTTAAGGTGCTGTTTGGGATACCTGCATCCCGTATCAGAGTGCCTGGGTTTGATTTAGGTTTCTGATAATGTGCACCTTGGAAGGCAGTAGCTGATGACTAGAGCACTTGTCTCTGCTGCCTTCATGGGAGACTGATTGAGTTCTGGGCTCCTGACTTCAATGTGGACCAGTTCCAGTTTGGGGGGACATTTGGGAACAAACTAGCAGATGGGGAGACCTCTGTCTCTTTGCCTTTCAAATAAAGTAAAAATTAAAACTTATGAATGGAATCTTAGTTGAAACTAAATTTTCCTGCATCTCCAGTGTTAATAGGTTTTCTCATAGTTGAGCTCCATGGTGTTTTAATTTTAAATGCTGCTCTATAATTTTAACTAAGAATGGTTTCAGAATTTCAAAATGTCTGAGATCTTATTTTGAAGTATGGTATCCAGTTTTTGTATCTTATTAGTTAGTGCATTGATTGTAGAATTTTGTGATGGGCAGCACCTAACATTGATTGATAATTTATTATTCACAGGTCATTTATCTTTTTTTAATGTCACCTAATAATCTTATCAACTCTGGAAGGTAGTCAGTAGGTCATAAAATATTTACCTCAGAAACAAGGAAAGTGATTTAAGAAGTTAGGTCAGAGACTATACATGAATTAATAAATAAAGGAACTCATACACATATGGATATACATGTCCGCTGAATAAAATTATTCATATTACACTGCTCATATTAACTTATGTAAGTGAAAATGAAAACTTGGAGCTATTATCCAAATAAACCAAAATCTGGAAGTATTGTATTAGATTTATAGTACTCTAAACTTCTTTGTTTTGTTTGTATTTTGAAAGCAATAATCTTAATTAGCATAACATTAATTTAATTTATTTTAACATATGTATGGTATTCATTGAATGAATAAGAGTAAATTTTTATCTTAATATTATTAAATATAAAAGTGTTAGGTCAGTCTCAGTGTGACTAAAGACACAAATAAAAAAGAAAAATCAGAGTATAACACGCATACTCAGTAAGTGTGTTTCATAAAACACTTGTTTTATCCTTTCTGTGAAGGGACAGATTTTCAGATTTGATTGCTTTCAATTTGAATATTTGTCCAGAAGAATATGTACCAAAAACTAAGTCAAGCACAAATCACAAAATTAAAAAAAAATCACATTTAAACCTTTGTAAGAGATAATATCTTAGCATTAGCAATATACTAATGTTTTCCATAAATATACTAGAACATGATGTATTACTGAATAAAAAACGGACAAAGAAAATAAGCAGATGATTCATAGAAGAAGGAGCAATCCAGTTACAGCTGAGCAAATGAAAGCATCCTAATCTCATTGATTTTTAAAAGAAATTTATTGACACATTAGATTTTCAGGTTCACAATAAATGCAGGATTACTACAATATAATTCTGTGTTAATGTGATATTAATTTGGAGAACAGATTCAATGTAGTTCATAGACAAAACTAAGAATGACACATTTCTCCCTCCTCAATAGAATACTATTGCTGTATAGCGAATTATCACCGAGTGATTAAAGTTTTTGTAACACCAGCAAAGCTTAATTGTGTCCTCTCAAGATGTTGATTGAGCTATGTTCACATCTGGATGTTCAACTGAGGGAAAAATCCACTTCAGAGTTTATTCAGACTGTTGGCAGAATTGATTTCCTTGACGTGATAGTCTTGAGATCCTCAGTTTCTTGCTGACTGTTGCCTGGCAGCCAGCCACCCCTAGCTCCTAGACACCACTCACGTTTCCTTGCTATTTTAGTTTCTTTCACAGGGATAGTTTACTTCATCAAGCCCCAAAGAGAATCTCCAAACTGAGTTTAAGAAGGCTGGGGATCAGAACATGATACTCCAAAGTATAGCACCCCCTACCTTTACATGTGCTGAGTACTTTCAACTCCAGGAGACTGAAAAACCTTAGACACAACCTCTGTCTGACCTTCATTTTCCCTGCTCTCTCCTGACCCTCTTTCTCACCCAAAATAAGTAATAGAAACAACCGCACCTCTTTCTCAGTGTAAGTCATAGAAACTGGAACTTCTCCCCCAGACAAATGGTAACACCTGGAAGCACTATTCTAACAATGCTCCATCTTCGTAGGAACTGAACAAAAAGAAATTCTCTGAGCTACCTTGTCTGATAGTAGATGATAAGACCCTTGTTCCAGAGAGTCATATACCAGACCAGGGAAGGAATGGCACACAGAGAAAGGTCATAAAGAATCTGAACAGGGCTGGCGCTGTGGCATAACAGGTAAAGCCGCCGCCTATAGTGTCAGCATCCTATATAGGCTCCGGTTCATGTCCTGGTTACTCCACTTCCAGTGCAGCTCTCCGCTGTGGCCTGGGAAAGTAGTGGAGGATGGCCTAAGTCCTTGGGCCCCTGCATTCTTGTGGGAGACCCACAAGAAGCTCCAGGCTCCTGGGTTTGGATTAGCCCAGCTCCAGACATTGCAGCCATCTGGGGAGTGAACCAGTGGATGGAAGACCTCTCTCTTTCTGCCTTTGCCTCTGTAACTCTGCCTTTCAAATACATAAATAAATCATCAAAAAAAGAGAATATGAACAGACAGAACTTTTTGGGTTTCCCTTCCTTGGGGTATCATTATTACATCATACCCCTTATTTCAATCAAATTTCTACATGACTATTAATTATTGAATCTGACTATAAAAATAGTCTTTGGTTTGTCATTTCTGAATGCTCCTATGTTACATAAAATTTTGATTAAATAAGTTTGTTATGCATTTCTATTGTGAGCTTGCCGTGTTCCAGGAATTTTGAACACGACCCCTGTGATGGGCTAAGAAAGGTATCACTTTTTTCTGCACTAAGAAGAGTCTTAGAGATTGCTAACAAGATGAAATTTTATACAATATAAAGTCATTATAGTAAGGACATACACTGAACTATTGTGTAGAAGCAAGTCGCAAATTTTTTTACATCTAGTGGGAGGGCAATAGAACCACTTGTGAAAGCCTGGATTAGATTCACCACATCAATACAATGTTTAATATTTAATAGAAAAAATTTAAGGACTGGCTTACACCATAACTTTCTTAAATAATAAGAAAGCAAAACAAAATTCAAAAATAGCCTAAGATTTCTTTTGAAAAAATATTTATTTTATTTATTTGAACGGTAGAATGACAGAGAGAGGGAGACACACACACATACAGAGAGAGAGTTTCTAACGAGCTGGTTCACTCCCCAAATGTCTGCAACAGCCAAGGTTGAGCCTGGCTGAAGCTAGGAATAAGAAGTTCCATTCAGGACTCTTACCCTGGGGCAGGGGTCCAAGTCACTACTGCTTTCCCAGGTACACTAGCAGGAAGCAAAGCAGCCTGGACTCCAACTGGCATCCTGATATAGGATACTGGTGTCACAGAAGCAGTGACTTAACCTGTTGTGCCACAGTGCTGGCCCCACATTAAGATTTCTGATATGTAGAATCATATATATATATATATATATATACACAATGAAATTTATATATATAACATTTATGTGTTATATCCCTTACATAAGTTATTTATTTACTTTCAAGATGATCTAAAGTTTCTTTGTTTATAAGATAGTCAAATTTTAAAATATGATCTGGTTCTTCAAATATTTAGATACTATTCATCAGATGTTCATGAAAATTTGAATACATTTCTCGGGCCGGCACCGCGGCTCACTAGGCTAATCCTCTGCCTTGGGGCCCCGGCACACCGGGTTCTAGTCCAGGTCAGGGCGCCGGATTCTGTCTGGTTGCCCCTCTTCCAGGCCAGCTCTCTGCTGTGGCCAGGGAGTGCAGTGGAGGATGGCCCAAGTGCTTGGGCCCTGCCCCGCATGGGAGACCAGGAGAAGCACCTGGCTCCTGCCATTGGATCAGCGCGGTGCGCCAGCTGTAGCGCACTGTCCGCAGCTGCCATTGGAGGGTGAACCAACGGCAAAAAGGAAGACCTTTCTCTCTGTCTCTCTCTCTCTCACTGTCCATTCTGCCTGTCAAAAAAAATAATGATAATAAAAAAAAAGAAAATTTGAATACATTTCTCATTGCTTCCTTTCTAATTATCGATATAATTCTCAAGTGTGACAGAGAAGAAAATTTAGCTTTTTTGAATTTAAGTTGTGTTGAGATAAATTCAAGCCAGTATGAGCTATAACTCAGAGAGGTTATGTAAATAATTAACCTTTGGAAATAACACTTGCTATGCAAATACACATATCAATAAAAATAATTACCAGATTCTATTCACCTTTAATGGAAGAGTGCAGTGGGTAATTTAGAAAACATTTGAAATATTTGCATACCATTAAGGGTGTTATATTTTCTCTGGTTCTCCGTATTAATAGGCTAAACTAGAAAGTTCCTATGTCATTGTGTCAAAATAGGCACAATGATTATTTGAATGACAGGCAGTAACAGACCTCTTGTTAGAAAACCAGTATTGGGCTTTATTTGGGGAAGGTTTAGGACAATAAATTGATTTCATGGAGTGCTACTGTTGTCTCTCAAATGTTAAAAAGAATTTTCAAATAAAAAATCTGATGAAGAAATAGTTTTACAAGTATATATTTTTCACAAATTTGTTTATTTGTTTAGCAATACATGGTTTTAAGAAAGGAATAATATATACCAATATAAAGAATAAATTATTTTTGTTGTGAAACATTTAAACACTCCTTTAATACTCCAACTTCTGTCTCGGGCACAGTTGGAATTCTCTTTGCTTTTGATTCTTTATAGCAAATAAATAATAGTTATCTTCATACACATAAACATGTCTTAAATGAGAATATGATTCTTTCAGTGTTTAGGGTAACCTCCAGTCTCCATGATCAAAGGAAAATGGAACATAATTTTATTGGAATAAGGCATCAAAGTTTCCCATGTTTTCTCTTTTAGATTAAAAAAAAATTTATTGATTCTTTTGCAAGACAAAGAAATAGAGATGGGTGCGGAGAGAGAGAGAGAGAGAAAGAGAAATGATAGAGGGAGAGAAAGAGAATTCCCTATTCACTGATTCACAACCCAAATGCATTCAGTGGAGGGAGGCCAATGTTGGGGTAAGTACCCGTACAATACAGGTCTGCTACAAGGACAGCAAGAACCCATGGTCTGCGCCAGCAGGACATTAACGTTAGGAGCCAGGATTGGAGATCAAACTTAGACAGTTTGTTATAATACCATCCTACCTGGAGTTTCAATCACTAGGCTACATGCCTATCTGTACTTTGAGATTTTGATTGTAACTTTTATATCCAAAGGTTTATTATTTCTTCTTTATTTTGTTCACATTCCATTGCAGTATTTAGATAAAAAAATTTTTCCTGCTTTTACAGGTTATTTCAATTATACATTGCAATAAGAAAGGAAGTAACTCCTATTTGATGTAGGTGTAGAATGTTTTCCTCACTCCCATCCCCAATCCAGTCTCATCTGTCTCACTTTCCAAGCTCACAGCTTGCTACCCTTCATTCGGGAATGGATTCTGTAAGACACTCTGATTACATACAAACCTAGTCTTTGAGAAGGCTAGTATGCACCTCGTGTTATAGTGTTAGGTACAATACACCTGAGTTCTGGAATGGATATAGGAAATAGTGGAGTGTGCCAAAAAATACTAATAGGAGGTTTTCTTGAACTGATTGTAATGTAACAGCGTTATAAGACTATATCCCAGAAATTAACTGATTTATCAAAATAAAATAAAACTAGGAAATATTTTTTCACCAAAGAAATATGGGCCAAGACACACAATACACAATTCAAGGAATTTCTGTTAAACATTATGTAGGAGGAATTCTACTGAATGAGGTAACAAGGAACCTATTTACAACTCTAATAGAAAGTAATAAATTATAGTTCAAAGTCATTAAATGAAAAGGAGGTGGAACCCAGGAACAAGCCAAAATTCAAAGAAAGGGACAAGTAAAGCCAATTCCAAGAGGAATCCCGACTACCATTCCTGGAGAACTTTCCCGTTCCAGGATCATGAAGCATTTGAGAAACTATCGTGGGCCTCCATGATAACATAAGGATCACATTCTTTCACTTTCATAGCCAGTCATATATCAACTATTATTTCTTCATTTTCATTGTATTTTGTTTATATAAGATATTAATAATTGACACGCCTGGGAGCAAGCTTATATGTGAGTTCTTTGTGTTATTTTATAATTTCTTTATTAAAAAGGGATGTGAATATTAAAAAGCTTAGTATATAGATAGATAATAGATATGCCATTATATACATAAGAAAATCCCATTTTCTAAGCCACAAAATTCTTCATAGAAAGAGATTATTTTCTTTAGTAAATATTTTCATTAGCTACTTTGCATGGGAGATAAATTTCCTAAAAACTCCTTATAAATTGAAGAGAATCAATGAGCTACTTTGTAAATTAAAGTGTCTACCTTCTTGGCTTTCTTTACACAATTGAGCATACAAGTGATGGAGCATTAAGTATTCAGATTAGGGATTAGAAGTTGTGTTGGGAAAGACAGGACAGGGGAGTCACAAACAAAAGGGGCCTTTAATAGTCAGCTTTTCAACAGTATCATGAAACACCCCAGGCAAGCTAACTTTATGAAGAAGGGATGTGCCTTTTGGTGGATGGTTCTGGAGGCTCATATTCCAACATTAGAACAATACCACTGCTTCTGCCTCTAATGATGGCATTCTTGCTAGCAGAGTCCCAGTGTGATTCACCATAGAGCATGGCCAGAGAAGAAGATGCCTGTCGATATCTATGTGATCTCTCATTAAACAACCAGGACTCAAGCAAAGAGGCTTCACCGTAATGAATTAATAAAATCTAATAATTTCCCAAAGCCCCCCCCCTCTGGACTGTGTAGTTGGATTAAGTCCTCCCCCCGCCCCCACTCCCACTCAGTAAAATTAACAGAAGATTTTGTGGACCAAACCTCTAAATTCAGAGCAATAAATATTCAAATGTTAGCAGTGTGTTTGGATGAATAATAGTGATTCCTCAGTGAGAACTTGTTTCAGGTTTTCTCTGCAGTGTGATATGACTTCCCTTGCAATCTCTCTATGACAGTCTCAACAATATCTATTTTCCATGCTAATGTATTGAGAAAATGTATGTGGCTTTGTGTGTGTAGGATGAAGCATTAAGTGGGTTCCCAAAACTGTCTCCGTAAAGCCCTCCAACATCTGTGTAAAACCCAGGAGATGTTTTCCTCTAGCTCTTTAGTGAAAGAGAAAGGACAAATGTGTTCCAAGCAAAGCTCTAGCATAGATTACAGATGTCAGAGCAGTGTTTGTGTTTCTTGGTGAGTTGTGCTACCTGACGATAGTTGAGTGGATACAGAGCTGACTACTCAAATGTATATGGACACAGAGACTGTTTTCTATGAAACCAGACATAGAAATGTTAAAAGTCCTATTCTTCTAGAGACATAATGAACTCTCTTTTAGTAGATTTCATGGGTGCACACAAACTTCAATAGCTTTGTCTGAATCTTTCTTTCATTCTCTGCCTGTCCTAAGAGAAACCAGAAATTCTACATGATCCATGACCCCATTCATGCTGACTCTCTGGGGCAGCAAGCTCTTCAGCCTCCAATTTATCAATGTTTAATTCAAAATAACACACATTTATCAAATACCCAGCATGTGCTATAAACATTAATTTGAGTTAAAGAATGCAAGAAATACAGATATATCTTCCTTTTGTGTTGTGATATACTTGTTCTACATATTTCACCCTCTGGGCTCACAAGAATTTTTCTTTTTTTTTTTAAGATTTTATTTATTTATTTGACAAGGTAGAGTTACAGACAGTGAGAGAGAGTGAGACAGAGAGAAAGGTCTTCCTTTCATTGGTTCACTCCCCAAATGGCCACAAAGGCCGAAGCTGCATGGAGCTGCGCCAATGTGAAGCCAGGAGCCAGGAGCTTCTTCCAGGTCTCCCATGCGGGTGCAGGGCCCAAGCACTTGGGCCATCCTCCACTGCACTCCTGGGCCACAGCAGAAAGCTGGACTGGAAGAGGGGCAACCGGGACTAGAACCTTCGCCCATATGGGATGCCAGTGCTGCAAGCGGAGGATTAACCTAGTGTGCCACAGTGCCAACCCCACAAGAATTTTTCTATAAATTTTTATCTGACTTTCTGAGTTGTTTTGAATTCAAATTGTTTGCTTTTCCTTTATCTAATTTTTGTACTTTGTCCTTGTTATAGATCTGCTATTCCTTTGAATCCTATCACAGTCTCAAATCCATTCTTCTCTTAGTATCCTGACCCTTGTAAGTCCTCCATCTTAGTGGTAACCAGGTCCTTAACTGACCCCAAGAGGAGGCTTAATATACTCCTTTATTCAATCACTTTACTGAATGGGAAAAAGGAAGGAGGAATATCCTTATTTGTTTTTCTTTTCTTTTCTTTTCTTTTCTTTTCTTTTCTTTTCTGTTCTTTTCTTTTCTTTCTTCTCTCTCCTTCCTTCCTTCCTTCCTTCCTTTCTTTCCTTTCCTTTCCTTTCCTTTCCTTTCCTTTCCTTTCCTTTCCTTTCCTTTCCTTTCCTTTCCTTTCCTTTCCTTTCCTTTCCTTTCCTTTCCTTTCCTTTTTTTTCTTTTTTTACTATGAGTTCTTGTCTACATATACCTCCTTCGGAATCTTCCCTCTGTTTTGTCCTCCTGAATACAATACAAGGATCAAGTAAACAGAGCAGTGTGCACTTCTCTGCCAGAACACATAAGGACTCCTTTTTGGCCAGTCTTGTTGATAGCATGTACAAGAACATTGGAGCTTGGAAAAGACACTAACAGTATGTAAAATGAGCCTTAGGTTTTCCTTCTTCTTTTAAGGCAATGAGAATAAATTTGGCCCAAATGTGTTCCCGCTGTCTGGTTTATTTTAGAGACATTTAATAATTATCCATTGTAAGGCTCATGTTCAACTTTGAAGCTGTCAGTTTAGCAGTGTTGAGCTGTTACCGGCAAGTTAATTCAGATTCAATTTCAGTGGCTAAAGATACGAAATAACTTAAATTGGCATCTTCCTGTTTCAGAGATAATTCTTGAGAAATTGGAGCCTCGTTGACAGAAGAAAATTTTCTTTAAAGTTGATTTAAATTAACAGATTCAATTTTCTATGTGTTATGAGCTACCTGAATCTCCAGATGGGGACTGTAACATTTAAACAGAAATCCCACTCAGAAGTCATTTCCTACACTGGCATGCAATTTTTCAAAAGCCATCTTTCAGACACACATCCACACAGGTGCAATGGAAAAAGATCACAATTTTCTGTGACAGATGTGACTTTGTTAGGAATGTAGAGAAAAAGAAAAATTACTGAAGATTTCAGAGGTATCATAATTCAAGCAAAGTCATTTCAGACTAATATGTCCTAATATTAATATTGGAAGAAATCAAATACATTACTAAGAAAGACTAAAACCAAAATTCCAATGCATAATGAGAAATGTAAAAAATGACTGACATATTCATAAGTAGCATTTAAATGATAGCTTCTTGGGCATTTTATTTACCTCACCTTCTGATCTATATTGCCATTTTAAAGTAGCAATATTTTCAATGATAGAGTTGGGGAAATCTTAATCTGAAGATGTTTTGTCATCTTGTGATAATTAAGATTTGAGTAGCAGTGATTAAAAAGGAAAATTCCTTTTCAGAGAATGTAAAATATGAATTGATGATTGTATGTGTGTTAAGGTATGTGTATTCACTGATTATGCTTCTCCATTTCTTAAATTGTGTTATGAACTAAATTTTGTAATTAGGACCAATTAGATCATACATTAATCTAATAAAATATGTATTGGGAATTTACAAATAAAGTGATTGTCATTTAAATACTTGATGTGTGACAATGTCACATACATTTTCAAATCAAACTCCAAATTGATATTTTTATCATTAACATCTGTTTTTAAAATTTATTTAATTTAGAAACAGAAAAAGAGAAGGCAAGAGGCTATATATATATATATATATATGTAAGTAGATAGATAGATAATGCCTATCTGGTGGTTTATTCTGTAAATGCCCACAAGAGCTTGGGCTCTGTCCTCACTGACACTGTGAGCCAGGAACTCTATCCAAGTCTCCTTGAGTGGCAGGAACCTAATCATTTGAATTATTATGGCTACCTTTCAGTGTCTGCATTAGCAGGAAACTGGAGCCGGAAATAGGTATCTAACCAAAGTACCTAAATGTAGAATATGGGCATCTTCAGCAGTATGCTAAAAACTAGCCAATCATTGACATCTTTGAAGCCACATGTTATAATATTTAATGTCTATCTTTAATCTTATAAGTAATTTAGAATTTATTCCCAAAAGTAATTTCCTTCAGTATATAGTAACTATTTATTTACTGACTCTTCGTGTTCATGCAAGTTATGAGTCTTTCTTCATAATATTTCACTGGAAATTCCATAGACCAAAGGGCTGTACACTGCAGAGCTCTTACTGAACTATATTTGTTGACTGCCAATCTTCTTAACACCAGACACTTTTGTCAGCATTTCCACCAGTGCCATGTTTATTTAACTCTCTCATGAGCAAGCTAATAGGCTAACATTCACCACATCTCTCACAAAGGGTTTTCATTTATGAATTTCTCACAAAATCTTCCAGCATCCTTAATGCATCATGTATTATGATCCTGCATAGTATCTGGTTTCCAAAAAGAGGCTGCACAGTGAATTGTTCTACGCAGAATTCCAACATTACTGTGCTTTTGTCTTCTTGAATCTTGGTTGCCCATGAATTATGAACCAAGAAAGCACATACTTTGACATTTGGGAATTTCGCAGGACAAGTCAGAAGACTTGAGTTTCCCAACTGAATTCCCTTGAATTGTTCCCCTTGGGGTCATCTTGGACACCAGCCTCCAAGCTCTGTGCATCCCAACCTTCAGGGAGAGACCAAGTATACGCAGTGTGGTAAATATTCCTAGTTGAGGAACCAGCTAACAAACACACGACTGAGCCATCTTGGACATCCTCCTTAGATGAGCATCTGACTGTAATCACATGACAGACTGAAGTGAAAATTGCTAGCTAAGCCCAGTCATTAATAAGTTATTATTACAGGCACGCAGTCACTTGGATCATCATTACTGCCTCCAGTGTCTGCATTAGCAGGAGGCTGGAGGCAGAAGCCTGAGCCTTGAATGGAACTCAGGGTCTTTGACATGGGATGTGGACATCTTCACTGATGTCTTAAGTGCTCGGCCAAGTGCTTGCTCCTGTTAACGATTTCTGCAAATGAGTGAGGAAGCCTGTCTTTCCTCAGTACCTTGAAAAATACAAAATTCAGACTGAAGTAGCCTTGCCACTACACAAACATCCTTTCCCTACAATGTTTCTTGAATTTTAAAATGAGCTAGGAAAAGGTATAAGGTTGTTGCACTCATGATTAGCCTCAATACCTTATAGTGAGTTTCACCTGGTCCAGGTACTGCAATCCATTAAAATGCTACATGTGGCAATTCTCTGTAAATTATTTAGCTCTCAAGGTGTCATGAGCAGTCCTTTACCACTGAAGCTTATGATACAATGAAACAGGAACTCCAATGTGTTGCCTATGGTAAAATGACAATTTCATGAAAGTGAGGTATTTGTGTGGAGTAGAATGCTGGATAGAGAATCAGCTGAAAGGATGTGGAGGACAAAGTAAAGCAAGGACGGTAGAAAAAGATGTGGGGAATAAATGATAGGTGCTTCATACATGTCTAATCCCTTCCCTATACTTTATAGTTTTGATTGAAGTCAGCAACAAGGAAGATCAGCATCCTTTTTATGCATGTGCTAGGAAGTTTTCATGAAAATGAGTGAAAAACCTTTGAAAAATTAATGTTGCTTAATAATGCTCATAACATGGTATAACCCAGGAATACAGCGTCCTTGGAGTCAACGTTATATACTCAAGTTCATCTTATCTTGCTGCATTCTACATATTCATAGTCCTTTTGGTACATACTCACCACTGACAGCTCAACTCATTATAGCAATCCGAAGCCGACAGAAAACATAGTGCAAACATATATCTCAGGCCCCGCATTGTCATCGAAGGACAAAGTAATAACATAGGGAAATTTCTCCTTGCTCAAGTTGGGCAAAATTCAGCCCTATGTGTCTAATTCTGATACATGTCAGCACATAGCACTCTGTAGTTTTACATCTGAAATTAAAATAATTCTGTACAACACATAGAAAGGTGACTAGAAAGAAAAGGTGAAACGGGAGGAGGCAAAAGACAAAGGAGAAATTTTTCATTTAAAAGGAATTTTAACTCGGGCTTGTTTTTGGAAAGTTAAACACAGATAGTTGGAGTTCATCACAGTAAGATAACTGATAAAACAACTAATGAAATTTAATAATAGGTACTGCTACTATCTCCTTTAGGGCTCATCATAATTAACTATAAGTATTAAGCAAGGGGTGATAGAGTCACATTCCACTATGTCAAATGCTGAGATAAAAAAGAGTTTCTTGGCCGGCGCCGCAGCTCACTAGGCTAATCCTCCGCCTTGCAGCGCCGGCACACCGGGTTCTAGTCCCGGTCGGGGCGCCGGATTCTGTCCCGGTTGCCCCTCTTCCAGGCCAGCTCTCTGCTGTGGCCAGGGAGTGCAGTGGAGGATGGCCCAAGTACTTGGCCCTGCACCCCATGGGAGACCAGGAGAAGCACCTGGCTCCTGGCTTCGGATCAGCGCGGTGCACTAGCCGCCGCGGCCATTGGAGGGTGAACCAACGGCTAAGGAAGACCTTTCTCTCTCTCTCTCTCTCTCTCTCTCTCTCTCACTGTCCACTCTGCCTGTCAAAAAAAAAAAAAAAAAGTTTCTTGAGGAAAAGAACACACTTCTAAGCATAGAACTGGCAATATGTAGTTTTTTGCATTCACAATGAAGCCATTGGTGTCCTGATAATATAGCTTAAATGAAGAGTTCTGGATGCTGAAAATAGTACAGGCTTTAAAATATTTGGAGGGGACCGTGCTGTAGCGCAGTGGGTAAAGTCACTGCCTGTCATGCCAGCATCCTAGTGGGCGCTGATTGGAATCCTAGCTGCTCCCCTTCCTATCCAGCTCTCTGCTATGACCAGGAAAGCAGTGGAACATGGCCCAAGTCCTTAGGCCCCTGCAACTGTGTGGGAGACCTGGAAGAAGTGCCTGGTTCCTGGCTTTGGATCAGCACAGTTCTGGCTGTTGCAGCCATCTGGGAAGTGAGCCAGCAGATGGAAGACCTCTCTCTCCGTGTGTGTCTCTGCCTCTCTGTAACTCTGCCTTTCAAATAAATAAATCAACCTTAAAAAAAAATTTGGAAAGAGTACAAAGATAGCTGTGTGCCATTTTGTTTTTTTAAATCATGAATTGGGATTAGCAAAGTCCCATCTCAGAGGTTCACTGTTACTAAGTGAGCATTGGCTGACTGGGTCCTCCAACGTGAGCCAGAACAGTCATCTCTCTGATCAAGTAAGCACACAGTGGTTCCTCTCTTTCTCACTTGGTGGAGGTGCATATGAGCAATAACTGAAATGATACCAGAAGAAAAGCAAAGGAATAAAAGCTCCTATTGGTTCTAGACTATCTCCTGTAAACAGAAAGCCTCATTAGGCCCTGAAAGGCACAAAGCCGAAGTGGGCACTTTTGGTAAAGATAGGAAAGGAAAGGGTTCAGCTTTAAGTGGCTGGCATCGTTCATACATGATTCCAGGACCAAGGATGCGAAGGGGCACAGTCCAGACGATGAGAAATGAAACCTGGTGCCTGGGGAGTGCCAGATAAACATTCTTTGGCCATTGGTGCACAGCTGCAGAGGATTAATGTGAGGCGTTTACTGGTGTAGAGGACAACTGCAAGACTTCATCTGAAGAAAAAGTTCAGTGGTTTCTTTGTCAAGGTAACTTGCAAACCTAAAAAATGCTGTGTGTAGTGCAACGTACATGATCTAGAGATCTGCAAATCCAAAGTTTGTCCATCCATATCTGAAGTATGTCTGCCCGGGAGCTCATCTTGAAACAGACAAGCAGAGATCAACAATAAGACCATCACTTTAACAGCGAAATGATTGAGGAGCACCTGGGGAGGTTTATTTATTTATTTATTTATTTGTTGGAAAATCTCATTCTTGGAATTGTCTTCCCAGGGAAGTATTTCGAGATATCATGATTCTTGCTCTCTCTTCACCTTTCTCATCATGCCACCAAGAATAAAATCAGCTTCATTAAGGAGATGGACTCACCTGGATGTTGTGGGTATCAATCAAATCATATACCAGCTAATTAAGACCTAAAGCATCTGAAACACAGTGCACTGAAAACATGTGTTTTTGTTTTAGGGGTTGCTATTAAGTGCTTTCAGAGAAAGTTGTTTTCTACCTAACTGGAAGGGAAGAATCAGGGAATAGATAGGAGCTTATGATCATGACAGGCACCTTAGTACAACCCAGTTCCAAGGCAAAGTTCCATTCTTCTCCACCTTGGACACGGCCTGTTCTCAAATCAGCACATATCATTGCTATGGTATAAGAAGGCAGTTAAAGTTCAGGGGAGGTGACATTCTTATCGTAGCCCTGCAGTGTAACCCTATCTCTTCAACTGTCAGTGTGATGGGATGCACCTGTCACAAACTAGATCCGGGCAGCCATGGTCAGACCCCACCCTGGAAATACATCTGATTGGGCTTCCTCTGCCTTTCTTATGAAATCAGGTGGCAGGCAGGAGTCCTCTCATTTCACCACAGGCTCTGCCTGGAGGTACGGCTTTTGTTTTCTGTTTCAACCGAGGACCCCTCTAGGATGGACTTCTCCCACTACTGTTCCCACTTAAAAGTACCCTTTTCATGTTTCTCCCCAGCCCCTCCTCATTGTCGGGCAACTCTTTGCCCCACTCATGTTGGGTATTTGTGTGGGGTGGCCCACACTTGAACAGGAATATGTGTTTATTTCTCGCTGTTAAATTCTGTTCCAGTTTGCACACCGACAACAATCTCTGCTTAGTGTTTTTGCTTCTGTGGGAGACAAGAACCTGGAATGGAAATTTACATATGCACTGCCCAAGGCATCATGGGGGAAGGAGTCTCTCTTTGTTATGGCTTGTATCCTGGTCATTAATATTGTTGAATGAGTAACCCAAAAACGTGTACAAAGCTCCCCAGGAAGACTGCAGCTGTGGACCAAGATCAGGGGATACTTGAGCCTGGGAGTTCAGAGGGCCTTGCTTTGCAACAACATGAAATGCAATCAGGAAAAAGAGCCCAGCGGTGTCTACTGTGAATTGATTTGCTAGACCATCAGGGATGGCTTAGGTAAGCTCTCAGACTTCCCTACCTCTAAATGTCTCCAGTGGCTTTTGAATCCTTGTCTGAAACTGGCTTAGCCCATTTCTCTGCCTCAAGATTTGAGAAAGGAAAGACCCCTGCCTTAGGAAAGCATGCATCTATTCAACATTTTTCTGGGATTTTAGGGTTCATTGTTTCCTTTCCACAGGGCCCTTTGCATCTCCTATGAGGAAGTACAATTCTTATCAGGTGTAGGCACCCAGGTCCTGATCTTGCTGGTCTTCTGCTTCCACAGCCTACGGAAGACCAACATTTGCAAATATAGCTTTTACCCTTCAGGCTAAAAGGGTGTTTCCTTTTAAGAACATAGTGGCAAATTATGTCACTTTTTGCACCATCTATAACTCTGGAAATGTCCACCATTTTATCCTGGGCTTTGGAATAGAATTTCCTATTTTCCTGAAGTTATGCTGTCTCTGTAAAACCCAGATTAGGAAGGAGTAGCCTATCCAATTTCTCGGTTGGGTATGAATGATATTAGTACTATTTTGCATTTTTTTTCTCTTTTTAAGAAACCCAAATGAAGACAGCTTCCTTTTGCTAGCTTGCTGTTCAAATACCTACCATGGTCAAATCTAGGTTGGTGCTGAAGTTGGCAGCCAGGTCTCTTATGTTATGGGCAGGAACACAGTCATTTGAGCTGTTTATTTTCCCTCTGAGGGTCTCTACTAGGAAACTGGAATCAGGAACTGGGAATAGAACACAGTACTCCAATATAGGATGTGGGCATCTTTTTTTTTTATTTAAAGATTTTTATTTATTTGAAAGAGTTTCATACAGAGAGGAGAGGCAGAGAGCGAGCGAGCTAGCTAGCTTCCATCCGCTGGTTCACTCCCCAGTTGGTTACAATGGCCAGAACTGCGTCAATCCAAAGCCAGAGGTCTCCTCTGAGTCTCCCATGTGGGCTCTGGGGCCCAAGGAGTTGGGCCATCTTTCCCAGGCCATAGCAGAGAGCTGGTTCGGCAGAGGAGCATCAGGGACTCGAACCAGAGCCTGTATGGGATGCCGGCACTGCAGGCAGCATTCCACCTGCTACACCACAGCGCTGGCCCCAGATGTGGGCATCTTAACTGTTAAGCTGAACACCCACTCAACTAGCTGGCTTTTAGGCCCACATTGTACAGGTTAGTCTGAGCTTTCCCTTGCATATGCTGCTCTCAAGAGATACTGCCTTTTGTCACGCTGGCAATGATGCAGCAGACCAGCAACGTGCTGCCGAGGATGCTAATCCGGGAAAAGCCTGTAGGAAGTTGCGTCTGGGCTTTTTGTCTGTTTTTCAGTCCTTCAGTGTCTCCTCCTGAACGGGCCTTGGCTTGCTCCTTCCGCTCAGTGGCTCCAGCAGTTGCTGAGAACGTGCCAGACCAGCTCACACAGGAACACGTGCTTAGCCAGTGTGCTAATCCGAGTTTCCGACCAAGATTTCTGCAGTTTTGGAAGCGAGCCCTTCAGACAGTGCTTTGAAATTTAGTCAGAAGTGTAACAGTGCCTTGAATATGCTGGGTTATGAGGTAATTAACTAGGGTGATTGGCATCAGAGTTAACTTGCTAGGCATAGGTGTCACAGATGTTTTTCTTACACTGTAAAGCATTGTGATATCTGCTTACATAAAATGTTGTATCAGAAAGGCGTGGAAAAAAATTGTCAGTATGGAAGTCCTGGATTTATTTTCTCCATCTGTCTTATACTAACTATGGGAACAGTGTTCACACTCTTGGCTGTGAAATGGAGCTAGTGCCTTCCAGTCTCTGTCCCACAGTGTTCTTAAAAGAATTAAGCAAAATAATAATTCTTACAATTCTTTATAAATAAGAGATTACCATAAAAAGTAGAACACGCATATTAGATGAACAGAATACCGGGCACAGAGAGTCTTAGGATGGGAAAAGGCAGTGTGCTCTTGCATTGGCCACGGTTTTAGTCAAGAGGGTCCATGGTCTGTACTTTGAAAGACGTATCAAGGAGCTGCAGAGTGAGTGTAAGTGGATCAAGCTCCTTAATCAAGGACACGGCATCATAAGAAAGGTGTTGGGAGCTCCTTTCACCAGATTAACTCGGACCTGATGATTGTTGCTGGCCAAAGGAGAAGAGGAGTCTTCAGGCCGTTTGAATTATGGAAGCTGTACATGTAAACATTAAACCTTAAGAGAAGAACTCCAATTCTGTTTGACCTATTTAAAAACAGTTAATTGGGGGATCTTTAGGCTGAGATGGCTCATGTGCCAGGGGCTTCTAGACTAGCAAACTGAAGAAAAAAATAAATGGTAAAATGAAACTTAAGTTTAACCACTCAAATACCAACTAACCTCTGACTAAGGACTTCACATGTGGTCACATCCAAATAAGGGAGATGCCTAGGTGTAGCCAATCCAGCAATCTTTACTTTTAAATGCATTCAGCTTTTAGCCGGCGCTGCGGTTCACTAGGCTAATCCTCCGCCTTGCGGCGCCGGCACACCGGGTTCTGGTCCCGGTCAGGGCGCCGGATTCTGTCCCGGTTGCCCCTCTTCCAGGCCAGCTCTGTGCTGTGGCCAGGGAGTACAGTGGAGGATGGCCCAAGTGCTTGGGCCCTGCACCCTATGGGAGACCAGGATAAGCACTTGGCTCCTGCCATCGGATCAGTGCGGTGCGGCAGCCATTGGAGGGTGAACCAACGGCAAAGGAAGACCTTTCTCTCTCTCTCTCTCACTGTCCACCCTGCCTGTCAAAAAAACAACAAACAAACAAAAAAAACCATTCAGCTTTTAAAAATGAATCAGAAACACAGCGAGCTGGTTCTCAAACTGCTAGTCTGATATGGGGTATTGATAAAAGTGCAGGCTTAACCAGTGCTCCACAATGCTGGCCCTTGTTAATTTTATTTTGTCTAAAGTTTTATTTTTTTTGACACACCAGAAGGACAATTAGTATAATTAGTATAATTTTTTTAATGATTTATTTGTTTGAAAGACAGTTACAGAGGGAGGTGGAGGCAGAGTCAGTCTTCCATTAGCTGGTTCACTCCCCAAAGGGCTGAAACAGCCAGAGCTGGGCAAACCTGAAGCCAGGTGCCTGGAGCTTCTTCACACATGGGTGCAGGGCCATCCTGCACTGCTTTCCCAGGCACATTAGCAGTGGATCCAAAGTGGAGCGGCTGGAACTCAAACCAGCCAGGGCTTTAACCTGCTGTGCCACAATGCCAGTCCCCATAGTATTTTTTTTTTAACCATGTGAAAATATTACCCTTTATTTTTGTTCTAAGAATTTAGGTTGTTTTTTTTAAAGATTATTTGAAAGGCAGAGTTAACAGAGTGAGAGAGCCAGCAAGCCAGCCAATCCTGTGCTAGAAGCTTTTTCCGGGTCTCCCACACGGGTGCAGCGGCCCAAGGACTTGGACCATCTTCTACTGCTTTCCCAAGCCATAGCAGAGAGCTGGATCAGAAGTGGAACAGCCAGGTCTTGAACCGGTGCCCATATGTGATGCCGGTGCTATAGGTGGGGGCTTTAGCCCGCTATGGCACAGCACCAATCCTGACACATTTTTGATGAATATGTTGTTTGTGTTCACTGATGGGAATTGAAAATAGTATTTGAAGGTCATGGAGGAATAAGTGTTTTCAACTGAGCAATTTGAGAACAGAATTATTGCTCTGAAAAGCTTACTCTGAGTATATGATAATTCAGATATTTTGGGCCAAAATTAATGTTTGAAGTTGGCAATGATTGCGGTCGTTTCTGCCAAACCTGACTGGACAAGTGAGCAGGAGGAGAGGGGACTATATCAATGTAAATTTTGGCTCCATTTCTGGAGAATCAAATTCAGTGTATCTGAGGTATAGTATGTGAGTATGTGTGTGTGTATACATATTTAATTAAACATCTAGATTGACTAGAGAAAACATTGAATATTGTATTTTATTTTGAATACTTAAAAAATTCATGCCATGCCTTGCCTTGCCATGCCTTGCCTTGCTTGGCCTTGCTTTGCCTTTGTATTCAAAGGCAGAGAGAATAGAGGGAGAGGTAGAGAGACAAATTTCCCATTCACTGCTTCATTCCCTAAACGCCTACAACAGCTGGAGCCATTCACGGATGTGAGTCTCAAGTGAGCCAGCATCTGCTGCTTCTTTAGAGTGTGCATTAGCAGGAATCTGGAATCAGAAGCAGAGCTGAAGCCCAAACCCAGGCACTCTGATATGGGATGCCTGCATCACAAAGGGTGCTGTAACTGCTGTGCTGAATTCTCAGCCCTGGAGGCTTATTTGAATACTCCTGTGTAAAGGTAGTACTTAAGTCACCAATGGGCAAGCTCCTGCTAATAGGCCAGCTGCTTGGTGATTTTTGTTTTTGAGTGCAACTATATTTGTTGGTTTAAGTATTGTCTATGCCTGACTTCATGCTGCAGTACCAGATTAAAAAAGTTGAGACAGAGACCATATGGCCAAAAACCTAAAATATTTACTGTTTGGCTGTGAAGAAACATTTTTTGACTTTGATTATAGATTATGCTCTCCATAAAAGACTTACTGTATTTATGTGGTAAAGAAACTGGGTTATTTTATATAATTCAGTATAAGAAATAAGGATCTAAAGTTGAATCGTTGATTTGCTGGATGATTTTATCTAATTTAATGCAATTTTAGAAATGTATATTCTTCAGCTACTTTGTACTTTTCTGTCAGTTGGTCTTACGAGACAACATGGTTTAGTTTGTACACTGAACTCTAGGGTGCCATTTGTATAAGAGTATAATGTAATTCATGTTCATTGGTTTTATATAACCTGTGGCCCCGAATCAAGTGTTCCTTTCTTAATTGGGTGTATCAACTCAACATTTGTGAAATAAATTTGTTTCTGGATGACTTCTGCGTGCAAGCTTGTTTTTAATACCACCCAGAAAGTTTCAGGAAATAACAGTATTTGAGTCTATGGTTGGCATTTTTATAGTACAGGCAGAATGGCTAGCATTGGAATGTTTTTTATGATAGAAAAAATTTCTAATCTCTGGTGTTTTGCTTAGTCTGTACCTCTATATTGACAAGATAATGAGAAACAAATTGGCTACTTTTTCCCAACACAATCCGATCACTTACAAAGTGGTTCACCAAAGCAGCTTTGTCCTATAGAAGAAAGTTGCAAAACTAATAAAATTTAATGAATAATTTTTAGATTTCTCAAGATAGTTTATGCCATACTTGTCATAAGGGGAATTTTTCAAATGTCATCAATTAGGTGTCTATTGTTATTCAGCATTCATGATTGAGATGTTCTAGAGAGTAGGTGTAAAGAAATAGACATGTAAATTGGAAGTGTAAGCAGTACCAGATGCTGCTTTATCCTGAGAGCTGTATGAACACATATGAAGTTCTAAACCTTCATCACTTAATGAAAGTAGTTAATATTTACTTTGTCTTCACTTTAGATACACATACCTGAAATACACATTATTAAGTGTCCTTTTCTTTGGATATATAGACAAAAGAACTTATCAAGAAACAATCAAAACCAAATATGCCAACAAGTACAGTCTAACAGCTCTACCTGAAATGCTGCCTGCCTCCTTGTCACTGAAAGCAGGCCAGGTGACCTACAGCAGATGTGTCATTCAAGGTTCCCCTAGTAAGATGATTCATACTCGGTTGATACCTAAGACTAACAGAGGATCTTATTACAGAGATGTGAGGGGGTTGAGGTATCTAATGAGAGATTGAGGCAAGGCACTTTATGATGAGCAATTGTTTACCATTTCTGGGCCAAAGGCATGAAAAGAGAAAATGGAAATATGAAAGTACTGTCTTTGGAGAATACAATTGGAGGGATACAGCCACTGCCATCAACTTGACACTTGGTTGGGATGGGTCAACTGCCTCATTCTCTAGCCTCTGAAAACCTGATGCCACATGTTTGGCACACACAAACAGAAATCTGACTAGGTAGCTCAGGGATGAAGTCCAGGACAAAAGCCAGCCTGAAGAATGGCGAGAAATGGATTTGGGATGATGAGGGGGTAAAGCAATTAGAGAATAAACAGCACATTAAGGGAAAACAGCAGATTCTCCATCCTAAGGGTTTCTTGGTTTGTCCTGTGCAGATTTTTATGTCCTGTATTTCTCTCTTCTACCACATGCATTCTAAATTTTGAAGAAAAGATAACAAAATGTTAAGAATTCATTTAGCTTCTTTTCAAAATGTCATTTCTTAGACAAAATCAACAAGTGTGACATTTAAAACTCACTAGTTTCTCCCTACAGTACAGCAGGAAGCCTGTGAAATGAAATATTCCCAGTGAAAAGTACCATGAGTAGAGTCTAGAAAATCTTGCACTAACAGCCAGTTGAAACTGGAAGACCCACTGAGCCCTGATGCAAGACAGTCTAATTCACTGGCACGATTGTCCTAAGAACTCATCCTTGGGAAAAAAAATCGTACTCTTTTGATGACACCAAGACCATTGCACGAGGCAGATATTGACTGTGCAGAAGCCAGTATCAAAAATAAAATATACCAGGAGACCAAAGATGAAGAAACAAATAGGTGTTCAAATAAAACACAGGGACATGAAAAGGCTCACGTCTGTCCTGCTTGTCTTATCTCTGAGACATGGCATACCTGTGATCTGCCTCGGTTGGCATCCCGAAACACCATTTCCAGATATATTTAAGATATAGCTTCAGAGGATTTCCTCCATTTTAAGTTAATAATGTATCCTAGGGTAAATCATCTTAGAAGCTTACAAAAGGCTTATAAAGAACCATAGTGGCTAAAAAAAAAATTATTAAAGTTCAGAGGACAGAGCTTACCAGAGTCTTGGAGAGAAAGTCTTCTTGCCCTTTGCTTCATTTGGTGAACAACTTTTAAAAAATAATGTAATAAAACACTTTATAAAACTGTGGTTCATTTGGGTTACTCCCATTACATATAAAGTGAAATATAAAACATTAATTTTCTGGGTGACTCAAAGAAATGTAATGAAAATAATTTTTCTTTCGGTGGAGGAGGCTTGCCTTTGAAGGAATTGGGTATACCTATAATCACTGACTAATTTAAATACTCAAACTTCAATTTAGCTTATATACAGTTTTAGGATGTGAACTTTGCAAAAGTCAAGGAATTATTAACTTTATATTAAGTAGAAAATTGCAGCAAGCCTCTGGATAGCATCAGTGAAATTATCTAAATGAAATTAAAAAGTTAAGTTTATTTTGGTGCAAAAATTTTTAAATTCATGTAGTTTTTTCATTATACATGTTTTTTTCCATTAGCTTTTTTTTTTTTTTTTTTTTTTTTTTTGACAGGCAGAGTGGACAGTGAGAGAGAGAGACAGAGAGAGAAAGGTCTTCCTTTTGCCATTGGTTCACCCTCCAATGGCCGCCGCTGCAGCCGGCGCACCGCGCTGATCCGATGGCAGGAGCCAGGAGCCAGGTGCTTCTCCTGGTCTCCCATGGGGTGCAGGGCCCAAGCACCTGGGCCATCCTCCACTGCACTCCCTGGCCATAGCAGAGAGCTGGCCTGGAAGAGGGGCAACCGGGACAGAATCCGGCGCCCCGACCGGGACTAGAACCCGGTGTGCCGGCACCGCAAGGTGGAGGATTAGCCTATTGAGCCACGGCGCCGGCCTTTCCATTAGCTTTTTGAAGAACTCTCATATGTTGGGATTGCAATTTTTTGGCACCAATATAAATATCTTTTATTTCTGTTTTCCATGAACTTTGTGAAGCCCCTTGATTTGTTAAAGTGGATTTTTTTCATAAACTTGTGGGTTCATCCTCTGTATATGACTAATTCATCTCATTTGAAAAGGGGAAAGGACTCAGAATTTTCTAGCCTGAGAGATTGTGCCTATAACACCCTCTTGGGGGCTTGCTGTATTCTGTCAAACTCCATAGTGGTCTCAAAGTTGTATACTGGTCTCACTTCCTTAACACCACTGCAAGGCCATCTTGGAAAGTGTTTTTGGCCAATAGATTGGCAGAGGGGGAGGTAAAAAATAGGATTTTTCAACCTTGATTTCTAGCCCTAGTTGTCTCACATTACAGAATGTGTACATCCTAACCATGATAACTTATTTCAGCCATTGATGCCTCATTTACATATCTGGACATATATTTACCTAATCAATCACTATGATAAGACTGTAAATATATGCTATGAGAACAAATGGAGGCCGGCGCTGCGGCTCACTAGGCTAATCCTCCGCCTTGCGGCGCCGGCACACCAGGTTCTAGTCCCGGTCGGGGCGCCGGATTCTGTCCTGGTTGCCCCTCTTCCAGGCCAGCTCTCTGCTGTGGCCAGGGAGTGCAGTGGAGGATGGCCCAGGTACTTGGGCCCTGCACCCCATGGGAGACCAGGATAAGTACCTGGCTCCTGCCATCAGATCAGCGCGGTGCGCCGGCCGCAGCGCGCGGGCCGCGGCGGCCATTGGAGGGTGAACCAACGGCAAAAGGAAGACCTTTCTCTCTGTCTCTCTCTCTCACTGTCCACTCTGCCTGTCAAAAAAATAAAAAAAAAAAATTAAAAAAAAATAAGAAAACAAATGGTATTTATAAAAAAGTCTAGATCATTTGTGTTAATAAGGAATAGTCAAAATCTCTAAAGGTCATTGATTATTTAGAGCAATGTAACATCTAATAATGTTTTGGTCAATGATGCATTGTTTATTCAGTGATGCATCCCAAATAACCTAGATGTGTAATTGGATCTATCATCTAGGTTTGTATAAGTGATCTCCATAATGTTCACACAAGGACACAATGCCTAACAATTCATTTCTCAGAGCATACCCATGTCATTAATTGATATGTGATGTAGTTACTACTATGTAATAGTACCTGTTAAAAAATTAGACATAATACACGTCCATCTGAAAATTGTTCAAATGAGGAAGAAAATGAAAATTATAGGTATTCACAATTTATGAATACATATATCTAACAGATAATATTTCATCCTTTTTCTAAACATAACATTCTGATAAGTTACATATTTCAATAGAATGTAATATTTCATATTAGCACTATATCATAAGCATGTTGATTCATTAAAAGTGTTTATTTCAATAATGACCTAAAGTGTCATGCTATTGCCATATTATAATTGAATAAACCATCTCCATATTCTATGAGTTTTTTTTTTTTCATGTTTACTTTTTCCTGGAAGCAATAGCTTGAATGTCAACGGAAGCATGTCCATATGGGCATCTCTAATAACTATTGGGTCAGTGTTTTGGAGTGAGTGTGTAGGGTTAATATTTATAATCCTTTACAAGTTTAGATGCAGTGAACCAAATTTCATTCCCAACAATTTTCACTAGTTTATACTTCCACCTGCATGAAATACTTGCTAAGATTTCATCCAGTTATACATACTTTTCTATGTTAATATGCAAAACAATTTCACCAAAGATAGTTGATGAGTAGATGATTTCACAAATTAATGCATTGTGTTGGATTTTGAGAGACTCCAGGAAGCATTACATAAAAACACAGGGAAACATACAATATACACACAATCACATGAATCAAAGTTTTTACCTCAGTTGGTATCAATACCTGAGACATTATTCCACACAAACAAATATGGTTATACTGCAATCAGAAGACTTGAAAAAAATAAACTTCCTACTATCCTGTAGGTAGATTTATTTTTTGAGGGATAATTATATGTTCTATATGCCTAACTTCAGGACTATGAATACCACATTTAACCTAGCAAGTATTTTCAAGTATTTTGCAGTGCTAACAAGTGTTGACATAGATGCAGAGCAACCTGAATTCTCATGCAGAACTGGAAAAAAGAAGTACAGATGGTAAAGAAATATACCACTTTTTATTTGTCAATAACTGAAAAGATGAGCACACACATATTCTTTGATTCAATAATTTCTCTTAAATATCTTTCCTGAAGAGATTGTTTACACAAGGACATGGACAAGAATTTCCATCACAGAACTAAAATTTCACATTCAAGAGAAAACAAGTTAATGTGTCCATATATGTATACAATTCTAAACTTGGAGCACTATGTAACAAATTTGTGTAATTTGATATTTGATTATTGATATAGGTGATAACAGATACTTTTACAATGAGACATTATCATTGATATAAATATATTTTTTAAATAGCATGAGATGGGGACCGGCGCCGCGTGGCTCAATTGGTTAATCCTCGTCCTGTGGCACCGGCATCCCATATGGGTGCCGGCTTCTAGTCCTGGTTGTTCCTCCTCCAGTTCAGCTCTCTGATGTGGCCCAGGAGGGCAGTGGAGGATGGCCCAAGTGCTTGCGCCCCTGCACCCACAAGGGAGACCAGGAAGAGGCACCTGGCTCCTGGCTTCAGATTGGCGCAGCGCCGACCTTTGTGGCCATTTGGGGAGTGGGCCAATGGAAGGAAGACCTTTTTGTCTCTCTCTCACTGTCTCTAACTCTACCTGTCACATAGATTAAACAAATAGCATGAGATGAATAAGTTGGAGTAGTTTCAGTGGGAGGGAAGAGAATAAAATTAAGCAGAGATACAAAGAGGAGCAGAACTCCATCTTTACAGTTTTAAAACTTTAAACATAATGGAAGTAAAATACAGGAAAATGTTCAGATTTGATAAGATAAAATGAGTACGTGTATTGCTTAGCATAACCACTTGTTCTATGTTTGAAATATTTATTTTACATAGCTTATTGACAAATCCTGTTACATTAACAGATGTATCAGTGTTTGATTCCCTGAAATCTTTTCTCTGCTCATCTAACCTTTTTTTTTTTTTTTGACAGGCAGAGTGGACAGTGAGGGAGAGAGAGACAGAGAGAAAGGTCTTCCTTTGCCGTTGGTTCACCCTCCAATGGCCGCCACGGCCGGCGTGCTACGGCCGGCGCACCGCACTGATCTGATGGCAGGAGCCAGGTACTTATCCTGGTCTCCCATGGGGTGGAGGGCCCAAGCACTTGGGCCATCCTCCACTGCACTCCCTGGCCACAGCAGAGAGCTGGCCTGGAAGAGGGGCAACCGGGACAGAATCCAGCGCCCCGACGGGGACTAGAACCCGGTGTGCTGGCGCCGCAAGGCGGAGGATTAGCCTAGTGAGCCACAGCGCCAGCTCTCTCTGCTCATCTAAACACACTTCATACATCTTTTCCACTCTTCAATATTCTTTGTCTTATATCTTTTGGGGAGGAGTCAATTATGAACTCTTTCACTTGTTGTCACTTAATTTTTCTCAGGGCTACTTTCCTGCCAGACATTCCTCAAAGCTCCCTTCCCATGTCTAACCCTTATTTCCTACCATTCTTGCCTCAACCTCTCATTCTGTCTAAATGATTTCTCTGCTTTTTACTTCCATACTGAGTGTCTTCCCAACTTGCCAATCCACTGATCCTTGCTTGGTCTCATGAGCTTTCTTGGTGAATAAAACTATTTTCAACTGGTCTTCCTATATTCACTTTACTCCACTGTGCTAGGAGGCATATTTCCCCCAGTACCTGCAATGATTTTTTTTTTTCAGATTTATTTATTTTCTTGAGATGCATAGTTACAAAGGGAGAGACAAAGAGGGAGCTCTTCCATGCAGTGGTTCACTCCCCAAATGGCCACAATGGCTGGAACTGGACCAATCCAAAGCCAGGAGTTGGGAGCTTCTTCCGGGTCTTCCATGTGTGTGCAAGGGCCCGCACATTTGGGCCATCTTCTACTGCTTTCCCAGGCCATGGCAGAGAGCTGTATTGGAAGTGGAGCAGCCAAGACCCGAATGTCAAAGTTATTTCTATTTCCTAGAATGAAATCCAAACTTTCCATGACCCCCTGAGCACTACAGGATCGGGCTTATCTGACTTCATTCTGTGTTCCTGCACTCACTAAATGCCAGGTAAATTTTTCCCTTCTCTGGATTGAAAAGGTGATTTTTTTCCAATGAACTTTGTACTTCTTGCTTCCTTTGCTTATTATATTCCTCTTCTGGGTCTTCATATGAAAGGTTTGTCAATTTGTTCCATTAAAAGTCACCTCCTAACCACTTGAGGAATCTTTTTTCCCCACTACCACCATCTTCTATTATCCTTATGGTCTTTATTATTATCCAAACATTGTTATTGTTTTGATTTTTTTAAAAAATTTGGTGCCAACATTGAGCCCCAGCAGGTTAAGCTGCCACTGGCAGTGCTACCGTCCCATATTGGAGTGCTGGTTCAAGTCCTGGCTACTCTGCTTATGATCCAGCTTCCTGCTAATGTGTCTGGGAAGACAGCAGAAGGTAGCCTAATTGTTTGAGTCCCTGGATCTCACGTGGGAGACCTAGATGGAGTTCCGGGCTTCTTTATTTGACATGGCCCAGACATGGCCCAGTCATGGCTGTTGCAGCCATTTGAGGAATGAACCAGTGGATAGAATCTTGCTCTAGCTCTCTGACGGCTGCTCTGCCTTTCAAATACATATATAAATCTTTAAAATAAAAAATTTTTAAAAATGATTTTCAATTTAAATGAAAAGCAAACAGAAAGACATATCTTCCACCAGCTGGCTTACTCCTGAAATATGAAACAGCAGGGACTAGGCCACACCAAAGCCAGGAGTCTGAAACTGTATCTGGGACTCCATTGGTGATGGGGACGCAAGTATTTGAGCTATCACTCTGCTCCCAATGTGCATATTAGCAGGAAGCCAAATAGGAAGCAGGGGAGTAGAGACTCAAATCAAGCTCTTGGATACAGGATGTGTATCACCCCAAGTGGTTTAACTGCTATATCAAACCCATTCTTATTTTGATACTGGGTATTTGCTTGTCTTTGCAGTAGAATATACAAAAAAGGAAACCACACCTTTTTCTCTTTTTTGAAAAATCACAACCACAGTACCAAGACTAAAAAAACAAAGTCTTCCATATTATATACGATATTTATTGGAGGAACATATGAACAAATTATATGTGTACTCTCAGGGCCACCAAACAATGCACAACTTTTTTCTTCTTTTTTTCCCCTGTCTAATTTACCACAGGAGCTTCTTCCACCCTTTTCTGGCTCTCAGAGCCTACAGCACAACTTTTTTTTTTAATTTAATGAACATAAATTTCCAAAGTACAGCTTATAGATTACAATAGCTTCCCCCCACCCATAACTTCCCTCCCATCCACAACACTCCCCTCTCCCACTCCCTCTCCCCTTCCATTCACATCAAGATTAATTTTCAATTATCTTTATATACAGAAGATCAATTTAGCATATATTAAGTAAAGATTTCAACAGTTTGCACCCACACAGAAACACAAAGTGTAAAATACTACTTGAGTACTAGTTATAGCATTAATTAAACACCTAAGAGTAATTGTGTATTAATTACAGAGTTCAACCAATAGTTTTAAGTAGAACATAAAAAATACTAAAAGGGTAAATTATTAAGTTCTTTTTTTTCTGTTTCTGTTTCTGTTTTGTTATATAGTTTGTTATATTTATATATATATTATATATATTGTTATATATATTTGTTATATAGTTTTTTTATTTAATAAATGTGAATTTACAAAGTGCAACTTTTGTATTGTTGTGGCTTCCCCCCGCCAACCTCCCTCCCTCCCGTGGTCCTCCCCTCTCCCATTCCCTCTCCCATCCCACCCTTCATTGAGTTTCATTTTCAATTACCTTCATATACTGAAGATTAACTTAGTATATACTAAGCAAGGATTTCCACAGGCTGCACTCACACAACTGCACAAGGTATAGGGTATTGTTTGACTAGTAGTGTTGTTTTTAAGTTTCATAGTAGAACACATTAAGGACAGAGATCCTACGTGGGGAGCCTGTACCCAGTGACTCCGTTGTTGATTTAACAATTGGCACTCTTATTTATGACGTCAGCAATCACCCGAGACTCTTGCTATGAGCTGTCTAGGCTATGGAAGCTCCTTGAGTTCACCAACTCTGAATTTGTTTAGTCAAGGCCATATCACAGTGGAGGTTCCTTCCTCCCTTCAGAGAAAGGCGCCTCTCTCCTTGATGGCCTGTTCCTTCTGCTGGGGTCTTGTTCACCAGGATCTTTCATTTAGATTGTTTTTTGCCACCATGTCATGGCTTTCCATGCCTGTGAGACTCTCATGGACCTTTTAGCCAGATCCAAATGTCCCTAGGGTTGATTCTGAGGCAGGAGTGCTGCCATTCTATGAGTCTGCTGTGTGTCCTGTCTCCCCCGCAGGATCATTCTATCCTTCATTAGTTGCTTACACTGGTCTTATTTGTGAAATCTCATCGACATATACCCTATCTTTTTGATCGGTTGTGTATTTATACTTATCACTTTACCAAGTGCGCTGACATTGGTACCTGCCTCCTTGGTAAGATTGAGTTGAAATCCCCTGGCACATTTCTAGTTCCACCATTGGAGGTAAGTCCGAGTGAGCATGTGCCAACCTATATATCTCCTCCCTCTCTTATTCCCACTCCTATGTTTAACAGAGATCACTTTTCTGTTAATTTTAAATGCCTAAGAATGATGGTGCATTGATTGCAGAGTTCAACCAGTGGTCTTATGTAGAACAAACAGAGCACCAACAACAAAACGACAACAACAACAAAAATACTAAAAGGAATAAAATAGTAAGTTGTTCCTCAACAGTCTAGACAAGGGCTGCTCATGTCATTGTCTCTCATAGTGTCCATTTCACTTTAATGGGTATCATTTTAGATGCTCGTTTAATTGTCATCGATCAGAGAGAACATACGATATTTGTCCCTTTGGACTGGCTTATTTCACTCAGCATGATGTTTTCCAGCTTCCTCCATTTTGTTGTAAATGCCCGGATTTCATTGTTTTTTTACTGCTGTATAGTGTTCCATAGAGTACATATCCCATAGTTTCTTTATCCAGTCATCCGTTGATGGACATTTAGGTTGGTTCCATGTCTTAGCTATTGTGAATTGAGCTGCAACAAATATTGAGGTGCAAATGGCTCTTTTTTTCTCCCCTTTAATTCAATTTGGGTAAATTCCAAGGAGTGGGATGGCTGGGTCCTGTGGTAGTGTTATATTCAGTTTTCTGAGGACTCTCCAAGCTGTCTTCCATAGTGGCTTTACCAGTTTGCATTCCCACCAACAATGGATTAGTGTCCCTTTTTCCCCACATCCTCGCCAGCATCTGTTGTTGGTTGGTTTCTGTATGTAAGCTAATCTAACCGGAGTGAGGTGAAACCTCATTGTGGTTTTGATCTGCATTTCCCTGATGGCTAGGATTCTGAGCATTTTTTCATGTGTCTGTTGGCCATTTGGATTTCCTCTTTTGAAAAATGTCTGTTAAGGTCCTTGGCCCATTTTTTTTTATTGGGTTGTTTGTTTTGATTCTGTGGTGTTTTTTGATCATTTTATAGATTCTAGTTGTTAATCCTTTATCTGTTGTATAGTTTGCAAATAACATCTCCCATTCTGTTGGTTGCCTCTTCACTTTCCTGACTGTTTCCTTTGCTGTAAAGAAACTCTTCAATTTGAGGTAATCCCATTTGTTTATTTTATCTTTGATTACTCGTGCCTCTGGGGTCTTCTCCAGGAATTTTTTGCCTGTTCCAATATCTTGAAGGGTTTCCCCTATGCTCTCAATTAGTTTCATGGTGTCGTGGCGCATCTCTAGTTCTTTGATCCATGTTGAGTGGATTTTTGTATAAGGTGTAAGGTAGGGGTCTTGCTTCATACTTCGACATGTGGACATCCAGTTTTCCCAGGACCATTTGTTGAAGAGGCTGTCCTTGTTCCAGGGGTTGGTTTTAGGTCCTTTGTCGAATATGAGTTGGTTATAGATGTTTGGATTGATCTCTGGTGTTTCTATTCTGTTCCATTGGTCTATCCATCTGTTTTTGTTTTTGTACCAGTACCAGGCTGTTTTGATTATAACTGCCCTGCAGTATGCCTTGAAGTCTGGAATTGTGATGCCTCCAGCCTTGTTTTTGTTGTAAAGGATTGCTTTAGCTATTCTTGGTCTCCTGTTTCTCCATATGAATTTCAGCATCGTTTCTTCTAGGTCTTTGAAGAATGACTTTGGTATTTTGATTGGTATTGCATTGAACTTGTAAATTGCTTTTGGGAAAATGGACATTTTGATAATATTGATTCTTCCAATCCATGAGCATGGCAGGTTTTTCCATTTTTTTGTGTCGTCTTCTATTTGTTTCTTTAGTGTTTTGTAATTTTCATCATAAAGGTCTTTGACCTCCTTGGTTAAATTTATTCCAAGGTACTTTATTGTTTTTGTGGCTATCATGAATGGAATTGATCTTAGTAGTTCTTCCTCGGCCCTGGCATTATCTGTGTATACAAAGGCTGTTGATTTCTGAGCATTGACTTTGTATCCTGCTACTTTACCAAACTCTTCTATGAGTTCCAATAGTCTCTTATAGGAGTTTATCGGGTCCCCTATATATAGTATCATCTGCAAATAGGGATAGTTTAACTTCCTCCTTTCCCATTTGTATCCCTTTAATTTCTTTTTCTTGCCTGATTGCCCTGGCTAACACTTCTAGGACTATATTGAATAGCAATGGTGAGAGCGGGCATCCCTGTCTGGTGCCAGTTTTTAATGGAAATGCCTCCAACTTTTCCCCATTCAATATGATGCTGGCCATTGGTTTATCATAGGCTGTACAGGCACAACTTTACTTGCTACTACTGTACTGTAAAAATCAGGCCACTTGGTGTTTTCTCCCTTTTGCTTTATATTGATTTACCCTGTTGTATTGTCCATCTTCCTCAATCCTCTTTCTTGCTCAGCATGTCAACATTTTCTCCACCCTGTTAAGGTTAATCCTTCCATCTTCTACATGACATTGTAAGTCACTCCTACTGTTCTTCAGTGTCTTCAGACCATCCTTTCTCTGTGGTGAATGTGCTCTAATGTGGCTATGTTCCAAACAACAAAATAAAACATAGTAACAGCAAAGTCTTCCTTAACTCTATCATCCCCTCAAAATAATATTATCTTTTCTTCCATTCACCAGCACATTTCTTAAGTGAATGATTGTCTCAAGTGGTATTCACTTTACCTTTTCTCATCCATCTATCCTTCCCTTGCAATGTGAATTATCTCTACGTACTCTACTGTCTTGAAAATCCGCTCCCAAGGCTTACTAGTTACTCAACAGTAACCAAATCCACTGACTTCTTCTAAAAACATTACTGCGGATATTGGTTATTAAATACTAAGTGCCTTCCCTACTCTTAAGTAATTGTGCAACCCAGGGGCTAAAGGTATGTTGAGTAGACTTTCAGACTCCTTTACCAGTAGGATTCTTGCTCAGTTCTACCAAGCAGAGACAATATTGTGAGTCTAGGATTGTTAAGATAAAGACAAAATGATTTCCTGCAGCATCTGTGGAAACTAGAAGGAGAATTTGTCTTCTTTCTTGAGGTAGAACAGCCTCCTGAGATTCACCCACATCCATACTATGGCCAGTTGCCCTGTAGAAACTATGGTATCCACTTAAATCACTCCAGCTTTTGCCATCTTTCAAAGTATGACAGGTGTTTGCAATGTTCTTAGGCTCTGTGGCATTCCAGGAACTCATGCAATTTTCTTTGGACTGAACTTTATGGATAATGTTCCCATTTTACATTTGCAGTTACCGTCTTTTTAGATTCCTCTGGAACATTAGAGTGCTTGTTTTTTGTCTTTCAAACTGTCTTCGATTTCTGAGCCTTGTTACGCCTGCTTATTCTGCTTCTTGGTCTTCATGTCATTCTTTCTCACTAGCTTCTAGTCTCATGAAATGAGAACAATTTCTACAATAATTTTCTTTCTCACATTTTCTTTTTAATACTTGAGCATTGCCTAGTTACTGTAAGTAAGTCCATGGCATCATTTCTTAACTATGTATCCAAAACGTAGCGCTCTAAGCCTCTTATCCGTCTGAATCCTCACCTATAACTGTTACACGCTATGAAATACCTTCCTAAGTATGTCTTGCAAGCCTTTAAATTCTGACATCCCCACCAAGCTTTACTACCTCCTCCCAAGCTTGCCAAGTTAGTTAATAACAGATATTCACTCAATTATTCAGTTTTTTTAATTGTTTATTTCAGACTCCTTATATTCTTAATTTTTTCCTTTTCCATACATCTTATCTTTACCCCTTCATTTTCTCCTTATTTTACATAGAGTGTATGTCCTGTTTCTCTATTACTAGTTAAGCTGTTTCTGCTCACCTCTTACCACACAGTGCTCCAGCGATCCTTCTCAAAACACTTCTCAGATGATGGACCTACAAGTCTGAAAAGATTATAAATATCAATACAAATCAAGAATCGCCTGCCTTCTGCCTGGAATTTAATATCTTCTTCCATTAAACTCAACTATTCAGTTAGACTTCACATATGGCAACCTTCGCAGTTACTAGATACTCACCAGTTTGCATTCTATCTTTCCATATCAAAGGATTATTTCCCATTCTCCCAAAAATTACCAGTTGTGCCCTTATCAATTGTGTGAACTAATCTGAAACATTTCTTTCCTTCTGTTCTGAATTCTAAGTCAAATTCAAAGCTCACTTTCCATATAAAAAACTTTTAACTGCTCTTACCCTAAGAACTGGTTTGTACTCTTTGCTAGAGTGTGAAACCAACAGATTTCTGTTCCTTTGGAGAACCCATCCCATTTATTTCCCTAAATATGAGAATCTTGCCTATCTTTATAACCAGATTGTGAAAGTCAAAAAACTGATTCATCTTAGTTTATTTTCTCAACACCTGAAAGGGTATTTCAGGGCACTGCACACACTCCATATTATATCCTGGATTGAAATGGGTTCCGCTGAAACCCTCATCAATGTCCACCCTGTGGGATAGAGATGCCATGCACCTCTTTCCTCAGGACAGCCTCTCAACAGCCATGCCTTGAAGCACATTTCCTGGGTTAGACCTGAATGAAAGCAGCAAAATCAGAGGAAGCAAAGGGCTTTCCTAAGTGGCAGAGGCAGCAGACTGAGAGCAAATATGTGCCCAGCAGTTGTGCTCCTTGCATTAGAGCAGCTCTTTTAGCACTTGAGAGCCAGAGGCAGGTGTGAAATTAGCAGTACTCGTGGATTTCAGCACGCTGGGCTGCAACCTGCTTTGATACCCAACTGTTTAGGTGATTCTTTTTCTACACACTTTAAGCTCATCGAGATACTTAGAAATGAAAAATACGGTTGGCATCATCCAAAATGATGACTGCTCTAACCTTTGGAGACTGCCTTGCATAGACTTGGTTCTTGGGTTTTGAAATTTAAATTAGGTTTCCAACATGGTTCTCTTTACAAATAATGATGAAAAATGCAAAGAGTGTATATAGACATTTGTAGTGAGTAAACAATTGCATATGTGTTGGTTCAACTTTCACAAGTCCCTTGGATGATTTGGAGGCATATATTTCTATCATGGCTTGATTAACATGTGCTTTGTGAGAATTTTGGATTCTAGAATGATAAGAATAGAAATGTAATCTTTACCTTAGTTACTAATGTGCATCTATTGTTCCTATACAGTTTGTGTCTCTTTCTCTGGAAAATGGATACTAGCAATATTAATTACTGATAGGTATATTGCAGCGATTAAATGAACAAAGATATTTAATTAGGTTCACTTGGACAATTAAAGATAGATCATGAAGGAAAAAGAACTTTGGGTGAAATCTATTTAAAGTCATAACTCTAAAGAAACCTGGGTAAATTACAGACCATTTTGAGTTGTATTTTCATTATTTGAGAAAATGGGATTGGTCTGTACTATTATGATTTTTTTGAAGATTAAATAGTGTAACTTTTTTTAGATTTATTTATTTGAAAGTCAGAGTTACACAGAGAGAGGAGAGGCAGAGAGAGATGTCTCCCATCCGATGGTTTACTCCCCAATTGGCCACGACGGCTGGAGCTGTGCCGATCTGAAGCCAAGAGCTTCTTCTGGGTCTCCCATGCAGGTGCAGGAGCCCAAGGACTTGGGCCATCTTCTACTGCTTTCCCAGGCCATAGTAGAGAGCTGGATCAGAAGAGGAGGAGCCGGGACTAGAACTGGCGCCCATATGGGATGCCAGCGCTTCAGGCCAGGGCGTTAATCCTCTGTACCACAGTGCTGGCCCCCTGTTTCAAATTTGAAAGTCTGATATCTGGCACAAAATTGTGCTAGCAGGAATCATTCAATAAATATTCCTTTGTATTTCTGTAGCTTCCTTTAATTTTCATATATAAAATGGAAGTACATAATGCCTTGCCTGTTGATCTCATGGGTTTATTTCTAAGGTCAAACTAGACAAGGGATATCCTTTAATGAAATTTCAAGAGCTTAGTGAATATCAGAATTTGGTTTTCCTACTTATCTTACGTACATTCATATGTATCTTGGTTCTCTGCTTCAAGTGAGTCTTTTACTTCTCCTCTCTTCCCCTACTCTCCATTGTCTGTGTCTCTCTTCATCTGGGTGATTGCTTTCACAGGGGCCTTCCATAGGCTCTTTTCTCTGAGGTGGAAGTGTCAGCCTTGCATGTTATTATACACATCCAGTCACATGGCTGTTCAAGCCCTCAACAGAGTCCACATTCCTCATAGTGAAAGAGACAGAATGCAGTGTCTTACCTGACCTACAGCCCCATCTCCTTTCCATGATTTCATTGTCATTCTGGTCTCGTTAACTGTGATTCTCTATTGCCCTTTCCCTTTCTTTTATGCCTGCCTCCTTGCTGCTCTTTGAATGCCTCAGCTAGACTCCTGTCTTGGAGCTTTGAGAAGGGCTGCTCCTGCTACCTAGAACTCTTCCCTCAGATACTGTTAGGAATAATGCCTCATCTCTTCAAGTATTTCCTCAGATGACACAAATTGTGTTGTCATTCATTCCTGATCACCTTAATTCCGCTCCACATTTTGGGTCCTTCATGGTCATCAACTTAAACAATTTTTTTTTTTTGTAATTATGTTTTATCGTCTACCTCATCCCATTGGAATCAGAGTTCCATTTGATATCTATTTTTTCCCCCACTGGTGAATTTCAAGTTCTAGAACAAGTTACAAATAAATGTTGAATTGAAATGGATTAGAGACAGAGGTGTCATTTTTAGAAAGTCAATTTTCAGATCATTATCAAAGGATTTGGTCTCTAGTGTGACATTAGACATACATACATGGAACAATGATTAGACCATTGTCACTTACATTTGACATACTAATTTTCAGTCATTACAGATGCAGTTTCTCTTCCCTGTAATTGGTACTGCTGTCCACAATTGCATTTGCATCTCTTGAGAAACACAGGAACATAGACCTGACTTTTCAGAGATGTGAGAGGAAAGGCATTACTCTATGGCTGAATGAACTTAATTTTCTTATATATTAGAAGGTAATACTTGCATCCCACATGAAGGTAAAAACCATATGCCAGGTAGTTATATATACCAGGATTTTCTCCAAAATCTCAAGCTAGTTGATATTAAGGATGCTAAGTTGTCAAATTTGACTTAAAGAAATGTGTTGACTATTTTTAAAAGAAAATAAGCATGCTGCACTCTCAATATTCAGTAGTCTGAACAAATAATTACTAATCAAGTATAACTTCTGTTATACTCTATAATTTGTTTCAATGATTATTTTGTTTGTGAAGCATTTCTGACCCAGAATCCACATACTGTTGTATCCTACACTGAGGTGCTTCTAGAGAAAAACAATTTAACCTGAATGTCTCTGGCAGAGAAGATTCAGAGATTTCCTTCTTGCCACAAAACTCTTCGCTTGAGATTCTAGGTTGAAAATATTAGAAGAGGCAAATGAGAAGACACTAGATAACCCTGGGAGGGAAGAACCGGGAATATTGACACTGGAAGGCATAAGGCACAGAAGTCAGGGTTGGGATACAGAACTAACATAAGCTATTCTGACATGTCGCTCCCCCTCTTCGTGGAGGAACGACACTAAACCCTGCGCTGTTCTTTTCGTCTGCTCGGCCCTCCCCGGGTTTGCTGCTGGTTCTTCCCGGGTTGGCTACTATCCCTTCCACCTCCGTGGAAGGGCAGTTCCCCCTGGCCACATTCCCCACTTCCGCAGGGGAGCGGCACACCACCGGCCGGTTCTCTCGGGGGCTGCACAGGTGTTCCTTCAGCTAGATGTTCCCCTTAGATGTTCCCCATAGATGTTCCCCTTGGATGTTCCTGGTGCATGCCGTCTCTCTCCTCCTTTATAGTCCTCCTCCGCCAATCCCAACTCGGCTGCCCACACGCTGAGTACGCTGCTCTCCAATCAGGAGCAAGTCCTACAGTTTATTAGCTGAACTGGAGGCAGCTGTGCGGAAGCTGTTTACTTCTCTCCCAGCGCCATATTGTGGGAGAGCAGATGCATAGAATAAGTCTTAATTCCAGTAACTCAGTCCAGTCCGGGCTGCTCCCCACACTGACAGATGTCCTTCACATCACACAGTGGCACTACTATCTGTAACCTCATCTTCCGTATCTGCTGTCTCTTCTCTTTATTTTGCTTCAATTCCATGTGTATGCCTGTATGAATATGAGCTGTGTACACCTGTGTGTAGGGGTAGTGAGTGTGGTAATGATCATTATTGAAGATATAGAAGGTTAAGAAATATAAAGGATGTTTTTCTGGAGTTGTAATGATATTTTTCCTTGATGCATCTTCACTGATTCCTCTACTTCCCCTTTCCCTTTTTTTCTGTCTATCTTCTAAGAACCAACATGATTTTTTCTCATAATCACAGTGAGAAGTAAAAAATGTCGAGACAAAGACATGTCATTTTCTTTTTCTTTCAAAAAGCAGATTATTCCAGTGATTGATTTTCAGGTATCATTGGAGAAACCACTTATTTCAGCTTCTTCTGTCTTCTTGGATCAGAATTGTTTCAGTGGAAAGAGCTGGTTGGTGTGATGGAGAATATGAATGACACTTTTTAAATATTTGTATAATGTAAAAACAAGTCCATGGACCATTTTTAGAGGGAATCATAGGCATTAGGGAAGAAGTTAAGCCACAGGACAACAACAGGAGCAGGAGTAGAGGATAACAAATCTTCTATGTTCAGAATGGAGTCTCTGTTGACATGCTTTTGAGGGTCAAGCTCAGTACTGGAACTGCCTCAATGAAGCTTGCAACACTATATTGTTGTCAATATGTTGCACGAGTCTCTGTAAGAATGACCAGAAGGTAGAAGTCAGCTTTGTCATGGGATTTGTCTTACCATGGGCAAGAAGGCCTCTGATAATATCCACAGATATATTGTCTAAATTAATCTGTAATGAGACTTAGTTTCATGTTCATTTTTCTGCAAATGTTGTTAGAAAAAAATGGAAACAGACAAGACAGGGACAGAAAACAAATACAAACATGCCCTTAGTCAAAAAAGATTTTGATTAGACATTTTGATTAAAGATGTAATAAACAGGCAGTAGAATCCATATACTGGCGAATTCTCATTGAGGACCAACAGAATGACTGTAGGGCAGATATTTATGAAGTAATATAGTAAAACATTGTTCAGTGTCATCTTTCCTGACCAGAGAGGAGCAGCACTCTCATCACCGTGGCAATTTAAAGAGGGTAGAAGTATAGAAAAACTAAGATATGTATCAATGTTTTGATTGCCAAGATGGGAAAGCTGAGATGAGTCACCCAAATCTTCAGAGAAAATTTCTAAGAATGAGTTATTGAGGGGTTGTAGAAAGACAGTTTAGATGAAAGCTAGGTATTTTCCAACTTTTCTCATTAAGATGGTTAAGCCAAGTACATTTAAAAATTAAAGTGATGGTTCAAATAGTTCGCAGTAATAATAAATCCACATTTGAAACATGAGTAAAGAAATGTCATTTTATAATGCAAAATGCGAAACTCAGTGCCTAACTCTGAATGTGTTTCTCAGCACACTTGAAAATCTCAGTGGAGGGCAACATCTCAAAATATGAGAGTTGGCATAAATATCAATAAAATATCTACAAAAATCTAATGGGGGATTGTTCCCCTTGAAGAGCATATGTAACACTACCAAATTCTTCTTGATTTCTCTGAAAGAGCTACAGGGGGAGGGAGGAGGAGAGAGAGCTAGGGATATGTTTCCTCCAATGGTTCACTCCTCAAAAGCCCCAGTGGCCAGGGGCTTTGGCTGGGACTTCCACATGGGTAAAAGGGCTCAGAGACTTGGACCATCTTCCATTGCTTTCCCAGGCACAGTAGTGGGGAGCTGGATTGGAAGTGGAGCAGCCAGAACTTGAACCAGCACCCATATGGGATGATAGTGTTGCAGGCAATGGTTTAACCCACTATGCCACAATGTTGGTCCTGACTCTACTTTTTATTTTAAACTCATTTGAAGAATACATTTTATAGGAAGCAGGAGCTGAGTTCTGTGGTTTAGTTAAAAATTCTTAGAAGAAAGGAAATTTAAAAAAGCTTTAGTATTTTATTAAATCTTTTTCTACAATTAAGAAACATCTTTATTAGCACTTCTTTAAGCCAATCAATGACTTGGTAAGTAATACTTTTTAATGTTGGTTCCCAGTGTTCACTCATTTACTTAAAAGATTTTTTTTTTTTTGACAGGCAGAGTGGATAGTGAGAGAGAGAGACAGAGAGAAAGGTCTTCCTTTGCCGTGGGTTCACCCTCCAATGGCCGCCACGGCTGGCGCGATGTGGCCGGCGCACCGCGTTGATCCGAAGGCAGGAGCCAGGTGCTTCTCCTGGTCTCCCATGGGGTGTAGGGCCCAAGCACTTGGGCAACCGGGACAGAATCTGGCGCCCTGACCGGGACTAGAACCTGGTGTGCAGGCGCCGCAAGGTGGAGGATTAGCCTATTGAGCCATGGTGCCAGCTTTTATATATTTGAAAGGATGGGGCCGGCGCTGTGGCTCACTAGGTTAATCATCCTCCTGCGGCGCCGGCATCCCATATGGGTGCCGGGTTCTAGTCCTGGCTGCTCCTCTTCCAGTCCAGCTCTCTGCTGTGGCCCAGGAGGGCAGTGGAGGATGGCCCAAGTGCTGGACCCCTGTACCCTCATGGGAGACCAGGAGGAAGCACCTGGCTCCTGGTTTCGGATTGGCATAGCTCTGGCCATAGCAGCCATTTTGGGGGTGAACCAACGGAAGGAAGACCTTTCTCTCTAACTCTCTCACTGTCTAACTCTATCTGTCAAATAAAAAAAAAATTAAAAAAAAAAAGGCTCTGTGTGTGTGTGTGTGTGTATGAGAGAGGGAGAGAGGGGGAGAGAGAGAATGAATCTCCCATCCATTCACTGGTTTACTTCCCAAATGGCTGCAACTGCCAGACTAGGACTCATTCGGAGCCCAGAACCAGGAGCTTCTTTAGGATCTTCAACGTGGGTGCTGGGACTCAAGCTCTTGGGCCATCCTCAGCTGCTTTCCCACATGCATTACCAGGGAGCTGGATTGGAAGTGGAGCAGCCAGGACCTGAATCAGTGTCTGCATAGGATGCCATCAATGCAGTCTAGGCGGCAGCTTAATCTGTTGTATTATGGCACCTGCTGCAAAAGGGGAAGCCTTTTTTTTTTTTCAAAGATTTATTTATTTATTTATTTATTTGAAAGGCAGAGTTACAGAAAGGAAGAGGGAGAGAGGTCTTCCAGCCACTGGTTCACTCCCCATATGGCCTCAATGGCCAGAGCTGTGCTGATCCAAAGCCAGGAGCTTCTTCTGGGTCTCCCACATGGATGCAGAGTCCCAAGGACATGGGCCATCTTCTACTGCTTTCCTAGGCCATAGCAGAGAGCTGGATCGAAAGTGGAGCAGCTGGGACTCCAACCAGCACCGATATATGATGCTGGCACTGCAGGCTGAGGCCTTAACCCACTGCACCACAGGGCCGGCCCAAGGAGAAGTTTTAAAACAGGTATTTTGGCTCCCCATGAGCTACAGCTGACTTTACCAAATGTATCAATGAATATTCTTTTCCTACAGTCTATCAAATCACTAAGTCATGGCAAAAAAAAAAATCCCTAACTCAAAGCTACTTTGAATTAAATTACAGTATATTTCTTTAATATCTCTCTCTCCCTCTCTCTCTCTCTCTCTCTCTCTCTCTCCACACACACACACAAACACACTTTTCATTTATTCCCATTATATTTATAAACCATTTAATGGAAAAGTTTGATAATAGAGATTATGGCAATGAGTTCAAGATTAAAATCGCATTGCTGATGGTAGTGTAGAACAATAAAATCCATTCTCTCATAGTCATTTAAGTGGCCACTTTTTTTGTTAACAGATGCCTATGCCTTTTTAGACCTACTGCAGCCTAGGTTCTTGGTGTTACTTACATGTGTTATTAAACCTTACCACACTTCTTCACAGTATGTAATTTAATCAAATCTTCCAGGTTTAAAATAAACAAAAGGTCTGAAGCTAAATGCTCAATATATGTAGTTAGGTAACTGAATAAAGTATCATTCAAGTTTTTTTTTCTCCTAATCACAGAAGATGTGGGACTGCAAAGACTGAGACTGGTGCTTCCTAGGAAAGTGCTGGAGTGTCTAGTTGCAGTAGATTAGAAAGAAAGAGAAGTGCAATGAAACAAGGTAGGAGACAGATGACTAATCAAGGCTATGTTTTGCAGGAATTTTACAAACAGAAAATAAACAAGTGAGATAATAATAAAAAGCCATATGGGTGTACACGAGGTACAGCAGTTAAGTTGCTGCTTAGGACACCTGCATCCAGTATCCGAGAACCTCCTTTACAGTCCAGCTCTCCTGCTTCTGATCCAACTTACTGCTGGTGGGCACTCTGAGTAACAGCAGGTGATGACTCACGAATTTTGGTCTCTGCCACTCATGTGGAAGACACAGACTGAGTTTTGGGTTCCTGGCTTTGGTCTGGCCCAGCCCCTGAAAGTAGCTGGCATTTGGAGAGTAAAGATCTCTTTCTCTAACCTTCAGCTAGAGCAAAAATAAATAAGTAATCAAAGTAGTAATGGGAGGTATTTCCATAGATAATGACAGGCAGGAGTTTTATATTGGAAGCATCGATCAGATGCCAAATAAGATAACTGGAGAAAAATTACAACAAACTTCAGAATAGAAAAAAGGTAAGACAGAGTCTAAAAAGCTACAAGGGGTCTGTGTTGTGCCACAGTGAGTTAAGCCGCCATCTGAGATACTGGCATCTTATAGGACACCAGTTTGAGATGCAGCTGCCCCCCATCCATCCAGCTCCCTGCTAGAGGCCTGGGAAAGCAGCAAAAGATGACCCAAGTACTTGGGCCCCTGCATCCACATGGGAGACCCTGGAGAAGCTCTAAGCTACTGGCTTCCACCTGGTGCAGTCCTGGATGTTGGGGGTATTTGGGGAGTAAACTAGTGGATGGCTGACTCTTTGTTTTAAGATTTATTTATTTGATAAAGACCTTTCATAGCAAACAGAAATTGAAAGACTTTGTGGCCACTCGTCCGGCCCTGCAAAAGATACTTAAAGATGTGCTACACTCAGAAACACAGAAACACGGCCATCAATATGAAAGAAGGGAAAGGAAGAACACCTACCAGTAAAAGAGCATGGGAAGCTCAAAGCATATACTAGAAAATATTTCCGGGAAAATGGCAGGGCAAAGTCACTACGTATCAATTGTCACATTGAACATTAATGGTCTGAATTCTTCAGTTAAAAGACACCGTTTAGCTGACTGGCTCACAGAACACAACCCAACTATTTGTTGCCTACAAGAAACACATCTCTCTAACAAAGAGGCATGCAGACTGAAAGTGAAAGGTTGGAAAAAGATATTCCATGCCAACAGAAACCAAAAAAAAGCAGGTGTAGCCATATTAATATCAGACAAAATAAACTTTAATACAAAAACTGTTAAGAGAGACAAAGAGGGACACTATATAATGATTAAGGGTTCAATTCAACAGGAAGATGTAACTATTATAAATGTATATGCACCTAATTACAGGGCACCGGTCTATTTAAAAGATATGTTAAGGGACTTAAAGGGAGATTTAGATTCCAATACAATAGTACTGGGGGACTTCAATACTCCACTCTCAGAAATAGACAGATCATCCGGACAGAAGATCAACAAGGAAACAGCAGATTTAATCGACACTATATCCCAAATGGATCTAACAGATATCTACAGAACTTTCAACCCTACATCTACAGACTTCACATTCTTCTCAGCAGCGCATGGAACCTTCTCTAGGATTGATCACATACTAGGCCATAAAGCAAGTCTCAGCAAATTTAAAAGAATTAGAATCATACCATGCAGCTTCTCAGACCACAGCGGGATGAAGCTGGAAATTAGCAACTCAGGAAACCCCAGAAAGTATGCAAACACATGGAGACTGAACAACATGCTCCTGAATGAACACTGGGTCATTCAAGAAATCAAAAGAGAAATCAAAAACTTTCTGGAAGTAAATGAAGACAACAACACAACATATCAAAACTTATGGGATACAGCAAAAGCAGTATTGAGAGGCAAATTTATAGCAATAGGTGCCTATACCAAGAAATTGGAAAGGTACCAAATAAATGAGCTTTCAGCGCACCTCAAGGACCTAGAAAAACTGCAGCAAACCAAACCCAAATCTAGTAGGAGAAGAGAAATAATTAAAACCAGAGAAGAAATTAACAGGATTGAATCCAAAAAAACATTACAAAAAATCAGCCAAGCGAGAAGCTGGTTTTTTGAAAAAATAAACAAAATTGACACCCCATTGGCCCAACTAACTAAAAAAAGAAGAGAAAAGACCCAAATCAATAAAATCAGAGATGAAAAAGGAAACGTAACAACAGACACCACAGAAATAAAAAGAATCATCAGAAATTACTACAAGGACCTGTATGCCAGCAAACAGGAAAACCTATCAGAAATGGATAGATTCCTGGACACATGCAATCTACCAAAATTGAACCATGAAGACATCGAAAACCTAAATAGACCCATAACTGAAACAGAAATTGAAACAGTAATAAAGGCCCTCCCAACAAAGAAAAGCCCAGGACCAGATGGATTCACTGCTGAATTCTACCAGACATTTAAAGAAGAACTAATCCCATTTCTTCTCAAACTATTCAGAACAATCGAAGAAGAGGGAATCCTCCCAAATTCTTTCTATGAAGCCAGCATCACCTTAATCCCTAAGCCAGAGAAAGATGCAGCACTGAAAGAAAATTACAGACCAATATCCCTGATGAACATAGATGCAAAAATCCTCAATAAAATTCTGGCCAACAGAATACAACAACACATCAGGAAAATCATCCACCCAGACCAAGTGGGATTCATCCCTGGTATGCAGGGATGGTTCAACATTCGCAAATCAATCAATGTGATTCACCACATTAACAGACTGCAGAAGAAAAACCATATGATTATCTCAATTGATGCAGAGAAAGCATTTGATAAAATTCAACACCCTTTCATGATGAAAACTCTAAGCAAATTGGGTATAGAAGGAACATTCCTCAATATAATCAAAGCAATTTATAAAAAACCCACAGCCAGCATCCTATTGAATGGGGAAAAGTTGGAAGCATTTCCACTGAAATCTGGCACCAGGCAGGGATGCCCACTCTCACCACTGCTATTTAACATAGTTCTGGAAGTTTTAGCCAGAGCCATCAGACAAGAAAAAGAAATCAAAGGAATACAAATCAAGAAGGAAGAAGTCAAACTATCCCTCTTTGCAGACGATATGATTCTGTACTTAGAGGATCCAAAGAACTCTACTAAGAGACTATTGGAACTCATAGAGGAGTTTGGCAAAGTGGCAGGATATAAAATCAATGCACAAAAATCAACAGCCTTTGTATACACAAGTAATGCCATGACTGAGAAAGAACTGCTAAGATCAATCCCATTCACAATAGCTACAAAAACAATCAAATACCTTGGAATAAACTTAACCAAGGACGTTAAAGATCTCTACGATGAAAATTACAAAACCTTAAAGAAAGAAATAGAAGAGGATACCAAAAAATGGAAAAATCTTCCATGCTCATGGATTGGAAGAATCAACATCATCAAAATGTCCATTCTCCCAAAAGCAATTTATAGATTCAATGCAATCCCAATCAAGATACCAAAGACATTCTTCGCAGATCTAGAAAAAATGATGCTGAAATTCATATGGAGGCACAAGAGACCTCGAATAGCTAAAGCAATCTTGTACAACAAAAACAAAGCCGGAGGCATCACAATACCAGATTTCAGGACATACTACAGGGCAGTTGTAATCAAAACAGCATGGTACTGGTACAGAAACAGATGGATAGACCAATGGAACAGAATTGAAACACCAGAAATCAACCCAAACATCTACAGCCAACTTATATTTGATCAAGGATCTAAAACTAATTCCTGGAGCAAGGACAGTCTATTCAATAAATGGTGCTGGGAAAACTGGATTTCCACGTGCAGAAGCATGAAGCAAGACCCCTACCTTACACCTTACACAAAAATCCACTCAACGTGGATTAAAGACCTAAATCTACGTCCTGACACCATTAAGTTATTAGAGAACATTGGAGAAACCCTTCAAGATATTGGCACAGGCAAAGAATTTCTGGAAAAGACCCGGGAGGCACAGACAGTCAAAGCCAAAATCAACTATTGGGATTGCATCAAATTGAGAAGTTTCTGTACTGCAAAAGAAACAGTCAGGAGAGTGAAGAGACAACCGACAGAATGGGAAAAAATATTTGCAAACTATGCAACAGATAAAGGGTTAATAACCAGAATCTACAAAGAGATCAAGAAACTCCACAAAAACAAAACCAACAACCCACTTAAGAGATGGGCCAAGGACTTCAATAGACATTTTTCAAAAGAGGAAATCCAAATGGCCAACAGGCACATGAAAAAATGTTCAAGGTCACTAGCAATCAGGGAAATGCAAATCAAAAGCACAATGAGGTTTCACCTCACCCCGGTTAGAATGGCTCACATACAGAAATCTACCAACAACAGATGCTGGCGAGGATGTGGGGAAAAAGGGACACTAACCCACTGTTGGTGGGAATGCAAACTGGTCAAGCCACTATGGAAATCAGTCTGGAGATTCCTCAGAAACCTGAAGATAACCCTACCGTTCGACCCAGCCATCCCACTCCTTGGAATTTACCCAAAGGAGTTTAAATTGATAAACAAAAAAGCGGTCTGCACCCTAATGTTTATTGCAGCACAATTCACAATAGCCAAGACCTGGAACCAACCTAAATGCCCATCAATGGTAGACTGGATAAAGAAATTATGGGATATGTATTCTTTAGAATACTATACCGCAGTAAGAAACAACGAAATCCAGTCATTTGCAACAAAATGGAGGAATCTGGAACACATCATGCTGAGTGAAGTAAGCCAGTCCCAAAGGGACAAATACCATATGTTCTCCCTGATCGGTGACAACTGACTGAACACCAAAAAGGAAACCTCCTGAAGTGAAATGGACACTATGAGAAATGGTGACTTGATCAGCATAGCCCTGACTGCTAATGGACAACTTAATACATTATCCCTCATAGTATTTTTTTTTTTTTGTCTGTTCTACTTAATATGACTGGTTTAATTCTGTAATTATCACACAGTTATTCTTAAGTGTTGAAAATTAACTGAAATGTGATCCCTGTTAAACATAAAAGTGGGAATAAGAGAGGGAAGAGATGTATAATTTGGGGCATGCTCGGGCTGACTTGCCCCAATTGGTAGAGTTGGAAACATACTAGGGGATTCCAATTCAATCCCATCAAGGTGGCATGTGCCAATGCCATCTCACTATTCCAAGTGATCAATTTCAGTTCACAATTGATCATAATGAAAGGACTAAGAGTCAAAGGGAGCACATAAACAAGTCTAGTATCTGCTAACACCAACCGATAGAATAAGTAAAGGGGAGAGTGATCCAACATGGGAAGTGAGATACTCAGCAGACTCATAGAATGGCGGATGTCCTAAATAGCACTCTGGCCTCAGAATCAGCCCTAAAGGCACTCGGATCTGGCTGAAAAGCCCATGAGAGTATTTCAGGCATGGAAAGCCAAGACACTCTGGCAAAAAGATCTCTGTGAGTGAGATCCCAGTGGAAAGAACAGGTCTTCAAAGAGGGAGGTGCCTTTCTCTGAAGGGAGGAGAGAACCTCCACTTTGACTATGACCTTGTCTAAACAAGATAAGAGTCGGAGAACTCAGAGGGCTTCCATAGCCTTGGAAACTCATGACTGGTGCATAGGGAGATTACTGATGCCATAAACAGGAGTGTCAATTTGTAAAGTCAACAACAGGAGTCACTGTGCACTTACTCCTCATGTAGGATCTCTGTCCTTAATGTGCTGTACACTGAGGCTTAATGCTATAACGAGTACTCAAACAGTATATTTCACTTTGTGTTTCTATGGGGGTGCAAACTGTTGAAATCTTTACTTAATGTACACTAAACTGATCTTCTGTTAAAAAAAAAAAAAAAAAAAAAAAGAAACTATCAATTCCCAACTTGACTCTCACTGGGATTAAACATGACAATAGGTCTGATCTGATTTCATCATCATTTAAAAAAAAAATCATCTATTATTTTTCACTTTATGTTTCTGTGTGGGAACAAACTGTTGAAATCCTTACTTAAGGTATACTAAGCTGATCTTCTGTATACTAAGATAATCGAAAATGAATCTTGATGTGAATAGAAGGGGAGAGGGAGTGGGAAAGGGGAGGGTGGTGGGTGGGAGGGACGGTATGGGGGGGAAAGCCATTGTAACCCATGAGACGTACTTTGGAAATTTATATTCATTAAATAAAAGATTAAAAAAAAATAAAAATAAAAAAAATAAAATGCAAAAAAAAAAAAAAAAAGAAAAACACATATGAACGCACCTGAAAATAAAAAAAAAAAAAAAAAGATTTATTTATTTGAAAGACAGATACAGAGAGAGGTAGAGACACAGAGAGAGAGAGAGAGAGATCTTCCATCCACTGGTTCACTCCCCAGATGGCTGCAAAGGCCGGTGCTGCGCTGATCTGGAGCCAGGAGCTTCATCTGGGTCTCCCACACGGGTGCAGGGGCCCAAAGACTTGGGTCGTCATCTACTGCTATCCCAAGCCATAGCAGAGAACTGGATTGGAAGAGGAGCAGCCAGGACTAGAACCAGTGCCCATAAGGGATGCCGGCACTGCAGGCCAGGGCATTAACCCACTGCGCCGCCACACCTGCCCTGGATGGATGACTCTTGCTTTTGCTCTCTTGTTCTCTGTAACTCTTAAATAAAATAAATAAATCTTAAATAAGCTACAAGAACGAAACAATTTAAGAAAAATGAGAGTAGCTTCAGTTTTGTTATCATTAAAAAATGAAAATTGGAGGAAAAACAGGGTCTTTATAATTTTGAGGATATGTCATTTTGGATCCATATTTCTACAGTATGCTAGGATGATCAGTCAAGGATGGTGGTAAAGCAGGTGTTTTCGTATAGAAAACAACATAGTATTAGACTTAAGAAAATGTTGATGGAATCACTACTAAACTCCAGTGGTTTTTCTAGCCTGTGATGATAGAGTAGTGAATAAGGCAGGCAGGGTTCCAGCTAAATCAATCACATATTCTAGAGACAGGAAAAAAAATACATACAGGAAAGATGTACAAATAAAATAGAGAACATTCTACTCAGATTCTGTCTTGGATTATTATTCTCTGAATCAAAACGTCAAACCAAATGCCTTTCCTCAAATCATGACTGTTTACCATACTAATTCACTTTATAGAGACGTGACACCAGACAAAACTGTTAGACTGACAATGAGTATAGATGTGTCTCCCCTCCACTTTGCTGCTTTTATCCTGGTCAATATCCCTGACTCTGTGATAGCTGAAGTATTATAAAATCTGTCTTAAATTACTCATTTCTGGCCAGCGCCGCGGCTCAATAGGCTAATCCTCCGCCTGCGGCGCTGGCACACCGGGTTCTAGTCCCGGTCAGGGCACCGGATCCTGTCCCGGTTGCCCCTCTTCCAGGCCAGCTCTCTGCTGTGGCCAGGGAGTGCAGTGGAGGATGGCCCAAGTACTTGGGCCCTGCACCTCATGGGAGACCAGGAGAAGCACCTGGCTCCTGCCTTCGGATCAGCGCGGTGTGCTGGCCGCGGCAGCCATTGGAGGGTGAACCAATGGCAAAGGAAGACCTTTCTCTCTGTCTCTCTCACCGTCCACTCTGTTAAAAAAATAATAAAAAAAATTACTCATTTTATGTGTGGTTAAGCATGTGCAGTAGACTCTGCTACTTTCTTTTTGGAACAAGTTCTCAGGTAACAAGTGACTTTGTAACTGACCTAGTTTGTATTACTAGGTCTCTCGCTGAATTTCTCAGTTACTGAAACTACAAGGTTTACTTTATTATTTCATCTTTAAAATGACTTGTGGCCTATTATTTTCCTTTAAAAAATTAGTCTCTCTCGCTTCTCATAATAATTATCCCCCCTACCCCTCGACTTTGGGTCTGTTTGCTATTTCGGGTAACACATGGCTTTCTCTTCCCTGCTGGGATTCATAATTGTTACTTGGCAGATGAATCCTGGCATGCCCAGTCATTACTCTGAACTTTCCACAAGATCAATTAGCAAACAGCAGTAGTGCAGGGCTTGCTCCTCAAGTAAACCTGGGAGCCACCCTCCACAAGTGAGCCCACGATAATTACAGCTTTTCCTAGTTGTAAATCATTTGTGTCTATGGAAATTTTAATCATGATATTATATTATTGTTAAATCTCTGAACATAAATGAGGCTAGTGGTTATTGAGGAGCCCTGACATCAGGAGATACTTGCCTTAGACTAAGTGATAGGATTCTTAGTATTCTGAGTCAAGATATCTTTGCATCAAGGAAGCTAGAAAGAGCAGACAGTGAACATTTGCCAAAAAGTCTTTCTAAATAAACCTTAATAAAGTATCTCACTAAATGAAGAGGGCAACAATGAAACTTTTTGTACCTGTCTATTCCTGAATCTCATGTTGTCAATATGTGAGGTTTTCTGCTTTAAAAATAACTGCACTTGCTATGTCTTTCTCAGGTTATCCTAAGGTTTATACAACATGATTGTATGTTCAGGGGGATGAAAGGGTAGTTTAACTTCCCTGTTAAGGTGTTACTCTTTGCTCTTTAGATGCTCTGTCTGGCAAAGACTGTATGTGGTGGGTGCAGTGTAAACTCTCATACTGGAAGATGAGGGAGAGAGAAGGAGAGGCGGCCTAACTGGCCTCCTGACTGTGTCATTGGCAGTGGTAGACCTAACTATTGGACAGATTACTGGTGTAAATTAACCTCAGGTACTCAGCATAGGTGTGGTGATGTCTGTACTACAGCACTTTAATGAGGGTTGAAGATGATTTGAGTAAAGCTGCATGATGCCGTTAAGTATTTAAGTTTAAATAAGTAGATATTTTCATTTGGGTTCACACTAGTTAGCATATGGATGTGATTGGACTGACATAGATAAACTGGATAGCTCTGTATATTTCATGCAGCAGATAATGGAATATACGTTTTTATGTTTCTTCATTTAACATGAGCTGTGAGTTAGGTAAAATTATCATCTTCAGGGGCTGGTGCTGTGGTGTAGTGGGTTAACGCCCTGGCCTGAAGCATCGGCATCCCATATGGGCACTGGTTGGAGACCTGGCTGCTCCACTTCCGATCTAGCTCTCTGCTATGGCCTGGGAGAAAGCAGTAGAAGATGCCCAAGTCCCTGGGCCCCTGCACTGCGTGGGAGACCTGGAAGGAGCTCCTGGCTTCGGATCAGCACAGCTCCGGCCATTGCAGCCAATTGGGGACTGAACCAACAGATGAAGATCGATCCATCGATCCATCGATCTCTCTCTCTCTCTCTCTCTCTCTGCCTCTCCTCTCTCTGTGTAACTCTGACTTTCAAATAAATAAATCTTTAAAAAAATTATCCTCATTGTATGGAATATCAAAAAACATACCAGAGACTTGTTCCCATATGATCAAGCTGCTGTATTATTTAGTTGCATTTTCCTCCTCTTAACAGCACTGTAAGTACCATGAGAGCAGGCACCATATTTCTTCTTATTCATCACTAGTTCCAGCACGTAGTCCAGTGCCACAGATGTAGTATATGTTCAAAATACATTTGCTAAGAAATTTATTTCTCATAGTGTCAGCAATTTTAATTATGAATTCATTGGGGTTAATGGTTTAATGTTACTATTGAATATATAATCACCTGCTCTCAAAAGATAAACTAGCCCCTTAACAAAAGGCTGGTAATTTTGGAAGCTATGTTAATTTTTTAGGGTTACAGGTTACTATCTATTGACTTGAGTGACTCATTTAATTAGAGGAGCTCAGTTTTTATTCATAGCCCTTGATGGGTTTTAGTGTTTTTTTTTTTTTTTACAGTATAGTACATACATATCCATATCTCCCTTTATCTCTGCATATACATATATATATGTGTGTGTGTGTGTATATATATATATATATAATCTGGCATTGGGTATCCATAAAATACTTCGTGGCCTAGAGGGTCTGGGTGAATTTACCGTGATCATTAGAATACATGGGCACCTTGCTTTCTTGGGAAGGTAGGCAACCAGAAGGGCTGGAGCGTGGTTCAGACCATGGCAGTGACTCTCGGCTCCATTCTCACAGGTGCTGAGTGTTACAAAGCGCACTGATGATAGTCCAGATGGCCTGGGAATGCTGTCAGTGTTAAATGCAGGGAGCATTCATCTTTAGGACACAGCATCCCAAGTCCAACTAAAGGGGCTTAATTCTGACAGTGAATAAGTTGGTCTCTGTGATTCTGCTTCAACTTCAGGGATACACATAAAGCAGTTTAGTGATATGGAGAGTTGTAAAACCGAATTCAGAGCAGGATTTCTTGCCTAATCTGGTACTGAGTGTTTGGTCATGAAGGAGGTACTCATTTCTATATCTGAACAGGAAAAGTTTTCTCTTGAACATCTACAGGTTTATTGTGAACACTGAAAAAAATGCTGTCTTTGTGTTTTACATATTATCTAAAGATAAGACGCTTCTCAGTTGTTCAGGAATATAGAAAATAGGCCTACACACAGAAATGTGGACAAGAAAAAAGGATAACAGGGTTGGCAGGTGGGATAGGGAAGAGAGAATGGGCATACTTAGCTAACACTGGGCACCATACCACGGGCTTCAATTTCTTTCTATAAATATACGAAGTGCTTTATTAACCATTTAGTGAGAACTAGTTGTTTGCAAAAAAGGAATCAAAATCCTGGAGATGCCTCTTTAATCATTTCTTTTTGTCTTCAGATATCACTTCTTAAGTGTTCACCCAGCAACATTTTAAGTGACCAATATTTTCCTTCCTATAATTAACCCGGAAGTTTTCAAAGGCAGAGACTTTGGAAAAGAAGTTAAATACTAGAGAACTTTCTAAGGTTAATTGCCAATTACTGAAGATGCTCTTATAAAAAAAAAAACTTAAAAAGCAGTCTATTTCTCATTTCTAAAGCTATTTGAACATAGCTCAGTCAGGTCAGGATCTGTTGACCTAAATTCAGGATATTCTCTGAAGATAGAAACAATGGCAGTTACCCTGCAGAGAATAAATCAAGAGAAGTGTCACATTTTCAAGGAGAAAATGAGCTGTGTTTTTCCACGCAGCTGATTGTTATAACTCTGGTTGTGGCAAGGTGGAAGAGACAAGTTGACAGTGAATATGTATCTAACACCATTCTTCAGTGATTCTTATTTTAACTGCTATAAGTGTCCTTAGTCAATATGTTTAATTCTTATTTTTAAAAAACTAACGTCCACTATTAAGGTTTTCTTATGTTTGTTGAACACTAAGACATTACATGGGAGAAAACAGCGTTCTTCCTTTTTTATTTTAACATTCATTTTCATCCACTTGAAATGTTTGGTAATGGAGAGAGAGAGAGAGATCCGTCTTTGCCCATCTGCTAGTTTACTCTCCAAATACTTTCAACAGCCAGTGCTAGGCTAATCTGAAATCAGGTAGCTGGAACTCCATTTGGGTCTCCATCGTGAGTGGCAGGACACAAGTAATACACCGTCTGTGTTGCTTACCAGGCACATCAGCAAAAAACTGATCAGAAGCATGAAGCAGTAAGGAATCAGAGTGGCACTCTGATACGGGATGGGGATATTCCACATGGTGGCGTAACCAGCTGCACTCTAATGCCCCCTATGTACTCTTCTCTCCCCAAATCTCATTTCACAAGTTTAGGTGCTCACAAAATGTAGCTTTATTTTCTACATTTCTACTTAAGCCTTATTTTTAGGACATTCATTCTTTGTTGTGGCAGTGAAAAAATCTCAGTCAACTAAGGATTTCTCCCCTTTCCCATGAATAGGCATTTTAGGGTTCAGCCTGAGAGGTGGGGACGGCAGCCTCTGGACACTTTTCATCCTGTGTGTACTGTGACCTGAGCTCTGATCATCTGAGACCAGCTGTCTCCCATGGCTGTCTGCCAGGTCTCTGTCCCTTGTTCTCTGTATAACTCCCAGCATATTGGAATCATTGGTCTGCTTGACCTCCTACCTTGGGCTTGTCTTAGGCTCCTTAATGCTGTCCAATTTTTCTTCCTGTCCTGGGCTACTCTTGAACACACAAGAAATTATCTAGGGTCAAGGGTTGTGGCATAACTGGTTAAGCTGCTGCCTGTACTACTGGCATCCCATCTGGGAGCTGGTTCAGGTCCCTGCTATTGTATTTCTGATCCAGCTCCCTGCTAATGCACCTGGGAAAGCAGCAGATCATGGCCCATAGCCTTGGGCCACAGCCACCCACTGGGAGACCCAGATGAAGCTCTTGGATTTGGCCTGGCCTACCCCCTCTCTGTTGCAGGGAACCAGTGGATGGAAGGTGTTTCTCTCTCTCTCTCTCTTTCTCTCTTTCTCTCTCTTTCTTTCTTTCTCTCTCTCTCTTTCTCTCTCTCATTCTGCTTCTCAAATTTAAAAAATCTCATGTATTCTATATGCTGCTGGAAACTCGCAGAGGTTTGCCTCAGACACCTGGGTCTGCTCTCCTGCCGCTGCTTGGTCATCATGGTTGAGCAAATGCAGGTGGGGTGGACAGGATTAGACTGCTGTTTTCAGGTTTTTCGTGGGAACTGACACGTGGGTCTTTTCTTGTTGAGAACCAGTCATCTCAGGGTTTTGTTGTTCCATGCCAAACAGTGGAGTAGATCGGAGGAATAGTGGAGTCTTTATAACGCTGAATAATTTGCATATTTCATTATGCATATTGCTCTTGGGAAGAGGTCTCAGCATTTTAATTGACTTCTTAGTTCTGAGTGTTCTCCTTTCCCAGGTATCCTTTAAGATAGAATTTGTGTAGGGCACGGGAAATAGGAACTATGGGGTGGGGACGTGAGCATGGGTAGATGTACCAGAAAAAACGTGTCCCCAACTCCATATTGGAGAGTCTTTCATAGATACACTGTGTTGAAGTAGTGAATAACACTACATTACATGTATATACTATTTGTGTATACTATATTGAGAGATATTTACTTTTTTTCTTTTTGTCATTACCAATAATGTCACAAGAAACAGCTATGTACATTCATCATTATTCACGTATATGAGTACATACTTTGAGTTAAATTTCTGGAAATGGAATTCCTGAGCAAACAAAAGCATTTTGCATTTTGAAAGTCATTGCCAAAATGTCCTCCAGCATGGTTGCAATGATTTAAAATCCCATTAACAAAGTTTCAGCTGATATTATTCCTATGTATAATTAAATTCACATATCACAATTTTGACTTTACAGAAAGAGCATATTGTAATTTGGAGGATAAGTTTGACATATACACTACCTAGAGTTATTTAAAGTAGTAGTGATAGAATAATCATCATATTTTGTTTGCATTTTGTAATACATTTCTTTCCATGATCTATTTTTTTATTAAACAACACACTCTTCTTTGTATTTATTTGAAAGGCAGAGATACACAGGCACACACAGAGGGAGAGGGAGTGGGAACAGGGGATGGGTGGAGAGAGAGGGAGAGAGAGAGAATATCTCATCCACTGGCTTATTCCCCAAATGCATGCAGCATGCAGTCCTGGAACAGGCTTAAGCCAGGAGTCAGGAATTCAATCCAAGTATCTACATTGGTTGGCCGAGATTCCACCACCAAGGTTATCAGTGCTGCCTCCCAGAGTGTGCATTATTAGGAAGCTGGAATTGACGTGGAGCTGGGACTAAAACTGAATTACTCTGAAATGGAATTCTGTTATCCCAAGCAACACCTTAATTACTCTGTCAAATGCCTGTCATAATTTTCTTTCTTATGTTAGAAAATACATACAATTATTTTTGAAAATTTACTAGAATAATAGCTCAACAAGGCAGAGTTAGTTGCCCCACCAATCCAAAATAAATTCTTAGGATGTGGGTTCCATGCATACTTGTTGAATAAATAAATGCGTGAGTAAATCTAAGTATACAAATATGAAATTAATAAAGAAAAAAACTGGTCTCCAGAAATATTATACAAACTAAACCACTCGATTCACTCGTGCAGAGAATAACGCAGACATAATTGTCTAGCAATGACCTCTTTACAGTTCTCTAATAGCCATTACTGGCCTGAATAAAGGTGAAAACCAAGAGCACATTGTGGTGAGAAAGAAAAGATGTTGCTGTGATGTCCACGTTTCCCCCCAGTTCATGTGTTGGCAATGTGACCCCCACTGCAGCAACATTCAGAGGTGGAAGCTTTAATGTGCAAGCAGGTTGAGGGAGAGCTGAATGGCTGTTAGCGGGACTAAGTTTCTGATAGCAAATGCGTTTAACCAACTTTTTCTGTGTGCATGTGCTCACTTGTTCTATGACACATGACAAAGGCCCTCAGCAGATGCCAGCCCCACGCAGTTGGACTTCCTTGCCTCTAGAACCATGGACCAAATAACTTTCTATCAGATGCTTCAAAAAGTTTATGTAAAGTGGAATTAAAAATTTGTTTGGGCACAAGCAATTTTTGAAATTGATGTTTAGTTTTCTCATAATGCACATATTGTTTATACTTTACAGAGACTATAGTATTCTGTTAGAGCTGCTGGAGAGGGTCTGAACCCGATGGAAAGTGACGAACGAAAAGCACAGAACTGAATGTCCCAAGTAATGTCCCCTCCACAACTTGAGTAGATTCTATTCAGACCCCTGCAAATCACAGAGAAAATGCCCTGGCTTATTTTAAATATTTATCTTAAATACTTTAAATATTTGGGATAATAAAGTTTATCAAGTATAAGTCTAAATTGGTCTTCTCATTGATCCAGATTCCTTGTAAAGAGTGTCTACATGGTAGACTTTGGATGTTGAAGGCATATGTAGGTTTCCCAGGTTCTCCTCTGGATATCATCCAAATTAAATAATTCCATATCATTTCTTCTTTTACCATTAGTCTTTTTAACTTATGCTCTGTTTTTCCTGATTTTACTCTTCATTTCTCTTCCTAAATTCATGAGAAAGAATCTCTCACAGAAATAAAGTTTTGTTATCCATGTTGTGGTGCAATGAGAGATTAAGCCACCACTTGTAACAAAGGCATCACATATGAGAGTGCAGGTTTGAGTCCAGGATGCTACGCTTCCAATGTAGCTTCCTGCTAATGTATCACAGAGAATGGTCCAAGTACTTGGGCCTCTGAATCTCATGTGGGAGACCCCAGTGGAGTAGCTGGGGCTTCTGTCAGATCCAGCACTGGCAATTTGGGGAGTGAACAAATGGATGGGAGATCTGTTTCTGTCTCTCCATATTTTCTGTCATTCAAATTTTTTTAAGGATGGCAAACAGAAAATAAATACATAGTTATATCTGGATGCCCACTGAGTGTTCAAAGTAAATATAGTTATTAACCTGATGTGTGTCAAAATAAAGGAAAGTAAAATATAAAAACAAGAGCAAAGAATAGAGGGAGTGCTCAAAGTAAAGACTTTCTAAGGTACTAGCATAATTTATAAATAACTAATGATTTTGAGCATTTTTGACGTAACTAGCTTAGTGGGTTAGTTCAAACAGAGTAACTGGGTTAGAAAGGTCTAACCTACAGACAATACCAGTCTCACAAAATCATTGAGTCTGGCACCACCAAGGTAACTGCAGGTGGGATTCAAAATTAAACAAATTTGTATCAGGCTAATTTCTTTATTTTTAAAGATTTTATTTATTTGAGAGGTAGAATTACAGACAGAGGGAGAGACAGAGAGAAAGGTCTTTCATTCACTGATTCACTCCCCAAGTGTCCACAATGGCCAGAGCTGAGCTGATCTGAAGCCAGGAGCCAGGAGCTTTTTCTGGGTCTCCCATGCAGGCGCAGGAGCCCAAGTCTTGGGCCATCTTCCCCTGCTTTCTCAGGCCATAGCAGAGAGCTGGATGGGAAAAGCAGCAGGGACTAGAAACGCTGCCTATTCGGATGCAAGCGCCACAGGCCTGGAGGCTTAAATCACTACCCCACAGCACCAGCTGCAGGCCAATTTTTAAGTTGATAATATTTTTTATGGCCTGCAAACATGATATAAATATCCAAATGGCCCTTGATGTAAAACGGTTCCCTATTCCTGGTAGAAGTAAAAAGAAGTAATATTTCTTATTTATCGAAAAAGAAGGCAACATAAACAAAGCCATACTTAATTATTGTGGTTAGAAAATACGTAAGATTGAGGAAACAAATATTATGTAATTATTCTAATCAGTGAAAATGGACTAAAATTGCAGATTGAAAAAAAAATATGTCTAGGGCTTGAGCTGTGGCATAGTGGGTAAATTGCCTCCTACAGTGCTGGCATCCTATATGGGACCAGTTCAGGTACAGGCTGCTCCACTTCCAATCCAGCTCTCTGCTATGGCCTGGGAAAACAGTAGCAGATGGCCCAGGTCCTTGGGCCCTGAACCCCCGTGGGATACGGGAAGAAGTTCCTGGCTTCGGATTGGTGCAGGTCCGGCCATTGTGGCTATCTGGGGAGTGAACCAATGGATGGAGGGTCTCTCTCTCTCTGTGTCTCTGTCTCTGTCTCTACCTTTCATTCTGTCTCTGTGTAACTCTGACTTTCAAATAAATAAATCTTTAAAGAGCAATAATGTGTCATCAAATGGGCAATTTCAGGTTTTATTGTTGCAACTAGAACCTTAAGGCCAGAGAAGAAATAAAATGACAAAAGAGATAGAATAAGTACACATTAAGCAACATGAAACTGGGCAAATAGTGGTGATATAAGAAATAAATCAACTTTAAATCAGAAGTCTTATTTGTCAAAAGATGATTATGATAAGATTGTAAAACTTCAATCCATTAGGTAGATATAAAATCTCCAATGTGTATTATGCATGTAAATAATCTCAAAGCTTAAACATTTTTCAAAGTTACCAAGAAAAATTAACATTTTCAAACATTAGCAATTTATCAACTTTGTTTCTCATAGAACTAATAGAAAAATTTAATAAAACTACAGAATATTTGAACAAAATAATTAGGAACTTCAACAATTGTGGACTTCAGCCTTGAGAAATATGGGGTATGTTTTATTAAGCTACACTTTGATATCCTTCCAAAAATTGAACAAGGGGCTGGCATTGTGGTGTAGTGGGTAAAGTTGCTGCTTGCAATAGAGAGATGCCGTATAGGCACTAGTTTGAGTCCCGGCTGCGCCACTTCCAGTCCAGCTCCATGCTGCTGCACCTGGGAAAACAGAGGAAGGTGGTCCAAGTCCTTGGTGCCCTGAATCCACATGGGAGACTTGAATGAAGCCAGGAGCTGGCTGTTGCAGCCCTATAGAGAGTGAACCAGCTGATAGAAGGTCTCTCTTTCTCTCTCCCTCTCTGTAACACTGATTTTCAAGTAAGTATTTTTAAACAAATCAGTATCATAGCATACTGAAAAATATCAATAAGTACCAAAAAATTATATATATATATATACTCTGCAACAAATTCAACCCAGTATGAAATTAATAATAAAGTTAATGCAAAAGCTATCAAAGAAGATTGCATATATGTATATACAAGTATGTATAACATATACATACTTAAAAGTGATCATATATTAAGACATATCTTAAAGTCTTATATCACGCATTCTATTTTAGAATAAAGCTAGACAAATAAATAAAAAGAGGCCAGGAATAGGCCACGGCATGTTAAAAAAAAAGTTGAAATATGATAAATGAGAAGTTTAAATCAATAGGAAAAGAAAACAAGATGAAGAGAAAACTTTTTCGATATGACAAATATACAAAGAAACAACCAAAAAATATTCTCAAGTTGGCATAAATAAGTTATTTCCAGATGAACTGAAGGCATAAAAATCTGAAATGAAAACTTGGTACTTTGAGTGGAAACAAGAAATTATGTTAGCAGTATTATGGTAGTTAGGGATTTTTACACAAAGTGAATAAAGGAAAAATGGAAACTTGTTTTAAATATCGTTGTGAGAAATGGTAACATAAATAAAAGGGAAGTGAGATATTGCAAGGTGGTAAGAGTAATTGTGAATTTGTATAGCAAAAGAACATTACTTTTATGATGTACTTGCATAAGCTTCTATGAGTTAATTAGAAAAAGCAAAACAATTAAAAATACAGAGTAAAAATAACAGGAATTATATGTAAATGAAAAGCCAAACAGAAGGAAGAAAATTTATACACAAAAATACAACTATTTCATTTCCCTTAATACTTACAGGAATGCAATTTGAAACTGCAATGAAATATCATTATATCCAATAAGATTGTAAAACATGCTGCATATGTATATCAGGACTGTTTTTTCTGTATTGTTTGTAATAAAACTTTAAAAAGTTATAGTAAAAGTTACAGTAGAAACTTTAGAAAATTATAGTGCAAACTATTTTTTGCTTTGTTGTATTGCATAAATGACGATTGGCATTAAAGACTGATTCAACCAATTTGGAGTTGAAATGCACAAATGACACATATCTAAGATCCCCAGAATCACTAGATAATACATTTGGTGAATTGTGAGATGTTCACATGATCACTCAATTGTAGTAGAATATAAGGTTTATAAGCTTATTTGGCAGAATTTTATTCACATTTGATATAGTCACTACTTATGTTGGACTTTATAGTACACATTACAATTTGATAGCATTCTGAAGTCATTTACCATTTTGTTGAAGTGTTATATTTACTTTCTTGTGGAATTTTCCATTTTGTTTTCACATGCCTTTTTTTTTTTTTTTTAAGATTTATTAACTGAAAGGCAGAGTTGCAGAGAGGCAGAGGCAGACAGAGAATTCTTCCATCCACTGGTTCACTCCCCAGATGGCCACAATGGCCAGAACTGGGCCAATTTGAAGCCAGGAGCTTCTTCCAGGTCTCCTACATGGATGCAAGGGCCAAAGACTAGGGCCATTCTTTACTGCTTTCCTAGGACATAAAAGAGAGCTAGATCAGAAGTAGAGCAGCCGAATCTCAAACGGGCACCTGTACTGGATGCCAGTACTGCAGGCAGTGGCTTTACCCACTACACCACGGCACTGGCCCATGCCTTGTGTTACTATTATATCTTACAAATCAGTAAAGGGCTTGCTCTCAGATTTTTATGTATTTTCCAAAGCCTCTCCAATAGACACTTTAAAATAACTGTTTATGGGATATTATCCCTTTGGATTGTTTGTAAGTGAGCACCTTTAAGAGGTATGGAATACATTTTTTATGTAGATAATAAAGAAAAACCTAATCAAGTACCATATCTATAACTCAAGTGCTGTGGAAATAGTGGAAATGGAGGAGGCCCAATTTCTAATCAAAGTAGAATCATAAAGGGCTTTCTTAGTTTTTTCCTACCCATCTCACTTCAAGATTTATCTTGAGATTTTGATAATCATCTCTGCCTTGCTAATATGCCCTTATCTTTTTCTCAACCAACTGCACACATTATTTATGATTCATAAAATTTCCACTTGAGAATTTTTAAATGATTTAAAATAGCTTTCATAATAGAATTCTGGGGAAATGTTATACTGTTAGAGTGTTCTGAAGATTCTCAAGTGGTGAAAGTAGTTTGATAGATCTATTATTTGACTCTTAGTCTCTTTCCAGTAAGACTCAGAGAAGAGGAGGGGTTGCTTTGTAAATTATCTCTTAATTAGATTAAATGCAACTTTAAAAGTATCTTTTGTACTAAACAAATGACAAGACTTTAAAAAGGACAAAATTAATGCATGCTGTGCCAGAAGGTAAAACACTGCTCTTTTCCCCTTGAGTTTATAATCACTGTAGACTGAAGTAAGCATGTTTAGGGCTATGTTCACGAATTTGATAAGTCACTTTTTCTTCAGTCTAATCTTGGCTTCATCCCTGTCTTATCCCATCTCTGTCCATGGGAATAGAGCACAGGCAAACGTATTTTCTTTCTGTCACACTGGTCCTTGCCTTACTTGTTTCAGGTGTGAATCACTGACTCACACAGTGTCACTCTTACACATAGTCCAAGAATTAGGTCTAGGAGACAATACATATTGGATTCTCCATGTAGTTACAGAGTAAATTAATGCGATATGTATTATGTATTATTCAGCTATAAAAATGAAATTCTATCATTTTCTATCATGTTGAGTGAAATAAACTAGACTCAAAGACAAATACTGCATGTTCTCTCTTATATGTGGGAGCTAAAATTAATAAAAAACCACAAGCAAAGAAGAAAGGAATGTCTATAACAGCATTGCTGCAAATATAGCTTTGTAAAACTTTGTTTTATACCTTTGTCAAACCAATGGTTAAGAACGTTATACTACTATAGTTTTAACGATCTGTGAGCACTTTAAAATTTACTGTGTATAGGTGCAATGGTCATTTTCCCATTCAGTTATTGTTTATAGCCTTTGTCTATATTCCCACTAAACTTGGGTCTTTTTGCTTTTTAGTTTTTGAACTTCTTATTATGTAAAGTATTAAGCCTTTTCTTACTGAATTATAATTTTAAAGTATGTTATCTGAAAAACTGAAAAAGGAGAAGGAAAGAGGGTGGGAGGGAGGGAATATCATTATGTTCTTGGGATTGTATCTACAAATCACCTTGAATCTATTAAAAACTAAAATGAAAACGGAAAGAGAAGTTCTATGGCTTTTTTTTTCATGGATTTTCCAAATGAATCTCAGAAAACAAGTCTGGAATTGTGAGGTTAGAAAGATAAGTAGAAAAAGAAATGGAAATGAGAGATGAATAAGTGATCCTGGTAGATCTGTAATCTTTGGTTTTTGTTCCCAGGCTTCCACAAGGTGTGGTCAGCAGAGCAGATATTGGGAAATCCGATGGGACCCATGCCCTGGTTTCTTCAAGAGGTCAGAGAAAGAGGGTGATACTAATGTATGAAAAGATTTGCTCACATAAAACTGGAAGAAAGTAATACTGAGCTATGAGGTTGAGATATACTTGAGTAACAAGGGATAGAGAATGTTGTGAGAATGATTGTCGTACAGGTCAAGGTAGTGATTTCTCTGGATAACAAGGATGGTTTGCAGTTAGCAGTGCTTTGTGGGGGTGTCTGATGTGGCAAAGTCCTGTATCTTGATATAGTGGTAGTTGATTTAAAAAAATTAGTAATTCATTAAGCTGTATATGTCTTTTGTGTTTCTCTTTAGCAATGGAAATGTATAATGTAGTAAGGAAGAACATATTTTACTGTATTTTAGTTTGAAGGTTTAGATAACATGGATCATGTCCTAGCAGAGAGACACTTAATAAAAACTAAAATAAAACAAATTCTGAATATTTCTGGTAAAGAAATTATGATAAACTAAATTCTTTGCATAAATTAAATTTCAACATCTTGATGATTTCCTCACTGAACTGAACATTTAATGACAAAGTAATTCCATTTTTCTCACAATTTTCTCGTTAAGACATAATATAACTCAATATTTTATGAGAACTGTGTATCTTTGATTTAACAAAATGAAAATAACCTTTTGAAAAGAAACAAAATACAATTACAGATCAACTGCTTCTATGAAAATAGAAGCAAAGCAAGCCTACACATAATTGTAGCAAACCAAATTGAGGGATATATCATAAGGCACATGTATATGTTCTAAAAAAGAATGCAAAATTGAGGCCGGCGCCGCGGCTCAATAGGCTAATCGTCTGCCTTGTGGCGCCAGCACACTGGGTTGTAGTCCCCGTCGGGGTGCCAGATTCTATCCCGGTTGCTCCTCTTCCAGGCCAGCCCTCTGCTATGGCCCGGGAGTGCAGTGGAGGATGGACCTGCACCCCATGGGAGACCAGGATAAGTACCCGGCTCCTGACATCGGATCAGTGTGGTGCGCCAGCCGCAGTGCGCTGGCTGTGGTGGCCATTGGAGGGTGAACCAATGGGAAAGGAAGGCCTTTCTCTCTGTCTCTCTCTCTCAGTCTCCACTCTGCCTGTCAAAAAATAAAAATAAAAAAAGAATGCAAAATTGAGTCAAAAATCAATATCTATCAAGCAATTTATTTTAAAATTCACCAAAATAACAGGATGATGTAGGAGAATTTCTTATTGATTTATTTTTAATAAATACTCCCATATAGATAAGCTATTATTGAAAACAAAAGTTATAAGGCCTAAATAAATTACATATATACCATGTTCTCACATTGGAAAGTCAATATTGGTAGACATGATCCTCTCCAAATCATCTTGTGAATTTTATGCAGTCTGAATTTTAAAACCCCCATGATCTTTCTCCCTTCTCTTTGGTGAGAATTGAAGATTTTTAAAAATTATATGGGAGTGGCAAAGGTTTCATATATTCTTGGTGACAAAGAGCAAAGATGGGATATACTTTCACAAAGGAACATCTGGGAGACACAATCTATATCTAAGCCATAACAAATAGACATACTGATTATGTGATACTTCAATTTATTATTTGTGCATTTTTATTTATGTATTATACTTCAAGTAAGAGGGAAGAAAACGTATTAAGCATTCTGTATCTCTAGGCCTCTTTGTTTTGAAGTCTTCATTCATAAATGAGGGTGTAAATACCATTTAAACTGTAAGAAGCATGTCTGTATGGAGACACAGATATTTGAAGCATATAGAGAAAAATATATGCCACAGATTGTTTGAAGGTCAGCAGCTAAGAAATACCTATGTAGAAAAATGACTAGAAAGTGTATCATTTATGGACTAAGTTGTGTGAATGCCTTTTTCCTTGATTTAGCACTCTTGCCTGCCGTAACTGAGTGGCAGGACAAATCAGGTGGTAAGAACAGACTCACCTGCAACCCCAATCCCAGAGAGCTTGAAAGGCTCCAACGGTGATCAACTCATTATATGTTGGGGATGAGTGACAGAAATGTCTTTTGTCCACATTGCACACTCAGGCACAGTAAACTAGTTTAAACAAAACCAGGAGGACTGGCTTCACAAATTTCTTGATTCCTATCAGAACAGCTGTAAACATAGAACACCAGACCTACAAGATCAGCATGTCTCTCCTCCATCCCTTCCTCCTTCCTTCTCCTCCTCCATCCTTTTCTCTTTCCTTATTTATTCATTCAGTCATTTATTTGTTTGTTTGGCTGTCTTACCGTTTTGTCTGGTAGCCTGTTTTCTGCTTGCAGATCCTAGATGCACTGTCACGGGTTTGCATCAAGTTTTTTTTTTTTTTTTTTTGTTCCAGGAAAAGAGCACTGATCTTACAGAAATGAGACTAAGCTTACACAGTTGAAAGGAAAGAATCTATCAAGTGAATAGTTTCACTTTTCACAAGATAATGTCACAATTTTGAATAGCATGTGCCCCTTCTCAGTTACTCTGGCATGTCTACATCTGGAACAGGTGTTTCAGAACCCTGCCATCTGCTTTTTACATGCAGTTGCAAGGGAGAAAGGAACAAAAATGGACACTGATTTATTCATGAATAAAGAGGCTCTGACTTCCCACACATATGTTTAAAAATAGGGAAAGACACTGATAGGCAAGGTAGTAAATCAAGAAGTACCCAAGAGTAAGGGGCTTTCATAAAGCTCTCCACTTCCTCTCACCCTCACCTGTCATTGGCAGACTAATCACACTACTGACTTTCTATCAAGTGAAGCGCTATCTTAAAAACCGATTGTAGGCAACAAGCTTATGTTTGCACAGTTTCTCACCAATAAAAACTAAATATTCAACTACTGCATAAATTAACATGTCAATCACAGGTAGTAGAGGTAGCAATAATATGTAAACATATCTGATACTCTGATTTTACAGGAATTACTTTTTTTTTTTTTTTTTTTTTTTTTTGACAAGCAGAGTGGACAGTGAGAGAGAGAGAGACAGAGAGAAAGGTCTTCCTTTGCCGTTGGTTCACCCTCCAATGGCTGCCTTGGCCAGCGTGCTGCGGCCGGCGCACCGCGCTGATCCGAAAGCAGGAGCCAGGTACTTATCCTGGTTTCCCATGTGGGTGCAGGGCCCAAGGACTTGGGCCATCCTCCACTGCACTCTCTGGCCACAACAGAGAGCTGGCCTGGAAGAGGGGCAACCAGGACAGAATCTGGCACCCCGACCGGGACTAGAACCTGTTGTGCTGGAGCCACAAGGCGGAGGATTAGCCTAGTGAGCCGCGGCACCGGCCAGGAATTACTTTTGAAGCATATAAATTTTATATCTCTATTAACATGTAAAATTAGCAATTACATACATTCTCTAATTTATAGTTAAGGGACAAAAATAAAATATTTCCAAGAAAATTGTTTGAAAACATTAAAAAAAAGCATATTCATGAGAACTGAATCACAAGGAGAAATTAAAAAATACATTGCTATCCAAGCTTTACACTCATCCAGTGTTTGGCAAGGATCAAGTATGTAACCTATTGATTTTAAAAGCAATATTAACACGGTCTCTGTAAATACCACAATTTTCTGCACTAGGAGTCTAAGAATGTCACTTAAATGTAGTTTAACTTAACACCAATGTAATGAAGCACAGCATGTTCTCGCAATTATGTGCTTTTCCCAGTTAAAGTCTTGGAGTTGTCTCTGATTGCTTCTTTATGTCATCCCTCAACACTGGTTTATTTCCAAATTCTATCAATTTTGATTTCAGAATAGTTTAACCAAAACCAGGAGGAGCTCTCCTAGTACAAACCTTAGAATTTATAAGAAAACATTCAACTTTCCTTTCTCTAAAGCTTTTCTTTAATTTTTATAGTTAGGTTATTCTGCATCTAAGGGATAATTTATTGGGAAATTATTGTAAACCAGAAATTAAAATATTTATTAAAAATATCACTCCACAGTCTTTTGGAGGTTGGCACTAAAATTACTGTCATCCTTTAATATTATTAAAATTGGAAATAGAGACGTGAAGGAGACTCGAGCCCACACCATTTGCTGTCACAGAATACAGGCTTGCTCCCTGCTTTGTGGATTGCCTCTTTGGCACCTTTCTGCAAAAGTCCCAGTAGCTTAGCAGCTTTGTTTCAACTTTTTATTTCAAAATTTTAAATTGATGTAAAACTAGTGTAAAACAAATTTCCATGTATCTATCACAAACTTAAAACATCAGCTCATTGTCAGTCTAATGTAATCTATAGTCAAACCACTTCTGTTTTTAACTTATTTTGAGTAAAATAACAAACCATTTTATCTGATTGAAATATGACTTATACTATTTCATGTTATAATAAGTTAATTTTGTCAAAATGGTATTTTGCTTAAAATTTCTTAGAAATAGCAAATATTCACTTTTTATTTCAGATGCAAATAAGCTACAGTTGAGTGACATTTGTATGGCTGCCTTTATTGATAGATTCCCTTGTAAATATTCTCTCTCCCTCTCTCTCTCTCTCTCTCACTGGTTCAATTTCTTTTTCAAGTATTTCTGTTGTGATCCTATTCTATCTCCTCTACTTTGTTGACTGTAATTACATGTGTATTAGATAAATTGAAACTCCCACTGCTTAAAAATACTGATCGTCTTCTAATCGTATTGAATATTTATTTTGTATTACTTTTGAGTAGTTATTTTTGTGATTTACAAGTCCACTACTGTTTAGTGACTAATCCGTATTCTCATCCTTGTAGTATTGTTTCATATTTCCTCATTCATTTCTCTAGGATTTTATTTGTATCTTTATTATACTACCCATTTATCTATTTCCATTCTATAATAACTTAATTGTATCACAAAGACTTTATTAATTTTGTATTTTCTAATTCTAACAGACATGTTCTCTGTCATTTTAAATTGATTTATTCTCAGTATCGATCTAGTTTTTCTCTTTGCGTTCCTTGCCATCTTTTTAAATCACAAATATTGCAAATAAAAAAAAAACTTTGCATAGATTTCAAATATTTGGCACTGATGTATACTTATATATTTTTTTTTTTATTTTTTGCAAGGCAGAGAGACAGAGAGAGTTATAGACAGTGAGAGAAAGAAAGGTCTTCCTTCCATTGGTTCATTCCCCTAATGGCTGCCGCAGCCGGTGCTGTGCTTATCTGAAGCCAGGAGCCGGGTACTTCCTCCCGGTCTTCCATGCAGGTACAGGGACCCAAGCACTTGGGTCATCCTCCACTGCCTTCCCGGGCCATAGCAGACAACTAGACTGGAAGAGGAGCAACCGGAATCAGTACCTGGTGTCCCAACTGGGACTAGAACCCAGGGTGCCAGCACCGCAGGCAGAGGATTAGCCAACTGAGCCACAGCGCCAGCCTGGTGTATACTTATCTTTTTAAATTTATGCTTTCCATGAACTATTTGGAGTACTCTCAGTTTCATAGATCTCTGTCTGAGATGCCCTGCCCCTCAGCTTGAAAACTCAAGGCAATGAACTGGAGCATTCTGGGACTCAGATTATTTGTTTCCTATCTTTTAGGAACTCTCATTATTTGTTGCCTGATGTTCAGTGTTTTGTATGGTAGTCTTTAGGATATAAGTGAGAGGGTAATCTTCCTCCATCTTACTCCATCGTGGCTAAAAATAGGAGATTTTAAATTAATTGGTGTTGGCAACTTGACTGTGCCTTATTTTCAAGGCAGCAGAATGTTATCCATTAAATTCATTTTACTTTACTTAATTTGGACTTTGTTCAAACGGTTGTACATTGAACTCTCTTCATGACGCTTGCTTTTAAAACAAACAAATCTAATTAGGGGAAGGTGGTAAGGAGGGAGAGAAAGAGGGATGGCTAGAAAGGGAGAGAGAAACAGAACACTGGAAAGGATATTTATCCAACACAATTTCTAACACACACAGGTGCCTAAAAAGTTCAAAGTTATTGAGCTTCAAGGATTTCATAATCATCCCAGTAATCCAAACATGCCACTTAAACTTTTCTCTTCCCAAACTGCCAAAACATGTTGTGTATTCTTATAATTCTGCTTTGGATTCCATTTAACAAAGACAATCTATTTTCTTTGCTAATTAGGTCTACAAAAAGGTCCAATTGTACATAATTACTTTTTTTCTTTCTTTTCTTTCACTTACTAAAGCACATATATAGCTGCGGAATTCATCAAACAAAAATACATTTGTGCGTTGGTAAAATTGTCTAAGTTAAATCACCATGTCCATTTCTACTAAGATACTGTTTTTTTAAATCCATTTTGAAATATACTTGAATACTTTCATACACCATACTTTCTATCTTCTAAAACAAAAATTATCTTAAAAAATAAAAGTAATTATTCTATAGATTACAATTTACTTCTGCTATAACCTTTGCTGGTACACATAGATGTATTGTTTAAAATAAATTTCAACCCATCTTCTCATCTCCAGAATTCTAAGAGCCTTCACCGAAACATCACTTTACCATTCATTGATAAGAACAGTATTTCCCTTATTTAAAAGACTTGTTGGTTTTCATTTATTCAATATCATCTTTTTGTGTCATATATTTAAGTTATCATAAAATATATCTATTTTGAAATCAGCATTTATTTTCAGTGTTTCTGAAACTCATTTCTTGGACTATGTTCTTTGCCAGCATGTTCTATGCTATATTTTTCTTTGTGACACCTAGTCAATAAGATATGAATACAAATATGCCCCCAGTATTTGTATTTCAGTCAACAACAGACTGTATATACAAAGTTGGTTCTATATTAGTATAATCGAACTGAAAATTTTTATAACATGGTCATGCTGTAGCCTTTTCAACATTGTAACATAATGTATTACTCCCATATTTGTGCTGATGCAGGTGAAATTTAGCACATAGAATTATGTAGAATACATAACACTTGATGACAATAAATTTGTTATTGGCATATAAGTACTTTTGCATACTTTAGAGTGCACATTTCTACTTATAAAAAAGCTTACTATATTTTTTTAACTTTTGTTTAATGAATATAAATTTCCAAAGTACAGCTTATGGATTACAATGGCTCTCCCCCCCCCAACTTCCCTCCCACCTGCAACCCTCCCCTTTCCTGCTCCCTCTCCCCTTCCATTCACATCAAGATTCATTTTCAATTCTCTTTATATACAGAAGATCAGTTTAGCAGGTATTAAGTAAAGATTTCAACAGTTTGCACCCACATAGAAACACAAAGTGAAAAATACTGTTTGAGTACTAGTTATAGCATTAAATCACAATGTACAGCACACTAAGGACAGAGATCCTACATGAGGAGTAAGTGCACAGTGATTCCTGTTGTTGACTTAACAAACTGACACTCTTGTTTATGGCCTCAGTAATCACCCTAGGCTCTTGTCATGAGTTGCCAAGGCTATGGAAGCCTTTTGAGTTCACCGACTCTGATCATATTTAGGTAAGGTCGTAGTCAGAATGGAAGTTCTCTCCTCCCTTCAGAGAAAGGTACTTACTTCTTTGATGACCTGTTCTTTCCACTGGGATCTCACTCGGGGAGATCTTTCATTTAGGTCATTTTTTTCCTTTTTTTTTGCCAGAGTGTCTTGGCTTTCCATGCCTGAAATACTCTCATGGGATTTTCAGCCAGATCCGCATGCCTTAAGGGCTGATTCTGAGGCTAGAGTGCTGTTTAGGACATCCGCCATTCTATGAGTCTGCTGTGTATCCTGCTTCCCATGTTGGATCGTTCTCTCCCTTTTTTATTCTATCAGCTAGTATTTGCAGACACTAATCTTGTTTATGTGATTCCTTTGGCTCTTAGTACTATCATTATGATCAATTGTGAACAGAAATTGATCACTGGGACTAGTGAGATGGCATTGGTACATGCCACCTTGATGGGATTGAATTCGAATCTCCTGGTATGTTTCTAACTCTACAGTTTGAGGTAAGTCAGCTTGAGCATGTCCCGAATTGCACATCTCTTCCCTCTCTTATTCCCACTCTTATATTTAACAGTGATCACTTTTCAGTTAAGTTTCAGCACTTAAGAATAACTATGAATTGATTACAGTATTCAACCAAAAGTATTAAGTAGAACAAACAAAAAAATACTAAAAGGGATAACGTATTAAGTTGTTTATCAACAGTCAGGGCAAGGGCTGATCAAGTCACCGTTTCTCCTAGTGTTCATTTCACTTTAACAGGTTTCCTTTTTGGTGCTCAGTTGTCACCGATCAGGGAGAACATATGATATTTGTCCCTTTGGGACTGGCTTATTTCACTCGGCATAATGTTTTCCAAATTCCTAACAGGGATCACTTTTCAGTTAAAATTTAAACACCTAAGAATAATTGTGTGTTAATTACTATGAGAAACAGTGACTTGAACAGCTCTTGTCCTGACAGTTGATGTACAATGTAATACTTTATCCATTTTAGTATTTTTTTTTGTTCTAGTACTATTGGTTGAACTCTGTAGTTAACACACAATTATCCTTAGGTGTTTAAAAAAGCTTACTATATTTTTAAAGACATTTATTTGAAAGCGTGAAAGAGAGGTGGAGATTTTCTGGTTCACTGTCAAGTTGGCTGCAGTGATTGGGACTACACTAGGCTGAAGCTAATTATCAGGAACTCCATCCTGTTTTCCTATATAGGTGGCAAGGGCCTAATTACTTGGGTGATCATCTGCTGCTTTGCAAGGTGCATGAGTAGGGAGCTGTGTTGGAAGTAGAGCAGTGGAGATTCAGCCAGGAACTATAAACAATGGTAGTGTGGCAAGCCGCAGATTAACCCACTGCACTACAGAATGTTACTATAAAGTGGGATGACACATTATGACTGCAACAACCTCATACATCCTGTGTTTTCCATAATTTCTTGATTGTATCAACAGGTTATGTTGAATGATTGACTTATACATCTGGTTTGTATAAATCCACTCAGATTGAGTATGATGTCCACACAACCAGGGAATTTCTTACCAATGTGATTCCCAGAACATATACTTGTTGTTACAAAGTGTGTGATTGAATAAATTAAATGTTGGATGAATACATAATACAGATTCTTATAGTGATCTTTTTTCTACAATATCAGACAGTTATAATTCATTCTGTTGGCTCTGCCACATAAAATTAAGCTATATTCATTTTTCTATCAAGAAATATGTAGCGCTATGAAATGAAATACTGATATTTTCATAGTTTCAACAAATATAATCACAGTTTATAGTCCTAAAGGAGGGAAATAAGCAAAGGAAATGGAGCACTTTGTATGTCTATGTCTGCTATCAGTGTCTTATGGTAGCATAAAATGTAGAAATAAATTATATTCAGATTATTTCCTAGAAATAATTGTGTAAATATTTCTAAATGAATAAATTATATGTGGCTAAAATCTGAAGGAATATTTTGATCAATATTATGTTTTTGTGCACAAATGTGTATTAAATCCTAAGAAAATATTTTACTCCTCCAGAAATATGTACTGTAATTCACCAATAATAAAACCCAAGGTTTTTAATATAGCAGCATTTTTCTTCTTTAAATCAAGTCAAGACTATACATTCACTGTTTACAGATTTATTATTCTCTTCTTTATAATATTGCAAATCATAAAAAAAGTTTCCAGAAGAACTTAATTACAACTGAGGGATTACAAATAGAAACTGAACTTTGAGAGAAACACCAGAAGAGGGCAATTAATTTATCTGTTTAAGTTCTAGGGTAGAAGCAAAATTTCTTTTTCTTCATGAAATAAAACAAAATGACAAATACTAGTGCTATAATTTTGAACTAAATGGAAAAGAACTACAAATACTATAAAATATATCTTGATAAACAAGCATGAAGAACATCAGTTGAATCTGTGAATCAGAAGGAAATTTTCCATCAACTTATTAGGAGAATGCTCATAGAGACTACCAAAGAAATGGGAAAAAAAGGATCTTAAATATCTGACCCAGTTGTTTTTTGTCTGTATTAAGAAGATGCATTTGGGCTGAGAGTGTATTAAATAATTTCCAAAAATATATATATATGCACACACCAGCACTAATTCCCACTGACCTTTGAACATTATGGGCTTTTCCCTATCTCCCATTGGAGTGCAACTCCACACTCAAGACAAATACACATCTAAGGTTGAATGCCAATGATAGGGTCACAACTTAAGAGTGAAACTTCCTTTGAATAATATTTTTCAGATAAAATCAGCTTTATAACTCAATGAAAATGAAATTGCATTTTTAAATTTTTTTTTGACAGAGTGGACAGTAAGAGAGAGACAGAGAAAGGTCTTCCTTTTTGCCGTTGGTTCACCCTCCAATGGCCACCATGGCTGGCACACTGCGCTGATCCAAAGGTGGGAGCCAGGTGCTTCTCCTGGTCTCCCATGGGGTGCAGGGCCCAAGCACTTGGGCCATCCTCCACTGCACTCCTGGGCCACAGCAGAGAGCTGGCCTGGAAGAGGGGCAACCGGGACAGAATCCGGTGCCCCAACCGGGACTAGAACCCGGTGTGCCAGTGCCGCAAGGCGGAGGATTACCCTACTGAGCCATGGCACCGACCTGAAATTGCATTTTAAGCCTGTATTGCTCTGTTCCATTGAAGACCATCTTTGAAAGTCCAAATTACTTTTACAATGAGAGGGTCGGAACTCTAGATTTCAGCCTTAGATTAAGTTATACTTGTTTATAATATATTTAGATTTATCATCTGGAATATTTTCAAAATACTTGGCCTTGAATTACACCTCCTTGGCAACCTTTTCCACTCCACAGTTCCTACTCATTCAATAACTCCTTTTACATTTTTCACTTGCATTTGTTGGTCCAACATATTTTTTATAATCACTTGGTTGTTTAAGGCAAATAGGTCAACATTACATTAACCAGGGGGGAGTAGAAATAGTCGATACTCTATTTGACAACAAACAATCCAAAGCAAAAGTTATTTTGCAAAATATGATATGCTACATTTTGTCATTCTATATTCTTATTACTGTTATGATCAGTGGTACCAGCTGTGGTCAATCCCAACTATGCCAATGGCTGGATGACATTAGAAAACATATCTATATCACAGTTTTCTTATTTCTAAAATAGATATAGCGATTATGTCATTATGCCATTTTCAGGGATAAATAAGTTAATACATGTGAAACCCTGTGAATAGTGATTGTTATAGAATAATCTCTTAATATGTCTTTGCTACTATTAGGCTCCATTTTTTTCTGGGAACCTCTGCTTCGTGCACTGCCCTACGTGACACAGCATCAATGTTTTAGCTACTCAAAAATGGATTTGTAACTTTTTTGTTTCTGTTTCCACAACCTATTAGTAGTTCCATAACATCACTTAGTGTCTTAAACCAACACAAGTTGAAAACTTCACAGTTTCTGTATGTCAAGAGTCCAGATAAGGTTTCCCCTAAGTTCTTTCTTGAGGGTATCATCACACTGAAACAAATGTGTTAACTGTGGCTACAAACTCACCTAAGGATCAATGTCCTTATTCTAACTTAGCGGTATTTGGCAAAATTCATGTGTATGCCATTGCATGTCTGAAACCCTTTTTCTTGCTGGTTTCTGGCTGGAGATTGCCCTTAGTTTTTATTTTAAAAATGTATTTAAAAGAGGGGAGAGAAAGAGACAAATGCACAGAGATCCTGTTATCAGAAAGTGTGTCCAGGTTCTTAATGCTATCATATGAAAGTATTTCAGATTGTATTAGTATTGAATTGCGCAAGTAAGCAGAGTTTACTATAAGCAAAATATACTTTCAATATGTGGAGAGCTGACAGGCTTGGGGGAGTTAACATCTTCCCACAGTGTCTTTTTTTTCCTGAAAGAAACCATTTATTTAATGAGTACAGATTTCGTAAGTACAACTTTAGGAATTTAGTGATTCTTCCCATCATACCCACCCTCCCAACCCCATTCACACTCCACCTCCTCCTCCTTCTCTCATTACCAGGCCCATTTTCCACTAAGAAAAAAAAAAGTGTTCCTTGACACTCAAGACAAGGGATGTTCAATCATTGCTTCTCAAAGTGTCAATTTCACTTCTACAGGTTCCCTTCTAGGTGCTCTATTATCACAGACCAGGAAGAATATATGGCATTTGTCACTTTTGGACTGGCTTATTTCTCTAAGTATGATGCTTTCCAGATTAAGCCATTTTGTTGCAAATGACTGGATTTCTTTTTTACCACTGTATACTATTCCACAGAGTACATATCCCATAATTTCTTTATCCAGTCTTCAGTTGATGGGAATCTAGATTGATTCCATGTCTTAGCTATTGCAAATTGAGCTGCAATAAACGTGGGTATGCAGATAATTCCTTTATTTACTGATTTCATTTCCCTTGGGTAAATTCCCAGGAGTGGGATAGCTGGGTCATATAGTGGGTCTATATTCATATTTCCAAGGTATCTCCAAACTGTCTCCGTAGTGGTTTTACCATTTTACATTTCCAACAACAGTGGAATAGGGTACCTTTTTCTCTGCATCCTCACCAGAATTTGTTACTCGTTGCTTTCTGTATGAAAGCCATTCTAACCTGGGTGAGGTGAAACTTCATTGTGGTTTTGATTTTCATTTCCCTGATGGCTAATAATTCTGAGCATGTTTTCATGTGTCTGTTGGCCATTTGGATTTCCTCTTTTGAAAAATGTTTAAGACTCTGGCTCATTTCTTAACTGGGTTGTTTGTTTGCTTGTTATGGAGTTTCTTGATCTCTTTGTATATCCTGATTATTAATATTTTATCAGTTGTACTGTTTACAAATCATTCCCCTCATTCTGTCGGTTGCCTCTTCACTTTCTAAGGGTTTCTTTTGCAGTACAGAAGCTTCTCAACTTGATGTAACCCCATCTGTTGATTTTGGCTCTGATTTCTTGTGCCTCTGTGGTCTTTTCCAAGAACTCATTGCCTTTACCAAAGTTTTGTAGGGTTTCCCCAATGTTCTCTACTAATTTGATGGTATCAGGTCATAGATTTAGGTCTTTAATCTATTTTGAATGGATTTTCATGTAATGTGTATGGGTATGGATTCTGCTTCATCCTCCTACATGTGGAAATCCAATTTTTTAAGCACCATTTGAGTAAGATACTGTCCTTGCTCCAGGGATTGGTTTTAGCTCCTTGGTCAAATGAAAGTTGATTGTACATGTTTGCATTGATATCTGGTATTTCTATTCTGTTCCATCAGTCTGTACATCTGTTTTTGTACCAGTACCATGCCATTTGATAACTGCCTTGTGTAGTATATTTTGAAATATGGTATTGTGATGCCTCCAGCTTTGATTTTGTTGTATAAGATTGCATTAGCTATTTGAGGTCTCCTGTGTTTCAACAGGAATATCAGCATCATTTTTCTAGATCAGAGGAGACTGTCTTTGGTATTTTGATTGGTATCAAATTGAATCTGTAGACATTTTGATAATATTGATGCATCCAATCCATGAACATGGGAGATTTTTCTATTTTTTTGTATCTTCTATTTCTTTCTTTAATATTTTGTAATTCTCATCATAGAGATCTTTGACATCCTTGGTTATATTTTTTCCAAGCTATTTGAATTTTTTGTAACTATTGTGAATGGGGTCAATCTTACAAGTTCTTTTTCAGCTTTGGCATTGTCTGTTTTCAAAGGCTGTTAATTGTTGTTTATTGATTTTATATCCTACTACTTTACCAAACTCTTCTATGAATTCCAATAGTTTCTTGGGGGAGTCTTTTGCATCCCCTATATATATAATCATGTATTCTGCCAATAGGGATATTTTGATTTCCTTTGACTTTTTTCTTGTCTAATGGCTCTGGCTAAAACTTCCAGGACTCTATTGAATAGCAATGGCAAGAATGGGCATCCTTGTCTGGTACGGGATCTCAGTAGGAATGCTTTCAATTTTCCCCCATTCAATAGGACGCTGGCCATGTGTTTGTCATAAATTGCCTTGATTGTGTTTATGAATGTTCCTTCTATACCCAATTTGCTTAGAGTTTTCATCATGAAAGGGTGTTGTATTTTATCAAATGCTTTTTCTGCATCTATTGAGATAATCATATGGTTTTTATTCTTCAGTTTGTTGATGTGATGAATCACATTTATTGATTTGCAAATGTTGAACAATCCTTGCATACCAGGAATAAACCTCACTTGGTCCAGGTGAATGATCTTTCTGTTGTGTTGTTGAATTCGATTGGCCAGAATTTTTTGCAGATTTTTATATCTAAGTTTATCTAGGAAATTGGTCTGAAGTTCTTTTTCTCTGTTGTATTTTTTTCAGGTTTAGGAATTAAGGTGACATTGCCTTCATAAAAGAAAATTGAAATGATCCCCTCTCTTTCAATTGTTTTGAATAATTTGAGAAAAAGTGGAGTTAGTTCTTTACATGTCTGGGAGAATTCAGCAGCAAAGCCATCTGGTCCTGGGCTTTTCCTTGTTGGGAAGGTCTTTATCATTGATTCAAGTTCCTTCTTGGTAATGGGTCTGATTAGGTTTTCTATGTCTTCATGCCTCAATTTAGGTAGATTGTATATGTCCAGGTATATAACCATTTCTTCTAGGTTTCCAAGTTTGTTGTCATATAGCTCATTGTAGTAATCTCTGATGGTTCTTTTTATTTCTGTGATGTCTATTGTTATGTTTCCTTTTATATCTCTAATTTTATTGATTTGGGTCTTCCCTCTTTATTTTTTTTTTTTTAGTTGAGCCAAAGGTGTGTCAATTTTGCTTATTTAAAAACAGCTCTTCATTTTGCTGATCTTTTGTATTTTTTGTTTCAGTTTTGTTGATTTCTTCTCTAATTTTAATTCTTTTATCATACTAGTTTGGGCTTGGTTTGTCATTGTTTTTATAACTCATTGAGATACATTGATAGCTCATTTACTTGGTGCCTTTCCAATTTCTTGACATAGGAACCAATTGCTATAAGCTTTCCTCTTAACACTGCTTTTGTTGTATCCTGTAAGTTTTGATATGTTGTGTCATCTTCATTTTTGTCCAGAATATTTTTATTTCTCTTTTGATTTCTTCTGTGATCTGCTGTTCATTCAGGAGCATGTTGTTCAGTCTCTGTGTTTGCATATGTTCTAGAGATTCCTGAGTTGCTGATTTCCAGCTTCACTGCATTGTGGTCCAAGAAGATGCATGGCATGATTTTGATTTTTTTTTGATTTTCTGAGACTTTTTTTATGGCCTAGCATGTCAGTCCTAGAGAAGGTTACATGTAGAGGAGAGAGGAATGTGTATTCTGCAACTGTAGGATGAAATGTTCTCTAGATATCTATTAGGTCCATTTGGCCTATAGTTTTGATTAACTCTGCTGTTTGCTTGCTGATTTTCTGTCTTGTTGATCTGTCCACTGCTGTAAGTGGGGTATTGAAATCACCCATTACTACTGTATTTGAGTCTATATGTCCTTTTAGATACCTTAACATTTATTTTAAATAGCCAGGTTCCCTGTAATTAGGTACATATATTTTTATAGTAGTCACCTCTTCCAGTTGAATTGATCCCTTAATCATTACATAGTGTCCTTCTTTGTCTCTTTTAACAGTTTTTGTATTAAAGTCTATTTTTGTCTGATAGTAGAAGGGCTACACCAGCTCTGTTTTGGTTTCTGTTAGCATGAGCTCTCTTTTTCCATCCTTTCACTTTCAGTCTGCGTGCATGTTTGTTGGTGATATGTGTGCTTGTGGACAGCAAGTAGATTGGTTTTGTTTCTTGATCCATTCAGCAAGTCTATGTCTTTTAATTGGAGAATTAAAGTCATTTACATTCAAGGGTGACTATCAATAAGCAACAATTTTGCTCTGCCTGTTTTCCATAAATATTTCTATTCTTTACTTTGCATTTCCTTTGTACTTTTACTGGGATCTTTCCTTCCTTATCTTCTTCCATAGTAATGACTGTTTCTGAGTTTCTATGTGCATCACATCCTTAAGCATCTTCCCCAGGGCTGGATGGGTGGTGACAAATTCAGTTTGTCATGGAAGGTCTTTATTTCACCTTCATACATCAATTAGTGCTTTGCAAGGTATAGTATTCTGGGTAGCCAGGTTTTTTTTTTTTTTTTTCTCTTTAGATTTGGACTATATCTCAGCATTCTCTCCTATCCAGTAGGATTTGTGATGAGAAGTGTGCTGCGAGTCTAATTGCAGATCCTCTGAAAGTAACCTGGCATTTCTCTTGTGCACATTTTAGAATCTTTGTTTTACTGTGGAGAGTTGCACTACAATGTGTTATGGTGAAGATCTTTTATGTTCATGTCTATTAGGAGTTCTGTGTGCTTCCTGTACTTCAATGTCCCTTTCTTTCTCCAAATTGGGGAAATTTTCTGTTTTTATTTCACTAAAAAGTCCTTCTAATCATTTTTCTTTTTCCATGCCCTCAGCAATTCCTAGAACCCACATGTTGGGTCATTTGATAGTATCCTGTATATTATCAACAGTGTTTTTTAGTTTTCTAATTTCTTCTTGTGTTTTGTCTGACTGTATAATTTCCTGTGCTTAAGTCAGATATCCTTTCTTTTGCTTCACCAATTCTGTTGTTAATGCTCTCAACTGTAGTTTTTATTTGTTCTATTCAAGTCTTCATTTTGGAGATTTCATTTTGATTTCTCTTTAAGATCTTAATTTTTGTGGGAGAAATTTTCTTTCATGTCAATTATGGATTTCATTAGTTTGTGCATTTCCTTCTGATTATTTATAAATAATCCTATGATCAATTTTTTAAAATTCCATTTCTGGCATTTCTTCAATCTCATCTTCAAAATCTAGTATTGAGGTGTTCCTTTGGTGGTGTCATGTTGTCTTATTTTTTGGATTTATGCATTTGTTTTTCTGCATTTGTGGGAATATTCATTGGTTTCTTCTTTGATTTTTCACTGTGGCAGCTTTTATCTTTAGACTATGTCTGATTGGATTAGTAGAGTGTCTGCTTTCAGGGAATAGAGGTGTGTGGTGGTAGAGGCCAGGGAGCTCTGTTCAGCGCTCTAGGGTGAAGAGCATGTCTGTGGTGACACACCCAGGTTTGGTGTGTTAAATCTTTTTGCTTTTTCCTTTTTCCTTTTTATTTATTTATTTATTTATTTATTTTTATTAAGGGGGGAGGTTTGTTCTTGTCTGTTGGTGTAGACTCAGCTGTGTTCCTCTCCTTGAAGGAGACCAGTGCCTGGGAGCTAGCCCCAGTGAATATATTATTTGTTCTCTCTGCCACAAGAACCACACAAAGGATCTGTGCAGTTCTCATTGTAAGATCAGATTCCCGAGCCATGTCTCTCACCAGGTAACCAGGGAACCCTGAGGTGTGGAGGCTCCCCAGTGACTGCTCAGTGTCCCACCCACACCCTGAGTCCTCCCATGTAGCCTCCAGTGTTTCACAGTCCTGGCACACAAGCCTCTCACAGTCACGAGCACCCAGCCCCCAGTCTATTCTCCCCACCAGACTCAGGAGTCTTTGGCTGGTTGCTGGGTGCAGACACAAGCTGATGCAGCGGTTACGTATGTCCAAAATGGTGCCTGATCTCTGTCAGCTTGTTACAGGCTGCCTTTTCAGGATGATTGGGGGAGAGAGAAAACATGCCCCTGCTTTGTTTCTTCTCTGGTTTGGTGGGAACCCTATCCCCCAGCGGGTTCCAAACTGGATTCCATTAAGGCTTTTCTTGCAGCTGTTTCACCAGTGGCTCTGGCTGCTGCTGTCTGGTCTCACCTAGCCCTCCAATGCTGGTGTGGAGGCTCTCAGCTTGTGGGTACCCAAGTTGTGCCCATCTTCACCCTCCATGTAGGTCCACTGGGTTCCTTCAATTTGCATAGAGTTTCCTCTGCTGTTTTCTCACTCTCTCTCCCCTGAGACTGTATTCTTCCCCTCTTCCCACTTTTTTTTTTTGGATAGGAAGAGTGAACAGTGAGAGGGAGACAGAGAGAAAGGTCTTCCTTTGCCGTTGGTTCACCCTCCAATGGCCGCTGCGGCCGGCACACTGTGGCCCACGCACCGTGCTGATCTGAAGCCAGGAGCCAGGTGCTTCTCCTGGTCTCCCATGGGGTGCAGGGCCCAAACACTTGGGCCATCCTCCACTGCCTTCCCAGGTCACAGCAGAGAGCTGGCCTGGAAGAGGAGCAACCGGGAAAGAATCCGGCACCCCGACCGGGACTAGAACCCAGTGTGCCAGTGCTGCAGGCGGAGGATTAGCCTATTGAGCCACGGTGCCCCACTTTTTTAAAATTATCTTCTCCTAGACTCAAACAGCAAGCTCCCTTCCTACTCAGTCCATCCCCACAGTGTCTTAAGAAGTTTATCTTTTATTTTGTAATGATGGCGCAAGAATATCCATAAGATAAGAGTTCTAGGAATAAAGTGAGACATTCCTGGAATAGAGGTGCCCCCTATTTTCTTTTCTGATATAGTCCTTTCACATCTGTGAAGTAACTGATATTATAATAAGCCTAGATTTAATTAAGGTAAATACATGCCTGACAGTGTAGCTACCTTTTCTGAGACATTTGCCCTGTAGATTTTGAGCTGCTCTGATATGGAAAGTCTTTGGGACTTTCTGGGACACCTGGGCTCTGGGATACCTGGTTGTCTGCCTACTCTAACCTTCCCATTTGCTGATTTACTCCCAGGTCCTTGTAACAAAGTACCCTCTTCTCACAACATGACAATGTACTCTTTCAAGGCCCTCAGATAAGTGCTAGCTGCTGCATCTTGTCTCTTTTAAGGGCTCAATGAAATAGATAGGGTCCATCTTATATCAACTTAACACTTTTTGATTAACTTAAAGCCAGTTGATTAAAGACCTTCATTATATTTTCAAGATCTTCTTTATTAGTTAACATGATGTAGCTGTGGGAGTGATACCCTGTTTGATTTACAGGTCAAGTCTACATTCAAATGGAAGGGACTACATTGAGTGTACAATCTTGAAAATCTTATATTTCTCTATCATTCAAGTTAATGAAATACAGGCATCATATTTAATTTTTTATAAAATTAATCATCTAGTACAATGCACAGTCAATGTCTATTGAACAAGAAATTGAAGTGCATGTGATATTTGTGGCCATTTGCCAATGCTAAAGAAATATATAGTAGGAATCTGAGTTACATATTGCCCAAATACATTAAAAGCACAAGTTTGGACAAAATTTTGAATTTTTAATATTCTGGTAGAGTGGATCATTTTGGAGTTTTGTTTTTGTAAAACTTTTTTCAAATAAATCAGAATTATAATTCTGTGGCTTTCTGAAATTGAGCAAGGTTTTCAAGCCATTTGTCATACTATTATTGATGCTTGAAAATGCATTTTAAGGCAGGCTAACAACATTTTTGATTGGTTCTACCAGTTTGTCGATATTTAACTGGTTTAAATCAATCAGTGTGAGAAGACATCTATGGAATTTGATAGATATGTTTACAGAACTAACTACATACTTATTTAATATATTTCTTAAGGAGTATCGGAATTGAACATAATTCATTGCTGCTTGATTGAAAACAAAGTATGGAAGTCCAGTTAAACCATTTATGATGTAAACATCTCATATTTTATCTGGGTTATAGGGCAAATAATTGGAATAAAACTTAATAGCTTTAATGTTTCCTAAACTCAAAACAGCTGGTTTAAAATTTTTACCTCAAAATAGAATAGCATTTATACACAAAATAGAATATTTTAAGTTTCTGGTGTTTCTAATCCATGTCAGGAGAATTTAGAAAAATACTGACTCCATTTTAATTTTGTTCTCCTTCTCTCTGAGACACTTATTTTGATCTAATTCATAGGTTATAATCACTATTTTATATTTTGGGGAATTTTCTAAATCTAAACACTTGTTATTTAGACTAAACTAATTTGGAACAATGGCAAACACACACACCAACACTACAACACAAAAAAAAAAGGATATAGTGCTGGAGTTTTTATTCTTTTGCATATTTTTCTATGTAACTGACACTTGACCTTCAGACTCCCTTAAGCCTTTTACCTCCAAACTGATTTTCTTTCTAAAGGAGGTAGAATATTTTGTAAAGTACCTACCTTCCTTTTGATATTTTAAACTTTTCCCAGTAAGAGAAATTAGTATATTCACTGAAAAATACATATTACTGTTTCATTCATGTTAATTAACATTTAGAAAAATTCACTTTAGTAAAAATCAAGTCACTTCAAGAGTGTGAGTTAGTCTATATTTCAGTCTTCTTCCAGAGGAATTTAAGGAGCAGCAGCCACAAATTTGCCTCAATACTTCCTAGAACCATGGATACATAGAAAGATCTAGAATCTTCATTTTCTTATCTACCCTTAGTTATTTGAAAACTTTGCTTCCTGTAAACTTAACAGTATAGTTCAATAAAAGTACATCAGCTTCTTGAGATTCATGCAATGTTACTTTATTTCTTAGCCCTTCCTTTGGAACTTTAGGAAATAGGATTTCTGATATATTTTAAAATAATCTTGGAAGCTTGAAGAAGTAATTTTTAGTTATCTCAATACATATTCTGGGTTAATCCCATTTCCAAGTGATTCTTGAAAATGATTACTTAATCTGTATTTTCAAACTGCTTTGGCAAACAGAAAAATAAAATGTTGGAGACATATGATGATTTAGAGACGTCTTACTAATAATATAACTTGTGATGTTAGGTCTTTTTCTTCTCTCTCTTCTAGAATTTCATATAAGTAAAATAATACTTCTGAATACTGGCTGCACATTGGAATCACATTTATTATTGTTAACAATGCCTATGTGATCTTAGCATACTGATTGCATTAGAAATTCTGCATAAATGGCCCAGTTGTTCTTTTTTCTTATTTGGAATACAGAACATAATTCTGACATGAATGATCCATACTTCAAAATTATGTAACAATCTGTTTGTAAACTTTTAAGTAATAGTTTTATGAAAGATTATGTATGTAGATAATCAATAAAATATATTAGGGAATCTGAGAAGGCACTAGAAGAATTGTTGTGAAAATTAACAAAATATTGATTTATGACTATAGCTCATTGTGGCAGAGTACTGATTTAAGAGCTTCCTCTTTCATTTCCTGCCTCCATGAACAATTCACCAGCTCAGAGACACTGTGATATCTGGGAAACCTATCAAAATCCATCAGTGAAGGTGTCAGTATTACTCCATTTTTTCTGGTTACTGTAATGAAATACCTGAAGCAGGGTAATTTATAGAGTACAGGGTTTTATTTATTTTACAGTTTGGGAAACTGAAAAATCGAAACAGTATGGTGACAGGATTGTATGTGGGACTGAGAGATCACATTACCAAACAAGAAGCCAGAGAGTGATTCAGGGACTGGGTCAGGTCCTTAACTCCTTCTTGCAAAGGCTCATGGGGCATGGGAAACCTATCCTAATTCTTTCCAAGGGCAGCTCCCCAGATAATCTATGTACATCCCAGTTGCTGTGAATTCCACAGTCCTCTCTGTTTATTTTAAACAATTCTTTACCTTTTTTGGTTACCTGCTAATGTGTCCAATTAGCTTCAATGCATTCATACGTAACATAGTTCCCTTTTATGTTTTTACCCTCTCACCACTGCTAGTACAGAAACCCAACAACCTCTCACAAATTCCTGTCCCTCTTCCCTTCTAGGAATTCCTGTAAATAGTCAGCTGTCTCTCAGGTGCTTTAAATGTCTGGCTACTAATTCCACTGTGTCAGTTAGACTCAGGGAATACTACCACAATACAGGGTATCACTTGCACTCACTGGAAAACACCCGTTTAACAGGTTTGGTTTCTATATCTGCTTTGGAAATGGCGGCTACACTCATAAACATTGGACTGTAATGTTCTGTTCAAATAGGGAAATGCTGAGACTTCCATTGGGAATTTGCCCTCTGTTGGTTCTGCTATCTCTTGCTCCACACTTCTGTGCTGAAGAGATGAAGAGCCAGTGCTGGGAATTACCCAAAAGCTCAGCAAATTTTTCTCTTCTGTGTTAAAACTGTTTCCCATATACTTGGACAGTTTTAGATACATAACACTTTGCTTTTATTTACTTTCTTCTCCTTTTCACAGTGTCTGTGGCTGGGCCAAGATTCCCATTTCAGTAATAAACACCAAGTTTTATTCAGAATAATTCCTGCTCTCCAGAGGTTCCTAAGAATGAATTTTCTGCTTCAGCTTTCTCAGTCCTTGCAAATTGGCTCACAGGTGAAGCCTGGCTGCCAGAACACTGATACACAGATTCTTCTGAATCTCAGGGATAGACACAAATTGGTTATAAGTTGGGAGTCCTATGACAGTCACAAAGAATTAGAACGATTCTTAGAGTACAGGCTCAACAAAATTAAATTTATTTACTTCTTCATTTCACTTTTTTATTACAAATTCAAAGATATTCTAGACAGATTTTCAAAATCAATCATGTATATATTATTTTGAATCATAAATATATGCAAAGCAATGTGCAACAGCAACAGGATGGTTAATTTTGACAAGACATAACAAAATGCATCTTTTAAAATGATATACACTCATTGTTTAATGATAGGGAAATACATAGACAATAATTCCAAGTAATAAAGTGGAACACTGATCTATACATTTGTTACAGTGTCAGTGTGTGTGTAAAGAAAAGCCTGGATGGAAACACATTTCAATTATTAACCAGTTTTTCTCTGATCTGGGAGATTTTTCTGCTGTTTTCTTCTTTGTAATTGAGAATATTTTCCAATAATTCCAAAAGTTTGGTCTGTTATTCCTAAGTTGGGGGAATTAATAGTTTGATTAGCAGATATACCCAAAGCAACTTAGTTGCTGGTATTCTCTAGAAGGGGAGTTTTCCTCACAAGTTCCTAAGAATCTTCCTCTGATTTGGTCACATTTTGCCAGGCTTTTCCTGCTGTCGCTCCTGGGCCAGCTTTAGGGCAAGCAGGGTAGACATAGAGTAATCTATTATTCACAGGAACCTTGAAAATTGGTGTGATTTTTGCTTACAGTAATGAAGGCGAGAGCATCTGAGGTTAATGCTGTTGCAAACATATTACAATCTATTTATCGCATAAACAGATGAGGTGTGGTGGTGGGGGCACCACACAGACCCAGAAAACAGACAGCAGAAAAGGCAGACTGATGAAGTAACCTATGTCTCGATGACTTCAGTTCTGAGCCCCTCAATTTTCATTTATTTAAATCTTTTACTTAAGTCATCTCTTGTTTGATGATATGTTTGATTTTGTGAGAAATAAATGATATGAGCTCATAAAATAAGGAAACTAAAGTTATTTACAGGTTAGACAAATGTGTGATCAATCCTTAAGGCTAATCTCACCATAACTGCTGGTTCTTTGTCGGGACAAAAGTAGCCTAATTGTTAAGTACTTTGGATCAGTGGTCGCTGTGCTCAGTAGAAGCAGTAGAAGATGGCCCAAGTGCTTGGGCCCCTGCACCTATGTGGGAGACCAGGAGGAAACACCTGGCTCCTTGCTTTGGATCAGCACAATTCTGGCTGTTGCAGCCATTTGGGGAGTGAACCAATGGAAGGAAGACCTTTCTCTCTGTCTCTCCCTCTCACTGTCTGTAACTCTACCTCTTAAATAAATAAATATTTTTTTTTTTTAATGAGAGGCTTTCAAAATGTTTTTGGGGGTTATTACTGTACAAATAGCTATGAATTTCAAAACTTTTTGCACTAACATAAACATCTTTTATTCCACTTTCCACCAACGTTTTGAAGTACCCTTGTGTGTGTGTGTGTGTGTGTGTTTGTGTGCATGCACAATATGGTTGGTTGAGAAGATTTTATAGATGGAGATTCTAAAGACAAAAGCAAGTGCTGTACAAGCAAATACACTTCAGGTCCATCTTGTGGAATATATCCAGCTAGATGGGAAGTGGAGTAACCTGGATTCATTGAATTTCTGATATGGGATGTGATCATCCCAGTGCATCTTTTATGTCTTCTACATCTTCCCTCCTGGTCCTCCAGTTCTCTCCCTTTCAAGATGTACTGCTGTGGCATCACCAAATACTTCACTGGTTCTACATCCTTTAGGAGATATGTTCTTGCTTTTGCAAGATGGAGATTAAACAAAATGAAATGTCATATTTTCTCTCTGTTGTTTTTTTTCTCTCTTCCTATATGTATGCACTTCAAAAATTTAAAGGAAAATTGGCATTATGTAAGGTATTTGTTCTCTGCAAACATGTTTTCCTAGGAGTTGCCATGAAAAAAAGCAGTTGGAAAGGACAGACTACAGGATTCCTGAATGACACAGAGTGATGATGGAATATCTTAATGTTGTCCCTGTAGTATTTAGAACATACCCTCATATCTACATGCAGATGCACACTGTTTCAATAAGGAATTATTTACAGCAAACCATGGTTTGCCTAAAGTTTTTCACATTCCATTCCTTCTGCATAGAACAGCCTCCACATCCCAACTCTTTAGGAAAGTGACTACTTGTCCTTTAAAATTCTGTGCAGTTTTAAACTCTCCTAGAGCAACTTTCTGAACCTAACTGAATGGACTTGATGGTCTGTAACTATTGCGAAAACACCATGAACTCCCCGGTGTGAATATATTGTTGCATCTTTTTACTCTGTGTGTTCTGCTAGACTTGGAAATCTTTGCTGAGTCATTTCCCTGCACTGACAATCTCTGACACCAAGCCTGCATTCTGTGAGATTCCTACTTGCTTCTCCTCATGTGCTTCCTTCCCATGGAGTCCTGGGGTTGCTATAGATGTTGTATGTAGTGTGTTCTCTTGCTAGCTAAGTGCTCTAGATAGCAGTTCTTTATTATTAAACCATTTTATGCCCTTAAACTCTTGTATTCTTAACTGGATCATTCTACCTTAATTCTAACCTGGAGTTCAGCCAGCATACCTTGTTCTCCAAAACAGTTTCTAAACTTATAAGTGTTTATTGACAGTCAGGAATTACACTTTACTTTTCTCCTCAATTGACTAGGGTTATGATAAAGTCACAGCAGATTTTTTAACTTGGTAATTGATTCTTGGATTGCATATAATGGAATATATTTAATTTTTCATAAATAGAAATATTATGCAAATTATCTGTACCTATATAATCAGAATTCCTATTTTTGTTGTAAACTAAGGGACAGTGATTTTGGCATGAATGTGTGTCTTAGTTTCTAAAATCTCAGTCTATTTCACTGAGACAAAAGAACCATAGACTTGTTACTTTTTACTAAAACTTGGCAAATTATTTCCCAGAAAGGTAATGCTTACCTATTTTACTTCAGGTGGAAGCCATCTCATTAGTAACAATGTTATTTTGTGATTAGCTGTGAATCTCTCTGAAACCTAAAATGTAGACTTTTTATCCTAATTTGCTTCCTTAACTGTAATAAATACTGTTAGCTGGACTTTCATACTCAGACCTTTAAAATAATTATACAGAAGCTAGTCTGACCTTTATTTTAACATTGCTTATTAAAAATCAATGTACTGAGAAAAATATAGGAGGGTCTCCATGCAATTTTATAGACTATACATACATTATGAAAAATATTTTGAAGGTCTTAGAGTGTTCAGTTACATTCTTCTTATACAAAGGAGCAGTATTACTATTTACAAATAATGATGTTCCTGGATGAAAGCAAAAGCAGACTTTAAGCAATCAAAATAGAAGTCACATACTTGTACATTCACAAGACACTTCTTTAAAAGTCTTCGAAGGGATATTCACACAATTGTTAAAAGCACCATTGTTTCCTATCCCAGTCACAAAAAATAGAGGAGACAAGGGGTAGGAGTACTTCAGAAGTAAGTGGAGCAACAGGAGGAACAATCCTATTTGATTCGTAGATCATAAAATAGGTGAAGAGCAGTCATTTAGTACTGTTACTGTAGAGAAAGATAATTTGGAAACATAACTGATTATTTGATAAAATGAAACATTTGCCTAATGGTAACAAGTTGGATGTGACCTTACTTTTGAGGGTAGAAAATCATTCTAGTAGTGTTGAAATTTCTTCATATTAAAACCTGTTCACATTTTAATTGCCCTGCATAGTTTCTCCCTAGTTGTAATCATCAAGAAATAAGAATATCTTCTTCATATTAGCCTTCATTTTTCCTGAATTTCTTATCAATCATGCATTTCTAATATTAAATGCCTTGTTCTCTCTTACTGAAAATTTCAGTATTGTTCCAAATGTATCATTCTTTAGCTGTGACTTTTTGAACATGTTAGTAAGGTTACCAAAGTTCCCACGCTTTTGTCCCTACCTGTGAAATGAGAGAATTTGATTAATTTTTATTGTCTCATATCTATAAACAATTAAGATTATATTTTATGTACATGTGGTTATGTATAAATATACAGCAACGTTTTAAACTGTCTACCTCCCATTTCTTTTCAAGTATTGATAAATGTCATCTACCTATTTAGTAGGGATATTTTCATCAGTGAATATTATTACATACTTGTAGACTGGGTTCTTACCTTTTGTTCCTTTTTCTCTTTCATTGTATTCCAACCTCAATAGGAGCATCTCTAACAATGTAAAATGTTGATCAAGTTTAAGAATAATGTTGGAAACCTACATGCATATTTTCATGGCCCCTTACACCTGCACACTTACATACGCCTTGAAAGCATGAACTATTTCTCTACTTAGAGTAAAATATTTTTAGAAGTATTGAATAACACTCAAATTTCTCTGTCACAAAAAGATTAAATTATGTCAAGCCTCCACCAGAAAATTAAATTAAGCAGAACACCCCATTCTCCAAACAACAAAATACTTTTTAAAGAAAATTGTAATTGGTTTCCAGTTAGCAATACTTAGACCCTTTTATATAGGGCTCTTCAGAAACACTTTGCATTAAAATGACCCAATCCAATAAAGCTCTGCTGTTGAGTTCTTGAGAAAATAAAATCCTTAGTACTTATATGTGGAAATGAATGTACAAATGTTTTCTAAGAAAGAAAAGCTTTCAGCCACCGACACAGACTTAGTTAAGCATTGTATTTAATGGGTACCTCGACTAAAACAGAACTTAAATAGCAACTCAAGATAAACCATTGTTATAGCATCAAGAAATAGCACAAGACAGTTTCAGTCAACAAGATTTCAGTGAATATTCAAGATAAAAAGTGTGAGTGAAGAAAAGAATGAAAAATTTATGAACTGTTTTCTTTGGAAAATTAAAAATGCTTCAATATTGAGTAACTTAAAGTGGCAGAATAAATGATACTATAAAATTCTATCAACAGTTATGTATCTAACAATGTTCACAGACATTTGGGAGGTGTCACAGGGCCACTGATTTGAGAAAACCTATAAATTACTCTCATTTTATACTCACATGTCCAGGTGGGCTTGATTGAATGGATATATTATTGTAGGAGACAGCATGGAGTATGCTACTAGTTTTAAAATCAACATATTTTTATGGTATGATCATTTCATAGCGAGCAAATGGTAAGTCATCAAAAATAAGTTTTATACAATAAAAAATGGGCAGAGAACGTATATGTTGTGGCTTATTTGATGACTATATCAGTGCTTCAGCACATAGAAGTCCATACATTTTTTTCTACTTTCTTTTGGCTCAGTTGAAATATTTAGCTTTGATTAGAGATTTGAACACTTGGAAGTAGTATAGGAGAACTGAGAATTACCTCAGATTCTCACCTCTACCATTACTCCCCTCAGACTTTGACCAGGATAATGAAGCCAGTTTTTGTAGTAACTACCTACCATGTCCTAGACACTTTCTAATCACTGCAATTATATTATTTAAGAGAAACTACTGTTGAATGGGGTAGTTGGTGCTACTAGACCCATTGTAAATATGAGGAGAAAAGCTTAGAGAGATTGTCATTGGTTTCTGTGGGATAGCTAGCCAACAAAAACAAAACCAGGGCAACAGAGGCAATATCAAATTGTCTTCATTTCCTCATATATTATCACTCTGCCAGAAGATCTTCTACCTCTAAACCTCTGCTTTCTGTGGTTGTTCTATCCACCTGTAAGCCTCCACTTACCGTGATGGTTGTACATCCTTTTATATCACTTTCTTTTCCTTTAATGCTTTTAGCATCAGCTCTTGTTTAACGGTTGGTTCTTCTCATCATAAGAATAAAAGCTAAATGGCAGTAGGCATCTTCAATATTTCCCTTGCTGCACTCCCTGACCCTGGTGAAGAATAAGATCTCAATGAGTATTTTTAAATTAAAGCAATATACTTAGCCGGCACCTTGGCTCAATAGGCTAATCCTGTGCCTTGCGGCGCCGGCACACCGGGTTCTAGTCCCGGTCAGGGTGCTGGATTCTGTCCCGGTTGCCCCTCTTCCAGGCCAGCTCTCTGCTGTGGCCAGGAAGTGCAGTGGAGGATGGCCCAAGTCCTTGGGCCCTGCACCCCATGGGAGACCAGGAGAAGCACCTGGCTCCTGGCTTCAGATCAGCGCGATGTGCCGGCCGCATCGCTCTGGCCACGGCGGCCGTTGGAGGGTGAACCAACAGCAAAAGGAAGACCTTTCTTTCTGTCTCTCTCTCTCTCACTGTCCACTCTGCCTGTCAAAAAAAAAAAAAAAAAAGCAAAAAAAAAAGCAATATACTTCCTGTGTTCTAAGTGAAAATAATGAGTTCTCATAAAAAAACAATTTTTAATTGTAGAAATTGGAAGTGAAGGATTATGAAAGACACATGAAACTTTCTGGGGTGATTGAACGGTTTGCTCTTGCTTATGGTGTTCATTTTATAGGTGTATACATATTTTATTGCTGACTGAATTGTACATTTAAAATACATGTCACTTATTGAATCTCGATAGCAATTCAACAAAGCTGTTAAAAATCAGGACAGGCAATATCATAGAATGAAGTATAAATGAATTAAATTTACTTCAGAAAACTATCACCAAATATTTATTTTTATGTTTCCCTTGTTTACCAAATCATTCTAACAATAATGGAACTCACTGGATTAAATAACAGGTCCTATAGTATTGTTTTCAATGAAAGGATACTTGCAAGTCAGCTTAATTAATACATAGAAAATTTCTCATCTCTATTTATCTCAAGTTCATTTTTATAGAATTGATTTTCCTAGAGAATAGGAAAAATATTTAAATTACTATAAACACTAGCTCCAGTTCATGTTCTGAATTGTTAATTGAGTCACAGTACAGTAGTGAAGCTATGATTCACAATTAAGGAAAAGGAAGGGCTAGTTGGTATGATTTGTTTAGGCTGGTATTCCTGTTGAAATATTGCAATGCACTCCATAAAATACATAGATATTTAGTGCTAATCCAAAATTTTAAAAATAATTAAGATAAAAAGAACTCATACACATGAGGACCCTAATGCTTTAATAAATCTATCTTAAAATAACAGCAGTGCTTTGTAGTAAAACTATGGTCAGGTTCTTGGATACAAATTTGTTACTCCCTGCTGAATTGACACATCACATTTGCAACACCATTGTTCTTAAAATTCATTATGATAAGTGTAGTTGTGCATGGGGTAGATAATCTCAAATAATAATGTAAAAACCACACATTTATGCTTAGACTACTGTCAAATCAAGGAAAGTAAGTTTAGATTAAAAATGGAACTCTACATGTGAACAGTCACAGATATCTCTGATCTTACACAGAACTTTAAACTAATGGTGGGTTTATTGAGTTCCTAGTGAAGGTGTAATGAGGGAGTCTTAGACTATTTCCCTGGTCTATTTAAGCAGATTATGATGCAAACAAATCTGGCACAATTTCGCATATTTCTAGAATATCTCCAGTTAATGTTGGCAAACTTTATTAAAGTTTGTTTCATCAATACCACCTTTGAATCCACTCCAAGTCAAATAATTCAGTAAACTTAGAACAAATGATAATTAATATTTTTGTATTTAATGCTTACTCATTTCAGGCACATTGGTAAACTCTGGAAATATAAAATTTAGTAATATCTGCTTCCTACCACAGTATCCTGGTTGAGCATCGCTGATGCTATTAGTTAAGAGAAACAATATAGTAAAATTCAAATTTCTTATCTATTGTACACATTTTTTTGTATAGTTAATAAAGGACCTTTTCCTTTCTTAGGAAGGATAATAAATACCTGAACAAGGTCTAGATTGCCTAACTTCTTAGGGTGAGATTCATGATCTTTAGTATTTACTGACAATTGTTAGTACAACTTTAACAAGATTATTTTCAAAGTAGAAACTAATAATATCTTGACATTGCAGAAAAGTAACAAAAATACAATTAGTATATATACAAATTGATTTTCTTACCCTTTAAAGTCACTGAATATGTAAGTAATAATTGTTTCAAAACTGGAAATAAGAGAAAGGAATAAAATGTCTGATTATGCTACAATTAACCTTATGTTCACCCCCAGTCCAGTTTCTCTCTCTCCCTTCCCCTCCTTCTCCATCACCCTGTCTCTCTCCTCCCTCCCTCCCTCTATCTCGCTCTCTCTCACACACACACACACTTTGTATTGATGAAACAAAACTTTAACTTACCTTGCCAAATTACCCTCTGTACATGCTGCATGGATTTGAACTTCATCTGAAAAACATAGAAGACTGCTTTTCCCAGGCTTCTGTGGTTGAACAGGTTATACTTTCAGATTTTAGTTTCTGCAAGCTCATGGGTTGAATAAATATCTTACCATAGATTTAATTTACATTTTGTCCCAGTAAGAGAGGTTGAGCCTCCTTTCATGGAAGGGAATGCCATTTCTGTTTTCCTTTGTGTAAAAGATCTGTTCAGATAATCAACAATATTCATCTTTTGAATTATCTTTTTAATAGATTTTAAGGATTATTTTTGACTCATGTAAAAGGGATAGTCAATGTCAAATATGTTGTAGATACTTTTCATAATTTACTTTTAACTTTGCTTATAGAAGTTTTATTATGCCATATATATTTTCATGTAATTGTTATATAATTACATCCATCAGTGTTTTCTTTAATTTCTCAATATCGAGTCAGTAAAAGTCTTCCTGTACAATACATATAAAGGAATTATTATTATGTTAATATTCTTTCTATTTACCTGTGGTAATTAGATGAATATAGAACTTATCCTGGTACCTTATAGAGCTTCAAATTTTAAATTTTTGATGGCTGTTTAATCAGGTAATAAAGAGTTCTTCTTTCTCTTTGTTACTTAACATATAACAGTTATCACAGAGTGAATTTCCACTTATCTTTGGGTCCATTTTGGACATTTTTATATTTAAAAACATTTTGGTTTTTCTCATGTACAAATTCTACATTTTCTCCTACTCTTTCATGAAAGTGCAGATACACTAAATAGCATAAAACTCAGTAACAAATTAAGCAATTAGTTTTTCTTTACATGTAAAACTGATAACCAAAATTTCATGAACACTGGTTTAGAGTAGGAGAAAACAATCTAGGAGTACAAGTCCTATCAAATATTTAAACACACACTAACTCAATAAATAGAAAATGTAGATCTACTGAAAAGGGTCACCAGAGACTCCTCATATTTTTGTTGGTAGAGCTACTATGAAGAGTATTCCCCCAAGGAAACTGAATGCTATTGGGAAAATGGAAATGGTGTGGTTGCCTATTTCTATAACTGCTGGACCCTTCAAATTATGGTGCCCACTAGAAGAGCTAAAACTTACTCTGGATATATCACTATGGGTTTTGTTTTTGTAGTCTCATTTACTTTTGTTAACAACGCTATAAGGAGAGAAGATTATCTTACTTATGAGAAAACTGAGACTTTGAAATATTAGGTTACTTATTCTCAGTCACAAAGCTAGAACACTGCCATCCTGGAACTGAACCGACATGATCTGACTTCTGATCCTTGTTTCTTAACCCTGGAGAAGACTGCTTATTTCCACATTTGGAAAACCCAAAATCTACCTACCAGGCAGAGGACTCTGGGAGTATTTACTTACCAAAAATATCATTGTCCACAAACCATGGACCAGTATGTATGTTAGTGGAAGCATGTAGAGAACAATACTCACAAATGCAAACAAGGAGTTCTTTGTTCTGATTGGCACAACCAAGGGGAAAGCAGACCACATAAGCTGACCAAATTTCCCAGCTTGTTGAGGATGCCAAACAGGGCCAGGGGTGGGGAAAGCAGGCCAGAGTGATGGGATGTTTGGAATCATCGTTCCCAGCGGTGTCCCTAGCTTGAGAACTATGGAACAATTTCTGGCACTGAGCACTTACATACCTTCCTCTACTCCACTCTAGGCCCATTTGTCTTCCTTTCGTTTTATCTTACAATCTTCACTTGTCTTTGCTGTAAAATCCCTTTAGATGATTTAGCCAGAATAGGTTTCTTTGCAATGCAAATACATGATAATAATTAATAAAAATCAGGTCTCTGGGGGCAGGCATTAGGCTCTGTGGTTAAGGTACCACTTGGGGTACCCGCATATCATACTGGAGTATCTGGTTTGAGTGCAACTACCCTGCATCTGATCCAGCTTCCTTCTAATATGCATCCTGGGAGGCAACATGTGTTGGCTCTTACACTTGGATCACTGCCATCCCTACGGAAGACCCAGACTGGGTTCTCAGTTGCTGTTGGCTTGACCCAACCCTGGCAGTTGGAGGCATTGGAGGAGTGACCCAGAGGATGGAAGATTTCTGTCTCTCAAGTAAATAAGATGTAATTAAATAATATTTTAAAAAAAATATGCTCCAGGTCAGAAACCTAGGAGTCTTCTATGCACTCTCATTACAGGAACAGAACCTGAGTTTAAACTGGTGCAACCTTACTTCGGTATTTAAAAGAGGCATTTTATTTTTAAAAAGATTTATTCATTTATTTGAAAGAGTTACACAGAGAAGGAGAGGCAGAGAGAGAGAGAGGTCTTACAACCGCTGGTTCACTCCCCATTTGGCCCCAAGAGCCAGAGTTATGCCGATGAGAAGCCAGGAACCAGGAGCTTCCTCCAGGTCTTCCCACACAGGAGAAAGGGCCCAAGAATTTGGGCCATCTTCTACTGCTTTCCCAGGCCATAGCAGAGAGCTGGACCAGAAGTAGAGCAGCCGGGACTTGAACCAGCACCCATATGGGATGGCGGCAGCTTTAAACTCTATGCCACAGCGCCGGGCCCTAAAAGAAGCATTTCAAAAATAATTGTGACATTTAGAGATCTTTTTCACAGGAAATTTTTTAATGAACTGAGACTCAAATACTGTTATAAGTCTTGATGAAATTCTGTTTTCATTGTGCACACTTGAAGAATATCACATAATTTTTAAGAAATAATATATGTATTTTTTGTCTCTTATCAGGACAACTTTCTTGTGTTCTTTTCAGGGCAACTGACTGTTCAGAAATATCGGTCAGGGCACCTTCCAAGAAAATTCCATCTACTTCTGTTATTGTCATTGGAGCATTGTAACAATATTGAATAGTTGAAGTGGAGCTTCATTAGTGGTATTATTATTATTATTATTATTGCTCCATCTTCAATAGCCTTTTCCATAGAGGCCATTCATTGTGGCACAGTTTCAGATTCTGTTTACCATGAACTCAGAATCTCATTAATTTGCTATGAACCAATATTGACTTTATTTTCTATATGCTGATAATGCTTCAGAAGTTATTGTTTTATCATTTTCAAAATGAGTTCCACTGAATTTCTTGTGCTGCAGAAATTTCAAGAGAAATAGAAGAAAAAAAAAGAAAAGGAAAGGAAAAGAAGAAATCAATTTAAAAATCTAATTAATATCATCTGGTTTTAAAATATTAGTCTGCCTCAAGGCCAAATGCTTGGATCCTCTGGCAGTCTGGCTGTGTCCTGGTCTCTGCACGGGACTCCTCCTTACCACAGCGGAGTTGGGGGGCCACGAGGAGTCAGAGCTTCCCAGTCCTCTCGGAACGATGCCCCTGCCTCTGCCTTCTCCAGCACTGTTTCAGCTCAGTGGATCTTGGTTCTATAGCACAGTTAAATTGCGGATGAACAGATAACTGGGTATTTTTTTCCATAAAATATTGACTGATGTCTGTTGTGAGTAGTCAGCCAAGCCATCCAGATGATTACAGTTCTGTGAACATCTCCTGAAGGTGTCTTTCTCATGTAATTGCTGTCAGGTGTGTTAACTGGCAGAAAGATACAGAGGAAGATAGAAAGACAGAAAGAAGGTCAAACATCAATCTCTAGAAACGATTCAATTTTCATTTCTGGTGGCTGGTGCTGTGGTGGAGTGGGTAAAGCCGCCGCCTGCAGTGCCGGCATCCCATATGGGCGTCGGTCCAAGTCCCAGCTGTTTTACTTCCCATTCAGCTCTCTGCTATGGCCTGAGAAAGCAGTAGAAGATGGCCCAAGTCCTTGGGCCCCTGCACCCACATGGGAGACCTGGAAGAATCTCCTGGCTCCGGCCTTCAGATTGGTGCAGGTCCAGCTATTGGGTCCAATTGGGGAGTGAACCAGTGGATGAAAGACCTCTCTCTCTCTCTCTCTGCCTCTCTGCCTCTCCTTCTCTGTGTGTAACTCTGACTTTCAAATAATCTTTTTCATTTCTGTTTCATACACATCTGAAGATTCTGTGTAGTATTTCTCGATGTCATCTCTTTTGCCATGATGCCTCTTGGTGCTGCTGTGGGCAACATTCATAGCAAAGGTAAGAATTATTTATTTATTTGAAAGTCATTGTCACAGAGAAGGAGAGGCTGAGGTGTGTGTGTGTGCGTGTGTGTGTGTGAGAGAGAGAGAGTCAGTCAGTCAGTCAGTCAGTCTTCCTTCCACTGGTTTACTCCTCAAATAACAGCCAGGGCTGGGCCAGGCTGAAGTCACTGCTTTTGCAAGGCTCATTAGCAGGGAACCAGATTGGGAGTGGAGCAGCCGGGATTCAAGCTGGCATCCATATGTAGTGCCAGAACTACAGGTGGCAGCTTTATCAACTACACCACAGCACTGCCCCCTCATTCAGCTTTAATAACCTCCTACGTGAATTCTCTCTCTTTGATGGAAAAACAACGGGTTAATAAAAAGACAAATTTTATACTCTAGTAAGAGCAACTAGAAGGGAAGTCAAATAAAACCCTGGATATAAGCTTCATAGCGTGTAACTCAGATCACAACCCTACAACTGAATAACCGTTACTAAATCCCTCTGAGTCTCCATTTTCTCCTATCTAAAGTGGATAATAAGGTCTACCTTGGAGGATATTTCTTTGGATTAAATGAAACATGTGTAAAGGGCCTTAAATTGTCTTTAGTGCTTATATATGCTTCAGATTGTGTTTCCCACACATTTGTACTTGGAAAATTAAAAAGAAAATGAAATAGTTAAACATTTCAACTATCTAACAATAAGTTCTCTTGGTAATATTCCTAGACTTTTATATCTTTTACTGAGGATTGATGGGCTTTCCAAACTCAAATTTTTAAAAGACCCCAAACTGCAACCCATTACTGAATTAAAATGCAATCTAGTCTTCTGAAGATAGAGATGGGAGAATGGTAATGAAAACTGGCAAGAAGATTATTAACTTGTCAGTCTTCTTTAAAATGGATGTTTGTATATTTTGACAACCAGTAGATATAACATTTTTCTCTGCAAATAATCCATAATTTTGTTGCAAAGAAGATGTGAATCTATAAACTCTTTGTTTAGTTGGATTTAAAAATTAAAATGATTTGAATTATTCAACACCATAGATGTCCTCAAATCATCACAATTATTATAACCCAGAGACCCAAATGCAATGAAAATGAGACCTCAGGTTCCACTGATAAGCCAGAAATATGTAATGGACAGATAACAGTAAAGGAATAGGAGGAATGTGATAGCTGACAGGTGGCAAGGCAGAATCTGAGAAATGAGTTCCATTAAAATGAAAGATGGAAAAGGTGATGTATTTATAGTTACCTATTCTTGCTTTGAAGATTGGATAGAGGAAACTCTCATCTTCTTGGTTATGTGAAGAGGGAGTAAATAGATATTCATTTATACATTAATTCAACCATTCATTTAGCAGCCATAAGAAAGAAGTGCTGTTGACTAGTAGTTAGGAATTTAATCTCTTGAATGGAAGAAAATTGTTTTTGAAGCTGTTTTTTTTTTCCTTCACACTGTTCAACATGACAATTCCTTTATTTAAGTTTTTATGTGTAAACTTGTATCTACTTCCCAAAGTACCACCCTCATAAGATTAAAAGGAATATGGTAAATAAGATGGAAAAGGCTTTTAATGCAGTGTCTGGTACATGATACAATTGCAATAAACAATTTCTGATTTTCTACTACATACTAGGTAACATAGCTAACATTTTGTTTGAACTAGGCTGTGGGGCTCCATGGGATGCACAGCCATGGAGCCCCCATGTCAAGGTCAGTCTGATAGCTGTTGCTGTGTTTTTATCACAAGGCAGATGTTGCTAGTTTTGGTTAGGGCGATGCTTTCCAATGGTCGGGACTTTCCAGAGGCACTGAGCCTGTCTCGTAAACAACAAGATGGCGCTGAGGACCCCGCGGTGAGCCTGCCTGCTGCGTGACACCTCATCTGATTGGCCCGAGAACGCGTGCACACTGCATGATCAAGCAGCTGATTGGAGTGTTCCGTGCATGGACTTGAACCTGCTTGTAATTGGCTAGATTTTGTATATAAGCCGTGTGCTGAGGAAGGAGGGAGCTTTTTTTCATCTCCTTTCTTCCTCCCTCTATTCTTTCTCTGTCACTGTCATTTTCTTATTAAAAGTCTACTGAAGACCCATAAGCTGCGAGCAACGTCGTTCCTTTGCGGGCAAGGGAGCGACACTAGGCCATTTAACTTGAAATATTTGGCTTGGTAGGAAATAATGATTATCCTTCTAAAGTTAAGCAACCCATGACCCAAAGGACTTAGATAATTTTCCCAATTATACTCAGAAGTGATTGATCTCTGAATTGAACCAATGACTTTCTGACCCTTGTGTCTTTGCACTATTTCTTTATTTTTTCCTATGACCTTGCTATTATTCCATGTTGCAGTTCTTAAAGATACAGTTGCTTTCTCTGTTGCCATTATTATAAGTTATTCAAAATTATTTTAAAATACTGTTTTCTTCATGATTGCCTTCTCTAAGAACTTTATTGATTTTCCTGAAGAAATAAAAAACCTCATAACATTCTTATACCATCATTTTAGGACAGAACCAACATACAGGGTCTTAATGCCTACTAAATAAATGGCAAAGTATGGGACAGGCATTATGGGATAATGGGTTTAATCTCCATCTGCAATGCCGGCATCCCTTATGGATGCCAGTTGGAGTCCAGGCTGCACTATTTGCAATCCAGCCACCTGCTACCATGCAGGAAATCAGAAGATGGCCCAAGTCCTTGGGCCCTTGCACCCATGTAGGAGACCTGTATGTATCACACTCATCCCTGGCCCAGCCCTGGACATTGTGACCATTTGGGGAATAGACCAGTAGATGGAAAATGTCTCCTCTCCCTCTCCTCTCCTTCTCCTCTCCCTCTCCTCTCCCTCTCCTCTCCCTCTCCTCTCCCTCTCCTCTCCCTCTCCTCTCTCTCTCTCTCTCCTCTCTCTCCCCTTATTTCTCTCTCCCCTCCCTCCCCCCTCCCTCCTCTCTCTCTGTAATTCTACCTTTAAATAAATAAAATATAAATGTCTAAAAATGGCGAAGTAATACATCCTTAGGCTATATTTGGCTACACTGTATTTTAGGGTAGGACTGGCATTTAAAGCGTATTTTTATCCTTAGTATCTAGAATGTCTAAATGAATGAGAAAATTCTCCTAACTTAATGAGGGTATTACCTCAATTAATTAGAAAGTATAAAGAATCTCTAATGAATGAATTATCAGACATCCTCTCTCAGTGTCCTTGTTTTTCCAATAACTGATGTATAGCTATCTTTAAATCATTGGAACTTCTAGAAATGGAAAAAGAACTATTGCTTCAACCAATACTCGTGCTCTTTCAGGAATAGTGATTCTGACAGTGAGAATGTTTAAACACTCCACCAAAAAGTTGCTAGAATTAATAAGCCAATTCAGTAAAGTTTCATGCTACAAAATAATAAAGAGCAGTAGTTTCTTAATATACTGTTAATACATTAAACTCTTATCTTTGCTAACATACATTGTCTCACCTTCAGTCATGGATATGTGGACAACTGAGGTTTTCTAAGAGCCGAGTCATCCCTGCTTATGCACAGAGTTTCCAGGCCACTGTGATCATGTGGAGGATTGTCACAGCACCTGTGCCTGCTTTGGTGAGCAGAGTGCCCTCTTAACTTTGACATCATTCTGCCAGTTTGTTTATTTTCTCTGTCATGATTGCAGCCAGAAGGTAGCCCAGCCTTGGGCTTCTCCATTTTTCCGTTGTATTGCTACAGTTTCAGATTTCCAGGAATATGAGAATTTTGCTCTACTTCCATTCAGTCATTCATTTCAAGGAGCAAACCTCTTGGTTTTTATGACATAACTTTACTAAGGTGAATATTTGGTGGGATTTCACCCTATCTAGAGGTGAGAATATCTAGCAGCAACAGGCCAACTCTGTAGGCTCCCATAGTTCTGACCTGGAGATCAATGATTTGTCCTAAATCATTATCTCTCAGTATGTTGTTTATCTCAATTACAAGAACTATTTTTGGTTCTGCCACTCAAAAATTTTCCAAATCAGAGTCATTGGTATCTGCTTTCAGATTTCTTAGCTAATATTGTCACACGGGACTTCCCTACATGTCCTCTTTCTTTAGTCAATATTGACAAAATGTGAGAAAAACCTTAGAAGTCCTTAAAGAAGAAATTCAACCATCAAATTATTTCTAGAAAAGACATTATACTGGGATGGGTGTTTGGTATAGCAGTTAAGATGTTGCTTGAGATGCCTCCATCTGATATGGCAGTGCCAGAGTTTAGTCCTGAATCCACTTGAATTGCAGTTTTTCTGTTAAAATGCACCCTAGGAGGCAGCGGAAATGGCTAGAGTACATGAGTCCCTGGCAATCATGTGGTAGACCTGGGTTGATTGAGTTACCAGTTCCCAGCTTTGTTATGCGGACCATCCCAGTCATTGGCAAATGGACTGGAGAGTGGAAGATTCATTCATATTTCTCTTTCTCTCTTCCTCTCCATCAATCAAATAAAAAACATTTTAAAAGAACATTATGAATATTAATTGACATTCTATTAATCATAGATTGGTAGATTTTTAGTCTCAGCTGAATTCCAGTATGTGTGGAAATAAGCCAATCATTTATGTCTCCAGATCTCCTTTTCTTCATACATAAAGTATTTGCCTATTTTTTTTTAGTCTTCTTTCAGATTTTGTATGGTCTCATGAGAAAATAGCTAGTTTGCCTGTTCTTGAAACAAATTGGTAAAATCTAATATAAATATCATTGGCGTGTGAATTGTCCCCAACCTAGGGAAGTGGAGAATAGAATTGAAATTCTGATCACTGTATGTGAATATTGATATTGTAATCAAAGTTTACTTGGAGATGTATGCTGGTTATGCATGAGAAATCTTAGAAGGTCAATCATGAATAAGACTATACTTGCCAGAAAACTTTTTAGTCAAGGCATTATAAAGGAAGGAGGGTTGGGAATGAAGAAATACTGAGATTATATGTTAGATTAATAACATTGCACCAGCAGGAAATAAATGTTTCTTGCGCGTTGAATCTCGGTGATCTCAGGCTGGCCATTAGTTAGACTAGACCATCATTAAACTGAACAATATTCCTTCAAAATTTTCCTTAAATGAATTAAATTCCCTAATTAAAATTATTAAATATAAAATTATATAATGGTAAAAAGGTTAAATGCTTGTTCTATTTTAAGAAATATAAAGCCATTCAAACTAAATGATTTATTTTATAGGAAATTAAATTCCGTTATTCATTTGAGGAAACTGCAGGAGTTTATCTTTGTTTTTTGTACTTTCTCTTAAATATTGGAACTTGATACTGAATTTGATCATTGTGGTCCCTGTGTTGCAACATAGATATAATACATGAAAATAATACTGTTATAAATGATTATGATTGGAAGAGTCAAGGATTCCCAAATCACTCCCAAAAAGACACAATAATGAAAAATAATAGTTACATATATTTATTCTCTCCACTAATGCTCTAAATACTGCTTACCACAATAGGGAAGAATCATGTAACTATGTAAAAATACTGCATACCATAGAATACACATAGGATCAATATAAATAATAGGAAATGAAAAGATTATCCAAAGAAATTATTAAAGGAACTAGTCAGAAATTAACCACTGGGTTTCTAACCAATGTTTACCATTTAGGAAGTTGCTACATACTATCCCTAAAAGGTGAAAAATACCAAGGTTGGGTTGTATACCTGTGACTCAGTTCCCAGATAAGCATATTCGGATTTAGACAGGTCAAAGAACGACTCAGAGATGTTTATAGGGTTATACCTCCTTTTCTCACCGTGGCAGAGAAAAATACACAACCAACAGCCCATGAGGGCAGCTGGGCAACAGGAGATTATCCCTCTTTTTGTCCCTGATGGCAGTTGGACACACAAACAACTAGACATCTACATAAATTCACATATCTGCAGCCAGAAATAGCTACGTATTTGCCAAAAACTGAATCTAACCATGTCACATAGTTGGTTTTAAGGGCTTGCAGAAAGAAGTGGGAGCCAAATAGTTGCATAACAAAGAGGTGGCAGTTCTGGGTCTACTAGTTACCATGACATCAGTTGCCATGGAGTCACAGAAATTAGAGAATAAAGGCATGGGAACTTGATAAACTCAACTTCTCAGCCTCATCTTCCCAACATAAGCTCTTGTATTTTATAGCTTTTTTAAAAATCAAGATAGTTCTACAGTTTTTCTTTCTCATTACCTTTAATGTGCATACTAATTAACTGGTGATTGGTTGAAATGAGATTCTGACTACAGCTGGAATAGTGTCAGAGCTCCAGCATTTCCAACTTGTTCCCAGTGAATGCTAATATCTCTGGTTCATGCTTCACATTTTGAGTAGCAAGGGCTTAGAACATCTTTCATGTTCTTCCATAAAATGTCTCAAGAAGTCACTTTTATTTTATATATTTGAAAGGCATACTGACAGAGAAAGAGATCTTCCTTCTGCTGGTTCACTCCTGAAATGACTGACAGCCAGGGCTGGGCCAGACTGAAGCCAGAATCCTTGGGCTCCATCCAGGTTTCCCACATGGGTGTTAGGAGCCCAGGTAATTGAACCGTTTCCTGCTTTCCCAGATGCATGAGCAGGGAGCTGGATTTAAAGTAGAGCAGCCAGGACTTGAGCCTACAGTCGAAAATGAAATACCAGCAAAGCAACCAGCGGCTTACCCCACTGTGTACCACGCTAACCCCAAAAGATCAGTTTTAGAATCAGATGTTGCAATAAATAAATTGGTGATCATTTTTGTATACAAATATTCTTATTGGTGAATAAGTTTTAATTAGAAAGGAAATAATAAGTTAATCTAAGATGTACTTTTGTTATACTGAAGAACCAAAGTGACTCCATTTTAAAACAATAAAAAAAGCAGCCTCCATTTCCCGGGTCCTTGTAAAAGCAGGCATTCAGGCATTCCGGAGGTATCAAAGCTTACCAGGAACAGCTAGTAGAGATTGCTAAACAAAGTAACTCCCTGTGCCCAAAGCTCCCGAACTGTATGTAACTCCTTTTTCTTGTTGATGTAGTCCTTTTTTCTTTTAAAAACTCTCCCAAACAAAGACCAGGGACTCACTCCTTCCTCCGCTGTGCTGGTTGGTTGGATGGGGTCCCTGTCGCGGCTTGTACTCCCGAATAAACCTTGATTTTGCAGTTCGGTGTGATTGACTCTCTGGGAGTCTCTGCAGGGATCTAACAATCTGGACACAACATATTTTTTGGTGCCCAACAATACCATATACTGTTTAGTATATGTGTGTTGAGGTATGATTTTAGTTTGAAAATTAATTGTATTCAGTCATTGTACAGCATTTTTTCTGTTGCTGAAACAGTTTACCCATTTGGCTTATACTTAATAGTTATTTGAAGAGGTTGAGCATGCACCAAATACTGAGACATTTATTTTGCTAGAGGGATATGAATAATATGACTTAACTAGAAATGTTGAAAGGAATTTAAATAAGTCAAGTCCAAAGAAGTTATTTTTGAAAAACAAGAAAGTATAATCTAAAAATAATAAAAATGTTTTGTTTTTCTGATCTGAATTTAAAATAATTAGAAAGCTTGAAATATGTTGGACGTGTGTTCACTTTACTGTTTCTTACATGTGTTTTTCATGGTTGACGTTTAGCTGAGTCCTGGTTTTTTGTGTTTTTTTTTTTTTTTTTTTTTTTTTTTTTTTTTTGCCATATCTTGGATTTTTGCCTTTCTTCTGTCTCTGGGTACATTTTAATAATTATCTGATGCCAATGCCTTAGTATCCACCATCAACTCCCACCCCTTCGATGTCTTGTCTTGTCTTGTCTTTTCTTGTCTTGTCTTTTCTTTTCTTTTTTCTTTTTTCTTATTTCTTTTCTTTTTTACCTAGTTTTGGTACTTAACCACAGTATGCCAAATCCTTAATATCACCAAATCATTGACAAATGGATTCTCCCATTAGAATTTCACCTTTGTGTGAAATATTAGCATAGCAGAGACATTGAAGGAATTAAAAAAAAAAGTAAAATGAAAATCAGAACTTCCTTAGTGTTTGTTTTTCCTTGGGGATTGGTAATTACCTCAAAATTGGCAATCATTACAAATTGCTAAAAATGTTACTCTTAAACAAAATGATTATAAACAAAAGGAAGTCTTGGGCAGTTTCCCTACTGAGTGAGTTCACCTGACCTCTCATCCAAGGAAGAGGCAGAGGAGCTATGAGGACAGCATTGCCTCCCCCTCTTCCTGGATGATAGAAAGGCTGATTTTTAGGCTCCCTGGGAACTTCAGTACCAGAGACAGGTGATAAGTTCACAATGCAAAATGATACAAGCTGGAGTAGAGTAAGGTGTGAAGGATACTGACAAAGAAATCTCCTTTAAGCAAAAGATTAAGGAGCACTACTTCGAAAATAAATTTGTTTTTGTAGCAGCACTCATTTTGCTTGTGCTAAGCTTTCAATGGGGTCTCATTAATTCAGATGCCTGCAATTAAAATTTTGTGGTTCAATATTCAAGACAAGGGATGCATAAGAAATGTTATGACATAGGACAAGATATTTAGGTCACAAGTAAAGAAAACTCCTTAATGGTGTAGAGATCTGACCATTCATGCAGAGCATTTTTCATTGTATAGATCTAAGAAGGCTAGAAATTCAAGAATGTGTGAAAAATCTGTTTAGTTTAATAAAATTCTAACACATGCTACTAAAGGGTCATGTGCAGAGAGAAATTGTTCTGTCAATCACTTGCAACTATGTAATGCTATTATCTTCTTTAAATGGAAAAAAAAGAGTGAGGGTCAGATCAAAGTGATCCATTTGTGTTACTATTTATACACTAAATGACAAGGGGTTATAAGAAAAAAAAGTAACTGACACTTCAGGTGAAAACTGTGTTTTATTCTTATAAGCCAAAAGCATACATATAATGGGAGACAGAATTAGGTCCAAAATTGACTTGATTCAAATATTTACGAGGTAATTTAAATGCTACTAACTAGTAAAGCAGTTCAAATATGTGAACACTTGTTTAAATTAGAAAATATGAGATGTTTAGCCTAAAGACTGAGATGCTTGTAGTCTACATCCGAGTGCTTACATTAAATTCCATGCTCTGGCTTCTGATCGCAGTTTCTTATGAATGCCTACCAAGGGAGACAGTGATACAGAACACACACAAAACTGATCGGAGGATTTGCTATTGATCCCCCCAAACTGGACCTGCTTGCCAAATGCAGAGAAAGCCACTGTGGGTGATGGAAAAAATTAGGTATTTATTAGAAAGTGTGGATTAATTCCAGTTTCCATTTGGAATTAGGGGTAAAGTCCATATAGATTGAGGTTGGGGCTGACACATGCATGTTCAGATGGGTCCAAGTTCCTGGTTCATCTGTGGTGCTCCTAAATGTCCTTTAGGAAATTTCGATGATGACATAATGGGCTCCTGTCAATCTGTGGGCTATGTACAGTGGTAGTCTCTTTTAGCTTAGGACCTGTGGTTTCTAGAGAAGAAAACCCCTCAAAACAAGACTGAAAATCAAGATATCATCTTTAGGGAAAATAAATGATTCATAAGTCTAACAGTTGGGGACCTTGTAGAGCAGGCTGTAGTACTCCTTCAATTCAGTGAGCTAATTTTAGTAAGAGGTTGATTTGGAATCATCAAAGCTAAGCATGAAAACTTGAAGCTAACAGAGGTGGGGAGACTGCGGAAGACTAGGACTTGATAGCATGTGCAAACAAAGCACTATATAGGGATTAGGCTTCAGCAGTGTGATGGCTCCAGTGCTTACGTTCTTACCACCTATTTGGGATACTTGGATTACATTTCCAGTTCCTGGCTTCTTCCATCTCAGTTCTGGATATTGTAGGCACTTCAGGAGTGAACCATTAGATGGAAACACACATTCTCTCTGCCTCTCAAATACATAAGTTTAAAAACTAGGACTCATTTAAAAATTTAAAATGTGCATATGCATGGTGTACACCTCAGTACTATTCATTCTTTTTAAAGGGTAGATAGAATGTCTAGATGTCCAATATTCCCACAGCTTGATGTGTATAATCTGTATAATCTCCTCCATTTGAGTGTGGACAGGATTGTGAACATGATAGATTTCATGCCCATAATTAGTTGATATTTTACATTAAAGGTGAAAGGATTTTGAAAATAAGATTATGGTCTCAATTAAGTTTGTCTCAAGTTAATCAAAACTGAGATTATCTTAAGTGGACTTGACCTAATCAGATGGGCCCTTCAAGAGGACTGTGTCCTTGCTAAAGTCAGAGATTTGAATCGTGAGCAAGAAATTCTCCTGCTGACTTTGAGAAAAGACAGAGCTAAGTTGTCAGAGGATCAACAGGGTGAACCATGTGTCACAGTGCTGGGGGCAGGATTTAAGTGCTGAAGTGACCTCTGACCAACAGCCAACAGTCAGAATAGAATCCATGTCCCATGTCACAAGGGATAAAATTTTGCCCACATCTGCATAAGTTTCATGAAACCCTTAGCTCTCATGCTTAGGTAATACCCTAGCTGGGTGACACTACCCTGGTGTCATCCCTGGGAAACCCTGACCACGGATCCAGCTAATAATAGATCTGGAGTCTGGATTGTATATGTGAGATAATAAATTATTGTTGTTATTAGCTTTAAAATAGGACAAGTCTTACCAAACTCTGCTAGTTAATTTTATGGTATAGCTTGAGCAGATTAAAGATTACCTAGACAACAGGAAAATGTTATGGGAGTACTTGTGAGGTTATTTCCAACAGAGATTAACCGTCTGAGTAGACTTGGTATGAAGACACAGCCTCCATATAAGCAGGCACCAATAACTGGCAGGGGATTTGGAGAAATAAATATAAGAAGCGTATGGGTCCCCACCCCACCACACATACTGTGCCCTTCTCCCCACTTCTCTCTCTCAGTTGAGCCACTCTAGATTCTTGCCTTGGATATCAGCTGTTTGGACTCTAGAACTTAAATCATAAGCCTCTCAAGGCTTTCAGCCTTGAACTGAGAGTAACACCCTCAGCTTCTCTTGTCGGAGGTCTTGGACTAAGGACTCTAGCAACATCCCAGGATCTCCAGCCTGCAATAAACTGTCATGGGATTTCTCAGTTGCCATAATCCTGTGAGAATCGCCCTAATAAATGTTTATGCACCAGTGTGTATGTCCCATGAGTTCAGTCTTTTTATAGAATCTTAACAAATATACTTATAACCCAGCTCCTAATTTATCCACTTAATTTAAACTTAAATTCACATATTTTCATATAAATGCTCAAAGCAGCTTTATTCATAATTGCTAGAAAGTGGAAGCAACCAAGATACCCTTCCTTAAGTGTGACTAGATGAACAAACTGGGATACATTTATCTGATGAAATGTTCTTCAACAATTCATGAACAAATAGCAAAGAAGGATCTACCAAGTCTTGAAAAGATACAGAGGAAACTCAAATAAATATTCCTAAATGAAAGAAGCCAATATTAAAAGGCTATATAATATATGATTCTAATTATAGAATATTATGGAAAAGGCAACAGTCTAGACATAGTAAAAAGATGAATGTTTGCCAAAAGTTTGCAGGGAGGGACGGAGATTTGAATAGGTGAAGCATGAGGAATGAGGAATTTTCAGGGTGGTGAAACTATTATGGGTGATACTCCACAGGTGGTCATCTAACCATCATTACACATTTGCAAAAACCATAGAATTGTAAAGTATAAATAATGAAACTGAAAGGCTTAGACTTCAGTAATAATGTTTCAATATTGATTCATTCATTATAAAAATTGTGCTACCAATGCAAGATAATGATTATGGGAACTATGTGTATAGTGGAGGTTATACAGAAACTTCCTGTCTTATCTGCTCAGTTCTTCTATAAAATTATCCTGAAAAAACAGTGTATTAATAAAAAAGCATCAAAAATGGAAATGAATTCTGGCCTTAGCAAGAACACGTGGTGAATATGTGACACACTGGAGGCTTTTAGTCTCCTCCAAAAGATGCTGCAACTTAACTCTTAAATTTTTTTAAAATGACACCAATGCATTAGAGTATACTACATATTTTTTTTTAAAAAGTAAAAACAAAAAAAATTATAGGACGGCGCTGTGGCTCAATAGGCTAATCCTCTGCCTGCAGCGCTGGCACCCTGGGTTCTAGTCCCGGTCAGGGCACCAGATTCTGTCCCGGTTGCCCCTCTTCTAGTCCAGCTCTCTGCTGTGGCCTGGGAGTGCAGTGGAGGATGGCCCAGGTCCTTGGGCCCTGCACCTGCATGGGAGACCGGGAGGAAGCACCTGCCTCCTGGCTTCAGATCAGCACGGTGTGCCAGCTGCAGCGCGCTGGCTGCAGCTGCCATTGTGGGGGTGAACCAACGGAAAAGGAAGACCTTTCTCTCTGTCTCTCTCTCTCACTGTCCACTCTGCCTGTCTGTCGCTCCCCCATTCACGGAGGAACGACACAGGACCCTGCACTGTTCTTTTGTCTGCTCGGCCCTCCCCAGGTTTTCTGCTGGTCCTTCCTGGGTTGGCTGCCAACCCTTCCACCTCCGTGGAAGGGCGACTCCTCCTGCCACTTTCCCCACTTCCGTGGGGGAGTGGCACACCGCCGGCCGGCTCTCTCGGGGGCTGCTCAGCTGTTATCCGGATGTTCCCCTTAGATGTTCCTGGTGCATGTTGTCTCTCTCCTCCTTTATGGTCCTCTTCCACCAATCCCAACTCTGCTACCCACACGCCGAGCACGCTGCTCTCCTCCAATCAGGAGCAGGTCCTGCAGTTTATTGGTCGAACTGGAGGCAGCTGGGTAGAAGCTGTTTCCTCCTCTCCCAGCGCCATATTGTGGGAGAGCAGATGCATAGAATAAGTCTTAATTCGAGTAACTTAGTCTAGTCCGAGTTGCTCCCCACACCTGTCAAAATAAATAATTATATATACAATGATGTGATCTTGAAATATTGGAAATTCAATTTTAGTATGTCTATGGGGTCAGTGATGTGGCACAGCAGGTTAAGATACTGCTTGTGATACAGGCATCCCGCATCAGAGTGCTGACTTGAATTTTGGCTCTTCCACTTCTAACCTGTAACTTCCTGTTAATGTGCTTGGGAAGGCAGCAGAAGATGGCCCAAGTACTTGGGTCCCTACCACTCACATTGGAGACCAAGAAAGAGTTCCTAGCTCCAGGCTTCAGCCTGGCCCAACCTGAATGTTGCAGTCATCTGGGCAGTGAACCATTGGGTAGAAGATTTTCTCCCTCTATTTCCCTCTCCCTTTTAAATACATACATACATCTTTTCAAAAGTTTAAAATATTTTACAACTAGATTTAGTCCCTAACTAAATATTTTCACATTTGCTTATAGGAGATTCATTGGTTGATAAAATAACAACTTCACAGACGACTATGACAAATTTCATTGTATTTGATATTATCCACAAGTGACAACTTACTGCTAAATAAATCAGTGTGTCATGTGTCAGTGTCCTGTCTTACACAGGCCGATGTTCTCAGTGTTGATCACCTTCGGAAGCAGTGATCCAAGGATGTCAGCTGGGGTCATTTTCTTTTTGGGTTGTTCAAGGAACTCTAATTTAGTGGAAATGAACCCATTACTTAAGTGCAGGAAGTGTTCTTCCTCTGTCACAAGAGTTACAAATTACATCATTAGAAAGATCTATTGTAGTTGCACTAGTCAAATGGTGTGTGTACTGCAGACTAAGGAGACGTTTCTAGAGGGAATGGTGGCCTTTAAACCCCATGATGATCATGCTGGTCTCAATAAAGCATTAGCACTATGTTGTGGCAGACTTACTGCATTTTTCTATCCATGGAACTAGTGAGAAAGAAGTTTACTGTGGGTTAGTGAAAAATCCGGCTTACTAATTTAGTGATGGTTCAGATGATGAGTTTGTGCAGCCCTGGATGAAGCGCCTCAAAAACATCAAGAAATGCCAGTTGCTTAATAAGCAGCACAACTGGCATGTGGCTAGTTTTTTTTTTTTTTTTTAATGAGAAACTCCAGATATATTTATTATTTCACAAATATTCAGAGCTTGTTGTCGCCAAAATGCCCTGTATCCTACACCAACAATTTTGGAATGGATGTAAAGAAGTTCAGTCCAGTAGAGCAATGACAATACTCCAGAAGTGTCTATCGAATCTTCCCAGACACTGCGATTTGCATAATGGAATACTTGACTTTCCCACCTCACATTTGTTTTGATATCACAGGAGTCAGCATATATATGTCTCTGCATCTCTAGAGCCTGCGTGGAAATAAGTTCTTCGGCTCTGCTCATTCAATCTCTCAAGAACTTCCTGGTCTAGGAACAGCCACCATCTTGATCATGTTTCCTGCATGTGTTATTTGGATGTACTTTAATAAAATCTCCTTCTTCTGGCCACAACTAAGAATGAGTGTAGGAATTAACTCAGGCAAAACGAATCATCTCCAGGAGTCCCTCTGCAAAAATGTCTGAATGTCAGCCAGGACTTGGACTATTTCTGAAATTGGGATGTGAAGCTGTTGAGGGATTCTGGACAGAGAAATGACACAATCTAAGTAAAATCCAAGTAAAATAAAAGTAGTTGCAACTACCTTCTGGCTAGCTTCCCTGCTGTTCCTCCAACATGCCAGGCATGCTCCCCACTGGGGGCTGTGGTACTCGGGTCTTCTATCTGATTGGGACATTTGCTCCTCAAAGAGCTGCATGGCTCTGTAGCTCACTTCCCAACATCATCATCCCTGGCTCCCCTGTCCAACAATGTAACTCCTAGCCTTCTTCCTGGCTTTATTATCCTTTATAGCACCTATCACCACATAATACTCCTTATTACTAGTCTTATTTTTGGTCAAAGAAAAATATTCTTATTCTGAGCAACTGTTTTTGATTTTTATCAAATAGGGAATGGAAATCTTGAAACGGATCATATCTTTCCTTTTTTTTTTTTTTTTCCTTGGTTTTTTTTTTTTTTTTAAACTTTTATTTAATGCATATAATTTTCCAAAGTACGACTTATGGATTACAATGGCTTCCCCCCCATACCGTCCCTCCCACCCACAACCCTCCCCTTTCCCACTCCCTCTCCCCTTCCATTCACATCATGATTCATTTTCGATTATCTTAATATACAGAAGATCAGCTTAGTATACATTAAGTATGGATTTCAACAGTTTGCTCCCACACAGAAACATAAAGTGAAAAATAATAGATGATTTTTTTAAATGATGATGAAATCAGAGCAGACCTATTGTCATGTTTAATCCCAGTGAGAGTCAAGTTGGGAATTGATAATTTCTTTTTTTTTTTTTCTTTTTCTTTTTTCTTTTTTTTTTTTTTTACAGAGGATCAGTTTAGTATGCATTAAGTAAGGATTTCAACAGTTTGCACCCCCATAGAAACACAAAGTGAAATATATTGTTTGAGTACTCGTTATAGCATTAAATCTCAATGTACAGCACATTAAGGATAGAGATCCTACATGAGGAGTAAGTGCACAGTGACTCCTGTTGTTGACTTTACCAATTGACACTCCTGTCTATGGCATCAGTAATCTCCCTATGCTCCAGTCATGAGTTTCCAAGGCTATGGAAGCCCTCTGAGTTCTCCGACTCTTATCTTGTTTAGACAAGGTCATAGTCAAAGTGGAGGTTCTCTCCTCCCTTCAGAGAAAGGTACCTCCTTCTTTGATGACCTGTTCTTTCCACTGGGATCTCACTCGCAGAGATCTTTTGCCAGAGTGTCTTGGCTTTCCATGCCTGAAATACTCTCATGAGCTTTTCAGCCAGCTCCGAATGCCTTTAGGGCTGATTCTGAGGCCAGAGTGCTATTTAGGACATCTGCCATTCTATGAGTCTGCTGAGTATCTCACTTCCCATGTTGGATCACTCTCCCCTTTATTTACTCCATCGGTTAGCGTTAGCAGGTACTAGACTTGTCTATGTGTTCCCTTTGACTCCCAGTCCCTTCGCCATGACCAACTGTGAACTGAAACTGATCACCTGGAACAGTGAGATGGCATTGGTACATGCCACCTCAATGGGATTGAATTGGAATCCCCTGGTATGCTTCCAACTCCACCACTTGGGGCAAGTCAGCCTGAGCATGTCCCAAATTATACATCTCTTCCCTCTCCCATTCCCACCACCATGTTCAACAGGGATCACATTTCAGTTAATTTTCAACACTTAAGAATAACTGTGCATCAATTACAGATCTAAACCAGTCATATTAAGTAGAACAGATAAAAAAAACTACTAAGAGGGATAATGTATTAAGTTGTTCATTAACAGTCAGGGCTATGCTGATCAAGCCACCATTTCCCATAGTGTTTCCAAAACACTCGTCAGTAATTTAACACCAGAACAAAGAAGAGTCTGTGACCTCTCTGAAAAAAAAATTACAAACTACATTTAAAGAACGAAATTTTACTTCCAAACTTGTCTATGAATTCTACAAAGAAAAGTAGTGCTTAAATGAGTTTCTTAGGCCAGTAGCTATAGTAGAAATATTGACATGCATTATAGAAAGTCATGCAGTGTAACTTGTACTATTAAATTAATTTTAAAAAATTTGGCTATACACATAAATCTGTATACCTTGAATATGTATTTACCATAAATACAAGTAATTATAAATTAATATTTGACCAGCAATCTTAACAACTATGGTTATAATTTAGTGTCAATGTTATTCTAAATTTTTTTTTTTATTTCCATTTTATTTAAAAGGCAGACAAACAGGGACAGAAAGATCTTCCATTTGCTGATTCACTACCTAATACCTACAACACCCAGAGCTGGGTCACCTCAAAGCTGGGAGCCCAAAACTCAATCCGGGTCTCCTAATCAGTTGCTGCCTCCCACGATACCCATTAGCCAGAAACTGGATCAGAAGTAGAAGGGCTGGGACTTGATTCAGACACTCTGATACAGGATACAGGTATCATAAGCAGCAATTCAACTGTTGTACCAGATGTCCAACCCAAAGAAAACGTTTAGTGAACAATTATTGTGAAAAATGGTTGAATGAGATTTATGGATAATGCAACAGTAAGATTCAGTCCCTTCTTGAAAAGACCTTCATTTTATAGTATAAGCAGGCTATCTGCACAATTTTATTATGACAGAAGTGGATTAAAAGCCAAGCTTTGCCAATCCTCGAAATGGTAGAACTGATTTAAAAAAAAAAAAAATAAATGAGAGAAAGCCTCTTGGGAAGAGGTGGGAATGGAGCTTTGTTAAAATGAGTGGTCTTGTCTATACCAGAAGCTCAGGGTCATTAAACCGGGCCTCCCCTGGAGAAGGTAAAGAGGCTCTCAGTCTAGGGATGCATCATGCATGGGCAAACAGGTACACTGTAAAGGTGAGAGTTTCCATCCTTCCTTGCTGGCTGTAGCATTCAACTGCTAGGATCAGTGTAGTCATGAACCCAGACATTTGTGGATTCACACCAAAGAACATCTATTAGGTTATTAATCAGATATGTAATGATGAGTAGTTCTTCTGAGGAATAAAATGGATGCAGATAGGGCTTCTAATAGTAAGAATTTTCTATTTAAGTGTCTTGTTTACATTTTACGCCCCCTGCATATATAGTTAAATAACATCAAAATGCCACTAAAGGTAATGGTAATGGCAGAGTATATGAACCACCTCATCTGTAGAATTGTTTTACAATGATTCACATAATCAACACATTTAATTACCAAGCTCTGAAGATTATAGTGATAGAAGGGACAAAGAAATTATTTAGGATTCTACTACTCTAAAACAACCAGTATTAAAATGTAGTGGTTATAATTCTAACCAACTGTTGAGGTCAACACATAAAAAGAGTGAATGCTGGGATGATATATATAAAGCAAATTATTATAAAAATTGTATTAAATTGTACCTGCTATTGTTAAGATAACAGCTACTTTGTTGAATGAATTATAATTTTATCAAAGGAAAAGAAGCTAAATAAAATGAAAGGAATAACTACATCTACAGAGTAGATTTTCATCACACAGTGAATATGGTAGCTAAAAGATCTTTCCACTCTTTAAAAGAATATGAAATATTAGCATGTTTTCTTTTTGACTGAATAATTCTTGCTATTAAGAATCAATATGTCCTTTCATCAAATATGATATAATTTTCTTCTATATTTCTTTCTACCTTCTTGCTTCCATCTCCCAATTATTAATGCAGATAGTGCTTTACGTTGTCATGTAGGTTAACATTTGTTTCTTCTTTAGTTACATTTTCATTTATTTACCATTTTTATGTTCAAGTAAATTAGATATTTATGCCACTTTTATAAATCACCTCTCACTATACTTCGTTAATTTATGGTTTGCATTCTCAAATAGCTTTTTTAAGGATCATATCATCTTAGTGATGAAACATCCTCATACTTCAAGATGATGATCTTAAAATGTCTGGCTATTGGCTTTGGCCTGTAAAGGATGATTGGCTGGGCATATTTGTGGGTAACCCATTTCCTCCCACCAATCAGTAGAAATACTGTTGACTCATTGTGATATGTCATTGGATAATGACATAGAAGAGTAGTGTGAGGTCAGTCTAATTGTTTTTTGCCCTTGCAGTTGATGTGATTTTTCTATTTAGAAACCTGAGAAATGCATGCAGCTATGAACTTCACAAAGTTAACCAGGTTTAACCTTGGTGTTGAGGCTATGTCCTAAAACATTTTATGTGTCATCTGATTTATTTCTTTCTTAATACCTAAACATTATTTTTCGTATGTTATTTGTAAAGTTCAGTATCTTAACTACAGGATGTTCTCTTGTTGGGGATTTCAGATCAGTTTTGTTGTTTTCAAATATCCCACTGAGTATTGCCAATGTATTTCATCCCTAGTTTAATGACAATTTTTTCTATATTTCTCTGACTGATTTTTCTGTTAAGTGCTATGTTATTGCTTAGTCTGTCAAATGAAAATCCACACTAGATGACCTAAGGAACAGAACTTTGTTTTCTCATAGTTTCAGAGCCTGAGAAGTCCAAGATAAGGTCTGAAATGGTTGGGTTCTGATCGGGTTTTTTTCCTGGATTGAAGGTAACTCTCTTCCCACTGTGTCCTTACTTGATAGAGGGAGAGAGTGCAGACTCCCAGGTGTCTCTTCTTACAGTATCATTGTCACTCCCCGTCTTCGTGGAGGAACGACACAGGACCCTGCGCTGTTCTTTTGTCTGCTCGGCCCTCCCCGGGTTTGCTGCTGGTTCTTCCCGGGTTGGCTACCGACCCTTCCACCTCCGTGGAAGGGCGGTTCCCCTAGCCACTTTCCCCACTTCCGCGGGGGAGCGGCACACCGCCGGCCGGCTCTCTCGGGGGCTGCACAGGTGTTCCTTCAGATACATGTTCCTGGTGCATGTTGTCTCTCTCCTCCTTTATAGTCCTCTTCCGCCAATCCCAACTCGGCTGCCCACACGCCGAGTACGCTGCTCTCCTCCAATCAGGAGCAGGTCGTGCAGCTTATTGGTTGAACTGGAGGCAGCTGGGTAGAAGCTGTTTCCTCCTCTCCCAGCGCCATATTGTGGGAGAGCAGATGCATAGAATAAGTCTTAATTCCAGTAACTTAGTCTAGTCCGAGTTGCTCCCAGTTGCTCCCCACAGATCCCCCTTTCTTTTTATTTTTTGGCGTTGATACGCGCCTGTCTTCGGTGCCCCGTGGCACACACTCTGCTCTGCTTGCCAGAGTTGCCCACAGGTGCTTACAAGCCCTATCAATCAGGCAAACCGAATCCGGGTCCTCTCTTCGCCATGTTGTGAGGAGGTTTTTAGGCGCTGATGCGTGCCTGTGTTTGGTGCCCTGCAGCGCATGCTCTGCTCTGCTAGAACTGCCTGCAGGTGCTTGCAAGCCCTACCAATCAGGCAAACCGAATCCAAGCCTTCTCATTGCCGTCTTGTGGGGAGACTTATTGGTGTTGATAACGTGCCTGTCTTCGGTGACCTGCAGCCACCCACAGGTGCTCACCACCTCCCTAATCAGGCAGACCGAATCCAAGCCTTCTCATTGCGGTATTGTGGGGAGACTTATTGATGTTAATTCGTGCCTGTCTTCGGTGACCTGCGGCGCATAAGCTGCTAGCTGCCCGCAGGTGCTCACCACCTCCCTAATCAGGCAGACCGAATCCAAGCTCTCTCATTGCCATGTTGAGGGGAGGCCTTATTTTTCTCTATTTCTCTACCTCCGGGCATTCCTCTCTCTCCTATTTTACTTCTATCTGCCAGCATTCCTATTTCTCTCATTTTACTTCTAAACTTCTGTTTCTCTTATCCCTGCGGCTTCCCGGCGCCCGCCCCGAGGCTGCTTCTCGGCGGCTTCCCGGCTCTGAGACGCTTCAGCCCGCGCTTCTCTCATCTGCGCGGCTTCCCGGCGCCCGCCCTGCGGCGGGCTCCCGGCTCTGCGCGGCTCGGCTTCGCGCGCACACTCCGCGGTCTCCACGCCCTTCGCGCCCGCACCACGGCCTCACGCCAGCCCCGCGTTTCCTATCTATTCACGCCCCGTGCTCTCTCTGCACGCGGCGGCTTCCACGAGTCACACAGCACAGCTTACGTTTCCGCCACCACCGGCATTCAGTCCAAGTTCCCCGGGCTAACCTGGTGAATTCCAACCTGGCGGCCCATGTCTCTGCCTCTGGTTCCAGATTTTCGCCTTTTGCTCCCCGGGCTGACTTGAAGAATTCCAAGCTGGCTTACGTCTCCGCCTCGGCCTGCACTCGCGGCTTCATCCTCCCTAACATTTTTCTCTACCCGGTATGTTTCCCTAAGTTTTCTTCCAACAATATTCCTCCCTCATTTCTCCTGGCTTCTCCCCACAGTCCGTATCCGAGTCTGTTTCTTCTAGGTTTCACTTTCACTTTCAATCTCCTAGCTTCCCCGCCATAGTCCGCATCCGAGTCTAAGTTTCTTCTTGCTTTCACTTTAAATCCTAACTTCTTTCCCACAGTCCGTATCCAAGTCTATGCCTAGGCTTTCAATAGCTTCTTCCGGCACCTTTTCTGTCCGGCTTTTCCCTAGGCTCTTTGCTAGTCTCTCTCTCCGGTATTTTCCCATTTCTTCCCGTTTCTTCCCTCCTAGGTTTCCCTATCCGAGTCACGGCACCATTATGTCGCTCCCCCTCTTCATGGAGGAACGACACTAAACCCTGCCTAGGCTTCATATCCGAGTCACGGCACCATTATGTCGCTCCCCCTCTTCGTGGAGGAACGACACAGGACCCTGCACTGTTCTTTTGTCTGCTCGGCCCTCCCCGGGTTTGCTGCTGGTTCTTCCCGGGTTGGCTACCAACCCTTCCACCTCCGTGGAAGGGCGGTTCCTCCTGCCACTTTCCCCACTTCCGCGGGGGAGCGGCACACCGCCGGCCGGCTCTCGGGGGCTGCACAGGTGTTCCTTCAGATAGATGTTCCTCTTAGATGTTCCTGGTGCATGTTGTCTCTCTCCTCCTTTATAGTCCTCTTCCACCAATCCCAACTCCACTACCCACACGCCTAGTACGCTGCTCTCCTCCAATCAGGAGCAGGTCGTGCAGCTTATTGGTTGAACTGGAGGCAGCTGGGTAGAAGCTGTTTCCTCCTCTCCCAGCGCCATATTGTGGGAGAGCAGATGCATAGACTAAGTCTTAATTCCAGTAACGTAGTCTAGTCCGAGTTGCTCCCAGTTGCTCCCCACAATCATTAATTCCATTAATTGTACCCCATACTCATGACTAGATCTAAACCTAGTTATCTCTCTAAAGCCTCATCTCCAAACACCATCACATTGGGGTTAGGTCTGTATATATGAATTTTGAAGTGAAATAAATATAAAGACCATGACAATTATATTGAGCTACACATATACACTATAGATACAATACGAACGTACCTCAAGAAGTTTGTGGGAAAATATAATTACAACTATGAGTTTATTTTTGGGCAGAATATTTTTGAAATCCATGCATAGTTTTTCCATAACACATCATTTTCCATGTGTTATGAAAAAATGTGCCCTTGTATTTCTCTAGCAAATACATTGTCTTTCAATTTCAGGCTACATGTGGACTAAAGATAACATGTTTTCTATGGCTTTTGTATTTATCTTCATCTCCCCAATTGCTTTATTTTCCTCCTACCCCATATCCTCATGTTAAACATCTCAAGTTTGTTCTTCTGTACTATTGATTTTAATTGAATTAATTAATTTTTTGTCATTTCTGTTTCATTTGTTTTTTTTTTTTCCAATAAATTCTTGACTACTTTATGCTCAATATATTCCCTTGGCTCTGGACTTTTAAAAACCTCACTATTTTATAGAGAATTTTTCACTGTACACATTTCACCAAGTTTGCTACTAACAAATTCCATTAAAATGCTACTCAGAGAATTTTTTATCTCTTTAGTTATGTTTTGTCTCAGAATAACTCTGAGGAGGTTAGTTTGTACCTTACTCATCATGTGAGCAGCTGAGTGCAGATTAGCTATGTGTTCTGATGCATTTGAACTGGCTTATCTACTAGACCAATAAGGCATAGTCCTAGCACTTCTAATTTTGTGAATTAATATTACTCTTTATTAGTTTGTTACAGATGAAATTATGGCTGTTCTAATATTTAATTTTCCCTCCATTTAATTATTAATTGAAAGTAGAATTATTTGTAAATCAACTTCATTTTAATCCCTTTACTCATCAGCTGCAAGGCCACAAAATTAAAGTACCATTATTGTGGGGATTCATTTTTTAAGTTAAAACCCCAAACAAGCAGAAGCCAAGAAGAAGTATCTTGGAGGTGAAAGTGAGTTAACTAAGCTTAAAAGAAAAGAATAAGCCCAAGGTTTTTTTAAAGAACTTGATATAAAGAAAAGGATTTGAAATTTGTTGGCATGGATTCTGCCAGCATTCAAAAATTAGAATAAATGGACAATTAAGTGTATTTCAGCTGTGATTTATAGTGATGGTGCATTATGATTCTTCATATGAACTAACAAGCATGAACAAATAAGGAAGAAATGTTTGATAAAAAAAGAAAGTCCTAAACACATTTTATTATAAAAAAGAATATATATTAATAAAACATGATCAATTATATGAAGATTATCTTGAGGATATGTGTATAATTATTTTTTTTTTTGGACAGGCAGAGTGGACAGTGAGAGAGAGACACAGAGAGAAAAGTCTTCCTTTGCCGTTGGTTCACCCTCCAATGGCCGCCGCGGCCGGAGCGCTGCGGCCGGCGCACCGCGCTGATCCGATGGCAGGAGCCAGGAGCCAGGTGCTTCTCCTGGTCTCCCATGGGGTGCAGGGCCCAAGCACCTGGGCCATCCTCCACTGCACTCCCTGGCCACAGCAGGAGCTGGCCTGGAAGAGGGGCAACTGGGACAGAATCCGGCGCCCCAACCGGGACTAGAACCCGGTGTGCCGGCGCCGCTAGGTGGAGGATTAGCCTAGTGAGCCGTGGCGCCGGCCGATATGTGTATAATTATTAAAAGAAATGACATTTATGAACTTTGTAAATTGATATTCAATTAATTTCTGTAGCTATATTATTAAATGCCAATTAAGTATATTAACATTCTTATAATTTCATATATCAATATGAATTTAACTTTATTGCCATTATAATTTTGAGTTAATTACATGGTTAGGTGATTTATCTCTTGTGTAATTATTATGCCTTAGCCTCTCTTGTTCAAAAAATATAATTGATAGCTTTATAAACTCTGAAGATAAGTCCCTAAAGTATCACTAAATTTTTAGCTTTGTACAAATCTTTGTATTGGCACAAAATACAGATTTCACATGGTTTGTGGTATCAGGATAGTCATTTTAATTCTTAATTAAAAATAAAATATGAATCACCTACATAATGGATCCCTATAAACATTATTAGTTCTTTTAAATTGTTATCTTTGCTCTTATGATTTGGTTGAGGTCTATCTCATTATAGGAAGACTTCTCTGGCAATTCAGAATTTTCCTAATAAAACTGGATAAAAAATAACCTAGTGGAACACATATTTTAGATCCTTTTGTTGAAATACGTTTTTCTTTGACAACCTCTTGAACTCCAGGTTGGTAATAGACTTAAGAGTTCTAAAGTAGCTCAAAGCAAGTGAGCTTTACTGTCAGATTATTTGGATATATATTTATATGTATATATCCCTGCTTCTATTTCTTTGGTGGTAGAAATGGGTGACACTTATGATATTTTAGCCTATTCCTTCATAAGTAAAATGTGGATGATAATTATTACATATGGTTATCCTGAATAGTAAGTCTAACTGTATGCATGGAAATATAACACTATGAGTAATGTATATGAAATGTCCACAGTCAGTAAATACTAGCCTTAATTCCTGGGATTTTTTGTATTTTCCATTTTGAAAGCACTCTTTATTTTTACATACCACAATGCTCTCTCAAAATTATTGTATAGAATATATATGATTTATGAATGAGATGAATCTCAGGACATCTATTAGTCTAAAAAGCATACACGTGAAAAACAAGTTAATTATTCAAATTGGGACATACAACAGATCATTGCTTTGTTTCATTCATCTCATTAGAATAAAATGTAAATGCTCAGTAATATAAAAGCATACCTCTTAAACATAATGACTGAAGAATCCATCCACTGATGAATACAGATCAAAATGGCTGAGAGCTGAATACCAGATAATTAATTCCTGGATCTGTGCTGACAGGTGCCGTACTGCAGTTTTGTAAGTAAATGCGTTTGTGGTACATTTGATTTTAGTTTTACACGCAGTGATATAAGGGAATGTGGCCTGGTCTTCACCACACTGTTGTGTGATACTTAGATATATGTTTCACAGGAAGAGGCAAAGCCTTTTTAATGGGCCATTCCCATTAACTCTATTCAGTGCAATTTACAAATGTTTCCTCTGGCTTGTCATTATTTAAAGCACTGTTAATGATGGGAATTCACCCCGAAATTAATGTCTTTGTGATTGCTGATCACTCATGAGGTTCATGTGCATATAAGCACCCCAAAAAGAACATTTTATACTGTGGTTTGTAGTTGCAGGTCACTGGAGATTGATGTAGAAGGCTGAGGAAGGATTTCACCTGCAGTTTCACAATGGTCTGCTGAGTTTTGGGTCTGACTGATAAGGAGGAACAATTGTGGCCTCTGGAGAAAATTTATGGAAATTAGCTGAACAATTCCAGTGTGACTCTACAATATCAAAATTACAATTTGTACAGATGGTGACTCTTTCCAGTCAGCTAAGCAATGAAAATAAAGCTGCTGCTGGTTGTCAGAATACCAACATTTGGATAAAAAGATCGTAGAGCATCCATAGACCACAGGACAGGTTTATTGTAGGTGCAAGCCTGAGCTGGGAACCGCTAGATTTTATTTGATAGGAAATAGTAGTCTACAATCAAATTTCATTTTACCCCCGAGTTCTTAATTTAGTTAGGAATTTTAAGGAGAACTCCCCATTTTATTACCACAAAAGTTCCCATGAACAGGACATTATTACTCCTAATGATACCTTTTGTGCATTGACTACTAGTTCAGACATAGGATATATTTATAGTTCACAAAACAGTTCTACAATGTAGGCATTTTACAGGGATTTTACATGTGATAGAAGTGTAACTGAGAGACTTATTATTGAATAAGCTATTATCGAAAGAGATCTACTTGTCCCCCGAGCTCACATTCTTTCAGTTATATCATTCTGCTCATGTGTTTACTGACCAACCTATGGATTCTTTTCTATACCACCACATAGCTCATTCTGATTAATATATACTCCCAAATCCCCACAGTTTTCTTGCATTATTTGAAGACATTCTTCTCGCGGGATTTGAATAGATTTAATCACTGAGAAATATTTCTTTCAAGAATATCTTGCATTTGTTTCTGTACTTGATATATGCTCTGGTTATCTAGTTTTGAAGCACTAGTGACTTAATTGTATTTGAAGTTAAATAGAATCAAATTCATGATTCATATATTGAAACTCATGAAATCAATATTCTGTTTTTCTAAAACCAGAAATCCTTTGTTGCTGTGGTTGAGTTTCTGTTAGAAGCCAATTCCAAGTCATAGGTAACCAAGGAAATAGATAATTGTACATTAATGAAAGTTTATATTTAAAAAAAGTAAAGACAACAGATTTCATGCATTCCAAAGGTACAGTTCCAGGAGGACAATCACACATCCCTCATTTCCTCCTCCTCCCAATCTCCTTCTTCCTTCCACCCTCTTCATCACTTTTTGCAAAGATATAATTTTAATCCACCCTATATGCACAGGCTGAATTCATTACTAATCATAACATTCAACACGTAAAAAGTAGGAAGACCACAGTTCCACAAGAGTATAAACAAGGGCTAAAAATGATAATCATATCAAAGAATGTACATTTCATTCCTATACTTCTTGTGGTCTATAATAACTGCCACATATCAAATAAAACAAGTGGTATTTATCTTTTGGAGACTGGCTTATTTCATTAAACCTAACAGACTATAGTGGCACCTATTTTGTTGTAAAAGACAGGATCCCATTCTTTTTTAAGGCTGAGTAGTATTCTGTCATATATATGTGTGTGTGTGTGTGTGTGTGTGTGTGTTTACGTGTACACACACACTGCATTTTCTTTATCCATTCATCAGTTGATGGACATTTGGGTTTATTCCATATCTTACTTGTTGTGAATTGGGCTGCAATAAACATGGGGTACAAGTAACTCCTGCATATGCTAATTTCATTTCATTTGTGTAAATTCCCAGGAGTGGAATGGCATGGATCATATGTTAGATTTATTTTCAGATCTCTGAGGAATCTCCATACTGTATTCCATAATGGTTGTATGAGTTTACATTTCCACTAACAGTAGGTTAAGGTAACTTTTTCCCTACTTCCTCTCAAGTACTTATTGTTGGTTTTTTTATTTTTTGGATGATAATTGGGGTGAGGTGAAATCTCATTGTGGTTTTTATTTGCATTTATTCATGTGTCTGTGGGCCATTTGTATTTCATCATTTGAAAAATGCCTTTTCATGTCCTTTGCCCATTTCTTAAGCAGATTCCTTGTTTTGTTGTTGTTGTTGAGTTTCTTGAACTCTTTATAGATCCTGGATATTAAACCTATATCAGTTGATAAGTTTGCAAATATTTTCTCCCATTCTGTTGTTTGCCTCTAAACTTTGTTGAGAGCTTCCTTTGCTTTGTGGAAGTTTCCTGCTTGATATAATTCCATTTGTCTGTTTTGTCTTTATTGCATGTGTCTTTGGGGTCTTTTCCAAATAGTCTTTGCCTATGCCAATGTTTTGCAGAGTTTCCCTGATGCTTTCCTCTAGTAATTTTATGGTATCAGGTCATAGATTTAGATCCCTGATCAATTTAGAATTAATTTTTGTTTAAGGTGGGGGTCTTGTTTCATATTTCTGAGTGTGTAGACCAGTTTTCCTAGAACCATTTGTTGAAGAGACTATCCTATCTCCAGGCATTGATTTCAGCTTGTTTGTCAAAAATGAGTTGGTTGTAGATGGGTGGATTAATTTCTGGGGTTTCTAGATTGTCCTGTTGGTTTACATGTCTACTTTTGTGCTAGTTTCAGACTGCTTTGATAATAAATGCCCTCCTGTAATATGTCTCTTTTAAAATTATTTTTAAAAGACTACAAATTTCATATGTACAACTTCAGAAACATACTTCCCATCATACCCACCCTCCCACTCATACTCCTACCTCTCCTCTTCTCCCCTTTCCCTGTCCCAGTCCCATTCTCCATTAAGATTCATTTTCAATTTGCTTTGTACACAGAAGACCAACTCTATACTAAGTAAAAATTTCAACAATTTGCACACATACACACACATGCACACACCACACAAACTGAGAACAAGTATCACAGTTAGCTCTCAAAAGACAGCTCATTGAGGACAGAGGTCCTGCATGGGGAGTTAGTGCATAGTGATTCCTGTTGTAAATTTAACAATCAACACTCTTATGTGTGATGTCAGTGACTACCTGAGGCTCTTGACATGAGTTGGCTAAGCCATGGAAGCCTTTTGAATCCACAAAATCTGTCAGTATTTCAACAAGGCCATAAGCAAAGTAGAAGTTCTCTCCTCCCTTCAGAGAAAAGTGCATCCTTCTTTGATGGCCACTTCTTTCTGTTAGGATCTCACTCACAGAGTTCTTTCATGTAGAATATTTTTTTTGCCACAGTGTCTTGACTTTCTATGCTTGAAATGCTCTAACAGGCTTTTCAGACAGACCAGGAATCCTTAATGGCTGATGCTGAGGTCAGAGTGTTACTTAAAGCAATTGTCATTCCATGAATCTGCTGTGTGGACTGCTTCCCATTTTGGAACATTCTCTCCTTTTTAATTCTATCTACTATAATTACCCCCACACTCAATCCTATTCGTATGGTCATTTTAACACTTGACCCTATCTATATGTTCACTTTAACACTTCATATGATCTCTTTAACCCTTAAGATGGCATTTTTATCACCCAGCTTAATGGGATTTGGAGTCCCATGACAAGTTTTACCCTAGAAGTACCTTAGAAGTACCCTTAGAAGTTAGTCCTTAGGAATGTGTTCAAAACTATACAGTTTTACAGTTATAAACTTCCTTCTCACTCTCTCTTATTTCCACTCCTATTTGTTACTGAGATCCATGCTCAATTGATTTATACACATATGATTAACTCTATGTTAAGTAAAGAGTTCAACAAATAGTATGAAGAAAAAAAAAGAAAAAGAAAGAAAAAACTGTTCCTAACAGTCAAGAGAAGGGCAGCTCAAGTCATCCTTTCTCAAAGTGTCAATTTGACTTCTGCAGATTATGTTTTAAGGTGCTCTCTTTGTTTTTGCAGATCAGGGAGAGCATAAGGTATTTGTCCCTTTGGGACTGCCTAATTTCACTAAATATAATGTTTTCCAGATTGATCAACTTTGTTGCAAAATGACTGGATTTCATTTTTTTTAACTGCTGTGTAGTATTCCATGGAGTACATATCTTACAATTTCTTTATCCAGTCTTCAGTTGACAGGCACTTAGATTGATTCCATGTCATGGCTATTGTGCCAAAATTTGTTGTGTGTTGATTTCTCTATGAAAGCCACTCTAACTGGCATGAAGTAAAATCTCATTGTGGCTTTAATTTGCATTTCCCTGATGGCTAGTGATCCTGAGCATGTTTTCGTGTGTCTGTTGGCCATTTGGATTTCCTCTTTTGAAAAATGTTTAAGACCCTGGCTCATTTCTTAACTGAGTCATTTGTTTCTTTGTTGTGGAGTTTTTTCATCTCTATATATTCTGGTTATTAATCTTATATCAGTTGCATTGTTTGCAAATCATTCCTTTCATTCTGTCGGTTGCCTCTTAACTTTGAGTGTTTCTTTTGCAGTACAGAAGCTTCTCAATTTGATGTAATCCCATTTGTTGATTTTGGCTCGGATTGCCTGTGCCTCTGGGGTCTTTTCCAAGACCTCTGCCTCTACCAATGTCTTGCTCGGTTTCCTCAAAGTTCTCTAGTAATTTGATTGTATCAGGTGTAGATTTAGGTCTTTAATTCATTTTGAATGGATTTTCATGTAATGTGTATGGGTACAAGTCTTGCTTAATACTCCTGCATGTGGAAATCCAGTTTTCACAGCAGCATTTGTTGAAGAAACTGTCCTTGCATTAGGGATTGGTTTTAGCTCCTTGGTCCAATATAAGTTGGTTGTAGATGTTTGGATTGATTTCTCTCCAACTCTCCCCTGGGAATTCGCTTCCTCCAGTTTTCTTCTGGTATTTCCCCATAGTCAAAATCAGCATGTCTTTAACAAATTCAGCCATCTTGGATCCCCCAAAGCATGTTTTTTAAAGATTTATTTATGTATTTGTATGGTGGTGTTACAGAGAAAGAAAGCAAGAGAGAGAGAGAGAGAGATCTTCCATCTACTGGTTCACTCCTGAAATAATTGCAGCAGTCAGAGCTGGGTAAAGCCAAAGCCTGAAGCCAGGAACTTTATCCAGGTCTCTCAGATGAATGGAGATGAATGGCAAGGACCCAAGGAGTTAGGTAATCCTCTGTTACCTCCCAGGCACATTAGCAGGGAGCTAGACTGGAAGCAGAGAGACAAGGATTCAAGCTGGCAGTCATATGAAATGCCAACATGTCATGCAGCTGCTTAACCTGCTGCACCTGAATTCCAGCCCCTGTTGGCTGTATTCTCTGCACTTTATTTTCCATGGAGAGCTTAGGTATGTATGGGTAACTTGTCTAAATTTTCTATGTATAAGATTATTTCAAAAACTCTTGGATTTAAAATATAAGCATTTTTAACACACAAAATTAAATTCACAATGTTCAAAAGTTCATAGAAAAATGTATATTGTGAATATATATTTATTTTTAATTTCACCTTCCATGAACATTTTGAAGTACCTTTGTATTGATAAATAAGGTTAGCGATAATAATTATCCCAGGAAGAAATTTTCATTTAGGTGAATGTTTTGAATAAATCTACTGTTTTTTGTTTATTAAAGTATCCTTGAAAACAAAGCACTCTGGGCATAAATAAATAACAATTGTTCCCTTTTAGGTGCTAAATTGTTGCTCCATTTATGCTTGCTAGGTCCTTTCAAAAGTTCAATGCAGCAGTTTTTTTCTTTAGTTATTTATCTATATAACTATTTTAAATTTTTATTTAATAAATATAAATTTCCAAAGTACAACTTTTGAATTATAGCAGCTTTCCCCCCCATAACCTCCCTTCCACCCACAACCATCCCATCTCCTACTCCCTCTCTCATCCCATTCTTCATCATGATTCATTTTCAATTATCTTTATTTACAGAAGATCAACAGTATATACTAAGTAAAGATTTCAACAGACTGCACCCACAAAATACAGAGTACTGTTTGAGTAGTAGTTTTACCATTAATTTTCATAGTACAACACGTTAAGGGCAGAGGTCCTACATGGGGAGCAGGTGCACAGTAACTCCAACTGTTGATTTAACAATTGACACTCTTATTTATGACGTCAGTAATTATGCGAGGCTCTTGTCATGAGCTGCCAAAGCTATGGAAGCCTCTTGAGTTCTCAAACTCTGATCTTATTTAGACAAGGCCATATTCAAAGTGGAAGTTCTCTCCTCCCTTCAGAGAAAGGTACTGCCTTCTTTGATGGCCCATTCTTTCCGCTGGAATCTCACTCACAGAGATCTTTCATTTAGGTCATTTTTATTTTTGCCACAATTTCTTGGTTTCCATGCCAAGATCTGAATGCCTTAAGGGCTGATTCTGAGGCCAGAGTGCTGTTTAGGGCTTCTGGCATTCTATGAGTCTGCTGTGTATCCTGCTTCCCATGTAGAATCATTCTCTCCTTTTTAATTCTATCCATTATTTGCAGACACTGGTCTTATTTATGTAATCCCTTTGATAGTCCTATCTTTATGATCAGTTATGAACTTAAACTGATCACTTTAACAAGTAAGATGGCATTGGTACATGCCACCTTGATGGGATTGAATTAGAATCCTCTGGCACATTTCTAGCTTTACCATTAGGGGTAAGTCTGAGTGAGCATGTGCCAAACTGTATATCTCTTCCCTCTCTTATCCCCACTCTTATATTTAACAGGGATCACTTTTCAGTTAAATTTAAATGACTAAGAATAATTGTGTGTTAATTAAAGATTTCAATGGTATTAAGTAGAACAAAAAACACTAAACGGAGTAAAATAGTAAGTTGTTCCTCAACAGTCAGGACAAGGGCTGATCAAGTCATTGTTTCTCATAGTGTCCATTTCACTTCAACAGGTTTCCTTTTAAGTGCTCAGTTAGTTGTCACCAATCAGGGAGAACATATGATATTTGTCCCTTTGGGACTGGCTTATTTCACTCAGCATGATGCTTTCCAGATTCCTCCATTTTGTTGCAAATGACTGCATTTCATTCTTTACTGCTGTATAGTATTCTTTAGAGTACATATCCCATAATTTATCCAGTCTTCTGTTGATGGGCATTTAGGTTGATTCCGTGTCTTAGCTATTGTGAATTGAGCTACAATAAACATTGAGGTACATACAGCTTTTGTGTTTGCCAATTTAATTTCCTTTGGGTAAATTCCAAGGAGTGGGATGGCTGGGTTGTATGGTAGGGTTATATTCAGGTTTCTAAGCTATCTCCAAACTGACTTCCATAGAAGCTTTACCAGTTTGCATTCCCACCAACAATGGGTTAGTGTCCCATTTTCCCTACATCCCTGCCAGCATCTGTTGTTAGTTGATTTCTGCATTTTATTTCTATTTATTTGAAAGCCAGAGAGCTGGAGACAGAGATCTTCCATGTGCTGGTTTTGTAGCCAAATACCCAGACAGCCAGAGTGGGCTAAGCTGAAGCCAGAAGCTGGGAACTTAATCTGGTTCTTCCATGGAATGACAGGATCACAAGTGCTTGAGCCATCATCTGCTACCTACCAGGCTTGCATTAGCAGGAAATTGGAATCAAAGCACAGCTAAGACAGGAAGTCAGATACTCCAATATGCTATTTAGGTGTCCCAAGTAGCACCTTCAATTGTGTTTCAAATGCCAAAAATAACTTTAGTTATTTTAAAATTCTTTCTAAAGAAACTCATTTGTCAGCCCCTTAACTATTTTCCTTAAAAAAATTTCATTTTTAACAATCGTTTGGTATCATTGCCCACATTCTCAACAATTCTGAGTATGTCCAAAATTTAAGAGAAGCTGTATTATCATGAAATTATTTTTAGTGTTTAATTTATTAGAAAACATTGTGTATCCAGAAGTATCTCTTCTCATTGAGTGTAAATATTGGGTGATTTCATGACAGGATTCAGCTATACATAGTGGATGCCATTTTAGCTAGAAGGGAGACTGGAATTTCTGACTGCCTCTTGATTCTGATCATTATGGAGTACCCTAAATGTGTTGTATTCAGTCCTCCTGGAGAAAGTCTATTGTTTCTTGTACCTACATAGACCAGTATCTAATGTTTCTTGTACTGCAGTGACCTATGTAAAATTCCTGTGTATCTTGCCAAAGTCATAAACTATCTTTTAAGGCAATTTTTATTTACTGGAAGACACTATCACGGTATTTATGAGAAGGTTTCAAGAAGTTTATCTTATTTGCTCTAAGAGCACCATTTTCTCTTCTAAAAGCCATTTCCTGTGTCCTTTGAGTGATCTAATCATTCCTGTCTTTATTTTTCTATTATAATCTATTCTTGAATTCCAGTCTTCTTATGCTTGTAGACATACAATATAGAACCAAGGGTTACATTTGACATTATAGTAAAACTGACTTGAGAAAACTCCTTCCACACTTTTCTTTTAGGGTAGAGCGAAGGCTTTAATTTTCATCAGAGGCCAGCACCGCGGCTCACTAGGCTAATCCTCCTCCTTGCAGCGCCAGCACACCGGGTTCTAGTCCCAGTCGGGGTGCCGGCCCCTCTTCCAGGCCAGCTCTCTGCTGTGGCCAGGGAGTGCAGTGGAGGATGGCCCAAGTGCTTGGGCCCTGCACCCCATGGGAGACCAGGAGAAGTACCTGGCTCCTGCCATCGGATCAGTGCGGTGCACCGGCTGCAGCGCGCCAGTTGCGGCGGCCATTTGAGGGTGAACCAACAGCAAGGGAAGACCTTTCTCTCTGTCTCTCTCTCTCTCTCACTGTCCACTCTGTCAAAAAAAAAATAATAATTTTCATCAGAGTCTTAAAAGAATTTGTGGACCCAAATAAGACAAAATGATCTTTATACAGTTGTTCAGGCATGTTATGAATGGGTGGATTTCTATAGCCACTTAAAATTTATTAGTAAAAACTGAAAAATTCGTGAAGATGGTACAGGAGGATATCTTCATGACATGGGTGGGCAAATTGATGTTACCTGTAACTGAATTAAAAGTTTAAATTCATCAAAAGAAACTATTAAGAGAAATAAATAAGGAGTGGGTATCTTAATTTATTTTCTTTTGCTAAGACAAAATACCTGAAACTGGGTACTTTATAAGGCAAGAAGATTTTCTTTTTTTTTTGGATCATAGTTTTGGGGGCTGAAAATCCAGTGTTGTTCATCCCCATCTACTTAATTTCTCATAAGAGTCTCGTGGTGGATGGCACCACACTGGTGAGAGTGTGTGCAAAAGAGACTACATGCTGTACAGGCAGACAAAGAGATGCATGGACCAGGTTTGCTCGTCTTATAACAGACTCCTCTTGCAGTAAGAGCCAGAATTCCTGAGAACTATATTAACCCTTCTGAAGGTTGTATTAATTATATTCTCTATATTAATCCCTTAGTGATATAATCACCTCCCACTGGCCCCCACCTCCAATACAGTCTACCAGCTTTCAACAAGGCCCCAGTGGAGATGGAACTTCTAGCACAGGTTCATCTGGGGACGCACTCAAACTGTACCCCGACAACACCACTAGGGAAAGAATATGTTTGCAATAAATACTTATCATAAAGTTATAGCCAGGTTGGTTACATGAAGCCTTTCTTCAGAGCAATATGAAAAATACAATACTTTACAGGGAAAAAAAAAAAAACCCAAAACATGGTAAGACCAAAGAAATGTAGACATTGCAAGTTTTGGCTAGAATGTTGAATAAATGCAAACTGTACTATTATGGAAATATTGTTAGAAATATTTCACAAAACTTGTTTGCACTATTAAAATACCACGTATAACCTGCCATTCTGTTGACACACTCACAGGTAGAAATGCTAAATTACAAAGTGAATGTTTCAACAGACAGATTACTTACGTGTATCAGAAGAAATGTGCAGCAATGTTTACAGCAGTATCATCCATAATAGTCCCAAATTGGATTACAAGTTTCTATATCACTAATAGATTCGATGTTGTAGTATATTGATGAAAATGGAACACTGTATATTATAAAATTACTTCTACTTGCAAATATAGGTGAATAGGACATGATTTTGAGTGAAAGAAGTCATTAACAAAAATTCATATAGATGGAATCAATATGTATTACTATAAACAGGAAAACTGATGTACAGTAGTCAAAGTCATAATAGCAGCTACCTTTAGGTGGGTGGGTAATAATTTTGGGGGGATGTGAAGCAGAGTTCTGGGCTGCTGCTAGTGGTTTACATCTTAATACAGCTAGAAATTATCTGAGTAATAAAGCTGTACATATTATACTGGTACACCTTATGTGTTATACATCAATACAGTAAAATAAAAATTTTGAAAGCAAGACTTAATATAATAGCTAGTTAAGAGGATAAGAAATTCTTTGTGCTGAAACATTTTTCTCAGTTTTTAATTGCTATATGTGAAGATATAGATTAATGTGACTAATGTCACCCTGTATAGTTTATAACTTGTGAATGCCATTTTAAGAAAAACATATTCATCTTTGTGCATTCGTTTTGCCATTTTTATTGAACATTAGTAAGTTTTCCATTTATAAAGTCACGAATATCTACTTTATAGGATGATATGAGATATTTAATGAGATAGTGCAATGAACATGCTTGTGATAGTGTTTGAGATACAGAATTCACACGTTAGATATCTTCATCATTATCAGCAATTAGCATCATGATTTTTACCTGAGTCCTAGGCATTAAGCTGATTTTTGCATCTTATAAATTGTAAAGATCCATGTCTGTTTTCAAATATATATTATGAAGTGGCTAAAATATAGAAAACTGTTCTTAGAGAAAAAAGTATTATCAGTTACATTTTCAAGTATTATCTGAGCTTTTGATATATGCAATTTGTCCTTATTTTAGAACTTGTGTTTGAATGCATGTTCAGTCTTCCTTATATGGTATTATTATAATGAAGATACTCACCCTAATAAATGACGGTAACTTTCCCAATGAAGTTCTATTTTCTATCAAAGGAAAAAAAAAGTGTAAGTTTTTACTTAACTATGTATTTTTTCATTTAAGTGTATTGTGAGAGACAATCAGGAAATTACATTGAATTCTTCAAAACAAATTAAGTTAAATGAAATAAAATATCTTGTAACACTCTTTCATAAATATACACAACCTTAAACATTTATTATAAGCAAAATCCCAGTATAGTAGTTGGTATAAAACTACAAGCATACTTGTACTAGGAAAAACCAACAGTTCAAGCCAACAAATATGGTTCTATTACCTATTTAGAACAGATTTATATCTTAATTACTACATTTTAAAATTTTAATATTTTAACAATAAGTTGTCAATTTTATTTGTATTTGAAAGCCAGACAGATATCTTTCATCTGCTGGTTCCATGCCCATATGCCTATAACAGCCTGGGTTGGGTGAAGCCAGATGCTAGGAATTCCATGTGACTTTCCTACATGGGTGTCAGGGATTCAAGCAGTTGGTCCATCACCTGCTATCTGCCAGAAAGTATACATCAGCAGGAACTGGAAGTGGGTCTTGGTCTTCAGGTACTTTCTGGTACACCCCACGATATGGGATACTCCACCCCAGGATATGGGCATCCCAAGAGACACCTTAAATTTTGTACCAAATGCGTATTCCTTGATAACTATTTTAAATGTGTACTCTATGAATCTGGTTTAATTCTCTTTGGCTTTATTAATGCCCACATTTGAAAAGTAAAGCAAAATAATTAGTCCAATGTAATAACACAATTCACATCTAGTACCTGGATTTTTTGAGAACCAGTTGTATTTTGTCAAATGGTATGGTCGTTGTACTTCAAGTTGACATTCTTTTGTTTATAGAAAGATTTGAGGGATTTTAAAGTCAGTAAAAATTACAATCTGTTGTCTTTCCCTCATATCACACAGGAGTAAACTGAGATGCAGAAATGTTAAGAACTTGCTGTGGGTCACTTTGTGTAGGACAAAGGAAAAATAAAAGTAAAACGAACCCAGGTCTGTTGACTCCAAATTCTGTCTCTATTCATTGTATACCATCTCTGAAATGGAATTAACAAGACAAATGTTCAACGGCTCAAACAGCAGTGATCCATCAATAAGTTGCATTCTTTGAAACACACCACCTAACTTAGAGTCCTCTGTTAGCAAACTGCACCCCTAACACAAATTTGAAGGGTAAAGTGTAATCCACTGTTGTTTAAACCATGAATTAGTGATACAGCTACATAAGTGTTAGTTTTGTCAATCACAATGCCCCATCATCTCTTCTTGTAATACTATCTTACTGTCATAAGGTTTTTCTAGTGTCAAACTGGATCATGTTTTTCTTTCTGAGAAAATTTCAAAGGCATAGAAAGGGAATCTTTCATACCATGGCCTGAGGTCTGTGTTTGGGGTATTTCAGTCCTGGAGGAGGTACCAAGGATCTGTAGGATAAAAGCATTAATGAAGGGGTGAACCACTTTGTTCTGTAATCACAGTTCTTTCTAAAGTCATAAAGTCCCCATAAATGAGATAATAAAGTAACTCACATTGGCTTCTTCAGTTCTCTGGAGTTTAAAGTGTATTAATGGCTATTGGATTCAGAATAAATAAACTGGATGGAAAAATCATGATGTGAGTTCTATTTTCCAAATATCAATTTGGTTTCTAAGCACTCTAATAACTTACCCATAATTTTCAACTCGAAGCTTCTGAGAAAAATAGTTGAAATTTGGGACATCATTTATTTTTCCCCTCTTATAATAATGGGATGTGAATTCAGCAGCAGTTTATTGAATTTGGCATTAGAAGCTGATTCATCTCTTAAAAAAACATTATTTTAAATATTGAATTTCATCCTTTGGGGGATTGCAAACAATAAAAAACGCATTGAAAAAATTAGTTGGAATGGTTTGATGAATAGACCTTTTCTTCTATTTTTTTAATTTGAGAGTATCATATGAGCCCCTAGTTTTTCTGCCAAGATTTAACATTGAGAATTAGTGAGCAGAGTTGTTAAACAGAATTATATCCTTCCTGGGATGAATGTTTAAATTTCCTTATTTTTAGTTTGCATACACTGGAATCTTTATGTTTCACTATGCCTCAAGCACAGAAGGGCAGTGATGGTGGCTTGCAGTGATGGACAGTTGAATTGTAGTGATATCAGGGGAGTGTGCTATCTAGGTGGCTGAATGTGTGGATCTTAAGTGTGACCTGCCAACAAAATTGTGTTTTGTATCACTAAATCTCATTTCCAAGGAAAAGGAAACAATTAATTGCAAAGAAAGACAAACTCTAGCACACCACAACAGCTAAAAATTCATACTCATGTTCCAAGTAAAGTCGTCAAAATATTCACAAATGTTTATATTTTGCATCCAACAAGGAGTCACTTACCTCCTGCCCCTTGTGTAGCCTTTTTGTTGTTTAGTTTTCTTCTCCAAATCTTTTTCTACTCAGGCAAATCATAAAAAAAAAAACACTTGTTTCATTGCCTTCTGCTCTTTCTTTAAAAAAATTACTTCAATGGCAGCAAAAATATAAAAATTACAGAATATACACATAGTTGAATGATTTTAAGAATGCTACTGTAGGGGCCAGCACCGTGGCTCACTTGGTCAATCCTCTGCCTGTGGCACCAGCATCCCATATGGGTGCTGGTTCTAGTCCCGGTTGCTCCTCTTCCAGTCCAGCTCTCTGCTGTGGCCCGGGAAGGCAGTGGAGGATGACCCAATTGCTTGAGACCCTCTACCCACATGGGAGACCAGGAAGAAGCTCCTGGCTCCTGGCTTCAGATTGGGACAGCGCCGGCCGTAGCGGCCATTTGGGGAGTGAACCAACGGAAGGAAGACCTTTCTCTCTGTCTCTGTCTCTTACTGTCTATAACTCTACCTGTCATAAAAAAAAGAATGTTACTGTAATGCTCTAATCTGTTTGCTCAATGGCTTCTCCCTCCTCCGCTCCCTCCCTCCCTCCCTCCCATCCTTCCTTCTTTCCTTCTCTCTTTCTGTCTCTCCCTCCAGCCCTCCCATCTCTGCCCCTCCTGGTCTCCCTTCATCTCTGACTTTAACCCTTATCCCCACGCTTCTTTGTGTATTCCCTTCCTCTGTGATTTTTGAAAATGTAACATAATTGTATAACAATTGAAAAGCTAGAAAAGGTAATTGAATATCAATACCTTCACCTCTCAGAGATAATAACAGATATTGTTGTCATATGGATACTTCACAAATTTTCTGTGTATGTTAATCACATGTCAACCACAGAAATGCTATAACCTTGAGCTGATACTAAGTTAACAATTATATTTACAATGATGCTGGTGAAATCTAGATTTGTCTTATTGCTGCTTGAGGTAAGTATCTTCTAATTCTGCTTCCCTCCATCTTCTCTACAAAAGACAAATTTATGTTCTGAAACAGGCTTGCTAAAAAACTTTTTAGATGCCTCAAGTTCTTTTTAAATTAGAGCATGTAGGGGTGGCCATTTAGTTTACCTGTTAAGACAGGTTAAGTTGCCTGCTTAGCAAATCAGGGTTCCTAGGTTTGATACTCCTCTCTGGCTCCTGACTCCAACTTCTTGCTAATGCAAACCACATGAGGCATTGCTGATAACTCAAGTAATTGGGCTCCTATCACTCATGTAGGAGACTTAAGCTCAGCCCTAGCTTTGGCTGTGGCCATTTGGGGAATGAACAATGAATGAGAGTTTCCACCTTTGCTAACTTCTCAAATAAAAATAAGACAATATAGCGTCCACATGTATTATATTGCTTTATGTTTCTTTATAGTTTAAATCTTTGCTATTATTTCTTTCTTACCTACTGAATGTTTCCTAAAGAAAAGGAAAATGTCCCTATGTTCAAGTAGTATGAAACTACTTATAGTGGCCGGCGCCTCGGCTCACTAGGCTAATCCTTCGCCTGAGGCACCGGCACTCCGGGTTCTAGTCCCAGTTGGGGTGCTGGATTCTGTCCTGGTTGCTCCTCTTCCAGTCCAGCTCTCTGCTGTGGCCCGGGAAGGCAGTGGAAGATGGCCCAAGTGCTTGGGCCCTGCACCCACATGGGAGACCAGGAGGAAGCACCTGGCTCCTGATCTCGGATTGGTGCAGCGCCGGCGGTAGCGGCCATTTGTGGGGTAAACCAACGGAAGGAACACCTTTCTCTCTGTCTCCCTCACTCATTGTCTAACTCTGCCTGTCAAAAAGAAAAGAAAAAAGAGAGAGAAAGAAAGAAACTACTTATGATTTCCTAAACTGTTTTGTCACAAAAATATCTGACTCTTTACTCTTTCTTAAATCTTCTAACCCTGTGCGTGCACACACACACACACACACACTAACTACAGAATTATTTTCCTATTCAGAGGAATGTGCTCAGCATTCTTCAGAGCTCCAGCTGTTACCATCACATTCCTGGCTGTTCTGTCCATATTCTAAGTAAGAGGAACGGCTCTCTTCTTGGGACGTTCAGTTATTATATACTAATCACTGCAAATTGGCCACTGTATAATTTGTGCTTTTGGAGGGTAAGAACTGTGCCTTTTTTAAGTTTAAAAATCCACTTTGTTGAGCTGTGATTTCCATATCCTGAAAGGAACTGTGTCTTGCTGTGTAACAAGCATCCCAGTAGATTGTAGAAGTGTCACTGAATGAATGAGTGAATTAAAGTGATCAATGGTCATACACAAGATGTAGAAACAAAAGCCTTTTCCTCTGTATAAGGCAGGAGAACTGCTGTGGGTGGATAAAATGATAGAAAACACCAAATCAGACTGAGCTGAAAGGAAATATAGGACAATTGTGTGAACAACTTGAAAACAGTTTAGCTCATGCACTGGATTCTGTGTGACGGCAATATAACAGAGACTCTGTTGTCCAAGGAGAAGGAGGGCAGTGGGGAATGTTCTGGTTATCAAGAGGTTAATGAAAAATCATGACCTACAGTTAAATAGCCATCGTTCAACTGCCATCTTAATGTGTCTAAACACCTGAATTCTCCAGGCTGTACTGCTCATTCCATCAGCAGATTGCATTTTTAACAAGGAATACTGCTCATTAGAGCTAAGAGATCCTACAGTAATACCAGATATTTTTACCAAAATACATATTCCCTTAAAATAAAAAGATAAGGCACTGAGTTAAAATAGCTCCTCAGTACCTATAGTTTTTTTATATTTCAAAATGCTTGTGGTCACTTTCTTAGCGAAAGAAAAGTATCTTTAAGCAGAAATGAATAAAACTGGAAAGAAGAAAAATAGCTACAAGGTTAAAAAGTTAAGAAAAAGCTGAAGGGAAACCAACACAGCTGTCCAGAACTATGGAGAAAAGCCTTTTGGGGATCTATAATAAATGAACATAGGTGATTAAATTTAATTCAGTAGTTGATGGTTCCCAGGGGCCAAGCCTGCCTCTCAGTACATAAAATATATAACACTGTGTTGGCTTAAACATCCGCTGCCAGGCTAGAGGAAACACACTTAATTCTACCTCTAACCATCTTTCACATGAGAGGTAATTTATTAAAGCGCATACCCTTCCCTTTGGTGTACAGCTCAGCTTTCCTGTTTCTCTTCTATCATCGTTGTGTTATTTTCTGCTAGGAAGGGTGGTTTTCTCAGGGAACTTTTCATGAGCGAGGGATGATGCAGATGCCTTCATCATCCTTTCATGTCTGATGAACTGAGAAAAGCCATTTGTTTACAAGTGAAAAGTACAAAGAGATAAGAACTATTACTCAGTCATTCAGCCAACAGTTTGGGAGCTCCTACTGTGTGCTAGGCCACAGATATAAGGAGCTGAACAGGCAGCAATGGTAGGTTCTCTGGCCAAAGCTACATTGCCAAGAAAGAGTGATATAGAAAAATCCAGGATAAACATAATTATAAAGAAAGTAAATATTCTCTATTTGTATGATAGATTCTGATTGATCAACCACAAAAAAAAATCTAATGCCTAGGTATTTGATTTCTTGTTGAATCTGCATATTTGTGCATACTCATATTCTCATGGAAGGGGCGAGAAAATGTTAAGAATATTGCACTGCCTACTTGAGTAGACAATATAATTAAAAGGACATTGGCTAGTTACTCTTATTGAGAGATAACTATGCATTTCATTCACATGAACTATGAAAACACGCCTGCTTTCTTGGGTTTTAAGCTGTTTCCATCCATGATAAGGAACAATGAGAAGTTCTATGCTAAATGATTGAATGTTTGATAACTTCCAAATTGTCTACACAACCCAACGTTGGGTCATTCTTTTATTTTAAAAACCTGGGATCAAAAGTTCCAAACTGAATTGTTGGTCTATAATTTCTGTTGTTGCATACAGTCATGAAAACTGTAATAAAAGTTGCAAATATCTGACTATAAAATGAGTTTATTCTATCCAAATATCAGAATGGCTTCATATTTAGGATTATGTTGATTAAATTGCCTTCCCTTTGCCTGGTGGCTATTTGTTGTAGATATGGCTAAAATTTTCCTTGAATCTTATGCAGTTTGACAGTATTATAAGTTTATCTCAGAAGAACAAATTGTGGCTCTGGGTACACACAATGTCAGCCCTTGTCTGCAGTGCCAGCATTTCTGTATTAAATATGAAAACTCATTTTAAGATGTATTTCAAGAGTGTAAATTCCATATATTTAGGACTTTAAAAAGTAATTATATAAAACTTTAAAATTCCCTGAGGATGTTAATTTTAAGCATGGCCACGATGACATTTAATTTCTCACCCTAGTTGCTCTGTAGAGCAATATATCACATTTCTATATTTATGCCTATAATTGTCATAGAAGATTTGAGCTCAATACTGTCTTATATTCATGTTGCTTAGTTTAGTTCTCTCATAAAATTTCTTCCCTCATAACAGAATAAAAGTTAGAACATAAATGTCCTTCAAGAAAGATTCAATATTTTATCTAAAGATCTCTCCTGTCATCTGTTTTTTTCCTTGACAGCTCTATTAATTTCATTACCTATTGTTGGACTTACAAAAACTCTGGTATATTTTCTTATAGGCAAAATATGAGAGACTCAACATTGAATGATGAATGGAAACTTCTGTGACTGTACAGGACACCCAGTGCATAGTCGAGTTAAGGCTGTAGGAAAGGTTTAGGGAAAGGAAGACTTTGAGCTGTCCCTACCCCACATTAGGAAGGCAAGTCTCCATGTTACTCAGATGCTAGTGATTTCTTAGTGTGTCTGCAGGTGAGCACTGGCCTGATGAGATATTCTGTGCTGTATCCACAGTGTGTTTATGGCATTTAGGCTTATGGTTTTCCAGCATTCTCAACCCAGATGGAGCTCACTTCGTACTGCTGTCAGCAGGCTGGATAGCAAGATTAAGATTGGTCTATTTCTTTTATATGGATTAAATAAAATTTAATTGATCATGTAATTTATCTTATTTCTCATTACACTGTTGATGTTTACATTCATTCTATTTGCAAATGAGGAAATTTATTACCATAACTATATGCATTTTAGAAAAATTATTTTAATCCATAATTCCTAGCACACATATATAATGATCACATGGATCTGTAAGCTACCCTAGAGGATTCACTTTATATCCACCATGTAGAATATTAAAACAATGATTTGTTTATTTAACTGTTTTCCACCCCTTGAAATTAAATGGAATCAGTGATAGAATCTTTGTTTTAAGGAAAAAGGATTTCTCAATCTCAATAGTATTGACATATGACCAATAATGGCTTTTAATTATTTGATTGTTTAAGTTTTTGAAAAGCTGAGAGACAGGGACAGATGTTTCTCAATCTCACTACAATTGATATGACCAGTAATAGCTTTAAATGAATTGATTAAGTTTTTGGAAGGCTGAGAGGGAGGGAGGGACAGAGACGAAAAGACAGGTGCAGATCTTCCTTCAACAATTGGGGCTAGACTAGGCCAAAACATGAAAATAGAAACCTTAACATGGGTGACAGGGACCCAAGTACTTAAGCCATCACATGCTGTCTCTTAGTGTGCATGTTAGTAGGAAGCTGGAATTGGAATCAGGGATAGTATTTAAACCTAGGGATTCCAAAAGGGGATGTGGGTGTCCCTAGTGTTGTCTGTCTTTTTAAAAAAAGTTATTTTACTTATTTGAAAGGCAGAGTTATAGAGAGAGAGAGGGTGAGACAGCTGGGCTGTCAGGATCCAGGAGCTTCTTGCAGGACAGCCAGAACTCGAACCGGATCCTATACAGGATTCTGGTACTGCAGGAGGCAGTTTAACCTGCTATGCCACAATGCTATCTGCCCCTGCCCTCATGTATTGTCTTAACCACCACAACAAAAGCTCATCCCAGTAATTATAAGAAATTTAGTTTTTGTAGTGGTGACTGTTCTGTGTGTATTTCACAGAACCCTTGGTCTCCCCAACCCCAGTTGACTGAACAGCAAATGTCCCTTGGGGTTGATTTTTGACACTGGTGTGTGTGACCATTTTGGATTGAGTACTACTATGCTAGGAAGAGAGAAATATCAATTCCCAGTCATTATCTAATTTCTATTTTCTGTGCATTAATGGAAAGTTCTTCAAAATTTGTCACAGTGAACTATTCGGAAAGATGTTCATAGTCTTTGGTGTTTATCATGAAGATATTTCCATGATTCCTTCTGAAATTCAGTGTTTGGTTTAGATTCATACTGGAGATACAATGAGCTCTACTATAGCTGACTTTCCCCGCTTCTGATAATTATCTTCAGTCCTACTCCATGGCTATTCTATTTGCAAATGAAGACATTTATTACCATAACTATATGCATTTTAGAAAAATTATTTCAATCCATAACTCCTAGCACACACATATAATGATCACATGAATCTGTAAGCTACCCTAGCAGGTTTTACTTTTTGTCTACCACGTAGGATGTAAAAAAATGATTAGTTTATTTAAATTTTTCCACCCCTTGCTCCAAATGCAGCACCTCCCTGGGTCTCTTCATAGCAGAGCAGACCATTAGTTGAGGAAACTGTCAACATTATCATCTTCAAAACTGTTCTTTCTCCTCCTTTCAGATCTCTAAGACCTGATCATCTCACCCTTCCTCTTGTTAAACAGTCCCATCCTAATGATGGAAACAGGTGCCCATTGGCAGATGAAAGCAGGCATACTAGAAACAGGTATACTCTTCTTGAAAAATGCTGAAGTCTGTGGAGCAAAAGACTCAATATGTCTAAGTCATTACCATATTATTTCCTTGATGAAATGGATTAAGCCTTCTTAAAGTGAATCAGTCCATCAAAAGTACTAGTGAGAAAGCAGAATCAAGTAGGTAAACCCAGAACAATATTGAAAAATGACCTCAGTACTTGGAATATTTGATATCTTCCCATGCCTCTATCCAAACTTTCTCTAACCTATTATGTCAAATATTACTTTTTGTCTGTGTCTAATCCATAGTTCCTAACTTCCCATGGCCTGATCTGTCTGAAGCAAAATGCACCAGAAACACTGCACCTAGTTTAACTTTGGTATAAAGTAATCTCAGTTTATTCCAATACCTCCTTTAATTTTTTTTTCTTTTTTTAAGATTTATTTTCTTTATTTGAAAGGCAGAGTGACAGAGACAGACAGAGCTGGTTCACTCCCTAAATTACCATGTTGGTGGGGCTGGGCCAGACCTGAAGCCAAGATCCAAGTACTCCCTCCAGGTCTCCCACATAGGTTGCAGGGACCCAAGTATTTGGGCCACCATCCACTGCATTCCTAGGCACGATAGCAGGAAGAAGGATGGGGAGCAGAGCAGCTGGTTTACTCCAGTCAGCACTCCATATGGGAAGCCAGTGCCACAAATGGTGGCTTAACCCAGTGCATCACAACACTGCCCTACCAGTACCTACTTTTCAATCCCTTCTTTGACCTGACCTTGACACAACCAAATGTTGACACCAGCTGTTTCCTAGGCCTTTGGGACTGCAGATGAGAAGTCAAGGAAAACAGATACCTAAAATGCTGTGATGCCTTGGGATAGATTTTTTCTAAATTTACTGCACCTGGAATCTTCAAATCTTATTTCACTCATTTTTTTTTCATTTTTCATCAAGGGATGATCTATATTTTGTGAAACTGTGCTTCTGAGGAATATAATTAGGAACACATGATTCTGATGGGCTGTTTCATATTGATAAACCATGTTCAGTTCTCTAGCTGCTTTTGTGAATCTTAACTTTTCACAGGCCATGTATTACGCTTCTACTAGCCTTTTGCTAATCTGTGCTCATTATGATTTGATCTCTTCACACATTTATTTAGTTGTCGTCATTGGTTCCACAGATTATGATAATATTTTGTCTTATTTACTGCTTTTCCAGATGAGCCCTCTATCTCAGAACAGGTGCTGTTTCAACTGGTACACACCTATACTGTCTTTCTCCAGCAAATTGTTTGCATCTCCCTCTCTTACATATATCTACCCTTGGAGGAAGGCATTTGGCAGCAATTAGTGTTTCACTATTTAATCATCCTGGCTTTAATAAAGGTTGAGCAGGAAAGGTTCACATTAAATTAGAACTATGTACTAATGTGCTTTTCTGTACTAATGAGCCATTTGTGCTTTAAGAGAAGAAAAAGAAAGTACTGCTGGTTTTGTGAAAGAATGTTCAGCAGTTTCAGCATTCCTTATTTATGGATCAGATAGAAATAGCTCAAATGTGCTCATTTTTGAGATATTTCAGGATGCAAGTTTTTTGTGTGGGTGATTTTTCTCCTAGTCTAAATCTAAATTGGATGTAGATGGGGAAGTCACTTGGGCTTCTAGATCGCAGTGCCATGTAACAGCAGGTACCCTCCCAGTGTGTTTGGACTTCTCTTATATGATAGAAGTCGAACCAATGAAAGTCCTGGAATTTTGCTGGGAAGTATTTCAAAATGAATGCTCTCTCTTGCTCAACTTGCTCAGTTGAAATTGAAGACACATCTTTAATTCATTCTGTGAGGGAACTTGAATCAATGTATAGGCAATCTCTGTGCAGAAGGCATAGAAAAGACCGCATTTTAAAGATACTGTTTGAATTTCTGCATCAAGTTGTACCTCACAAGAACTATCCTCTGGATTTATTTTGTAAGGTACCTTTTCACTTTGATTAGTCTTATTTTTTGTGTATACTCACAAATAAATGTGTCTATTTTATACAGGTTATAATGCATGTAATGTAGATGAAGTCACTTGACATACGAGGATACTTCAAAAAGTCTATGTAAATTCATATATATATATATGTATAACACTACATGGATTTCAAGAATTTTTTTGCATCAGAATAAGCTTATATTTACATTGCATTTGTCCAGTGAACTTTTTTATTCATTTTATTTGAAAAGAAAGAGAGTGATGGGGAGAAGGGGAAAGGTAGGAGAGAGAGAGAGAAGGAAATTCTTTGATCTGCTGGATCACTCTTCAAATGATCACAACAATTGGGGGAGGCCAGGCCAAACAGGAGGCTGTAACTCCTCCCAGGTCTTCCACATGAGTATCAGGGACCAAGGTATTTGGGCCATTGTGTGCTGCCTTCCAAGGTGTGTATTTGCAGGAAACTGAATTGGAAATGGAGCTAGTGCTTGAACCTAAGGGTACTCTGATATGGATGCAGGCATATTAATCACTGTACCCAATGCCTCTCCCTCGTGAATTTTTTGTAAAGTGAGGAATAATACATAGGAAGACAGGAAACCTGATGATGCCTACGTATGAAAGCACCTGCTGAAAAAATTCTTTACTTCTTAAGCCAAAGTTTTTGGATTTATTGCCCATCAATTTATGCATGGCAGATCATCTCTGTACTCTGATATACAAGGACTGTTGTGTGTCTTGAGCTTCCCTTTACTGTATAAAAATTGTTGTATTAGATATCATGGCCAGTAGATGAACTGTTTTTGCTTTAGATTTATTTTGTTTATTTGAAAGAGCCACAAAGAGAATGAGAGGGAGTGAGGGAGGGAGGGAGGGAGAGAAAGACAGACAGACAGACAGACACGGAGGTTCCATCTGCTCATTCCTTCCCCAGATAACTGCAACTGCCAGGCCTGAGCCAGGCCCAAGCCATGAGTTTTATCTGGGTCTCTGACATGTGTGCTCCACTGATTTCCCAGGCATAACAATAGGGAGCTGTTCACAAGCTGAACAGCTAGGACTTACACCTGCTCTTCTGCAATGCCAACCCCAGATGAACTGTTTGGAATTTATAATAAAATTACAAGATTAAATAATGACTTATCCAATGAAATTTGTTACTTTAAGAGTTTTACATAATTAACAGTTTTTTCATAAATTGTAAACATTGAAACTGAATATTTAAAAATATTTGTTCAAATTTATATTGCTATATTTATAATATTTGTTTCTCCTTATATTATTTTATCACCCAAGGATTTGTTAAATTGTTATTGCCTTTTTCTCAGAAAGTCCTAAGTTATTGTCCATCTTGCTATAAAATTCCACTTGGTATCTACCACCTGACTCCAGAGTCATTAAATATATTCTCCCCCTAAGAAAGTTAATTTTCTGATCATTACCTGATTATCTTCTTAAGAAAAATACCTGTTGCTTCCCAAATGTGCAACAAAATTGGCTTTGATTGTGAGGCAAATTTTGGAGCCTAACTGAAACCTTTGTGTATGCATGAGCCACTTAGCAATGCTGCAAATGCATATTCAATCAATTTTCTATGGGATTTTCTGATTATATATTCTCATTATTGTCTTCTGAAGGAAAATACCTGTTTTTCCCCAAGTGTGCAATGTAATTGGCTTTGATTGTGAGCCAGATTTTGAAGCCTAACTTCCAAACCTTCTTGTACACATGAGCCACTTAGCAATACTACAAATGTGTTTTCAGTAACTTCTATGGGATTTTCTGCGTATAAAGAAGATGTGGACAAAATGGTAGATCTATTTAGAATAAGTCATAAAATGCATTTTGATTAGAGACAGAAAATAATGCAATGGTTTGGGGAGGTGGTAATTTAGAAACACTGCTTAACTATGCTATTAAATTAAAGAAAACCATATAGAAGCATGATGTAAATAAAAGTAGTATATTAAGTATTGTAGAAGAGCAGGCAGAGACACAGCTAAGAGTGAAGAGAAGTTTTCACATACACACAAACACGAACAAAAAAAAACACATTTCATTGTTTTTCCAATTTTAAGTTCCACCTTCATTTCTGATTACTTTTTTAAAAAGATTTATTTATTTATTTGAAAGAGTTACACAGAGAGAAAGAGAGGCAGAGAGAGAGAGGTCTTCCATCCACTGGTTCACTCTCCAATTGGCCGCGACAGTCAGAGCTGCGCCCATCCAAAGCCAGGAACCAGGAGCTTCTTCTGGGTCTAACACATTGGTGCAGGGGCCCAAGGTCATGGGCCATCTTCTACTGCTTTCCCAGGCCACAGCAAAGAGCTGGATCAGAAACAGAGCAGCCAGGACTTGAACTGGTGCCCAAATGGGATACGGGCACTGCAGCCAGCAGCTTTACCAACTACACCACAGCGCTGGTATATATATAATATATAATAATGACTAAAATGGATTTAGGCTTTATCAGACATCAAGAAAGCATATTTTATAGCTTTCCTTTTGATTCTTTTGTCAGATTCATATTCATCAACATAATTTCCAGTAGTTATAAAAATGTGAAATGTTTCCCCCTCTCTGATAACTCAGATACACATAAACTAACAACATTGAAATATATATTCTTCATTTTAACCAGATGAATATCCAGTAGATAGAAGGGTAAGAAATTATTTTTTCTTTTAAATCTCAATTTAATATATGAATGTGTTCAATAATTTCCTAAGATTTTTATATTAACTTTGTAACAATGTAGAGTTAGTAAGATATTATAGCTTATTCAGATTAATTATATTTTAATGTGCCTTAACATTCATTTTTTGGAATATTTAATTGATTTTTATTTTTTATTTTAATTTTCAATTAGTTTTTAACATATTCAATATGATTTATAGATAAAATTCCAAGAACATAATAGTCCCCTCCTTCCCTCCCATCTTCTTTCTCTTTTTTGGTGAGTTTATGGGATAACATATTTTAAAATTATATCACAGTAAAAAGGCTTAATACCTCACAGAAGATGAAGTTTAACAAGTAAAAAGCAAAAAGACTCTAATTTATTGGGGATATAGACAATGGCTATAAACAATCATGCAATGGAAAAATGATCATTTCACTGGTATATGGTAAACTTTAATCACAGATCCTAAAAACTATAGCAGAATAACAACATTCTTTACCATTGGTTTGACAAAGTTATGACATAGTTACACAAAACTATATTTGTAGCAATACTGTCACACACAGACATTTCTTTCTTTTCTCTTTATTTTTTGTTTGGTTTTTCAAGTTTAGCTCCCATTTATAAGGGAGAACATGTGGTATTTTTCTATCTGGGTCTGGCTTATTTCACTCAACATGAAGTTCTCTAGTTGTGTCTACTTTCCTGAAAATGGTAGAATTGCATTCTTTTTTATAGCAAGATAATTTTCCATTGTGTATATATATACCACATATTCTTTATCCATTCATCTGATGATGGACAACTTGGTTGTATTCAAATTTTGGCCCGTGAACAGTGTTGCTACAAACATGGTAGGCAGTGCAGGTGTCTCTTTGATTCGTTGTGTTCAAGCCTTTTGGGTATATACCCAGTAGTGGGATTACTGGATCATATGACAATTTGATTTAATTTTAACGAAATCTCCACACTGTTTTTCACAGTGGCTGTACAACAATGTATACGTGTTACCCTTGTCAATTCCTCACCCGCATTAATTACTCTCTGTGTTTTGGATTTTAGCCATTCTGATACGAGTGAGGTGATATCTCATTGTAATTTGGTTCGCATTTCCCTGTTGGCTAATGATGGCTGATAATGTGTGTGTGTGTGTGTGTGTGTGTGTGTATTTGTTGGCCATTTGTATTTCTTCTTTTGAGAACTGTTTGTTGAAGTCCTTTGACTATTGGATTGGTATTATTGTTGTGAGTTTTTTGAGCTAATTATATTTCCTGGATATTAATCCTTTCTCACATAGCTTGCAAGTATTTTTTCCCATTCTATTGATCATTTCCTTAGTCATGCAGAAGCTTTTGAGCTTGATATAATCCTATTTGTTTACTTTTATTTTTGTTGCCTGTGCTTTGGGGTTCTTGTTCAAGAAGTCATTCCCTACACCAATGTCTTCCCTGCATTTTCTCCCAGTAACTTCATACTCTCAGGTCTTTTATTTAGGTGTTTGATCCATCTTGAGTTGATTTTTATATATGGTGACAGGTATGGATCTAATTTCATTTTTTTAACATATATACACCAGTTTTGTCAGCACCATTTATTGAAGAGCTCATCCTTACTTCACTGTATGGCTTGAGCAGTTTTGTTAAAAATCAGTTGACTATATGTATGTGGATTAATTTCTGTGCTCTCTATTTTGTTTCATTGATCTGTGTATCAGCTTATAAGCTAAAGCCATGCTGTTTTGATTACTATAGCTTTTTAGTATGCTTTGGAGTCAGGTATTGTGATGCTTCCAGCTTGATATATTTTGTTCAGGAATGCTTTGGCTGTTCTGAGTCTTTTGTGGTTCCATATGAATTTTAGGATTGCTTTTTCTAATTTGGTAAAGAATGTCTTTGGTATTTTCATAGGGAATGCATTACATCTGTAGACTGCTTTAAATAATATAGACACTTTTTTAAAAAAAGATTTATTTATTTACTTGTAAGAGTTACACAGAGAAAGAAGGAGAGGCAGGGAGAAAGAGAGAGGGAGGGTGGGAGGGAGAGAGAGAGAGAGAGAGAGATCTTCCATCTGCTAGTTTACTCCCCAATTGGCTGCAATGGCCAGAGCTGAGCTGATTCGAAGCCAGGAACTGTCGCTCCCCCTCTTCGTGGAGGAACGACACAGGACCCTGTGCTGTTCTTTTGTCTGCTCGGCCCTCCCCGGGTTTGCTGCTGGTTCTTCCCAGGTTGGCTACCGACCCTTCCACCTCCGTGGAAGGGCAGTTCCCCCTGCCACTTTCCCCACTTCCGCGGGGGAGCAGCACACCGCCGGCCGGCTCTCTTGGGGGCTGCTCAGGTGTTCCTTCAGATAGGTGTTCCTGGTGCATGTTGTCTCTCTCCTCCTTTATAGTCCTCTTCCATCAATCCCAACTCTGCTACCCACACGCCGAGTACGCTGCTCTCCTCCAATCAGGAGCAGGTCCTACAGTTTATTGGTTGAACTGGAGGCAGCTGTGTAGAAGCTGTTTCCTCCTCTCCCAGCACCATATTGTGGGAGAGCAGATGCATAGAATAAGTAAGTCTTAATTCGAGTAACAGTCTAGTCCGAGTTGCTCCCCACAGATCCCCCTTTCTTTTTATTTTTTGGCGTTGATACGCGCCTGTCTTCGGTGCCCCGCGGCACACACTCTGCTCTGCTTGCCAGAGTTGCCCACAGGTGCTTACAAGCCCTATCAATCAGGCAAACCGAATCCGGGTCCTCTTTTCACCATGTTGTGAGGAGGTTTTTAGGCACTGATGCGTGCCTGTGTTTGGTGCCCTGCAGCGCACGCTCTGCTCTGCTAGAACTGGCTGCAGGTGCTTACAAGCCCTACCAATCAGGCAAACCGAATCCGAGCCTTCTCATTGCCGTATTGTGGGGAGACTTATTGGTGTTGATAACGTGCCTGTCTTCGGTGACCTGCAGCCACCCACAGGTGCTTATCGTCTTACTAATCAGGCAGACCGAATCCAAGCTCTCTCATTGCCATGTTGAGGGGAGGCCTTATTTTTCTCTATTTCTCTATCTCCAGGCATTCCTATCTCTCCTATTTTACTTCTATCTGCCAGCATTCCTATTTCTCTCATTTTACTTCTAAATTTCTGTTTCTCTTATCCCCGCGGCTTCCTGGCGCCCGCCCCGAGGCTGCTTCTCGGCACCTTGCCCCGCAGCGGCTTCCCGGCTCTGCGTGGCTTCCTGGTGCCCGCCCTGCAGCGGCTTCCCGGCTCTGCGCTTCTCTTATCTGCGCGGCTTCCCGGCTTTGCGTGCGTTCCGTGGTCTCCACGCCCTTCATGCCCGCACCATGGCCTTCGCGCTAGCCCCTTGTTCCCTATCTACTTGCGCCCCGTGCACTCTCCCCACTTGTTCCCCACGCGCTCTCTCTGCACACAGCAGCTTCCGCAAATCACACAGCGTAGCTTACGTTTCCGCTTCTTGGTTTTCAGTCTAAGTTCCCCGGGCTAACCTGGCGAAATCCAACCTAGCCTACGTTTCCGCCTTACGTTTTGGCTTCCCGTCTTTTGCTCCCCGGGCTAATCTGATGGATTCCAACCTGGCTTACGTCTCCGCCTCTGGTTTTTAGATTTTCGCCTTTTGTTCCCTGGGCTGACTTGACGAATCCCGACATAGCTTACGTCTCCGCCTCAGCCTGCCCCCGCGGCTTCATCCTCCCTAACATATTTTTCTCTACCTGGTATGTTTCCTAACTTTTCTTCCAACAATATTCCCCTCTCATTTCTCCTGGCTTCTCCCCACAGTCTGTATCCGAGTCTAAGTTTCTTCTAGGTTTCACTTTCGCTTCCAATCTCCTAGCTTCCCTGCCATAGTCCGCATCCGAGTCTATGTTTCCTCCAGCTTTCACTTTAGCTTTCAATCCTAACTTCTTTCCCACAGTCCGTATCCGAGTCTATGCCTAAGCTTTCGATAGCTTCTTCTGGCACCTTTTCCGTCCAGCTTTCCCCTAGGCTCTTTCTAATCTCTCTTCGGTATTTTCCCACTTCTTCCTGCTTCTTCCCTCCTAGGTTTCCTATCCGAGTCACGGCACCATTATGTCGCTCCCCCTCTTCGTGGAGGAACGACACTAAACCCTGCCTAGGCTTCATATCTGAGTCACAGCAAGGAACCAGGAGCTTCTTCCGGGTCTCCCACATGGGTACATGGGCCCAAGGACTTGGGCCATCTTCTACTGCTTTTCTAGGCCATAGCAGAGAGCTGGATGGGAAGTGGAGCATCTGGGATGGGACTGGAACCAGCGCCCATAAGGGATGCCAGCCCTGCAGGCGGCAGCCTTACCCACTACGCCACAGCGCCAATAATGATATTGATTCTTCTGATCCATGAACAAGCAATATGTTTACATTTTTTGTGTGTTTCCTTGATGATTTCTTGGTAACATACTTTCTTCATACACTATTTGTTCTATCTTCCTTTTTGGAGAGTAAACTGAAATTATCAGATTTAGCTGCCTCGATTCTAGATAAAGATGAGTCCAATTTATGAATCTTAGAAATATATTACAGTATTGCTTAAAACTAGAAAATGAAGCAAATAATCTCCACCTTACTAAATTCAAAGAAAATCATCATTGCTCATCGTACAGTACTTGGCTCCTCAGAAGTGTGTGTTATCATCCACATTTTGAGATTTTTACTCTTTGTATCATTCCAACTTCCCCTTTGTTTACTGCTTCTATTTACTTTTAGATGATCTTTATCAAGTTGAGAAGTTCTAAGCCAGCGCACCTGCTCCACCACTGTTTTTTTTTTTAAAGTGGTAGTTTCTACTTTACTAAAAAATGCCCAGCAATGCCTGGCTCAGTACATGTAGGCTATATTATAATTTTTTATTAATGATGATAAAGTGTCTGAATTCCCTACAACTTGATCTTAGGCCTGTTCCTCTTTATATATTTTGCCTCCTGTAAAATTTCATGAAATCTTTAGATTCAGTTTTTGCAGACATGCAAAATTTCTTCCTGCAGGTCTGACCTCTCTGTTCAGCTTTGGTGTCATGTATATAACCACCTACTTAACATTTTCACTTGCACATCGCTGTGATACTTCAAAGGCGGCATATCGAATTTGAATCAACTAAACTTTCTTCCAGGCTAATCCATCACAACAGATAGGATGAATTCACACGTGTAATAAATGAAATTGTGCTAAGTACTTGGAATGTATATGAAATCCATGTAGGAAACTGATGGCGTCCTAAGAATAATTTAAAGAGACTGGGAGAATGTAATTATTTCCAGAGTAGTGGATATAAATGGGATAATGAAGTTCTCCAGACCTAGTACCTCACCCTAGATCTAAAGAGGGGATAGGAAGAGAAGCATGTACCAGATCCAGAAGAACATAGTGGTGAAACCTCCCATTGGGAGTCAGCACTGTTGGAGAAGTGATGCAGTCAGGATCTCAATGACCCATGAGGGAGAAAAAAAAAAGAGAAAAGTTATTTAGACCTTATTGTCCCCTCTCTTGAGTCTCTTACCAGAGCTCCTCATTGGTGAAATCCAAGGCAAAATCAGAGGGAAAGAGAATCTCTTAAACACAGGATATGGGTACAGTAAGTTAATGGAAAAATTTCAGCACAGTTCTCTATTTCCTTAATACCTATTACATTTCCCAAAGCATTTTCACTTGCAAGAATAAATGAAGTAGCATATCTGTTATGGGCATTTTTTAATTTTTAAATCTCCTTTACTACTTTTATCCTGTGTTCAGGAAATGCTCTTCTTAATCTTGATTACTGGAAAATTTTGTTAATAGATCAACATTAATGCCTCTCTCTCTCTCTCCCTCTCTCTTCTTCCACAAAATAAAATCTTCATAGTGTAAATTAAATCCTGACACTTTCCTGATGATTTCTCATTTGTTTTACTTGTGTGTGGTTACATAAGTAGCTGCCATGAAATTCATGACTTTAAAGAACACCCATTTATTATCTTATAATTTTGTAGGTCAGTAGTCCAAATGCACTTAACTGATCTCACTGCTTAGTGTCTTACGTGGCTAATATCTAGATTGGGATCTTATCAAGAGTCTGGGAAAAAATTTACTTCTCAGCTCATTCCTGTTATTTGGCCCAATCCTATTTCTCGAAGATGTGGGATTGAAGTCCTTGCTTCTTTGTTGGTTGTCAGCCAAAGGCTGCTTTGAGTTATAGAGGCCACCTGGATTCTTTAAATGAAACCCTTTCCACCCTCAGAATGAAGGATGTGACAATGAGTCCTTCTCATGCTTCAAATCTCTCTTGCATCTCCTTCTACTACACCTGGAGAAAACTGCAAAAGGGATAATGTGATTATACCGAGTCCATATTTCTACCACATAAAATAGTGTAATACTGGGAATAAAGCCTCATCACATTTATAGGTTCCATTGACACTAAAATGGGAGCGGATTAAATAAGAGAAGGTCATTGAGTGCCATTCCGAGAAGTCTGCTTACAGTGCAGAATCACTCTATTAGTAAAATAGGACTTTTTTTTTTTAACTGTGGCTTTTTTGATATGGAACTTGTCCCTGTCTCCAGTCAGACGTTATGTGATCGTTGGACTCATATATCAGCTATTTGAGGGCTTCTGTTGAACCTCAGCTTTTCAAATATTAATTCACTAGGGTAGCTTTTCCTGATATTACCCTTTTTCTAAACCTCCCTACCTTCTACTCCTCAGAGTACACTCAAAATATTTGGAAAATACATACATATTTTGTGCAGAGAAAATCGTGTAGTGTAATATAAACTATTAGAATTATTTGTGTGATAGGTTTGTTGAAGATATTCAGTTTTTCAGTTTCACACGTCTACGTGTCTGACCTGTATGATGATTATAAATTACCTTTATAAATAGTTACATACAATTTTGTTATAAAGTTTGTAATAAAAACATAACATGAAGCAAATGTTTTGATGGTATTGTCTACTTGGAAATCAGCAAAAATTAAATATATTAAATGTTTATTTTAAATATATATAAAATATTAAATATATGACTTTAGTATTGTATTTTCTAGTTATTGATGAGTTCAATTACATGTACAAAGTAAAAATCAGTAACTTAATGTCAACAACCCACCCAAATGCCAGTCATTCAAACTAATAATCAAAATTTTTCTCTCATAATCTTAGCTATAAAAGCATGCCTTTTATTTTAAGCTTCTATGTTAATTATTGATTACTACCATCACATATTGACCATCAATTAACTCAATTCAACTATATTATTTTTTTACAAACATAAACATGTTGATATACTTGGAATTCCAATCGCGCCTATTCTATGACTTTATGTAACCCTGTGAAACTTAACTATATGTGATATATGTCAATTGATATAGAAAGTATAAAATAAAACCTATCAATATATAACCATGTAAAATTGGATTAAATTGATATTTCTGGATATTAAAATGTCCCCTTATCTTATTGTCTTATGTAAATGCATTTAACATTTTAGAACCATTATATAATACATATGAAATGATTATAGACCTTCCTTCAAGGATGAGAAAGGAGTAGGAGGCTAAGAAGAGAAAGGTACAATTTTAGTTCCTCATTTCTTTGTCAGTAATGTTATATATCCATAATAGAAAAATGCAGCCCAAGCAAAATATCTTTCAATTTCTGGTTCTAATGAGAAACAGCTAATGGTGAAAAAATTCAAATCTTAAAAATCTTAAATACTCAATGTGGTTTGATGGATTTCTGACATCTAATATATGCTTATTTATAGAACAAGAATGATGTATGAATAGTGATTGAATAGAAAATGAATTTTTAATGCTTTATATTGTACCCCTATATAGCCCCCCCAAACAGGAAAACTTTCCTTAATATTATGTTTTAACTTAGGAAAACTTTTATCAAGTGTTTCTAATGTACCAGAAATTGGACCGGACTTGCATATGCCATGGTGATCCCAAGGTCATAGGGCTACTAACCAGTCCTCGCACTTGTATGGACCTAGACTTATTTAATCATTATTATAACACTATCAAATAGATCTTCTCTCTGTTCCATGGATGGATAACCAAGCCAAGATCACTTCATCAATTAAGTGATCATGGTCTCCCAATTCAAATCCTTCTTGAAATAAAACAAGTTTTAAGTTTCATATTTGCCTTATGATTTATTCATTGTCATATAAATATATGTATGCATGTGTGTGTATATGAATGGTTAACTGAAACAATTTTAAATAATAAAATTTGTACTTTGGGGACTTTTTAAATAGTTTTTATATAAAATATCTTGTTCTACATGTCCAGATATGGCATTGGCTTTTTATTCATTCATTCATTCTTTCATTTATTGATTCAACTGTTTTAGGCACTTCCTAGGGTTTCATAGCAAGAGTAAAGTCATTATAGTCTGCTGACTTGTAGAAACTGTCTTTAAAGAAAGTAAAAGTGTAAATGAACTATATACAACTCAGATGTCCATCAGTGCTGCTATGCTTATGCAATATAAAGCAAGATAGAATGTAAACATTATGGTGGATCATATTGGATTTTTGTTTATTTGGCTGGTGTGGTTTGATCTGAAAAACTCAGACTTTCTTTAGGAAATAAAGCTCCAATTAATTTTCAGAATCTGTAACATTTTTTCTCAGTTGTTTTAATGTCAAATGACTCCATGATTAGCTCTAATTTTCAGCATATAGCTTAGATCTGCCAATCAAAGCATTTTCTCTCTGTCTATGTTATCTGGCTCATTGATGATACATATGCAATTCAATTAACACCAAAATAATTCAGTGAAACTTGTGTAGAACTGTGGCAGATAAGTAGATAAGCTTTGGAAAATGCATCAGCTTTCTTGTTCATTCTAAAGATGAAAATGGAGTACAACTTTGGCCCAGCCATTTTGCAACTTTCAGAATGGAGTGTGTTCTAAAGAAATGAGAAGAGAAAAGTCAGGTCTAGGTGACATGATTGTACCCCTGGTTTAGTCATACAAAGTCAGAATTGCACATGATTTTTCAGTCGTCACATTAAGCCTATCTTTTTTTTTTTTTTTAATTTTTTCCCCTCTACTTCCCTTTATGTGAAATCTTAACCTCATCAAGTTTCTTATCTGCATTTTGTGTCTTAAACTTTCAAAGGACTGTGGGTCTCAAATTGAGAAGGGTTTTATTACAGCATGATTTAGCATTCAGCTTAAAACTGTACAGTAACTACATTGCTTTAGAAAATATATGGACTACTATCATGTTGCATGTTTCAAGCTTTTCTTTTTCTCTACTTTCTCTAAGTTCAACTCCAAGTGGAATTGCTGGGTAAATGTATTATACAGTCAAATATGAAATGCCTTCTCTGTTTCTTATCTTCAATGGGGCTCATTATGCTCTTCTACACTTTGCTCTCCTAATTCTCCTCAATACCCAATCATACAGTGCACGCATTCTCTCTGCCATTCAGCTTATCTGTGCAAGTTCCTTTTGGGCTATATAAAAAATGTTCTCAGGGAAAAGGTTGTTTTGATTTATTATGACCTCTGAAGCACAAGAGGTAAAAGCCAAAGCAGAAAAATGGGATTACATCAAGCTAAGAAGCTTCTGCACTTCAAAGGAAACACTAAATAAAATGAATAGGCAACCCACAGAATGGGAAAAATATTTGCAAGCTATGCAATTGATAAAATATGAATATACAGGACCTATATTAGAACTCAACAATATCAATACAAACATACAGTTAATAAATAGGCAAAGGATACTAACAGGTATTTTTCAAATAGAGTTGATCTTCCTTATATAAAGATAATTAAAAATGAATCTTAAGAATAGGATGGAAGAGGGAGTAGGAGATGGGTTGGTTTGTGGGTGGGAGGGTGGTTTTGGGCGAAGAAACACTATAATCCAAAAGTTGTACCCTCGAAATTTATATTTATTAAATAAAAGTTTTCTATTAAATTTAAAAAAAAACCACAACAAAGTATGAAATACAAATGACCAGCAAACACATAAAAAATATATTCAGGATCACTAGCCATAAATGAAATGCCAATAAAAACCACCAGAGGGTTTTATTTCACCCCAATTAGAATGGCTGTTATCCAAAAATCAAAACATAATAAATGCAGGAGAAGATATGGGGAAAGAGGTAACCTAATCCTTGTTGGTAGGGATGTAAACTGGTACATCCATTAAATAGGACAGTGTGGGTATCCCTCAGAAATCTGAAAATCTAAAATATGATCCAGACATCACACTCCTGGGAATTTACCAAATGAAATGAAATCAGCACATGAGTTATTTGTACCCCCATGTTTATGTCTGACATCTTATAAATATAAAATTTATATACTTTCATGTATCTTTCATGTTCACTTCTAAATCTAATCCAAGCAAGAAAAAAATCGACAAAACAAAAAAATTTGATTTATCATTTCCCAGGTATTTCAATTGGTTTTATTGTTTGGATTCTTATTCCACACATCGTTAGCTGAGACATAGCACAGCCCATGTTTATATTGATGGATGCACTGATGGATATTAATGAAGATTTCAGAAAATGATGGTTACAATCACACACAGTGCAATTCAGGGAACACAATTTTTATTAATAGAGTGGATTTCTAGCCTCACAGGTTTCTCTCTTAAATGAAATCCCCAATAATGAGGCAAGATAGAGGCACTGAACATCAATACCCATCTTAAAGAATTTGGAATTTTCAAGGAAGACAACAATTCAGTCTTTTTAAAAAATATTTTATGGGGCCAGCAACGTGGCTCACTTAATTAATAATCCACGCACAGCGCCAGCATCCCATATGGGCATCGGGTTCTAGTCCGGGATGCTCCTCTTCCAGTCCAAATCTGCTGTGGCCCAGGGAAGGATGGCCCAAGTGGTTGGGCCCTGCACCTGCGTGGGAGACCAAGAGGCAGCACCTGCCTCCTGGCTTCGGATCAGCATAGCTCCAGCAATAGCGGCCATTTGAGGGTTGAACCAACGGAAGGAAGACCCCCCCCCCCCCCGTCACTGTTTAACTCTGCCTGTCAAAAAAAAAAAAAGACCATAATGTAAATCAAATTCTCCTGTCTCTCTCACTGTTTAGCTCTGTTTGTCAAATTTTAAAACAAGTGTTTAAAAATTATTTTATTTATTTGAAAGACAGAGTTACAAAGAGAAGTAGATCCAAGAGAGAGAGGTCTTCCATCCACTGGTTCACTCCCAAAATGACTGCAACAGCCAGAGCTGAGCTGATCCAAAGCCAGGTGCCAGGAGTTTCTTCCAGATCTCCCATGTTGGTACAGGGACTCAAGGAGTTGGGCCATCTTTTACTGCTTTCTCAGGCCATAGCAGAGAGCTGGATTGGAAGTGGAGCACCCAGGAATTGAACAGATGCCCATATGGGAGGCCAGCACTGCAGGCTGGGGCTTTAACGCACTGTACCACAGCACTGGCCTACCCATTCAGTCTTTGTGGGATTGAATTTTGGGATACTTATTGTGTGTAGAGAATGTTTGGAAATTTCAAAGGCTCAGCTAACCTGTTTCCTATAGGCCTTTTTCCTTACACTTTTCCTTTAAAACTGTTCCCACTGCTACTGCCCTCCTTCAATCTCAAAGCTATTTTGTCAAGTTTGTTTTGAGGCTTTTCATTTTTGGATCTTTCTGGGGAGTCAGAACTGGGAGTAGATTTGCTGGCATAACAATTCCTCCCATTATATGGGTTCACCGATAATACATGGCCACCGAGTGCACGCATGTGTGAAATCTCAGGTGCTTTTGGAAGATGATTCTCGAAGTTAAATATGGAGATATTTGTTCTAAAAATGAGTTTCTTTCAGCACAGCTGACTTTTGTTGGTCTGTTATTAAAGACTAGGTTATGTGGATTCACTTTGAATGTTCTGAGATGAAAGCATATGTCCTTGGTCCAGCAGTTAAGATGCCCACATCTAATTCCTGAATGCCTGGAGTTGGAGTTTGAGTCTGCCTTAAACTCTGCTAATATAGAGTTTGAGTTCTAGCTCTGCTCTGAGTTCCAGCTTCCTTCTAATATGAATCCTGAGAAGCCACAGGCAGTTACTTTTTCAAATACTTGGGTCCTTGCTATCCTTGTGGTCTCTGTCTTTGAGCTGGTCCAGACTCAGCTATCCAGGACATCTAGGGTATAACCCAGTGGAAGCTTTTCTATCTCTGTCTCTGTCTGTCTGTCTGTCTCTCTATTTCTTCCGCCCTCACTATTTCTTCCTATCTCAAATAAATAGCTGATGTTCCTTGGGCTTTGATTACAAGGAGGATCTTGTAGTATCCAGGTGACTAGATCCATGATGCTGGGAAATTGCTCTGATTCATGGATTGATTCTATGGGGGAGAGTCTTGATTTTAGTGTGGTTTCTGATGTTATACCTGTTTCCTTTAAAGTATTTTCCCTTCTTGTAGAAATGAAATGTTAAATAAAAATAATAACCATGGGTCATTCTTACGTGGGCAAGGTTGGCTGTCAAATTAGTTGAGACTTAGAATCCTCTTTATTCTTGATCACTGTTCATTCAGCATTGTTCCCTGACGTGAACTCAATGTTTCCCCAAAATGCATAGATTCAAACACCAGTATCCAGTGTGATAATAGAAAAACTAGAGATAACAACTATGTAGATAGCTCATTAAAGTTTCCTTGAAGAGATTGCGGTATGGCCCTGTGGGTGGAAGACAAATTAAGAGGATTTAAGGCAAAAAACTTTTGTGTTAAATAGAGAAAATAAGTACTTTGTATTGAGAAATTAGTAGCTGGAAAAATTTCTGGTAGCATGATACATTGAGTATGAGGGGGAAAAGTGGACTCCACCTTAATGAAATGACATTTTTTGAGGTGGCTGTTTGAGGCACAGCAAAGATGGGGAACAGACATTCAGAGAAGAGACTGCAACACGGTCTGGGTCACACACAGGTAAACACATTTCATTCCTGAGAAAATAATCATTGTAATTACTGAGGGTAGAATGTGTTTATAAAATTGCCAGGATAAACTCTGCTTAGAAAGGTGAGAGGCAAAGAATCAAAGCTGGCCAAAAACAATAACAAAATAAAGTAATCACATATATAATTAGTGCCATGATCCTTTGTTACATATGAAATCTTGGAAATTAAATTTAAAGCATAAGATTTGGTATTTGTCCTAGTAGTTAAGACACTGTTTAAGATTCCAGCATCTTACATCAGAGTATGTTGGTTCAGTACTCAGCTGTGCTCCCAATTCCAGCCTCTTGCTAATGAAGACCTTGGTATGCGGTGGTAATGGCTCAAGTAGCAGGGTCCCCTGCCACCCACATGGGATTCCTGGATTAAGTTCTTGGCTTCCATCTTCAACAAGTCTTAGTTTGACCATTGTAGGCATTTGGAGAGGGAGCCAGTGGATAGAAGTTCTCTCTTTATCCCCTCACCCCCAGCCATGTGTGTGTGTATGTATATATGCTCCACTGTCTTTCAAAAAAATAAGAATTGGGGGCAATGAATAGGCACGAAACAAATAGTAGAACCAGCTACCCTTAACACATCTCTTATCACTGACAGAAGAGGAGTTATCTACACCATCGCTGTTTTTTCCTCTTATCTTAAAAGGAAAACACATGAGTTAAAATTAAATTTATATGAAAACTGAAACAATCTCCATGAATGTCAAGTATGTGTTAATCTTTAATATGACCATAACTTGAATATAAAACAATAGGTACATATACTACATAAAATAATATGGTGAGTAGTCTGTGGGTAATATGATCATTAAAAGTAGTCCTTTAGATCAAACTATTTTGATAGCCTTTGATATTTTTGTATTCTCTTGATCAAAAGATTTGATCATAATTCTTTATCTTACTAAACCCAATTCTAGCTTTAGGAAAATTGGCTCTCAACATATTCATAAGCAGATAATAATGGAAATTTATGGGTCTCAGAGGACATTGGCCCAGAAGAACATTCACATTATTTCATAACTTGTCTCATATATTGGAATCATTCCACAACTTAAGTGCGGATTATAGTAACATAATGGTAGCTACAATTTATTGAGCACTATACTAAGTGCATTATATTTATTAACTAATCAAATGCTTATAAACTTACCAAGTATATAAAATTGTTCCAGTTCACTGAAGGGTTGAAAGTGGTGTGAAAACATTCCCAGAAAGGCATTGCCCCTAAGGCTTAGAGTCACAATTTTAGTCCTTGTTTTTCTGATGCTAATCACAAATTTGATCAATTCTGCAACCTGTTATATATTCTAAAGCAAGACCAGTAATGGTGAATTACTTTGTATTCTATATAAACACTTAGGTAACTCACAGAAACTAATTTCACTGACCATTGCAGCAGCACAGGTGAAGTTAGAGACATAGTTATAAAATCAGGTTGATAGAACTGTGTGATATTTGATAAGGAAATTGAGAGAAGACTATAATAGAGATTATCTTTCTGGCACTATTTCCTCCTTTATGATACATTTTAACATTGTTTGTAAGTATCCTGTGTTCTAAGTACCCCAGAAATCATTTGCCAACTGTAATACAATTCTGACCGCATGCTCAAAAAAAGAATGGTGATGTTTCCAATATTCAGGGAATTTTCCAGAGTATCATAGAGGAAGACAACTCTCAGTGGGCATAGTTACAGCCCAGTTTTCTTTGATAACTAAAAACAATAAACAAATACCATTTTGTGGCTTGTGAAGTTGTTCTTTCTTTTATAAGATGTATAATTTGATAAATATTGGCAGCACAACCTTGATATCATGAATAGAAACCTGACTACACACATGCCTGGAAACTGAAAAAAGTTGCATGCTTTTTCTCAGAACTTAATTACTTCATTACAATTCTTTAACATGAGTGCTATTTCTCACATTCTAGTGAGTTAAGCCAGTATTGAGAAAGCCTCCAAGTTAAAGGAAAATGAGACAGAAAACCTTAGAACCTATATATAGATTCACAATTTGCACAAAAAGTATTCAAAATGCTCAAATAAAAATAACCTCAATGAGCAGCTAAGAACATTATCGCTGTGCCCAGGTATTTTACTTTCGGGAACCTGGAGAAGAAAGGCAATTTTGTTCAAGGTAACAAAAGCTGCAAAAGTAAGATCTAGAGTTTGAGCTACTAATAACAAACCACTCCTATGTGAATTCCAGATGTCAGTCATTGTAACTCAGTCATGTCCAAAGGCAATTAATCTCTTACAAAGAATGGCTAGTGAACAGTTTTTATACCTGAAAATAGAAATATGAACTATACTTTATAACAGCAGTAGCAGTCCAAGTAGTCATAGTGTTAGTAATAAGAGTGATCATAATGGCACCTACCTAGGATGCTTTTAAGTGCAAAGCAAATGTGTCAGATCCAAAAATACTATCTGTAATAACTATAATCTTCTGAGATTTAGACAGCAATACTCAAAATATGTGACTCTACAGCCTGGGGATTTATTATTCATTATGATTCTAAAGTTCTGTGGCCAATTTTTTTAGAGTGTTCTATCTGTGCCTAAATTTTAGCCCTATGGTGTCATAAATGATGAGAAGGGTATGCTTCATTTGACTAGGAAAAATAGAAACCATTCTTTTGATGGCTTGTAAATACTGGCTTTCATTGGTTACCTGGGAATATGACTCAGTTTTTCATTTAAAAGGAAATACTAATTATGTCCAACTTGTGATCAATTTCAGTGAAGAGAGACACTGAGACAATGAATTAGTTTTCATGTAAAATATTTTCTGAGATAATATTCTGATTGTTGTCATCACTGTTCAGAAGTTGATTACGTGAGATGAGAATAAAATAGTAACAATATTGTACCTTCCTATGTCCATTATTTTAGGATAGACTTTTTTTTTTTTTATTTGACAGGTAGAGTTATAGACAGAGAGACAGAGAGAAAGGTCTTCCTTCCATTGGTTCACTCCCCAAATGGCCGCTATGGCCGGAGCTGTGCCAATCTGAAGCCAGGAGCCAGTTGCTTCCTGGTCTCCCATGAGGGTGCAGGGGCCCGAGAGAGAAAGAAGTCTTCCATTCAATGGTTCACTCCCCAATCGGCCACAATGGCTGGAGCTGCACCGATCCAAAGCCAGGAGCCAGGAGCTTCCTCCAGGTCTCCCACGCAGGTGCAGGGGTCCAAGCACTTGGGCCATCTTCTATTGATTTCCCAGGCCATAGCAGAGAGATGGATCAGAAGAGGAGCAGCTGGGTCTCGAACCGACGCACATATGGTATGCCAGTGCTTCAGGCCAGGGCATTAACCTGCTGCACCACAGCACTAGCCCCTAGGGTAGACTTTTGTTTAGAAGCTATACAGTTCTCTTTTTGTCTAGTGATTAATTTATACAACACACTAATGTCCTTAAGTGGATGAAAGAGTTAACTAATAAGCATGTTTGATTTTATTGCTAATAAATCACATCAACTGTATTCATTTGCTGGTGGATGCTCAGTATATAGATTTGTTGTAAACTAAACCTTCATCCTCCATCTCCCTGACTACTTCATACACCATTATCCAAGTTTTGGGATTCTTAAACATTTAACTCCAGATCTAAGAAGTTTTAGTATATAATAGGCTCATAAATTTAAATAGATTTGGTATGTAGGTAATTTTGCCATGTTTTCTCAGATTCAACATTATATAAGTCTGTAATCCGAAGAAATATTTATATTGTAGCCACCAAAAGACAATCGTCCTTTTGTAGGAAATATTATAATAAAAATCTGAAGGCCCATTAAATAAAAGTTAAAAAAAAAATCTGAGGGTTGACTTCTCAACTAGAACATATGCTGTCCACCTTGAATGTGAATGGATGTAGTATCTTCCAAAAATTCATGGCAATGAATATTATGAAAATACTTATTCATATATTCATTTTTCATCAAAATAAAATTAATTTTGTTCTAACACAAATTTTTGAGGTACTATCATATTCCTCTGTGCTTCTGTTAATGGATTGAAGAATACACATTTCAGTGAAATAAATGTTAATGCCACAGCCCAAACTGAATTAGAAAGCTTATATACTGGATAAATTTGATGAATTGAAGACATGAAAATAAAATTATCCAAAGCTGAATGATGGTCATTCAAGTACTAGAATATGGGCAGTAAAATCTATAAGAATAAAAAAAGACAGGAATTATTTCCTATAAAATATCAAGAAAGAAGAGGTGTTTCCAGATGCATATCTGATTAAAATGTATATTAACATTTCAAATAACAATTATATTGATCTGCTTTTACTGAGATTAGATACTTTCTTATATTAGAATTCTTGGGCATCTTAGGAGTTCATGATTGATACTATATTGTATTTGGGCTAGATCCAAAGTTAAAGATAAAAAGTAATTATCTATTAGCAAACATAAGCACCACAAAACATCTAAATGATCATATTATTTATAAGTAATGAGTCTTTTTTTTAATGAAAAGGTCAAATGATACATGTACAATGATAAAACTGACATTCAACATTAACTTTACCCCATGATCATCAATGGTAAAGGAATAGCATCATATTTTATTTAATCAGAGTAACAGAACCAAGGTACTACCAGTGCAGAAAGTGTGAGCAACAATAGAGCATGATGAAAAGTAACACTTGAAAAACTCTCACAGAGCATTACTTTTAATAAAATATATTAAACCAATGGTCTTATTAATAATAACATGTAGCTGTTGGAATGATTTATTATAGTATATTTTATAAAGAACAAGAGTTTCTTTTGAAACTTTTATTTAAATGCAATTTATTTCTTATGCTATTACAGAGAAATTGACTATTTTGTGAAATAATATTAACACAAATGCATGAGTTATTTAATACATGTTTGTTATGTATTAAAAGTTAAACAGTCCAGTGAATTTTAGAAGACTCCTTAAAAATAAATATATATATTTGATGAGTTGTTGCAATAGGAAATATTTACCTTATTTGTAGAATCTTATAAAGACTGAGAATAACATGACAGGTATTTTTGAAATTACTACTTTAATTAGTGGTGAAAACTGACACAATAAGGTTGTCATCAAAATATTCACAGGAAATGTGTATTATGAAAAAGCAATGCATGACTTTTCAAACTTTTCCACAAAAATAAACTTTTTTTTTATTTGACAGAATTATAGACAATGGGAGAGACAGAAAGAAAGGTCTTCCTTCCATTGGTTCACTCCCCAAATGGCCGCTATGGCCGGCTCTGCACTGATCCGAAGCCAGGAGCCAGGTGCCTCCTCCTGGTCTCCCATGGGGTGCAGGGCCCAAGCACTTGGGCCATCCTCCACTGCCTTCCTGGGCCACAGCAGAGAGCTAGACTGGAAGAGGAGCAACTTATCTTTTGATATAATTTTCCACAGATGTTTAAAGTATGATAATATATCAAAGATAGCACAATATATAAACATTTAAGCATAAGATATAGCCAAATCATTGAAATTTCACCAAGACATTTGTGATCTATGTATGGCATCTATACATACAATATAAATGTTATTAGCTGTATGAATATTCCTTAAGAGGATAATCAATTAGTTTTATAATTATTTGTATACCAGACTAGCACTGACATGAAGGTCATAGATGAAACAGATTGTTTAGTGGCATTGGTTGTATTTCTTTCAATGTGACTGTTTCCTAATGGCCAAGCATATTTTTCATAACTCAGAAAATAATTTTCTACCATTTTTAAAGGCTCCCTAATGATGCATATTTTGAGAAGGATAATTCAGTTCTTAATCTATCAAAAGATAATAAAGATATCTTCTTAATTTAGATGAAAGAATTAAGACAAAATTTCCCCTTTAATTTTATGTTTCATTATCATATCTACTTTCTCAACAAGATGTTTTTAGCAATAAATAATTTACTTTGGCTGTTCTGTGACAAAAGAAAACACTTCCTGCATATTCTTTTGACTGTTTTTTCTCACTATGTGATTTATTTTTTCTCTTCTTTTTTAAAATTTCATTTAATGTCTGCAAAGTTCATATAATTCATATAGAGATTTAGTAACATAGTGATACTTCCCACCCTAATTGTCCACCTTCCTACCCTACCACCCTTCTTCCTTCTTCCTCTCCCATTCCCACTTTTAATTTATATAAAGATCTGTTTTCAGTTTACTTTATACTCACAAGATTAACCCTATACTAAGTAAACAGTTCAACAAATTGTATTAGGAAAAAAACACTGTTCCTCAACAGTAGAGACAAGGGCTGTAAAAAGTCACTGAATCTCAAAATGTCAATTTCACTCCTATACATTAAATTTAGGTACTCGTTAGTTATCACAGATTACGAAAAACATAAGGTATTTGTGTTTGTTGTACTGCCTTATTTCATTAAGTTTTCAGTTGCATCCATTTTGTTGCGAAAGACAGGGTTTCATTTTTTTACAGTTGAATAATATTTCAAGTATATATATACCATAATTTATTTATCTAGTCATCAGTTGATGGACAGCTGTGTTGATTCCATATCATAGCTATCGTGAATTGAGCTGCAATATACATGTGGGTATAGATAACTCTTTCATCTACTGATTTCATTTTGCTTGGGTAAATTCCCAAGGTGAGATTGCTGGGTCATATGGTTGGTGTATATTCATATTTCTGAGGAATCTCCATATTGTGTTCCTCAGTTGCTGGACCAACAGTGGACTAGAGTACCTTCTCCCCCACATCCTCACCAGCATTGATTGTTGATTTGTGTATGACAGTCATTCTGATTGGGATGACGTGAAACTTCATTGTGTTTTTTTCTATTTCTTTGATGGCTAGTGATCCTGAGCATTTTTTTTTTTATGTGTCTGTGGGCCATTTGGATCTCCTCTTTTGAAAAATGCTTGTTTAAATTCTTTGCCCATTTTTTTTTTTTTTTGACAGGCAGAGCGGATATTGAGAGAGAGAGACAGAGAGAAAGGTCTTCCTTTGCCGTTGGTGCCCATTTTTTAAAGATTCCTTTATTTATTTGAAAGGCAGTTACAGAGAATCAGAGGCAAAGAGAGAGAGGGAGAGGTGTCTTCCATCTGCTGGTTTACTCCCCAAATGGCTGCAACAGCTGGAGTTGAGCTGATCTGAATCTAGGAGCAGGCGCTTCTTCTGAGTCTCCCACACAGGTGCAGGGGCCCAACGACTTGCACCATCTTCTACTGCTTTTCCAGGCCATAGCAGAGAGAGCTAGATTGAAAGAGGAGCAACTGGGACGCAAACTGGTGCCCATAAGGGTTGCCGGCACTGCTTGTGGTGGCTTTACCTGTTACACCAAAGTACCGGCCCCCTTTGCCCATTTCTTAACTGTATTGTTTATTATGTTGTTTTTGAGTTTCTTGAGCTCTTTATAGATTCTGGGTATTAGTCAATTATCAGTTTCATAGTTTGTAAATATTTTTCCCCTTCTGTTGGTTTCCTCTTCACTTTGCTGTGTTTCTTTTGTGGTGTGGAAGCTGCTCAGCTTGAAGTAATACCATTTGTCTATTTTGGCTTCACTGTGATTCTCAGGTCTTTTCTAATTTTTTTTTTATTTTTATTTATTTATTTATTTTTTTTTTGACAGGCAGAGTGGACAGTGAGAGAGAGAGACAGGTGAGAAAGGTCTTCCTTTGCCGTTGGTTCACCCTCCAATGGCCGCCGCGGCCGGAGCGCTGCGGCCGGCGCACCGCGCTGATCCGATGGCAGGAGCCAGGAGCCAGGTGCTTTTCCTGGTCTCCCATGGGGTGCAGGGCCCAAGCACCTGGGCCATCCTCCACTGCACTCCCTGGCCACAGCAGAGGGCTGGCCTGGAAGAGGGGCAACCAGGACAGAATCCGGCGCCCCGACCGGGACTAGAACCCGGTGTGCCAGCGCCGCTAGGCGGAGGATTAGCCTAGTGAGCCGCGGCGCCGGCCGATTCTCAGGTCTTTTCAAGAAGTCTTTGCATATGGCAATGTCTTAAAGAATTTCACTGTGTTCTATAGTAATTTCATGGTATCAGGTCATGGATTTAGGTCCTTGATCCATTTTTAAAAAGATTTAGTTATTTGAAAGGCAGAGATACAAGAGTGAGAAGGTGAAAGGCGGGGGGAGGGAGGGAGGGAGAGAAAGAGAGAGAGATCGATTTTCCATCTAGTGGTTCACTCCCTAAATGGCTGCAGTACCTGGCACAAGGTCTGTATGAAGCCAGGAGCCAGGAGTGTCATCCAGGTCTCTCATGTGGGTGCAGGGCCCCAAGTACTTGGGTTGTCTTCCATTTCTTTTTCTAGATGCATTAGCAGGAAGCTAGATTGGAAGTGAAGCAGCCAGAACTTCAACTGGCACACATATGGGATGCTGGCATAGTAGCCAGAGACAACCAAACATCTTCACCACAGTGATATCCCCACTTACTCAATTTTGAGTGGATTTTTGTGTAAGGTAGGGGTCTTGTTTCATACTTCTGCATAATGTGATCTAATTTTCTAAGTACCAATTATTGAAGAAACTTTGCTTCTTTTAGGGATTGATTTTAGCTCCTTTGTCAAAGATTAGTTGATGGTGGATGTATGGATTGATTTCTGTTCTGTTCCATTGGTCTATATGTCGATTTTTGTGCCAGTACCAGGCTGTTTTGATTAAAACTGCTACTGCCCTTAAGTATGTTTTGAAATATGTTATTGTGATGCCTCTATCTTTGTTTTTGTTGTGTAAGATTGCTTTAGCTATTCGGGGTTTCTTCCATATGAATTTTATCATTTTTTCTAGATCTGAGAAGAATGCCGTTGGTATTTTGATTTGGATTGCAGTGAATCTGTAAATTGCTTCCAGTAGTATGGACATTTTGATGATATTCTTCCAATTTCTGAACATGAATGATTTTTCCATTTTCTTATATCTTGTTCTAGTTCTTTAATGTTTTGTAATTTTCATTGTAGAGATTTTTGATCTCCTTAATTAAATTTATTCCAAGTTATTTAAAATTTTTCTAGCTATTGTGAATGGAATTGATCTTAGAATTCTTTCTCAGTCATGACATTGTATGTGTATAGAAATGCTATTGATTTTTGTGTGTTAGTTATATATCCTGCCACTTTACCAAACTCTTTTATGAATTCCAATAGTTTCTTAGTGAAGTCTTTTCATTCCCCTATATATAGAATCACGTCTTCTGCATATAGGAGTAGTTTGATTTCTCCTTCCCAATTTGTAACCCTTTAATTTCTTTTTTCTTTTTTTTTCCTGCCAAATGGCTCTGGCAAAAACTTACAGGGCTATATTGAATAGCAATGGTGAGAGTTGGCATCCTATCTTGTTCCACATCTCAATGGGAATGCTTCCAAATTTTCCCCATTAAACAAGATGCTGGCTGTGGGTTTGTCATAAATTGCTTTGATTGTGTAGAGGAATGTTCCTTCTATACTCAATTTGATTAAGGTTCTCATCATATAAGTATGTTGCATTTATCAAATGCAGCAGTTTTTATTCTTCAGTTTGTTAATGTGCTGTATTACATTTATTGATTTGGAAATGCTGAACCATCCCTGTATACCAGGAATGAATCCCACTTGTTCTGGGTGAATGATCTTCCTGATGTGTTTTGGATTTGGTTAGCTACTATTTTGTTGAGGATTTTTGCATTCATGTTCATCAGGGATGTTGGTCTTTAGTTCTCTCTCTCTACTGTATCTTTTTCTGGTTTAGGAATTATGCTGATGCTAGCCTCATAGAAGGAGATTGGGAGAACCCTTCCCTTTCAATTGTTTTGAATGGCTTGAGGAGAAAAGGAATTATTTCTTCTTTAAATGTCTGGTAGAATTCAGCGGTGATTCCATCCAGTCCTGGGCTTTTCTTTTTTGTGAAGGTCTTTATCACTGATTCAGTCTCTATCTTGGTTATTGGTCTGCTTAGATCTTCTGTGTCTTCATGACTCAATTTTGATAGATTGTATGTGTCTGGGAGTCTATCCCTTTATTCTAGGTTTCTCAATTTGTTGACATAAAAGTCATTGTAGAAATTCCTAATGACTCTTTTTATTTTTGTGATGTCTGTTGTTACATTACATTTCCTTTTCAATCTCTGATTTTACTGATGAGTCTTCTCCCTCTTTTTTTTTTTTTGTTAGTTGGACCCAAGGTTTATCAATTTTGCTCATTTTTTCCAAAACCAGCTCTTCATTACACTGATCTTTTGTATTTTGGGGAGGATTCAATTTTGTTTATTTCTTCTCTAGTTATAATTATTTCTTTACTCCTACTGTGTTTGGGTTTGGTTTGTTGTAGTTTTTCTAGGTCCTTGAGATGCATTGATAGCTCAATTATTTGGTGTCTTTCCAATAAATGAGAGCTTAGCAGGGTACAGTATTCTATGCTGACAGCTTTTTTAATCTTAAGACTGGGACTATGTTTCTCTGTTCTCTTCTATCCTATAAGTTTTCTGATGAGAAGTCAGCTGTTAGTTCAGTTGGAGATCCTCTGAAACTAATCTGGTTTTTCTCTTCTGCGTTTTTTAGAATTTTTCTTTATGTGTTACTGTGGGAAGTTTGACTAAAATGTGTTGTGGTGAAGCTCTTTTCTGGTCATGTGTGTAAGGAGTTCTATGTGCCTCATGTATTTGGATGTCCCTTTCTTTCTCCATGTTAGGGAAATTTTTTGTAATTAGTTAACTGAAAAGGGCTTCTAATCCATTCTCTGTTTCCACACCTTCAGAAACTCCTAAGACCCATATGTTGGGTCTTTTACTAGTATATCATAGTTCTCCAACACTGTTTTTAATTTTTCCAAATTCTTATTTTTTTTTTTTGCTCTGACTGAAAAATTCACAAAAATGTGTGTTCTAGCTCAGATATTCTGCCTCACCATGTCTGTTGTTATGGTTTTAACACTGTATTTTTTATTTGACACTGGATTCATCATTTTTAATATTTTAGTTTGATTTCTCTTCATAATCTAAATTTCATTGAAAAATTTTTCATATATGTCATATGGATTTAGTTAACTCATGAATTTGCTTCTCATTGTTTCTGAGTAATTTTATGATTAATCTTTTGAATTCAGTTTTGGGTATTTCTTCATTCTCTACATCTTTACATTCCTTTTTTTTTAAAGATTTATTTTATTTATCTGAAAGAGAGAGGTAGAGACAGAGAGAGAGGTCCTCCATCCGCTAGTTCACTCCTCAGACGGCTGCAATGGCCAGAGCTGCGCAGATCAAAAGCCAGGAGCCAGGAGCCAGGAGCCCTCTCTAGGTCTCCCATGTGGATGCAGGGGCCCAAGCACTTGGGCCATCCTCCACCGCTTTCCCAGGCCACAGAAGAGAGCTGGATAGGAAGAGGAGCAGCTGGGACTAGAACCAGCGCCCATATGGGATGCAGGTGCTTCTGGCCAGAGCTTTAACCCACTGCACCACAGTGCTGGCCCCCACATCTTCACATTCTAATATTGAAGTGCTTTTGTGTTCTTTTATTGGGGGGGGGGAGGGTTATTATCTTCCTTATTGTTTTTCTGGAGTTTCAGCATTTATGTCTAGGCATTCTTGGAAATACTTGTTGGCTTTCTCCTCTGATGACTTTTATCTTTGAACTATACCTCTGTGGCTTAGCGGAGTGTGTGCTGTGTGTGGCCAGGGAGGTCTGGTCAGTGCTCCAGTGTGGGGCAAGTATCTAGAGTGACACCCAAGTAGGACATGGTAGATCTCCTTGTATTAGCAGGAAGGAGAGTAGGATCACCTCTTTTCACATAGTCACATCCTCACCTCCTATCTTACAGTGTGATCAATGCCCAGGTGTTAGTCCATAGTGGGTGCACAACTCAACTTCATTACCACATGAACCACACAAAGGATCTGTGCAGTCCTCATTTTGAGCACAGACCATGCTGCAATGACCCACCCCAAGCAATCAGGGAGCTCTGAGTATGTGGAGTCACTCACAGTGATTTCCCAGAGACCCAGCTGCACCCTGCAACCTCTCCCATAGTCACAGAGTTTGCATAGTCTCAGCACACAAGACTTCCACAGTCATGGAACCAGCTGCCTGTGGGTGTTCCAAGTAGGTGATGTGAGTCCTGGAGCCTGATAGGTTGAGAGGCTGAGAGTGCCTCACAGTCCTATGTGGGTGCTCAGCCACCTGACAATCCTCCCAGCCAGACTCAAAGTCAGTGGGAATGCTGATTTTCCCCACTAGTAAAATCCCTGGTTCACATGCCTGCACAAGACTGCTGGCTACAGTGCCTACTCATTTCATAATGGCACCTTCTCCCTTTGGTCACTGGGCAAGCACCTGAGCCTCTGCAGCTGGTACTGATGGCAGAATGGCTCCTTTTCCCTGCCCATTGCTGGGTGCACACACCCAAGCTGCTGCCACCACTATTAATGTCAAAATGGCATCTTGTCCTCTCAAGTTGCTGGGCATTCACACAAAACTGCTGAAGCTGTTACTTATGTCAAAAATCACAGCTGCCCTTTCTCAGCCGATTGCCAGAAAACTCTTAAGACTGTTTGGAGAGGTGGATGGGGAGAGATTTTTTCACTTGGTTAGTGGGTACCCTGTCCCACTTAGGGCTCCAGGCCAGACTCAAACACAATGTCGTCTGCCACACTCCTCCTCCATCTACATCACCAGTGGCATGGACTGCTGTGATCTGATCTCCCCTCTCTCTCCAAAGCTCGTGCTTCCTTGGCTCTTGGCTGCTGGGGTCATGTTTTGTCTGTTCTCACTGCTGCACATCCACACCCTCCACATGATCCATGGCATCACTCTCCTTTCCATAGAACTTCTATGGCAGTTTTCTCTCCAGCTTTCCCCTAAGAGTGTACTTCCTCCACTCTTTTATTTTCCCCTAGCCTAAAGCAGTGCCCCCTTTTTCCTATTCTGCCATCTTGGAGTCAACCCAGATGAAACTCCTGACTTATGGCTTCAGCTTGGCCCAGGGCTATCTGTTGAAACCATCTGCAGAGTGAACCAATGAATGAAAGATTTTGCTATCTCTGTCTCTCCCTCTCTCTGTAACTCTGCCTTTCAAATACAATAATGAAATTTTAAAAATAGAGAGATAATATATCCAGTAGAACACAAAAAATGATGATGGTAAACACTATCAGAATGTATATATATGGAATATGTAAATATATGTAACGGATCATGATAAACAAATAGAATAGTTAGTCATAGAGGATAAATGTGCTGGAATAACTAGAGGATATTTTGAATACTAAATCTCTAGTTAATATCTTGACAGAGGTAACAGATGATGTTTTTATTCTGCAAAAATATTAGTATGCTGTTATGAAAGACATTAAAAGAAAACAGTATAATCTTGGGAATGTAAACATATATTTGTAAAAAAAAACAAATGAACATTTTAAGACCCTCTTTCATTTAAATATTAGAGAAGATAAGATTTAGGAAATAGCCTGCATTATATTTATGCCAGTTAAAAGAATTTCCTCTTCAAACCATGATGGAAATTTACATTTATGCTGCAAATGACTGAAAAACTGAACAAAGTACTTGGAGCAATTACTTTCAGACGTTGGACTGCAACTGAATGTCACGATTATAACTCTTCAAATAAGTGAATAAAGTGATGATCATATGATCACCTCTATCATCTACGTGGAGGCAGATTTCTGAGAGAGCAGGGGGAGGGATGTCATGTGAGAACAGGAGCCTTACTCAGTTTGAAAAATAGAAATCAGGCCTCAGGAAGCTCTGTAGAAACCAGTATAGGATTTGCCTTGGTTTTTGATGGAATAATAAAATGCACATGTGTAGGGTGAAACTCCATGGTTAGCAAAGAATTAGGAAGAATGCTGGACTTCACTAGTTCAGACTTCACACAATTAGTAGGGCATTTAAGTTGAGAGCAGCCTGGATACAGTCTTCATTGATCACTCAAAGACATTACTAAAGATCCTTAGTGGAGCTCAACTACAGCTAGGGTATGCTGCGCTACACCTAGTCACCACAACTTATAAAGAAGCAACTGAAACATAGATTTAAATACACATAAATTAATGTATTACCAGGAATAAAATAGTTCAACTTTGTTTAAAGGGAGGTGTGAAAATTAAACATCCAACAGCATAAAATTCACAATGTCCAACATTGAGTGAAACCAGGGGAAAAGCAATCAATAATACAGTTCCAGATATAGAAGTATATTAGAATATATAGACAAGGTGTTCGAACAGATGATATTAGCATGAGATGAAAAAGAAGCATCATTTAAAATTAAGTAGGTAGAATTTGCAAGAGATTAGGAAGTGTCAAAGATCAAAACATAGCAATAGAAATTGGCTAGTGAAAAGCATAGGGAAAATAAGAAGATTAAACAAGAAAGGGAACAGGCATTTGGCCTAGTAGTTAAGAAGCTGGTTAAGACACAGGCATCCCATATCAGAGTGCCTGAGTTCAGTACCTGGCTCGGTTTCCTGACTCCAGTTTCCTGCTAATGCAGAACCTAGGAGCATGGTGATAGCTAAGTGATTGGGCTCTTGGACTGAGTTCAGCTCTGGCTAATTTGTGGCCATTGTGGACATATGGGGAAGGAATCTGTGGATTGGAACATTCTCCCTCCCTCTCTCTCTCTCTCTCTAGTATAAATGAAACATAAAAATGGCTCAAAAATCTAAAAATTAAAATCTAAAACAACAGAGACAATTGAGACAATATAAACAGATTAACAAGGTTGTAATAGGAATCACAGAAGGTGAAGGGTTGGGAAGTATGGTAACTGATGGTATTCAAAGCAACATACTCAGGCCGGTGCCACGGCTCACTAGGCTAATCCTCCACCTGCGGTGCCAGCACCCCAGGTTCTAGTCCCAGTTGGGGCGCCGGTTCTGTCCTGGTTGCTCCTCTTCCAGTCCAGCTCTCTGCTGTGGCCCAGGAAGGCAGTGGAGGATGGCCCAAGTGCTTGGGCCCTACAACCGCATGGGAGATCAGTCAGAGGTACCTGGCTCCTAGCTTCGGATCAGCGTGTAGCACCGGCCGTAGTGGCCATTTGGGGGGTGAACCAACGGCAAAGGAAGACCTTTCTCTGTCTCACTCTCTCTCACTGTCTAACTCTGCCTGTCAAAAAAAAAAAAAAAAAAAAAAAAAGGCAACGTATTTCATTAGAGAATGACAGAAAGTTTAAATCACTTTCATGTTGGTGGTTAATACTTTATGCAAATCATCTTTCATTCACAGTGGGCTCCAGTAAGTCTTAGATATGACATGTATAAGAAAAACAAGGACATAAAAGTAACCATAACATGGCAGTGTGAATTTCTTCTTACCTAGAGAAGAGTCAGGTGGGACTTCTCTGTACACCTGGAATCTCAAAGTTACATATGTGATTGTCTAGTAATAATAAAATAGAACAATAAACAGTTCATATTAAAGTGACCACAAAATGGAGCATTTGTGCAGTGATTACAGCACAGTTATGACTGCCCGATTCAGCAGGGAGCATGGAGCAACGCCTGGAATCCTGATTAAAACTGACAATACCTGCAACTCTCTCCAGAACTAGTGAATCATTCATCCTACAAATATGGACCTGGATGTCTGCATTTATGAAAAAAATCTCTAGGGATCATTTTATAATCATTCTGTGTGCAAATATTGAAATTAGAAAAGAAATATTTGCAACCATTTCTGATTCTTAATTTACTCTCTAGTGAGGAACATAAGACGTTTCTGAAACACAGAGGTACATTATTGATAAATTGTATATAGTATTTTGATTGTATGCATTTAGCAGGAAGTTGTTTCTCATGTCATAGCATCCACTCTGAAGCTCAGCAGGCAGACCCATATGAAAGTCAGACTTCGATACTCATGCCTTTATATACTACAGATTGTAATTCAGTTTTTTTATTCACCTGATAATCATGAGTTGAATACCTAGCATAAGCCTATACTTATTTCTATGTTATAAAAATGTTTCAAATAGTCAAGGGATGAAATCACTCTTGAAAAATGAGATGCACTTCTGTCCACTAATAGTAGAATCAGGTATAATTTCAGGACATAATAGCTGAAAATCAATTTAAAGACAATATTTAAACAGTTGGTGAAACATCATGTAGGTGCAAAATAAGGAATGACTTTCTTTGCCTTAATTTCTAACTAGATGGAATTGAGTAATTAAAATTATACATAGAAACTGAGTGGCACAATTAAGTATTCTTGGAGAAGCCAAATATAGGGAACCTTTTCTGGAATAAGAAAGAAATGGAAAAAATATATTAATAGGCTGATCCTTCACTGCAATTGAGAAATTACACTAAATGCTTCCTCTTTACAAGTACTGCTGGCATAATTCCACCTAAAACTAGTTATTTTGCTATACTGTACCAAAATTTAATGCCTTAGGAAGGAAAGAAGTGAAATCATTAAGGAATAGTTAAAATTTTGCTGATGTCTGAGGCTAATGGTCAGGTAGGTTTTTAAATGTTTGAATTAATTTATTATTACTGTGTGATTCACATGTAAGTTATGTGGCATATAGGACTGATAGCTACTGCATGCACATGTTTGCCCTCAGAGCTAGGATATTACAGGTTTTGTGATGTGATGATAAACTTTTATAGCATTTAAAAATGTTGTGTGTTTAATCCAAAAGTTTTGACAGCTTCACTTATTAGTCACTGATACAAACAAAGGTTCTGGTGTTTGACCTTACACATTCCCTAGAGGTTGGCTGGAGCTTGGGCAGCTGAGCCTTTTTCCTGGGGGGCCAGAAATGTACCAGATGCATGATTTGATTTAAAGCTCTGGGGTGACTCTCAATGCTGGGGAGCTTCTCAACATGAGCAAAACGTAGTAATGAAACTAGAATGGGCGAACCACTAAGGATCCCACAGCTGAATGTAAATAAGTGTACATGATCTTGGATGTTTATTCTAACTCCTTTATTTTGGATATGTACCAAGCCCTCCCTCCCCTAGGAGATGACCAGTATTTACTAATTCAGCAATGGTGAGAAAAGTCATGAGAATCTGATCACTATGCGGCCCTCTTAGCTGTTTGCCCCAATTGCCATCACCGCAGAATTTCAAGAGTGTTTTCAGATCACAGTAACTTAGGTTGCAGGTTTGTTCATGATTCTGAAAATGATTCAGGTGTCTCCTTTCTAAGTGTACTTTCCACTAATATTGGGTGTCTTAAAGTATTTTTCTTTTTAATGTGCCTACTTCTCAGTAGGAATTATCCTGTCAGACATCCAACAAAATCATTTTAATCACATTGTAATGCCTTCCTGTAGATGTGGAATAGCAGACGTTAGACACATTGGCTTCAAGGTGAAGGAGAAAATCAAGGCTTTGCCTCCCTTATAGCAACCAAGAATATGTTCCTTCCATAATGACATTTTCAGACTGCTTTGCACTTGTAAATAATAGTGGTTCACACCAGGCTTATGCAGTAGGTAGTCTTTCTCCAAGCAATGACGCAAATTCTTCTCCACATGGCATTCAATAATCCAACATCTAATTCTGTTATTTCTACTCAACAACTGTAATTCAAACTTGCCAGAATCTGTGACTAGAGAAAAAAAGTAGAATGCAATAGAATAGTGATTAAATGTGTCTCTTTACAAAGGATCCATTTGGTAGTTTGAATGATGTGTAATTTATTTTCTTTAGATGGGTGAAATAGTTAACTAGAAGCTTAGGAAAGAATAACTTACTTTGCATATTAGCTTAAATTAAATTAATAAATATGAGAAAGGGAGAAAAAGGGGATGTGTGTACGTATGTATCTATATATCTATATATCTATTTATACAGGGAGAGAGAGAGAATAAAATTTTCACATTCCTGTTCAGCTCTGGTTCCATGAAATTTAGTAGGTGAAGGATTTAAACTAAGTGGAAACAAAATCAGACCTTTTAATGTTTTTGTTGAAAGAAAATTCTAGACACTGAAATTGGTTCATTTTGATATTCTGTGAAAGGGAACTAATGATTTCAGAAGACTGATTATTTTCCATGCATCCCAAGAAGGAACATGCTGAGAAGGAAGATCAGATCAAGGCAGGAGGAGAGATTCAGGAGAACTGATGTGCAGGCATTAGGGACCCCCAGAGAGGATGCAAACTCTGATGCACGTGGCACAAAGAGCAAACAGCATTCACAGTTGCTATTATTTTTTTCACAACATTGTGATGTTGTGAAGGCTAAAGAAAATGGAAGTTAATAAATGAGAAACCACTTGCTGTTTACAGCAAACTTGAAAGGAAGTGATATATAACTCATGAATCCAGTGTTGTATGCCAAAAGAGTTATGTCTAACTTCAGAAAAAAGCTGGTGAGATTAAAAATATTTTCTTGGTTTTTGTGTGCCATTGAAGAACTATTCTAATAAAAAAGATAGCAGTCTTTATTTGGAAGTTAATATTAGCCTTTAGAATTATATGAACGTATGTATTACTCTGTTTGAGCTGTGATGACACAATACTATTTAGTTGCTTAAATAATAGGACTTTTTTCTCATGGTTTTGAGGCTGGGAAGCCCAAGATCAATGTGCATGAATGTGTCTGGTGGGGGTTCCCTTTGTTGTTTGCAGATGGCCATCTTCTTCTACCCTCATACTCTAGAGAAATCCTCTCACTTGGCTTATTCTCATAAGGGTACTAATCCTATTCTTAACAGATTGGTTGTAATGGCCTAATCACACAAGGACTCAAAATTCTTTTTATTTTTAACTTGAGTAACTTTTTCTGTGATGGTTACTACTACTATTTTTAAAAAATAATTAGATCAACATTTGTAATGACTTCGTGACTCTTTCAAAATGTACTTTAATATTTAACATGGTAGTTTCAAAAAATAAATATTCAAGGCTTCAGTTTTAAATTTCCCTTCAAGTTTGGTAACAAATGTTAAGAGAACTACCCTAATTATGGAAAAGTATCTTTATTCTAAAAATCAATTATTACTATAAAGATCACATTCTACTCCATAATTCTGATAAAGAATATGGTTTTTGGTAAAACAAGAATTTAGGATGATTCAATCCTTGGAAACATTTTAGCACTCGTCACTCAATGGAAGAAGTCAATTATTCCTGGAGTCACAAGTGCTCAAAACACTGTATTAACCAGGTTTGTGTGGGGTTTTGTCTTTTTGTTCTGGTGGTTTTTTTTTTTTTTTTTGGTAGTTATTGCTTTAGTTGGCAATTATCGGAATGTGTGAAACAACATCTCGCACTAAGCCTTATGTTAATGTTACAAAATTTATTCAGATGATAGACTCATAGAGGCTATAAAACTGATGTCTTAAGTAACTCACCAATGAAATGGGTACAGGTTGTTCAGAGGGTAGCGAAACATTTTTTTTTTTTTTGTTTTTAGATTTATTTGAAAGAGTTACAGAGAGAGAGAGGTAGAGCCAGAGAGAGGGGGAGAGAGAGAGAGAGGTCTTCCAGCCACTGGTTCACTCCCCAAATGACGGCAACAGCCAGAGCTGTGCTGATCCGAAGCCAGGAGCCAGGAGCCAGGAGCTTCCTGTGGGTCTCCCACACGGGTGCAGGGGCCCAAGGACTTGGCCATCTTGTACTGCTTTCCCAGACCATAGCAGAGAGCTGGATCAGAAGAGGAGCAGCTGGGACTCGGCCCGATGCCCATGGGGGATGCCAGCACTGCAGGCCTCGTCTTTAACCCACTGCGCCACAACGCCAACCCCTATAGCCAACATTTTTGTTCTAAAAATAAATACCCCTACTTTTCAGAATGTTCCCATTCTTCAACAGAAGACTTGAACAGCTTAACAGTTTTCCTATAAAAAAAATCATTCTTCTTAACAAACCAAAAATGGAAAAGGAAACAAAAAAAACTACATAGTTTTCACAGATAACAATAAATAAAAGTATAGTAAGTGTTCAAGTAGAACATGTAGCTTAAGAACTACATGTGAGTATTTGGCATAGGTCATTTTTTAAAGGCTCTCTGAGGGTCCCTGCCATTACTTATTGTGGTCCTGACTGGTTCTTGGCTGTTCCTGGCAGCTGTGGATTTATAGGTCCCCGGCCACTGCTTCTACCAGCATATGAAAACTGGTATCCCCATGACTCAGGGCCAGGTAAGTGTCAGACATCCTTTCCACTTGGACGCATACCCTCTGTCAACTGAATTATATCCCCTGGCTGTATGAGACCTCCAATCTCATCCCACAGAGAAATAGTGATGCTGCCCATTTTATCTGCTACTTTGCACGATCTCACTTCATGGCCACGATCTCACTTCATGGCCATCTTTGGTTTTGGTCATGCGTCCTGTGAGGATTTAAAAATCAAAAGGGGTAAGGAGTGTGTTAGAGAACAAGGTCATCTAGAGGGGCTCCCTCACTCCTCCTCTGCAGTTTTCATACAAGACACAGGTAGGATTTGAGCCCATAAGGAGGTCACTGGGGCCACCTGTGTGGGGAAGGCGGGGAGAGGGAGCCATGGGGGAGCTGTGGCACTTGCTCTCCTCACCCTAGGGTGCCCAGAGGGAGGTGGGGAGGGCTGCGGACCCCACTTACTTCGGACTCAAACTCTTAATATGTGAAATGGGGATTTAAGATTTCAAAATATAAATATTGGGGGACAAAATATTAAATCTGTAGTACATTATTTTTCACATTTATAAATTTCCTAGCCTTCCAGAAATGTCTTCTAGAGATATGTAGCTTTTTTTAAGATTTATTTATTTATTTGAAAGTCAGAGTTACATAGAGAGAGGAGTGGCAGAGAGAGAGGGCTTCCATCTGCTGGTTCATTCCCCAGTTGGCCGCAACAATGGAGCTGCGCTGATCCGGATCCAAAGCCAGGAGCCAGGAGCTTCCTGTGGGTCTCCCACATGGGTGCAGGGGCCCAAGGACTTGGCCATCTTCTACTGCTTTCCCAGGCCATAGCAGAGAGCTGGATCGGAAGTAGAGCAGCCAGGACCCAAACCAGCGCCCATATGGGATGCTGGCGCTCCAGGCCAGGGTGTTAACCTGCTGTACCACAGTGCCAGCCCCCAAGATATGCAGCTTTAAAGGTTGAACTAACACATAATTGGTGCTGCTGACTCATGTTTAGGTTATGATTTGTAAGTGAATGTCTCACTTACAAAGACTTTATAAAAACTATTATCTATATTATTGTAGTTATTACAAGCTACTTGAAAGTAGTAATCATGCTTTAAAATAGTAGGTTTTCATAACAACTCACATATCTCTGGATATAAATTAGGGATTTATGGATTTTATTCTCTATTCTCTATTGGAATGAACATCTAGTATTATAACAAGTTGATAAATATAATTTAATATGTATTTTGTGGTGAATTATCCTTCAGCATTGTGTTTCTAATCCTAAAAAGCAATTAGATTTACATATCCAACCATGAAGGAGAATTGAGGAACAGATTTACCTCCCTGCCTGAAACAACTAAAATGAAAGAAGAAAGTAAGCATGAAGCAATGGTTTTCAGACGTGTGACAAAAACCAGAGACAATGATTTCCGATAGAAGGAAAAATTAGCAATGTGTGTCCGACATGCATCACAGAGTCACACCAAGTGAGAGGAAACACACACACACACACACAGAGAAAGAGAGAGAGAGAGAGAGAGAGAGAGAGAGAGAGAGAAGGAGGGGGAAGAGGAAGAGGAGAGAATCTAACAGCTAACTAAATTCTGAATCCTGTAAAGTCAAGGCAATAAGAAATGACAGTGCAGGATGTTGCAAGGATACTGATGCACAAGACAGCTCTCAAGAATTATTGTAGTGGGAGCATCCCACTACACTGTAGTGCCAGCATCCCATTTGGGTGCTGGTTCAAGTCCCAACTGCTCCACTTCAGATCCAGCTCCCTACTAATGGCCTAGGACAAACAGCAGAAGATTGTCAAATTGTTTGGGACGTTGCCACCCATGTGGGAGACTTGGATGAAGTTCCTAGATTCTGGCTTCAGCCCAGGCCATTGAGATCATCTGGGGAGTGAACCAGCAGATGAAGGATATCTCTCTCTCTTCTCTCTCTAGAACTCTGTCAAATGAATAAGTCTCTTAAAAAAGAAATAAGGACAAAGACATAGATATCAAATGGATAGTCTGTTTTTATCAGGTCGAGGGAGGAATATACTACAAAGTAAAAGGCATCAATGAGAATACTGAGAAGAGTATAGCCTCATGAGCAGAGAAAAATGTAACCTAAGAGTAAGGATTGATCTGATTCCACCAAACCATGCTGATAGAAAAATTTCTGAAGGATAACTCTTCCCAAATTATTGTGTCGCAGGAGAGAATTTAGTAATGTTTACAGGAATATCAGTATTTCTCAGAACTTACCTTATATAATTCTTCATCTGTCAACTCATCAGTATCCTTTTTACATCCTTTAGAATAAGCTGGTGATGTAAGTCAAGAACTTTCCTAAGTTAGGTGGGTTGCTCTAGTAAATGACTAAATACAAGGAGAGGGTTATGGGAATCTCCAGTTCATAGCTGGTCATCAGAAATTCCAGGAGCCCAGACTCGTGATTGGTATACTGAGTATTGCTGGTGGCATGGAGAAAATTGGACCTGTATTTTGGTGACTAAACACATTCTATATTGAGAGCTGGCTGTATAACAGCAGGAAAAGTACATGTTTTCCCTTTACAGTAATTTTAAGGACAAGGAATAGAAAAGAAATATGAAAAGCCCTATTTATGATAACAAAGAAATCAAATAATCAAGGGACATACAAATAGTTTCAAAATGCTTGGTAAAAAAATCACAACACTGAAAGTGATGAAATGCAAATGTAAATTTGTCAATAACTGATAGAATGTGTATGTAGAAAATCAGTAACTGCAAAGAAGATAAATGATGCTAACAATCAAAATTATTTAATGGCTTTTATAGAATGCTACACAAAGCAACAGCATCATTCTTTTAAAAAATATTTATTTATTTATTTGGAATGCAGAGTCATAGAGAGGGAAAGGCAGAAGCAGAGCAGAGTTGGAGAGGAGGGTACTGGGAGGAAGGGAGATATTCCATCTATTGGTTCACTCCCCAAATGGCCACAATAGCCAGGGCTGGGCCAGGCCAAATCCAGAAGCCAGAAGCTTCATCCAGGTCTCCCACATTGGTGCCGCGGTCCAAGTACTGGAGCCATCTTCTGATGCTTTCCCAGGTGCATTAGCAGGGGACTGGATTGGAAGTGGAGCAGCCTAGACTCTAACCAGCACCCCTATGAGATGCTGGCAATGTGAGCAGCAGCTTTATCCGGTGCACTACAGTGCTGACTCCATATATGCAAGAATCGTTTACACAGTTAATAAATATTGTAGGCTAGAAACAACCTAGATAAATTTATAATAATTCCAAAAATGCAAAGTATGTTCACTGACTTCATTGAATTAAACTAGAAATTAAGAACAGAAATCTATCCTGAGAGTTCTCAAATATTCAGAAACTGAGTAAAACTTCTAAATAATCCACAAGACAATGAAGAAATCAAAAATAAAATTATAAAATATTTGCGCTAAATGAAACTGAAAACATCAGATATCAAAATTTGAGAAGCAGTTAAAGTAGCACATTGATGGAAATTTGTAGCAGTAGTGTCTAGGCTAAAAAAATTAATCTCAATTACCTTAATTTACATCTTAAGAAAGCAATCATCCAGAAAGAATGAAAGTCAAAATAAATCAAAATGGTGGACATTTTGCATAGGAGACAATGCTTGGTATGTATACACTTTGCATTGCAGTGGCTGGGTTTGAATCCTGGCTCTGCTTCCCATTTCAGCTTTTGCTTTTATACACTTGAGGAGGCTGCAGGCAATGGCTCAGGTACTTGGGCCTCTGCCTCCCATGTGGGAAACTCTGATAGAGGTATTGACTCCTTGACTTAGCTTGGCCCAATTTCAACTTGTTGTAGAAATTTGATGGGGTGAATCAGCAGATATCTGTCTTTGTCCCTAACTCTTCTTTCTGCCTTTCAAATAATAAATAAATAAGACAAAGTGAATAGGTAACATGGCATAATGATCAGAAGAGAACAAGAAGAAAGCAATGAAGAAAATTTCTGAAAACAAAATATTTGAGTACAGTAAATTTAACATACTTCTAGCTAGATTATTTGTTTCCATTTACATAACAGTCTTGGAAATGCAAGCTAATTTAAAGTGATTGAAACCATGTCTTTGCATGCCTAATATGGGGAATCTCAGGACTATGAGGGATGAAAGTATTGCAAAGGGATAAGAGGAGACTTTGGAGGTGTGAAAGCATGTTCAATACCTTGATTGTGTTGATGTTTTCAAGTGTACATACACATGTCAAAACTCACCAAATGCTACATTTTAAATATAAACAGTTTTTTTGTTAGATACACATTACGTTGAGGAAATTCTTGATAGAATTAAATTTAAACTATATTTTGAACCAAGTAGTTCCAAAGACGTTTAATTTCAAGCATACAGTGGAATAATAAGGTATTTTTAGTTAAATTTTGACAGAACTGTTAAAAAAGAACAGACCATGTATATGAAGATTTCCATGTATAAATAAACATTGAATAATAGTGGAGTCTTAGAAAAATGGTATAATTGTCTCCTCAGAATTCTTTCTTATCTTCTTCTGTGGCTAAAATTTATAAAGCATGAGATTGGGATGGGTTTTGTCCTAGAAATTAAGATGCCGGTTAGAACATCTTCATCCCACATTATGGAGTGCCTGAGTTCAATGCCAAGATCTGGCTTCCTGCTAATGAGGACGCTGGGAGTCAGTGGTGATGGCTTACGTAGTTGGGTTCCTGACACCCACAAGGGAATATGGATCAAATTTGTGTCTCCCTGCTTTGACCTATCAGCTGTTAGCCGCACTCAAAAGAGTAAAACAATGGATGGGAGCTCTTTCACTCTTTCTGTAAAAAAAAAAAAAAAAAAAAAAAAAAAAAAAAAAATTCACATGGGGGCAGTGTTTGATGCTGGGGTTAAAATAACACTTGGCACTTGGAATGCTGGCATCCCATATCAGAGTGTCTAGGTTAAAATTCACTTTCTATTTCCAACCCAGCTTCCTGATAACATGCACCCTGTGTGGCAGCCAGTGATAGGGCAAGTGCTTGGGTTCCTGCCACTCCAGTGGGAGACCCAGATGGAATTTCGGGCTTCTGCCTTCAACATGGCCCACTCCTGGCTGTTTGACACATTTGAGGAGTGAAACCATAGATGTAAGATCTCTCTTTCTCTGTCATTCTTTCAAATAAATAAAAATAAATAGATAAATAAAAACAAATCCTAGATGGTATAAAAGTGGTATTAGTGCTTGACTATCTCTTCACATGGTTTAAAAAATAGTTTTATCTGGAGACTATTCAATATTCATTTATTTAAATAAGTTCACCATGAATTAAATAGCTTCTATTCTGTGTTTGGGGGTTGCAGGGATTGGCAGAGGTATATGAAGATACTTCAGAAAGTTCATGGAAAATAGCAGAGAAAGGTAGTTATTTGGGGGCATTGTTTATTTTAAAGATTTATTTATCAAGGGGCCAGTCCTGTGATATAGATGGTAAAGCCGCTGCTTGTATTGCCAGCATCCCATATGGGCGCCAGTTACCAGTTCAAGTTCCAACTGCTCCACTTCTGATCCAGCTCTCTGCTGTGGCCTGGAAATCAGTAGATGATGGCCCAAGTCCTTGGGCCCCTGCACCCATGTGGGATACCCGGAAGAAGCTCCTGGTTTTGGATCAGAACAGCTCCAGCCATCATGGCCATTTGGGGAGTGAACCATTGGATGGAAGACCTCTCTCTCTCTCTCTTTTTCTCTCTCTCCCTCTCTCCCTCCCTCTGCCTCCCTCTCCCTCCCCACCTCCCTCCCTCCCCTCTCTCTCTCTCTCTGCCTCAGTAACTCTTAAAAAAGTTTATTGAAAGAGTTACAGAGAGAGGAAAGAGGAAATTCTTCCATCAGTTTGACTCCCAAAATGTTGGCAATGCCCATGCCAAAGCCAGAAGTCTGGGACTCCCATACGGGACCAAGTACCCAGGCCATCTTCTGCTGCTTTCCCAGGCCACGAGCAGGTAGCTGGATCAGAAGTGGAGCAGCCAGGATTTAAAGTACCACTCATATGGGATACCAGAGTGGCAGGCAGCAGCTTAACCCACTGTATTACAATGCTGGCCCTGTGCCACAATTTTTTTTTTTTTAAATCAATGCTTACCTTCTTCACAATGTATAGTACCCAAGCACTTTTTGAATATCCCTCACATAAGAAACTAAACACTAAATGATAAGTGATAGTTTCTCACATCTACATAATGTTGCAAAATAGCAGGCAAGAAAACCATAAAGTAATGGTAACGTATAAAATGAGATACCTACTAATACATGCATCCTTCCTTTTTTCACAATATTTTATGGCAAAACAAATATTGGTCCTATGAATTCCAAAATGAAGTAGGCACAGTGGAAGCTCTCACAGGGAGTTGGGAGGGAACTCATACACACGAGGGTGGGCTCTGAAGTTCACACACAGCAAGGGCTTAAATCATTCCTTGCAGTCAAGTGATGACTCTTGGAGTTACCTCCTTGGCAGGAAGTGGCTAGTCTCCATTTGTTTTTGCCTAATGCATTTCTAAAGATTCCTTTAAAAAAGAAGTATTCTTAGGCTCAAACCAAATGTTCTTTATTAGCTGAACTTTGGCATAAGAGTAGCAAAATAGCTGAAGTCATGTACTTCAAGCCAGCTCTTTAAATCATAGAAGCCCAAAGTATTCCAGAGATCACGGCAGTTCAAACTGCACATAGTGGTAACTCACCACGGCAGGTTTTTTAATTACCTCAGAAACTTGAATCAACACTGAGTGCTATCAAAAGCAAAATGAATGTACATTAATCACAGAATATTTTAGTCACATGGCATCTTTCATCCCAGCAAAGTTCACAACCCCTGGGTCTGTTTCTCATCACTCTTAATCTGAGGAAATGGGATAGCAAGTAGCTTTGAAGAGACTGAATGGGAGAAGGTTGAGTTTTTAATTTAGACAGAGCTCCACAATTGTCACAAAAAGTAAGTGCTTTCTCTGCTTTGGTCACATTTAGAGTTGCTATACCGCAATCCCCCCCACCCCACCCCACCCTGAATGAAGTACAAAGAAGTAGATAACAGCTCTTACTGTCTTGCTTGTCTTCCAAAAAAGTTCATTGGAAATGGAAATGAATTATAAATTTGTTTAGGTTCCCCAACGTTTTAAAATTAATGAGCAGTTTTTCATAACAATAATTTCGAAGACCTTTTGAACACCACTTGTATGTTCATTAGCACCATTGGCTAAATATAAATCTTGAGGGAAATTTCTAGTATTCATGTCATGGAAAACATATTATTAGAAAAGACAACTACCCAAAGAACCAGCTTATGAACATCCCTTATGATGCATTCATGGGAAATAAAGCACATAAAACTATGGATAGTTTGTGAAATTGATGACTTATAGGCTAGAATTTTCTTCCTACTCTTCAAATCAAATATGATTAAAATATCTTCCACCTCTTCCTGTTCTCAGGGAAAAATGTGGCAAAGGAAGGATTGAAGGCATAATAAAAATTGTTACTTTCCTGCGACATAACTTTCTTGTCAATAAAATACTGTAAAATAATCTCAATATATGAAAATCATACTATATAGAAACAGTGATACCCATGAAGATTAATTCCAAGTTTAACTCAGATTTTGAACTGCTTTCAAAAATCAAGTTCTCTGGAAAGTTTCTGAATCACTTTCATTAACTATATATATTAGAATTTCTTTTTGGAGTTTTCTTGCAAAAATTATCTAATAAAATATATTTGAAAAGTATCCTATTTAAGAAAAGCTGCAAGTAATCTGGGGAAAAAGACATAAATTATTTTGACTTTTATAGAAAAAAGAGCACAATTTGCATTAAACTGTTTGCTTTTACCCCAGCTAATTACCTCACTCTTCTCTGCCTTTTACCATTCTGAGTGAAACTTGGTTTGAAATTTTTCCTTCCCTAAAAGCAGGATTGAAAACCATGATTCTATAGTAAATTTGGAGCTAAAACCTATAGTTGGCTGTTGTATCACTTTGAAAATGCCCAGTGAACTCTTCCTGTGATCTAGGCTCCATGCTAAGTTCTGGGATTGGTTAAGTGTCTGTTCTGAAAAACATTTCAGGCTACTGAAATGGAGATATAACACATGCAGTTGTTGCATTCTCTTGCCGATCACTCAGTCCTAGTGAAATGCATTTTCTGATTTTAACTAAAATGTAATTTAATTTTTATTTCCTCTGTAAAGAAAATAATTTCAGAGTGCTCATTTTTCTAACTCTGCCAAACCACAGTTTCACCTGAGGTTACGACTACGTGGCTGTGACGTTTCCCCAGTGCCTACATGCTGGGGAAGATGCAGCTGCTCTGTTGTTGATCTATCCCAAAGGCACTTGAGGAAACATCTATTCCATCCCAGGATGATAAGCAATACACACAAATTTTGTTAAATTGTCCCTCTTCTCCATTCTTAGGAGCTCGGAATTGCTCCGCAGCCTTCTCTGCTTGTTGTCTTTCTTGGGCACGTTCAAGGTTTGGTTTATGGACACTCAAATACCAGAAGGAAACCAGTTTGGATGAATGATAATGAGCAGAGCCAGGAAGTTAAATATTAGGGAAGTAAATAGCCATTGGCTGGTTTTATTAATTATATTCTCTAAACGTAAAGAGTTATAGAGAAGTAAGAGCAGGAGGTGGGTGGTTGAATGCAAAGAAAATGAAAACGAAAAATGAGGAACACGCATAAAAAAGGAAAGATAAGTTGTTTACAGGGGCAGGAGATGAAGGTAGTGTACAGGAAACTTCACAGATCAAGCATTAGTGTCCACCATGCTCCGATGACTCCATAGCTTTCACGTAGGCCTTATTCAAACCTTCATATTACTAAGGATGCTCTTGGTTTGGTGTCCTTGCAAAACACATACTTGCCCAAAGCTTTCAACAGAGCAGTTTATGTTTAGGAGATTTACTAGGCCTATTTGTCTATCTAATATCCAAAGTCTAAAACATTATTTCATACTTTTGAAAAGTTTTCTTTTGACCTATTCTGTCAATATAGCAAAGTGTAGCTTGAAGAACATGAGTTTCGGTCTTTACTGTTCTTTACTATCTACAGAATCTAATATAAGTTTATTTCTCTGAGATTCACCTTTCTTGTCTGTAAAATTTTATTAAAATTTTAAAATGGTTAAAATGATTGTTAGGACGCAATACAAAAACATCCTTAATACAATGTCTAACAGAATATTAAATGAAGAGGTGATATTGTATTACAAATAGTAATATTGCCATGAAAAATAATGGGCCATGTAATCAGCAGATGCCCCATAGATATGAATCACTTTGAGTATTATGAACTTTTAAAGAAACCAAAATCAATCAAATGATTTTATGGTCTCATAAAGCCATAAAACTGGAGAGAATCCAATTCCCTCACCTTTAGTAGTAATTCTAATAATTAATAGACATTTTTCCATACCTCAGAGAAATTAAAAACTTTAAGTGCAGAATGAATTATCTGTTTTATTTTTCTTTTGGAAAACTGACATTTAACCTTCTAGGTGAATGGTCACTAAAATGTATTTATGTTGAATTTAGAGTGAAAAATTAATTTCCTTTTCTGGATAATGCATTGCTCTTCTATTAATAATATTTTGAGTAATAATTTATTAAACATACTTCAAATAATTATTCAATAAATATAAAAACATTAATTTTCCAATATTCCATTTCAAAATTATATTCTTTCTACCATGTAAGAAGACTAATTTATGAGGCAGGCTAAAATGCCAATGTTTGTCACTTGATATTTATATATTTCAATAATTATCTTGATCAGTTCCTACCGCAAATCTTGAACAACATGGCCTTATCACAGATGGCTGTAATTAATCTCAAATTAAATGCTTTTTAACAGATGGGGCCAAAGACCCAACCCTTGGAAGAAAATAAGCACAATATAAGGAATTTTGAGTTATTCAGATTATAGCCTTAGACTCACAGGTCCAGAAAAGAAGCCTAGAAATGATCTGGAGTGACTTAAGTTTTTTTATAAAAATATCTTAACCTTCAGTGGATCTTTTTTTAAGATTTATTTTATTTGAAAGGCAAAGCTAGAGAGAGATAGAGAAAGAGAATGAATGAATGAATTTGGAAGACAGAGTGACCACAAATAAAGGAGGGTAGGAGGGAGAGAGAAAGAGAGACGGAGAGACGGAGATAGAACTTCCAATCTGCTGGTTCAGTTCTCAAATGCCCATAGAAGCTGAGGCTATGCAAGTCAAAAGCCAGGATCCTAGAATACAATGAGCTCTCCCATGTTGGTTGCAGGGTCCAAAGTACTCCAGCCAGCATCTATTGCCTTGACAGGCACATTAGCAGGTAGATGGATTGGGAGCCTAGAATAGTCAGGACTCAAACCCACACTTTGGGACTGGCGTTGTGGAACAGTGGGTTGAGCCATCTCCTGGAATGCTGACAGACTATATGGGCAATAGTTTGAGTGCTGGCTACTCTACTCTCAGTCCAGATCCTTGTTAATCAGCCTGGGAAAGCAGAGGAGGATATCTGGAGTGCTTGGGTTCCTGCCATCCATGTGGGAAACTCAGACGGATCTCTCTCTCTGCGGAGTAGGCCAGTGGATGGAAGATCTGTTATTTGTGTGTCCCTCTACTCTCTTTCAAATAAACTAACAAACAAACAACAAAAGCTCACACTAATGCAGAAGGAGGCATCACAAGCAGTGGCTTAACCCACTGTACAACAAGACCTGCCCTCTTGAAAATGTACTTTCTCCCCTTCACATGTACTTCATCTTTCCTAAATATTTCAAACCCAATCACAAATATCCCTTATTTTTAATTATGGAGCAAATTCAGCATAATTTTCAGATGTTAAAATAAGAGATTGTATTTCTAAAATACACACTGCCTTGAAGAAATTTGTATGAAGTTTTCAGTATTAATAATGGAATCCTCTGACAATGTTCAGCTAAGTGACACAATACTCAGAAATCCTAGCACCTAGATGTTGGTGCAGACTCAAGCAGTAATCTCAGCTGAAGTCCTAAGGTATACAAGAGTGTATTCCTTTTGTAAAATCTGTCTTTTCTCAGTAGTGCCTGATAAATTATGTACTTGGATTTTCATCTTCTTTTAATGAAGAATTAATTTCTCATTGAGCTGGCATGAATTTTATTGGTAGAAGCGTATCCAGAGAGTATTCCATTCCTTACATAATGCAGAGTTTAGTTTGTAAAGCCAGGCAGCTTTCACTGACTGATTACACTAATTTCTTTTTCCTATATACGCTTGGATGTCTTTGATATTGTAGATCTGTATTGAATGATATTAGGCAACTTTCTTGAATCTCTGACATAAATGCTACGGCTAAAATGGTATGGCTAAAAAGGATCATGCACTATCAAGGTAGATATCACTATTAAATATTTTCTGCTGTTAACACATCATTTTGTTCATAATGGTTTTATATTATATATATATAATGATATCATGAACCTGATTTTATTTATTTTTGAAAGATTTTATTTGAAAGGTAGAATGACAGAGAGAGAGAGAGAGAGAGAGAGAGTGAGAGAGAGAGAGAGAGTGAGAGAGAGAGAGACAGAGAGGTCTTCCACATATGCTTGTTCATTTCCCAAATGGTCACAATAGCCAATTATGATGACGTTGAATTCAGGAGCCAGGAACTCCCTCCTGATCTCTCACCTAGACAGATCAGGCTAGAACTCACACGATGATATGGGACACCAGTGTATGCTGGCATCGCTAGAAATGGCTTATCCTGCTGTGCCACAATGCCAGTCCTTCACATGCATTTTTATATCAATTCCCTCACAGATAATTTGCTTTTCCTGGGTATTAGGATTTTCATTTTCAGTTGTTTCCTGCTATTGTTTCATCTTAGTTTGTAGTCATTTAAATTCTTATACTAGTTTGTCTTTCCTAACAATTGTTTATTGATGACTTCTATGTCAAATACAACAACATTGTTGCAGGGCAAATACCAATAAAAATTTATATCTGGCCTCATATATTCTTTTTCTCCAGCGGATGACAGCACTAAAAGAATCACTATAATTGATAATCTAGATACAACTATTGTAAAAATGAAAAAGTGTAGCTTCATTTTACAATCTCTATTGTAAATAATGATATATGTTGTAAGTCATGGCCAAAGAAGGCAACTGTAACCCATTTCCCAAAGTGGAAGCCAATAGTAAACCACTTACAATAGCAGATTTTCTTAAAGATTTATTTATTTATTGGAAAGGAAGAGTTACAGAGAGGCAGAGGCAGAGAAAGAGAGAGGTCTTCCATCATGAGTTGCATAGTGCTTATTATGTAAGATTGTAACCAGAACAAAATTATTACTATAAATGCCAACAGTTGTCTAGTGGCATTGGGCTGAAATCGGTGAAACTTAAAAATTTTTATATATATTATTATATAAATATTATAAAACATCAAATTCCACTTAGTCCATTTTTGTTTGTTGTTTTGTTTTTGTTGTGAATGCTTTTATTTTTTCCAACAAAATAGTGGTTTATACAGGGATCTAAATGAATTTTGGATGCTTCTTATTTTTTTCAATAAATGATATGTCAAAAGAGCACAATTTCTTAGCAACTATCAAAGGATGCAATCATTGAAAACATTTCATTTAAAAATTATTTTCAATTTACTTAAAGTAATAAGACTTAGAGAAATCTTCCATCTGCTGATTCAGTCTCCCAATGCCCTCAAGATCTAAGGCTTGGTCAGGCCTAAGTCATGGAGCCAGAGCCCAACCTGGAATCCCAATGGAGGCAGCAGGGACCAGACACTTGAGTCAGTATCTGTTTCCTCCCAGGTTATGACTCAGCAAGGAACTGGATCCAAACTTCAGTGGAACTAGAGCAGGCCCTCCTGTGTGGGATGTAGTTGTCACAGCAGATGGTGTCTTTTTTTTTTTTTTTTTTTTGACAGGCGGAGTGGACAGTGAGAGAGACAGAGAGAAAGGTCTTCCTTTTGCCACTGGTTCACCCTCCAATGGCCGCCGTGGCCGGCACTCTGCGGCCGGTGCACCACACTGATCCAATGGCAGGAGCCAGGTACTTCTCCTGGTCTCCCATGGGATGCAGGGCCCAAGCACCTGGGCCATCCTCCACTGCACTCCCGGGCCACAGCAGAGAGCTGGCCTGGAAGAGGGGCAACCGGGACGGAATCCAGTGCCCTGACTGGGACTAGAACCAGGTGTGCCGGTGCCCCAAGGCGGAGGATTAACCTAGTGAGCCGCGGCGCCGGCGCAAATGGTGTCTTAACCACTGAGCTAAATGCTCACCACAAACATGACTGTGTATATATCTTCCAGCTTTATTGAGGTATGATTTATATACTGCATATATATATAACAATATATAAAAACATAGTTTGATACATGTATGCATTCAAAAATGATCATGAAGTTTATTAGCATATCTGTTGCCTTACATAGTTACCTATTTTTTATTATGTATGTTGAATATGCTTGAAATTTGTGTTATAAAATTTCAAGTATATTTTATTATTGACTGTGTTCACCATGCTGTATATGAGGTCTTCAGAGCGTATTCATCTTATAATTAGAAATTGGTACCTTTGACCAATATCTTCCTTTTATCTCCATTCTGTGTTTCTTGGTAACAACTGTTCTGCTCTTTGTTTCTATGAATTCAACTCTGTTTATGTTCTACATATAAGTCATATCATGGAGTATTTGTGTCTGACTTACTTCACTTAGCATTATATCCTTTAGGCTCATCCATGTCGTCATAAACAGCATAGTTTTCTTCCCATTTTAAGGCTGAAATATGTTTACTATACACACACAGTGGAATATATATGCATATTTATATAATGAACAGTTAAGTATACATGGAGAAGAATATACGTGCACCTATATCTATATCTATATCTATATCTATATCTATATATTTATTTCAGTAATTGCATTAATCCCATTTCTAAACATATCCAAAAGGAATGAAATCACTATCTTCAGATATCTGCACTCCCATGTCCATTGTATTATTCATAATTCACAAGATATGGAAATAATCTAAGTTCTACTTAAGGAGTGGATGAATAATGAATATGTGATACACACATGTGTGTGAATACCATGGAAAGAATACCTTAAACACTTTAAAATGTACTGATTTTCCAACAAAATTGAATCATTAGAGAAACATCAATACATTCCATGTGGCACTCTCCTGCTGTTGTTTTTCAAGTGACTTTTCTTTTCCAACTGCCTGTTCTGTCTTAAGATACATGGCAGATAATGTGTTTAAATATTTGTGGTGCCTTTGATCACTAAATATTTCTCAAAGTTGTCAGGTTCACAGGGAATAAAGAGTAATTTGCCATCTACTTTTTGTGTACATTTTTTCACTGATCTAGAACAATATTTGTAATACCTCAACTGATTGATTAATGTGAGTTCTACTAGGGTAAGAATCACTCTATTTAATAAAAATATTTGAAATAATAAATTAATTTCATGTGTAAATTACTAACCAATTGAGCTGAATTATGCTTAAAATATTTAAATTATCTTCTATTTGTAGTTGTTTTACCAATAAATTAAACTAATAAACTCTAGTGTGTTGCCTTGTAAGAAACAAGGCTTATAAGTATTATTTATTTTATAAGACCAAACATACTTTAATATCACTCCTCTCAAATTAATTACAGAGAAAAAATTTAGAATTTAATGTGTACATGCAAGTTCTTAAGTATTTATTATTTTTAAAGGCAAGTTGGGATGACAAATTTTGGAAGAGTTCTGAGGTATCCACTAACTGGGTGACCTCTAATAAGTTTCTAGATGTTAAGAAGCCTCAACTTCCCCAACTGCAGGTAGGGATAATAACCTTGACTGTGACTTTAAGGATTAAGTCAAAGAATTACAGATAACAGTGAACTGGATTATTTGCCATCAGTGAATGATCAATAAATACATGTCACTGTTGAAAATCACAAGAAAAAATTACTTAGATTAGGACTGGTTATATTAGACAGTGATAAATAAGGCAATTGGTTCTGATTCTGTGCCTCTATTTATAAAGTCTAAATAATCTATTATCCTGCAAGGCTGCAGAAATGGGAAATGAAAATGAGTTAATACTTATGGCATATATAAAAATGTTATCAAGTTAGTAAGGAACAAAAAGGAGTTAAACTTTGATATCTCTTTCTAGTAAAGTGAAAGACTACCTAACTAGCAAGAACACTTCTGATATGGAAAGCCTAAAATGTCAATGAATTCTTTTAATTTATTTTTTATTTAGTAAATATAAATTTCCAAAGTATAGTTAATGGATTACAATGGCTTCCCCCCCATAATTTCCCTCCCACTCACACCCCTCCCATCTCCCGCTCCCTCTCCCATTCCATTCACATCAAGATTCATTTTCAATTATCTTTATGTCCAGAAGATCAATTCATTATACATTAAGTAAAGATTTCATCAGTTTGCACCCACAAAGAAACACAAAGTGTAAAATACTGTTTCAGTACTAGTTATAGCATTACTTCACATTGGACAACACACTAAGGACAGATCCCACATGAGAAGTAAGTGCACAGTGACTCCTGTTGTTGACTAAACAATTCAACACTCTTGATTATGGCGTCAGTAATCTCCCTAGGCTCTAGTCATGAGTTGCCAAGGCTATGGAAGCCTTTTGAGTTCGCCGACTTCAATCTTATTCCAACAGGGTCATAGTCAAAGTGGAAGTTCTCTCCTCCCTTCAGAGAAAGGTACCTCCTTCTTTGATGGCCCCGTTCTTTCCACTGGGATCTCACTCACAGAGATCTTCCATTTAGGTCTTCTTCTTCTTTTTTTTTCCAGTGTGTCTTGGCTTTCCATGCCTAAAATACTCTCATGGGCTCTTCAGCCATATCCGAATGCCTTAAGGGCTGATTCTGAGGCCAGAGTGCTATTTAGGACATCTGCCATTCTATGAGTCTACTTACTGTGTATCCCACTTCCCATGATGGATCGTTCTCTCCCTTTTTGATTCTATCAGCTAGGATTAGCAGACACTAGACTTGTTTGTATGATCCCTTTGACTCTTAGACCTATCAGTGTGATCAATCTTGCTCAGATCCAAGATTTTGTCTCTTATTTTCATTAATGAAAGATTTGATCTACAGAGAGCCTAATATATCTTTCCTGGACATTTTTTCTGTCTTTGTTTAATATAACTTCTAATATTTCCATTACTCTGTCACTAAGCCAAACATGCATTTGTAAAGATATTGGTTTTGTTTTGTTTTAAATTCATTGACATCTTGGCGAACTCAAAAGGCTTCCATAGCCTTGGCAACTCATGACTAGAGCCTAGGGAGATTACTGACGCCATAAACAAGAGTGTTGAATTGTTTAGTCAACAACAGGAGTCACTGTGCACTTACTTCTCATGTGGGATCTGTCCTTAGTGTGTTGTCCAATGTGAAGTAATGCTATAACTAGTACTGAAACAGTATTTTACACTTTGTGTTTCTTTGTGGGTGCAAACTGATGAAATCTTTACTTAATGTATAATGAATTGATCTTCTGGACATAAAGATAATTGAAAATGAATCTTGATGTGAATGGAATGGGAGAGGGAGCGGGAGATGGGAGGGGTGTGAGTGGGAGGGAAATTATGGGGGGAAGCCATTGTAATCCATTAACTGTACTTTGGAAATTTATATTTACTAAATAAAAAATAAAAAAAAGAGAATTGAGATTGTAACATATTTTTATAAAGTTGAAAAATCTAAAAGCATCTTATAGCACTAAGTACTGTAGAATAAAACTATCCTGAGAAATATATCCCCCCCAAAATTAGTATAAATAAATGTATTATCAAGGGTCTTTGGAACTTGTATTTAGACTATTTTTAGGGCTTAAATTTATACCAAATTTATTTTTTGTGTAGGTGCAAGTAAATGCTTAGCGGAAACAATTGCAAAGCATCTTTACAGACTGAATTAAGCATGAGTACTAAAAATTTCTGTGAAGAAATGTCAAGGAATATGATCTCACAAAGAAAAATTAAAATAATAACAGAAATACAAACAATTTGAATCACATTAAGCCAGAGTAAGCAAAAGCAGCAGCCAATAAAATCCGACTGGAGTAAACAGAAGATGCTTGAATGAACAAATACAACACATTAGAGGAGTTTGTTGAGTATGCTTAAAGAAAATTTAAATTTAAATCATATTAGACATGCAATGAATAACCTTTTGTTATGGGCTGAGTTATATCTCCCTAAAATGTGTATATTGAAGTTCTAATCCCCAGTATCTCAATATATAACTCTAATTGATTATAAAGCTTTTAAAAAGGTATTTACGTAAGTTGAGACCATTGCAGTGAATCCTGATCCAAATGGTTTGGAGTCCTTATGAGAAGAATTTGGATGCAGGGACCATGGTGCAGTGAGTTAAACTGCAGCTCGGGGTACCTGCATCTCATATCACAGTGCCTGGGCTCCTTGTATTTCTGCTTCTGAACCAGCTTCCTGTTAATAAGCTTGGGAAGCTGCAACTGATGGTTCAATTACTTGGGTTCCTGCCTTTCGTGTGGGAGACTGGGTGGAGTTCAGAGCTGCTGGCTTTAGACTAGATCAGCCCCGGCCATTGTGGGCATTTGGAAAGTGAACCAGTGGATGGAGGATTGATCTCTCTTTTTTCCCCTTTTCTCTCTCCCCCATTAAATTTTCTTGCTCTCTGTCGCTGTGCCTTTCAAATAAGTAAATATTTTTAAAAAGAACAAATAAAAATATGGACACACAAACAAAGCTAGGGATGTGCCTGGACAGATTAAAGAACTTGTGAAGGAATCCCCCCTGCAAGCCAAGGACAGACGTCTCAGAAGAAACCAAACTTGTTGATGCCTTGATCATAGACTTCTAGACTTTGAGATATTTTTAAGATATGGATTTCTGAAAAAATGAATTTCTGTTCTTTAAGGGCTCATTCTGTGGTATTTTGTCATGGAAGACTCAACAAAGTAATATGTTATCAAATGAGCAGACATATGAAAAAATATACTTATTAAGTATGAAAAATAAACTACCCAAAAAATCAGAAAATTGACAGCAACCTTTAAATTAGCCAAGATACTCTGAAAGACCAAGAATGAGAAACAAGAGTATGTTTATATTTCATAAATTTATTATGCTCATTTCTTCACTTTTGCCTAGAAATATTGTTTAGTTTTCTGGTTTTATCAAGTATGATAATCATAATCATTATACCTGTTTATTTCATATTTTGAAGAAGTTTTGATGTCATTGCCCAAATCATTGTAAATTATGAGATAGCAAAAGGTCAAAAAAGAGAGCCAGAGCTAATCATATTCTGAAACATAGCCTTTCATGTCAAATATTAACCAGCTCACTTTAGAGATAATAAACAAGTAATATATTCACTTGAATTCAGCGTGTTATTATTATATCACATGATTACTGAATTGTCATTATTTGTATTAAAAATAAAACAAAAATTAGATCTGAGTGACTGGGAAAAGGTTAAACTGAGGCTTTTAAATTAAAAAATTGAGCACACACATCTACAAGCATCTAAGTGCAATAGTAAAAAAATATATAAAATATGCTTATTTCAACAATAAGGTGTACAACACCAGTAGGATTGGCTACCTGGTACTTTAGGGCATACTTCTCATGATACCACATTTCCTCATGAAGTTCATTTGAAACTCCACCAAAACTGGATTTTCTTCTCTTTATATTGAGTACTACATAGCATAAAAGGTACTGGGTGACTAAAACACTTTAAGATTTTTATTATTTATTTTCATTTCAGTTGAAAGGAAAATGGACAAACACATAGAGACAGACAGATCTTCCATTCACTGGTTTACTTCCCAGATATTCACAACAGCTGGGACTAGGCAACCTAAAGCCAGGAGCCCAGAGCTCAGTCTGGGTCTCCCCCATGGATAGAAGAGAGCTTGTACAGGATTCATCATCTATTGTCTCCCAGGGTACACATTAGCAGGAAGCTGGAACTGAAAACAGAGCCAGGACTCATACTCAGCCACTCTGATTTGTGTTACATTAACTGCTGTATCAAACACGCCCCACTAAAACACTCTTAATTTTTAAGATATTCAATTATAAATGTGAAAACATGTATAAGCATGTTTCTGAGGGACATGTTGCTATGACTTAATTTACTTTGTCAAAGCTTCTCTGATGTATGAGAAATAGAACAAAATCTTCTGAGCTACCTCTGAACACTGTAATTATATTGTACTTTTATGAAAGAAACAAATATGTAGTAATAAAAGTTCCAGTACATATACAGGTTGTGAATTTCTTAATTCTAAAGACTAGCATTGAAATCTGTCAATCTTTACAATATTAGGGAAATACAGAAACACTGATGTCAAACTGGGATAATTTATAGGAACATAATAACATTTGTTACACAGAATGATGCACTTCAAAACAAAACTCCAAATTTGTTAATGCTGTTTGGTCAGCAAGTTCCCTAAGGGAGGAATTTAACAAAAATATTTGCTTTACAGAATGTAGTTTCTGTTTAAGCAGCATTAAGAGGAACTAAGCAGTTGGCTAATTTCAAAACTGATAAATTCTTGTTTAGTCTTAGTGTGACAAAGATTGAAAAAAATCTACAAAAGGACATGGGACTAAGTAGTTAGGAACCATTTACTATGGGAAATTTGCATTTTAAATATGCACTATATATATATATTTAAAATACACATTTAAAATATATATTTAAAAATATATATTTAAAATATATATTATATATATTAAAATATATATATATTTAAAATCTATATATATATAAAAACTTCCACAACTACAAGAATACATGTGATATTTGTCTTTCTGGATCTGGCTAATTTTACTGCAATATGAAATCCAGTTACATGTATTTTGTTGCAAATGTCAGGATTTCAATCCATTTAGGACTGAATAATATTTTATCACATACATATATCACAATTTCTTTATCCAATCATCAGTTGATAAACTTCTAGGCTAATTCCATCTCTGCTATTGTGAATTGAGCTGCTATAAATACACATATTGTAAGCTGATCTTTTAAATTTTACTAGCTCATCAAATATACTCTATCTCCCCATGTTTTTTCTTATATTAGATACATTTTTGAAACATGGTAATCTAGCTATAGTTTAAAAATTATAGAAAGAGAAAACAAAATAATCTATAATATTATCAGCTAAAACTATTTCTCAGTATTTCATCATGTCAATATTAAAATATAGTCAACTATTAAAATACTTACATGCATTTTAATTTAATAAATTATCATGTTTTATAATAAAATTTATTGCCACACATTATTCCACCATATTATACTATTACATTTGGTATGTGTATATGCAGTCATGAAAAAATTATGAAAGAAAGACACCCTCGTCAGTAAATATTTATTGTAGTGTCATTTGTTTTGCTAATTTGGTCACCGATATATAAATATTGTGATTTGGATGATTGTGTCCCCCTAAATATTCGTATGTTCAAACTTTATGTCCAGTGTGATATTAGAATATGGGACCTTTGGTGTGGTATTTAAAAATTAGTGTCCTTATAAAAGAGGACCCTCAAATAGGTATTTGTCCTGGTGTAGTTAATCTACCACATAGGGGCACCTACATCCTATATCATAGTGCCTGGGTTCAAGACCTATCCTACTCCTGATTTTAACCTCTTGTTAATGCACACCTTAGGAGGCAGCAAGTAATGGCTCGAGTAGTAGGATCCCCATCTCTCACATGGAAGATCCAACTGAGTTCCCCACTCCTAGTTGCGGCCTGGTCCATTCCCAGCTATTGTGGGTATTTGGACACTGACTCTGGAGATGGTTGATCTCTGGGTTTATAGATTCTAAAATTGTAACAAATTTTTGTTTACAATCTGCCTAGTGTATTTTCTAATACTATACAAAGGGACTAAATAGTATTTTCTAATAGAATACAAAGGGACTAAATGGAACACTACATGAAAGAGGTGGTGTGCTGCTGTATCTGAAATGTAGAAATGACTTTTGTCATGGGTAAAGTCTGGTAAAATTTTGTGGAGCAAGCTAGAAAGAGCCCCTGCTCCTACGAACAGACTTAAGGGTGATGCAGGTGAGCACTCACAGTGAGAGGAGGAGAGCTATGTAGAAAGCCTCAATCTTCTTCAAGACAACCTGAGTCATCCTGAACAGAATGCTATTAGTATGGATGGTAAGGGCCATTCTGATGATATGTCAGGTGGAATGGAGGAATGTGGTATTGGAAATGGCAGGGGAGGCAAAGAACTTGGAACTGTGTTTGTGTTGTACTGTTTTGTGGAATATATGATATGTAAGTGATAAAATTGCATGTAGTTGAAGCCAATGATATATCTAATCAAAGTGTTAAAATGTGGGCTCAAAATGTTTTGATTCTTTTACTAAGATTTATTTATTTATTTGAATGGCAGAGTTACAGAGAGGGAGCTGGATCAGAACTGGAGCTACCAGGAGTTGAATCCATTTGGGATGCCAGCATCACAGGCAGCAGCTTAACCATCCAAGTCAACTACCTGAGGTAATCTTTTTTTCCTTGTACATATTTTAGAGCAGTAATATAATATCTATTGTTTGAAAAAATTACTCTAACACTTTGTTGCTTCCAATGATCATCATTTGTCTCACATCTAGTGTGTGTCAGAAATACCAAAGTGGATTTGTTTGGTGATTCTGGAATTCTGTCTTATTGCTGTGATCAGCTTGTTGGCCTAGGATACAACCACTGGAGGTTTGACTGGGACCTGAAGATTCACTCCATGGCAGTGCTGTCATGTGGCTGTTGACAGAAAGCCCCTTACTTTCTTGCTGTTAACAGGAGGGTTCAGTTCTTTGCCAGGTGGAGCTCTTCTGAGGACCTCATATTGTCAGGATCCTCATGATATGACAACTGAGTATCCCCAAAGTGAATGTCTAAGAAGGAGAGCAGGAAAAAGCACTATCTTTTATGAACAAGTCTCAGAAATGACATATATTTGACTCCATCATTTTCCAAGCAAGTTACTTAGTTCCTGTACATTATAAGGAGAATCAAACTTCTCCATTAAAAGGGAGTGTGGGTATCTTAAACGTGGTGTACCTATTTTACAATGACTACATGATAGAAATTGCTGGTTTTCTCTTAGAACTGGTTTGTGTACTAGTATTGAAGCCTGGAGGATCTCCTTCCCACTCTGTCCTAATAGTCTGAATGGGACATTTTTGTACTATCACAAGATATTTAAATGCATAAGATTTACAAATGCATAAGATAGAACCAGTATGCATGATTATGTACAGAAATGAAAGTTGAATGCACAACAGTTCACTATGCATTTTTTCTAGCACCAGCAAGATTTAGTTCAAAATGTACTTAATGGGGCCAGTGCTGTGGCACAGCAGGTTACTGCCCTGGCCTGAAGCACCGGCACCCTATACGGGTGCTGGTTCTAGTCCTGGCTGCTCTTCTTCTGATCCAGCTCTCTGCTATGGCCTGGGATAGCAGTAGAAGATGGCCTAAGTCTTTGGGCCTCTGCACCCAAGTGGGAGACCCAGAAGAAGCTCCTGGCTTCAGATTGGCACAGCTCTGGCCATTGCGGCCATCTGGGGAGTGAACCAGCAGATGGAAGACCTCTCTCTCTGTCTCTACCTCTCTCTGTAACTCTGTTTTTCAAATAAATAAAATAAATCTTTTAAAAAACTGTACTTATCTGGACCAGCGTCATGCAGAGGGTTAAACTCCTGCTTGTAATGGCTATGTTCTATATCTGAGTGCTGGACCGAGTCTTAACTCCCTTTTTTCAAAGGTTTGTTTATTTAGGAGGCAGTGTTACAGACAGAGAAAAGAAGAGAGAGAAAGAATTGTCTTCCATCTGCCAGATCATTCCCCAAATGTCCACAATATCCAGAGCTGGGCCAATTTGAAGCCAGGAGCCAGGAGCTTCTTCTGGGTCTCACATGATGGTAGAAGAGCCCAAGCGCTTGGCCATCTTCAGCTGCTTTCCCCGGCCATAAGCAGAGAGCTGTATTGGAAGAGGAGTAGCCAGGATACGAATTAATGCCCATATGTTGATGCTGGTGCCACAGGCAGAAACTTAGCCTATTGTACTACAGCACTGGCACCTGGTCTTTTTTTTTAAGATTTTATTTATTTATTGAGAGGTAGAGTTAAAGGAAGAGGGGGAGAAAGAAAGATAAGTCTTCTTTCCACTGATTCCCTCCCCAAAAGGCCACAACAGCAGGAACTGTGCCAGGAGCTTTTTCCAGGTCTTCCATGCAGGTGCAGGGTCCCAAGCACTTGTGCTGTCTTTTGCTTCCCCAGGCTGTCAGCAGATCTCTCTTCGCTTTCCCAGGCCAACCAACGGATGGAAGATCTCTTTCTATCAGTCTCTTCCATTCTGTCTGCCACTCTGCCTTTCAATTAAATAAAAATAATCTTTAAAAAAATGCTTATCTTGGCCGGCACCACGGCTCACTAGGCTAATCCTCTGCCTGAGGCGCCAGCACCCCGGGTTCTAATCACGGTTGGGGCGCTGGATTCTGTCCCGGTCGCTCCTCTTCCAGGCCAGCTCTCTGCTGTGGCCCGGGAAGGCAGTGGAGGATGGCCTAAGTCCTTGGGCTCTGCACCCGCATGGGAGACCAGGAGAAGCACCTGGCTCCTGGCTTTGGATCAGCGTGGTGCGCCGGCCACAGCGTGCCAGCCGCAGCAGCCATCGGAGGGTGAACCAACGGCAAAGGAAGACCTTTCTCTCTATCTCTCTCTCTCTCACTGTCCACTCTGTCTGTCAAAAAAAAAAAAAAAATACTTTCTTAGTGTCATGACAGATACCTAAATATATAGTATTATTCCTAGAAGAGAGAACTATGGCAAGATTACATAGTAAATTTGCTTCTCGGTTGCTCTGATTACTTAACTCAATTCTCACAGTAGCTCTATGAAATATATAACATATTGATTTCATAAGAAGACAAACTCTAAATTCAGCATCATTGCATCTGGAAAGGAATTGAGTCAACCTTCTTTCCTATCTCCTGTCACTTCTGAAAGTCAGAAAACTTTTACTCAAATTACTCAATGACTTAGTACCTAGGAAATTATATAATATTTTATTGTTAATTACATTAGTATCTACGTAGAAAGCAAAGTCTGATAAACACAAGTAAAATAACTGCTTTGTGCTGTTTTAAATCAACATAATTTTAAATATAAGTGGTTTCTAAAGAATTTCTTTAGTTTAAGACTTTTAGTTAGGATAATCAATCAAGCAATACATTGCATTATAACCATCCAGACTATTGCCTTGCTTGGTAATTTCTTATATCAGAATCAAGAGTAATTGTACTGTGAATTGTAATATAGTGATATATTACAAGCAAATGTCACATCCAGAGTGCTCTTGGATAGCTTGTCTCAGCATTATTTCTTCAAAATCCAGATTCATCAGTGTCATAATTATATTGTTGATAGAAAAAGGGATATAGAAAATGTCAGTGATAGATACAAGTACCTTATATTTATTCACTGTGTACTGCTTTGGACCAGTAATATTGAATGGGAGACCAGCATTGTGGTATAGCAGCTTAAAGCCCAGACCTGCAGTGCTGGAAATTTATATGGGTGGTGGTTTGAGTCCTGGATGCTCGACTTCCAATCCAGCTCCCTACCAGTGAACCTGGGAAAGCAGCGGAGATGGACCAATTCCTTGGACTCCTATACCCATGTGGGAGACCTGGAAGAAGCTCCTGGCTTTGGATGGCTCAGTTACAGCCATTGTAGCCATTTGGGGAGTGAACTAGAATATGGGAGACCTCTCTCTCTGTCTCTACCTCTCTAACTCTTTCAAGTAAATAAAAATAATCTTTAAAAAATAATATTGAATGCAACCAATCATATTAAGACACATTCTTGAAGCTTCAATGACGTCTGATAGGTCAAACTCATTGAATCTGCTTTGAACACAGATGTACCTAGAATTTTGACCTCTGAATATTTAAGCTGCTAAATGTCCTTTTTAAAGTTTATATTTTTGCTATTTGAAAGGCAGAATGAGAGAGAGAGAGAGAGAGAGAGAGAGAGAGAGAGAACGATCGGAATTCCATATGTTGGATCCCTCACTAAATGCCTGCAACACCCAGAGCTGGGGCATACTGAAACCAGTAGCCAGGGATCCATTTGGGTCTCCTACATGGTAGCAGGGACCTAAACACATGAGCCACCAGCTGCTGCTCCCTAGTGTGAACATTAGCGGGAAACTGGATGGGAATCAGAAGCAGGACTCCATCTCAGGCACTCAGCTATGTGATGTTGGCATACCAAGAGGCAATTTAGCACACCATACCACAATAGTTGTGCCTAAGCTGCTAAATTTTCTTAAATCCTAAGGATATACATTGTAAGTATCACCTGCAGAACTAAATGGTATCAGTGGAAGTGGAATTAGCCAAGAAAACACAGAAGTGGACTTCATTCCAGTTAATGCTAGTTTGTTCCCTTTAGGCCACGGCTAGTGTATATGAGCTTAGCAAGGTACAGCAATACTGAATGTTTATTCCTGTTGTAATTTATTACAAAACAATATTTGAGGCTGAAAAAGTGATCAATTTCAGGAGTTATCCTTTAATATGTGGGAAGTAGATTGTACAGTGGGGAAGTGTGATAATAAATGCCCTAGAAAATTTTAACAAATATAAATGCTATATAAATATCAAATAAATTACACAGTATTTTTAGGCTCTGAAACACCAAATCATTTTGCAGAGGACTAGATGTCAAACTAAATAATGCATGCTTATACATATTTCTTCTCTGAACCATTTTTCAATTTTAGCAACACTGCATTAAAATTTTTATATCCAGTGTATATTCACTGATAGCATTTACTTCATTAGACTTCATTTTCTTTGTTTAAGCAGTCACCTTCATTTCCCCAGGAAAAATTTTGAACTTGAGGCTTCTCTTATTTCTGGTCATTACTTGGTCTGCTTGGAGAAATTGCTAAAGGAAGTAGAGGAGGGGGAAGTGTTCTAGTGGAGGATAAGGATCCTGGAAAAATGGTACCCCTTTCAGCTATGTTAACATGTGTGTGTGGAGGGAATTTGTTGAACTAAAGTTCAAAAGCAGCCTCAGAGATTAAAAATCTATAAATTGACAATCTGTGCCCTAAGAGGTAGAAGAAGGAAATGTGAAAGCAGTGAGATTGCCCTGACGAGTAAAGAGTTTTAGGCAGATACAATAACGAATACACCAGTGTGCAGTGAATTCTTATAACATTCTGTTGCTTCAGCATCCATTTTGAATATGTTTGATTTTCTCATACCTGGAAGAGGGCTCAATCACTCTGGATGCAGTTTCTAGGTCACATTCCAGCTTCTTCAACGTCCCAACCAGATATCTCCCTATGCAACTGCCTTCTGTTGACTACTTCATTAAGGGACAGGTAGATGTAACCTGCTTGACTGGCCCCACTGATGCTAAAACCCTGCATGGACTGTACAGGTATGCCTCAAGGATCACCTCTCAGTAACCCATGACTGCCTGTTTAATTTAAACTTAGCAATGAAAACTCTCCATAGGAAGTCTGTCTGAATAAGTCTCTAGACCCCAATAAAGGCAATGGCCCACAGATTGGCTTGATTTAGCTCGCTCTCTCCCCACTTCCTGGCTTTTGGGTAAAATCTTTACTCTCATTGTTTGTCTCTCCTAATGATTGAAGAGCTGTTCTCCATATTTAAAAAACTAAATTATAACAGTGATCTGGGTGGGTATTGTGGTTCAGCAGGCTATACTGCTGCATGGGATACTTGCATCCCAAATCTTAGTGAATAAGATGGAACTCTGTTTTTGACTAGAGTTGAGTTTCCTGCTAATGTATACCTAGCAGTCAGAAGATGATGATTTGAATACTTGGGTCCCTGCTTCCTATGTAGGAGACTGGGATGTAGTTTATGGATCTTGGGTTTGACCTGGCCCAGCCTTGGCCTTGATGGGGATTACAAGGAGTGAACAAGCAAATAAAAAACTGTTCTTACTCTCCCTCTCTCTCTTTATCTTTAAAATACATAAAATGAAAATAACTTTAAAAAAAAACAGGAGTCATAATCATCATTATCTTTTTTGATAGTTTATCTTATACTTTTGTGGTTCTTTTTCATAAATAATTCCATTGTTAGACTTCAAATCCAGTAAGGAGGTTTCTACTATCATTTTATAAAAGATTGATTTATTTGAAAGTCAGAATACACCGAGGGATAGGCAGAGAGAGAAAGATCTTCCATATACTGATTCACTCCCCAGATGGCTGCAATGGGCAGGGCAAAACCAAGGTGAAGCCAGGGACGAGGATCTTCATCCATGTCTCCTATATGGGTGACAGGGGCCCAGGGACGTGGACCATCTTCTGCAACTTTTCCTTAGCCGTTAGCAGGGAGCTGGGCAGAAGTGGAGCAGCTGCAACACAGACTGGCACCTATATATGGGATGCCAGTATCACAGGCGGTGACTTTACCTGCTATGCCACAATGCTGGATCCTCTGTTATCATTTGTGTAGATGAGTAATCTATAACTAAGAACAGTTGAGTGAGATCAAACAGTAGGACAGTGACGATTTTACATAAAGTTAGGATATTCCTATTCTATAGGCAGTACTGCAAATGTACCATCCCAGTTCCTGCCCGCATCTGTGCCAAGTCATTTAATACAATCTGCTTTTCTGAGTCATTTCAAATGTCATAGACCTCAAATATTTCCTCTAACTATACATTGTTACTGTGATGGCATATAAAGCTGTTGATTGGCTAATGTGGCTACAGTTGACACAGTTCATGCTGGGATATTTTTCCTTTCACCACTTTGGCAAATATTATGTTCTTTCTTTCAAGGCTGGAGTGGAGTCGAGTGATTATGTGTTTCTCTACATCTGAGGAAAACACAGGGAGATCTAGGTCTCCACTGGTTTGGAGAATGAAAAAAAAAACTTCAGATAACAGCAATTTATAACTGAGAAAGGTAGGAATGTGGCATCTTATCAGAAACATGATTTTCAGATGGCACGAGGGAAGGATTTGGGCAGGAAAGTAAAATGAACACCCTTAGGAAAAATTCTGCAAAGTCTCAAAATTTGTCAGAGACAAATGATCAAGGAAGTTTATCGTCAAGGACTGACTGGAATTTGTGCTAGAATTGCAGAATATCATTCCAGCACTCCAGAGGACCAGTAAAACCAGACAGACTTGACTGGGAAACGAAGTCAACGACTGTTTCATTACTAAAGCCTCAGTTCACAGAGAAAATTCTAGTCGTAAGAAATAATTGACGGGGTCGGTTTCTAGAATAATAATGATATGGAACCGGAGACATTGACTTGATGGCCAGCTGTTAATTAACCTGTTTCTAGATGACTTGTTACACAATTGAGCAGAAGGGCATGCTTCATCCACAGGTGGAGATTAGAGGGGACTAAGTGATTGAGCAGCAGTGAAATCATCAGGGTAAGGCAGTTATGACATTAAACATCTTGATGATAAATGAGCTGAGTTTCTTATTTTGACATTCAATAATCTGCAGATGTAGACTCTTGCCAATAGCATATCTGAAATTTATTGATCAAAATTTGTTCTTGCTAAAGCATAACATTTAGGTGTTTGGATTTCAAAGTTATGTACAGATTTCACAAATAAAATGCAAAATAAAATGTTCATTTATATTATAAATAAATAATTTATTGTTAGGGTATTAAGCTTGATCCTGAACGGAAATGATTTTAATTTTGTCTTAGCTGTGTCTTTGCTTGCAAAGTCTTTATAAGTAAGCTGCTAATATGAATTAGTAAAGGGGAGTAACCACAATTTTATTTTAACTTTTATTTAATGAATATAAATTTCCAAAGTACAGCTCATGGATTACAATGGCTTCCCCCCCATAATTTCCCTCCCACTCACACCCCTCCCATCTCCTGCTCCCTCTCCCCTTCCATTCACATCAAAATTCATTTTCATTTCTCTTTATATATAGATCAGTTTAGCATATATTAAGTAAAGATTTCAACAGTTTGCACCCACATAGAAACACAAAGTGAAAAATACTGTTTGAGTACTAGTTATAGCATTAAATCACAATGTACAGCACATTAAGGACAGAGATCTTACATAAGGAGTAAGTGCACACTGACTCCTGTTGTTGACTTCACAAATTGACACTCTTGTTTATGGCATCAGTAATCTCCCTAGGCTCCAAAAGTCATGAGTTGCCAAGGCTATGGAAGCCTTTTGAGTTCACTGACTATGATCATATTTAGACAAGGTCATAGTCAAAGTGGAAGTTCTCTCCTCCCTTCAGAGAAAGGTACCTCCTTCTTTGAATACCTGTTCCTTCCACTGGGATCTCACTCGTGGAGATCTTTCATTTAGGTCAAATTTTTTTCCAGAGTTTCTTGGCTTTCCATGCCTGAAATAGTCTCATGGGCTTTTCAGCTGGATCCGCATGCCTTAAGGGCTGATTCTGAGGCCAGAGTGCTGTTTAGAACATCCACCATTGTATGAGTCTGCTGTGTATCTCGCTTCCCATGTTGGATCGTTCTCTCCCTTTTTGATTCTATCAGTTAGTATTAGCAGACACTAGTCTTGTTTATGTGATCCCTTTGGCTCTTAGACCTATCATTATGATCAATTGTGAACAGAAATTGATCACTGGGACTAGTGAGATGGCATGGTACAAGCCACCTTGATGGGATTGAATTGGAACCCCCTGGTATGTTTCTAACTCTATCACTTGGGGTAAGTCAGCTTGAGCATGTCCCAAATTGTACATCTCTTCCCTCTCTTATTCCCTCTCTTATATTTAACAGGGATCATTTTTCAGTTAAGTTTCAACACTTAAGAATAACTGTGTATTAAGTACAGAATTAAAACAATACTATTAAGTAGAATAGACAAAATACTAGGAGGGATAACGTATTAAGTTGTTCATCAATAGTCAGGGCAAGGGCTGATCAAGTCACCGTTTCTCATAGTGTCCATTTCACTTTAACAGGTTTCTTTTTTTGGTGCTCGGTTAGTTGTCACCAATCAGGGAGAACATATGATATTTATCCCTTTGGGACATTTCACTCTACATAATGTCTTCCAGATTCCTCCATTTTGTTGCAAATGACCAGGTTTCATTGTTTTTTTTGTTTGTTTGTTTGTTTGTTTGTTTTACTGCTGTATAGTATTCTATAGAGTACATATCCCATACTTACTTCATCCAGTCTACTGTTTATGGGCATTTAGGTTGATTCCAGGTCTTAGCTATTGTGAATTGAGCTGCAATAAACATTAATGTGCAGACTGCTTTTTTTTTGCCAGTTTAATTTCCTTTGGGTAAATTCCAAGGAGTGGGATGGCTGAATGGTAGGTTTATCTTCAGGTTTCTGAGGAATCTCCAGACTGACTTACATAGTGGCTTAACCAGTTTGTATTCCCACCAAGAGTGGGTTAGTGTCCCTTTTTCCCCAAATCCTCTCCAGCATCTGTTGTTGGTAGATTTCTGAATGTGAGCCATTCTCACCAGAGTGAGGTGAAACCTCATTGTGGTTTTGATTTGCATTTCCCTGATGGCTAGTGACCTTGAACATTTTTTCATGTGCCTGTTGGCCCTTTGGATTTCCTCTTTTGAAAAATGTCTATTGAGGTCCTTGGCGCATCTCTTAAGTGGGTTGTTTGTTTTGTTGTGGAGTTTCTTGATCTCTTTGTAGATTCTGGTTATTAATCCTTTATCTGTAGCATAATTTGCAAACATTTTTTCCCACTCTGTCAGTTGCCTCTTCACTCTCCTGACAGTTTCTTTTGCAGTACAGAAACTTCTCAATTTAATGCAATCCCAATAGTTATTTTGGCTTTGACTGCCTGTGCCTCCAGGATCTTTTCCAGGAAGTGTTTGCCGGTCCCAATATCTTGCAGGGTTTCTCCAATGTTCTTTAATAAATTGATGGTGCGGGTTGTAGATTTAGGTCTTTAATCCATCTTGAGTGGATTTTTGTGTAAGGTGTAAGGTAGGGGTCTTGTTTCATGTTTCTGCACGTGGAAATCCAATTTTCCCAGCACCATTTATTGAATAGACTGTCCTTACTCCAGGGATTGGTTTTAGATCCTTGATCAAATATAAGTTGGCTGTAGATGTTTGGGTTGATTTCTGGTGTTTCAATTCTGTTGCATTGGTCTATCCATCTGTTTCTGTACCAGTACCATGCTGTTTTGATTACAACTGCCCTGTAGTATGTCCTGAAATCTGGTATTGTGATGCCTCCGGCTTTGTTTTTGTTGTACAAGATTGCTTTAGCTATTCGAGGTCTCTTTTGCCTCCATATGAATTTCAGCATCATTTTTTATAGATCTGAGAAGAATGTCTTTGTTATCTTGATTGGTATAGCATTGAATCTATAAATTGCTTTTGGGAGAATAGACATTTTGATGATGTTGATTCTTCCAATCCATGAGCATGGAAGATTTTTCCATTTCTTGGTATCCTCTTCTATTTCTTTCTTTAAGATTTTGTAATTCTCATCATAGAGATCTTTAATGTCCTTGGTTAAGTTTATTCCAAGGTATTTGATTGTTTTTGTAGCTATTGTGAATGGGATTGATCTTAGCAGTTCTTTCTCAGCTGTGGCATTTCCTGTGTATACAAAGGATGTTGATTTTTGTGCATTGATTTTACATCCTGCCACTTTGCCAAACTCCTCTATGAGTTCCAATAGTCTCTTAGTAGAGTTATTTGGATCCCCTAAGTAAAGAATCATTTCGTCTGCAAAGAGGGATATTTTGAGTTCTTCCTTCCCAATTTGTATCCCTTTAATTTCTTTTTCTTGCCTGATGGCCCTGGCTAACACTTCTAGGGCTATATTGAATAGCAGTGGTGAGAGTGGGCATCCCTGACTGGTGCCAGTTTTCAATGGAAATGCCTCCAACTTTTCCCCATTCAATAGGATGCTGGCCATGGGTTTTTCATAAGTTGCTTTGATTACATGGGGAATGTTCCTCTATACCCAATTTGCTTAGAGTTTTCATCATGAAAGGGTGTTGAATTTTATCAAATGCTTTATCTGCATCAATTGAGAAAATCATATGGTTTTTCTTCTGCAGTCTGTTAATGTGTTGTATCACATTGATTGTTTTGTGAACATTGGACCTTTCCTGCATACCAGCGATAAATCCCACCTGGTCCAGGTGGATGATTTTTCTGATTTGTTGTTGTATTCTATTGGCGAGAATTTTATTGAAGATTTTTGTGTCTATGTTCATCAGGGATATTGGTCTGTAATTTTCTTTCAATGCTGCATCTTTCTCTGGCTTAGGGATTAAGGTGATGCTGGCTTCATAGAAAGAATTTGGGAGGATTCCATCTTTTTCAATTGTTCTGAATAGTTTGAGAAGAATTGGAGTTATTTCTTCTTTAAATATCTGGTAGTATTCAGCAGTGAATCCGTATGGTCCTGGGCTTTTCTTTGTTGGGAGGGCTTTTATTACTGTTTCAATTTCTGTCTCAGTTATGGGTCTGTTTAGGTTTCCTATGTCTTCCTGGTTCAATTTAGGCAGGTTGCATGTGTCCAGAAATCTGTCCGTTTCTGATAGATTTCCCTATTTGCTGGCATACAACTCTTTGTAGCAATTTCTGATGATTCTTTTTATTTCTGTGGTGTCTGTTATATTTACTTTTTCTTCTCTGATTTTATTGGTTTGGGTCTTTTCTTTTTTAAGTTAGTTGGGCCAATGGGGTGTCAATTTTATTCATTTTTCAAAAAAAAAGCTCTTCGCTTGGCTGATTTTTTGTAATGTTTTTCTTGGATTCAATCCTGTTGATTTCTTCTCTCATTTTAATTATTTCTCTCCTCCTACTCGATTTGGGTCAGGTTTGCTGCAGGTTTTTCTAGATCCTTGACATGCACTGAAAGGTCATTTATTTGGTGCCTTTCCAATCTCTTGATATAGGCACCTATTGCTATAAACTTTCCTCTCAACACTGCTTTTGCCGTATCCCATAAGTTTTGATATGTTGTGTTGTTATCCTCATTTACTTTCAGAAAGTTTTTGATTTCTCTTTTGATTTCTTCTATGACCCAGTGTTCATTCAGGAGCATGTTGTTCAGTCTCCAAGTGTTTGCATACTCTCTTGGGATTCCTGAGTTGCTAATTTCCACTTTCATTCCACTGTGGTCTGAGAAGCTGCATGGTATGATTCTAATTCGTTTAAATTTGCTGAGACTTGCTTTATGGCCTAGTATGTGGTCAGTCCTAGAGAAGGTTCCATGTACTGCTGAGAAGAATGTAAAGTCTTTAGATGTAGGATTCAAAGTTCTGTAGATATCTGTTAGATCCATTTGGGATATAGTGTCGATTAAATCTGCTGTTTCCTTGTTGATCTTCTGTCTGGATGATCTGTCTATTTCTGAGAGTGGAGTATTGAAGTCCCCCAGTACTACTGTATTGGAATCTAAGTCTCCCTTTAAGTCCCTTAACATATCTTTTAAATAGACCAGTGCCCTGTAATTAGGTGCATATACATTTATAATAGTTACATCTTCCTGTTGAATTGAACCCTTAATCATTATATAGTGTCCCTCTGTGTCTCGCTTAACAGTTTTTGTGTTAAAGTTTATTTTGTCTGGTATTAATATGGCTACACCTGTTTTTTTTTTTTTTCATTTCTGTTGGCATGGAATATCTTTTTCCAACCTTTCACTTTCAGTCTGTATGCATGTTTGTTGGAAAGATGTGTTTCTTGTAGGCAGAAAATAGATGGGTTTTGTTTCTTAATCCATTCAGCCAGTCTGTGCCTTTTAGCTGGAGAGTTAAGTCCATTAATGTTCAATGTGATTATTGATAAGTAGTGACTTTGCCCTGCCATTTTCCCAAAGATATTTTCTAGTATGTGCTTTGAGCTTCCTATGATCTTTTGCTGTGAGGTTTTCTTCCTTTACCTTCTTTCATATTGATGGCCGTGTTTCTGTGTTTCTGAGTGTAACACATCTTTAAGCATCTTTGGCAGGGCTGGACAAGTGGTGACAAATTCTTTCAATTTCTGTTTGCTATGAAAGGTCTTTATTTTACCATCATTCATAAATGAGAGCTTTGCAGGATATAAAATTCTGGGCTGGCAGTTTTTCTCTCTTAGCACCTGGGCCATGTCTCGCCATTCCCTCCTAGCCTGCAGGGTTTCTGATAAGAAGTCCGCTGTGAGTCTAATTGGAGATCCTCTGAGAGTAATCTGACATTTCTCTCTTGCACATTTTAAGATCTTTTCTTTATGTTTCACTGTGGTGAGTTTAATTACAATGTGTCATGGTGAGGATCTCTTTTGGTCATGTTTACTGGGGGTTCTATGAGCTTCCTGTACTAGGATGTCTCTGTCCTTCTCCAAACCCGGAAAATTCTCTGCTAGTATCTCACTAAAAAGGCCTTCTAATCCTTTGTCTCTCTCCGTGCCTTCAGGAACTCCTAGAACTCGAATGTTGGGTTTTTTAAAATAGTATCCTGTAGATTCCCAACAATATTTTTTAGATTTCTAATTTCCTCTTCTGTTCTTTGGTTTGTATGCTTTCCTATTCTCTGTCTTCTAAGTCCAATATTCTCTCTTCTGTTTCACTGTCTCTGTTTTTAAGACTCTCTAATGTGTTTGTCATTTGATCTATTGAGTTCTTCATTTCATTTCGATTTTTCTTCACTATCACACTTTCCTGTTTTATTAGTTTCTTGCGTTTCATTTTGATTCCTCCTTAAGATTTCATTTTCTCGAGAGAGATTTTCTATCCTGTCCAGTAAGGATTTCTGTAGTTCAAGGATTTGCTTTTGAAAACTTCTAAATGCTCTTATCATAATTTTTTTTAAATCTGTATCTTGCATTGCTTCTATCTGATCATCTTCATAATCTTGGCTTGGGGTGTTTTGTTCATTTGGG